>NW_027150805.1:0-2400000 GCF_020186115.1 Histomonas meleagridis
GGGAGCGAGTGCGTAGCACGAAGCTCACATAGCGCTGTGTGTGTGTGTGTCCAAGATGAATTTATAATGTATTTGAACACTATAGCAAATGAAGATAACTTCTTAATAGATTATGATTTATGGGAGTTTCGGCAAAAAAGCAAAACAAGATTACCGACATTATTTAAACTTGCTATTGATGTTTACTCGATTCCAGCATCAAGTGCATGCTCAGAACGAGAGTTTAGCAAAACTAAAAAATTCTTAGGGGATCATTGCATTATTTTATCTGGATCAAGACTTGAAGATCAGATGATTATTGCTAGCAATTAATACATAACAAGACAGCTCTATATGCAACCTGTGAAAGAGAGTCACACTAATTAACAAAATGATTTCAGTAAATCATTAATTGATTAATTTGTTAAAATATTAATATTATAGAATAGCAATATTGCTATAGTGATTTTATAAATCCATATTACAATTAAAACATAAGTTTTAATTAGATAGATTGTTTTTTAATGATAATATCATTAGTATGACGTTTTTGGAGTAAAATAATTTTGTTTTATACAATATGATTAATGAAAATCAATGTTTTTTTCATTTATTTTCTATATTTATTTTATTTTATTTAATTTTTATTTATTTATTTTATTTTAAATTATCCCCTATTAGTTAGATATAACAATTAGAATAATTTATTAGTCAATACTTGAAATTTTCTTTCCGAATGTACGATTATTTATTAATGTATTAAATGGTCGCGAAAAAATTTCTCAACTTCAGTTTTTGAATGTGAATCCGATGATTTTCAATTCATTCTATACTATCGTTGAAAAACAATATGTATTCATTTTGAAAGTATTAAACTAACTTTATTGGCAAATAAGATCAAGTTAACGCTTATACATGATTTTTAGTCTTATCCCTCATAAGGGGCATTACGATTTAATTTTAATAAATAAAAATATAAATAAATCAGAGCACAATATTATGCTTGAAATTTAAACCATTCAACTAACTATTTATATAGTTTACACGTGTAAAGTATTTAAATATATTCACTAATTCATAAAAAAGTGTCTCCAATCCTTGTTATTATTTAGAATGAGCAGAGATAGCACGAAAACTCGGGGGTCCTTTATCCAATAACGTCTTCTCATCTAATCCAGGAATTTTCGATAAAATCGATAAAAAATCGATAAATGACGTCACTTTTCAAAATAGATTTTTTCGATAAAAAAAGTGGCTTTTATCAAGTTTATCGATTTTATCGAGATTCAAACCGTTAGAAATCGATTTTTATCGATAAAAAAAGTGACTCGTATCGAAGAGCAATCGATTAATTGTGGGCCAACCCTATTTGATGATGTTCTAAATAATTTAGATAATTTCCAAATATTATTTCAAAATATAAAATTATTATAATAAATAATATCTTTAGCATTAATATCAATTCCTTCAGTACAAGCTGTATTTTCAAAATTAATAAAACTTAAATGAAATTCAAATTAATTTTTTAACCTACACAAATATTATTAGCATTTACATTCAATTTTGCAATTGATAGAAAATTTTATTTCGAAAATGTCTAGCAATCGACTTAACTATTTTTCTAAGATAAAAATACAGTCGTCACTTTTAATGTAAGATTGTACGTTAAGATAACGTCCTCCCTATTTGTAATCCACAATTTTATAGATTTAATTTAAGTGGAAAAACAATTTAACAATACAAAACAAATTATTCAGACAAAACTACACAAAAGCGAATATAAGTTCTCACAATATTCCAATTTGCAATGGATTTTCACATTTCCTTCGAAATATTATTGTTTTAATTGACTTTTAATTTGAAGAAGTGAGAATACTTATTGTTCCTCATTTTCTTTCGTTTCTTCCTCATTACTTTCAGCATTCTCTTTGTTTTCTTCTTCTTCTTTCGGAGATTCTTCGTTAACTTTCTCTTCGGTGTTAACGGTCTCCTCACTCTTAACGGTCTCTTCGTTTGTTTCTTGGCCAAAGTTGAATTGGTTTTCATCTTCTTCATTTGGCGCAGATTGTGCTTCATCTGTGAAAGAAAATGCAGACGGTTGTTCTGGCAAATCTGTTGGTTGTACATTTTCAATTGATTCATAAAAACGAACAGCAGCAGAACGAAGCGATGCTTGTGGTGCAGACCTAAGGCGTTGGACTTCACCCTTCACATGCGCCACGGTTCCGATTCCAAACTTTTCGCCGAAAATTTCAAGACCATAGATAGCTCTAACCTTAACCTTCCACTCAGAACTGTTTAAGCCAGCGGTTAACTCAACAAGAGACTCAGGAACAATAGAAGCTTTGAATGCATTAATTTCGCCATTTGTTGGAAGTGCTCTACCGCCAGTTATTTTGAGGAATTTGGAAGCTGGGGTGTCCAAAGACTGTTTAGAACGTTCTGGAATTGGATTTGATGGCTTCTTTTTAGACCATGAAAAATCTGCTTCAAGACGTTGGAATTGACCACGTTGTGGTGGTGGTGGTGGAGGTGTATACGATGGAACCTGTGGTTGTTGGACTGGTTGGGGTTGTGGCTGTGGTGGTGGAGATTGATATGTTTGGAGATTTTGATATGTTGGAGGTTGTTGATATTGATTTGGCTGATACATGCCAGTCTGTCCGTAAGTGCCTTGGACGTTTCCACTTACATTTGATGCGCTACCATACTTTGATACGACAGGCCCTTTTTGGATGCCAAACGTGCGGTTGAAAAATCCGGTGATGTTTTCGAGTGTTCGGTTAGCTGTTGGGTCGTGATTTACTGGATCAAGAGATACTGGTTGTGTAATGTATTGATCATTACCATAAGATTCCATGGTGCTAACAGAAGCAACACGTTGGGTTGGAGGAGCTGTTGGTGCGCTTGTGTTGAAGTGTTGCACAGTTGCTTGGCCTGAAGTAAATACAAGATCCAAAAGAGATTGTGCAGCATCCTTCATTTCTTGATATGGCTCATATCCACGAACTGGATCTGGCCTTCCTCTCCAACCTATACAATCTGAAATTGTTGAAGAGTATAACTTAATTTCTGCTTGAATTGCAGATGATGGACCATTTTGAGCAAGGTGATTCATAAGTCGAAGGGCTTTTAGACGGACATTAACTCTTGGTACAGTAAGTTTTTTACATGCATATTTAATTAGTCGTTGAACATTCGCAGGATCATCTCGGGCCAACTGAACAGCTTCTGCAAGGCACATGCCTGGAGATGGAAGATTGTCATCAGCTGTTGCCCTATCAACAAGTCTGGAGCACGTGAACATACCAAAAAATAGCTAAAACCGTAATTTGCTTTGAAAATTTCAGCTTTCCGCCATTTGCCTTAAAACGATAGCCCGCACCGTTATCGTTTCATTCTTTGACACTTTTGATACAGTAACAAAGACAATGCAACAAAAGAACATTATTTACAACTATAAATGACATTAAAATCATTTAACCACAATTGAATGATGAATTCTAAACGTGTCTTGTTTCTTTAGTGCAATTTTTTCCTATTTTAGGAAATTAATGAAAAAGATCCGATGCTATTTTTTCAAGTTTTCTTAGAACAACCTAGGATTTTAATTCAAAAGAATGGAACTATGACTAATGAACATATTTCAACTTAAATATATAAATAATAATTAAGATTTACATTTTTAAAAATAAAATATCATTGATAAACCCAATTAATACAACCATGTTCTATTAAATCATCCATGATAAAACCGGTACCAGCACATTATGGGAATCTAACAAATTGGGAAATCGATTTTGGCTGTCTTAATAGCTTTCCTACACATCGGACATGTTTTTTTTTCTGACCATATTTCCATGGCGCAATTGTAGCAACAACATTTATGACCACATGGAATAAAGATTGAAGAACAATCTTTTTCACAAATACAGCATCTCGGCTCAGCAAATATGGGCACTGTAGATGAGATAATAACATCACAAATTGGGCATGTTTCAGTGTTTTTTCGAATTTTGGATGAACATTTGGAACAAAAAACTTTATGACCACATGGGATACAAATGTTGGTAGCAAGTTCACTATTACATTTCATGCATGTCACTTGTAAGTTTTGTTCTTGATCTTGGCCTTCAGTAAAATTTTCGATATCGGAAATTTTTTGTCTAGGGGGAAGATCACTCGGGTTTTCTGGTTGTGGGAGGGGTTCTGGGGATATGGAAGGATTCCCATCATTAATCTTATTAGCTAAAACTAAATTTGATCTCGAAATATTTCCTGAATCTGGTGCCAATTGGTGGCCCTCTAGATTTTGAGCGTTGTCTACTCGAGTATTTTGGTCGTTTAAATTGTGCAATTCATTGTTCATTTCAAAACAAATGGAAATGCCACCTCTTTTGGAACGATTAAAATTAATTCAAATTTATAACCGTTAAATCTTGCACTAGCAAAAAATCACTATTCAGTATAATATCCATAATTTGTGCATTAAATCTCCTTGATGATAAGGAAAGTTTGTTGTTTAAAATAATTTTAGTTATATCAAGGCTGAGAAAATGTTATAACATTAATTTGATTTCATGAACAAAAGAACTTAATCTATTCGTGCTATGAAACCTAACAAAGAATAGAAACCAAAGAAGCTTTTACCGAAATTTACATGGCATTTTAAAATATCCGACATTCTAATTAATTAATTTAAAAAAACAATTTTTTCTAAAAAACTTTTTAAGAAATTTAAAAGTAATTCACATTCAATATTTATTTACGATGCTCATCTATGAACTCGAGAAGATCGCGTGCTACCTCAGGTCGATGTGGTGTCTTCAACATCACATGCTCTCCTTTAGGGTACAATTTGTATTTTACGTTCATTCCGTCGCGTGCGAGAACTTTTTGGACCCATTTATCGCTGGTCTTCGCATCGACCATTGAATCAGCTTCTCCCTGAACAAAGAACAATGGAAGCTCGGCGGGCCATAGCTCAGGATGCTCGTGGATGAACGCCTGTTTTTCTTCGACGGAGAAGTATAATTGTGGAGTAATTGTTTCATATATAAGAGGCGATGCTTTGGCCATTGTAACAAAGCGTTGGTCCATATCAGCGGAATAAGGATTAGCACCTGTGCTGATTTGCATGGTTGGAAATGCCCAATTAAGTGCTTTGAATCCATATCGTTCAATTGTGCCGAGTTGACGTTGTGGGCAAGGGGAAATCCATGGAGCTTCAGCAATGGCACATTTAACAATGTCTTTAATTTCATTGTATCGTGTGAGAATTGTATATATCGTGCAGAGACCTCCCATTGAATGACCGTGTATAATTAAAGGAAGATTAGGATAACGAGAATGTGCAAGTTGAATGACTTTGACAGTCTCTTCTGCCATAAGGTCAATGGTTCCTGAAACTGGTGAACCAGATGAACGCCCATGTCCATAATGATCACATCCAAAGACAACTCCTCCCCTCTCGAGAATAAATGGGAAGAAGTCTTTTTTGAAGGTTACACAAACGCCCAATCCATGAACAAATACATAAATAAAGGTGGGTTCGCCACTAGGTTTCCATGTGCAACCTTTTAGGACAGAGCCATTGTCAAGAGTGATATCGAAATCTTCACCATCATCGTAGCTGAGATCAAATTTTGCGTCTGCTAATTCCATAAGTGATAAAAAAAAGTGAGTGAAAAAATTCAATAAAAATCGATGTTTTTGAATTCAATTTTATATTTTGAAAAAGTTTTATGAAGAAAGACAAATTATCGCATTGAGTAAATCATCTATATGTTTCTGAAATCATCTATAGCTCATTTAGTAAATCATTTTTCATACATGAAGAAATTTCTTTTAAAGTCATGAATGAATTTTTTTTTAGATTAAAAATTTAAAGTTTGACTTAGAATTTCATATTCTCAATAAATCATAGTGAAATCACAAATAACTTGCATAAGATAGAATTATTCGAAGCATTATTTATTTAATAAAAATAAATTGAAAGTAATAATAATAATATTTGCATTGGGAAGAACATTTGAAGTGAATCTAGGATGGATTTGTATATATTGAGTCCAAGTCACTATCTATTAGCCTTAAATTATCTAAAAAACTAAGCATTGATTTTTTGATTTTAACAACAAAGAGTATAATCAAAACAATATTGATTGCAACAAACATGGCAGAGATTATGTATCCTCTTTTCAAAAGTTCAGATCTTTTAACATGAACTTTTGTTAATGTTTCGTATGGATTTTCAAATGATTCTTCTGATTTTCCTAAAAGAGAATTTCCTTTTTTTCTACAGCTAGAAAACATGAACAAAGCATTCAGCAACAAGAGAGGGAGACACCTAAAACGATCATTCATAGAGATATCAATAAACGTTCTCTCATAAAACGATAAACACGTTTAAAGGCGTTAGAAAAAAAGAATTGAATAATTCAAACCGTCATAAATGGCTGTTTTGAAAAGTGTAATTTTCAAACAAAACATGGATCTCCATTTCCTGGCTGCGTTTGGCGACCACGTTCCACTATCCAACTTCAAACCCGATGACACAATTTCAGCAATGGCTTTTAGTAGTGATGGACAATTTTTAGCTTCAGGTGATCAAGCAGGTCGTGTTGTTGTATTTCGTTTAAATGAAAATGGCAAAAGGCAGCCTACAGTATCGTTTGTTACACAAGTCCATGCACATAAAGCACAATTCGATTATTTTCATAGCGAACTTAGTGAGATGAAAGTTAATTCACTGAAATGGGTTCCAAGACAAGCACTTAATCCATTACTTATTACATGCAATAGCCATGATGCAAAATTATGGAGATTTAATGCATCACCAAAAATTGTTTGGAACGAATTTGATGATTGTCAATTAATTGATGATTCATTCATCTTTCCAACATTCAGACAAAAAGATACAGAATACAGTGCCGAATGTGTTAAAACTTTTAACGATATCCAAACTGAATACATAGTCGATCTTCAAACATTACCAGATCAACATTCTTTTATTATGGTCGATGTTTCATGTGTCAAGCTATGGGACATGGAACGCGATATCAAATCTGTATGTCTATGCAAAGTTTCTCAACAAGAGCCAGAAATAATCACATCTGCAATTCATTCATCCCAACCGCACGCATTTATTATTGGAGATGATGACGGTGTCTGTAAGATGTTTGATATGCGTCAGCAAGCAGAAGATATACCACCTTTATTCGAAATATATACATCTGATTTTGCCAGTCGAAATCAACAAATGAGCGGCTGTGATAGCGTCGGAAGCATTGTGTTCTCTCCAGATGGTAATAACTTTGCTGTTCGTCGCTTTGGTGATGTTCAAGTATGGGATATTAGAAATACATCATCACCAACCGCTAAGCTTGATGTCCAATGGTTCCCTGGTCAAATGGAATGGCTTATTAATGAAGAATATGTTAAAGATCAATTCAGAACAGCATTTACAGCCAAAGGAAAAATTGTCACTGGATGTTATTCTGCTGATTACATTGCGTGGGATTGGAAGAATAACAAGACATCTAAACATAGAGCAGTAGGCGCAAGAACGCCACGGCCTCCACCTGAGCCAGGAAGAGACTTCAGCAAGAGGGTGACCGTTTGTGAGGCCCACCCCAAAGATGAAATTGTGGCGGTTGTATCGACAGCGGCACTTTTCTTCTTTTATGAACCAAAATAATTATTAGACAGAATATATCGTTTAGCTTTTTCTCCATTTAACACTAATAAAAAAGATTATACCAAATAAAACTCAAAATAAAATAATTTTTTTGTTAATCAATGGTCAATTATCAAAAATATGTAAATACATAAAACAAAATCTAAGTTTTCTTGTAGTTTAGACTGTATTTTTGCTGCACATTAAACACAATTTTGAGATATGGAAAATTGAAAATTGATAAAAATAATTAAAAGACCTTTATGTCCCTTCCTAGCAATAAATAACAGGAAAAATATTCTATTAATGCCTAATAGGAAATGTTTTTTTGTTTTTGATAAAAGTAAATGTTTTTGATTTTGATTTTCATTCTTTTCTTTTTGTGTTTTATTAACTTTGTTAGCAAGAAAATGTTAACGATACTTTTATGAAGCATTAAAACATATATTTGAAGTGATGATTTATTGGAATTTAACTTAACCTTACTCATCTTTTACAACTGACCACTTCGGAAACCAAAACACGGGTGTAATTTCATCCTCAAGAAAAGAGCAGAAAATAACAGTTTGGGTTTGATCGCCAGGTGGACGGAAAAAATGGAAGTCTCGGAATTTTGCAGATACCCATCTAACAAGGTGGGCAAATGATAGAACAAACGGGTTTGATTGTTCAATTGTGTTCAATTGGTGTTGTTGTTTGATTAATTGGACATAATCTTTTGCCCATAAGATAAGCTTATCCTTTGTCCAATTAATTTCTTCTAATCCAAAATCACGTACAAGATTGATGACAACTTCAACAGAATTTGGATTTTCAGGTGGGAGTTCTTCATTAAAAATCGCCTTGAACTTTCCTCTGACCACGTAAACACCTTTTTCTTGGTCTTCTTGAAAAGGGTATCTCTCATCAAGGAAAACATGATTTGTAAATATATCTTTGTACCGAACTTTTCCCTCGGACATTTTTAGTTTTTAAGGAAGTTTGTTCGAACATATAATAATTCAAATTTTTCACCATTTGACAACCGTTAAATATGCTGAATAATTTGTCAGATAAGAACTTGTTCTAACATTATGTTTACATTTCTCTTCAAATGAATCAGAAAATAAGAAGATGAAAAATCCAGTTTCATTTCTTTCATATTTTAACTCTTTGTTCAGCCCAGAATCTTCTCTCTGAAAGACGATCAAAATGCATGCAATTTTATCGTTTTACCCACAAATCTCTGGACGGTTTTCATCGTGTAACCGGTGTTGTAAACCTGCCCAAATAATTTCTAATGTCAAACGACTGTGACTTACTTTACAGTATGTTTTTTCTCTAACCTTCAGAAGTTCTCATTGTTGGAGACTCTAGTGTTGGGAAGAGCTGTCTTTTGATACGATTTTCAGATAAAACTTTTAGTGACGTATGTTTTAATTATAACTCCAGAATTATGTTTCAACAATTGGTGTAGATTTTAAAATCAGGACAATAGACTTAAATGGTAACCAAATCAAACTTCAAATTTGGGATACGGCAGGACAAGAGCGATTTCAATCAATTACAGCAAATTACTACCATGGTTCTCATGCTATCGCAATTGTATATGATGTTACAGATAGGAAGTCATTCGATAACTTAAGAAAATGGTTAGCAGATGTTGATCGTCTTGCTAATCCTCAAGTTTGCAAATTTATTATCGGTAACAAAATTGATCTGGAAGACAAAAGAGTTGTTTCTAGAGATGAAGGACAAGCATTTGCAGACAAGCTTGGCATCCCATTTTTGGAAACATCTGCAAAAACCGCGACAAATGTAAATGAGATGTTTTATGCAATGACACAAGCAATCTACCAAAGACAAGGCTCACAGGTGAGGAGCAACACAAATGACCCTATAGGATTTAACTTCAGGCAAGGAAATAGAGTCGGAAACGATTGCCCTTGCTAGATCTATCAATAAACAAAAACTTTTTATTCAGACTCAAATCTGTTCTTTATTTAGCACAAGTGAATGTATTAATTTTTTTAAATGTTCTGTTCATTATGTTTGAACATGTTGTTACTCTTATTGGAACTTTATCATCAAAGACGATTTTGCTTGTATAAAATTTTTATAAACTGTTCTAAGTCAATTCGAAGTTAGAAAGTTCGATAGAATAAAGTTCACAAATATTCTGAGGCACGATCATACCCAACAGCAAAAGTCAAAAATCAAGCCTATCGGTTTACGTTAGAAAGCACTTCCCATAACCAAACAGACTTTCTCAAATCTGAATTACAACGACCACTTCACATTTCAGGAAAATGATTTCATCTTCAGCGAGAAATCTCCACAAACCACTTCTCTTTGTTGATGAGAACACACGTGTTGTTGTACAAGGTATTGGAAATCAAGGACAATTCCATTCACGTTTAATGCGCGAATATGGAACAAATGTTGTTGCAGGTGTTCACCCTAAGAAGGCTGGACAAATCATTGCTGGAATGCCAGTTTTTGCCTCTGTTAAAGATGCTGTTCAAAAAACAGATGCCAATGCATCACTCATCTTCGTTCCAGCCTCTGGTGCTGCTGCCGCTATGATAGAAGCAGCCAACGCTGGTGTAGGTCTTATTGTTTGTATCACCGAACACATTCCACAACATGATATGATCAAAGTCAAGAAAGTTCTCAAAGAAAAAGGTGTTGAACTCATTGGCCCCAACTGCCCAGGTATTATTCAACCACGTACCCATTGTAAAATGGGCATCATTCCAACCAATATTCATACACCAGGCAAAATTGGTATTGTTTCACGTTCTGGAACACTTACATATGAAGCATCATATGCCACTACTTTAGCCGGACTTGGCCAATCCACAGTTGTTGGAATTGGCGGAGATCCATTTGCAGGACAACTTCACGTTGATGTTGTCAAAAGGTTTGCAGAAGACCCACGCACCGAAGGCATCATCCTCATTGGTGAAATTGGCGGCCAATCCGAAGAAGATGCTGCCGAATGGATTCACAAGAATCAACTCACCAAGGAAAAGCCAGTCGTCAGCTTCATCGCAGGAGCCACAGCGCCACCTGGCAAACGTATGGGTCACGCGGGCGCTATCATTTCTGGCGGAAAGGGAACTGCCGAAGGCAAATACGAAGCACTCCAAGCAGCAGGCGTCCGCATCTCGCGCCATCCAGGAAACCTCGGAAAGTTCATTTTCGAGGAAATGAAGAAGTTAGGCCGCATCTAAACACTTAAATTAACTTTATTTTTTGTTCCAATTTTATGGCTTTTTATAAAGATGAAATAAATTGTTCTTTTTGTTTTATGGTTTTGGATATTTTTAGAGAGGAAACAGAAATTTTGTTTTCTTTGTCTGTAACCTGAAGATCATTTAGATTTTTTATGTTTTTGCTCATATAAGAATCAAATTAATTTAATCATTTTCAAAGGTTATTGATATACGATAAATTGAAATGAATAAAATTATTTAAATTATTAATAATTATTCAACATCAAAACAGTTGTTGAACAACCTCATAAAAATAGTCATTAGTATTATGTAAAGAATTGTGTTACCCAAAGGTATATTTTGAAAAATTTTTCATTGGTTGTTTATGTTTAATATTTATAATCTTCATTTTATATTGCAATTAAAATATGGCCAATGTTACTAATCTAAACATAATGTTCACGCGATGTTTTGATTTTTAAAGAAAAGACATTATAACAGTAATTTTTATTCAATAATTACAGTGTCCTCAAATCTGCATCCGATTCCTCTAAGTTCCATAGGAATATTTTTGTTGTTCACATGGAAGTACAGACCTGGCTCAATTGAGAACACAGTCCCTTTTTTAATTGGGTATTCATAAGGTATTTCATCGCAATCGTGAACATCGATTCCAATGAAGTGTGAAACCCAATGCGGAAACACTTCATTTAGTTGGTGCTGATTTAAATTCACGCCAAACCCTTTCAGCCCATCCAATAACATTCTTTCGCAATCGATGTGTATGGCCTTTAAGTTTTGATACATTTTTCGTTTTGTTCGTGACTTAAGTACATCTTTGATATCATTAACCATTTCAAGAAGTTCGAGATGTACATTTGGTACTTTACCAATTGGCACCGTACGTGTATAATCAGATGCATATGAATTATATTCACAACCTGCATCCATCATAAAACAATCGCCTTCTTTAAGAATGCAATTGTTGTCGAGATAATGCATATAAGTCGCATTAGTCCCTGATGCAGCAACAATGGGATATGCTAAGTCAGTGGCCCCATGATTATAACAATATAGCTCAAAGCGTGATGCAATTTGTCGCTCAATTAAACCAGGTTTAACTGTAGAAAGTGCATTTGACATTGCTTTTTCAGTGATCGAACATGCGGTGCGGATTAATGATATCTCTTTAGGCGTTTTATACACACGGAGTTTGTCTAGATAAGGTGCAAGAGGATGATATTTGAAGTTATGAGGCTGTTGATGAACTGGAAAACTACAAAAGATTTGTTGAAATTTAGGAGTATTAGTTTTGATCCAATCATTTAACTCATTGATAGGAACGACCTTTTGAACGCCAGTTTGTTTAATGGCTTCATCAAATGGAAGATGGTATCCATGATATATTTCATCAAATGGATTTGGCTTTGGTAAAAATAAAGTAGAAGTAATATCATTAGATACTTTTTGAATTGTAAGTACACCGCCTGGTTGGGTATATCCTGTTAAATATATCATATCAGAAAATTGAGAAAAATGATATTGAAGCTTTGGATTCCGTTTTAATGGATACTTGCCATATACAATGATAAGACTATTTGGTGACTTAATGGATTCGAATAAGTTTAGCCTTCTTGATATATAGTCAGCTGCAATCATTTTAAAACGATAGACTCAAAATACGATAAAAATAAATTGAAAAATACTGTCACTTTTCTAAAGGTAATTTTTATTTTGGATTTTGGATATGCCTCATTAATTCCATAGCCTCTCTAATTGTTACATCAGGGGATATATTTTTCATGAAGTAAGAAATGGAGTTACTAATTTTCTGTGCTGCTTCATCAGATACAGTTGTTGGTGAATATTGTAATCTATTTGAAATCAGATTTTTGTGGCTTCCGACCATCGAAAAGCTGGTTAATGTTACTGTTCTTTCGATTATTTTACTTTTCATACTTTGTTGAACCCATACATCATTAATTGGATCTTTAAATTCCATTGGTCCAACATTCGATAATTCAACGAGGATGTTCTCATTATCATTTCCACCATAATCAAATTCAGGTTTAAGTGAATTAAAAATCGCACCATTCAAAGTCTTTCGATTAAAGTTATTCCTGAGTTGTTTTCCTGCTTCACGAATAGTCATTTGCTCATTGACATTGTCGGCAACGACTCCAAAAGAAGTGAAATTGTTTCCAGCATTTTCGCTAACGGTTTTTTGACGGGGGTTAATAAACGGTCGCAAATCAACACATGTTAAACAGCCGACTTTTAAAGGCCTTTTCACATTATTTAGTGTTTCGCTTGCAAGTGCAATAGATAACCATAGTGACTCTGTAAGGCCTGAAAGTTTTCCAGTAGATTTATTATACCATTTGTGTTCTTCAATGGGAAATACATCATTGATATCGCGACGAAAGATAGTGGATGGCGTTTCAGGAAGTGTGTGACTGAATGGAAATCGAGACACTTTTAAAGTATCTTGTTCAAAACTTGGATCGTCTATTGTTTCCTGAATTTCGTTAGAGAAAAGCTCAAAAGGCGTTATTGGAAGTCCTTTAACTTCATTTAAATTATCATTGAGGATATTTCGGATAAGATTTTTGAAGAACCCTCCATCTGTAAACCCATGACTTGAATTAACAGAAACAAATTTATCATTTGCTGCAATTGTTGCAAATTCTTTTGAAAAATCTGGCCGGTAATGGTTATCAATATATATTGATGCTTCATATGCATTCTTTATTGAGTTTGGTAGAGAGTGAACTGTTACTTTATTGTCTTGAGCTATTAGGTTATTTCCATCTGTTTTTAATCGAAATCCAATTATTGACTTAATGAGATTATTAATGATTTTTGGAATTACTTTGGAATCATTAACGCCAACCGCAAATTGCATTAGCTCATATGAGTCAAGAAATATTTTTTCGGATTGAGCGAGCTTTCTCATCAAAAAATCTGAACATGGTCTAAACTAAATTGAATGGTTAACGTGGTCAAAATATCAGTGAAAGTAAACTTTTTGAAAACAGTTTGTTCCGATACATTTTGTTTGCTTTTTGATCGTATGATGTGTTTTTCAGTACAAATTGAATGCTTATCGTTATTTTATAATGGTTAAAATTTTTTGCCATCATGTTTTCCAAGGTGTTTCTTTGTTTTTTAAATTAAAACTTCTTGTTTGTCTTTTTTTTCCTTTTTTATACTTATTTTTAGCCTATGATGAAAACCTAAATTAAAATTTTAATCAATGTGAAATTTTGTATCAGCTAATAATGTTATTATAGTCAAAAAATCTTGATGATAGAAAGTGTTCATTTTTTATTCCATCAATGTAATACAGCATTAAAGGAGTTCTATGGCTAACACATTTTCCAAATATGAAATTTGAAAACTTTTACATATAAATTTATATTCCAGAATAAATCTATAATAATGTTAAATAACTGATTTATTATTAAGTTTTATAGTAGTAAATATTTGATTTATTAAGTGGAACGTGGATGAATTGTTCCAAACAAAATGAATGTGTTTTCGTTACTTTTATTTTGTTCTTAATATGTTCTGCTATTTCATTCAGTCCAATGATTCATTACTTTCGTCGTCATCATTTTTCATTTTTTGATGTTTCTTCAGCACTTTTTTTCAATTCATGTTGCATCTTTTGTAGAATTCGAGTCCTTCTTTATCTATATTCTGTATCCATTTCATTATTTGCCACACAATTTCGCGTAGATCATTTAAATCATGTACATCTTCATTATATCTATTATCCAATTTGATGTCATTATCATCGAAACTTTGTGTTGTATCTGTTTTATTATTTCTATATCTTTTATTCTCATTAACTTCTTTGCGTTCATTAAATAAAAGTTTCTCTTCATTAGGTGGAAAACATTTATCGATTAATTTTTGGTCTTTGGCTTTAATTTCCCAATTTGTATTTTTACTAAAGCTAATTCCGAAGTATTATCATATTACCAACTTGGGAAGATTTAACAAATTTAGGTGGTCGAGAAATCAATTTTTTTCAAAAATTGCAATGCGCAATGAAATATTCCTGATCTCGGATTAGAACCAGCATCCCACATTATACAAAATTACTCAAGATCTTCAAGTTTAACATTTTATGCAAATTTGTTAATGATAATTTTAAATTCAATTGTGGCTCTTACAAAATTACATGAGTTTGATGTTATAGCAATAGATATATGTAATAACAATGATGTGAATGATTGTATTTATTTTATGAAATTCCTTGAAATATTATTAAAATACATTCATTAACTGGTTCATGTGTTTTAGGTTCATGATCTTTTAATGCTCCAACAACTTCTGGTAAGAAAATATTTAATGTTGATTTTCCTGTTCCTACTGCGCACACAACATAAAGTTTTTGAAAGAATATATTTTTAAATATTATTCAAAGCTAAAAAGTCCTCTTTCTTTTTAATCACTTTAATTATAAAATTTATGAAATTCTATGACTTTGATGCAAGGTATAACAATAGTAAACCACAGACTATTATTATAATAACAATTGTGACATTGGCTGACTTCAAATATATGGAAACGCTTTTGAAAAAAAGATTATTAAGGTCACAAATTAGGCAAAAGTTACAAATTTTTCCATTCAAAAAGTAATTTAACTATTTCTGTGTTACCATGTTTAGTTGCTTCCATAAGTGCTGTTTGAAATAACTTAAATAATTTCCAAATATTATTTTGATATATTAAATTATTAAAATAAATTTTAAATAAAACAAATAAATATTTTTAGCATTAACATCAATTCCTTCTTGTTCAAGAAGTAATATAGCTATTTCTGTATGACCTTCATAAGATGCATTAATAAGTGCTGTTTTAAATAATTTAAATAATTTCCAAATATTATTTTGAAATAAAAAATTCTTAAAATAAACATCAAATAAAGTAAATAAATATCTTCAGCATTAATATAAATTCCTTTTTGTTTTAAAATGTATGAAATAAGTTCAATATTCCCTGAAAATGAAGTAAAAACCAAAATATCTTCTAGAATTTGAATATTTTAAAAGAAAAATATTTCCAATTTTTGCTGCTTTATTAATGATATTTTCATTAATTTTCATTCCTTCTTTTTCTAAATATGTAAAAATTTCATAATTAAAATATGAAACGCATTTTTCTCCTAATTCTTTGAATTTATCAATATCTTCAATTTTATTTTCATAAATATAATGAAAGATATCATTTCGATGAAATTCAATTGCTGCTACATATGCACCTTCAAATGATGAATGATTTTGTTCACATAAATGAATAATTTCTTCATTTCCACCTGCAACTGCATATTTACCTGTATTTTCTACATTTGCTCCATTCATAAGTAAACAATTAAAAAAATTGATTGAAAAAAAAAATGCTGCATAATCAATTAATGTAACATTCTTTTGATTAATAAATGAACATCTTTCATAAAGTGATGGTTCAATATATTGATTAAAATTAAAATCATTTTGTGATGATATTTCTTGAAGTTTTTCTATTTCATTCCGAATTATTTTTGCGATTTCATTTGGGTTAACTCCTTCTTGAATTAATTGCTTATGAAGTGCAAAATCATTATTTGAAAGTTCTTCATAAGAAATATTTTCCTGATCAAATAAAGATTTATATTCATCTGATTTATCTTGATTAATATGAACAAAAAATGGTTTACGTATATTTTGAATGATTTTTGATTCAAGTATATTATAATTAATCATGTAATTAAGTAAATAAAATGATTCTTGTGTGTTTTTCTTAAGAAGAAATTGAGCAAAAAAATTTATTATTTTTGTGTTGATTTTCTGATTTTCTTCACATTTTTCAATTTCTTGTAATGATCTCAAATATATATCAAAATTATAATCACTAATCAAAAGAGATGTATATATCATTCGGCTTATAATGATATCATAAGATATTGAATATTCTTTACAAAATTTGCTGATAATAAAACTAAAAATCTCATTATTGCCCTAAAAATACTACAAACCCATTGATTGAATAAATAATTCAACCAACCAAAAAGCTATCGAATTCACCAAATAAAAATACGAATTTCTTGCTGCAAATTAATTTTAAACAATATGTGCTGATTCTAATATTCTACATTATAATGTAGGAATACATATTTATTTATATTTGAATTTGTAAGAGAAACTCGATCTGGATAGATATTCTATCAGTGATAGAGGTACTTCAACTCCAAAAAAAAAAAAAAAAAAAAAAAATTAAATAAATAAATAAATTAACTTCTTTTTTTATTCCATATGTAAGCATTCCATAAAAGTTTCTTTATTCATTCAAATATTTTTGATATTTATTATGAGCACCGTCGTATTCAAAAAGTCATTGACAATGTCTGTTCGAATATGCGAAATTCAATTTTTTTGCAAAATGTTGATGGGACTTTATTTTTTTTGAATTCAAACAACGGTTTCATCAAAAAAATCTTGTTCAACATCGTTATCCGTTTATAAACTACACAATTTGCAAAAAGTGCTCAATTCAGCAAACGTTCTTTTATTCAGGGAATGTCTGAATTTTCCCAAGAAAGTTCAATAAATGAACGAAGTCTTGAGGAATTTTTAGACTCACTATATCCTCAAATATCAGATACAACAAAATCTAAAATATATAGTCATCCATTTCATTTTTTTTTTGATATTGCGACACAATCCAAAGTATCTGAAAGGGTTGATGCAGCTCTTAGAATTTTGTTTTATGTTCTTTTCGAAGTTATATTAATTTTACAAAACTTTCATCTTACTTGGTTTGATTTATTAGATAGAAATGATTACGAAACCAAATATGACCAAATTCTAGCCAAAATGTCATCCAACACATCTTGTTCATATTCTGTTTTAATCACACTTAGTATCACAGTCGTTCAAGGGATTTTTTATTTACGTTACGATCCTTTGAAACATCTTACTCCAGGGATTGCCACGTTTCTTCATATTTCTTTCACCCATCTTCCGCCCATTTTAGCCATTTTTCTCGGCGTTTCATTTGGGTGCACTTATTTAGGAAATGTTGCCAACACTACACAAAACAGCATCACCAACATACTCACAGTCTGCAATTCATTTTCCTGTGTCCTTCTTCTTATTGTCAATTTTTATTATCATACTATAACAAGATATTCGTTAATCATTCAAAAAGGGATATTTTCTTCATGGGAACCACCATATCGGATTATAGACATTTTGTATTTTTTTGCTGTTTCCCATGGCTTAGCCTTTCCAAATTCACAACGATCATATCATACTTATGTTGTTTGCATCTTTTCATTTGTTTGGAGTGTTATTACTATGCATCGACGTAAGCGTTCAATTTATTTATGTTTTATTGCTTATATAATTGAGACCAAAGTCTTAATCGATACCATCGTTTTCTCTATTTTAACCTTTGCTTTTACACTTGCTGATTTCCGTAATGATTATGTTCGCCTCATAGTTATCATTACGTTTTTACTTAACACCATTAGTGCCTTTCTACATATGTTATACGAATATAAAAAATTAACGTCAGCGAAAGGAAAAAATTTAACGAAAAGTAAAACTGCACAACAAGCAATATCAACATTACGATTATCAATAAGTTATGGACAAGTTGAATCGATAACGCCCAAATATTTAAAATGGATGTTAAGTTGGTGCTTTAGTTATTCTGCGTTACCTGATGTTGTTCGAATATATTTCATATTAGGACGACCATTATCAGAACTAAAGATACCACAAAAGACATTATCTCCATTGGAACTAATATCAATGAAATTTTTAGCATTTCAAGTCCGACTATATAAACAATCATTGTTATTAGATGAAGATCCAGTTGTTAAATCGACAAAAGAAGAACTCGAACGACAAAAACAATTAGCGAATCAAATATCAAACGATTTTTGGACTGATAAAGATTGCGAACAAATGACTTTAGCTAATTATGGCGAAAAAATCGAAAAAATCAAAAAGTTGATATTTAATACTGTTAGAAGTTTCCCACATTCGAAAACTATTAAAGAAGAATATGAAGATTTCATGAATAATACAATTTGTTCACCATCAGAGTTATTAGTTAATCCGAAATCGCCATTTGAATTCATCGAGTTTCCTGGTAAAACAATATTTAAATGTTTAAGCAAGAAAACAAATACTGAAAAAAGAAGATTAAACTCGCCGGAAAACTCGAAATCAACTACAGAACATTTCATATCAACATATATGAAACGAATTTCTTATCCATTAATTATGTTTTATCGAATTTGTTTTGTTTTTTTAATCATTTGTGGTCTAATATTATATTTCCCTTATGTGTCAAACACTAGAGAAATATATGGTCATTATACAAGAATAATGCATGGAATAATATTCGACGTTTCATTGAGCTTAAAAGGAATAGCTGAACATGACTTGAATCAAAGGTTTCAATCGATTGAACAAGTTTTAAATATTTTGAAAATTTTGCCTGAAGAAGCAAATTTGATTCTGAGTAATTTTTATATTAGAAATACTGTTTATAAAAATACTTATCAATACTTAAATGAGATAAATTTCGATTTTAATACATCGGATATTGATCATTGTGAAAAAATATCGTTGGCAGTTTTGTCAAGATCAAATTATTCAATCGATTGGTCTTTCGATAATAAGATTTGTTACTTCTCTTGGATTAACTTTTATACAAATGAAATCATACAAAAGTTAAATGAAACTATAAATAATTACGGAATTAAATACTCACAAAAAATGATCGGAATTTACGTTATTATCGGCTTTATCGTACTGTCATTTTTGGTGTTCATTTCAATTACTATCGTTCAACAAATTCACGTGCGTAAAGTTCTGAAATGCTTGAAAAACGTTTTGTCGATAGATGAAAATGTTTCGAAAAAAGGAGAGCCTTATTTCGGATTTAATCCTTTATTATCAACTTTGATATGGTTGGTAATAGCGGGTATCGCTTTTGCTTTATATGCTATTTGTGAATATCCTATGGTTAATATCATAAATAAACAACAGCGAACATTAAACCAAGCAATTGACATCACACAAATTACTATATCTTCAATACTTTCATACTCATTGACAGGTTTAATGAGTACACATATTCCAACAAAATATTATGAAATCTATAAATATTTGTTATATAATTATAGTGTATCCATGTTACATGCGTCTTATATCATTACCTTTAATGAAGTCTTACCCGAATTCTCAGAGATGTATGGATTTGAAACATGGGGAATTACAAATAGATCTTTTTCGTCATTAGTTAATACTTATTCCCAACTTATTATTGACATCATTGAAGAGAATACAACAGAAAGTCGAACATATAACGATTGTCTTATATGTTATATATTTCGACAATATCTAATTAATTTGGTCGAATTGACAATTCCACAAATTTCACAAGTACAAGCAGCTATAGGTTACCAGCTTTATTCAGTCTTTTGGCATTGCAATCCACTTTCATTTTTGGTAATCGCAATCGCTTGGTTCTTAGCAGAAATACTTCATAACTCACAAAGGAACTGGTTAAGTGGCTGGGCGATTCTGATGAGAAGGAAACAAGCAAAATATCCTCAACAAGTATTTTATATTGTTGGAAGTTTATTGGAATCAAAGGTAAACTACTTTAGCGACCTCCCAATTCCTTTTTTGGTTCGAGATTCTGATGGTATTATTGTATCTGCTAACCAAGAAATTGTCAAATATTTGGATCATACTATCGATCAAGTAGTTGGTCAACCTTATTCGGAATTCTTTGATGAAAATGGACCGAAGTTTAAAGGTAACGGTAAGGTTTCTTTAACAACAGATATAAGACCATTTGATGATGATTGTGAACTTGTTGTTTTTCATGACAACTCCAAACAATTAGATGAACAAAGAAGATTAGAACAGATAACAAAGACAATGACTCCAGATGTAACTGAATTTGGAAAAAGAATGGAAATGGTTTGTATAGAGTGTAGATTTAATTCTCCAAACATAAGTCCAGATGATGTGTTTCGGAAATTCGATGAAATGAAGGAGGCATTTCCTGAAATTAAGTGCTTAGCTTGTGGGGCGTCATTTTTCAGCGGTTTCTGTGAAATTGAATGCGAAGAAAAAGCACTTCGGGCGACCGTTATGCTTTCTGATGGGATTAAGGATTCATTCAGAGCTGCGATCACATATGGAGAAGGAATTTTCGCGTCACTAACAGACAAAGGACCTTTAACTGTGGTTCTGGGTGATGTAGCGGAAAGAGCAGAAATATTGGTAACAAATGGTTTTTGGGGAAGAATTTATGTGGACAGTAATATATTAGAGTCAAGCGGATACGATGAAACGACAGATGGAATCATTGTTCTTGGAGTTTCCCCAGTTAAGTAATCTGATCATCAATTCATTTTATGTTTCTATTATTTAAAAAAAAAACAATAATCATTGTTTTTAGTCTAAGCTGTTTCATTGCCACCTAAAATTCTAAAAATATGGCAAATATATTTGAAAAAAATCGGATATTTTTATATCATATTTCATTACCACAACAAAAATTCTCAGAAATAACAAGTATTATTAATGTATAAATGGTGTTATAGAAATCATATGTTATAGCGTTGCCTGTATACCCTTCACAACAATTTTTGCAAAAAAGTCACTTTTATATGAAACAACTATTTGTGATTACGATAATAACCACTCCGATAGAGTTTTTTTGTAGTCACTTTTTTAAAAAATGTGTTGCCATTTTTTTGCATAAGTGCCTGCCATATTGTTAGAATTTTAGGTGGCAAGAGTTTAAATAAAACATTTTGTTTTTAACTTTAATATGTGCATTAATATTATATATGAAATTAAAAAAAATTTGAAAATAAGGAAGTAGCCGTTTAAATATTGGATTAAGCCGTTTAAAATGGGGTGGTCTAATTCGAATATGGGAGAAGAACCCATCTCTCCATTTTGGAGTCTTTTAATAAACCCAGGAGAGCCAACTCCAATAACATTCCCAGACTCAATGTTGCTTACAGTTACAAGTGTTTCTCTTGGTTTTATTCCAAAGAAAAAAGCCAAAGGTATTATTCGAATTTTTTCAAATGTAGAAACGATTATTATGAGCTCTGAAGCAGACATAGATGACACAGGATTTAGCAAATCTCGTAGCCTTATTGCAACTCTTATACCAGGAAAACATGAATTTCAAAATCTCAATTTAATTTTTTCACCTCTTAACATCACTACTTTTGAAGTTCAAGGAAATCTTCCTGTGAATGTCATTGGGCATTTATCACCAATTGAAGTAAATGAAGAGGAAGAGGAAGAAGACATTCTTGAAGATATGCTTCATGAACAGTCTCATTCATCAACATCAAGTACTCCTAAAGCTAAAGAAGTACCTGACGAAGAAGTTATTGATGTACAAGCACGACTTAGAGCACTTTCAGCAAAAAAGAAATAAACAAATCGTATAAATTATCTATCGTTTTTTGTTTGATTTAT
Source organism: Histomonas meleagridis (assembly GCF_020186115.1). Lineage (NCBI taxonomy): Eukaryota > Parabasalia > Tritrichomonadida > Dientamoebidae > Histomonas > Histomonas meleagridis. The sequence continues at coordinate 22,374 of NW_027150805.1, forward strand.
AAAAAAGTAAAAAAGTGACACATGATGTAAATTTACAAATATTTTTGATATGAATTTGTTACGCGCTAAGGAACTTCTAATACGATAAGTTGAGACTTGGGTAGAAGTGCACTGTTACCATACACATCTTCACACATGATTTGGCCATTTTCTTCCTCCATAATTGCCACAATTGTTCCAACATCAAATACATCTGAACCAGGCTCAGCTACAACAGCTACGCCGTAACCGATTACATTAATGAATGAAAATGGAACAAATCCGCATTCTGCATATTTTGGCTTCATTACCAACGCCCATTCACATTTTGGTTTTTCCATTAGGAAAAGTCTCATGTCTTTAGAAACAGACAACTCATTGTCTTCGCTAGATGTGAAATCGTGTAAAACTGTGCATAAGAAGAACGGGAAATATTCCATTTTGAATCTCGGAATTAACGATGACTCTGGAGCGATAAAACGATTTGAGAAAACAAACTTGTCAAATCGAACTGGTGAAACGTCAATAAAACATATGTGATGCTTATTAATAAACTCTGTGAAATCGGTCATGAAATCAATTTTGACGAGAATGCAAGATTTATCTTTGATCTCATTGATCATATTGATGACAACATCTTTGAGTTGCCTGTAGGTGTTAAATAATTCGCTATTTGATGAATCATTTAATTCCTTCAGTCGACGGTTACATTCGTCACTGAAAGCGGTTATAGCGGCTAATGCCTGAAAAAGTTTCTGCTTTCTCTGTTCAAATGTTGATGTTGATTTTGTGTAGCGAGCATAAAGATTTGTAATTTCTTTCTTAGTGCTCGCGTTGTTGGGTTTTGTGGAGGCGGCATTAAGTAAATTTGCTAGTGAGATTAATTCTTTGTGCGTTTGGGCAAGTTGAGATTTAGCAACAATAACTTCTTTTTCTTTGCTCTTGAAAGTTGAAGACATTGAACAATAAAATAACTTGCGATTTGAAATACATTGGTCAAGAATATTTATCACACTTGATTGAATACTTTTGGATAATTTATTGAACGAATTCTGGAAGCACGTAAATGACTCTGGAACCTCTTGATATGCTTTTAATAATGTTCCGTTTTGACCTGGGACATCATAATTGATTTTGGAATTATGAAGAATTCCTTTGGACATTTTATAATTTCCAAACTGACGCGAAAAATTTATGATGGATTGCCTGATTTTCTCAAGTTCTGTTGTGTTTTGAGCAAACGCATTGAGGAGATTCAAGCATCCCTCCATTGTCCCTCCAATTACACTTTTTCGTAAAAATTGAATGAAAACATTTTTTCCACAGAAATTCTGGTTACATGAAAAAAATTATATCACTGTAAAATACCCACATTAAATCACAATAATTCCAAGTTTTTTATTGTGTGTACTAAATGCTATTTTTTAAAATAATGATCATTTGATTTATAATTCTTACTGAAAAAAGAATAACACAAATGCTCAGAAATTTTACGTCATGTTCTGGAACTAGAACTAATAGGTTGGCTTATTTTGGAATACAAATACTTCACATTCAAAGTTGCACTAATAAATAAGATTGAAAAATTAAAACAACTATTGCTCACAACCTTATCACATTTAAATAAATTTTATCCAGAATCTTTTAAACCTTTGACTCAATTTTCGAATGATTAAAATACATGACAAAGGCAACAATACTGTAAGATGGTAACATTTGACAAAACAAGGAATTTTGTAATTTTTTGTTTATAATATTAAAAATATTTAAAGCTGATCATCAATTTAAAAATTAATTTCCTTAAGGAAAAAACAACTTTATTTTATACGAATAAAAAAATGTATATAAAATCATAGGTCAACCAAATTAGAATTGGATGCTTAACAATCTTCCAAATACAAAGGAAAGCTTCACTTCACTTACGGTTTATTAAATTCAATGTTTTCAATGAGCTTAGTCAATTCGGAGTGAAGCAAGCGAGGAAGGGATGTAAACTATTCAAAAGCAAAATCAAATTTCACCTTTTGTGTTTTAGTCTTGTTATAGAATGAAATCTCAAGCTAACGAAGAGCAACAGATGGGAGGTCCAATATCGGTCCGATCTCTTGAAAGTGTGGGAATTGCAGCTGCCGATATTAAGAAACTTCAAGAAAATGGATTTAACACAGTTGAATCAATTGCATTTTCTACTCGCAAACAAATAGTTGACATCAAAGGAATCACCGAAGTTAAAGCCGATAAAATCATTGCTGCAGCGGCTCAATTAGGTACCAATGGGATTCTCATCAGCAATTGAATACAATCAACGGAGACAAGACATGATATATATTAAAACAGGTTCCACCGAACTTGACAAGTTACTTGGCGGAGGAATTGAAACAGGATCGGTTACTGAAGTATTTGGAGAATTTCGAACTGGAAAAACCCAACTTTGTCATACCTTATCAGTTACATGCCAGCTACAAATTGAAGAAGGTGGTGCGCAAGGAAAATGCTTGTGGATAGATACTGAAGGTACGTTTCGCACTGAAAGAATAATTCCTATTGCCGAGAGGTTTGGTTTAGATCCTAATGATGTCATGGAAAACATTGCATATGCTAGAGCATATAATACAGATCATCAAATGCAACTTTTAGTAACGGCTTCAGCTATGATGGCTGAATCACACTATGCATTGCTTATAGTTGACTCGTCTACGAACTTATATCGAACTGATTATAGCGGAAGAGGAGAACTCAGCGCACGTCAAATGCACTTGGGCCAGTTTTTGAGAGGTTTACAGCGGCTTGCCGATGAGTACGGAATCGCAGTCCTTATCACGAATCAAGTTGTGGCACAAGTCGATGGCAGTTGCATGTTCGCAGCTGATCCCAAAAAACCAATTGGAGGGAACATTATGGCACACGCAAGTCAAACAAGACTGTATTTAAGGAAGGGAAGAGGAGAAACACGTATTTGTAAGATATATGACTCGCCATCATTGCCTGAATCAGAAGCTATGTTCGCAATATCGAATGGAGGAATTATTGATGCAGAGTAAATTTGATTAACTTTCATTCATTAATAAATGGATATACGTTTCCAGAAACAGATAAAAGTTTTCTTTGGTTTTTCACCAAATCATTATGCATTCAAATTTGTAAATTTGAAATTTCAATATTTGCAATTTTTAGATGAAAGAACTGAGGTAATGCATTGTACATGAAATAAAATAACTAATGACACAAGAAATTAAAGAAATTCATAATGAAAATGAAAATCAAATTCTGTAATTTCACTACTTACATTTAAATGAAATAACTGAGAAAACGCATCAACCAAGATGAGACCACCAATTAAATAAAAAATCAAAGAAAATCAAATTATGTAATTTCACCATTTGCAAAATCATTTTCCATTCCAAACTTGATGTTATTAATGAAACATTAGAAAGATTTTAAATTTATTGATTTAATTATATAATAACAAAAATTTTGTTTTGGCATCATTTCACTTCACAAGTCTTTCACAAAAAGTGAATTTGATCGTCTTCTCTTTATGACGTCCTTTGAGTCATGCTTTCTTGATGTGCTGACCTTTGTGTGACTTACAGGCGAATCTTCTGTAGCGTTATGTCTTCTATGAGAAGAAGTTGGCTTAGGGATTGGTCTTAATGGTGATCGTTCCTTAGATACCTGATATCTCTCTTGTGAAGCAGGCGATGGCGTTAAAGGCGATTGATGATTAGCATGCACACGAGTAGAGTCACGTCTTGGCCTTGTGTGTACGCGATGATGATGATGATGTTCTTCATTAGCATCTGAATTACATCTGGTTACTGGAAGTTCTATCTTGACTTTGCGCGTCGTTGCGGCTTCGTCAAGCGAATCCATCATCTCTTTGATGCTTTCGGTTACTTTGATGCGCTTCAGAATTAAATAGATGGCAGTCGACTCGTTGTACTCGCCCTCCAAAAGAGACTGCGTTAACTTGTTGATGTTGACGCCCATCGATTGGATTTTGGGGATGAGATCTGCTTCGATGCCTGACTGAATCCATTTCTCTTCATTAGATTGAAGACGTGAAAACATCTCATACTCATTGGTAGAAAACCAGGGATGGTGCTTGATCTTCTCGATCGTAAGACGTGTTTCGGGATTCTTGGTAAGAATCTTGTGTAAGAGATCAACAATTTGTGGTGATAAATAACTGGGATATTGAGGCTCAGTATAAGCTATTTGTTGAAGAAGGCCTTGGATATCATCATCGTCAAATGGAAGCTCGCCAGTAACCATTGCATATAATAATATCCCGGCACTCCAGATATCTGCTGCTTTGGTATACTTATGACCAAGAACCATCTCTGGAGATGCATAAGCTGGCGAACCACATGCTGTCTTTAGCTCTGGTGAATCAATGGAAAAATTATTTGATAATCCAAAATCTATTAATCTTAGGTTGTAGTTACGATCTAAAAGAACATTTTCTGCTTTGAGATCACGATGTGCTACAAGACGAACATCATGAAGATATTCAAGTGCAGAAATTAGTTGAGAAAAATAGCGTCTGACTAATTTTTCTGGAAGCCTTCCGTGCGTATTTACGTAAGTGAGTATAGAACCATTTTCTGCGTACTCCATTACAATATAAGTATACCTTGGAGTTTCAATGATTTCAAAAAGCTTTGAAATAAAAGGGTGATCTGTTTGTTTCATGATATTGATTTCTCTGATAAATCTTGTTCTTGCGTCCTCGTCTTGGATTGTCGAATTGTCAATAACTTTGATTGCAACATTTTGTTTTGCGAGTAAGTGTTCGGCCCTCCAAACTGTTGCAAAAGAGCCCTTTCCAATTGGCTTCCTGAGGATGTAATTCCCTATAATGCGGGGGAGGTTGGATTTCATTTCCTTTGTCAAACCGTCATATAACCTCCCGGTTCAAAAAGTTGTTAAAGAAAGAATTTATTCTCTGAATTTTGAGTGACCATGAACATTATTTAAAATATATTTATCGTATAAAATAATGCAAATTAAAATATAAAAAAGAAATGATATGATTGACTTGCATATAAGATATCTGGTTTATAATATAAAAATATATATATGTTTATAAAAATTATTCTCTATAAACTTTTTTTGGTGTCAGAAAAAACCGTTTCGATATCAGCGTTTTTCGGTTCGCATCATAAAAAGTTTGATAACCGAAAATAATCAACAGAAAACAATAAAAATCAGAATTTCGGACCGGTTATCATGAAAAACATCCTCATTCTAACATGATTTCAAAGAGAAAATAGAATATAAAAATTCTTTTTTTTAAGTCTTCTTAACGTTAGATCATTTGAACTTAAATAAATTCTCAGTTATGCAAAAAAATTGGTTAGAGATTTGGAACTTATCCAGAAAGGTTTGGAACGGTGAATGGTGTAAAAGAACTTTTTGAATGGTATACACGGTTATAAAATGGATTTGACCTTCCTTCTCTAATTTGCAAAATTCCAGCAGATAAAATATATAACCATGCAATTTCATAAGAAGCACAAGAGGCTAAGGTGTTTTGCATGCTAAATTATAAATTTTATAGTTTTAAATTTAAATTTGCTAATTAATAAAGTCGAATGAATTCATTCAATTTTTAAATACGCTTTTAATGTTGTTGCAAAATAGTTTGTGAAACATAGGGAAAAGGAGTTATCTTTCTTTAGTTTTGTTTAAACAAAAAATTGAATCGTTTACATTTTTAATTTCAGAAATTTTCGATCGCTCTCCAAAATACTTAATATAATTCTTGAATGGGAAGCGGCCAAAGCTGCTTTATCATCGGTGAATGGTTCAAAACATTAGAATCACTTGAAAAAATTATTTTGAACATAGATAATGATAACATTGATGAATCTGTTGAAACAACATTGAATCTTCTTAGTGATGATGTATCTCCATCTCCTAGCTGGACTCTTAGTCGAATGGTATATTCAGCATATGTTTCACAAATGAAAGATGCAGATATTTATTTTAATTTTATTAAAGAAATCAATGAAAAAAGAGATAAAAATGATTATGATATGATTAATGCATTTGCTCAATTTCTTCTTAGTTTAGATATGCAAGAATCTTATTTTCTTCTTAGTAGAATGATCGAATCAAATTTAATATCATCAAATTTTGTTAAGAATAAAATGTCTTTTTATTTTGCAAATCATATGTCCAAAAAAAAGATCAATAAAATTAGATATTGTCATCTTCCGTTTTCTGATTATTTCTATGTTAACTATGAAGAACTTTCAAATAATGATTGGGAACTTCATAAGAAATATGTTAAAGAAGGAATAAATCAGAATGAAATTGCGAAAATAATTCGGAATGATGAAATAGAAAAACTTCAAGAAATATCATCAGAAACAAACTTCGATTTTAATCAAACAATTGAGCCATCACTTTATGAAAGATATTCATTTATTAATCATAAAAATGTTACATTAATTGATTATGCAGCATTTTTTTCTTCAGTTAAATGTTTTAAATATTTACTTATGAATAATGCAAAAGTAGAAAACACAGGTAAATATGCAGTTGCAGGTGGAAATGAAGAAATTATTCATTTATGTGAACAAAATCATTCATCATTTAAAGATGCATATGTAGCAGCAATTGAATTTCATCAAAATGATATCTTTCATTATCTTTACGATAATAATATTGTTAAATATCCTTTAGAAAGACTTGTTAACTTGTTTTTGTTTCCTAAAAATGAATTCACGAATTTTGAGTTATTTAATGTTTTTCTTGAAGGCAAAAGAATCAATATTAATAATGCTATGAATGATTAAATCTTTTGTTTGTTTTTTCTATTAAAAAAATAATTTTTGTAAGATATTTTTGCAAATTATTTTAAATATTTGAAACACCTCTTATTTATGCATCTAAATATAACCATATAGAAATAACTAAATTACTTCTTGAACAAGAAGGAATAAATATCAATATCAAAGATTTTTATTATTATAAAAATTTGATGTGTCAAAAGAATATTCTTTAGAGATTTATCAATTTATAAAATACTCCATTTCTTTGGGCTTGTATAAATGGTCACACTGGAATAGTTAAGTTACTTCTTAAACAAAAAGGAATTGATATTAATACTAAAAGTATTTATATGTTTTATTTAATATTTATTTTAATAATTTTATTATATATGAAAATGATATTTGAAAATAATTAATATTATTTATGACACCACTTATGAGGGCATCTGAAAATGGACACACTGAAATAGTTAAATTACTATTGAATCAAAAAGGAATTGATATTAATGCTAAAGATATTTATTTGTTTTATTTAATATTTATTTTAATAAATTAGAATTTCAAAAAAGTATTTGGAAATTATTTAAATTATTTATGACACCACTTATGTTTGCATCATATAAAGGTTATTTAGAAATTACAAAATTACTTCTTGAACAAGAAGGAATTGATGTTAATACAAAAGATTATAAATATTATAATATTTTAGTATTTCAAAATAATATTTGGAATTTGTTTAAACTATTTATTACAGCACTTATTTATGCATCTTCAAATGATCATATAAATATTGTAAAGTTGCTTCTTGAACAAGAAGGAATTGATATTAATGCTAAAAATAAAATTTATATTAATAATTTTGTATTTCAAAATACTATTTGGAAATTATTTAAATTATTTTATACTGCACTTATTTCCGCATCTAGATTTGGTCATATAGAAATAGTTAAATTACTTCTTGAGCAAAAAGGAATTGATATTAATGCTAAAGATATTTATTTGTTTTTATTTAGAATTTATTATAATAATTTAATTTATAAAAATAATATACGGAAATTATATCAATTATATGATACAGCATTTATACTTGCATCTTTTTGTGGGCACAAAGAAATAGTCAGATTACTGAATAATAAAGAATTTAATTGTAATGCTTAAATGTAATTTCAATATTTTAATGTGATAATCATTTCTTGTTTACAATAGAATTTCAAAGGAGATTTTTTGTTCAATGACTTTAAAATATTTATTAATTTTTTGAGCAAAATTAAATCAGGTTTTTAATAAAATACTTTCATTTTTGAAGTTACAGATAAAAACGATGCATTTTTACATGTTATCTTTATTCCAAATTTATTTCCGATTGTTATTTAAAATGTTCCCTGCTAAATCCATCGTTAAATGCGATGAAAACGAATCAATTTCTCTTCTTGAAAAAGAAAATTTTCATTGTATTAAAGGAATTCGAATAATTGGGTTATTTCACCAATTGGAATGCTTAATATCCTTATCCATTGATGTGTTAAGTGAATTGGCAATGGAAATCGAAAAAATTTCCAAGCGGATTATTGATGTAGAAAGCAAAATGAGTAATATTACTCAAAATATTTTGTATAATACCAAAAACTTTCTAAGAGAAGAAAAATTTCAAAACACATCACATAAAAATGAGTCAATACCAAATATTCAACTAACATTAAGTTGTACAAAGATTGTACAAGATCTTATTGAAACAGCAGAACCATCACCTGATTTTTCTTCATTTAATATTTTTTTATCATTAACTTTAAACGATTATATAATTGATGTTAATAAGTGTTTTTCTGATCCGGATTTTTTTAAGCGTCAATATATTCAAGAATTACTCAAACAATGTAAAGAATATAAAGAAGAATTGAAAAGGAACAATAAAAGGAAGTCAACATTTATTTATCATCATGATACAAAGAAAAATAATGTTCATTATTTTACGCAATGTCCTCCAGCAATTATTCCATGTCTTAAACCTAAAATGTTAATATGTCCTCCTCCAAAAGGTCAAGCATTTCATCAAGATATTCCAATTTCACTTTTATCTCAAAATAATAATAAGGAAATAAGAAAGCAATATCAAAGCATGCGTTCTCTTTCAACATTCTCTAATATTCAATCTAAAACTCAATTTAAAAAAATTAAACCTGTATTAATTAGAGCTACAGCAATTTCAAAATCACAACTTAAAAAGAAATCTTCAAAAACAAATGAAACAGAAATTGATCTACCTTATTGTCAAGAAGAACAATCATATAATACAACATCAAATGTTAAAATCAATCAATCCCTTACTCCTCCAGTTGTTGAAAGAATAAGTCAAAATTCCATTATACCTCCGCCACCAATATCAGATCTCATAATTGAATCAGATTCAAGCTTTAAAGACTCTCAATCTGAAGACATCATAAATAAGGATCAACATAATGCTCAGTCACCAAAACCAATTTCTCATTTAGATTTGATAAAAATGGGAAAATATAAACTAAAAAAAGTAGATATTAAACCTCCACAAAAACAAAGATTTAATGATATTGATCCAACAAAACTTACTGTACAAGAAATACTACGCATGACTGCAAAAATACGTGAAGTTGTTGCATGCTCAGAATCTTCATCAGATGAATCATCTTCGTCGACATCATCGTGGTAAATCATTAATGATATTAGATACTGATATTCTCAAAAATCCGTGGACAGCCGATAGGAAATTCTATTAACGATAATTGATTTTCAGAACAAGAATACAGTTTGCTGCTTTAAATTCTCTATCGGACGTAAGAGCACGTTAATGACACGATAAAACCGTGCGACCGGCAGTTTCATAATTTCAAATCACATTTCTTTTATCGTTCTTTAGTTCAAATGGAAATAAAACTATTTTACTCAATAGATGGTGCATTTCTTTTGGTGTTCGTGAGCTTCCTTGAGCTCTTTGTTACCTGTTTCCATCTTCTGAGCAGCTTGTGTAGTAGTTGTATCAATTCCGACGAGGACATGTCTTTGTTTCTGAAGCTCTTCTAATGTTTCATGGAATATCTTGTTAACATCTTTCATGGTTTGAAGGATACTATTGACTTCTTGTTCGAGTATTTCTAAGTATTCGGTATCTTGATCAACCTGTGCTTGAGAAACAAGTTGATTTTGGAACTGTGGAGCTGGCGCTGATTCCTCGGCTGCAGTACTGCTCCTTAGTTTATTTAGAACAGGAACTAATTTTTGTTGGATATCTTGGTTTAATTCGTCAAATTGCTTTTGGCATTCATTAACTGCAGGGTCGTTCTTTTGGCTGAGAGCCATTAAGCTTTGTTTGCTTTGAGAAGATAAACGTTTTAAAGTTTGAACTTTGCTTTGGATTTGATCACGAAGATCTGGTCCATCATCGAAGCCTCCAACCTTGTCGGAAAGGTCGCATATTTCTTGTAGTAATTGTTTCATTGATCTAAAATCATTTTGAAGGGAAGCAATCATCGTGTAAAGAAATGATGGAAAAGTGACAACTTTGTTCAGCTAACTTTTAAAAAACCGTTTCCAAACCACTTTTTTCAATAAAGAAAATAATTCCATTGAATACAATATAAAAATCACCGAAAATACACCAGATCACAACAAAAAACTTTAGATAAAGCGGAAAGATTGATTTAAGATAACTCAACACATTTTATTGTCGAGCTAGTAATCAAATTAAGTTCATGTAAAAAATTGAATTAATTCAAGATTAATTATGAAGAATAGATTTAAGCATGTTCCTTAAAAAAAATTTACTTAGCAGCAGCTGCTTTCTTTTCCCTCATTCTGCGGCTGCGAGCACGACGAGCTGCAATTTGTTGTTGAAGATTCTTTTCACGTTCGTTTTCAACTTTGAGGGTATGGATGTGTTCCATTAAAACACGCTTGTTACGGAATTCGTTACCCTTAGCTTTGAGATATAACTTGCGATATAAATGTGAATCAATTTCCTTCTTCTGTTTGAAATCTCTGAGGGTGCGGCGAAGAACACGTATACGGCGGATCCATTGCCATTTGGAGTTAAGGCGTGCATTACGTGTACCGCGACGTTTACCATAACCCCTATGACGACCAAGACGCTTAGCAAGAACACGCTTTGTGTGGCGAGCACTTGAGTGCATTGCAACTGGACGACGAACAATGATACCATCTCCAACAAGTTTTCTAATTTGTTGACGAGAGTTAGCCATTGCGATGGTTGAAATTTCTGTTTCATCCATCCAAACACGGCCAACGCCACAATTAAGCACAGAAGCTGCTAATCTTTTTTGAAGCTTTAAGCTGGACATTTTGGTCAAAGGCCAACCAAACCGTTTTATTCATTGAAAAGCATGTCAAACAAACCTTCTGAATCAGTTGAACGTTAATAATTAATCATTTGAAATGTTTACATTTTCCAGAAAAAATGGCCGAAAACAACAATGAGACAGCAAATAATGACGCAAACATAACAATTAAAGTCAAATGGAATGGGTGTACAAACCCAGCAGAAGTTTCAGTGTCAAAAGATATAACAGGGGAAGCTCTTAAAGATATTGTTACAGATTTAACTACAATTCCTATATCAAAATTAAAAGTTCTTGTTAAGGGTTCTGTTCTAAAACCAAAAGATAAACTCTCTAGCATATCTGATGTTAAAGATGGTACCGCTGTTTATCTTGTTGAATCATTTGATCTTCCACCATTCGAAGAAGAGGAAGAAGAGGAAGAAATCGAAGACCCAAAAGACAAAAATGGTGAAGAAGAAAAAGAATTTGTTCCAGAACCAGAAGTTGAACTTCCTGAAGATCCTAATTTTACTGATGTTGAAAATTTCCAACGAATGGTTTTAAACATGCAAAAGCTCATCAGTAGGTTTGGTGTAGCTTCTGCAAATCTTCAATACAATATGGATAATGTAGAAGTTGCTCCGGCAAACAAAGCCCTCAAGCAATATATTGAGTTATGGGAAAAAGAAGGGCATAAATTTGAAGAATACAGAAACAAACTTCTTGAGTTTCAAAGCAAAGCATATTCTACATTCAAGTCTGATCCAGCACAAAATCAAACAAAAGAGAACGATAAGCCGGAAGACGTTAACAACGATACAACGGTTATCGATACGCCGATACCGGAACAAAATGAACCTACAGAAAATAATGTTACTGAAGAGACAAGACAAATAGAAGAAATTCCTGAAACATGTCTAACTGAAGAAGAGCTTAGACTAGTTGAAGAAGACAAAACAATCATTGCAAACCTTCAAAACAAACCTTTGTTTGGAATTGATTATGAAATAGGTCGCACAAATAAGCATTATTACTTCTTGAGATAAAGAGATTTAAATAAAATATATTTAATTTCATTAATTTTAGTGATTTAATGAATCATTTTTTTGTTTTGTTTAAAGTAATCATTTACTAAATAATTTATTTACAATTTTATTTTCATATCCACCAATTGATTTAATTGTTTTGCTTAAAGTAAACTTTCAAAAAGATTTTAATCATTTACTAAATAATTTATTTACAATTTTATTTTCATATCCACCAATTGATTTAATTGTTTTGCTTAAAGTAAAATTTCAAAATGATTTTAATCATTTACTAATCTAAAAACATGAAAACATTTGTCTATTTACAATTTCATTTTCATATCCACCAATTGATTTATTCGTTATTCCTCCTTAAACTGCATTAAAAAAAATACATAAAATACAAAACTCATTGTTTACTTCTGTAAAACACGAACCTGCTTGACGATGTATTCTTTGGCACCAATATGTCGACTCTCCTTGCTATCTCCTGTGCTATTTGATCAATTTCGTTCAATTGCCTTCTCATTTGTTGCTGCTGCACCTGTGTAATATTTAACATGTTTGCCTGTGACGTTACTTTACCTTTTAATTGGGATATTATCTCTGACTGCTTATCCTGCAATCCTATCATTTCCTCGAGCATTTTGTTCATTTGATGCTGTTCGTGCACAATATTAGTAAACAAAATCGATGGCCTTGTTTTTGTTTGTGATTCTCCTGCTTCTTTCTTTTGTAACAATTGCGCTATGTCGCCTCTATCATCAGCTTCTGCGATATCTTCTGGAGTTTTCCCAAGTTGATTTTTAAGTTTCGTATCTGCACCTGCTTGTAATAATAACGCAGCGATGTTCCGCCGATTATGTAAACAAGCATAATGTAATGGTGTATCTCCACCTTTGTCTTGAATGTTTACATTAGCTTTTTTATCTAATAACATCTTGGAACTGTTCTCATTGCCAAACCAACATGCACAATGAAGAGCTGTTTTACCAGAAAAATCAACTTGGTCTATGTTTATGTTGGTGGCTAGTAAAAGTTTTATAATATCTAAATACCCAAACCAGCAAGCAAGATGAAGTGGAGTACGTTAAAAAATAAACGGATACCAAATGATGCAAAAAAACTGCAATGTCAGTGGTGGTGAAATTAACGCCGGCTTTTAGAAGAAGAGAGACACAGTTGGTACGACCATTTCGAGTGGCTATAAGAAGCGGACTTGTATCACGTGATATTATTTGTTTGCCCATTGGAGTATCAAGAAGATATGACAATATTTGTGAGTGATCAGATATTGCTGCCCAATGAATTGCTGTATAAAATAGAAAAAATAAATTCCAAAAGAAAATAAAAAACAGCAAAAAAAGAAAATAAATACTATCAGTTACTTCAATTTTGGCTCCGTTAATGCATAAGTACTTGAGAACATCAAGGGATCCACACGCTGCTGCAATGCATATTATTGGAACATGGTTCCGTACATATTGATTAATCTTAAGTGAAAAAAATAAAGAAACGTATCAACCGTCGCATTAGGACTGATTTTTGATGGAACTATTAGCTGTATTTTTGATTCTAAGTTTCGCTGACATGCGATTATAACTTGCTTTAGGTTTTCGTTCATTTATTTGGTTATTGTGAAAAAATATACTTGACAATAAAAATTCAGTAAATTTTATTATGTCAATAAATTCTTCAATTTAGGCAAGTCATTAAAATCACTTCTATACAATGGACATTTTCCAAATAAAAAGCAATTCGGAAATAGACCAATCCATTACTAGAAAAATGTTAATGAACCCAAATAAATTAATTAACATCTATTAATATCTCAAAAAATGTAGAATCTGATTCAAAGCTTTCATGAATCATTAAATTTCAACTATAAAAAGTTTAGGATATAAATCAGGTGTTGAATCATTACAATTTCACTTGAAAAGAAGTATACTTACCTGAGAAATCTCGTAAACCATTAAAGAAGTTATACTACTTCACATTAACTCTCTATAGAATTCTATTTATAAATACAAAAATTGTTCTTAAAATGAAAGAAGAAAAATAAGCATGCAGAAAGGTGAAAATAAATTTCTTTTAAAAATTTATTTTTCTTATTGTTGTAATTAACGTAATAGCATGCTCTTCATGTATTTTGTGTGGGTGTGGGTGTTGATACCTTAATGGTTTATAAAAATAAGAACATTATGAAATTTTATCAATTAAGACTGTTATTATGTATCTGGCCATCTAACTATTCAAAATTTGAATACTCGCCTCACTTTTATTTCAAATTTTTCTATGTTGGCACTTTTTGACTGATGCAATTAGACGTCATTTTTGACATAACCGTCTGGCTAGATGGGTTTTTTGATAAGAGCTATGATCAATTTCCCAGAAGCCAATTTCCCCTGTCAAACCCATTGAAACAATTCAATGGACGTTCACTCAACGTCCATTCAATTATTTTTATAGAGTTTTTTCTTCATTTTCCATGTTCAAATTCTACGTTATTCGTGGTTCTAACTTACCTCCAGCTGATCCTAATGGTAAATCTGATCCATATTGTGTTCTTACAGCATATGCTGCTGATGGACCATACAAACTTGGAAAAACTAAAATCAAAAAGAAGACATTAAATCCAGTTTGGGATGAAAAACGTGAGAAACCATTTTATCTCTATACTCCCCTTATAAAAAAGCTTGAAATTCTTGTTTATGATCATGATCTTATTGGCAAAGATGATTATCTTGGAAAAGTTGAAATAGATTTCTTTAAGCAAATACCAACTTTTGATCAGATCATCAAAATTCCACTTGTTACTGATCTTAAAACGAAAGGGAATCCATCCATTGAAATTGTAATATCACGTGAATTCAAATTTGAAAGTGAAGATAATTGCGATCCTATATTATACCATCGTTCAGCCATCTATCTTGAATATGATCCGCCAATTCCAAAGCAGCAACAAGATGTTTCCAGTTTAGGTGCAGCTGTATTCGATATGTTTGATGGTGGCTGTTGTCGATTACTTCCCAAAATTGAAAATGGTGATGATCGCGGATGTAAAGTTTATATATATCCGTGGGCATTAACTGATTCTGGCTGTACCCAAATACTTACTTTAAATCCATTCGAACTGGAAAGACATTATCCTACATCTGAACATTTATTTTATGTTCCGTTAATCTTAATGAATCTTAATTATACAGGAAAAGTTAAATTAACATGCATTGGACTTAACAAAGAAAATAAGAAGCCGCCAATTCTTCATTTCCAACAATTATTTGAATTTAAAGGTAGTGATTTAATTAATTGTCCACGAGTTATTCGATATTCAGATAACAAAGATTATGTTAAAATTAACATTAAACCAAATAATTGTCTTAATCATTTTTCACTTGATAGATGTATTTCATTAACTTCAGTTCCAAACAAGAATATGCATAATTATTTATTAAGTGTTAAGTCATTAGTTGTTAATGAAAATGTAACGGATGAAAAAATATTTCATCGTATTAATTTAAATGTTGACGATCCATTTCCAATTCAAGTTGCACTTAAATATTTCCAACGACCATTACCTGATACAATACATATTTTTGCAGAACATCAATTATTAACTACGGCTGGTTTCCAATTTGATATAGGATTTATTGCATATGATATCAATTTTAATCACATCGATTTTATTTATCCACAAAAGCCATCGATGTTCAATGATGCAGTAAAACTTGCTATTGATGAAAATGGAAGGTATAATGAATTTGGTAGAGAGATATATTCTATTATCAAACTTAATCAATTGCCTCCAGAAGTATTTTGTTTATCATTCGGAGTTTCGGAAAATACAAACAAGAAATTTAATACGAAATTGGGCGCATTTTTTAGAGTTTATGATGCAAAAGATGATTTGGAATTAATGGGCTTCACTGGAAGGAAAAAAGGGTTCCATTCTTGTGTTTGGATATTTTCCATATTTAGATGTAATGGTGATTGGGCAATAGTACCAACAATGCGTACTTACAGTGGTAAAGGCTTAGTAGGTGGAATTATTGCTCTGAATCAAAGTATCAAAGAAGACATGAAAAAAGAGAGATACTTTGATCGAATTTTAAAACAATAAAAAGTCAATGAAAAGAGTTTTTGGTAATATTATATTATATAGGAACGTTTCATATCAATAAAATTTAACTGTAAGCAATTAGAAAAAAAAAATTAAAATTTAATAATGGTTCTTTCAAAATAATAAATCATTTGTATATAAAGTTGAAGCGAAAAGTTCAAAAATTTTTTTTTCGGTAAAATTGGTTTCAAACCAAGAAATAGCAATCGTGATAACACATAATGTATCTATGATAACATATTTGATCATAAGAAAATTAAAATACAATCTTAAAAATCGTCTGAAAAAATCTGTTTTTTGATATTATAGAAATTTTGATGGAAGTTTTTATCTACTAATCAGATTTTAATTTCGATAATTACAGCTGTTTCAAATCTATTTTGATTTTTCGACATGATTTCTATACTTCACGTTGATTTTTGTGTGTTTCACTCGAGATGTCGCACCAAAAAAAATTCTTTTACGGTCACTTTTTAAATAATATCAAAAGTACACAATTTTGACATGGACACACAAAAGTTGAATGAACATTCAATTTAAACTTTATTTTCATAGAAAGTTGGTTGTTTTTTGTCGTTTTCTTTTAAATTCATTCAAATGTCAAGTCCTCACTTGTGAGCAAGTAAATGAGATCTTTTCATGTCACCTAATGCTTCATGTGTGTGCCTCGGCATACAAAATAATTTCGATGGAAACTCACATGTCACATCGAAAAACAGTTGTTACACACATTTCTAATGAAAAATTAAAGGTCTTTCGTTACAACCAAACCAGATTTATATCGGAAACGCATATACCAAATCGATGAAATATAATACATATCCTCAATCAATGATAACATTAATTCACATTGGCATGTTCATCCTCCTCATAGATTTCAGCAAACATGTTTTTAGATCAAATAAATATTATTTTTATTCTCTTACTGAGAATAAAACAATGAACAAGCATATGCATAACAAAAGCATTCATTACATGCCAAGTAACAATAAAGAACTCATAAAAAGTAAAATATTTTTACAAAAAATTCAAACAGCAAACAACATAAATCATTTACTGCAATGCGTTTCACTCAATAATTCTCTAAATAACATTAGAATAGGTTTTAAGCATTTCGTTTCTTCAAATCTAATAATTTCGTATTTTTATTCCAAAATAACTGCAATCTTTCATATCCTGCATAATATATATCATTTTAATGATAGTTCTCAATGTAATTCATCAATGAATTGCAGCAATAATATTCTTAAAAATCTACCAAAAATTAATGCATTAATTACTTCTATATATTCAAATATAACTTTGTTCGAATTTATATTTTTTGTTTTTACTTTCTTTTCCAAAATTTATTTTAATCAAAAAAGCATTCATCAAAAAAACGAAGTTATTCTGATTTTAATGATTATATTTTTTGTTAATACAAAGCAATCATATGACGAAGAGACAAAAACACTCACAATATCTGATTTCATTGATTATTCAAAAGATTATATGAATTATACAGAACGCGTTATAATTATTGATGTTGGCGAGATTGAAAGTAATGCATTCAGAGAATGGCCTTTATTGACAACAGTAATAATTGGAGAAACAGTTGGAAATATCGGTAATAGAGCATTTGCATCATGTACAAAATTAAAATATGTGCAATTTCCAGATAAATTAATGGGTGGAATTGGAGGTGGTGCATTTGCAGAATGTATTTCATTAAATAATATTACAATTCGTTGTAATACCATTGGTGATAATGCATTTTATAAATGTACAGGACTTGAAACGATAACTTTAGAAGTAGGCGTCCGAAATATTGGATCTGATGCATTCAGAGGATGTACAAACCTTGTGAATATTTATATACCAAGTTCTGTTACTTCAATTGGAAATGCATTTTTAGAATGTACAAATCTTCAATTTATTAATGTCTCAGAAGAAAATTTTAAATATTCGAATTATGAAAATGATGGGGTTTTATATAATAAGAAATTACACAAATTATTAGTTATCCAAATATGAAAAGTAAAACATTTACAATTCCTAATTCAGTCATTTCTATTATGAATTATTCTTTTGCAAGTTGTAATAATTTAGAAAGAATTTTTATTGATGAAAATGTTCAATATATTAATTCATTTGCATTTTTTAATTGTACATCACTTCAATGTATTTATTTTAATGGAGAAATTTCACCAGAAATACAAAATGATGCATTTGTTAATATAAATGCGACAAGAGTTATGACAATAGAAACATATCAAAATGAAACATTTGGAAATATGGAAATTACAAAGGGAACAACACTTGACGAATGTCTCCCGCCAACACGCACATTCACATTCACACAAAGTGATACATTCACTAACTCAAATACATTTACTAACATAAATACATTTGCTAATTCAAACACATTTACGAAATCAAAAAATAATTTTGATTCAAATACTTATGTTAATACATTTTCGCTGAATTTTACTTTTGTTAATACTATTACTTAAACTTATTCTTTATCGTTTATAAAAACTTTATCAAATTATTATACTTTCTTAAAATCTTATTCAGTTACTTTTATTGAATCTGAAACTAAATATATTTATGTCGATTTCATATATTATAATTATACAATTATATATTATCCGGAATATTTTACGTATTATTCAAATTTCTTTTATATTTCTTATATCGAAGATGTAATAATAAACACTAATGATAATAATACATTAATTATCATTATAATTGTTATTGTAATTGTAATAATTATTGTATTTGTAATGATAATTATAATTTTTATGATTAAATATCAAAATAAGAAGCGGAAACAAAATGAAGAAGAAATGAATATTTCAGATGAAAATAATAATAAAATTAATGAAATCGATAATACATTTTCAGTTGGGATTAATAATTCAAATATTGAAGAAGATCCATTTGCAGACGATTTCAAAGAAGAAAAATTTATCAGTCAGATATAAATAAACATATTTTAAGAACAAAATATTTTAATTTGTTTATTAATTTAATAAATACAAACTTTTGTGTTATTTAGAAAATTTTATGTTTCTTCTATTAGATGATTATTATCGTAAATCCAATTTACCCAAATCATAAACACTAAAAGTAAATGATAAATTATATTAAAGAAAAAATTGGAAATTTAGAGATATTATGGTAAAAATGCACTATTTTTTAAAAAATCAAAAGAAAGATATTCAATTTCAAATAAGTATTTGTCTTGAGTTGTTCTGCTTTTATCTGTGTTAAATTAAGTTTGAACAAAAAGTAAATAACAAATATTTCGTTAATTCATTGTATATAATTAACATATTTATGAAGTTCAAAATCATTATGTAAAAGTTTATCATAATTTTCTTGTTGTTTTCCTAAAATGATGAGCGTTCATCAATCAAACAAAGTATAAAATAAAAAGTTTTTAGTATAGACCATGGTCAGCTGGATGTATGAAAGCTTACAATTTTACGTGAAAAATGAAAAAAGTTGTATGCATCCACCGCTACCTAATAGAACTTTTTGAACCCATATTTCTTCAATGATAAAAAGTTGATTTTTTCATTTGCTATTAGTATTCATTAATGGTCTTAATTACTTTCAATTTTCTTGATAGTTAACAAGAGTTTGTCAACAGGAAAATTCATGATCAAAAAAATATCTATAAAAATTTATTTACTAAAACATGATGTTTATTTTGCAAAACATAAAAAAATCATTATAATATTACTATAGTCAAAATATGTGATTGGATGATCAACCTCCTTCTTTTCATCTCTTTGTTATAGTTTCATTTCTTCGGAGGTAACGATAGATGATGCAAAAGTGAATTTCCACTTTTTCAGTAAAAACTTCCTCGATAGACATTTTTCAAAACAGCTTTTTCAGAAGAATTACTTTCATAAACATGTTAAAAAAACAAAACAATATTTAATTTCTACAAATTTTCTAATTAAATTTTGCAAGTAGTTCTCTATAATTTGTTGTAACTCTTGATAGTTCCTCCAACAAATCATTTTGCCTTGCGTTTTGCTCGGCCAATTCCTTATTCATTGTCTTAATTTTACTCTCCAACAATTTCGATATGACTTTTTCAGATGCTTCACCCAAAAGCAGTTTTTTGATGGTGATGAATAGAAGAGTGGTTCCAACTCTTGTAGATGTCTATTCAGAAAATTTGTAATTACTTTTTCAAGTATATACACTTAAAATATAAATAAAATTTGATAGTAAAAATTATTTGGCTAGATTCGGGTTATATGAGTATATGACTATTATTTATATAAATTGAATATTTCGAAATTATGAAATAATTTTTTGATTATTTATACATATTGATATGCACTATAACATTGCTAAGTATACTATTAGGTTTATTTCAAAATAAATATTATTGATTTTGAGAAAAAGTACATTTATTATAGAAATTTACATGACAAAAGATCATCAAGACTCTAGAAATTCACCCTTTTTTTCTCTCAAAAATTTTATATAAGCATTTATATATACTAAATTTAATTAATTTGAAATATTTAAAGATTTCTTCTGCTGAATTTCGAGAAAAAGTAGTGTTTTGCACGACGGTTTAAAAACCGCGATTTATCATTCAAATATAATACGGTTATAATCTTTTTGGATGGAAAATAATCGTCGGTGGAAGAAAATATGTTATACATGCATATTCTAACAACTTTTTCTCAAAACTCAGCAGAAGAATCTCAATAAAACTTTGATATCATTTCAACCAAATCATTATCATAGTCATATTTGAAAATAAAGAAGAAAAAAAGGGTCAATTTTTTTTATACTCGATTTAAATATTGCGTATTTCAATAAAATTGCATCTTTTGGTGTACTAAGAATAAAAGCAAGAATTCATGTTCTATATGTAAATTTATCAATGATACTAAAAGGGTTAACTTTGTTAGGTTGCTCAAAAGCGAATTCGTAAAAACTGTAATCAGACACAGGATAACTGATTTTGGGGAAATTACACATCTTGATGGCACTTTTAATAAAAATTCAAATGGTTCAAAATACTCAATTGAAAGGTTTATTATTTACTTAATTGTGAAAGATCCACTTTTTGAAGCCTTCAACACTAACGAAATTAGGAATTTCTGGAAAGAAAACATAATAAAAATAATGGAGCTGTATGCAGCACGCAGTACATTACGTTGAACCCATTTTCTCAATCTCATATATGAGATAGACATAAAATAGATCAATCTAGAAGAAAATATTTTGCATGGACAAAGAAAGAAGATAAAAAACTCAAAGATCTAAGCTGTGGTTTTGGCGTTGATCTCAATAAATAAATAAATGAAATTAGGGTTGGGCAATACTGGGCCAATGGCCCTGATGAGGTGAAAAACGGTTGGAAAAAATCTGGGCCATTGGCCCACTTCACCTGGGCCAATGGCCCAGGCCCCATTAAAACCGCAGGGATGCTTGGCCCATGTCCTTTGGACGTTAATAATTTGAAAGGGGTACCTTGGCCCAGGTCCCGATAACGTTAATGAAGCGAAAAGCCTTACTTGGCTGATCCAAATAAATTTTGAATAATATAATTAGATTAGCAGGTTTTGTTTTTTCATCAAAGTAAACTTATGAAATTTATTTTTTGTACACGTAATCAGCCGGCCAAATATCACAATACGATTATTTTTCATTCAAAAATGGCTTTTTGTCATAGTTATCTAAAACAATTAAAACAAGAAGATGTGGTGGCTTTTACTAAGATTTTCGATCTCGGGAGATCTTTGAAATCAATTCATTTCATATTCATCAATTACACGTCGAGTTATTTTCTCATTACAATATAAAAAAATTCGTCTAGATATATTTTCTTTCGTCATGCCTCCCATATAATCATTTATTACATATTTACCTTGAGAAAATATTCTCTCAACACTTGCTGATGTAAGTCTAAGATATATCATTTTTTTTGCTAGAGTATATAAGACAGGCATCTTATCTTTTTGTGATTCCCACCATTGAACGATATCCACTACATTCTCATTGTTTGATGCGATCATTTTTTCAATTTCATTTTGATATCTGGTATCAACGATTTGACCCCTTCTCACGAATTGGTTATTACTATTATTTACCTTACTGAATGCTTCAGGATATTTTACGAATAAATAGTTCATAAATTTAGATACAAGATTTTTAAAATGATTTGGTAAATCTTCCTCAGGAAATAAAATTTGCTGAAAATTAAGTAGTGGAATTAAGAATCCACCAATCAATAAATTATACAGAAAATTGTGTTTTTGGTATTTTAAGATTCTATCAATATATCCTTTTTTAAATATTTCTGCTGCTTTTTCGAACCCATGTTTAATTAAGATATCACAATGATCAAAATAAATTGTAGCTATGTTGGACATTGCCCAAAAAATAGTTTCTGGGTCATCTCTTTCAAGATCTAACATCATATTCTTAACTCCAATGAAAAATTCACTGAATGCATCAATAATACAAAAGTCACTTATCGAAAAAAATGGAACACCTATTTTAATAAAACTTTTCCCATTTTTTGCTAAATATTTCTGATAATTTTCAAAAATTTCACGACATTCAATGGCTCTAGAAAATAAATCTGCTAAAGAGTACCATCTGGTTATACAATAACAAGGAAATAATTTATAATTTTCTGAGCTTAGAAGAAGAAAACGCTTAAATTTATGAGATGAATGTAAAACTGATAATCTAATCGCTAAATCATGAACATTTGTTAAAGATTGTAATAAATCGTTCATACATCTATTTAAAATATGGTTACAACAAGGAAAAAAGTCGATACCTTTACATGCTCCTATTACATTGCTTCCGCAATCACTACATTGAAATGCAATTTTATTTGATATATTATAATAGTTTATTGTGTCTGTAACATAATGAGATATAACGTCTTTTGTCCTTTGAATGTCATCGGGAACGATCAAATCTAATAAAAACATTGCATCACATGATGAAGCTGTAATGGCTAAAAAATTATGTTGGAATTTGGACCATTCATCAAAATATATTGTTAAATACTGATATTTTGTGATAATTTCTTTGATTGATTGCTTTACTCTTGTTGTAAAGATTTCCAAATAATTGTAAATTGATCTTCTTGAAATTACATCAAAAGCAAATAAATTCGTAAAATCTAGATTGTCAACCAGACTTAAATATTGGTTGTTAAGTAAAATAAATTTTATAATCTGTTTTTGTGTTGCTTTAATTACATTTTCTAATTTTTTGTGTTTTCTAAGACAATGATTAGATATAGTGCTATAGTCTGTACACAGATATTGTGTACAGATTTCGCAAGATGAAATTATCCGAGCATTGTCTTTGTAAAGTTTATATATTTCGTCATCTTATCTAAGAACGACTGCGTGATCAATACCTCTATCATCTGGTAATTGTAATTCTCCCACGATCATTGTACCATTCATCGTGGTAAAGTGAATTGGAATTGTGCACATTTAATTAATGTGAAGTGATTTTACTCGTCTTACAAAAAAATTATTTTCAATTCAAATTCACATTCAATTTTTCATATGATATTTTTATTCTTAACACTTTTTGAATATGACATTTTCAAAATATTTTATGATCCAACTTTTTCGAATGTTTGGTGGTTAAATACGGTTCTTAAATATAAAAAGATACCAATTTTTGTGAGATTATTCAAAAAGTAATATTCAAAAAGTAATATTGCATAACTCGAGATTTTTATTAATTGATTATCCAAAATTTTGGCAATTGAATAAGGGAACTTGACCCAAGTCCCTTTGTCACTTTTGATCATCTTGGCCAAGGTACCCAATCAGGGGCCTATGCCATAGGGCCAAGGTCCCTCATTAATGACCTGGGCCAAGGTGCAAAGGTCCCTTTTAGGTACCTAGGCCACAGTGCCAAGATTTGCTGTCACTTTTGGGCCATTGGCCAAGTTGCTTCCCAACCCTAAATGAAATATTATTCTTATCGCTCTCCACAGTCAAAAAAAGAAAATAACAAGAATAAACGTTAAGTAAAATTCTTAACTTTACTTCGCTATTTTTTGTGAGAATAATTGGTCGGAACCACCAAAAGCCTTTGGAGAAGTTTATCCGTACCGATTTTCTTTTTTGTGGGGATCGAAATACAGGCAAAACATCTTTTTTGATTACTTTTACGACCAGGTGTTTCCCAAATTTTAAACCAACGTGTTTTGATGGTTTTTTACAAAATTTCAAATTTGAAGGTCATAGAATAACTTTAGGTATATGGGATTCAGATCTTCAAAAAGACACTTCTAAAAAGTTATTTAATAACTTTATCCAACCTTTAAAAGGCGATATTGTAATGCTTTGTTTTTCGCTTGTTTCACCAAATTCATTAAGAGGTATCTTAGATTTCCATTATCCAGAGATTAAGAAAATCAGGCCAGATCTCAGATTTGTTTTAGTTGGTCTGAAAAGTGATCTCCGAGATGAATGCAATGAAAGTTCATATAACGAAAATGCATATCATTCACGCCAAATAATACCAAGTAGTCAAATAGAAGAAGTGAAAAATATAATTGGAGCAGAGGCTTACGTTGAGTGTTCGGCAAAGAACAATGAGCATGTAGTTGATGTTATTGAAGCGGGCTTTCGAGCTCTTATAGCAAAGCGTAATGAAAACACATTAACTCTAAGAGAAAGTGAGCAAAATAAATGCCAATTACGATAAATAAATTTAAATATTTAAATCTTTTATTTGAACAAAATAATTTTTGATTCGTTTCAAAAGAGATGGCGTTTTGTTTAAATTTTTACACCTATTAAAAGTTTGAAAATGTTGTGACAATTTTGGGTGAATCTTTTTATATCTTTTTGGTATCGGAGTGGCGAATTGATGATAATATTCGAGGCATGTCATATGATTAATTTAACTATTATTATTTTTTATGTTGTATTTATATCAATAATTGTTAAGCGATCTTTTTTTTTATCTTGTGAAAATTCACGCACTTTATTGTCAAACAGTTGGTTATGATTCCTGATGAGTAATATTATGCAATGCTTCTTCTATGAGTTGTATAGTTATTAATTTTGTTTAATTTTTTAATTCAAAAAATGCCATATAAAATTGAAAAACGGTTTCCATTCAATTGAAAATTTCCTGACGCTTTTTCAATATGTTAACGGACTAAACAAATGGAGAAAGACAAGCTTTCCACAAATGATTTTACCAACATGAACATCAATTCACAAACTAAAAAAGAGCCAACCACTGGAATTCAGCCATATAATGAAAGACTCAATACTAATACAGAATCAATTACTGGAATTCAACCTTATAATAATAATTCTAATTCCAAAACAGAACAACCTACAAGAGCTAAGCCATGCGATGAGCCAATAACAGGAATTCGACCTTATAATAATATAAAAATAATTGAAACACAGTCATCCTCTGAAAATATTCCCGATATTAAAGACAATTCAACGAATCCGGTAGCACAGCCACATACTACAGCAAGTTCACCACCACCATCATGTCCAAGTCCTCAACATTTCCATGGGCATTGGCATCCTGGCGATCGCCCTCGCGGTGGTCCACACCATTGCCGAGGAGGTCCACACCATTGGCATCCTGGCGATCGCCCTCGTGGTGGACCACATCATTGCCGAGGAGGTCCACACCATTGGCATCCAGATGGTCCCCATCACCCTTGCGGTGGTCCACACCATTGCCGAGGAGGTCCGCACCATCGGCATCCAGACGGTCCCCATCACCCTCGCTGTGGAGGCCCGCCTCAGCCTCTTAATAAATAAAAATTTGTTATTAATCAAAAAAAGAAAATCTCAACATTAATATAAATACAAAATCAAATACTTGATATTTTCTTATTACTTTAAAGCTTAAAAACATTATGTATCATATTACAATGAACCACACTTTTTATTCTCTGAACTTCAATTGGTAAAAATTGATCACAGATGACGTATCGTTTGCCATTTTTCATCACCAATGACAAAGCAGTAACGGTTATTTGAAGGTATGTTATTATCTTAAAATGATTCACTTACATTATCATTGATATTAATTCCTTTTTCTTCCAAAAACGCGAAAATTTCATAATTATCTTTTTCAATGTAAAGCTGATCAAATATTTAGTTTTATCTTCAGACATTTTCTGCATTGATTGAATTTTATCTAATTTATTCTCATAAATATATTTAAAGATATCATTTCGATGAAATCCAATTGCATCCACCTTCAAATGATGAATGATTTTGTTCATATAAATGAATAATTTTCTCATTTCCACCTGCAACTGCATATTTACCAGAATTATTTACTTTTGCATTATCCATAAGTAAATATTAGAAACATTTAACTGAAGCAAAGAATGATGTGTAATCAATTAATGAAACATTTTTTGTATTATATGATTAAACATCTTATTATTTATAAATATTTTTTATGGAAAAGATTTAAAAATTTAAAGATCAAATCAAACATATAAAGCTCAGTCGAACTCATTCAGGCCTGAATGATTTCGAATTTCGAATATCCGAAACAAAAAATTATAAATTTTTACTAAAAGTATAGAAGAAGTGCGTCAAACAAAACAAACGAAAGTATCGCAAACAAAACGTGTGAGTTCAGATGCATTCCGTCCTTCGGCCAATTCTTCCTTATCACTATCACCAAGAAGGCCACTATCAGCAACAAAATCGATACTTTGAATATCCGTACGACGTTCGTCATGTCGTTGCTCTTCTCATTTTCCTCATTGTTCTCCGGCGTTTCTTCGCCTCCTTCAGCGTCGCCGCCCAAATCTGTGATGATCTTTTTGATCATTGCCTCGTACGAGTCCTTGATCCCTTTCTCAGTTTGCGTTTGGATAATGTTCTTAAACGTCGGCTGACTTTTCCAGAACATTTCGAACAAGACGCTGAACTCAGTTTTGTTCCCATTATCAACAAAGACAACTTGCACAAGAGGATCAAAGCACTCCGCATACGGAGTTTTACCAAGTTCTGACGTGACCGAAATTATCATTTTCCCATCAAATGTGAAAAAGCGTTGGATCTCACGGACTTTAGTAAGGTTTTTACCAAAAACTGGAACGACAATAAGTTTCAGGTAATTAATGTCACGTTCATCACATGTGTCAAGTTTCGTGAAATCTGATGTATGGACATCTTCATTTCCAGTGGACAAGAAAAAGTCATCCATAAACTCTTTTTTTCGTATTAAGTCAACGACTGTTTGAAATGGAAAGTTCAATGTCTTCTTTACCACTTCTTTAGGATCATTTAATTCTTTATATTCGATAACTTCTTGATTATTTGACGTAAATCCATATAATGGTTGTACGGCTTTATCATTAAGTTGTAGAAGTGTTATAAGTTCTTTAATTGATTCTGCTTCGTGTAATCCTGAAAATAAATATGATCGATTTTTTGTCTTAATTTCGAGGTTATTGACAGCACTTCCAATTCCTTTATCAGCTGCGACTTCTTTTATTTCGGAATAAGTTATATAAATTTTATCATTAGAATTTCCAGATTCAAAATCTATAAATCCTTGATGAAGACATAACGTTGTACTAAGTGATATTTTAGAGATGTAAAAACAATGATATTTAGCAACAATTTGGGAAATTTGTTTATGACTCGAAACACGGAATTCAGAACTCATTTTAGGCGGACGATCATTTCCCATTGAATCGCGGCAAAAAGTGAAAAGGCACTTTTCAGAAATAAATGAACAAGTTTAACATTGATGAGATCAGATCTATGATTACAGCTATCAGAGGCGACAACAAAAATGAACGACTTCACGCGTTATCCAATTTCCATGTTATAGCAAAAGCGTTAGGATCGATACGAACACGGAATGAATTAATTCCATATACACTCGAAACTACAGATCTTGATGAAAAGTCGCTC
Source organism: Histomonas meleagridis (assembly GCF_020186115.1). Lineage (NCBI taxonomy): Eukaryota > Parabasalia > Tritrichomonadida > Dientamoebidae > Histomonas > Histomonas meleagridis. The sequence continues at coordinate 50,517 of NW_027150805.1, forward strand.
AAGAAAATAGCAAAAGAATTAGGTATTATGCTTAAAGAAGTTGGCGGTGTTAGTGAAATTCAATGCTTATTTAAAGCACTTAAAACTATCTGCGAAAATGAAGACTCAAGTGTTCGTAACGCAGCAGTTAACTCTCTCATACAAATTGGAAAGTCATTATCATCCGAAGAGTTCAATAAGTCATATTCTCAATTCATTCAAGATATTAGTAAAGACAATTGGTATCCACTCAGATGTTGTGGGGCAACAATTTCATGTCGGTTATACAATCAAATTTCAAAAGATGACAAACAAACATTTCATAAGTTATTTGAAGCATTTTGTAAGGACCAAAGTATTATGGTACGACGTTCATTTGCTCAATCGCTTCCATATCTGATCCAATTCCAATGTCCAATTGAAGTTATTAGTAATATCCTAAAAATATTATCAAAAGATAATTCACCAGCGGTACTTATCGAATTACCAAATACACTTTCTTCACTGCCAAATAGTGAATCCAAGTTAAAACTTGAGATTTGTCAAACAATTTATGGATCTGGTATATGGCAAGCGAAATCAGTCCTTATCACCAACATCGATAAGATCTTTAAACCATCGGAAATATCGAAAGATTTTCTTAAAACCATTTCACAGAAATCTTCATCAGATCCAGTGAGTACTATCCGTGCATCGATCGCTCGACAACTTTCATATATATTAGAAAGTAATTGTTTCGGAAGTTTTGATTCATTCCAAGAATATGTTACATCATTAATCGCAGATCATAATGATGATGTACGTATATCAGTCGCCGAATCTTTAGGCAAAATGAAAAATGCACCTAAAGAATTTATGGATGTTTCATTAACTTTATTACTTAGTGATAGTGAACAAGAAGTTAAAATGGAGGCTTTGAAGAGTGTTGCAGCTACAGGTTTTGCTTTGAAGGCTGCTTCTCAACGTTTAATGGAATTAATTACTATAAGGAATTGGAGAGTTAAACGTGATGTTGCTATGTTGATTCCAAAGATTGCGGCAACTATGGATAAGAATAATTTTAATAATACGATGATGAAGATAGTTAAATCTCTTCTTTCAGATGATGCAAATGATGTAAGAAATGCTACCATCGAAGGATTAAAAGATATTGCTAAAACTTATGGTAATGATTGGATTAAAAGTGTTGTTAAGCCAATCATAGAAGAAATGTATCAATCAAATGATTATCAAATTAGAAAAACTGCAGTGATAGCAGCTATAAGATTGGATTTAGTAAATGATCTTGATGAAATGTTAAAGAAAGCTGTCAGTGATCAAGTACCAAATGTAAGATTAATATTAGCAAAAGAATTACCAAAAGGTTCGAAGCTTTTGGAGTCATTAAAAGTTGATAATGATGTTGACGTTGCTTACTGTGCATCGCAGAAGTAAACAAATGATTTTCCTCTAAACAAAAAATATTTTTTAATTTATTTTGATGTATTTTTGATGCCAAAATTTTGCCACATCAAAATGAAATTCTTTAAATAAAATAAAATAATTTATAAAAAATGTTTAATAAAATTAGAGTTTAACTCATTATTTTTAATGATATCAATTTATTTGTTTTTATTTTGTAACAAAAAAAGAAATTTATTGTTTTTACTTCTGCGTGACCAAAAACGGTTTCCCTCTCAAATTACCATATGATCCCTATAGTTCTCTTTTTATTAAGAATATCAGCAAAAAGTAACGGATATGAACAAGGGGATGTGGTAGTTCCATGGATCAATAAAATAGGACCAGATGATAATCCAACAGAAACATATTTATTTAATTATTTAAACATTTTCAAATATACAGATAACGTTCAGCTAAACACACCAAAAAGAACAATAGGTGACTTTTTAGTAGGAAATTCTTTAGTTGACGTAGGATTCCGATTAATTTATACAAAAGATGAAGAATCCAAAAAATTAGGAAAATTAGATGTCAACAGCATTGGAGATAATAAAATTTCCAATGCAATTTCCAGGAAATTTTGGATACAATTCTTCATTGATGATTTACCAATTTATTACCACATAGGTGAAAAATCAGGAAATGTATCAAAAATATACACAGAATTGAAGTTTGTTATTGAATGTAATGAAAATCAAATTGTTGAAGCTAATATAATTGGATCTAATCCAATCTCTGTTAATTCCAACTCAGAGATTGATATAACATATTCAGTTAAATGGAAGCAGACAACCAAACTATACGCAGATAGATTCAATCGATATAATAATATCAATTTTTCCAATCATTTTGTTCACAAATATTCCATAATTAACTCAGCACTTCTAGTTCTTCTTCTTGCAGCCCTTGTATTCTTTATTCTTAAGAGTAATATTGCACGTGATTATGATCGTTATCAACAAGAAGCAGATTTTGATGGATTTGATTTTGATCGAAGTTTAGAAAATGGTTGGCGTGTTTTACATGGTAATGTCTTCCGTCCACCAAAGAATGTACTTCTTGTATCAGTTCTAGCAGGCGCAGGGCTTCATCTTTTTCTCACATTAATTATCACATCAATTATCATTGATGTGCAAAAAGTGTCAATTCTTACCAATTCACTTTTCGGTTACGGTTTGATCGTTTTTATTTTTACATCACCTTTTTGTTCTTTTATATCTGTATCACTTTCAAGGGCATTTTCATATCAAAAATGGAAACGTGTCTCTATATTTTCTACAATTATCTTTCCTATTATATATATAATCATTAATATTATATATAATATATTTAATACATATAAAATATCTTATATTACATTTATAATAATGATAATGTCGATAGTAATTAATTCAATATTATCATTAATTGGTGGTCTTATTGCCATGAAATTAAAATTATTCGAAGGTAATAAATGCGAAGTATCATTAGTGCCACGACAAATACCACGAAAACCTTTTTATCTACAAAATACATTTATATATCCTATAGTAGGATTATTATGTTCTTCATCAATATTAATAGAAATATATTATATATTTTGTTCCATTTGGGATTATAGTGGAGCATATTCATATTCATATTTAATAATCGTTTTATTCCTTTTAATACTTTCTTGTTCGTGTGCTACGATTTTAATGGTTTATATCTTATTACAAAATGAAGATTATCATTGGCAATGGCCTTCGTTTTGTGCTCCTTCTACAACTGCGTTATTTGTTTTTATATATTCGATTTATTTCATGTTTGTACATACAAAAATTAATGGCGTCGCACAAGTGATATGTTTCATGTGTAATTCGTTAACGTTGTCTTTGATATTGTTCTTGTTGGCTGGCGGAATAGGTTATACTGCTTCAAGCGTGTTCGTACATAAGTTGTATAATGATTTGAAACTTGATTAAAAAGTTTTGTCATCATTTTAGATCAATAAAAAAATAAATGAACTCTTTTATTTGCATTTTTTAATATAAATATAACAAAATTTTATATTTGGAATGAATTCATCATTTATTTATGCTATAATAATATTAATAAAAAAACAATGGGAAAAATTGTGGTTGTTTATTATATCATGCATAAACGAACGAATTATTTTCTTTAGAATCACATTCACAAATGAATCTTCAACAAAATCATTTATCAAATATTTCTAATACAACAAATAGTGAAATAATAACAATTACTCCAATCAAAAATCCAATGAAATTAAAGACCACCACAATAAAGGGATTTGCAGAAACTGTACTTAGAGTTATAAATGTGTAAGACTAATACAATTTTGAAACATCTTGGATTGGACACAACACAAAAAAATACACTTTCAAGACCATTTTACATAGTTCAAAAAACAAACTCGCACATGAAATAAAAATGCATCACCAACAACATATAATACACAACTGTTATAATACATTTTCATTCCCAAATCACCACAAGTTGTAAACTCTATCGGTGATTAACTTTGTCAATTCAAAAACCACATTAAAACTTGAGCACGTTTACTCCTTTTTTTCTGCAGCAACCTTTGAGAGCTTAAGCTTTCCGAGGAACTTGTTACGTTCTTCCTTGGTTTGGAATCTTCCATGACCGAACTTGGATGCAGTATCGATCCATTTGAGGTTGATATCTTCAGTAGCGATTCTCTTTGTGTTAGCGTTGATAGTCTTTCTGAGTGTGATAGTTCTCTTTACAGCACCGCAAACAGATCCTTTGATCATAACGAAATCATTTGTGATATTACCATAATGAGCGAAACCACCCATTGGATTGATGGACTTCTTGGAGATATCGTATTCAGTTGAACCACTTTCATCAAGTTTTCCACCTTCAACAAGTTGGAGCTTGTAGATTCTCTTGTTCATTTCGGTTCTGTGGTGGAAACCATTATTACCAGCGCGTGCAATGGTCCAAAGGACTCTCATTGGATGCCATGGGCCAATACAGGCGACCTTCCTACGACCACGATGTGTCTTCTTCTGAAGACGCTTGCCACCAAAACGATGGATAACACCTTCCCAGCCACGGCCTTTGCCAACGGAGATGAGGTCGATTTGTTCACCTTCGGCGAAAACGTTTCCAACATTGATTGTCTTTTCGAGAAGTTTGACGGCATAGTCAACTTTAGCAGCAACGTCACCACCGTTGATTTGGATTTCGATGAGTTCGGCCTTACGGGAGCCAAGTTTGACAAGTTTTGGTTGGGTATGAGCGATAACACGAACAACTGAGGATTGTTCCTTGATGTCTTGGATACGCTTCTTCATGTCATCGGCCTTCTTGTCGAGTTTACCGAAGGCCTTCTTTTGCTTGGATTGAGCCCAATTCTTGTAATAGCAACGCTTCATTTCTTCACCAACAAAACTGGCCCAGGCAGTTGTAACTGGCTTGAGGCCATGAACTGTTTCTTTGTAACCGATGAGACCAACAACAACCATTGGTGGTGTTTCGATGAGTGTAACTGGTTCAACAGCTTCTTTCTTGTTAAGACGGGAACCTGCACGAACAACTTCACGAACAACGTGTGTCATACCAGCTTTGTAACCAAGGAATGCTTGAAGTTGTGGTGGCTTGGATTGATCATCCTTTGGCCATGACCTGATTCTTCCACGAACATGTGAGGCACGGCCACGTGGGAGAAAACCAAGAGAACCACGACGTGGTGCACTGTACTTTCTGTGAGACATTGTGCAAAAGGAAAGACCAAGCCGCCCAAATTGAATACACTCTCAAATGCAGTAACGGCCGCCGAGTAACCGTTTATTTTATAAAAAAAGTTCATTTTTATAAAAATTAAATGAGAACTCTACGTTCATAAGCTAAATCAATTTTATTTTCACACACAACACAAGGAAATTTATTGTGGCTCTTTACTCTACGAATTTCATTCTAATAATTTTGATTTGGTAAAATGTGAAATCATTATTAACATAAACTAAAACAAAACAATCACTTTCTTAATATATGGATGATTTACATAGCAAATTATCATTTATTCCATCTGTATCCACAAAATATTTGATAATACCGTTTAATTATATATAAAGGATTGTTTGTAAGTATCCCAAGATGATAGTTTCATTTCATTGATAAATCTATTGCAATTAAGTCGGATAACTAAAGCATGTTTACCAGCACAAAATGAACCATGAAATAAATTTTGATTTCCTACATTTGGGTGAAAAACTGGCCATAAATTTTGTATGTAAACGATAGAAATTTGAATCATGAAGACACTGTTTTCTAATAAATTATTCTATCGGCTAATTACAACATCATTGGGGTGGCCTGTGTTCACCTTCTCCGACCAAATATTCCTCAAAATTCAATACACGGAATTGGTCAGTTCACTTTAGAGTGATGCTTGGAAACAAACTCACACTTGCTGATCTTACATCAGAACAACTCGCTGGAAAGCGTGTTGTCATGCGTGTTGACTATAACGTTCCATTCAACAAGGAAGGACAAATCTCAAACAATCAACGTATCACAGAAACAATCCCAACAATCAACGAAATCTTTGAAAAGGGTGCAAAGAGCATTGTTCTTCTTTCCCACCTTGGGCGTCCAATGGGTCGTGTAGATCCAAAATCATCCCTTAAACCAGTTGCTGAACGTCTTCAAGAACTTATCAAGAAGCCAGTTCAATTCTTCAATGATTGTGTTGGTCCAGAAGTTGAGGCAGCTGTTGCTAACCCACCACAAGGTTCAATCATCCTTCTCGAAAACGTTCGTTTCCATATTGAAGAAGAAGGCTCAGGTCTTGATGCCGAAGGTAACAAGATCAAAGCTGACAAAGCAGCTGTTGAAGAGTTCTGCAAGAAACTTACCTCATATGGTGATGTTTACATCAACGATGCCTTTGGCACAGCCCATCGTGCACACGCTTCCATGGTTGGTGTCAAGCTTCCAATCCGTGCAGCAGGTAATCTTATCAAGCGTGAACTTGATGCATTTGTACCAATTCTTGAAAAGCCAAATCGTCCACTTCTTTCTATCCTTGGTGGCTCAAAGGTTACAGACAAGATCAAACTCATCAACAATCTTCTTGATAAAGTTGATGAAATGATCATCACAGGTGGTATGGTTTACACATTCATGAAAGTTGGCTTCGGTGTTGAAATCGGTGACTCAATCTTCGATGAAAAGGGTGCTGAAATCGTTCCACAACTTCTCGAAAAGGCTAAGGCTAAGAATGTCAAACTTTACCTTGCCAAAGACTTCATGTGCGGCGATGCATTCAAGCCAGACTGCAACACGAAGGTCTTCACACTCGAAGAAGGCATTGCTAAGGGTTGGTCTGGTCTCGATGCAGGACCTGCAACAATCGAATCATACAAGGAAGCAATTGCCAAGGCAAACACAATCATCTGGAACGGTCCAGCCGGTGTTTACGAATTCGAGAAGTTCCAAGTTGGTACACGTGCTATCCTTGACGCAGTTGCAGCTGCTAAAGAACGCGGTGCACTCGTTGTTATCGGTGGTGGCGATTGCGCTGCCTGCGCTATGCAATGGGGATACACTGATAAGATCAGCCACATCTCTACTGGCGGCGGTGCTTCACTCCAACTTCTCGAAGGTGGCGAAATGCCAGGACTCACAAGCCTTAGCGATAAGCAATAAACACTTCTTTAAAGAACAATTTAATGGTTTACTTGAAAATAAAAGTTAAATTAACTTCATGCGATGTGTTGATTTGAATAATGCGGTCGGTTGAGTGTGAAATTCATCGTTTGTATGAACGGAAGAAGTGTTCATATTGTTATGATAACTTTACGTAAGATTGGATTGTGTAAATTTGTACTAATTAGTAGAGTTATTATGTTTGGCGATGTCGTTAGGGAAATGACAACTACAACAATGTATAAATCTGGTCTTTGAGAATGTATATGAGTTTTTAAAAAATAGTCTTAGTGATTCATAAAACCAATCTAGAGAAGTTTGCTTTACGTTAGATTTTGATTTGGTCTTTTTCATTTTTTTCAATCAAATTTGCTCTTTCACACAAATGACGCGTGTGTGTGTCATTATTAATTTTTATGTACCACATCTCAATCAAAGTAACAAACATCAAATTTTCTTTTGTTGTTCCAATTGTTTGGAATGTACTTTGTTATCTAATATTTTATATATATCTTTTATAATTAAATTGATTTTTAATTTAAAAAAAATAGAGAAATTTATTCAATGACTTCTTTGGAAACTAAATTACATGATTACTTCTTTTGGAGTGCATCCACAACAATGTTTGTAAGTGTCCTTTTCATATCGTTTTGTATGTCAGCTCCTTGTTCTGTTCCTTTGTAATAGCTCCAAAGTGACATAAACAACCTAAAGTGTAAATATGTTGCTGCTCCAAGTCCTAAAGTTACGAGCAAAGAAAATATTCCAATTACGGGGTGCCCCGAAACAAATAATGAAATCATTGTAATCAAACCGCAGCTTCCACTGCTCTCAAGGCCTAATGTAAGGATGCCTTCAAATAGTATAGTGATCCCTAAGAACAAAAAGATCTTCATGTATGCGATCGTTGTCGGTGAAGAATTTTTGAGCGTATTATAGATTGTAAGAGCATCAAAATCAATGGCCATTGGTACTACAAGGAAAAAATATAACGTGGAAAGAGCTATCTTGGAACCAGGTGAGTCTGTGGCTTCGCCTGCACCAAGAAGAAATAGACAACTAAGCCAATTTAATGCAAATGAAATAAACATAACACACCATGAAAATAATGCATTGTTAACATACTGACGGAGCTCTAATGGAACTTCTTCAATGTCAAAATGAACTAAAGGATAAAACTTTGGAAAATTAGGTGGTTCCTCAAAAGTTCCTGTTTCTTGTGCAATGCTAAGTTGTGTGGCTTGAGAATTAAGTTGGGCTTCAAGAATATTTAAGCGCTGTTCGTAAGCACGAATTTCTTCATCGTCATTTTCATCAATTATCGGATCTGCGCCTATTGTAGTAAACTTTGTGTTCGGTCGTTCTTCTTTGATTTCTGCATCTTCTTCAAATGGTGAATAAGCATCAAGAGGGTTATTGTCGCTCATTTGACCAAATTCAGGCCTTTAACGTTTTTTTTTAATTGAAAATTTTGACAAATGATAAAATTGTCCAAAATTATCACTTCTTGTAGATAGTTTTTTTAATTATCCATAACTAAAATTCCAACAACCAAAAAGATTTACTTTTATCATTTTTTAATGGAAAAAAATTGTAGATTAAATCCTTAATTTTATCAATTTTTAACAAATACACTTATCTGAAAGTCAACTAAAGTTTTAAATAAAGATACAAGTGTTTATTCATTAGCAAGAATCGTTAATTATCACCATTATCTTCAGGGTCGATTTTGAATCCAAAAAGTCGGACATCTGTCTGAATCATTTTTTTGTTTTTTGTTATTTCAGTATAATTTTGAAGGAATAATAATACCCAAGAAGGCCCAAAATATGCACCATCAATTGACTTGCAAAAACCTTCAGAAGGAGCATATGTTTCTTCGCAACAAGGGCAAAACATTTGGAGAGTTGCTCGATTTGGCTCTTCGTATTGACCAAACGGAAGACATTGGAATCCATTGCAATTTACACGTGGACATGTTTCAAACTCGTGGTGTTGATACTTTTTATGCATTTCTTTCAAAGCAGATGCTGTTAAAAGATACCGTGAATGAAGGAGTCCATAAAGCTTGATTGCCGAATTTTCCAGGTTAATTGGCCATTCTGCTGGTCTTGCAGGGTCTTCTTGAGCATAGTATGGGCTTCTGATCATTTCTAAAGCAAATTTATATTGTGAACCAACTTGTTGGCGTAATCCGTAAAGATTGAAACTGTCTTGAAGAAAGCTAAGTGGAATTTTAGTGAAATAACGCCCCTGGGGCTGGCTTGTGAACCAATCAACCCAAGTTCTACTGCAATGAGACATTGTTGCAAACGAAGGTAATTAATAAAGTACTCAATACCAAAGCAAACAAAAAATTATCGTCCTCGGTGTAAATATAACAAAATGTAAAAGTGCTAATCCACAGACTTCTCAAATGGCCAATTGAGAAAACCGAATAACCCTAAACATAAATTTTATTTCATTTTTTTACTCATTCTTATTTCTTTTTTAATAAGTAAGACACAGAAATACATTCTTATTGTTGATGCTGTTTATTCAAGGTTTCCTTACTCATTTTGAAATTGTGTTTTATACCTAATATTTTCCTCGCTAGTGCTAGTACTTTTAAGTTTCTATTACAAAAGGGATATCTCTTGTTTCTTGATTTAAAAATTATAGAGAATCAAATAGAGTTTATAAACAAACATAGTGAAATCTGACGGTTATGGTCTTTCCTTTTCGAAATGGGTGTTGATTTAGATCACCGTGTTTCCCGCAAATCAAGGAAGACTCCAAAGTCAAAAAATGTTCAATTGAACATGCTATTTAGACTTTATAGCTATCTTGCTCAACGCACAGGCAACGATTTTAACAAAAAAATTGCACACCGCATGTGCCTCTCTAATACAAACCGCCGCCCCTACTCACTTTCCCGCCTTGCTGTTGCTCTTAACGGTAAAGAGGATGATACAATCGCTGTAGTTGTTTCAAAGATTGTTAATGATGAACGTCTTTTGGTCGTCCCTAAGATGAAAGTTGCTGCCCTCAGATTCTCAGAAACAGCCCGCGCTCGTATCCTTGCTGCTGGAGGTGAAGTTATCACATTTGATCAACTTGCACAACTTCGTCCAACAGGAGAAAAATGCCTTCTCCTTGAAGGTGATCGCAAACGCCGCGAAGCCTGCCGTCACTTCGGTGCTGCCCCTGGTGATGATAATAGCAAGACACGCCCAAAGGTTCGTGCTCATGGCCGTAAGTTCGAGATGGCTCGTGGTCGTAGGAAGTCAAGGCTCTACCACGTCTAATAAATTTTCTTCTTATTTATGAATTTTCAATTCTTTGACTATAGTCCCCACAAAAAACGAGTCCACCCATTTATATCTATCGTTTTTGTTCAACGAAATTTCTTAGAGAATTGTGAGAGCCTTTCTTTCCGTATTGAATTTTGATTGCGGTTCTTAATTTTGACGGTTAATTCTGATTGTCTGATCGGAAATAACTGATTGAAAATGCATGATCAGAAAAAATTATCAGTTATAAAATTTGTTTGAGAAAATAATGAAATCAAATAAAGCAAATGGAATATTAGAAATAGACCTCCTTAATGCTAAGGATCCACCACATAAAAAAATGGGGAAAAGAGAGTTCATCAAGAAATTAGTCGAAGAAAATACACAATTAAAATCAATTATCTCACAAATGGTTCAAAGCATTACAGCAATAGAAACACAGAACAAAACTTTAATGCAACAATTAAGCTTTTTTAATAACATGAATTCTCCATTAGAGAATAAAGAAAACACTTCTTTTTCATCTAATGACACTGAGACTAATTTACAAGAAACAGAGAAAGATACATGCGATAAAAATCTTTAAATCTTTAAATATTTAGAATTTATGAATAAAATATACTAACACTTTTATTCTCAGTTCTATGCTTATTGGAAATTTTTAATAAAACGAAATAGAAACGTGTCTTGCACAAGTTTAAGATTTATTCTTAAGTGATTTCTTCATAAAAAGTACTTTTTGAGCGTGATCCCACAAAATTCAATTGACTTTTTGTCACTTTTATTTCAAAAATTTTATGTAATGTTTCACTTTCTAATCATATGATGCAATTTTACATCATGTTAATTTTCAGTTGATCGACCATAGTTGAAGTGAAATGATTAATTTTTAGATAATATTGATCTGATTTTCATAATAATCGTCCTAACCGCTGAGAAGAAATTGTCAATTTTTTAGCAAAGTTTGATAAAAATTCAAATCAATTTATTCATATTTGTTGGCTGCCTAACAGAAAACGCCTTTTTTTGGAGAACATTTGTATTTTCGTTATTTTTTGCAAAATGAATCTTTTTAGTTGGCTGTATAGTTTTTGTCTTTTTCTCAGCTTCTGTCTGTCTTGTAGAAGATATCTTCTTAGGTTTGATTTCGTCCATTTGAACATGTGAAAGTTGTTCAATGTATGGTTTCCCATCCCATTCGAAATCTGTTCCATGTTTTTGTTTATAATCCACCAAAAGCTGATAAATCTTTTTTTCAAGCCTTGGAAGCACAACTTTATATCTTCTACGTGCTTTTTCTTCACGAATCAATTGCTGTGCGCATCCTCTTTCACGTGACATTAATCTGCTTGGGTCATTAGTTGCGGCTTCCATCGCATAATACTCACTAAGAATTGATTCACGCTGATTTATCGATTCAAGAATTGGATGCCATTCAACAGAAAGTTTTTTAAGCCGAATTATTTCCGATTCAAGAAAATTAAATTCCTCAACTTTCTCATTTTCAATTGATTTAGGCTCAAATCGTGGTCGAGATTCATCAGCAATATGAAGGAGATTCCAGTATTTCTCAACTTCTCGCCTTTGAGCCGCAATTAACTCTGGAAGTTTCTCATCTCGAAGCTTAGAAAGTTTTTCGACTTCGCGATTACATGACATAAGTACATCATCACCAAGTGTTGAATGTTCAGAAAGAAATTTCTTTCTTTCTGATTCACCAATGTTTAAAAGATCCCAAAGATGGGTTATTGTAATTGCTACCTCAGATATTTCTTTAGTTCGTTGATCTTTCTTTTGTTTATATTTGGTTGCTAACGAACTTAACGATTCAATTATTGATTTGGAACATAATGTCGAATTCATGATTTGAGATTCCTCTGGACTAAGCTTTGTATCCATTTCTTTAAGCAGCTTTTTAATTCGAGATTTCAGTTTTGTGATTTCTGAAACATTTTCCTCTTTTTCCTTCTTTAATAATTCAATTTTAGATCTGAAACGATCAACTCGTTCTCGAGTAAAATCAATTTCACCAAGTTCGTAAAATTCACCTCTTTCTTCTACAGGAATATCTAATGAATCGAAAAGTTCATTTGCAATATGAATTAGATTTTCGATTTTTTGAACTCTATCTGCTATAACATGTTGGAAATTTGTATACTCTCTTTTAGAATCTTCAAGTTGCTTTATTAAACCAGATGGTTGAATGGGAGAAAGTTGTTCATTGATATCTGTTTCTGAAATTCCAAATGCTTTCATTGCTTGACGATGTTTACTATGAATTTCTTGAATTTCTGAACGTATTTCTTGACATTTTGTCATCAACTTTGCAATAAAATCTGAGTAAATGGCTTGAATCTTATCGGTCAAACTATCAATTTCCATTTTCTTTTGTGTTTCATCCAGTCCAAGTTCATTCCAAAGTGTTTGAACAATTGGTGCAATTCGTAAATCAAAAAGATCCTCTATGTTTGATTCAATCATTTGTTTCTTTTTTTAAACGTATGAGATTTTAACGTCTTTTCTGGGTTTCCAACAGAAGGGACCGTTTAGATGGATCCAACTGAACTAATTCTTTCAACTAGTTTCATAATCTGAAAGTTTTATCGACATTGGCAAATTTATTAGGTTTGCTTGTTCTTACAGATGGTAAAGAACCCTTCCCAAGTATTTACTTGGTGGCCAATTGGAGAAAACTTTTGTCTTTTTAACATCTAATTTTTAGTAAACATTTTGTTATTTTGGGACAACCCGTTATAAAAAGAATATGGATTATAGAAATCAATATTAATACTAGAAATTTGGGATTCTGTCCCAAATTCCAAAAATAATTAAAGGCCTACTTTCTATGAATGATTATTCAAAGATGAGAAATTTTACAATAAACTTTATGAAATTTCATGTATACACACGTGTATACACTTCCCCAAAGAATACGAACGAAAAACATTTAATCATCCATCATATACATGTAATGTTATCAACATTCTGGCATTTGTTTGTAGTGGATATCCACTCAAAATTGGAATTATCATTCAGAACTATGATGAAATTCGATTAAATGTTGGATTTAAGATTGTGTTATTAACTAATATAATGACAGTATCATTACACCAAGTTATATCATTTCCATTTTATATGAAGATGACACGAAACTTTTATGCGACTTCTTTGATGAAATGAATAACTTTGCAACAGCGACACGAGTTATATGGCCATTACTCTGGTACATACCTGATATGTCTAATGAAGGCATATTCATTAATACATATTACGAAGAAGATCAAACATTCATCATTCGAAGAAACGAAATTTATTTAGTGTTTTTTCCTCTGATTAAAACACTTCAAGATTTACACTGAAACTGAGTACATTTCTGTTTTATCCATTTTACATGCGAGTGCTAAAACTTTCATGTGTTATAGCACCTAATCAAAACAATTAAAGCAAGCGCATGCTAGCTTTGCCATATTAAAGGCAGCGATCAGATGGAGTAATAGCGAGGAATTAATAAAAAAAAAAATGTAAATTTAAAATTAAATTCGAGAAGTCATTGACGCAATGGAATAATAATGAAACATTTGAACTATTAACGAACTATGAACAAGGCTGAGTTGGCTGAAGGTGAGAGAAGTGGCGATAAAGCAGAAGCAAAACAGATTGGTGTATAATGGCGCGAAAGTGGTAAAAAACGGCCAAGAATATAATATAGAACAACGGTGCAAAAATGCATCAAATGTTGTGGACGCATTAATTACATCGCTTTAAAGCCTCAATTTTTCAATGGTTAATGAGTATATTCGCACTTTGATAAAATTTAAAAAAGATAATAAAATTCTAAATAAATCAAATGTGTTAAGGAAATTCAAAGTTATTAATAGAAAATGAACTTGAGAAAATTCATTTCGGAATTATGGAATTTGTTTATTGCATTCGACTGGAAATTATGGGCTGTAATAGTTATAAGAAAATTGGTTCCAACAATATATTCAACAAGTCGAATTTATTTTCTTGGAAATTTTGCTGATGATTCATCTTTGAGTATTGCAAGTCAACTTCAATGGTTAGGATTAATATTTGAATTTGTAGAAGAAGGATTTATAAATACATTATTTTTTGTATTTGGAAAATCAAAAAAAGATCTTGGTAATAAGATTAGAGGTGGCTTCTTTATTGTTTTATTAGTTTATCTAGTTATTCTTTTTTTTAATAATGTTTTTTACTGAACCACTTGTAAAACTTATGGCTCAAAGATATGATTTAATTGGTGCAACTATTCATTATGTTAGATTTGTATCTATTTCTTATCTATTTTCAATAATGCATAAGTTTTGTTTAATTCCTTTGATTATATTAGAAGAAAATAAAAGTTTGTTTATTACTTTAATTATTCAAATGATAACCACATTTCTTTGTGACTTGTTTTTAGTAACTGATTTTAATTTTTCAGCTAAACTTGGTGCAAAAGGAGTTCCAATTTCTAATATCATTGTGAATATCATACAATTATTTATAGCAATTGGAATTTTACATTGTTATCATTATCCTATTTTTAACTGTGAGAAAATATCGTTTACTTGGGTAAAAGAATGGGGTAAAGTCGGATTATTTGCAGGATTAGAATTACTTTGTAGAAATATTTCTTTCTCTCTAATGATTGTTCGAATGATTAATATTATAAATGAACAAGATTCATATTGGGTGGCAAACAATTTCATTTGGAATTGGTTACTTTTATATATTGCAATGAGTGATATTATTAAGAAAGAAATAGCTAAAGATATAAAAAATGTTGAAACAAAAACCATTAGTTATTGCTTAGTTACTTTATTTTTTTGGATATTTGAATTATATACAGTTTTCACATGGGAATATTTCATAAAATATGCTTTAGGGTTTAATAAATTTGATATTGCATTCCAAATATGTATGTGGATGATAATTCCTTATACAACTTGGATTTTTAACAACATAATTGATAGTTCTTTCCATGGAGCTGGAAAAACTGAATACAACTTAATATAATCATTATGCATTGATTTAATTTATTATATAAACATGTTTATTTTATATAGAATAGGAATCTTTGTTCCTAACTTAAATAATATTTTAATAATGTTTGGTGGTGGAATGATTTTAGATTTGATTCCTAGTTTAATTTTATATTATTATTTCTTGAAAAACAACAACTTAAAGATAATGAATATTATATTCAAATAATTGAGGAAAAGTTATAGATATGATGAATTCGAAACAAAAAATAAATATAATTTCTTTATCATAAGAAAACAATAAATTTTTAGGTATAAATAATATAAAATCAGTTTTAGACCAAAAGATTTTCAATTGGTGAAAGGATAAATTCATATTCAATGGAACAATAGAGAAAAATTTAACTAAAATAAACAAAATACTTGATTATTCATATGTATTTATGGTCTGGCAATAACAAGGCCCTTTTTATTTCCTTAGTTCAAGAGATAACGGATTTTTTGTACGTTAACAAAATCAAATGAACATTCCAACAATTCGTTTTCAAGGAAGTTCTAATCATTTACGAACAGGAAATCCTTCTTCCCCATCTCGAACACCAAATAGAAAAATTCAATTTGATTTTTCTGATTCTTCATCTTCCGATGAACCTAATTTGATATTAAATAAATCATCAACAAAAAAAGAAATTCCAAAAAGAAACTCAGAATCAAGTTCATCAGACTATAGCAGTGATAGTAGTTCTGATGAAGAAATAAAAAATAAATCAAATACAATAAATTGGGCATCAAAAACTCCAGAGAAGCAAAGGCAACAAATAAGACCTCCCCCAAGAATGTTTACACCACAAAGGCCCATAAGAGCAAATCCTCATAATGCTAATCCACAAAAAAAGCCAATTTCAACGCCAAAACGTCCATTCCGCCTTATAGACGTGAACCTATCATCAGATGATAGTGATTCCTTTTCAGACGATATTCCTACTTTATCCAGAAAGATAGAATCAAGTAGTGATTCTGAATCTTCATCTGAAAATAAAACACAAAATGAAATAAAACCAGCCTATAACAAACCTCCAGAACCACATGAATCTACCACTCCTGAAAATTCAAATGAACAAACAAATTCCAATGATTTTGTTAAAGTGGAATCCAATGTTTCAACACCAATTGAAGAACCTGTTACAAATCCACCTCCAAACACTAATCAGGATCTAAGTACACAAGAATTCAAGTCATATGATATAATATATGATAAAAAACGATTCAAAAAATCTCGTCGAATACTCTTAGCAGATAGTAATTCTACCATTTTATATGGCAAGAAACTGCATGATAACCTTAGTAAGTTTTATATGGTTTGTACTGATAAATCATCTAATTATAAAGAAAGCGGATATGTAGGGCTTGTAAGGAAATTTTCAAAGAAGTCTTTTGTATTCATCACAAAAGACGAAATCGAAAATGATGATCGTGAACCTGAAATTTGTGGTGTTCATCTTGTAAAAGATAAAGAAATTGTTGTTGTTTACTCAGCAAATTTGAAGCCATATTATCCAAGATGTGAAAGATTAAGTTTATGTAAAAAATTTGAAGAAGATAAAGATGATCCAAACTTAAAAATAATAAAATCTAAAGATTTGGATATAAGAGATGAGACAATGCCAATTCCAATCGGTAATGTTTCTATAATTCCAAGTGCAAAAAACAAAATTTTTGTGGATGAAAACAATAATATTTTGATGATGATATATAAAGCTGCAATGGGCCTTTTTAGAATTAAATATAAAGAGCCTTTGAATATGGAAATTGCTTACACAATTGCTGTATCTGTAATTACTTCAATAAAATAATCTGGTTTTTTAACCCAATCTTTATGTAAAATAAATATTTTCAAAACTGTTGCCATAAAAATTCTTTAAAGAATTCATTGTTTACCTGTGATTTTATAATCATATTGTAAGCAAAATCAATATTGATTAAATGCATTTAATTGTTTAGTATTAGTTATCACTTATATAAAAATGATAACAAAAATTTGTATTACATTTTGCTCCATTTTTAATTTACAAACCATTCTTTTAAATAAATGAAAATAATTCCTTAAAATAATATTTATTTTACATATAATTCATTATACATTTACAAGTTGTTGTAAAGATTCGATTGCCGGATAAGGAAGTTGTGCCAAATCTACTCCAGATGAATAGTATGGAAGAAATGGACAATGAAGCTTTATTATGAACTCGGCTTTTATCCTTTCTTTGCCTTTGAGTTGGTTCAAACTTTGCGCAAGTTTTGTTAAATCGGTTCTTTCTGGCGGAAGTCCTGGCGAGCCAACGTCTGTCTCAACGAGTTTGCCAATCTGCTTCTCAATACCACCAATTGTTCGTGATGAAGTTTCTTCAGATGATAAATTTTCAATGATTTTTTTGATCTCACGTAATACTTTTTCTGCATTTCGACCATAATCTGGATATTCTGAGGAGGAATTATATACAGTGACAATGCCATCAAAATAGCTTGTTAAATCTTCGAAAAATTCACTAATTGTACTGTATTGGCATTGTAATAATTTATCTTCAATCATAGAAATGTCTGGGATACCTTCCGTTTGCTCAGAATACATAAGTTGCTTGTCCTGGGCCGTTCCTTTTAACGATATAATTGAACGAATACGTGATGATTTTGAATTTTTGAGTGATTTTAAAAATTCATAACAACCATTAAATGAGTTTTCTTGAAGTGCAAGTGAAATAGCAGGTGGTTTCTTTTCTCGTGAAAGAAAGATTGAAGGTTCTCTGGGTTCTTTTATTTTATGTTCTTTTTGTGTTGGTAGTTTTATGTCTCGAAATGTTACTTTTGGATTACCGACAGTGAAGTATACTCTTTGATGTCTTATAATGTGAATAGGTTTAAGAGGTTCATAGCAAAACCTTAGAGACATAATTCGAATAAACTTAGTCAAATATTACAAACGTTAATCCAATTTGCCATTAACTATTTTTCACAAATTATTTGGCATTTTTTATTTAGCTCAAAACTGTATCGGCTTTGGTCGGCCTTTGCCAATGTCGAAGGTTACAATGCGAATTCGCAAATATATCGTAAATAAATTACTCGATCGTAAACAATTCGTTGTTGATCTTAAGCACCCAGGCGCTAGAGCACCAACACGCGATGAAATCAAAGATTTAGTTGCAAAACAATTAAAAGCAAACAAAGATCTTATTGTTATCTTCTCTCTCGAAACAAAGTTTGGAGGTGGCCGTACAACAGGCTTTGGACTTATCTATGATAATCTTGATGCACTTAAGACAATTGAACCAAAGCATCGTCTTATCAAGGCTGGCCTTGCAGAAAAGAGCAAAGTTACTCGCCGTATGCGTAAGAATACCCGTAAACAAAAGGTTAAAGTTTGGGGTTCAGGTGTTCGTGCACAACGCCATAAGGTTCGTCGTCAACAACGTAAGGAAGCACTTGAAGGTCAATAAATTGAAATATCAATATTTAATTAAATCAGTTTGATTAAGTTCTTTTTTCATTAGGACAATTTTTAGTTTTGGTAAATCTTTAATTGATCACCATTACCAATTCATCACTTTTTTTAAAGTTGTGCTTTTAAGTCAAATAAATTCATTACATTTTTTCCATGTTAACATTAATGTTAAGAATTAATCCTTTGATTTGATTAAAAAACAGAAAATTTTATAGAAAAATTAAACAAAAAATTCCTTAAAAAAAATTTATTTCGATATATTATTCATCATTTCCAAAAGAATATTTGGTTTACAACATGCAATTCTATGCAATGCTGTCAATACAGTTAAATTCTCAGCATCACCAAAATTAGAGAATATATTTACCAGATTAATATTATCATCTTCTGTTAAATGCTGAAGAATAATTTTTTGGTAATTTGTATCTATAACATTTTGTGCCTTTATATCATTAATAATATCAAAGAATTCATTTTGTTCGAAAATTATTTGGAAATATTGTTGAACAATAATTTGAGCCACGAAAACTATTTCTTTTTGATGTTTGTTAGTATTTCTTAAATATTTAAGAAGTGCCTCATAAAAATGTATCGATTGTTGATATTCGCCTTGTCGATTATATATGAAAGCAATTTGTTCAACGCTTTCGAATATTTCTTCGTATTGATTACTTCTCTTTCTATATTCATAACAAATAATTGCATAACGAAGTGCTTCATCAAAATTATTCATATTAATTAACAAATTAGAAATATAATAACAGAATAAAGAAAATTCTTCTGATTCTTCTTTAAATACATTTAATATAAATGTTTCATTTTCTTTTAATAGTTTATAACTTTTCTCTGTTTCGTTTTTATTTAATAATAAAATACTTTCTGAAATATATAAATTATATTTTCCAACTGAAGTTTCAACTTTGTTTTTAATTTCATTTATTATTTTCCCACAAAATTCAAATTCTTTATAACTTAATAAAAGTCGAATAAGAATTAAATAAAAGAAATTTTCGATTCGTGAATATTCTTTATAATAATATCGTAAAATCGATTTAAATTCGTTAATTTGTTTTTCCATTTCTGAAATTTGTTTATTTCGAAGTTGTTCAGCTATTTTAATGATAAAAGACATTGTAAAACCAGGTGAATATTGTCGTGTACTTAATGAGTTATAACACATTTGACTTGTTTCGTAATCTTGATTAAAAAGACTCGAATAACATAACTGAATAAGTTTGTTTTGTGTTAAATAATTTTGTTCTCCATACAATGTTTGTAAAAATGAAATTTGATTATTTAAATGTTTTGTCGCTTTTTCATATTTTCGTGTTCGAATTAATGAAAATGTATCAAAATTTTTGTGACATTTAAATTGGTAAAAATCAATGAAATGTAATGGAATGTTATGTATACAAAGAAATTGTGATGTTGAAATTGGGTTTTCTTGTTGGAAATTATATTCATTCGAATCTATAAAATCAACACCAAGATGAAATTGCAACGAAAGAAACAGAAGTTCTTTTTGAATGTCTTTGAATTTTATATCCTCAATTTTGAATGCTTCTGAAATCTTGGACTGAATTTTCTTATTGAAATATTTCTGACAATCTTTTGAATTGCCCAGAATTGTATTGAAAAATTTGACTATAGATTCTGTGCTTGAATCGGTTTTAAGTGTTTCTTGGAAAAGTTCTTTGCAAATTCGTGAAATGATATCATTAATTAAAACTGTTTTTACAAATTTTGATGAAATTTTATTGTATATAATTCCAATGTCTTCATTAGAAATTTTATATCTTTTCATGTTCTGTAGAAGTGAAGGCGAATCATATACAAATAAAAATCCATTTTCTAAATCATAAACAAATTTTTCGATATTTTTTTCGTTTTCTTTTTTCATATCTTTTTTAAATTGTTCATCTTGAAACAAAATTGAAGAATTAATAATCCATAAATTCCCATTTTCATCTTCATAACAATCGATTTTTTTACTTGTAATTTCATTAATTCCTAAAATCAATGAAAGAAGTGAAAGTTTTGATTGATTTGCATCAGAGAAAATTTGCAAATTTTCATGATTTTTAATTTTTTCATTAATAATTAATTGCGCTTTATAACTATGGCCATTAATACAATCAATAATACATTCGAATGGAATATAAATTCCTTGTATCGATTGTTGAAGAATTATGTTTAATGATTTCATATTAAGTAAAATATTATCTCGTTCTTTTTGTGATTGGATTTCTTCTATTTTTATCCCAGGAAGTGAATGAATGATTTCTTTGTTGTCATTAATACTGTCTTCAATATGTTGTAAAATTGTTGACAAGAATTTGGAATAAAGTTCTGCATATGAAAGTTCATATTGAAACTGATGATGATGCTTAATAACATCGTTCGTACGTGATATGATTTCTTCTTTTGGAAAAACTGATGCATTTTGTGTAATGCGCTTATCTGAAAATGTTTGTACAGATAAACGTCGCATGTTTTTGGCAGTGATCTTTGGTTGAACACAAAGAAGAGATGGACGCTTGGTATGCTGTTTAAAGAAATTGACCCACTTTTCATAATCATCATTATTCTCGCATGCAAAATAGAACTTTTCACCATCACACTTTAGTGAAAAAACAAATTGTTTGTTGAATTGGGATTCTTTGATTTTCTTGATTTGGCAACTTTTTATGGAATAACTTGATTTACTACTACTATCATCTTTGAATTTATAGATTTCAATACTTTCATTATTACACTTAATGTAGCGCATTTTCCAATTTTCAAACCATCCTTTTTTCAGAACCCATCCATCCATTTTACCTAAAATGAAACAAAATTTAAAATAAACGTACAGATGTTATTCACTATCTGTGTTTGAATTCCAAAAATTTTTATAAATTTGAAAATAAAAAAATATATCAAGCAAAATGGATTATATCATGCTAATATTTTCATCAATTCTCAAATCGTATTCGAACTTATACTATTAAGTTTGTTTGATTTGATCATGAAAAATTAAAGAGTAAGTAATTAAAGTTATTTAGTAATAATTAATTTTAACAACAAATGCTGAAAATATGTTGTTGTGGCATCGATTTTTAGTTGATAATACCAAATTTTACATTTTAATTTTTTATTTTTATGGCGGAAAATATCTAAACAAAGCTATTCAATTTAAATCTTTCACAATGGTTTCCTTTTTTGATCTGTCTGATCTCTTTGGAACAGTATTAATTATTTTTTCAATATTCTTTTTAGCACTTGGCATCTGCAAAGCTTTTGTTTCAGATACAACTCTTTATGATCTTGAATTACTTCCACCTAATGATAAACGCAAACTTACTTATAACATTGAACCAACACCTGCTGAAGGACCCACTCCATTCCCCACAGTATTTGAAGATCCAGAAGTATATGTTTCTTTTGTTGTTCCCGCTTATAATGAAGAAAAACGTCTTCCATCAATGCTTGATGAGACCATTGAATATCTCAAAAACCGCGCATCTGAATCCAACAACTTCACGTGGGAGATTATCATCGTTGATGATGGCTCACGTGATCGTACAGCAAAAGTTGCGCTTTCATATTCAGAACGTTATCCCCAAGTCCTTCTTTTACGCCAACCACATAACATGGGCAAAGGCGCAGCTATTCAAGCAGGTTGTTTACATGCGCGCGGCAAATTAATTTTAATGGTTGATGCAGATGGTGCCACGAAAATCGATGAATTTGGAGCACTTGAACGGAAGCTTCTCGAACTCTATGAAATTAATAAAGAAGTTATAGTTGTTGGGAGCCGCGCTCATCTTGAAGGCCAAAACAAAGCGCAGCGAACATTTATCCGCAAATTTTTGGGCTTAGGCTTCCATATGCTGATTGTAATGAGCGGCGTTGTGGGTATCCATGATACGCAATGTGGCTTTAAGTTGTTTTCACGAGAAGCAGCAAGATGGCTCTTCCCTAATCAACACATTCAGCGATGGTGTTTCGATCCGGAACTATTAGTGATTGGCCGAAAGCGAGGAATGGAAATTGCGGAAATTCCAGTCGAATGGAACGAAATCGAAGGATCGAAGATGAAAGTTTCATCAATGATCAAGATGGCAATTGACTTGATTCAGATTGCAGTTTTTCATCGAACTGGAATATGGACTGTAAAAATGAAAGGAAATGTTCAAATGGAAGAATAGTTAAATAAAATAAGTCATGAAAAAAAATTTACCCTGGTGTCGCTCCAATTCGCCGTATTCAAATTTTAAATGCTAGTCAAAATAATTAATAAACGGCATTGAACCGACATCTGAAAGATGCAAGTTAGACCTGTATTCAGTGGGAAACCACACAATGATTACACACGCCGAGACGTCAGAAAGAAAATACAAATAGTTATTGACAAATTTCTAAGTAGTTCAGAATCAATTTACAAATTATCTAAAAAATCAGAAAAGAAGACCAACAATATCTGATGAAGAAAAAAATAAATTCATTCAAAAAATTCAGAAACTTTTATCAACATTTGATAGATCTAGAGTTATTAATTTCGATGAAACATGTTGGGAAAGTTTTCCTGGAGGAATTTTGACTTGTTCTGAAACGGGATCAGACAATGTTAAAGCCTATGTCAATGCTAACTCCAAACAAAGTATCAGTGTAATGGCAAGTATAAAGGCTGATGGAACAAAGCTACCTCTTATAATTATTGCTAAGGGTACAACTGAGCGAAGTGAAAAAAATTTAGGAGATATCTCATATCACAATTCCACTAGATCAAGCAATGATTGGACAACAGAATCAACATTTGAGCAATATTTAAAGTTTCTTCGAAAAAATTTTAATGACGACGAAAAGATATATTTGATTGTTGATCAATTTAAGGCTCATCAAACTCAAAAGATTCATGAGTGTGCTGATGATTTGAATATTGAATTATTATTCATCCCTGCAGGTTTAACAGATGAGTTATAGCCATTGGATCGATTGGTGTTTGGGAGCCTAAAGGCAACAGCAAGAAGACTTTTCAAAAAATCATATCAAAATGATCCCAATACTGAATTCAACAAAGAAAAACAGTTCAATATTTACTAGCTGCTTGGGAACATCTGAGTGAGGACACAATTACTGAAACATGGGAAATTTATGAATAAATAATTATCTCATCGATTTTTTTAATTACATTAAACCTCGAATGTTTAGACGTGAATAGAGCTATATATATGACCTAATAACAATCAACATATTTAAATATTTCTGTATAAATATTTAATTTTTTTTGATATGAAAGTATATCGTAATATTGATAAAATATGTTTGGTACATGATTTTTCGATAAGGTATTATCAATACAATAAAAACACATGTTAGAATAAATAAGAAAACAATTAGAAATGATGAAATCACTCAATTTCATGATATTTTAGCAATAAAGATTATAGGAGTTCAAAATAAGAATATAATAAATTGTTAATGTTGTTTATTATTTATCGTATTTTCTCATTTTTTAACTTGATTTTGATGAATTAATTCATTGTTAGAATGCCTAATACGTGAATTTATTTACTACTGAAACATTCCGATAGATTTTCATTTATTTTGTATATCAAAAGCATTAAAAATTTCAAAATCGATAACTTTGCATATTTATGCTCACCACATGGATTCCACATATCGCTTGAATGTTTCACGTCGA
Organism: Histomonas meleagridis; assembly: GCF_020186115.1. NCBI lineage: Eukaryota > Parabasalia > Tritrichomonadida > Dientamoebidae > Histomonas > Histomonas meleagridis. The sequence goes on from NW_027150805.1 coordinate 75,045, forward strand.
AAATATTATTCTTGTATACCTCTTCATTCAAAATTGAATGCAAAATGAGCACTTCAATGAAATAACCGGTTAATTCAAGGTTTAGTGAGTTATCTAAAAAGTCAAGAACCGCCTATGATGAACGTTTAAAAAATTTAGTGGAAATGTAAAGTTATCGAAAAGTTTATATTTTGCATTATGCAATATGATGGGGATTTTCCCTATCTCACAAATTTATTTAATATATTGAACAGGTACTTACAGGATGAATCATTTACTCGTTGTTTATCTTCTTGTTTAAGCGATGTTCAAATCATAAATTTGAAGAAAATGGTTAATTTTTTTTCATTAAATTTCCATCAAAATATTTCATATGACAACTTCCTCATGTTATCCGATAGCTTGTTGCCATTAATTAGAATTGATATTCAAGCAATTATTTTTTATTTAAAAAAAATTGAGAACCTCCTTATTTTTCTACGAAAAGATCAATCGTATTCTACTTTAAATGAAATGTTTTTAGAGTTAACCCAAGTCATTGACTCCATTTGCTCAGTTAATGACTTGCAAATACTTCTCGAAAAATTCAAATCTTTCAAAAATTTATCATTTGAACGCATTCATGGCATCAAACAATTTGCAAATTTACATATTTTTGATCAATATGATGATTATTCCATGACATTGGAAACCAAGATATGCGAATCAATTACACTTTTAAACTTCAAGGAATGTTTTCATAACACAGTAGAAACCATAAAAAGCACAGTCAGTCTTCCACTAGTTTTTGATTTTGTTAAGCTGCCAAATTATGCAAATTAGAATATATGAATATTCAAACAAAATCTCGAAAATTGCAGACATCTGTTCATAACTACACGGACATGATTTGGTTTTTTTTTTCGTAGGTTTATTGACATGTGTCAAATTTGTTTATTAATAAATGTAATTAAAACCTCAACTAACCTTTTACCAAATAATAAATATATTTTTCAAATTACTTTTAGCAGCATGATTTCTTTTGTTCTTCGCTTTGAACAGTGACACCAGGTTTTGGCTGGAGCACATTCTTCTTGGTTTCCTTGCCAGTAAGGCCTGCTTTGACGTACGACTCGACAATGTCGGAAATCAATGTGTTGAATGCTTGTTGGACATTGTCGGCGGTTTTTGCAGATGTTTCCATGAAAAGAAGTTTCTCTTTTTCGGCATAGTTGACGGCCTCACTGCGTTCAACAGATCTTGAATCTTCTAAATCTGATTTGTTGCCAATTAACATGACAGCAACATTTGGATCAGAATTTTCTCGCAATTCAGAGAGCCATTTAGGAAGAGATGAAAAAGATATGGAAGACGTAATGTCATATAAGATCATAGCACCATTAGCACCTTTGTAGTAGGCTGATGTTATTGCTCGATATCTTTCTTGGCCAGCAGTATCCCAAATCTGTGCTTTTATAATCTTACCATTCAACTCGATATTTTTGGTTGCGAATTCAACACCAATAGTGGTCTTGGAATCTTCACAAAATTGATTCCTAGCAAATTGTGATAAAAGGTTAGTTTTACCAACACCAGAATCACCAATAAGAACTATTTTTAAGAGAAAGTCTGGGTCAGTTCCTTCCTCAGGTAAAATTGCTGCGGCGGATGAATGGTTCATTTCAAATGCTGCTCTTAAAGGTTGTAAAGTTCACAAAATTGAGTAAAAATAGAAAAGTTCATGCGGTGAATGAAAGATATGTCTAAAACTCCATCTATAGATGACCTACAGGAATATCAAAATATACACAAATAAATAGAATTACTTTTTGAAGATTTTTACTTGATATATTGTTGATAATATTTTTGGAAACACCAATTTTCGTATTTTTGGTTGTTTTTTAATTCATTCAAAAAGTAAAGACAACACTTTTCAAAAATTCATATTGACCGAACGATACCTAATTCTGAGGATTTCGCACCAAAGGTCATTCAAAAAACGATATCGTTCAGAAAACTCGTTTTAACTTTGATTTGTATTTCTCCAAAATTCTCCATCATAAAGCTGGTAATCACCAAGTTAACAATTGTTATATTATTTATTTATTATCATGTATGTAACAAAATAACAACATTTTATTTTTAGAAATGCATTTCTAAAATGATTCAGAAAAAAAATTATCTAGATTAATATAGAAATGATAAGTAATAGAATCTTTAAATAGCAAACCGATATTTTTTATGTTCCAATCTTTATTGTTGTAATATTCATACATTTTTATTTTTTGCAATGATATCAAAATTATTTGCCATATTTTTATTGGTGGAGACGTTCAAAATAAATGTTCTCCAATATTACCCAAAAAATGGTTTTTGTTACTTTTTTTGAACTTTAAAAAAAAAATTTTGTCTTTCATATTTTGAGATAAAATAATTTTGTCATTAAATAATGCAGAAAGTTGCTTCGAGAGATGAAGATTTTTTTAAAATAATTCAATTTATTCAAACATCAAATGGAAGTGTAAGCGAAGCTATTCAATCTATTCAAAGTTTTCGTAGCCATTTATCTCTTCGTTGGGTCGAACAATTTGTCAATGATGATCCAACGAGCTGTCTAGGAATTGTTTGGCTTGCACTTTTTTCACTTGCGAATAGCAATGAACCAACAATTAGAATCGCATCATATAATGCTATTGGTGCTCTTTTATTTGCATTATCACCATTTTCTCCGAAGCTAATTATGAATTCATTTTCTGAAGCTGTTTCAAAACTTAAAATCGCATGTAAAGCCTCTATTTCTGTCATTGCATCTTTTCTGCATATCTGTTCTCGAATCTCACCTTCTGATATCGAAAACTTTATAACCAACACACCAATTCTTCATCATTTTGGTGTTGATGTTAGTAAGTTTATTCAATATATACCACATTTAGTTACATTAATGAAACCCTTAGATTTACAATTTCATCAACTTTTATTACGTTCATTACTTTCATCTTTTGGTCGAACTCCAAATCATGACTTTATTAAATCCGTAGTTCAACTTATCCAACTTAATCCTGAAAAACTAATTCGTGATTTAATGGAATTTGTTTTATCGAACTCACTTAATCAAACAATTTTAGCACTTGGTCCACAAATGCTATCTATTGAGACAATATTTGATCTTATTCAAAGTGATTATATTGATAAATTCGTTGATGTTTCTTTGACTGCATTAAATAACCCCAATTCAATTTTGAATGATTTTGAAAATGCCTGTGTAACTCTTTCAATAATATGCAGAAAATTGAATGGCGATAAATTGAATGATCTCATTGAAAAAATTGAGTCGAACAAACTTCAACAATATCCAAAACATTTTCAACGTTTTCTTTTATTACTTCCTACACCATTTGACCAATTAATCATTAAAGGAGAAGACTCTACATCATTAAAAGTAACAAAATTAAAATCAGTTGCATTTTATCTTCAATCAAATCCTACCACTGAAAACAAACAAAAACTTTTAAATTATTATCAATCATTATTAGAACAAAAAGGCGATGTCTTTACAGCATTAGTTGATTCTATTAGCGAAGTATTTAATTTATTATTTGACGTAAATAATGAACAACTTTCACAAATTATTATTACGATTTTTAATACACAAAACTTAACATGGGTACAAGAGTCATCACTTTTGAGGTTACTTATGAAGATCGAACCTGATTTAGGTGTTCAATTAATTAAAGACTTTGACATAATGGCGATTAATATCATTTATAAATATTCGTTTTCTCAACATGAAGAATTATCTGAATCAGCGATGAAATGTTTTGACAAATTTTCGACATATAAAAACTTACCAATTATTATCAGTCATTTATTAAAAATGGATTATTTCGAAGAGAAAACATCATTAACGTTATTAGTAATATTAAACAAATTACTTGATATCTTTGAGTATAAATATTTAGAACAATTTTCACAAATCATAATTGAAATTATATTATTTTATGATGAAAACTTTAACATTGCTGGACAAGGATTTTTGTTTTTATATCGATGTAAATATTTTAATGTTCCTGAATTCTTAAAGACTAAATGTTTAGATTGGATAATACGATTAATTCAATCAATAACACAAAACGCATCTAAAATACAATCGCCATTAGATTCGAAGAAATTACCTTCTTTAATAACATTATTAAATACTGATGTAGTTTCTGCAAACATTAATGAAAACTTCGAGAAAACTTATCCATTATATTATTGTTATCAATATTATTGTGAATTAAATCCAGACAAAGTACAAATTGCAATTTTAACTATCGAAATATCAATGCTATTTCCGGAATGGATTATTCAACATGCATCTTCAACTGATTTGTTCGCAACTATTGAAAACCCATTGTATTTTAATATATTTTCGAGAGTTGTTGCACAAATTTTATTATCCGAAAGTTCAGTTGAAATTGCATCAGTTTGTTGTGACTTTTTACAGAATGTAAATTCGACAATACAAAACTCAACAATTGAAATAGTTAAATTCTTTTTAAATAAGGAATCGATAAAATCCGCAAAACATTTGTATTCATTTTTTAAATATTTAAATGTTATAAACTCCGAAGAAAGTGAAAAATATATTAATACAATTAAAAGTCGATTGGATTTAATGAATTTAACATTGTTCGAAATTAAATTAGGAAATTATGAAGAAAAGAATTTCGATAAATTTGTTAATGAAATCGATTTTTCAAATTGGCCAATTGATGATAAAGACTTTATAAGTTATATACAAAACATTGATTTAAGTAATGTGAAAATTAACTTCGAATTGTTGGACGATTTACATATGAAATATTACTTAGAAAACAAAAATAAATTTAATTGCGAAGAAACATTTAATGAATATTACTTAAGTCATAAATATAAATTACAAAGGTTTATACATAATGATATAAAATGTTATAAATTTAATGTTCCGAAAGATATTAATAAAAATAATTCGATTTTGATACAAATACTTAAGAAAGAAGAAATTAATTCCGAATTTCTAATTAAGCAATTCTTTATGTTTACAAGTTATTTAATAGATGATAAAATGTTTATGGAAATATTCGATAAAATTAAAGATGTCGACACAATGAAATATGCGATAAATTACGCGGCGCATTTCGGTATCAAAATATCAAATGAAAAATTAATCGAATTACTGAAAACTCAATGTGATGAACAATTAATCGATTTGATTATTACAGTATTAACAAAATCTGAAAAGAATTTGGATAATATTATAAATATTAATGATACAATTAAATATAAAATTAATCCAAATTTATTATTTAATGATTTTCATCCAAAATCAAAAAATTTAATCAAATTGATAAAACTGATTTCAAATTTGAATGCCGATTCAAAAAAGGCTTTCAATTTGAATGAGTTATCAAATTTCGTTTCAAATCTTTTGACTAGTTTACCCGAAATTCAATCATCTAAAAGAATTATTTCAATACTTCGATTGTTCAATGAAATCATTTATAAATTTGGAACAAAACCTTTGAATAATTTAGTTAATACTTTTAAAAATGTAATTCTACAAATATATAAATATGATTGTCCTATGATATTATACGAAACATCTTCAATATTTGACAAAATCGACGTTTCAAATTTATTAAAAGTTATCAAATTTGTCGGTTGTAAATCAAAAGTCGGTTTATTTATCGGCTCATTGAATTTTGTGGCCAACAAAAAAAGTGCCGCTGCAGTTATAAACGACCAATTAAACTCTGAATTACTATCGGTACGGTTGAAGACGTTAAGATTCAGTGAATTAATTTTAAATAATAAAACAACTTGGAAATTATTCAAAAAGATATTCTCAGGAATTACAAAGCAATATGTTGAATGCTCCTTTTGTCCGTTTTTCGATACAATTCTCTCTCAATTAGCAAGTGAAATGGCATCAAATCCAAACTTCCAAAAAATTCGAAAAGATTACATCCAATCAATCCTTCCTCACGTATTTGTCCCCGCTAACTCGCCACAGTTCAACGAGTTTTCTCTTTACATATCAGTTATCGTTCATTCGATTGGATGGCCATTACCTCAGTATTTACAGTTCATAGACTCCATAATCGAAGCCAACCCAACGCATCCAAAGGCCACGCAGTACTATCGTGACTTTGTGCGGTGGCTTCTCGGAAATGAATCAGATCCGATCAGAAAAGCAGATATTGTCCTTCAAGAACTCGAAGTGATCCAAAAAATATTCACTCAGAACCCAACGCAGGAGAATTCCGAGGGTCTCATCGAGGCTTTAGTTCAGCCATCATATGATGATAATTTCGATCCGTCACTTTTGCTAATTGGCAAATTGGCAATGCTCGACTTGCCAGTGACGGTAATACTGGTTATGATACAGAAGTACGTACGGCAGTGCTCGGAAGAAAATTTGCAGAAATGTTTAGCGATGCACGAAATGTTCGCGGACTCATACCACTCGGAGAAGAAGTCAAAGGCAATCAAGCTGATTCTGGAGAGAAAGTCCGCCGATGCGCTTATAGTGCTTCAAAGCGTTTAATAAAATTGTATTGTAGTGATTTATTTTTCGGGTCTAATTTTTACCTATATGAACGACAAATTAATTGTTATTTTTTGATACATATAGATAGCACTAGAGTTCCTTCTTAAAGAATGCTGTAAGGTTTTTATGTAAAAAATATAAAAAAATGGTTTAACTTTTACAAATTTTTACAAGTATGCAATTCGTAATGTTTGCTTTGCTTCGCTCAACAAAAAATAAGAAATATTCAAATAACTAATTGAGATATAGACATAAAATTATAAAGAAGACAAGAGTTGAATCGAAAAATATCGTTCCTATATTAATTTTAAAGAAGCATCTGATCATTTGTAGTTTAATATACTTTAATCAACATATATCTGATATTTAAAGATAAAACAAAAGAAACAACTGAAAACATGATGTGAGAGGGTCGTTATAAATAAAATTCTTTTAAAAATAAACACAATTTACTGCATATCTTCATCTTCCTGCTTGATCAAGTTTTCCTCTATAGAGTTTTCATTTCCGTTCATTTTCTTTCTCATTTCTATTTCCCTCACTACTCTTTCCTGGTCCTCCTCATTGAAGTCATAAAAGAAGTACGGGAGCACTGCCGCTATCATGCACGCGCCGGGCAGAATCAGCGTTGTCCCCACCAAGAACTGCTGCGCCTTCATTTTCTCGCTTTTCTCCATCATGTCCCAATGCGTCGGGTCTTTAATTCCGGCCAACGCCAATCCGAAGCACGAGAACGCTGCGCCCAACGCGATTCCGATTGCGTTTATGAATGTCTGCATCGAGAAGCAAATTCCTTCGCCTCTTTTACCAGTTTTCCATTCCATATACTCGACGCAATCTGCGATTTGCGCGTATGTTATAATGTTACCAAATCCTTGTGGAACGCCGGCGATAACTAACGCGATTACATACAGCGAAAGTATTACCGTGTTATCAATTTCGCCGTTTTTACAATAGCGACATATGAAATATGTTATTATTAATATAACCCCTCCAATGATATGAGAAATTATCATTGTATTACGTTTACCATATTTTTTCGTCATTAATGGAACTAAAAGACTAGCAATTAATCCCCCGGGAACAGATGCTAAAGTGAACAATGTGGCCCACTTAGTGCCCCCTAATGATTCAAAACAATATTGCGAAACATACATTGTGGAGTACAAATATATAATTTTGCCACCCCCCAAAATGCCAGAAATGACGATCAAAACAAGAGGTTTGTTCTGGAACAACAAGCGCATGTTCTCTTTGAAGGTGAGCGTTTGCTCGGGATCATAAAAGCGTTCATTCGATTTACGAAACCCAAGGTAAAACATTGGGATGGATACAAAAACAATGATTAATACCATCCAGACAAAGCGATTCTGTAGAACTTGTGCAACATCTTCACGGGTAAAGCCTTCAATAAGTGACGTTCCTTGGTCATCATAATAGGGCTTGGTCCAAGAATTTGTAAGTTGGGGAATAATTATTGAAACAAGTCCGGCTCCTGCAGTGCAAAATAATCGCGCTGATGTAAGAATTATACCACGCTGATGAGTATTGGATGTCATAGAGGTTGCAAGACCCCAATATGGTACATCAACCATCGTGTAAGCTATTGACCAAAGAACATATAAAACTGTAGTAGTGACTATAATTTTGTAGCTATTTTCAGGGGCATTTCCAAATGGAAAACCTAATATTTGATATGGTAAAAAACATAGAATTGTGAGAATTGCAATCGGTATGATGGATATTATAAGATAAGGTCGACTTTTACCCCATTTAGTATGAGTATGATCAACAATTGTTCCCATAATTGGATCATTTAAAGCATCTGAAATTCTAGTTCCAAGCATAATATATCCAACTGTTGCAGATGGGATAAGGAGCCCATCTGTCATATAATACGTCAAGTATGAGCTAACAGTTTGACAAATTAAATTTTGGCCAAATCCACATATTGAATACGATAATGCTTCACATGGTGACATCCCAGTAGCATCGTCAGGGTTTGTCATAAATATTTTGTGCAGAAGTTGCGTAATTTTATTCGTTTGGCGAAAGCTTTAAAAGAAAAAACTTTTTACCTCACCAGACCTTTTCGGTTAACAGTTATTTGAATGGCTGGAGAACTCAATTTTCATTACAAAAAAGTACGATCAGAATACAATTCCGCAAAATTCTTGTACAACATTTCTCCAAATATATATTGGATAAATAACATTACCACTTTGCATGCAAGTAAATCGGTCTACACTTTTCACGTTAATTTGCGATTTCAGTAAGTTGATTAAATTTGATAATTTTTTTAAACATCGTCATATAAACTAAATCAATGACTTGCACAGAGTCAAAGATCAAAAGCATCAGACAGAAAACCAAAATTGGCGAAATGAACAAAAAATAATTTGAATTATTTACCAAATGTCTTTTTAATATCACACTGATTTTCGCTAAACATTTTCAAAATACCAAACTCATGATTTACTTATAAGTCGGGTCGCATGTCATCAGGTGCGTCATCCATCACTTTTCTTTTCTTGTAGTATCTGTACCCGAAGATCGCGCCCACTGTAATCAACGCTACGCCAGCAATTACGCCGATGACAATTCCAGCGATCTGTCCGCCGGTGAGTCCATTCGATTCGGTATTGATGTCGATCTTTTCGCCAACTATGAGGCGCGGGTAACCATCGATTTCGAGTGTGACAGTTCCATCGCTTACTTCCAGTTGTACTGATTCAATTTTTTCTTTTCCGAGAACATAAGCATACAAAGGATTATCACCTGAACGATGTGTAAAGTTGACTGTATTTGTTTGTTCGATGTCAGAAATCGGTGCCCAAGCGAAATATGCAGATTGATTATTATTGACAAATCGATAGACATAAGCTTCATCATCTTCTCTGATTACGGAATCGAATTTAAAGTCGCCTGCGTACTCAATGAAGTTAGAAAGGGCATAATAAGTCACTTTTCGTCCAAATTCATTTGATTTGCTTCGTAATATTCCATGGCATGAGAACATATTTTCAGTTTCTCCACCACAGTCATCGTCATCAGCATAGAAGAAAAGTGAAGTTCTGAATATATTATTTCTTGCACTCATCAGAATTGACCTTAAAGTAAAGTATAAACAGATTGTTGTGCTTCACTAACGCAATATCTTCCAGAGCAGCGACCATCATATGCGCCCCATCCAGTTTCAGATAAGTATATGTCGAAGTTCGGGAAATTTTGATCTCTCCAACGTGCATACTTATTAATCTGTGTGAATGTGGAAGCCCTATCTTCAGGTTTAGGACTATCCCTATCATCGCCTAACCATCTTAACGAGTATACGTGAATGTTAATTCCATCAATGTCCTTAACGTTCTCCGCAGAATTGAATAGTTCATTCAAATCATTCAAACTTTGAGAGGCCGATGGCAAAACGATCACTCGTGGGTCACCTTCTTTCAGACCCTTTGCGAAACCAGTCATAATGTTTTTATATTGTTCACTCGTGTAATCCCATGGCTCGTTACCAATTTCGACAGTAAATACATTCCCAGTTCCATTAGTTGGACCGAAATGAGAAGCGAAATTCTTTCCAAGAGATTCAAAATTATAATAAACATCATCATCGTTCTCACCAAATGATGAATATTCTTGTTTGAATTGATAAGAAACTTGGACTTCAACAGAGTAATTATTCCAAATTTCATATTCGCCATCCCAATCAAGCCAAGTTTGTGATAATGATCCTGGCATTGCATCATAATCGGGTGTCTTTGCTAAACTTGAAGTATCCCAGTCAAGATTATGATAATTTCTTCCATGAAGAGAAAATTTTGAAAACACTTCCGGATTTGAGTCTTTTCCATCAGCTAATTTCTCACCACTTGTTCCCCATTGCCAAATACCATTAACACCAACAATTTGCTTTAACGTTCTCTTCTGCGGCTTTGCCTCTGGGGGTGGCCCATTTATACCGTGTTGATTGTAAACATCAAACAGATAGAAGTTACCAGCGTAACCTTTGTAACCTGTTTCTAAGTACATTGCAACTCTGACGTAACGTGCGTATGCTAATGGGAATATTGATACAGTGAATTGATGATAAAAATTAGGATTACCACTATAGAAAGTAGTCCAATTCATGGTGTCATTTGAATATTGTAACTTAAATGTTCCATCAACTCCTGGTGAATATATTCTTAAATTAACTGCGCCAATTGGTTTCGATTCATTTAAGTCATACATTACCCACTCATTCATTTGACCTGATTGTACTGCAACTTCAGATATCGAAAATGCACTTGATGAACTAATTTTCAATCCGGTGAAATTCACTGGATTTGACAACTCTATATGCTGTGAATTTCTAAGGTCCGAATTGAATGTACCGATCAAAACGAATTCATTTCCACTTTTTCCATAGACTTTGATGTCATCGGCTGCTTTGTTAATTCTTAGGTTTATATCGCGAATATCGTTAAGTTCCACATCAAATGTCACTTCTTTCAGCGTTACAACATTATTAAGTATTGTATCAGTAAGCATGGAAACATCGCCTGATTCTAATCCATTAGTAATACATTTCGATTCATCATCACATAAATGATATAAAGGATTAATATCCGAACGATTATAATATACTTCATAATAACTTTGGTAATATAATTTCCAGCATGTATTATCATCATCATCGATAATATCTTTAATTGTATCAGGTGAATAATAATAAGAAACATGAACATTCTCTAATGGTATATAATATGGTGTAACTTCTTCAACAGTTGGCTTATTAAAGTTCTTAATACATGAGCCACGACTACTTGAACATGTACCATCTTCACATAAAAATGGCTTTAATGGATCTGTGCAAATTTCTAAGTCAATGTCATTTGGTCGATTCTCTTCTTCAAATATCCATTCGCATGATGGCATCTTCATTTTAGTTGGTACATCACATTTACATGTTCCATTGATACATGTTCCTCTTTTACGACAATCATTTGGACATTGTATTTCACCACAGTTATCGCCAGTGAAACCTTTTGGACATACGCATTTACCATTTGAACATTTTCCTCCATTTAAACATTCGACGGAACATTTCTTTGAGCTACATGAAGAAGATGAATCATATTGTGATTCATAACATTTACATGTACCATTAGGCAAACATTCTCCATTATCATAACACATATTATCACATGCGATATATGAACAATCTTTACCCCAATGTGATTTATCACATTCACATTGTCCATTAATTAATATTCCTCCATTTTGACATTGAATTTCTTCTTCGACTTTTTCATCATAAAAAATAGCGGTTGGATAAACGGATATTTTGACCGTATCGTCACCGTTAGAACGGGCCACTTCGGGCCCCCTCTCGACTTTTTCATTACCAAAAATGTAAGTTGTCACTTTTGTGGCGGAAGGTTTTGGTGATTTATAAGTAAAGTCAATTGTATTTGTAGAAGAACCTTCAACAGGTCTCCAAGCAATAACTACAGTAGTGCCATTTAAGTCATATTGATAAGCATAAGTTTCTTGATTTTCAATGATTACATCTTTGAATACTATATCACCCAAATGTTTCTTAAATGACTTCAATGCGTAATATGATATCTTTGGTTTAAATGCCTCGTTTTCACTCTCTGTTAAACCAGAGCGTGAATATATTTGATTTATTTCATCAGTTGAATCTGCATAGAAGTAAACGGTCGCTCTGACCACTCCAAGTCTTTGCGCAATTAAGTAAGCGCGAATTAGATATATCGCTTGTTCTTTTTGTGTTACGCATTCAGTCATTAAACATTTGTTATCGTCGCCAGGGGAATCCCAACCGAACTCAGTCAAATACATTGGTAACTCCGGGAAATTATTATTACGATAAGCGATGAAACCATTTAAATAACGAAAACCGGATGCAATGTTTTCAGGATTAGTACCAATTCTTCCATCATTATCATTTCGATGACTATAACAATGAGCATTTAACCCATCGATATATTTGACGTTTTCTCTATTGATAGCTAATTCAATGTCAGCAATTGAACCAGGTAATACTTTGATAGTTGGGTCGGCATCTTTAATACCTTTTGCCATGTATAATAATATTCGCGCATATTCAGTTGCATTAAATGTTGGTTCGTTACCTACTTCGACAACTTTTACATCACCAGTACCATGTAAAGGACCGAAATGTTTACCGAAGAAATAACCATAGTTATATACATTTTCATTTGAATATTGTTCTAATGGATATGTATCACTAAAAAATTGGATTGATATATGCGGCTCAAGTTTTGCATTATAACGCCATACGCCATAAGTGAAATCCCAATTTAACCACCAATAACCTGCTGTTCCTTGATTTGCAGACATGTTGGAATATATTGGAGGGTTTTCTAATGATACTGAACCCATATCCCAATTTAAGTTATGATAATTACGTGCATGTGAAGCTACATCGGTATATCTTGTAGAAGGAAATCCCCAAATACCATTAACCCCCATAATATCCTTCATTTTCATTGTTTGTGATGTTGCTGTTGGATAATCAACATATAATCCAGATTTAGGATATGCTTCTAATAACCATATCATTACTTTTGTATTTTCTCTAACTATAGCTCTAACTCGTAAATATCGAGCTTTAATTGGAGGTGTTATTGGTATACTAATAACATAATAATTATTGACTTTAAAGTCATGTCCTTGTTGTACCCAATTAATACCATCTAATGACGTTTCATATACAATCTTCTCAAATGAATCTGCATTAGGATTTCCATGTTTGCCACGAATTAATCCAATTTCTTTCTCTTCTTTAAAGTCAATCATTGCATATTCATAACATGGTCCTTTTTGTAATGCAACTCGTTTAAGACTAAATGATTCAGATGATTCAATATATACTCCTTGAATACGTTTTCCTTCAAGATTAGTTCGATGGTATACTGTACCATAACTATTACTTTTATCATATGTTTCTATTAATTCTTTTTCATTTGTGTCTAATATTATATAAAGTTTAACATCCGAATTAAGACCTCCAAACCATAGACATATTTGACGTATATCTGTTTCGATATCAAATAATATTTGGATATATGCTTTGTCATTAACTTTATAGATGGCATGCATCTCAATGTTTGTTGGTGATGTTACCATACTAATGTTATTACCATTTGATTCTGTACATTTGTCTTCATTGTTCATACAATAATTATATATTAAATTAAGGTCTGGACGATCTTTAAATGAATTATAACAAAAATCACTTTGCCAAAATGTCATGTCACTGTCATCAAATACATTATCTTTTCCGACAGTATTAGTAGAAACATATGTATCGCCTGTATACTTTGGATTATTACCTGGATGTATTATGATTTCATCAGTTTTCGTTACACATTTCCCTATTGATGTTTGACATCCATTAGAACATTTAAATGGTGTTGTAGTTGTACATCCTTCATCAACTATATTATCTGCAAATGGCCCTTTTTGAACAACGTCTCGATTTTGGATAATTGTGTTCTTTTTAATGTCTAAACGACAATCAACTCCAACATAACTACTATCAGAACATTCACATTTGCCTGGTGAAACACATTTACCTCGTCCCCAACAATTATGAAGACAAATTGGTGTTTGACAATCAGTACCTGTATAACCTATTGGACATTGTGGCTTAGTAATACTACAATCATCACCATAATAGCCTTGATTACATTGACATTTATCATTAACACAAGTTCCATGATTATTACATCCATTACATGATGAAATTGGCTCACCATAAAATGATACACGTGAAAAGCTGGCACGCTCAAACGAAGAGCCATTCATAACAAGATTGATCCGAACGTATCTCGCTGTGAATGGTTGTGTGAATTTAATATCTTCAACATCAAAGTAACCGTTTACTTTGGTGACACTTTTTTGCTCAGTAAACGTTTTCCCGTCTGTAGATGTGGAAATTTTATATCCTGAGGGAGTTGTCCCATATTTAAATATAATTCTTTCGACTTTGGAAATTTGTTTAAGTTCAACTTGGAGCCATTGATCACATTCTTTGTTTCGTGCACCTGTAATTAAAATTGTTTGTGATGCACAATCTGGATATCCTTGGTTACAATAACCTCTGTACCCTGGATGAACATATGATTCATATTTGATAGAATTGACATTTTTTGCACCAATATAATACTCTCTTGCGAGATTAGATAGATCTGGTGTGACAGTAAGTGTCTCTATTACTTCTTCATTGCTGTCTAAAAATTTATATGTGATGTTGTTTGAATGAAGAGTTCTTGAAAAAAAATATTCAATGTCACTTGGCTCTGGCAATTGAACTTCAAACCATGCATCAAGAAGCATTGAATTAGATTTTATTCCAACCTGAGTTCCGAAAGTTTCATCAGTTGCAAGTGTCAAATTTGGTGTAAAGAAATCATAATCTGAAGAAGTGCATAATCCTTTTTTGCATAAATCATACAACAAATTTATATCTTCTCTATAACCCCAAGATTCCCCATATTTGTATATATTACTATCAGTTTTTCCATAGCAATAACTTGTGGAAACTCCAGTTGTTGTAAGAGCATTAAGTGGGTCATCACCAGATGACGATAGTGATGATATTTTAACGTCGCGGACTTCGAGTTGTACTGGAGTAGAAAAAACCCACAAAATCACAAACATTGATGATATTTCTGTCGATCTAAAATTTAAACATCAGAATTTTCTATGTTCATTGTAATTTCTATGCTTTGACTGTGAACAAGGTTCGTTGAACTTTTGTTCTCTTTTAATCTTTTCTTGATCGAAAACCGTCCTGAAAAATGATAAAGTTGGTCAAATTTTCAACAAAAAATATAGAATGCAAAATAAATTCGTTAAAGATTTATGAGATTCTTTGCTATTTATTTTCTCATATATAGATTATTTTTTATTATAAAAGATTACATTGTAACAAAATCTTTAACATTGTTGTCTATGTTCATGTGTAAGAAGTAAATTAACGATATCATCATAATCTTTTTCATTTGCAAGTGTAAGCGCTGTCCAAAATAATTTAAATAATTTCCTAATATTATTTTGAAATAAGAAAGTATTAAAATAAATATTAAATAAAGCAAATAAATATTTTTAGCATTAACATCAATTCCTTCTTGTTCAAGAAGTAATTTAACCATTTCTATATTACCATTTGAAGATGCCCAAATAAGTGCTGTATTAAATAATTTAAATAATTTCCAAATATTATATTGAAATAGAAAATTATTAAAATAAACAAAAAATAAAGCAAACAAATATCTTTAGCATTATAATCAATGCCTTCTTGTTCAAGAAGTAATTTAACTATTTCTGTATAACCTTTTTTGGATGCTAATTTAAGTGCTGTTCTAAATAATTTAAATAATTTCCAAATATTATTTTAAAATATAAAATTATTTAAATAAATAATAAATAAAACAAATAAATATCTTTAGCATTAATATTAATTCCTTCTTGTTCAAGAAGTAATTTAACGATATTTACATAACCATTTTTAGAGGCACACATTAATGTTGTATAAAATAACTTAAATATATTCCAAATATTCTCTTGAAATATTAAATTATTAAAATAAACACATGTAGTATTGATATCAATTCCTTTGTGTTCCAAAATATATTTTATAAGTTCGACATTTCCTGAGCATGAAGCGAAAATTAAAATATGTTTTGGAATTTGATTTTCTTGTAGAAAATATTTAATAAGATATAAGTTTCCAATTTCTGCAGTTTTATTAATTATATTGTTATTAATTTTCATTCCTTGTTCTTCTAAAAAATGTAATATTTCAAAATTACAATATAAAATACATTTTATCCCTAAATGACCTAAATAATCAAGCTCTGCAAATTTCTTTTCATAAATATATTTAAAGATATCATTTCGATGAAATTCAATTGCTGTTTGATATGCAGATACGAATGATGAATGATTTTGTTCACATAAATGAATAATTTCAAGATTTCCACCTGCAATTGCATAACCACCTGTGTTAGTTACATCTGCGCCATTCATAAGTAAAAATTTAAAACATTTAACTGATCCAAAAAATGCTGCATAATCAGTTAATGAAACATTATCTTTATTAATAAATGAACATCTTTCATAAAGTGATGGTTCAATTGTTTGGTTAAAATCAAAATCATTTCGTGATGATATTTCTTGAAGTTTTTCTATTTCATCATTTCGAATTATTTTTGTAATTTCATTCGGATTAATTCCTTCTTCAATTAATTTTTTATGAAGTTCCCAATCATTCTTTGAAAGTTCTTCATAATATCTCATTTCATATTCATTTTTTGTTTTATAATGTGCAAAATATTTCGTTCTCATTTTTTTGGTAATGTTTTTGTTAATCAAATTTTGTTGAATCATTTTCTCAATTAGATAATATGCTTCACCAGTTTTATTTTTGATATAATCATAAAAAACATCAATTATTTTAGGGTAACTTTTGTTTACTTTTTCTTCTTCTGCTTGAAGTAATACAATATAATCTAAAAGTATCTCACTTATATTATTTTGTAAACAAAATGTAACATAAACAATATGGCTTACAGCTAAGTTAAAAGAATATGGAAAATTTGTATCAAGTAGTTCTATAGTTTGTTGTACTGAAGTGATAAGATTTTCTTTAGTTAAGTTGAAAATAATTTGCTTAAGTGAAAAAAGTGTTTCCATTTTAGTATTTTTGTAAACTAAATGTAAAAAGACCGTTTATTTTCATAATATTCCCCGGGAATGCAATATCTTTTGGTTTAATTTGTTGTTGTTATACTTAAAATGTATTCAAATTTTTATGAAACAGTATTTTACTAAAAATTGAGCTTAAATTTTACTAATTTTCATACTCATAATTTATCACATACAGTATGTATGTAAACTATTATTGGAACTCATTATTTTTTAAGCACAACATAAGTCCTTGTATGAAGGAAATAATTAAACATATGTTTGCATTATTCTGAATTTATTTTTGATAAATTGAAATTTCGAAAAACAATTTGAAAACAAAATGCAGGCCATTTTGGAAAGGTGCACCTCAACAGTTGATGTTTAGGGATTTTGTGGCAATCCAAATAATTTTGATTTTATGAGAGAACTTGTTCAAAGTTTTTTAATAAACGTCCGGCGATCTATTGGTAACCAATATGTCCAAAACTAAGCTTCCAATTGGCAATACATCAAAACTCGAAGAAGAAATTATTAAAAACCACGAAAAATTGATGACTTCTTGTTTTGTTTGGACATATGAAACAAATCCAAATAAATTATCAATATCGGATAAAATAAATTTATTTGCAAAAGAGAAGGTTGGAAAAGAACAACCACACCCAAATCCACTTTTAATTGATGCAGATGAAATTACATCACCAAAAATCATCATTGAAAATGAAGGACCTCCTCCAGACAATTATTCCACTGAAAATAAAGATTCGCCAAAGGATGGCAACCAACCAGATATAAATAATTCTAATTCCATTGATCTTTCAAATGATTCCGAAGATGAAATCGAGATAATAAAGAATATAGCATTAAAGAATCAAAGTAATAAATCAAAGTCATTTGATCCTCTTGGTGAAAGTGATGGTATTTCTGACGGTGATGACGATATAGATTTTCTTATCAATAATGTTAAAGTTGATCAAAATATTCTTTCTAAAATTAATGATCTTGAAGAGCGGTCGATAGTTATTACGCATACTATAAAAAGCCGACTACAATGTAATATTAATGACCCTGAAATTCCCATTCTTAAATCTCAACGACGTGATTTATGGGAACAAATTGAAATGCTTGAGTCCAAAATACAATATCCACAAAATCGTTCAGTTAGTACTGAAGAATTTGATAGCTTTAAAGCCATTGATGAAGGTGATGAAATCTTTGAAGTTTTCCCAGCAGAACAATCCAATATTGATCCACAATTACTTCAAGATATTTCATTAATTAATCAAAATGTATTTCATCATAGTAAATTTCGCGGTGTTCAAGCGGCTGCAATTGATCAAGCGCTTAAAGGTAAAGATGTATTTGTTTTAATGCCAACTGGTGGAGGTAAATCACTTGTATATCAACTTACAGGTTATATTCAAAAAGGACTTACAGTTATTATTTCTCCATTAATTTCACTTATACAAGATCAAGTACGATCACTTAATGAATTAAATAATCCAGAACTTAGAGCGGCCGCATTATTAGGAAATTTATCGCAAAGAGAACAAGATTCAATTATTGATATGGTACGACAACTAAAATTTCGATTTCTATTCATTACACCTGAAAAGTTATCATTATCTGCGAATGTATTAAATTTTTTATTAGAAATGCATGCGCAAAAACAAATTACTAGATTTGTGGTTGATGAAGCACATTGTGTTTCGCAATGGGGTTATGATTTTAGACCGACATATGCACAACTTGATATTATTAGAACTAGATTTACTGATGTTCCAATATTAGCACTTACTGCAACTGCTACAAAAGCTGTACGAATGGATGTAATTGATAAATTAATGATTCCAAATTGTTCTGTATTTCAAATGTCATTTAATAGACCTAATTTATATTATGAAGTATGTGAGAAAGGTTCAAAAATTGAATCTTTTAATCAAATTTTAAGTTTTATTAAGGAACATCATTTTGAAGATAAATGCGGATTAATATTTTGTATGGCAACATTAGAAACAGAAAATTTAAGTTCTTGGTTAAATTCACATGGATTAAAAACAGCATTTTATCATGCACAAATGCGTGATGAACAAAAGAAACATGAAGTACAAAAGAAATGGATGAGAAATGAAATTCATATAATTGTTGCAACATTAGCATTTGGAATGGGTATCGATAAACCTGATGTACGATTTGTTATTCATCATACAATGCCAAAAAGTATTGAAGAATATTATCAAGAAAGTGGTCGAGCTGGAAGAGATGGCAAACGTAGTTATTGTATGCTTTTATTTAAATTAAGTGATAAGCAAAGAGTTAAAAAGTTAATTTCTCTTGATAATGAAAAAGGAGAAAAAAATGAATTAAGAATGCAAATAGAATTACAATTACTTGATTCAATGGGAAATTATTGTATGGAAAGAAATAAATGTCGAAGATGTATGCTTCTTAATTATTTCGGAGAAGTATTTGATCCTGAACAATGTAATGAAACTTGTGATAATTGTGCTAGAAAAGAAAGTGGATTAAGTAAATTTGTTCAAACAGATTTCACTAATGTAGCTGTAGATATTGCAAATATTATTCATGCAATAACATTAAATAGACCTGATAAAGCACCTTATCCAACTGTTAATCATGTAATTCTTGTTTATACAGGTCATAGTAGAGCTTCAATTGACTCAGGAATTCCTGAATTTAAAAAAGGCTATGGTTATCGCAATACAGATAATGTTGCTTTACATAAAATATTTCCAATTCTTGTTGATAATAAAGTAATTAAGAATAGATTAATGAAATCAATGCATGGAACAATTCAATATTATGCTACTGATGTAAATTATGAAAATTTTATTAAAAATAAAACACCGAAAATTTTGATTGATTGTGAAACCTTTACTATACCTAGTGGAATGACACAATTAGATACAGAATTATATCGTTCGTTAATTAAATTAAGACAAAATTTGGCATCTGATCAAAATAGTCCACCAAGTACAGTACTTTCATCAAACATACTTAAAAAACTTGCAATTGATAAACCTAAAAATTTATCTGAATTAGTAAATATTGGATTTTCGACATATAAAATCATTAAATATGGAAATTATTTCTTAGAAGCAATAAATAAATTTGTTGTTGCACATGCACCTCCACCTCCGCCTCCACCTCCTCCTCCGCCAAATGTAACTCCAAGTAAAGAAATGCAAGAAGAAATTAAGAGAAAAATTATGAATGAAATATTATTACAGCATTTAAAGTATCAATATGCACAACAAACAAGACAAATTAGACCGCCATTGCAAATGAGACAGCAAATAAATAATAATATCCCAATGCAACAACAAATGACACAAAATTATAATAAAGTTTCATCCCCTACAAAAGCAAGAAAATCAATTTATCCACAGCAACCACTTCAATCACCAGCAGTGCAATTTCTAATGTCAAATCCGCAAATATTAAAGCAACAACAAGATATAACGCAACAAGCATTTCAACAAAAAATGTTGCAATTGTCAACAGGAGCAAATTTAACATCAACTCAACAAAATTATCATCCAACACCACCTGTTGCACAACAACAAAGAGTTCAACCAGTTCCACAACAACAGCAGAGAGTTCCAAATCCACAACAACAACAAAAAATTCAACTTATTCCACAACAAATGCAACAAATAGCGCAACCTGTTCCACAACAAATGCAACAAATAGCTCAACATGTTCCACAACAAATGCAACAAATAGCTCAACCTGTTCCACAACAAATGCAACAAATAGCTCAACCTGTTCCACAACAAATGCAACAAATAGCTCAGCCAGTTCCACAACAGCAAAAGGTTGAATTGACGTGGGGGAGCCTGCAATCCCAATCACCGATAGCACAAAAAATTCCACAAAAATTCCAACCACAGCAACAAATGGCTCAAAGTGTACAATCACAACTATCAGAGCCAGTATCAGATTTATCATCAGCACTTCAACAGAAGCTACAAAATTTGGCAATAGATAAACCAAACCCACAACAGACAACACCAGCAAATCAAAATAACGTAAATGTAAGTTCATTAAATCAAAGCCAACTACAGTTCTTTCAAAATCTGAAAAATTATATGCAGAAAAATTAATAATATTTTTTGTAAATAAATAGATATTCGATATTATAAATTTATTTTTATAAATTTTTTAATATGATGAAATTTCGTTTTCTTTTCAGGAGGTGTGTTATATTTTTATTGGGCTACCAATGAAATATGATTATTTTTGATTATGTTTTGTATTTTTATTAGAATAATCTTATGTTTACAACCCATTTTGATAATTTGTTATAAAAAAAAATTTCCCCGGAAACATAGAATAATTGTAATCGTAATACTATTATAATAGATATCATTCAAGATTCGAAAAATAAAAGAAATGCTTCATGAAATTTTTTCATTAATGAATTAATATTTACATATATACTTTTATGTGAACCAAATCATTTTATCCAATTCTTTTCATTTCACGAAAGAATAAAATTATCCAAAAACGACATCAATTACATACAAATTTTATTACAAAACAAAAATATTTTTTATCTTTTCACTGTTCTTGATCTAATAATTTCATGTTTATATTTTGCCGCTATATCCTTTAATTTTGTCAATTGTTCTTCTTTCCTTTGCAATATTTGGTTTAGTCTCTCTATAGTTCCGTTTGCTCTTCCCAACCTCAATTGCAGTTCTTCGTTTTGGACCTGCAATTTCATATATTTCGCTTCAACGCTTTTGATTCTTCTGTTATCTTTATTTGCATTTTCATTTTCATTAATTTCATTTGATTTCCAATTATTTTCATTTTCATTATTTGTATTATTTTCTTGCATTTCCTTCAGTTTCGTTGTTAGCTCTTTAACTTTTTCGCGCAATTTAACATTTTTATCATTTAATATTTTCATTCTCGTTCGCATTTCAGCATTAAATTCATTGACGCGTAATGTCGTATTCGTTCGTAACATTTGATTTCGCATATCATTAAGTTCATTCTCAGTCGCTTTAAGACGAATTCGATATTGTTCTGTTTGGTTTTGTAACAAAAGAACATTTTCACGTTCTTCTTCAAGTTCCATTTGGAGCGAATTCTTTTCTTGATTTAATTTCGTTATATGTTTTGAGATTTCGTTCAGTTCATTTTCATTTGTTTTATTGTTTTTGATATTATTATTAGTCGCCGTGATGTTATTTAGTTCAATTTCTTCTTTAAGTTTTGACTTCGCATATTTATATGCATCTATTTTGACTTGTTTAAGTCGCTCTTTGTATTTGTCGCGTTGTTTACTGAGTTCAGCTTCGAGATTGTCAATTGTGTTCTGCAATTTGGTAATTATCGTTTCGTTTTGTTGAAGTTTTTCTTGTAATGTTTCGCATTTGTGTTTGTTCTCAATGGACTCGTGCTGTATCTGCAATAACTCGTTTTTGAGCGCATTGTTTCGCGCATTAAATATTTCTTGCGCTTTGGCATCCGGTGAAAGTATTACACTGTTTGGAGGATTGCATAGTGTTAATACTATGTCGTTATGCGTTGCAATCGATGGCGAAATTATATCGGATAATGAAAGCGAAACTGGTACTGATTGAGTGCTCATGTCGGCGAGTTTTACTTTGTTACTAATTTTATCATTATTACTTTTGTCGGCAATTGTTATAGTTTTACTTGTAACATTTTCTTTAGTTTTGTTATTATTTTGAATCGATTCTTTAGCTTTATCTGCAATTTTTTCTTTTGTTTTATTATTTTTGTCATTAATTACTTTACTATTATTATTTTTAATTTTTTCCTTCGTTTTATTATCAGTTTCTGCGATTGTTTCATTGGATTTAATGTCCGAAAGCGTTGAGTTCGACATTACTGTGATTTCGATTGTTGAGTCATTGTTCGTATCATTTAAGTCAATCGATTGCGTTGTTTCTGTTACGAATTTCTTATTTTGCTTTTGCTTTGTCAATTGTTCATATTTACGTTTCCATTCGTCGCGTTCTTGTTGTGTTTGTATATATTTATTATTCAGATTAATTATCCATTCATCGCGATCATCTTTTGCATCTTTTGAAGGTTTTTCCAAAACAATTTTTTCATCTGTTTGACAAATTTCATCTTTTTTGGTAATAATTTTTTCATTTTTAACGATTTTACTTTTCGAATTTGTATTTGTTTTTGTATTTGCGTTTGTCTTTGTTTCAGGTTTCTTATGTAAATTAATTTGATGTGTTTCATTTGAGCGATTAATTTTAAATCTTTGCTGACCTTTCTTATGCAATTGATCAGCAGGTAATATAATACTTCCTTCATTTTCGTCATCTCCTTCATTATTATTATTATATTGATATCTTTGTCGAAATGCTTTTGTAGCATTTGATACTTTATGTATTACGCTTTTCTCATTGTTGTTAGTATCATTTTCATATATTGTCGTTTTGATAGGCCTTTGATCATTATTTAATACGACTTTTATCTCGCCAACTGCGCCTCTCTTTTTCATCAGTTCCATTTTATTACGTAAATCTTCTTCAGCTTTCTGCGTCCGTAGCTTTTGGTTCTTTAATTCATCAGAGTTAAATTTCTCAAGAAATTCTTCAAGATTAAAATTAATGTTAAGTTTACCACATAGCCCCATCATGATTTTGTCCATCGAATTCAAGTTGGATACTAAGTCGGCTATTTGCTTGTCTCGGACATCAACCATAGCGCGGACTTCCTTTAACTCATTGATCGCTTGAGGTAGGCCATATGTGCCATTTTCAATCGATTCTTTTTGTTTGCGAAGTTCTTCAACTTCTTGACTACTTTGCTTGAGAATGGATTCGAGATCTTGAATACGACGTTGTGATGTAAGATTAAGCTCACGAAAGCGTTCTACTTGATCTCGTAATTTGACAATTTCTTTATCATTCCCTTTGGCACGACTTTCAACACGTTGACGATACGTTTCAACCTGTTGAATAAGTTCGCCTTTGGCTCGATTAAAAGAAAGAATTATTTCATCTTTTTCTGATATTTGTTGCTGAAGTGCTTCAATGTTTTTGTTTCGTGTTTCTAAGGCTGATTGAAGACGTTGGGCACGTAGAGCTTCTTCTTCAAGATTTGTAACTTTTTCTTTAAGTTCTTCATTTTGTCTTTTTAAAGCATCTAATTCATCATGAATACTTTCAAAAGTAAGTGTATTTTGTTGTGTAACATTTTGATTAATATCTATTTGTGTAGTGATTTCATTGTTCTGTTTCTTAAGACGAGTAATTTCTCGTTCATATTTGGTGCACTTTGCTTGTAAAGCACTGAAATTCGATTCAATTTCAGAATTTGATTGAATTCGTTCTTGAAGCGCTTTTGTAAGTTCTTGTTCGCGTGCGAGAAGAAGTTCAACAGCTGAAGAAAGCTCATTGTTTTGTTTCTCAAGTGCATGCTGAATCTCACGCATTGCTTTTTTCTCATTTGTAAATTGGGATATTTGAAGCTTGCTGGCTTCGTTTCCAGATTTACTATTTTGAATTTGTTTTTGTTGATTGTCGATAATGTCTTGCATGCGTTTTTTTTCAAGAAGTACTTGGTTTGCATCAATATTGAGACGTTGAATTTGCAGTTCGAATTGTTGGATTTTAGAATCTTGCATTTTACGTGCAGTTTCGCTTTCTTGAAGTTTGCGAGAGAGCTGAGCATTATTATCTCTTTCAGTTCGAAGATCCATCTCCAGTTTGTAATAATCATTTTGACTGAATTGATTTCCTGCTTGATATGCTCGAAGTTGAGCTTGTAAATCTGATATCTGATCAACATATTCTTGAAGTAAATCTGTGATTATGGCTTGGTATTCTGGAGGGAGTGCATCCATTTCTGAAAAAGTGCTAAAATTTAGGATAAAATTAACGTACATATTTCAAAGAAAGCGAAATATAAATTCCATTTCTTTTATATCATTTTTTAACCAAATGAAAAAGGTTTTTTTTAATTTTGATTTTATTTATTTATTTATTTATTTTTTCATATTTTGATTTTGCTGATATTTAACAATGAAGTTACTTGATATACATTGCGACCTAATTTATGGGTGCTAACGAGGAAAAATAAATATTGTGATTTTTATGCTATAATTTTCGAAGATGACATCTTTATTTGCCTACTTTCCCAAGTGTGGAATGGTGCACCCCAATTGTAAGTTACTTTTGGCACAAGAAAAAATTAAAAATAGGTTTGGTTTTTGTTTTGTTAAATGTGTATTTCTATCAAAAATTTTGTGTTTAAAAATATTATTAGATTTTCTTATCACATATATAATGATTGCTTCACTTAATGGGAACGTTGAAATTGTAAAATTACTTCTCAAAATAAAAAAAAAATTAAGATCAGCTTAAAAAATATTTGTTTATTTTCATCAAAAATAAATTAACTTATTTCAAGTTTTTGATTCTTATTTGGAATTTTTTGTTTTAGTTGAGAACAGCTCTTATATATGCTTGTAAACATGGTCATTATGAAGTGGCTAAAATGCTTTTAAGTCATAAAGGCTGTCATCAACATGCTTCAGATGATTTTTTTACGATTAAGATTTTTGCTTTATGATTTTAAAATTTTAAAATAAGTTTCGGATTTTAAAAATATTATTTAAATCTGCTATTCTATATGCAGCTGAAAAAGGATATACAGATATCGTTAATCTATTTTCTTCACCTAATTTAAGAATTAAGATAGCAAGTAGTAAAGTCATTAAAAAAATTCGAAAGGAATAAATAAAATGGAAACATTTCCCGCCAATTTGTATTTCATTCTTTAATAAGTGTACACAGATTCAGTGTCCAATATGCTTCTATTCTCATTTGATAGTAACAAGGAATCTTGACCAATAGAAACCCAGTCCAAGATTCAGGTTTCAAGAGCTAGATATGATAATCATAAAAAAATTTATTATCAATGGTAGGTAGATTCATAATGAATTCACGTGAATTAGCATTTGGTACATTACCTTCTTATTTATTTGAAATGTTTTTTATTGTTTTTTGAGGAGATGAAAACATTATAATGGTTCATTTTGTAGTTATAAAGAACTCACAGTCAGGTTCAGGGCAATTATATATATATTATATGATGATGTTTTGATATTAGAGTCTTCACGTTGAATTACCCAATAAGTAAGTCTATTCGCGATTTTCCCTATTAGAGCATGAAATATATTTCCTTTAGGTGGTTCCCCATGAGCGGTTATCATGTGATTTCGTAATTTCGAAAAACAATTTGCAGAAAATCATTCACTAAGGGCATATGAAAATACCCAATCCTGGCCAGATGCAAGTAAACATGACAGTACACATGATCGGATTATCTATTGGATTTATATTAACTCCCCAAATTAGTGGATTAACTAAAAGGTTTTCCCATTTATAATATACTGACCCAAGATCATCAAAATTTTTGAGGTCATGAAGCAAACGCTCTGGTTGTGGATCAGAGTCTACGTTTTCTTCACTATCAGCTGGTGGATTTGGTGGGTAAGGATTATCATTGTGTTCATTGTTAATCAAATCAGATTTATGAATTGTTGTATCATTATTTCTTTGTCTAGTTTCACTATTTGTTACTGTGTTATTCTGTGTTTGCCTTCCGTTCAGTAAGATTTGAAATCTGATTTGTTGAAAAATTACAGAGAGGATATAATGGACAGGGAAAATTTTCCTTTTTAATGGGGGAGTGTACTAATGTAAGGGAAAGAAGATCGTCAACAGGTCAATGAACGATCTTTGAATTAATTTGTGAATTTGTATAATTTTGATGGAATTGGGTAAACTGGGTTTGATCACTGTGCTGAATAGGAGTTTG
Organism: Histomonas meleagridis; assembly: GCF_020186115.1. Classification (NCBI taxonomy): domain Eukaryota; phylum Parabasalia; order Tritrichomonadida; family Dientamoebidae; genus Histomonas; species Histomonas meleagridis. Next base: position 102,148 of record NW_027150805.1, read on the forward strand.
TTGTTGTATTAAACCCAGATTTTGTTTGTTGAATTTCGAGATATTGTAAAATTATTTTTTTGAAAACCATCAAAAAGCATACCATTAGATTTGCCATTATGTGCTGGTGCTTGCCGTATAGTTAATTCTTCTTGATTTTGCATGTTCATAAAAAATCGAAAAAAAAGAGGGGCAAGCCGGAATCGAACCGACTACCAGAGGATCTGCAATCCTATGCTCTACCGGTGAGCTATTGCCCCTTTACGAAATTTTTTAATTTATTTTGATTATAAAATGGATCATTAACAATCAATTGAGTTTTATTTTGAGGTGTGTCAAATCTTTGTGCTGCAATTATAACAATGTTATACTGTGAATTATACTCAATTGTGAATAATTAGCATTACTTTGAATTATAATAAATCGTGAATTTAATCATTCAATATATAAAGGTTTTATGAATTTTTCATTTTAAAACATGTTAAGTGACAGTTGTTAAGCTTTTCAAGAATGGTTCCGACCAATTATTTTTACAAAATAAAACGAAGTAGAGTTAAGAATTTTACTTAACGTTCATTCTTGTCTTTTTTTTTTTTTTTTGACTCCGGAGAGCTATAAGGATAATATTTCATCAATTTATTGAGATCACCACCAAAGCTGCTGCTTAGATCTATATTTTTTTTATCTTCTTTCTTTGTCCAAGCACAATAATTACTTTCAGATTTATTTTATGTCTTACTCATATATGAGATTGAGAAGATGGGTTCAACGTACAGTACTGAGTGCTGCATACAGCACCATCATTTTTATAATGTTTTTTTCCAAAAATTCCTAATTTCGTTCGTGAGAGCTTCAAAAAGTGGATCTTTCACAACTCATCGAGTAAATAAACCTTTCAATTGAGTATAATAAATCATTTAAATTTTTCATAAAAAGTGTCATCGAGCTATATAATGTTCCCAAAATTATTTTTCCTGTGTCTGATCACTGTTTTTATGAATTCGCTTTCGAGTGACCTAACAAAGTTAACTATTTTAGTGGCATTGATAAATTTACATATAGAATCATGATTTCTTGCTTTTATTCTTAGGACACCAAAAAATGCATATTTCATTTCTAACTTAAAAAGCAATATTTAAATCAAGTATAAAAAAAAATTGACACTTTTTTTCTTCTTTATTTTCAAATATAATTATGATGATGATTTGGTCGTTATGACGTCAAAGTTTTACTGAGATTCTTTTGCTGAGTTTTGAGAAAAAGTTGTTAGAATATGCATGTATAACATATTTTTTTCTACCGACGATTATTTTCCATCCAAAAAGTTTATAACCTCAAAATATTTGAATGGTAATCACGGTTTTTAAACCGTCGTGCGAAAAACTACTTTTTCTCGAAATTCAGCAGAAGAAATCTTTAAATATTTCAAATTAATTAAATTTAGTCTATATGAATGCTTACATAAGATTTTTAAGAGACAAAAAAGGGTGAGTTTCTAGAGTCTTGATGATCTTTAGTCATATAAATTTTCATAATAAATGTACTTTTTCTCAAAATCAGTAATATTTATTTTAGAAAAAACCTAATAGTATACTTAGCAATGTTATTGTGCATATTAATACGTATAAACAATCAAAAAATTATTTCATAATATTTTGATCAAATTTCGAAATATTCAATTAATATAAATAATAGTCATATACTCATATAACACGAATCTAGCCAAATAATTTTTACTATAAAATTTTAGATATATTTTGAGTGTATATGCTCGAAAAAGAATTTACACATTTTCTGAAAGAAAATCTCAATAAGTCGAAACAATTCTGCTATACATATTTATCGAAAAAAATCTAATGATTATTTATAATCAAAATAAATTAAAAAATTTCGTAAAGGGGCAATAGCTCACCGGTAGAGCATAGGATTGCAGATCCTCTGGTAGTCGGTTCGATTCCGGCTTGCCCCTTTTTTTTTCGATTTTTATGAACATGCAAAATCAAGAAGAATTAACTATACGGCAAGCATCAGCACACTATAACGAGTCCAATGGTATGCTTTTTGACGATTTTCAAAAAAACAAATTTCCAATATCTCGAAATTCAACATGTAAAAATCTGGGTTTAACACCGAAACAACCACCTACTCAGGACACATATCAAACCCACATTGCCCAATTTCATCCAAATTCAACAAATTTAACAATAGATTCAAAGATCGTACATAGACCAGTTGACGATCTTCTTTCACTTATGTTGCCACATTTCCCCATTAAAAAAGACAATTTCCCCTGTCCATTATACCCATTATGCAATTTTTCAACAAATCAAATTTCGAATCTCAATCAACATATACACATTTTTCATAACAATAATCTACCATTCAAAGAGCCATTTAATGGCCACATTGGTTTATATTTTCCATTTTTAAATATTACTCCAAAAAACACAAGCCAACAACCACCTATCGTTACATTCCCTCAACCGTTAGTTTGTCCTTTTTGCAAGGCTTATACAAAACTGACTTCAAATATAGATCTTTTTCTTCATTTATATTCTCATTTTAATCCAGAGAATTCAGATCCACATGTGGCTTCTCTTCTTTCTTCTGGTTGCTTCTTTGAAAGCTTTTTAAATTTTGTTAAATATAAGAATTCTCCTCCTAGACTTTTTGAAATTGAAGAAATCCCTATTACAGATAATACGATTATTCTTAAAATGATGATAAATTCCCTAATAACCCTCCTTGGATAGTTGTTACAGCAGATCATCAAATTGATGACCGATAACCGATTCTTATGAGCGATGGCGGAATCATATTTTCGCCTGGACAAATTATGATTAACAATGGTATAATTCAAAATGAGACTGAAGAATATAAAATCGTACCTTCTTCGCTAAATGATATTTTCCCTAGAATCAATGGAGAGACACCAAATCAATTACCTTTTATCCTTTCTCAACTAAATAAGTATCCACCTCAACTCCATTTCTTGTTGATGATATTCAAAATTTTACATTTATTAAATATTAATATTAATATCCCTATAAAACTTCCAATTCCCAGAATCATTGAAGTGGAGTATGATATAGAAATTCCCAAAATCATTCCACAATTTACTGACTACTCATTAGAGATTCCAGTTTTAAATCCAATCCAAAATCGACTTGATTGGATGCTCCCTACTCTTAATCCAATTCCTCGTAATCTCGACTGGGAGGTACCTGTAATTAATCCTGTTGGCAAGAACTTTGATATGGTTTTACCAATCATCAACACTTCATTCAATGAAGTTGATGTGGATATCACAATCCCGAATGTTAAAACAAATGTATGCGAAGTAATGAACAATATCGCAAATGTTTCAACCAACATCCAAGAAGTGGAAGCGAACATTACAATTCCTAATGTCAAGACTAATATTCAAGAAGTAGTATTTGAAATACTCGTTCCAAAATATGTTCCTAAGGAAATTTTGATTCCGATCGATAATCAAGGAACAAATAAGGAACCAGAAAACAGTGAACAAACGAAAAGGAACATTACAGTAAATGACATAATACAATCAAACAATGGTAGAAAATACCCGGATTCTATTCTTATAAATAGTGAAGACGATGATGACCCCGATCCATCAAACCCACAAGAAGACATTGAAGAGGATTCTGATTCTGATCCACGACCAGAACATTTACTTCATGACCTTCAAAATGTCAAAAACTTTGATGATCTGGGATCGGTATATTACAAATGGGAAGATCTTCTGGTAAATCCACTAATTTGGGGAGTTAATATAAATCCAATAGATAATCCGATCATGTGTACTGTCATGCTCACTGGCATCTGGCCTGGATTGGGTATTTTTATATGCCCTGAATGCATGAATTTCTCTGCGAATTGTTTTACAAAATTACGAAATCACATGATAACCACTCATGGGATATTACTTAAAGGAAATATTCTCCACGCATTAATAGGGAAAATCGCTAATGAACTTCCCTATTGGATAATTCAACGTGAAGATACAATCACTAAATCAGCATCCTATAATATATATAATTGCCCTGAACCTGAATGTGAGTTCTTTACAACTACAAAAGAAAATCTCCATTTTCATATAGATAAACATAAAGAACTTAAAAATAGAATAAAGAATTTAGGAATGTTCTGGGGTACAATAGTACATTGGGCAGCGCATAATAAACTTGTAAAACCATCTGATATAATGAAGAAACTTAAAGGTCATGCATGCCCCGAATGCAAAGATTTCTTATCTGGGGCACTATTCGGATTTTCTCATCATATAGTTCAACACGAAAATTACAGAAAAGAAGGAATCAAAAGACCATGTGCAATTAAAGCGAAATTAACTCCAATGCTCATAAACGAAGATGACGAAGAAAATTATGAGTTAATTTCAGAGTTATTGCATCCTTCGAATAATAATTCTGATGTTCCTAAAGATGATGAGAAAATTGTCGAAATCTCAGAAAATAATTATGAATCGACTCATACTACCAGTGAAAATGAAGATAATTTAATTATTAATGATGAAATCTCTGATAATGCATATAGGACCCAAATATCAGATAATGTTGATAAAGATGAACTTGCTAACAAAGCTATAAAATGGCTAAGGAAATGTGAGCAAGAAGACGAAAATATAATTTCATTCCCACGTTTAACTGAGAAATTAAGGAAAATTATTTATAAGCCAATCAAAAATTTATTCGAGGATAAGATTAATAAATTATTGGATAAATTCATTCTCGAACCAATTGATGAAAGGGATTGGATTATCAATCAAGGCATCTTGTCAAAAATTAATTTATTAATCAGAAGAACAATTCGTTTCTTTAAAAATCCCATATAATTATATGAAACAGAATGTCAAAAGAAATAGAAATGAAGAATATAATCGGTCAAAATTAGCGGCTCAGAGAATCCTTAAACTTAGTGATCTTATTGATTTATTAATAAATTACTCTGAAGCTTTTGATAAAGAATCAACTCCAAAACTTAGAAATAAGATAGCTGATTTAGAAAAAATTATTCTTAATGTTATAAAATAAGTGGATTACGGAATTTCACATTTTTTGTTTAATGGTAAATCATTAGAAAGAATTAGAATATTTATACCTGATACTGTTGAACAAAGAAATAAGAAACTAGGATGGCTTAGAGGTAGAATTATTAAAGAAGAAAAAGTATTTGAAGATACTAGATGTAAAAGACATACAGAATTAATTCGTAAATTCTATAAGAAAGATGCAAGAAGATGTACACAATGGTTCATCAATGATAATATTACTCCTGAATGTGAAATTGATGTAGATAAATTTAAAGATTATTTCTCTGAAGAATGGAAAGAAAATAGTAATTATCAAGAGGACAATATTATCCTTAACCTAAATAAAGTTCTTCATGCAGAAGAAAATGAATTATTTAAAAACATGCTTTTCGATGAAGACCAAATATTAAAAATTATTCACTTTAAATCAAATATGTCTGCAACAGGCATCGATGGGATTTCAAATGCTATTTGGAAGATGAATCCAAAAATAACAATGAGATTAATTAAAGCTCTATTAAACTCCATGTTACATTATGGGAAAATCCCAGACTCTTGGAGAAAATCCAGAACCATAATGTTATACAAAAAAGGAGATGTCAGTCAAGTTAAATCATGGAGACCCATTTCATTAACCCCTACTTTATATAGAATTACAATGGGTCATATTGCAAACTCCATGCTCACACTAAATATGAATTCTCCTTATATTAATTCAAATCAATAAGGGTTTAAAAAATCAATCAATGGAGCTTCAGAACATATCGCAATAATTAATGAATTGATTACTGATGCAAATAGAAATAACAAAAATATTAATATTTTAGCTTTAAACTTCGCAAATGCATTTGGAACTGTATCTCATAAACAAATAATTAACTCTATGAAACAAATTGGTTTTCAACAAGACTTTTGCAATCTAATGAAATATATATATAAAGATTCGACTACATTCATTAATATCTCTAATCATAAAAGTCAAGATATTAGAATCGAAAGAGGTGTTAAACAAGGTTGTCCTCTGTCTCCAATACTCTTTAATTTATGCAATGATCCTCTGATAAATTTAATATCACAAAAACATAAAAATGATGGTTATATATTTAATGATGAATCATTCTGTATACAAGCTTTTGCTGATGATATAATTTTAATATCTTCTTCTGTTGACTCATTAAAGAACATGATTGATTCTGTAAATGAATTCTGTAGTTGTACTGGAATGAAATTAACTCCATCTAAATGTCAATGGTTAAGTTATTGTTTAAGAAATAAGCACAGAGTTTCATCATCAGATACTTTAATTATAAATAATTCTGAAATTAAACCAATTGAAATTAATTCTACTATTAATTATCATGGAGCACCAATTGCTATCAACAAAAAAGCTAAACATTTATATACTAAAGAAAAATTAATAAAAGTTATTAGAGAAATCGATCAAATATTAGTTTCACCACTTACATTATCACAATCATTAGATGCTATTCGAAGACTAATAATTCCTAAATTAGACTATATATTCTTAAATGGCGTTACACCTATTAAAGATGTTCAACAAATCGATCAAAATATTCGTGGATTAATTTCAAAGAAATTAAATGCTTCTGGCATTCCAACTGACTTATATTACACTCATTGGAAAGATGGAGGACTTAGTTTGCCTCTTCTTGAAGAAAGATTTGAGGCTTTGCAAATAAGAACTTTCTTAGGTTTAATTAATTCTAAAGATAAAGGAATTTCCAAATTAGTTCTTAGAAATATGAAAAACGAAGCTAAAGATAGAGGAATTAGAAAAGAAAAAGAATTTTCTCTTCTTGGATATTAGTATGATTTTAATTTTGAAGATATTCAGAAAGCTAAGAAAAGAAATAATATCTTTATTAGGGCACTCATTGCTTCAAAACGTTTAAAAATCTCGTTAAATTATGATGAAGAAGGAAACATAATATTGAAAGATTGTTTCGATGATAATAATGTTAATAACACAATTGAAATTGTTAATCTAGCGCTAGATTTAGTATTAATGCAAGAATTAATGTATTACCTACAAAAGAATTAATCCACAAGAAAAACAGTGAAGTGTCAGATAAGTGTGCAATATGTGAAAATAGTTAGAGACTGTATTAAAGAGAAATATGAAATAGCATCACCTCCAATTATAGAAAATAGTCGAGTCTTTATTGATGGTCTTCCTGACCTGCCAGATAATGTAAGGAACCTAAAACCGGATATTTGGTTCGCACGTGAAGAAGATGATCAACTGAAGATCGAGATTATAGAGATAACATCTCCCTACGGAATGTTTACCGACAACGATAGGGAAAGAGTGTCAACTCTAGAACTCGCTCGTAAGAAGAAAATTGAGAAGTACAGTAAATTGGTTGAAGAAATTCGAACCAATTGGAAAGCTAAAGTGTCACTTTTTGTGATCGTTGTATCGTCACTTGGAGCTGTACCCAACGAAACACTAAAAGACCTTGTTTCTCTTACTGGCGATAAAAAGAAAGCAATTATTGCTGCAATGAAATGTTGTCTAGAAGCATTAAGACACTCGTGGTCCATTTTCACTGGTAGAAATATTCAATATATTGAACAATCTACTACCAATTTCCCTTATAATAGGGAGGACTGAGAAGCCCTTAACTCACTACACTCTCATACGTAATTATCTCTAAGTAAACATTCCGGCTTGCCCCTCTTTTTTTAATTTTTTTCGATCACGCAAAATCAAGAAGAATTAACTATATGACAAGCATCAGCACACACTGACGAGTCCAATGGTGTGCTTTTTGATGGTTTTCAAAAAAAATAATTTTACAATATCTCGAAATTCAACAAAATATATTTTAGACAAGAAAAGTGACAATAGAACAGAGAGAAAACTATGTTAAAGCGTTTAGTTGTTTTAAATATCAACAAACTAATATATAACTCACACATATCAAAATTAAATAAAAAATTTGTTTATGGTCTTTTATTCAAACTCATTTTCGGCCTGTTCATTTTGTTTTGTTTGAATATAAAGATTTATATGAAATGTAGGTCCACCATCTGGCCATTTATCCAAACCAAATAGCATTACATTATTTAAAAACTTCACTCTAGATAAAGCTACATAAAGTGATCCATGGGCGAAAGCCTTTTCACCGATATCGATTGCACATTTATTCTAGTGTTTGACCTTGGCTTTTATGCGCAGTAACTGTCCATGATAACTTTACAAAAAATTAAGACATAAGATTATTTTTCCATTATTAATCTGATACTCAGTTGATTTTGTTCTTGTTACCATTACTGGATTTTCACTGCTATCCTGAGTATCAAAACGAATGAATAGAACATCCAGTTGTTCATCATATCTATAGACATAACCTCTCGAACCATTTATTAAATGAGGTTCAACATTAAGATTTCGAGATAGCATGACTCTTGCACCATTAGAAATTATTAATTGAAATGGTATGATTGCGATTACAAATTATATTTTCTTTTTTTCATTGCTCCACATAGAATCCCAATTTCAGATTTAGTGACAGCACGTATATCTGAAATTGATGATTGTCTTTTTATAGCACCTTCTATTCCATCATTTAAATCACCAACATAAGAGTTTTGTTGACGAACGAAAAATTGTGCATCAATCTTTATTTTTTTTGCAATTAAAGATTTCGGTACTTTTTTCATAATTTTAACATGTTATTCATTCGTGCATTTCGATTATCACCACCAACGAAGAAATCTATTGCTTCGAGTAAATCATCGACTTTTCCGAGACAGAATCTCTTTTTAAGTTCTTTTTCTACTTCAGGATCTAGAGGTTCACCATCTTTATGCTGTCGAATATTCTTTAAAAGTTTTATAAACATTATCTCATCCTCTGATTGCCGCATTAGTGTTTTCAATTTACATTAAATAAACACAGTAAATGTATCACTTTCATGAAATTGCTGAAGTGACTCTAGGAAATCGTCGAGTGCTCTTGTTACTGCAGGTACTTGTGCTAAATCTCCAAATAATAGAATACTTTCGCCCTCAAAATAAGAAAATCCAAATGGACTTTTTACCTGTGCCACAATTTTTCTCAGACCATTTTCAAGCGCAGAATAACTTTAGTCGACATCATTGTTACTTTGTCAATTATAATCACTTTAGCATAAGTCATAGCTGATTCATTTGGCTTTGACACATCCAATGAACAGATAATTTCTTCAATATTATTTATTTTATAAAATAATCCAAATGTTTCTGAATGAACTGTTTTACCATCTATTATACTAGCTGCAATACCTGTAGAAGCACATACAACATACGGAATTTCATTACTTTCAACAAATTTATTATGGAATTGATAGAAAAACTTTTTCCTGTCCCTGCCTTTCCTTTTATGAATGCAGTTAATTGTGGTCCGGCTAATAATCTATTCTTAACTTGATTGAATATATAACGCTGTCCGTCGTTATATTATCTCGCGAAATTTGCTAAATTAATGTTTGATTTATTGATTTCATGATTTTCAAATGAATAACATATATATTTATTTATCTGAAAATCTGAGGGACGATCCAATATATCAGGTATTACATATGTATTTATAATATTTATTGATCCAATATAATTAAATACTTGATCAATTTTGATTTGAATTTCATTATTTTTATATTTTTTCAAAGCATTGAGAGAAGGAAAAATATCATAATTCATTGAAAATATATTTGTTATGAAATCTTGAGTATTATATCTTAAAGAATTTAGCATATAAATAATCAAATTTTAATAATATTGAAATATATGATTTTCTTCTGGAATTGAAACACCATGATATTCCATTGATTGTTGCCAACTTCCTTGATGTGATTTAATTTCTTCGTCTAATCTCCAGCAACCTGCATTGACAGTTATAAAATAGCAGAAATCATTAATATTTGATGTAACTGTGAAACGTTCAGTTAATATTATATGGGGCTCGCCCTTTTCATAATTTTAAGAGCTTTAGCATTTTCTAAATTTTCAGCAGGATATGAAAAATCTGAATCAATTAAAACCAATAAATTTAAATAATAATCTTCCCATTTTGATCCGACAGCAAAAGTATTACTTGGTCGTTCTGTTCGATTTGACTTATTTAAAATAATTGCTGCTTGTTCAAAACTATTTTCTCTATTAATTTTATCAATATATTGTTTGTTTGAATAATTAGATAGAACAATATCATAAAATATAAAAAAATCAAGAATACCGATACGTTCTAAACATCTTTGCATTTGAACACCATTTATATATAAAATCTTCCTGCTTTCTGGAGGTTTTAATGTTAAATATGTGGGAGACATGCTCGATCCGAAATATTCATAAGAAACAATTTTAGTAACAGCTCCTTCAACAGATACTATTCTAGCATGAAAAGAAGTTTGATAAAAATTTTCATTCGTATCATTTTGACGTTCCACTTAAACTTTAAGATTCGGTTCAGCTTTGAAATTATAATTAACGATATAATGTATATCATTTGCTGAACATTTTGTATGAACTGAATCTCTTAAAATATGTGTGTGACCACCCCAAGTTAATAAAAAATAAGGTGAGTATTTCACAATTTTTTCTATTGTCATTTCTAGGTGAAACTAAATCACCATTTTCGTCAATATGTATACTATTGCGAAATTGTTTGGGATAGCCATATTTGCATGCGGCGGTTTCATCACCTTTTCTGCACCTAATTAATTTACACTCATAAATCATGTTTGTCCTCACTAATTCATGAAATTTGGTGTAATAGAAAAAGGTAAAGATGCAAAAAAATTCTCAAAAATGTTTTCTAATGTTAATTTGTCTTTGAGCCATTGAAATTCTTAACGCCAGCAATAATTAGTAACTTCACCATAGTGTATATTTTTAATTAAATGATTAAATCCATTTTTTTTTAATTTTTGTAAATCTTTTTTTCCAAATTAACATTTCTTCAAACTTACAAAATCTAAAATCTAATTTATCATATCCAATACCATTAATAATTCTTTCTGTCTTTCTTACTTCAGGCCACTAATTGACAAAAGTATAAATTATCATGAGATCAGGATCACCTAAATATGAACACATCCCTCTGACATGTGATTTCATTGTTATTTTGATTTTCGCTAATGGGTATCTCAGCAATACCAATAACATCATTGTTTGGTGCAAAAGCTGGAGCAATTTTTGTTCTGTAGAAATTAACATCCAGTGGAGCAATTTCTGACCATAACGGGTTATTATTTTTCAACCAATTTAAAATGAAATTCAGTTTCTCCATGTCGAGCTTTTTATGGCTGTTTAATAGAAAATCTAAATTCAAATACCCTGTACCACTTTTTCTTGAACTCAAAAAAAATGTTTCATGAAAATGAGGTGAACCAATACCACCATTATCAATTTGAACATTACCATATAAAAAAGCGATTGATAAATTGCTATTAATAAGTTATCGTTGATCGCCATCAAGTAATTTGGATATTTCCGGAATATTATCATACATTTCTTCCATTTTACGATTGAATATTTCAATATCTTGCATAATATGAATAGAACTATTTCACTTAAAATAATTTTTATAATATAATTGATAATTTTTGTCATCATCTAATATTGGTGGTGAAGAATAACTTGAATATTTTTTTAGTATATTTGAAAAGTCGAAATGAATAGGTTTTAACGGTTTAAAGTGTTCAATGTATAAAGAATTCAAACGTTTATCATTTTAATACAATCTTTTAGTAAAACGTAAATTCGAGGGGGGTCTGAATTAACGGTGGCAGATTTTGCTAATAAAATAAGTCTATTAATTTTTGTTGGAAGATTAAACTTTAAAAGCTGAGTACGGAATGAAGAAACAGAATAACACAAAGAAAAAGAAAGAGAAGAAAGTTTAGGCTTTATTGCTTTGTTGGTTAAATGATCGAAAATGAATCTGTTTATGGCGAAGAATTCATTGTAGAATTCCATTTAAAGAAGTGAAGTGATTATGAGGTTTTTCTGTAAGCATAGAATTTTAACTCAAATATGATTATCCGACCATTAAGATGTCAAAATTAAATTTATAAAGGAATTGATAATAAAAATCAGGGGGTAAAAAAACTTGATAAAAAACGAACAAACAAACCATGTAATTAGATAAAAAAAAAAAAAACATGTGGTAAGCTGGTTGTTATGATTTACTTCTATAAAATTTCCGGTTGCTTGCTGTAGACCAGGATGTAAAATAGTCGTTTACTAATTTGTCCGTGGTCCTGCACAATTATGAAATAAATTTGTCATTTTAATGGAAGTGGTCAAGAAGCCACCTTCAAAGCTGGAAAGCCTTGATCTTTCAGTATTAGAAGAATTAAAAAATAAAAAAATTTTTATTTCTAATATACAGGAATGCACTATTAGGTCTTCTTCGATGAGAGAACAGATCTATAAAATCAGTAACTTGGTCATAAATGGCAAATCCCTTTCTTTACAGGCGATCGCCAATATCTTTCACATGAAGAAGGGAACCATCGTTAGTCACATCGAAAAAGCTAAACGTTAAATTTCACAAGGCGGGGTAAATTATATTGGAAGACCATCGATTCTAGATTTATATATAATGTTATCACTGAGGCAAAAGGTGTGTGAGGATTATGAATGCCATATTCTTTGTACTTACTCATCCCTAGCCGAATGGCTATATGAGACATACAACATTATCACATCCTCTAACACTCTTGGAACAATTATACGCAAAGACCATATGGTGAAACCAATTTGGGGGAAGCCAATAGAAATTGAAAAATTAGATGCGTCTCCAGAAGATATTGACAGCTATATCAAAGAATTGACATAAATGATCGTAGATCTTCTGGCAGATCTTGTTGCAAACCTTGACAAAATGGGATATGCCGAATATAGTGATTTGAACTCAATGAAGATTGTTATCCCTGATTGGGCGAAAGACAGGTGTATACCAATAGAAAACATGAAAAAAATAATTACGATTTTGCACTGCATATTTGCTGATGAGTTATATTTAAAACTTTTTATCGTTGTTCCAAGTAAAGCAATAGAGAAAGAACTATATGATATTGGTATTACGCCAGACAAAGTAATGATCTGTTATCAGGAAAATGGATTTATAGATTTCATCTGTTTTTTATGTTTAACCCGCAATGTTTTTTTCCCCAAAATAGAAAAAAGATTAGAATCTCATTGAAAGGTAGATCCATACTTCGATAGATCTGCAGTACTGATACTAGATGGTTTGAAGCAACATTTTACAGATCATTTTGAGGATGAATGTTTCGCATTTGACGTGGATCTCGCAGTAATTTTATCCCATTCAAGTGGTCAACCACTTGACTTACTTTTGTTTTCTCTGGCAAAAAGAGTAATGCCAAACATACGTAAAACTGATGGGGTAAGCCCACAAACAAATGATATAATAAGATTGTTATCAGCCATTCAATGCGCCTCAACAACAAGCAATAATGTAAAGTCATTCCAAAGAAGTGGGATTATCACTTACTTTGATTGTGTATTACGATGCACTGTAGATCTAAATTTTGCAAAAAAGGTTAGACTAAATATGATAAAACAAGAATAGAACTTGAAATAAATTTGATAATAGAAGAAGCCAATACATTCCTGCGAAGACATGATGAAGATTGTACATTGGAGGAAGAACAACAAGAATTGACATTGGAGGAAAAGCAAGTAATATGTGAAAAAGAAGAAGAAGGATCATCTCCATTGGATCGATCCCAATTGCTAATTACTCTAGAGAATTTGTTTCCGAGTGGTACCGACCACTTAGTTGGGTCTTGGAAACCATGGAAGAATTGACAAAACGACATTCGAACTTCTTCTTGAGAAAAACCTTGGCGAAGACTTTACCTTCGAATTGAAGCGAGATATTTCAATATTAATCAAAAATTTTCGTTCAATTTCATGTTTGTTTAATAGGTATTTCGATATTGACCGAAAATTTTCATTTAATTATATGTTTGTTAGAAGATATTTCAATATTAACCGAAAATTTTATTCGATTTAATGTCGAAATCGCAATGTTCAACTCGTTAATCAGAAACATGCATGTTCAATCAAAGACAATCAGTTCGGCAAAGACTCAATTCGATGAAAAATATCCAATTCATTTATGAAAGCTCAGTTCAACATAACATTTAGATAATACTAGAAAAAATTAGTTTAATTAAAAACTTTTAGTTGAATTAAAAGTTTTTAGTTTTAACTAAAAACATTTGATTTAACAGTATTGTTTTTTCAGGAGCAAAATGAAAAACAAATTTATGTTATTAATAAATTTTTATTTTTTATCATTTTTTTTTTGTTAGATTCTAGAATCGTGGTCCAATGTTAAAACATTTAAAAAATTTTGTTTTATTTTAAGTATTTTGTTAATATATTAATTTAATTTTTATTTTGTTTTTTAAGATAAAAATGTGATAAATACGTTTTCTATGAAATATTGTTTTATATTAAGATCAGTTTCCACAGGATCACTGATAATTATTCAATTGATTTTAATTTATCATGCGAAGGGGAAAAAAGTGCCGTTGAAAAAATTCAATAATAAAAAACTGTTACTATATTTAAAACAGTTATCGTTAGAAAGTTTTATATCGTTTGTACCAATATATACCCGAATGTGCATTCACATATCGAAAATAAGCTATATACGACAATTACATGAATATGTCATCAATATATTTGAATTTTTTTGAGTTTATTAATATTTTCGATAGATTTGGAAAGAATTTAATATCAAGATTTTATATAATTAAATGAATGATATTTTATTATTTCTAAAATAATTTCTGAATTTTTAATTTCTTAATAGATTAAGATATTATTCTTAGTTTTTTATTAATTATAGATGCAACTATGTATTTATATATTATATAACTATAATATCAAGATCGTATGATGATCGCCATATACAATTATAATTCGATTTTAAGTTAATGATATCATTATACATGTTCAAGCGGTTCGAAGTCAAATTTGAATGAGTGAATAAAAATCACTCAATCAGCTCGTATCGTTCTCAAAACCGTGGTATTGAATCATATTCGGAAAAATAGAGAAATTAACATCATTACATAGATGTAATAATGTATATATATTATATATTTATGATATCAAGATCGTAGGATGATCGCTATATACGATGGGTGGAAATCGCAAGTCGAGTTTAATATATAGTATTAACTGTTGTCTATCATTAGTTTTGTTGTATGTAGTTATGCACAAGTAAATCAACGATTAATAATATACAAAATCATTATCTTTTATCAAAACTAAAATAATGACTAAAATTTTAATATTGATTAGCAGAAAAAACTAAGGTGCAATAGCTTACCGGTAGAGCAAATTTCAAACAATTGTTTATCTTTTGTTGATAAACAATTATCTTTTGTTATTTTAAACCAATTATATTTAAAAAAACAATTTTAATCTAGTTTATATAAACATAAATAGTTTGTGTTTCCCCTAAGGCTTATTTTTCTCTTAGAGAAAATGGTATGAAACTTATTCCGCCATCATTTGTGACTGCAATGACCAGATTATTTTCTTTTGAATAATGCAGTGAAACAATTTCCTTGTAACATCTATGAAAAGGCTTCTTTATATTCAAATAAAATACTTCAAAGGCGATCAGATTTCCTTTTTCACCCGACAAAATCACATAATCGAATGCCTTATTTGAGCTCCAACAACACCAACATTTAATGAATGATGTATCAATACTTCTAATTAAGTCTCCATTAATTGTATATAAGAAAAGTTTATATTTGATGTGACCAGATATGTTTTGAGATGCGTATGTCAAAATAAACCCCCAAGATGGGGTTACCAAAATTTTCAGCGGTTTCATTTGATTTTCAATGTTAATTACGTTCGTTTTAATGCCTTCGAACAAAGAACAAATAACAATTTTTCCTGAAGTAGTTCCACAAACTATAACACCGAAAGTTGTCGAAATTTCACAACAGGATATTTTATCCCCATAAAAAGGAATACTAAACTTATTAAAAGGATTAATAATATTTAGAATTGTGTCATCAGAAACAGCCGCAATAAATTTATCTGTTGAAACAATTAATGAAATATTTGATAGTTCTGGATAAATCATCGAAGTTACACCAGACTTATTCATAACGATTCGACCATTATCAAGTAAACCAATAATTGATGAATCATAAAAATTTGGCATTAACAAATTTTTATTTGATATCAAATTATTTGTTTCTACAACTTGAAATCCGGAATTTTGTATAATAATTTTATATAAAATAATTGCTTCATCATTTAATATTAAAAATTTTATATTTTTATTGTTATTAATTTTCTCAAAAATTGCCGTATTAATTTTGATATTAGTAAATTGTATCGAAGAAAGTTGAAATTTAATTTTTTCTGTTTTTTGAACACTTCTTTTTGGATGTGGTTCATTAAATAGTTTTAATGGAAATTGTCCGATATGACACATTGAAGCTTCAATTTCTGCTCTTAACAAAGGATCTTTTAATGTTACGTTTGTCCAAGCAGATTCATAAAAATAAGGATTATATATATTCTCTGCTTTTTCTGCTTCTTTACCTTCACGTTTATAACCCCAATATAAGTCAATCCAATTATTTAAGTTATTTGAGACGTAATCACTTTCTAAAGCTTTACGATTCATATAAATGAAATCAATTGGCGATTTAGCCCATTTAGGTAAAACTACATCATCAATTTTTTGATCATCAATTTTACCCAAATCGAAATGATTTTTATTAATGAGAAATTCGGATTGGAAAAAAAATTCGGGCGGTAATTCCCTATAATCATTCGTATGATGTGTTACTATATAAAATGTATCTTTCATTGATGAGAATATTCTTGTCGAATGATCAAATCTTCCACTTTGAATTTTAATATGTAATGTAGTAAATGGTTCCATTCGAATAAACCATAAATAAATAGATAATGGACATATTACAAATGAACTATAAAGATAACCTTTTTTATATATTTCTATTAAATTTTCCATTTTTTCATGTAAATCTTGTAGTCTTTCTTCGTTTAATGCTCCAATAGGTTTTGATAAATCGCGATAAATTTTTGGATCATTTAAATCAATTTCATCACTATTATAATCAATAAGAACCCATGGCATAAAAGGATATTGCGAAGGATTATTAAATGAACGACCACTACATATATTAATTTTCATCAAATATTCAAAATTGGATATTTTCCCTTTTATCCATTTTTTAGTATAAGGTAATGAAGTTGAGAATGAATTAATTTCGACTTGTTGAATAATTTGATTATTTATTGAAGTTAATGATTGAATTCTTTGTATAATATCGATTGATAAATATCGAGGGAAATTAATAAAATATGAATTTCCATTTTTTAGGATTATTTCAATTGCTGTTTTAAGTTGTACATATCTTCTAAGATAGATATATGATATCATTTGGATTGGAATTACATAAATTTTATTGGTCGAGTTTATAATGATATGTAATGAATGATGATATATAACAAATTTAGATTCATATGTCCCTTTAACATTAATTAATACACATTTATATGATGTAAGTTGTTTACCTTCATTTTGTTTGACTTGTAATGACGTTTTTTCTTGTGTATTTGATATTTCTAATATTTCAGGTGGTGCAGATTTCTTATATTCTTCTTCAAGACGTTTTTGATATTGTGTTAAAAGTTCAGTGACTGTTGTATTACTACCAGTATCTCGAGTTAATGAAGCAGCTAAATGATTATCAAATTTATGGTTTTGTTTAAGTTTAAATGGACAACCAAATGCACATAATGAATAATCTCGTTTCCATTTAATATCAGAATGCTTTTCTATAGGTGCCCATGGTGCTCCATCAGTATTAACATTACTCCAAAATCGTTCCCATAATTTGGAGTTTTGTTCATGGATAACATGAATATGTTCAATTGTTTCAGAGATTGTAACTATAGATAATTCATTTTGTTTATTAATTTTCTCTTTCATGATATTTTTAATAATATTTTTATGGTTTTGAACAGATGTTTTATATAAAAAATAATCCGTAATAAATTGTGGATCCAAATTAAATTGAAATATTTGTATTTGTGAATATGAAATATTATTATTAATATCATAATTTAAGATATAATTTTTTAATGATTCATTTAATAAAATAAATTTATAATTTAAAAATACAAATTCATTAATATGTTGTTGTATTTCAATTTTAGTAAAATTCATTTGTTTTAACCAAATAATAATATCATTATGTAATTCTTTTAATGAAAAACCTGAAACAATTAATGATAGTTGAATTACATTAAAATATCGAAAATATAATGCAAGTTGATGAATATATTTAACAAATGATATATCTTCCCATTTAAAATCTTTTGTAAATCGACATCCGAATATATATTCATCATTGTTTAACTTATCTTTAAAAATTGGTGACTTTCGATCTTTTGATTTTTGATAAAACAAATAAAACTTAAGTAATGATATGACTGTATTTATATTTTCTTCATTAAATTGTTCTTGTCTTGTTGTTAATAATTTAAGAATTACTTTTAATAATCGTTTTTTATGAGGATCACTTTGAATTTTATTATGTGTACAACAAAATTCGATTGTTGTGAATAAATTCCTCCAAACATTTTTTGAACATTGACATAAAAATGAAAATATTTTATAACTTTCTAGTTTTGGTTGACAAATTGCTTGATAAATTGAATATATAGCCCATCTTTCATTTGTTATATAATCTTTGCTTGGAATTAATTCATTATAAAGTCTAAAGTCATTTCTTTTATATGACATATATGCTAAAATTTGAAACATTTCAGGTGTATCATTTTTAGTTATTTGAATCAATTCATCAAATAATTTATCAGTAAATTTTCGATTTTTAATTTTTTTGAATAAAATTCCTAAAAAATTTGGAAAATCTTTTGATTTCTTTTGAATACTTTTAATCAAATAAAATACCGAAATTAAAATTTCATCTGATTTTAAATGTATAGATTGATAAATTGGAGATAAAATTTTATAAAAATCATTAAATTGGAAGTTATCATTATTTATAATTTTAGATAATAAATTTATTAAATCAATTATTTGTTGTTGATCATTAATATCTATAATATGATATATTAAAGAATTCAAATCATTAATTGTAAATCGAATTATTGACATATCTAAAATTAATTCCATTAAAACATTTCGACATTCTTTTATATTTAATTCATTATTTCTTTGTCTTTTAGAATTAATATCACCACGAACTTCATTTGGATTTTTGTTTTCATACCAATAATAAATTCTTAAAATGTTTAATATATTAACTATTGGCATTAACTCAAAAAACATTGCAGTATAACTTGGGAAAATAATTTTCTTCCAATGATTTAATATTTGTAATTGATCTTTATGTGATGTAACAAACCAAATTTCACTATTCATTAAAATCTGTGTAAATAATTCTTTTTTAGCATTTTCACAGACTAAAATTTGTAATATTCGATGAAAAGCTAAATAAGTATGAATCGATATTTGTTTTGGTGATGAACTACATAATAAATGAGATATAATAGAAAATCCTTTTGCTTGAGAAAAATCATTTTGTTCAAGTTCACCAGTCAAAAAAACAACTTCTAAAACAGAAATTATTCCTAAAATTCCGAAATTTGATGTTTTACCTGATTTTAAAGGTAAATCGATTTGAGCGAACAAAGGTAATAAAATTTCAATTCTAAAAAATAACAACAAAATATCCGCAAAATTTTGTGCTTTAATTGTTATTACATGTTCAGATATCGATTTCATATTTTTTGCATTATAATAAATAATTGGAGAATTCTTAATTTGTGTTGATCGTGGGCCAATAGCAAAAATAGAAATTAATTGTTGTTGTGTTAATATTGGATATAATCCGAAATTACTAATTCTTGCATCAGAATCTTTATTTCCGCCAATTTTATAATGAATTGAATTGCTAGAAAGTTCAAGATGTAAAGTAGTAACAATTAATTTATTACTATTAATATATATCGAATATTTATTTGATTTTAAATCAAATTCTATATAAAGATGATTCCATTTTCTTTTAGAAATAGGAATCCCTGTCGAAATAATACTTGATATCAGTTCTCCATTCTCCAAATAAAGTGAAAATAATACTTTATCTTGTGAAAATATCGAAAATAAGTTTGTTCTAACGTCTGATTCAAAATATAACCAAAATATATAAGAAAACCCATTTTTTGGTATTGTTATTTTTTGTGAATGTTTAAAACGTAAAGGAAATGTAACAAAAGGATTATTAAAAGCACTTGAAAATATCGCATGTAATGGTTGAAGTAATTGTGAATGCATTTCAGAGATATATCGATTTTCAATAGGAATAAATAATGAAATAAAACGTTGTACAATAACAGGTGATGAAAAAAATGAAGAAATTTCAACAATAAGTGCTAAAATCTTTGGGATTTTTGTTGAATTACTTTCTCTATATTCAAATAAATAATCAAAAAGTAAAAGATCAAAATCATTGATATGACATTCATAACAATTTTTTTGATCATATTTACATAAATCATATGAAAAATTTATTATATCAATTGTTTCATCATCTATAAAAAGTTTAAATAAAAGATTCATTGCTTGTCCTTTTTTAATTAAAAAATTTGGGTATTCATATGAAATATTTGTGTCGTTTTTTCCTGAAAGTAAAATTATTAATAAATTTAATTCTTCTATTCCAAGTTTAAACTTTTTTAATGGTGTTTCTAATGCTAAAATACAAGTTGAAGGTAAATCATTAACTTCTGAAAATAATAAAATAATTTCGGAAAGTAATTTATGAATTTCATTACTATTATCATAAAGAGAAAATTGATTTTTTAATAAGTCACAAATCTGTTGAGATAAAAGTGATGAATTTTTAGTTTCACGAATTGTAGAAACTAAATCAATCATTAATGAAACAAAGTTTATTTTAGGTAATGAAGGACGAACTTGTTCAATTACATTACAAATAGAAAACAAAAAATTTTCTGAAATATTTTCATTGTTTGCATAATTTTTTATTTGTGAAAGAACAAAAGGACGAACATTATTTTCATATAATAAAGACAAGAAAAATGTTAAAAAAGAAATATCATCGAAAAATAATTTGATCATTCCGGAATCCTCGAAACAACAATTAATAAGTTTAAACAATGATAATCTTGCTTTTTCAATTAGATCTTTAGAAATTGTTTGATTAAATTCTTCATTTTGAAGTTGCATTGATAATAATCGAATACATCTAATAAATTTATGATCAGAAATAATTAATTCATTAATTTCATGATGAAGTAATATACAAAAATCAATAACATCTGTAAATAATAATGGATATCTAATAATTAATGATAATAATTTCTCAAATGTCTTAGGAGACAATTTAATAATTGAAAAAACCGAATAATAACGAATTGAACAAAGTGTTTCTAATTGCTTCATTTCGCAATTTTCATTAAATATTGTAATTGATGGATTAAACAAATTTTGTGGGATTTCTAAATTTTTTATTTTTATATTATGAGAAATTTTTAACCAAAAAAGAATTAAAAATCCATAAAACTCATTAATGAAAGGTGAATCTTCACTTGCATTAATTAATAATATATATGATTTAATAAATGATTCTGCAATCGAAACTGATTTCCCTATTAATCTAACAAGATGATCTACAAATGAAATCAATGGTTCTTTACATAAATCATTTAAATCTGCTTTTGGTAAACTTATTTCTTTGATTAAATCAATTCCATCTTCAAAAGTTTGAATAGATGAAAAATTAAAAACACACTCAGGACTTGGAGAAGGTTCGAAAGATTCATATCTTTGTTCATTAGGAAGTATTAAGTCATGATTTTGTGATTCAATTTTCCCAATTATATCTCCTGGTAATGTTTGAAAAAAAGAAATAATTTTGTTGGTTTCAAGAAAAGGTAAAATGTTTTCGAAGATAATAAATGCTTCATTTTGTAATTTATGTAAAAATGATTGAATAACTTCAAATGAATGTCGAATGATTTTTGGTGTTATATATTCTTTTTTATTCATACAAAGAATTGATATTAATAAGCCTAAATCATTCGCATTTGATTTATGTCTTAACCCTCCTTCTTCCTTAATTAATAATTCTAAATATATCGGAAGATATGATGCAATTTCTGGTGTAACTGATGGATTCGCAAAAAAATAATTTGTAAATGACGAATAAATTGAGGAAAATAATTGCTTGGTAAATGATTGGGAAATAATATAAAAAATGTCAGTGAATGCCATGTTAACCATGTCTTGAAATTCATGATTTGAAATGAATGTAAATGCTGGAAATAATGAATCGATACCTTCCGGAGTGGTGGTAATTTCGTATTGAACTAAAAATGCTATATATTGATAGAGTACAAAAAAACCTAAATAATTGTTAACAATTGGATCTTTTAAATCTGCTTTTGGAATCTCGCTTAAAGAAAATGTGTCAAGTGATAAATAAATTCCTAATTTGGATATTAATTCAAAAACAGATTTTGCATCTTTAGGAATTGATTTAATTTGTTGACTATTTAATAATTTGATTTGGATATTTTTGAGAGACTGAAATTTTGAAAGACGTGAAATAGCATCTTTGGTTTGTAGATTTGCATGACACGATAAAATAGAATATACAATTTTTTTTCGTTCTGGATGAGATGGATCCATCTGGCCGTTCAATAGTTTACATTTTTTTTAACGTGTTTTTCGTAAAAAGCCAGAATTCATTTTATTTGTTACAAAATCATAAAATAAGAATGAAAAAACTAAAAATAAGTCATAACCAAATTCAACAGCATCAACCTCAAATATAATTTTACATAATTACATTAATTTTCTAAAAATATTTTTTTGGTTTTTTAATTGCTTTCATAGTTAACAAGACATTTGCAATAAGTTAACATGAAATATATCTTTTTATAGATATTTTTATTATTTTATTAGCTTTTTAGAATTTCATCCACACAAGACTTCGATTGGGGCACCCTTCGATAGCCGTTATCGGTGATTTCACTTTTCATTGAGTTTTCGGTTTTTTGAATGGTTTCAGTGATCAAATGTCTTTGATGATAAAATACATTTATCTTTAAATTGTAATAATATTATATTGATATTTTAGATTATTTTATTACCAAACTATACTTAAGATTAAATATTAAATATTTTCATATTATTTAATTTATATAAGAAAATATTACTGTTTTATTAATTATCCATAAAAGGGACAAAATGAACTATTTAAAAACACTTCACTTAACACATTATATGCCTGTTAACGCAAACGAGTACATCCCAAAGTACCCACAACTCACACCTGATGAAATTCTCATGTATTCCCAGCACTTCAACAGCCTTGATGCTGATGATTCTGGAAAATTAGGAATCACCGAAATCATGGCCCTCTTCAAGTCTATTCAAGTTCCAGCTACACGTGATGAAGTTAAGAAGTACATCGAAGAAGTAGATATCGATGGTGATGGCCTTATTGACTTTGGTGAATTCCTTACAATCTTCATCAAAGAAAAGGAAAGTGGTGCAGCATCCAAACTTAGTGAAGGTCTTAAGAAGCAACAAAACCTTATCAAGGCAGCTGGTGCCCGTGGTGAACACGCTTATCCACAAGAAGAAGTCACTGGTTTTGTTAACTATCTTAACCAAGAACTTGGTGAAGATCCAGCCCTTCAACACATCCTCCCAATTGATCCAGAAGGTGATGCTCTCTTCACAGCCGTTCAAGATGGTATCCTTATGTGCAAGCTTGTTAACCTTGCTGCTCCAGACACAATCCATGACAAAGTTATTGCTCTTCCACCAAAACTTAACCAATACAAGATCCTTGAAAACTGTACACTTGCCATCAACTCCGCCAAGTCCATTGGTATGTCAACAGTTAACATTGGTCCACACGATATCCGCGAAGGTGTTCCACATCTTGTTCTTGGTCTTACATGGCAACTTATCCGTGAATCACTTCTCAAGGATATCCAACTTACAGTTCACCCAGAACTTTTCCGTCTTCTTAAGCCAGGAGAAACAATCGAAGATCTCCTCAAACTTAAGCCAGAAGAAATTCTTCTTCGTTGGTTGAACTATCATCTTGAAAATGCTGGAAGCCAACGTCGTGCAACCAACTTCACAAAGGATCTTTCTGATTCTGAAATCCTTACCACAGTTCTCAAGCAAATCGCACCAGAATGCTGCACAATGGCCCCAATGCGCGAGAGCGATCTTTCCGAACGTGCCGAATTAATGCTCCAAGAAGCCGACAAGATCGAATGCCGCAAGTTCGTTACACCACGTGAAATTGTCCGTGGCCATCCAAAGCTTAACCTTGCATTTGTTGCTAACATCTTCAACACACGTCCAGGACTTGAGCCATTATCCGAAGCCGAACTCGCACAACTCGATGAAGCATTATTCGCTGCACAAGGCACACGTATCGAACGTCAATTCTGCCTCTGGATGAACTCATGCGGCGTTGATCCGTTCGTTTCCAACCTCGCTGATGGCGTCAAGGACGGACTTGTCTTACTCCAAATGCTTGACAAGCTCGAGCCAGGATGCGTCAACTGGAAGCAAGTCAGTACACAAAAGATGAACAAGTTCAAGGCAGTCCAGAACAACGACTATGTTGTCAAGATCTGCAAGGACACACTCGGCTTATCACTTGTCAACATCTCCGGCGCAGATATCAATGATGGAAACACTAAATTGATCTTAGCCGTCATGTGGCAAATGATGAGATACGACTACTTGAAGACATTCAAGAAGCTCGGCGGCGGCGCTAAGATCAAGGATGAGCAAATCGTCGCATGGGCCAACGAGAAGACAGCCGGCAAATGCGAAATCAAGTCGTTCAAGGACGATGCAATCTCGGACTCTAAGCCAATCTTGACACTCATCGACGTCCTCAAGCCAGAGACAGTCGACTGGTCAATCTACGACAGCTCAGGCGAACCAGAGATGATGGCACGTAACGCGAAGTACGTATTGTCAATGGTCCGTAAGTTCGGTGGCACCGTTTATGCACTCCCAGAAGATATCGTTGAACATGTTCCTGAAATGGTTATGACTGTTTACGCATCATTAATGGCTATTGCTGAACAGTAAGTAAACAAAATCATGATTTGAATTCGATATAAAAATGACGTTAACATTAAAAGGGTTAGAACCCGCTTAATTTTCAATGGGAATTCAATCTTTGTGTTAAAAAATATCTGTTGAATTCAATTTCGGCTTTTTGTGGGCGTGGTGAAAAAAATTCGTTATTTCGGACTCCGAATTTGTGGCGGGATGCGAATAAACTATTGAACCCGCAATCTCGTTGCAAAATGGCTTTGGTTGCGCGTGTTTTAGGGAGCCCTGGTGCAATGCCTGGACCAGGTTCTTATGATACACCTAAACTTTCTGCTTATAAACCAAGAAGCCCAGAGTTCACATTAAAAAGTAGGCACGAGACAAATTCAGAAATAATTGCAGCGCCTTATCAAGATGTTGGTTCAACTATTGGTCAAGGACCTAAAATTACGATGTCATCACGACATAAGATGAAAGAATTTGAAGACACGCCAGGACCTAATTATGTTCCGCCACCACTTGGAGCGGATGCACCTAAAGCAACAATTACATCACGACATTCAGAAACACGTGATTCACGACTTGATAATCCAGGTCCAGGAGCATATAACATTCAACCTAAATTTGCTAATGATGCCAATAAATTTACAATGCATTCACGAACTAATACAGGTGAAGTTGATTCGTGTTCACCAGGTCCAGGTGCATATATGCCTAATATTGATGCAGTCAAGAAACGAGCACCATCAGCATCAATGCATATTCGACCAAAGGATCAAGATATTTCAGTTACACCAGGACCATCAGATTATGTAGTATCACGAGATTTAGGGAGGTAAATCGAGTACTATTGGATGTAAAACAAAAGACAGAGATATTTCAGTTACACCAGGACCAGCAGATTATTCACCGAATGATAACAAACCTAAATCACCACAATTTACAATGAAAGGACGACATGAAACTAAACAAGAAGTTATTGCAGCACCATATCGTGATATTGGTTCAACTATTGGTCAAGGACCTAAAATTACGATGTCATCACGACATAAGATGAAAGAATTTGAAGACACGCCAGGACCCTAATTATGTTCCGCCACCACTTGGCGCAGATGCACCTAAAGCAACAATTACATCACGACATTCAGAAACACGTGATTCACGACTTGATAATCCAGGTCCAGGAGCATATAACATTCAACCTAAATTTGCTAATGATGCCAATAAATTTACAATGCATTCACGAACTAATACAGGTGAAGTTGATTCGTGTTCACCAGGTCCAGGTGCATATATGCCTAATATTGATGCAGTCAAGAAACGAGCACCATCAGCATCAATGCATATTCGACCAAAGGATCAAGATATTTCAGTTACACCAGGACCATCAGATTATGTAGTATCACGAGATTTAGGGAGGTAAATCGAGTACTATTGGATGTAAAACAAAAGACAGAGATATTTCAGTTACACCAGGACCAGCAGATTATTCACCGAATGATAACAAACCTAAATCACCACAATTTACAATGAAAGGACGACATGAAACTAAACAAGAAGTTATTGCAGCACCATATCGTGATATTGGTTCAACTATTGGTCAAGGACCTAAAATTACGATGTCATCACGACATAAGATGAAAGAATTTGAAGACACGCCAGGACCTAATTATGTTCCCGCCACCACTTGGCGCAGATGCACCTAAAGCAACAATTACATCACGACATTCAGAAACACGTGATTCACGACTTGATAATCCAGGTCCAGGAGCATATAACATTCAACCTAAATTTGCTAATGATGCCAATAAATTTACAATGCATTCACGAACTAATACAGGTGAAGTTGATTCGTGTTCACCAGGTCCAGGTGCATATATGCCTAATATTGATGCAGTCAAGAAACGAGCACCATCAGCATCAATGCATATTCGACCAAAGGATCAAGATATTTCAGTTACACCAGGACCATCAGATTATGTAGTATCACGAGATTTAGGGAGGTAAATCGAGTACTATTGGATGTAAAACAAAAGACAGAGATATTTCAGTTACACCAGGACCAGCAGATTATTCACCGAATGATAACAAACCTAAATCACCACAATTTACAATGAAAGGACGACATGAAACTAAACAAGAAGTTATTGCAGCACCATATCGTGATATTGGTTCAACTATTGGTCAAGGACCTAAAAATTACGATGTCATCACGACATAAGATGAAAGAATTTGAAGACACGCCAGGACCTAATTATGTTCCGCCACCACTTGGCGCAGATGCACCTAAAGCAACAATTACATCACGACATTCAGAAACACGTGATTCACGACTTGATAATCCAGGTCCAGGAGCATATAACATTCAACCTAAATTTGCTAATGATGCCAATAAATTTACAATGCATTCACGAACTAATACAGGTGAAGTTGATTCGTGTTCACCAGGTCCAGGTGCATATATGCCTAATATTGATGCAGTCAAGAAACGAGCACCATCAGCATCAATGCATATTCGACCAAAGGATCAAGATATTTCAGTTACACCAGGACCATCAGATTATGTAGTATCACGAGATTTAGGGAGGTAAATCGAGTACTATTGGATGTAAAACAAAAGACAGAGATATTTCAGTTACACCAGGACCAGCAGATTATTCACCGAATGATAACAAACCTAAATCACCACAATTTACAATGAAAGGACGACATGAAACTAAACAAGAAGTTATTGCAGCACCATATCGTGATATTGGTTCAACTATTGGTCAAGGACCTAAAATTACGATGTCATCACGACATAAGATGAAAGAATTTGAAGACACGCCAGGACCTAATTATGTTCCGCCACCACTTGGCGCAGATGCACCTAAAGCAACAATTACATCACGACATTCAGAAACACGTGATTCACGACTTGATAATCCAGGTCCAGGAGCATATAACATTCAACCTAAATTTGCTAATGATGCCAATAAATTTACAATGCATTCACGAACTAATACAGGTGAAGTTGATTCGTGTTCACCAGGTCCAGGTGCATATATGCCTAATATTGATGCAGTCAAGAAACGAGCACCATCAGCATCAATGCATATTCGACCAAAGGATCAAGATATTTCAGTTACACCAGGACCATCAGATTATGTAGTATCACGAGATTTAGGAGGTAAATCGAGTACTATTGGATGTAAAACAAAAAGACAGAGATATTTCAGTTACACCAGGACCAGCAGATTATTCACCGAATGATAACAAACCTAAATCACCACAATTTACAATGAAAGGACGACATGAAACTAAACAAGAAGTTATTGCAGCACCATATCGTGATATTGGTTCAACTATTGGTCAAGGACCTAAAATTACGATGTCATCACGACATAAGATGAAAGAATTTGAAGACACGCCAGGACCCTAATTATGTTCCGCCACCACTTGGCGCAGATGCACCTAAAGCAACAATTACATCACGACATTCAGAAACACGTGATTCACGACTTGATAATCCAGGTCCAGGAGCATATAACATTCAACCTAAATTTGCTAATGATGCCAATAAATTTACTATGCATTCACGAACTAATACAGGTGAAGTTGATTCGTGTTCACCAGGTCCAGGTGCATATATGCCTAATATTGATGCAGTCAAGAAACGAGCACCATCAGCATCAATGCATATTCGACCAAAGGATCAAGATATTTCAGTTACACCAGGACCATCAGATTATGTAGTATCACGAGATTTAGGAGGTAAATCGAGTACTATTGGATGTAAAACAAAAGACAGAGATATTTCAGTTACACCAGGACCAGCAGATTATTCACCGAATGATAACAAACCTAAATCACCACAATTTACAATGAAAGGACGACATGAAACTAAACAAGAAGTTATTGCAGCACCATATCGTGATATTGGTTCAACTATTGGTCAAGGACCTAAAATTACGATGTCATCACGACATAAGATGAAAGAATTTGAAGACACGCCAGGACCTAATTATGTTCCGCCACCACTTGGCGCAGATGCACCTAAAGCAACAATTACATCACGACATTCAGAAACACGTGATTCACGACTTGATAATCCAGGTCCAGGAGCATATAACATTCAACCTAAATTTGCTAATGATGCCAATAAATTTACAATGCATTCACGAACTAATACAGGTGAAGTTGATTCGTGTTCACCAGGTCCAGGTGCATATATGCCTAATATTGATGCAGTCAAGAAACGAGCACCTTCTGCTAGTATGCATATTCGACCAAAGGATCAAGATATTTCAGTTACACCAGGACCATCAGATTATGTAGTATCACGAGATTTAGGAGGTAAATCGAGTACTATTGGATGTAAAACAAAAGACAGAGATATTTCAGTTACACCAGGACCAGCAGATTATTCACCGAATGATAACAAACCTAAATCACCACAATTTACAATGAAAGGACGACATGAAACTAAACAAGAAGTTATTGCAGCACCATATCGTGATATTGGTTCAACTATTGGTCAAGGACCTAAAATTACGATGTCATCACGACATAAGATGAAAGAATTTGAAGACACGCCAGGACCCTAATTATGTTCCGCCACCACTTGGCGCAGATGCACCTAAAGCAACAATTACATCACGACATTCAGAAACACGTGATTCACGACTTGATAATCCAGGTCCAGGAGCATATAACATTCAACCTAAATTTGCTAATGATGCCAATAAATTTACAATGCATTCACGAACTAATACAGGTGAAGTTGATTCGTGTTCACCAGGTCCAGGAGCATATATGCCTAATATTGATGCAGTCAAGAAACGAGCACCTTCTGCTAGTATGCATATTCGACCTAAAGATAAAGGATCAGAAGAAACCCCAGGTTATGTGGCTTTACCATCAACACTTCAAGGACCATATTGGACGATTAAAGGTCGTGAAAATTTGGACCTCATTCCAGTTTAATTTGGATTTTTTTTTCCTATATTTTTTTAACCAATTTGTTTATAAGGTATATGATACCATTTATAATAAATTAAAAATAACAAAAATCAATATATTTTGTTTTCAAATTTGTTTTTATTTATACAAAAATTTATAAATTGAAAAATTATCCTCGTTTTCAAGGTTTAAAACAAAAGTTATTTTATGATTCCGTTGATAATAAATTTTGATATTATTAAATGAATTTTTTCAAATATTGTAAAAAATATTTGGAATCAAGTTTATCATTACTATTCTTTTTTCGTTCTATTTCAAAAGTAAAGAACCTTAAAAAAAGGTGAAATTATTTTGGTCTATTGTTTACGAACAAAAAGAGTTAGCCCAGAACAATCCACTTATTCGAACCCAATTAATTGTTGTTAATTGCATTGAAATTTGTGATAAAAAAGTATGATGAAACAATTATATAATCGTTATTTTGAATGAACACCCCCCATTTAAAGGGTTCGTTAGTTGGTACGAACAAAAATCCATAGAAATATTGAACTGAAAGTTATCAAACGTTCATCAATATTGGAGGTTATCACCTATTCAATTTTGATCGCTATTCAAAATTAGTTTTCTCCGTAATAACGATAAGCATGCTCAGAATCGGTTTGGGTACAGAGAATTTTGAATGGTGATCGCACATGCGGTGTTTTCAGATAAATTTTTCTGGTGCGCCTGCTCTGAATTTTGAATCGCATTCAATTTTCTATCCAAAGCGTATTTTGACAGTTACTTATCATTTGATACATTCATGACCCAAAACATCAGCCAAAATCAAACGGCACAACTCCCTGGAATAACAGAATTACCTTTGTCAAACGTAGATATTGCTTTCTTTCGTAATGGAGAAAAAGCAATTCAACAAATCCTTCAATCAAAAGTAAAAGGTTCATGGTCACCAGAAGAAGATGAATTACTAAAAGCAGCAGTTTCAAAAAGTCAGCCAATATTATGGGAAGTTGTTGCTGAATCAGTACCAGGAAGAACAGCTATTCAATGTAAAGAAAGATGGGTATATCGCCTTTCTCCAGACGTGAAGAAAACAAGATTTGAAAGGTGGGAAGATGAATTAATCATTAGAGAAAGGAAACGAGTGGGAAATCATTGGACATTAATATCCAATTTATTACCAGGCCGCACATCACAATCTGTCAAAAATAGATGGTATTCTGTTCTTAGAAACAGAGTTCCTGTCGCAGAGGAGAGAGCGATATATTAAGAAGATAGTTTGGAAACATCGAAAACATGTTTTTTGAAAAAACTGGATTATAATTCAGAAATAAAATAGAAAGTAAAGTTAATAAAATACAATGTGATTACATGAACAATCTTAATGAATAAGATAAGATAACAACAAAAAACTCATGATTATCACATCATCTTTTCATAAAATTGTATCAATTTTTATCGGGCATAATTCAAAATTTAAGGGCATCAACACAAAAATGTTTATAAAAGTGTTTACAACTGTGATCACTGAATTTCTTTTGTTCTTTGTTTTTATTAAAGTTTCCTTATGTTAATTTTCTCTTTAAAGTGTATGCTCGAAATAAAATATAAAAATCAAAATATGATTTGATCAATGACCCTTATTTAAGATCTTTTGTAAACTAACATAATTCTTGATAAATCAAGGAAACTAAGAATATAACAAAAGATTATATTTATCTTTTTTGGTCAATTCCTGTTTTCCAAAGAAAGATATCACAGAAGATTATCTTCTATTTGATCTGTACACTTGAAACCGTTACAGACATGACGATTAAAAACAACTGAAAAAGATATGGCAAATGTCGATGTCAAAAACGGTTTGGTTGGCTAAACTGGCGAACGATAGAAGGGCAATTGCAAATGTTTTTCTTTCTTTCACTTGCAAGACTCATCTTCTCTCTATCTTTATCCGACCTCAACCCGCCTTTTGAAGTAGATAAAGAAGGAAATGTTGGTCATTGGGAATTTGCTGGTTCTGCAGGCGTGAGAGATAATGTTGTGATGCTTGTTCCACCAATCCAATACAACATGGGATGCGCTTGGACTAATGTTCAAATCCCAAGTGGTACATGGTCAATGATTTATAAGTTACGCATTTATGATGGAACAGGTGGTGGCGGTGGTTTTGGTATATGGTTTGTTGACAAATATGGTGCATACGGAAATATTCATGCAGGTCCACAAAAGTTCAAAGGAATTGGTCTTTCTGGCTCTGTAATTACTGATGCACGTAATTCACATTCATTAAAACTTAGTTTTTTACAAAACGACGGCACAATAACATATGATCCCGAAAATCTTCCAGATCCAATCGTTTATAAATTCAGACGTGCAAATGTTGTTACTATCAAATTCAAATTCAACGGAAAGAATCTTCGTATCTCAATCACTGATACTGATGATGACTTTGACATATTCAATGAAGAAATCAAAGTTCCATATGAAAAAGGATATATGGGTATTACAGCTAATACAGATGCACACACATGCCGTATTGATCTCCACAGCATTGAATTTATTCTTGGTGAAGAATCAAAGTCTGTTAATGATGATTTTGTTTCACGTAAAGTACATATTGATGAAAATAATCCCAGCACATATGAACCAGAGATCAAAGGAATCCTCCGTAATCCTATTTTCAACAAAACAGCCAGAGCTGTTGATGTATATTTTTCACCTAATACACGTAAACCTACTGAAGCAACCGCTGACGAAGTTTTAGACATTGTAAGCGAGATGTGCTTTGTCTCTTTCTTTGTTTCATCCTTCAGTGAGCTTAACGACTACATCAGAGGTACACTTGGCCCTTACGCGCAAAAGTGGCACCGAAGAACCGTTAGAATGGTGGAGAACGTTAAGAAGGCACGCAATGTTTTCGAACTTGCATTTAACTCTACGGATTCAATTGTACGTAATTTGAACTCTACTATCACTGTTAACTTAGTTAAGACGACACTTAATGTTATTGATCTTACTGAGCTTATGACACAAGAAGCCGAAAAAGATATCGAAGAAGTCGATGAGGAAATGGCACAAGTATCAAAGACACCAATAACAAAAGTACTCGTAATAATTGCTATTGTAGAGTTCGTGTTGTTAGCATTGTTCCTTTTATTAAGCAGAAATAAGAATATACAATCAAAGATATTTGGCTTTTAATTGAAAATTTACTAAATCACATTGTCAAAAACTTTGAAATGAGATAAAATTTTATTTTATTTTTAATTTTTAATGCGACAGAATGAAATATAAAGCGATTGTTTTATAAGAGTATGATTAAGATTATTTCAAGATCATTAAGAAGTTCTTGGATATCAAATATTAAAGAAGCTAGCTTTTCGTAAAGCCTCAATGATTAATGCAAGATGTTCACAGCAATTTGTAAAGAATTCTCCATTGAAAACACTTAAAATTGTTGATGCTAGAAATATTGATGATTTTTTTTAATGTAATTACAGACTATCCATTAGTTTTCAAAAAGATTTTATAATTGTTTGTTCCATAGTTGATCACTTGTCTTTAGCTGGAGTTAAAATACTCAGTTTTGATTATTTAACAACAAGAAAGAGGTTAATGAATGAGTGTAATATGGAATACAATGAAATTGTTTTTAACACATAAGAAAATGAAGAGCCGCAGGGATACGCAATGCAAAATATATCAATACCTCATTTTCTATCCATATCATTGAAGCATTTTTTACTATTAATCGAATGATGAGGAATATTCCACAATCTTCGTGACCTTCAGTTCAGAATGTAATCATAGATATCTATCATTGATACCTAAAGCTTTATTTTATTCAAATATTCGTTCATAATCCTCAATAATTATTTCATCTCTTTTGTCAGAAAAATACCTTAAAAATATGAATTATTAAATTACATCTATTAATCATGTTAAAGGAACCTTAATATGATTATAGTGACACAACTCCACAATCATGAACTTCAGCATTATGATTCACATAAATCACATTAGAATTCTTTGAAATAATTATTGCTGAAAGTGTAAAATATTTTACATAGTTTCCACTTTAAAAGTATTCTGTTACATTTAATTTTACAATTTTGAACATTAATTTCATATTCCGAACAATATACAAATAAAAGTTTTTATTTAATTTCACAACAATTTTTCACTATTAGTCAGCAGCAAAGCCGTCGTCAGATCACTTTTCCTTCTATTTACGAAGAAGAATACGCCAATGAACAACGCGAACAAGCACAAAAACAGAATTCCTACGATCATTGCAAGCGGCGATTGCTTTTTCTTTTCTGGCTCAGGTGACGGCGTTGGCGGCATTGGCGTTGGGGTCAATATTCCGGGCGGAATCGGGCATTTTTCATTAAGTTGCAAAGGGAATTGTTCCGGAATAGTGTCCAATCGATTAATGATACTTATCGGCTGTATCATTGTTACGCATGATCCCAAAATGTTGTTATGCCAAGCAGGAACCACGGACAGTATACAATGTATACATTTATTCCCATTATATTTTATGGAAATTGGATTTAATAAACTTTGGAATGACGTAAATAAAATAGTATTATTGTCAATATCATATAATGTGATATATAAGTTCTGGGAATGAGTGCCATCGATCCAATAGTCCGCTGACATGGAAGGCGATATATTGATCGTAACTGTGTTTGTGTCGGGATCTAAATAATAAACTTGATATCGTGTGGGTTGATATAAGAAATAGCCTTCGTTGACATTTAATAATGTAAGCTTGGTTTCGCCATATGATTTGGTGGCAAGATTCTCCGCTATGAGGTATAACGATTTGTTATTCGAAAATAAACATGGAATGGTAATGGTCGAATTAGTATTGGTTTTTCTGTCTAAACTGGTAGGCCAACGACTGTTACGTAACTCGTCACTAAGATAAAGTGTGACATTGATGGTTTCGTTCGAATTTAATTTGATGGTAAAATCATCACCACATGGAATATTAGATTTGGAAGGCGTGATGACAACGTCGCTAGAGCCTTGAAGTTTTTGATATGAATTTCCTCCACGGTCATGGTTAATGTAATTAATATTGGGTTTTTGAATGCAGCCATTAACCTTCATCTCGACCGAGTGGATAATGGGTTCATCACCAACAGAATCGCTGTTAAATATCAACTCCCAATCTCCATTCGGATCTTCTCCAAAGAATGCACGCATTGTAAATGAGAAAATTCGTTTTTCATATGAATCAGATTTAAATAAAGAGAACTTTTTAACATTTGTGACAATGCCTGATGGAGATTTAAGAACAAATCTTAATAAAGAAAATTCTTTTGCTGTTAAATTAAGTTTGAGCTGAACGGTTTCTGTGAAAATAACCGTCGATGATATGGAGAGTGTGAAACTTGATGAACCTCTTCTCATGGTTGGAACAGTTAAATTCGTAAAGAAGTTGAACAATTCGGACTTTTGTGAAGGTAGGGCTTTCCAGGTACTGACAGCCGTACGTAATTTATTGAGATTAATACGACCAAATCCATAAAAGTTAGAAAAAAGAAGATCAGGAGTAGAGGTATTTCGCCAAGATGGATGCTTTGGATCATTGTATGTAGATGTAAGAATAATTAATGCTTGAACATCACGCCAAGTTAAACTTGGATTCATTTCAAGAATTAGAGCAACTGCTCCGGCTACAATACCAGCGCCAGCTCCAATTGGAGGTTGATCACTTTTACATCCGGTGGTACTTGCGATGTCAAGTCCAGGAAGATATGGTTTATAATTATCATGAAATGTTGAGCTTCCACCTGCTGGTGCATTTGCAATAATATTCGATCCATGTGTTGACCAAGCGCTAGAAGAGCCTCTATTTCCAGTATCAGAAATGACCATTACTCGTGGATGTCTTAATAATGAATTGAAATTGGTGTCGCTAGAAATGAATGCATCATCACCTGCACTTGCTATAAAATTAACGCTTGAAGGCGCACTGTCTAAAATTTGTTCTAGCTCTTGATCATCATCTTCATATTCACAAAACTCTTTAGATTTTGGTGGAAATGCAAGAACTTTGACTCGAACTTTGTCATTGTTTCGTTTGAGTGCATTATAAAGATTAGATTTAGTATATGCTTTGTTAAATAAATTTGTACACGAAATTTTAGACAATGGTGCAACACCAACTGAGCACAGAGAATTAGCACGTGCAGAGGATAAACCTGCTATATATGTTCCATAGCCTGGATTTGTTTCTTCTAAATCTGGTGAAGGATTACTTGAATTTGTTAAGTAATTCCATGATGTATTTACGTCAAAACCATCTGCTAAGTCTTCGTGTTGAGAGCAGCCATTACTTATAACATTTATTAAGATATTTTTTCCAAAAATATTGTTGTCCCAAATTTCTTCAATATGAATATCTTCATTTGCAATACCAAAGAATTGCCCCGTGTTGTGTAGAGAAAATTGGTCTGGATAATCTGGATCAGTTATGTTAAACCCAGAAATAAAAGAAAAGAAAACAAAAAGCATTTGACACTTTTATAATATCCTTTTAGTCATTTCAACAAAATTCCATCATATATACTCATTTACAATCAATAACACAGCATGCTTTTGTACGAACGTATGTTGCTAATCCATGTTTATCATATTTATATTCTAATGTTTCTTGACATGTTATGATATGTTTAAAATATCTTCTACCAACCTTTTTTATAAGATTTAAAAATCAAACTGCTTATTGAAACCTCAAACAATTCGTTATGTTGATCAAATGATAAAGGATCTTTGGAAATTCACTAATTATCATGCTGTTACTGTTGGCTTTTATGCAACAAGCAACTCATTAAATCATTTTTAATCTAGCAATTTAAAACATTTAGACTTTTACTTTAAATTCAGTTTTGTTGATAATTAAGTACCATAAGAGAACTATGAGCATTAGAACCCTGAGGTATTCCCTGTATCTGAGCCATACTCATTCCAGGGATTGTACCCATTCTACTTATTTGTTGATTCATTCCGCTTGATGGAGGCACATCACCTATTTGTCCTACTCCAGACATTTGGTTCATTCCATATATTTGACCCATTCCTTGTATTGGATATCCCATTTGCATCATTGCGAATTGATCATAATTTGGAATCGCTTGACTACTCTTTGCAAGCAACTCGTGTAGTGTTCTTTTCCTTCGAGCTTTTTGGTAAGTATAATCTGGGTGATCACGTTTAAATTCTTCTTGTAATTTTGCAGCTTCCTTTTTATATTGAAGTTTTGTATCATTTGGTACTTCTTTCCACATTTCCCCAAGAATGCGACTGATTTCTATGTTCGAAAGAGAAGGATTTTGTTGATGAACTTCAGAACGCATCGCTTGCGAATATAATATGAAAGCATTTGGTGGCCTTTTTGCATGACTTTCACTTCCTTTAACACTTGGACCTGAAGAAGCAATGAGTTGCTGCCAATTTGAACAAGAATCAAAAGTTCCGTGTTGTGTGTACATTCAATAAATGAAAACCGTGTCAATTTTGTGGGTTGATCTGAAAAAGTTCCATTACAAAAAACGAAAACACACGCTTTTCAATTATCAATAACTCAATTTTCTGTCATTTGGTCATTAGACCATTGTAATTGGTAAAAAACTGAACTCATTTTTTTTCTTTCTGTATGAGTTCAAAAAGATTTTGAAAAATTGATTCGTAGAACTTAATTTTACAGAATTAAATTTGAAATTATCATGGAAATCCTTTGTTACGAAAACTTTGCATTCATTTTTATATGGTATTTTAAACAGTTATTCGAATTTGAAAGATCTTAGTTCTAGATTCCTTTACAAGTGGTATTATTTCATAAATATTCAAAAAAGTTAGGAATGGAAAATAGAAAATATAACCAAGAAACAGAAAAGAGTATATAAAAATGCCAAAATCAAACTAAAACATTTCATATAAATAAATATGAAACATGGTAATTCTAGAATTTCAAATTAATTTTAGAAAGATATGATATTGATCATGAGTTTAGTATATTGAAATTTTTTAATACTAATATTGTTTAAATACACAAAATTATATGTTTACATTCAGGCTATAAGAGACAAGTTTCCTCAAGCAACTGTAACAAATTGTTAAGTTTATTTTGGATTTGAATTTGCCAAACACAGATATTGAATTTTTTCTATCATTTTTCTGGAAACATGAGTCAAGCATTCCAAACGAAATAACACTCGGAAAGGAATTGTTGTTCGAAAAAGAGCGTCGTGGATAACTCTAGTATTGATCGTTTATTAAATGATTTTTTATTAAAATCATATAATTAATTTTTCTTTTCAACCCTAACTAAACATTACTGCTTATTGGCATTCAGGAAGACATTGTGTTCCTTTAGTTAAAAATCATTTTCTTTTTCACAAAATGTTTCCTGAAACATGGCCATTCAGTCAGTTAAAAGTTGATACAAACCGAAAATAAAGTTGTCAAAAAACAATTAATTGATGA
The DNA here is from genome assembly GCF_020186115.1 of Histomonas meleagridis. Classification (NCBI taxonomy): domain Eukaryota; phylum Parabasalia; order Tritrichomonadida; family Dientamoebidae; genus Histomonas; species Histomonas meleagridis. Next base: position 140,838 of record NW_027150805.1, read on the forward strand.
GTGGTAAAACGAACCATGAAGAATCCCTCTTTGATAAGATCGCAAATACCGAGGAATTCAACCCACACCTAGCTAGTGAGGGAGCAGAATTCAAACATTGCAGCGATATGGAGCAATTGGATCAATATCAAGAAAATCTCAAAAAGAAATATAAAGATATAAAAGCAAAGCTCAATAAATCTGCTGACGAAGTGCCCAAATTCCCTGAATTTGATGATGGATTTAATTATAAAAAAAATTTTTATGATAAAAACGATAAAAAAATCCTTAATCGTTTTGGTCAAGATTCTCTGATCTACATTATGGCAATTCAAGAACGTGCAGAGAGGAGAGCAAACTTTAAAAAAATATATGATAAATATCGAGAAAAATATGATCAACTTCTAAAAGAGCACACCAAAGATCAAAAACTTAACGCAAAATTCTCTATATCAGAATCATCTGAAGGCGATTATAATATTTCTGAATATTCTTCTGATGAGCCACAACACAAAGATGATAGGCGAAAGACAAAAATTCCCTGGAGCAAAATATCCAAATCCCAAGTCTTTCCGAAAGATCTTGTTGATCATATCAATAATCCCAATTTCGAAAACATCATAGAGAAGCAGCTTATTAAAACCAAAGATGGTCACATTGTACGAGTTATCTCAGTTGATAAAGCTGATTCTCCATATACTGTATTTGATAAACCATTTGATAAGAAGTTTCAAGTCTTTGACTTTGTTGAAGACAGCGAAAGGACACTACGTGTCGATGACTTCAGTTCGGAGAGGTTTACGCAAGAAGATTTTGATCGGATTCGAGAAGATTATAATCCAAAGTTGAAAGATCTTAACGAGAAAATCGAACAACTTCACTCTCTTCGAAACCCTACGCGCGATCCGAGTGAAGAGAAAGACCTTCGATATAACATGGCAATTAGTGGTCAGATTACATCTCTTGAATTTCTTGAAAGTGTTCTCCGTGAACAAAAGAAGATTCTTTTTGATCTTAATGCGCTCGAAAGCCCTGACGAAAAGGTTGAGGAATCGATTAAGTTGCAAAATGAAAAAGTTGCAAAGATAAAAGAAATCATACATTCAAGAAATTCATTTCTACAGCCTCAAAATATAACATCTGAAGAAGCTAACGAAGAAAATAATAAACAAATGCAAACTGAAGAAAAGCATAGAAGGATGCAAGAAAGAGCACGAGAACACGCAGAGATGGCAAAGAAGGAGCAACAAAAGATAACTTCGATGCAACAAAAGGATTTGTTGAAGAATGCATTCGGTGATGATGCAGAAGAGGAGGAGGATGACGATGATATTACCTTTTAACAAATATAATAATAAAGTTATGAATTCACAGTTTGGATGAAATGTGAATTGTTGTAAATCGTTTAATAAAGAAATTTGTGAGTGAAAAATGTTTTTTCTGAAAAATGAATTAATTTCATCGGTACACACTGAAAAGTTATATTGAAAATTGTATCGTTACAAATAAAACATTGAAAAATAGTGAAGGGCATCCCGAACGATAGAAATGAATTCACAGAGAAATTATCGTTGATATTGACGAACGAAAGAGAACTTACAGTATAGGTTATTTTAGAGAACATATGATTAAAATCCGCGAGACTCATCCAGTTCTATGAAACCAAACGAATCATATTGCTGTTTCTGTGATTCACTTTGAACAATCTTCTGTTTTTTCATTGGCTTTTTTGGTTCTGTTCCATTCAGAAAGTCCCGTAATTGCTCATCGTCGTCTTTCTGTGAGAAGAAATCTTCAAGATCTTCTGTGGAATTCTTTTTTATATCTGGTTCTAGTGGAGTCATTGAATAGTTAGGTTCAGCCGTGGGAAGAAACGCGAAGTCGTTTTCTTCATTCTGTTTATTTTGAGTAGATTCAACTTCAAGCAAATTTATGTTTTCATCATACTTAGGTTCTTTGGGCGGAGGATTGTTTTGAGGATTTTCTTTTATAAGAGAGGCATCACATGCATGCTCATTAAAGAAGTTTTCGAGAGCATTTGTATCAGGTGCTTGCAAATCTGAAAGTGCATCAGCAAGAGGATCTTTAGGTTCATCAATGTCGTATTCAAATTCTTGATTATTTGTAGTCTCTTCTTGAGATGGTTCTGGAGTATTATTATTGTTACGAGTGAAAAGCGACGACACTTTTCCATAAAGCTTAGAAAATCCACCAGCAATTATTCCAAATTTGGAAGTTTGTTGTTGGTTTTGTGGTTGCTCTTGTTTTGTTTCTTCTTCGGCTTTTATGGGAGCTTCTACATGTGTTTCTGTTTTATGATTATCTCCCATTCCAAAAAATGATTGTAGAGCTGCAAGGCGATTTTTGCTTTGAGTGTTTGATGATTTGTTTTCTTCGGGCGGTGGTTCAAATGTAACAGATTCATATTGAACATGCTTAACTTCCGGCTCTTGTAAAATTGTTGGATTATCGATTTGATCCAAAAGATCATCAATAGAATAATCAGGGTGGGACTTTTCTTCATCAGCACGGGCTGAGTAAGATAGTATTTCTTCATCTGATCTACATGTCAATTTTGAAATTGGTAATTCATGAGGACCTGGGATTGATGGGTTGATCCATTTTTTATTAACATATTTATCTCTGATAAAACGTTCCATTGAACTCCTGTCATTGGGATCTGGTCGTTGAAAGTCTGGAGGGAGATTGTATTCCCAATAATCATTTGCCTTCTGATTTCCAATATATTTCATTCGCATTTCTTGTTCAGGTTCCCATGAGTCAAGGTTGCATGAGCGAACAAAAGAAATATGAGTTCCGAGTGATCGATGAATTCCTGAACATTCAAGACAAATAAAAATACCAAGATTACAACTTGCCCATTTTGGTCGGTGTTTTTTACAGTCAGCACAAAGGTAATTTTCTGGAAGTTTTAATAAGCTCATTACGAGTTTAGATGTTTTCGCACCAGGCTTCATTTTTATAGGAAATTGAAAAGAAAATGATCGTTAACCCAACAAAATGGAACAAGAGATTAACTTGGGTAAAGATTAATTTTTTGTTTTTGTAATAAATAAAAACATGAACACTCAGATTTATCTTATTGAAATTTTCTATATAATAAAAAAATTTTATAAATGGTCATTATAACGAATAGACTGAAGGTTTTTTAATTCATTGATATTATTACAGAAAAATCAAGATTGATTATAATGAAGTATTTAAAAATTAAAATTAAGAAAGATATAATTTATTAACAAAAAAAAACTATTCATTTCGATTGCTCAATTAAAGAGTACGAAACAATTTCATCCTGATAAAATCATAATTGATTTCAATAAAACAGGTGCATAGTGAATTTTCACACATTAATTCTGTTATTTGTTTGTTGCGGTATTGGCGGAAGTACCATATCATCATTGTATTCCTTTAATTGATAATTTGCCACAACATAATCATTTTCATCATCTCCATAGGTAGCAGACATTGCTACTCTAATTCTAAATTTATAAGTCAATGAAACAAACAGGAAAATTTGGAATAATGACTGAATTAATACAATTAGCCAAGAAGGTAAAATATTTTTCACAAACAAAGAAATGCAAAATATTATGGCAATACAGAAAAAAATTATAAGAGAAATAAACCTAGTAAATTTTAAAAGATTAACTTTTCGATATGATGGTGTTGTTACCGGATCAATTCCCCTTTCTAAAATTAATTGTAAATGTGTTTTTAATGCACGAAGTGAATCTGAAGAAAAGAAAAAACATACAAAAAAGAACATTAAATAAAATAAAACAAAAAATCCCAATGAAATCCATGTTGCTATCATATTAGTATCAGCATTAGTACTTAGTGTAAATTCTTCAAGTTCATATAATGATACAGAATAACCAATAGATGAAACAACAATCAATATATATTTATATACTGGCAATTTATCAAACACAATTGAAAGTCCAGAAGACATTATTAATGAAATAGATGTAATTAATATGTATTTGAAAACTTCTGCAATAGCTAAAAATGTTTCATATAGAGAACCTCCAATGCAGAGGTTAAGTATTCCAAATATTACCGAAATTAGCGAAGTTAATATTTCCAATAAAATGTAAATTGAAATAATTTTGTGAATCAATGCTTTTATTTTTTTGTGGTGAGCCGAATTCACTTTCCAGCAGGTTAATATTACACAATATAAGATCATTTCTATTGATTTAATTATGATTATTTGCAACATGTTTTTCTTTTAAGAAGAAATTAACGTATAATACCACAAACGGTTTCCATACAAATGAATTTGAGCGAATTGAATTCAATTCAAACGAAAGTTTACTGACAACTCATGAGTAAACCCAAAGTAAAAAGACAGAGAATACAAAGGAATACTGAACAGCATGTAAACCCAGCGCCACATGCTCCACCACCAATGCAATCACATGTTGATGTATCTCAATTTGAAATGCAACGAAATTTGATCAAACAAATGCGACAGTCAGGGCAAACAGACACTGCTGACTTACTTGAGCTTCAAATGGAACTTCAAATTAAACAAGAAGAAGTCAAAGGACTTCGTTTACAAGGCCAAAAAGAAGCTGCTGATCAACTCAATTCTCATGTTGAAGATCTTATCCAGAGGATTACTGCCTTGCAAGATAGGCTACAAGGTTTTACAGCACAACCACAACCACAATCTCCACCAGTTCAATCACCACCACAACAACAGCAACAACAAGCCCATACTCAACCACCACCAGTTCAACCAGCATCACCGCCGCCGCCACAAATCCAACCATCATCGCCACCTCCCCCATCCCCATCTCCTCAACCACAATATAAGCCATCACCACCACCTCCACCACAACATCAGCCTCCATCACCACAATATCAGCCACCTCCACCACAACATCAATCTCCTCAACCACAGTATCAGCCTCCATCACCACAACATCAGCCACCTCCTCAATCAGAAGTAAGGAAGAAGAAAAACATAAAAAGCAAACAAATTGGCGGAGGCAAAAAGGAAGCACCAGTTTCGCCGCCTCCACAGCAGCAAAAGCAAGTCACAGGCAAGCAGTCCACTGTTGCTGCAGGTGTTATTTCACTTCTTGGGCAGACGCCAACCACATCAGCACCCTCGAGTAATGAAATTGTTGAATCTGATGATATTCCAGACATTGATATCTTTGATGAAAACGGCGGTCTTAAAACCAATGAATTATCATCATATTCAAGTTCATCATTATTACTTAATACGTCTGTAAGTGGCGGGTATGTAAGTACAGCGCAATTAAGGCCAAGCTTTTTCGGAGCTGATGATGAAAAAGTACCGCAATATTGCCATAAGAATTATGATCTATCCAAGCTCAAACGTTCAGAAGCTGTTAAGATAATGGGGAAATATTCTACATATGAATATGCAAAATATTTTGGTCGAAAGATGGAGGAAATTGAAGAAAGATTTGAACAAGAATATAAATCAATGGCGAAACAAGATACACCACCTATGGTTATTGAAGAAGAAGAAGAAAAAACTCAAGGAAGAAAAGATGTAGAAAAGATTATGGTTGGATTAACAGGTACAATGACTGATATCGCAATGAACTTCATGTTGACAAAATGTAACTTCACAAAAATACCATATAAAGCGCCTTCATTTGATTTCGAAAAAGGAGGTCTAAATGATATTTATACATATAGTGTAGATGAAGCTTCTAATTATATTATGGGAAAAACAAATGATGACTTAACTATTAAGAAGATGATTTCTGATTTAGAAGTAACAATTGGAATTCAAAAAGAAAACGAAGAAGAAGAACAAATTGAAGTTAAAGAAGAAAATGAAACGAAAGAAGAAGAAAAAGAGGAAAAGGAAGTAATACAAAAAGAAGAAAAAGAAGTAAAAGAGGAAAAGGAAGTAATAAAAAAAGAAGAAAAAGAAGAACAGAAAGTCGAAAAAGAAGTGAAAGAAAACATTGAAAAAGTAGAGAATGATGAGAAAGAAAAACAACCAAAAGAAGAAACAAATAAAGAAGAGGAGAAAGAAGAAACGAAAGAACAGCCGAAGGAAGAGAAACCAAGTCCACAACCAAAGCAAAACTTGAAGGAAATTCCTATTTCTGAAATGATGAAGAACTTAAGGACAATGGTCGGAATGTGGGCAACCGAAAACGCGCAGAAAAGCACCAACGAAGCTGAAAAGCCACCAACACCAGAAGCTAAAGAAACGAAAGAAGAAGCTAAAGAAGAGCCAAACACTGAGAAGAAAGAGAACGAAACTAAGGAAGAAGCGAATGCTGAAAAGAAAGAAACAGAAACTAAAGAAGAACCACAAGCTAAAGAAGAACCAAATTTTGAGAAGAAAGAAGACAAAGCGAAAGAAGAACCAAATGTTGAGAAGAAAGAAGACAAAGCGAAAGAAGAACCAAATGTTGAGAAGAAAGAAGACAAAGCGAAAGAAGAACCAAATGTTGAGAAGAAAGAAGACAAAGCGAATGTCGAGAAGAAAGAAGAAAAAGCGAAAGAAGAACCAAATGTTGAGAAGAAGGAAGACAAAGCGAAAGAAGAACCAAATGTCGAAAAGAAAGAAGAAAAAGCGAAAGAAGAACCAAATTTTGAGAAGAAGGAAGACAAAGCGAATGTTGAGAAGAAAGAAGAAAATGATATTCAGCCAAAAGAATCGAATGAGACAGAAGAAGATGACGAGGTGGCGCTATACAAAGAGCTGTTTCAGGATGACGACGACATCAACTATCCCAAAGAGATCGCAAGGACGTATGCCTCAATGATTGGCGATACGCCAAGTGATAAATTTGTATTTGACTTATCAAGCCATAACTCATTCAAGATAATAATGATGATATCAAGTTTCTTTGCAGATGGTTTAAAGGAAACACCACAAAAATTATTCCAAGAAATGAATCGAATTCTATTGGATGATGAAAACGAGAAATTAATTTTCAAAGACTTCAAGTTGACCGTTAACCCTCCAAAAGGAAAAGTGACACCGGTTATGATCGTTGTCAAAACTGTTATTGAACTTCTTATTAATGGATATTGTTCAGAATTATTACGATACTTTAATAACAATGAATCATTTAAACGTGAATATTATTATGAAGATTCGCCATTTATGAACAATGAAGTTAATGAATCGATTTCAGAAATCATTAATGAGATTGAATGTCATAAATTCATAGGCCAGTTTCCATATTCTGAATTACCAATTACATTCCAACCAATACCATCCACACAAATCTCAAAGAGATTTACTAACATTATTAATAATTATATTTTAATCTCACGAAATAATTTATTGACTAAAAGTGAACCACCAATTGAACCGATCATCGAATTAATTAAAGTATATAACGAAACATTCTTAACATATAAGAATGGTGAAATTGCATCAAACGATAATCTTTGGGATATCTATTTGTCAATTGCTAAGAATAAGCCAAAAGTTTTACATCATCAAATGTATGAATCATTTAAAGAAATTGTCATAACAGAAGCTGCAAGTAAAGGTTCATCTTCAGCAAAGGCATTACAAGTGACAGTAAATGCATTAAATGCGGGTGTTCTCCCATTCGTAATTCTCTTCACAATCGATTTGGATAACTTCAATGGAAATAAAGTGCCTGCATATGTTGGTAACCCGTTGACATGCTTAAGAATTGCTCATGCACTATTACCATTGAAGCTGTTGAAGCTAAACGTAAATGTCCAACAGTTGAAGATGAAATAAATAAAAAAACAAATAATAGGAATTGTGACGTGAAAACACTTTCATCGTTCTAAACCGACAAAACTTTTTGAACGCAAAGCGAATGACATTTTTATGGTGCCGACAATTTTATTTTCTCACAAATATCTTGAACAGGAAAAGGTTTTGGATGTTGATTTAACAATTTAGCAAATTTAAACGCTTTAAACAATTTAGTTACTACGGAATAATGCTTTGGAGAAAAGTATAATATTTTTTCTTGGGAAAATTGGAAAAATAATTTAATTTTATCTGTTTTTATTGAAACTTTTAAGATACATTAGGTGTCTAAAAAAATTCAGACATGAGTTTGAGGAATCTAACTAAAACTGATTAATAGTCATGAAATCAACAATATTTTCTGTTTTGATGAGCAAAGAGGACATGAGACAAGGAAATATTATAGCAGCAATCAACTTGGGGAATGAGTAAAGAATAAATAAGCAAAGAGTGATGATGAGAAAACCTTTAGCTGGTGTCATATATGCTTTGATCCTGTGATATGTGAAAAATAATATCATTCCTAGTTTGAGAGATTTGGAGTTTTTGTCAAAGGTCCATTTATTGTCAAAGCGCTTTTTAATAAATAATGGAAGACAATAAATAAATAAGGAAATGATACCAACACAAAAACCACATCCAACTGAAAGGGCAGACCATATGGCTGCTATTACCCAAAAATATGTTTTAATTGATTGAATATAATCAGACCAAAGGAAACCTCCAAAAAAATAAGCAATTTCAGGAATTTCTTCGAACATAGAAGAATATTGAGAAAGTATTTTGACTGTGTCATCATGTAATATCCAATTTGCACCTTGGAAAGAAATCTGAATTTGTTGCGGAGCCATTAGTTGACACTTTTCATACAAGGGCACCCCAGAAGATGAAAATCGAAAACGAATTTCAATTAATGACGTTATATAAATTATCAAAAAGTGGTTGATCCAAAATGGAAACAGATCTAAATGAAGATCCATTCCATCAATGGGCCTTCAGTAACCAATGGATAACTCCATTTTTGAGTTTTGATTATTTCCAACAACCAAATTCGGAAGAAAGTCGTATATTAAATATCATTTCTTATATTGAAAAAATTTCTGACTTTTATGAGTACCAGATGAAAGCAACAGCACCTCAAAAGCCATGTTTTCAACCTTTTCCGATGTCAATGACATCATCCTCATTATATTTAGCAAACATTCATTTTTTTCTTCAGAAAAAGTTATACAAAGCTCGATGTAAGGCGTATGAATTAGCTATGAAACGCATATGTGATTTAGTTGATGTCCTTCATTTAGCACTTACTTCTAAAATTAAGATATTTATTATCATTGATCTTCAAAAACTCTTTCATTCACTTTTATGCGACGACGAAAAGTGCGCAAGGATTTCAAGCAAAGATTCGGAAATTGTGAACCAAATCTCCAAAGAAGATATCATTATATCTGATGTCAACAGCCAAAAAGCTATTTTGAACCAAGTCCTAACTGGGATGAGTTCTGTGTTCGACCGAAAGTCACTTATTGTTGCTGATCATCCGATTGAAGAGAAGTTTTGTCAGCTAATTTTTAGCAACAATTTCCATTTCAGACAAGAAATTGATCAGCTTTTTTCAGGTTTTCATAGTCGCCATTCTTTTCGTGACCATTGTCTCTCTCTCATGCAACAGATCATCAACTTCTTCAACCTTAGGGATTCTGTGAGCGTTTCAACTTTTTCTTTTATTTACTTTCGAACGATTTTTTCACATGGCATTTCTCTAAATCCAGATTTTTTTTTCGAACAAACAGAATGTGCATTCCACCTTAAATCTGATCAAATCAAAATTAAACAGACAGGGGTGCTAGAAGAGTTTTTACCTCAGCATGAAGAAAATGAATCAATTAAACAAATTGTAGCAAAAAACAAAGTACTTATGGAAGCTTCCCATGATATTACATCACTTGGTTTTATGTCAAATCCTTTGGACGTGCTTGCGGGTGTAAATAATGTGCCTGTAAAAATACGTGAATTTGTTTCAGCCAAAGCAAAAAGTGAAGATGCACTTTCGTTTGATACTGTGTTCGGCCTGTTCATTGTGATTTTAGTAGCTAGTGATTTGCCTAATCAAGAAGAAGTTTTCAAGTTTGCGATAGATTTCACACCTGAAGAAGGACTCTCAGTTCCTCTTGAATATGCTAAGGCAACTGTTGTTGCGGCTATAATGCAATGTAATACTATATTGGAAAACCTGAAAAATCATACCTAATAAATGTGTTTTTGAAGTATCTCCCACTTGCTACTTTTGTGTGAAACAAAATCCCATATATTGAGTTCAAAGTAGAAATTCAAACATTATAGAGATGATAAAGAAAGAAGACGGCTTAAAGATGGGTAAAAATTACCCTTATAACGATGCCCGAGGTTCTTTTCGAGCCAAAATTCGATGAACCCGAGAAAATGCAGGCCTTTTTTGATGAGAAAGGGTTTGATGACTTTCTTCGATTTTCAGTATTCGAATCTTATTGTATAATCGAATTTCCAACCATCAATAGAGCAAATGATTTTGTCGATTTTTTTAACGGAAAAATATTTAATGAACAAAAAGTACAGGCTAGAATTCTTGAAGACATTCCCCCTCCAAGATCGCCAGCTCCAATTCATAATGATTATCCTACAAATAATTTCAGATCAAAAACAATTTTGATTGAAGGGTATCCTCCAGATTTTTCAACAGATCGAAATATGTATGAAGATTTTCGACACTATGGCTTTATTCGACAAGTTGAATCACATGTCGATTATGGTTACATCTCTTTTGATACCATAAATGACGCAGAAAATGCTGTTCAACAAATGGATGGAGCAGTTGTGCATAATTCAAAAATAGCAGTTTCAATGATTCCAGATCGAATTCTAAATCGACCAAATATCTTAATTCCCTTAGCAATTGCAGAAAAAGAGGAACTATCTCCTGTAGCATTACGACCAAAAGATCCATATGTAGACAAAAAGAGAGATCGAATAAAACGTGAGTTTCCAAGAGATGATTCTTACAGGCCCAGAAGTATTCCGACTGAAAGAGATCATTCATATGCTAAAAGGGGTCAATTTGATAAGGAGAGAGTTCGGGACTACGAGCGTGGTATTACATAATTATGTTTAAATGTGTTCTTATTTAGTGATAGAAAATAAAATAAAGAATATGACTAACTATTTATTCAAATCCATTAGCATTCAAGTCTCCAAAAAAAATTCATGGCTAGTTGTTTCTTTGACTCTATTGATCATCATTTTCAATCATTAATTTTTCCTTTTTCTTTATATATTTAAATATTATCAATAATAATATTTTTTATTAAACGAAGAGGGGCTGTAGCATAATGGCATTGCGTGAGACTCCAGATCTCAAGGTTGGGGGTTCGAGTCCCTTCGGCCTCAAATTTTTTTTTTCTTGTATTAATTCACGAATAAAAAGTCACTATAAATATAAAATATTTTTTGGTATTTTTCAGATAAAACTTTTGGAAAAAATTTCATAAATCAGCTATCGTCATATATCATTTTTGTGTGAAGGTATCTCTTATTTTTATTTTGGAGATGGATTAAAGTGGTTGCAAAAGGAACCCCCAAACACTTCAGTTTTTGAATAATAATCCGATTATTTTCTATTCATTCGATTCTGTCGTTTGGAAAGGTGACGTTTAGAATTTTTTTAAAGCGCCCTCGTAACTACCAGCATGACAGAAAAAAGAGAAGATATTCAGGAAGAAAAATATGACGAAGGAGAGGAAGATGAACAAGAAAAAATGTTAGGAAAAAAATCAAATGATGATGAAATTAATAATATTGAAGGCAAAAAAGAAAATTGTGAAAAAGAAGAGGAAAACAAGGAAGAATCAAGTAATACAAAAGAAAACACAAGTGATAAAGAGAAATCTAGTGATACAGAAGATGATAAAGAAGAAAATAGTTACACAGAAAGTACAGAATCAAATGACAAAGAGAAGTCCGATGACACAGAAGACAAAGAAGAAAATAGTGAAAAAGAAGAGGAAGATAATGAAGAACTCAGTAATTCAAAAGAAAGCTTAAGCGATAAAGAGAAATCTAGCGGAATAGAAGAAGATAATAAAGAAGAAAATAGTGACGAAGAAGACAATGAGAAATCTAGTGATAAAGAAGATAAAGAAGAAATGAGTGGTAAAGAAGAAAATAGTGATAAAGAAGAAGATAAAGAAGAAATGAGTGATAAAGAAGAAGACAAAGAAGAGAATAAAGAAGAAAATAGTGATAAAGAAGAAGATAAAGAAGAAATGAGTGATAAAGAAGAAGACAAAGAAGAGAATAAAGAAGAAAATAGTGATAAAGAAGAAGATAAAGAAGAAACAAGTGATAAAGAAAACAATGAGAAATCTAGTGATAAAGAAGATAAAGAAGAAATGAGTGATAAAGAAGAAGACACAGAAGAAACAAGTGACAAAGAAGAAGATAAAGAAGAAACAAGTGACAAAGAAGGCAAGGAAGAAAATAACGATAAAGAAGAAACTAGTGATAAAGAAGACAAAGAAGAAAATAGTGATAAAGAAGACAAAGAAGAAAATAGTGATAAAGAAGACAAAGAAGAAATGAGTGATAAAGAGAAATCTAGTGATAAAGAAGAAGACAAAGAAGAAACAAGTGACAAAGAAGAAGATAAAGAAGAAAATAGTGATAAAGAAGAAGACACAGAAGAAACAAGTGACAAAGAAGAAGATAAAGAAGAAAATAGTGATAAAGAAGAAGACAAAGAAGAAACAAGTGACAAAGAAGAAGATAAAGAAGAAAATAGTGATAAAGAAGAAGACACAGAAGAAACAAGTGACAAAGAAGAAGATAAAGAAGAAAATAGTGATAAAGAAGAAGACAAAGAAGAAACAAGTGACAAAGAAGAAGATAAAGAAGAAAATAGTGATAAAGAAGAAGACACAGAAGAAACAAGTGACAAAGAAGAAGATAAAGAAGAAAATAGTGATAAAGAAGAAGACAAAGAAGAAACAAGTGACAAAGAAGGCAAGGAAGAAAATAACGATAAAGAAGAAACTAGTGATAAAGAAGACAAAGAAGAAATGAGTGATAAAGAGAAATCTAGTGATAAAGAAGAAGACAAAGAAGAAAATAGTGATAAAGAGAAATCTAGTGATAAAGAAGAAGACAAAGAAGAAACAAGTGACAAAGAAGGCAAGGAAGAAAATAACGATAAAGAAGAAACAAGTGATAAAGAAGACAAAGAAGAAATGAGTGATAAAGAGAAATCTAGTGATAAAGAAGAAGACAAAGAAGAAAATAGTGATAAAGAAGAAGACAAAGAAGAAATGAGTGATAAAAATGAAAATAAAGATGAAGACAAAGACGAAACAAGTGATGACGAAGAAAGTGAAAGCGATGATAAAGATGAGCCTAAAAATATGACCAAGGAAACAAATGAAGAAAAAGAAGTTAAATCCATTTCGATTACTACAATAGCAGTTGTTACTTTCGGTCTGGTTGCTGCAGTTGCAGGATTTTTGATATACAGAAGAAGACGTAAATAAATACACTAAACAAAAAAGACGTAAATAAATACACTAAATACACACACACAAAAACATATCATATTAATTGAACAATTTTGATTTCTTTAACAAAATATGTGTTTTGAGTTCTTTATTTAGCTCTTAATTCAGTAACTGCTTTGATTAATGCATTAGTACCTGCTTCAAGCATTGGCTTTGGAACACTAAAGAGTACCCTAAACAAACCAGGAACATTTCCATGGAAACCCGAAGCAACAGGAAGTATATGAAGTTTATATTCATCCATTAACTTATTCCAGATTTCCAATTCTTGTTCAATACTTTTTCCAGCAATATCAGTGAGATCCACAACAACGAAAAGAGAGTTGTCGCAATCTTTATACTTAATCCCAGCATCGTCAAGTCTTTTTGTAAAGTAATTGTAGGCTTCGATAAGCCTTTCTTGAAATGTTTTAATGAGATTATCACGGATTGACATTGTGCCTATCACCTTAGTAATAAAGAAAAGAGTATCACTACTGAGGTGGTAGCAACCTTTAGCAAGTTTCATATAGCGAAGGAGTTCCTCATTTCGAGTCCAGAAAACACCAACTTCAAGTCCTGCCATTCCCCAATCCTTACTTACTCCATAGAAAAGATGAACACGGTCAGGAAGTGCATCAGGACGCGCTGCAATTGAAGTAAACTCAACACCCTTTCGATTTGATAATGCATATACTTCATCTGTAACAATATGAAGATTAGGATTTGATAAGCCCATTTAAGGAGATGACCTTGGTTAGAAATGATATCACCATAAGGATTTCCAGGATTTGTTAATAATAATAACTTAGCATTTTCGGGTGGTTTCTCAGGAAGATGATCTAAGTCTATATAGACAATTTTAGCACGTGATGTTTGCATGTCTGGTTCAAAACATCCATAACATGGGGAAGGTATAAGAACGACATCACCAGGCTCACATAGTACAAGAGCTATTTTTTCAACAAGAGAAGAAATACCACTTCCATCAGTCATTTGGTCTGCTCGAGCATCTTTTAACCCAAAATAATCGCGGAATAAAGCTGCAAATGCTTCATACATAGGAGTAGGATTGAATGAAAAAGTATATGAAAAATGTGTTACATCTTCATCTTTCCTTTCTTTGATAAGAGGATTTAATATATCATCAATCAATCTATTTTCGGCTGTTCCAAGATTGATTATATCTGGGTTTGCAATGCATTTTTGAAAGCCTGTCGCAAGAGCTGCCTTTGGAGCTTGTTCCAAATTTTTAATATATTCTGTTTTTCTCAACGACATGAAAAGTGTGAAGTGAAAACTGCCGAAAATCAATTTTGGCGGTTTGAGGTACAATTTCAATCGAAGACGATCATGAAATTATCGATCACTTCACTTTTGCACGGGAGATAATTGCAATAAATAAAAGCTAATATACAGCGAATAACGACTACTCCTGTATTAGAAAGCATTAAATAGTGATTTACATGAAAATATGGAAAATGAAACATGTCGAAAACAATGTTTATACACTAATTTTAAAAATAATAAACATCATATTATTTGCTCAAAATAACCAATATGGCTTTGATCAAGTTGAAAAGGAGCCTTTTATTTCATTTGTTAATTGGGTAACATAATCCAAAAAGTTGTATAGATGCTTTTGAAGCCGAAGATAAGACTCAACATCCTCTAGAAATAATAGGTGATAGTGATATATAACCTCAACTTAATACAAGATAATTATCAAAATTATATTTCACAAGTTAATGAAATAAAGTATTAGGCCTAACACTAAATCACCTAATAATGTTGCTTCTGCTTTAGTATCCTTCGGTAAACTTAATGTTTCTCGAACAATGAGATACAATTCGTCGACTTAAACCATGTAATAACTTCCCATTCCATTTACAAGTCATTCCTACGCATAGCCATCGTTATGAGATGAAGATAGCAGGGTATATAATGGTTATGACCAAGAAGATGAAATATTATCAACAACAATTAATGAAACTTTGTTACATTTCAGGAATTCCTTAGCGGCTTTGAGTGGGTCACTAATCTTACCACACATTGTAGTTAATCTGGCGGACTTGATATTCGCAATAATCGAAATTGCCAAACCTCATTTTATTTCTACTTTAGTCATGAAGTAAAGTTTCATGTTGCACCATTATTACCATCCAATCCGGGTCACAACAAGTCTTAAAGAAGCGACAAACTGTTTGCATTTAAAATCCGTGGATAAACGATAGATAAATTGAATGATTAGGAAACTGTTTTACACAGAAAAAAACTATCGTCGTTTTGAAATTCCTATCATTGGAAATGATGACATTCCATTCTACAAATATCAAAAAATCATGTAACCCAAATTATTATAAAAAATCCAGCATGATCTTTGTAATGTTTTCCCAATAATTTTTTGTTTAAGTTTTTCTTATAATGTACTTTATAATATTATTGTATTGCTGTATTTACATTTTGCTTTGTGATTATATTTGTTAGTAGGTAAATTTACCAACAAATTTGTTATGTATATTGATTTTGATGATTTTCATATGTTTGGGCTTATATCAACTTTTATTTTGATATTTTTCTTTCTATTGTTTTTTGCGTGCATTTGATCTTTGAGTTGATTTTGATTATTTGCAATATATGCTTCATTTCCATTTCTTATTAAAAATGAAGATTTGGTGTTTATAGAAGAAGGTTCTGTATTAGAATTTTCGTTTGTACTTTTTTCAAGAAGTAAATTTACTATTTCCATGTAACCTTTTTGCTGTGCAATTTTAAGTGCTGTTTCAAATTATTAAAACATATATAAAATTATTTTCTTGCGTGCGTGTTTGCCATGTTTTTAGAATTTTTGGTGGGAATAAAAGTGTTTAAAGAAATGTACCAAGTATTTCAGTCAACACTATTTCTCGAAGCAAAATTTTGATTTTCACATAGCATTTCTGTCCTAAATGGCCCAAATCGAAGTTCTTGCTGCAGACCAAGAAAAGATAAATAGATTTGGAAATCTAAATTCTCAATGCATCGCTTTAAAAATGGAGCTTGAAGCGCTCGAAAAGAAAAAAGAATCTTACCAAAATTCTAATGATGATCTTGAAGAAGCCCAAATGATGGAAACATTCGATAAAGCTCCATACCAAGTTGGAAATGCATTCGTCGTACTTCCGATTGATACAGCTATTGAAGAAATTGAACACGATAAAGGATTAATTGAACAAAAGATAGCACAAATAAAAGGGCAAATTGATGAAAGAGAGTCAGAAATGAGCACTCTTCGTACAGCCCTTTATGCTAAATTCGGTCGTGAAAACATTAATTTAGGATAAACGAGGTATCATTATAATATTTTATAATTTCTTTTTTATATTAACTTTAAAATCTTTATCGGTTTTGGTAGAAATAAGTTCTTTGGAATTACATGTAATCTAATTTTTTTTATAATATTATCTAAATTCAGTAAATAATTTAACTGCTTCGACATAAAGCAAATAAAAATTACCTAGAACATTTGTTCATTAATGATATTCTAGGGATGAAATATATTTCATTCAATTTATAAAACTTCACTTGTTCAGATTCGATTTAATGATAAATGTACTATAAACATACTGTTATTAGTAGTAGAAATTTTTCGGTATTTGTACATTTGAATAAAATTTTTTATTTTGAAAGATTCATCACAGAAATTAAGAACACTCTATTTATACACTTTCATCGCTAACTAAAACAAAAAAGGGCAAACACAAATAATCTCCTAATAAAATGGGTAATCTGCAGATTACAGAAAAGTGACAAAGCATGGAACCGATCAAAAGCGTTTGCCTGAGTTATCAGTCAAAAAAAGTTTCTTTTTTATCAATAGATTAAATCAAATCAACATTCTCCCTTTGAATTTGAATATGAATATGTGCGGATTCAAGAAGAATCAAGTTATGTTAGTGATAATTTTTTAAATTTTGGCAATTTATGTATAAATTAAAATTTGTAATGGAAATCATATTGCTTTCTGTTTTCTTTGTTGTCATATAAGCATTGGAAAAGTTTTCAAAAATATTATAAATTTTCAAAATCAGAAAAATTCAAATTTTTGACAATAAAATTGCTTGCTTTGGTTGTTGGTTTTATTTCATATTTTTGTAGCCGATTTTTTTATTTATCTTGAAATTCTTATTTTACTTTACTTTCCAATAAAAGTGCTAACTATTGTTGCTTTACAAATTTGTGAAGAAAAGCCGCTGACTTAACATTATCGTACAAAATCGGTTAATTAAAATCTATCGGAGAAATGCTTCTTCTCAAAATCGATTTGAATTCAGAATTTAATTGAAAATTTAAATGCAAAGTAAAAGAGAATTTCTGACAGGATAAAAAATGGAAGAAAAAGATCAAAACATCCCAAAATCCATTGGTAATTACACACTCCTAGAGAAAATCGGTACTGGCTCTTTCTCATCTGTTTATAAAGCATGCCATATATCGACTAACACTCTTGTAGCAATTAAAGTTATTCTCAAAAGCTCAATTCCAAAAGAGAAGTATGAACGAGAGCTAGCTGTTTTAAAGAGCCTTGATCATCCATTTTGTATTGCATTTTTTGAAAATATGGAAGATGATTTTAACTATTATTTAGTTCAAGAATTAATTCAAGGAAAATCTCTTCTTACAATCATCAACTCTAACTCTCCTTTACCAGAAGCAACTCGTCGTCATTATTTTTGCCAGCTAATTTCAGCTTTTGATTATCTTCATAATGTTATTCATTTTGTTCATAGAGATGTAAAACCTGAAAACATCATGATAGATCAATATGGGAATATCAGGTTAATAGATTTTGGTCTTGGTAATGTTTTAGAAACTGGAGTATTAAAAACTGCATGCGGATCAGCAGCATATGCGGCACCAGAGGTCATAAAAGGGAATCCTTACGACTCCAAAGCCGACATATGGAGTGCAGGTGTAGTATTATATGTTATGAGTGTTGGTAAACTTCCATTTGATGATCCCAATATCCATCGAATGGCCAAAAAAGTTGTTTATCAAGAGCCCAGGTTCCCACATTTCCTTTCGCCAGACCTTCTTGACCTTCTCCAGTCACTTCTGACGAAAGATCCACAAAAACGCATCGATATTAATGGGATCAAAAATCACACGTGGTTCCTTCAGCATCCCTTCGAAGGTGTTCTTAATGCCAATTTTGGTCTTCAATACTATTTTTGCTGGCGGAATTTTGAGAAGATCAAAGCATTTGCTCCACCGAACATTCTTATTACATTCCGACATTTTGGGATCAACGTAAATCAAGCGTGCAAAGAGCTTGAGACCCATAACTACGGAGATACCACAGTTGGCTGCAAAATCATTCATCGAATGTACGTGACAAAAAAGATGGAAAACCTTTTTTACGGAGGGGAAAAGTCACGTAGGAACTCGAGCTTCGACCCAATCCACCTTCCATCCATTAAACAGTCTGAATATTCAACAAGGAGATGGAGCTTCAGAAAATCAGAAAGAGGCGGAAATAATGAGTCAGGACTGCCGCCGTTCTTAATGAGGGAATCGAAGCCAAGCGATGACACATCGAATTTGGGACAAGCGACAAGAAAGTTGTCAATCAATCAATTGACACCACCAACACCACATACAAAAATATTGTTAACAAGAAGAGTAAGAAAGAACTATTACTCACCCAACTTTCAAAATGTTCCTAAGCTTCCTTTTGCCGGAAATTATGAATATTCTAATGATATTATATAAATGTTAATAATCGAAATGCTTTTTATGGTAAAATAATTGATTAATTGTATGTAGTTGTAAGAATTAGAAAACTTTGAGGAAAATTCGTTGATATGAAATATGAAATCATCCAAAATATCATCACTTAAATTAACTTTCGTGAGTAGATTAATAACAAGTGTTGTGCCATTGTAAGGAATGAAAGTCTAAATACATGATTTGTATTGGTCAATGTAATAATGTTTCATCTTCTAAAAAAAAAATAAAAAATAAAAATAAAATGAAAATTCAAAATGGTTATCCATTTTATTGTTGTTGTTGAGATGAGTTCTTCTTGTAATCAATGATCCTGCTTTCACCATTAGATGAAATAACAGTAACAATGATTTCATCTCCTGAATCGTTGTTTTCATATTCATTAATAACCTTTTGGCAAATTTCATCATCACCAAGTTCAACATCTTCGCGCATGTTGCCTTGAAGATCAAGAAGTTGAGTGTTCTTACCATCAATATTGATAAGTGCATAATCTTGACGTTGAACAAACGGAACTTCAATGTCGTGTGAAGTGGGAAGATGTGCTTCATAACGACGACCTGTGAAGATATCAGTACCTGCAATATTAGCTTTAGCATGACCATGTTTACCTGTCTTAGACTTGGCAATATCAACAACACGACATGGACGTCCTTCAAGGAGAACATAACCACCCTTCTTAAGTTTGTTGACTGGAATAGATGTAGATTCAAGTGCACCAGTATCAATATGGGCAATATCAAGATCGTGATGTTCTTCTTCAGCCATTATAATTTGTGGCCTAAAATTCAATAGACTTCGTTTGGTCTCACTTTTATTTCAATTTTTCTTTAAATTTCTGTTTGACCATACATTTCGTTGTCATTTTAGGTCCTAACTTTTTCATCGAGTTTTTTGAACCAAAATTTTACATTTCAATGTTGTGTCAGGTGTAAAGATTGTGTCGATTTTAAATCTAATTGATGTTCATTTGAATTAATTAAATTTTATAATAAGCTCATCGCTCAGGTGTTGTAATACAACATAAAATCTGTCACATGGAAAAATCGTATAATTAACTAACTAATTTTAATGAATTTAAATTATATTCAATACTTAAAACTATAATGCATAGACTAGAAATGGGAAGGTCAATCGATTGACAATAATTTGAATTGGGTCTTCCAATTTTTTATAAACATATGGGATAATGTTTGGTTTAATTGGAATATAAAAAAAATCAAAAATCATAATGTGTTACAAAAGCAATCTATGATATTCAGGATAATATTGATTTATGGTAGAGTGCCAACCTTTTCCCTCCATTGTAGGAGGACGTTAAGTAACCTATAACTTAGTAAAAATTTTTGAGATGAATGTCATTGAAATTTTGAACTCAATTAAAATATCGGTTTTCGTTCGATTTACTGATCTAACCTCCTTCTCACTCAAGGCTCAATGTTCTTTTTACTGGCACTTGGAAAGGTTTCTTGCTCTGTCTCAAAGTGGGATTACGATTCTTTCATGACGGAGGGCGAAAATATAACATGTGGAGATGTTTTATGTTCAGGTCTTTGTATCAAATATATTAATCATTCGATAAACACAGACAAACCTATCTATTATGGAAATGTTTCTTATTGCTACACTGGTGATTATAACCTATGCTATAAGGTTCGATACATATACATTTTAGCAACTTTCATATTTTTAATTCCAAACTTTATTGTATATATATACATTTCCGCCAAGAAATGCTTTTTATTTGAGACCATGGATAAGTTTGATTTTGGTTTTCTTTTTACAACGATAATTGGTCCACCAAGTATTGGTCTGACCATCGCAGGTGCTTATTGTATTGTTGCATTCGGGAATGACTTTGATAGTACTGGCTTAAATATGGAGATTGTATTTCCATGTTTATATGCGTATTCAATGATTATGGGTTCTATTTATATTTTTGTGTCAAAACCTGAAGAGGGTGTTTCATATTTTCAATTCATTGGAGCTAAGTTTTGTTCTTTGTCTGAATTAACAGATAAAATTGCAGAAGTTCGAGCAGCACCACCAATCTTTCAACTCAATCAAACTATCGGCAAAGGTCCAAGTAGCTTATTCAAGTATGTTGAATATCTTACATGGGAAGAAACAGAAAGTATAATTTCCATACCATCTAAATGCCCTGTTTGCGTTGCATACAAATTCTATACTGAACAGAGTGAAAACATTAAAAACGAAGTAAAAGAAATTTCATCTTCAAATCCTGGAATATCTTTTTCCAGCCACGTCGACGTTGAAACACCGCTTTTAATTGCAGGAAACAACATCACTCCAATTGTTAAGTTTATGACGCGACCGTTTATGAAAGTCGTTTATATAATTCTCGTAATTTTCCAATATGAATTTTTGCTGGATTTAATATTTTTCTCGAATTGTAAGTTATTGGTTGTGAAGTCTTACAAAAGGGCTGATGTTGAGCCTTTATTTAGAACAAAGGCAGGTGAAAAAGATTTTGAAGCAGCAACATCTATGATTCAAAATGAAGAAGCTGTAGATAAAAATGAAGATCTTTTATAAATAAAAAAAAATTTTTTTCAAGTTCTTGAAACATTGAGGATATGGTTTTGATGGCCATATGGCACAATTGAGCTCAATGTTTATCGACTGAGAAGAAGGGGTGGCAGGAAATTCTTGTGTATTTTTCGAAGTTGATAAATTAAATAGAAATGTGACCAAATATTTTCTATGTAATTCATCAACAGAAATTGAATTACCTGCTGCTCTCGAATCATTTGGAACTAATGTATTTTCTTCTTGTTATTAAAATTAACAAATATTGAAATACCATCTGTTCAATCAATTGAAAATTATCTATTTTCTGCTTGTCTTGCATTAACAAATATTACAATTCCATCTTCTGTTATCAATTGGAAATAATGCTTTCTATAACTGTATTTCATTAACAAGTATAATAATTCCATTTAATGTCACATCAATTGGTAATAATGCATTTGGTAATTGTGGTGAACTTAAGTGCATTTATTAGGAAGGAAAAAAAAACAGAAGAAGAAGTGAGTTGAAGTGACTTAACGTCTTTTCGTACGTTAATCACTTCACATCCAAAATTTTGAAAGAATTAAAAAGTGACAGAAGTTATGTGAAGGCCTTGTCTCAAACCGTATTAAGTATCGTACCATTGAAAATATGCGAAAAGTGGAACAAACAAAGTTCTGTTAAGATAATGGGTCAGAATCTTTTTAACATACACCCTAAATAGGACGTGGTCAGGTCGCATTCTCTGAAAAAATTAATTATAATTAAAATATAATATCTTCTATTATTAATAAAGTATTTTTAATTCTAGTATATTGGATTAAAATTATTATTGGACAAATTATTTACGTGTTTTTATTTATTTTAATTCAATACGAATTGGTCGTTGCTTTGAAAGCAGTAATGCTTTTCAATGATTTACAAGACAATTTTTTTCCACTGATACAGAGACCATACTCTTATTTTCCCAAAGATAGACATGATTTGACAATGTTTTATTGCATTAAATCAAGATGCTTTTCAGTTGTGGCTAATATGCCTTTTAAAAAACTTTTAAAACTAAAATTTATTATTCAGCTTAGCAGGATTCAAGCAATTAATGTAGTAATAGCCTTAGCAACTCTTGGCCTTAAGCAAGCAGGATTATTGTTTATGAAACTCATATCTAATGTACCATTAATTACAAATAAATTATCGAATAATTGGACAGAAGAAGAAGATAATGCTCTTTTTTGGTCTTTTTTACATAATAATGAAATTTTAGGGGAAAATATTAATGGTAGATCATTTAATGCAGTTTTATCTCGTATGAATCGATGGATTTTTTGACTCCAAGATTTACAACTCAGTGAAATTATTTTAAAACAAAGATACGTCATTGAAAAAAACGAAAATAATAATACTTTCTTAAATCAAGATTTAATTCAAACTAATTCTTTAAATTTAACAGAAAGAAACAAATTACCTTCATCAGAATAAACCGGTGATGCTCAATTAACAGCCTCTATTGGAACATATTCATCTAAACGCCTTTTATAGGAAAAGAAAATAAATCAACTGGCTGAGGCTCGAAAAAAGAAAGCAGAGATAAATAAAGTTAGAAATGAAACTGAAAATAAAGGCACAACACAAAAAAAACGAAAACAGAACAAGAAGGGCAAAGAAAAATGTTCCATCCTTTGTTTTAAAGCGTTTGGAAAAAATCGAATGACAATCTTGGGAAACCTATTTATGATATAGAGTTGAAAATGTTTTGGATTAGAGTTCATATGTTTGGAAGGAAATGCTTTAATTTTTTCACTAAAATGTTTCATGGTCCATCACATAGCTCAATAATTTCATGGTTGAAGAACACAAAATTTTTGAAGTGGAATAATTTTTTAAGCATCGATAATATTCCAACAATTCTTGAATATTTTGATAAAAAAAAAACTTTTAAATTCAACTATGTTGTTATTTATCGATGCAATGATGGTAGATGAAGATATTTACATTGATCATACTGGACAAGTTGATGGATTGGTTAATATTCGAACAGTATCTTATCCAGAGAAGTACAGACAATGTCATTAAACATATTTACAGTTATGAAATCATATGAAAAAACATAACGAAATTGCAATAGAATTATACGTTATTTCTGCTTGTCCAATTAATAGATTACAGAGATTTCCAATTCATATTTTTTTGGCTTGTATAAAAAAATAATCATGATCCTGTAGGAACCATAAAAAAAGTTATTCAAAAATTAACTAAATCTAATATATGTATACAATATATTGGGTCTGATTCTGATACTGAGTATCGCGATAAGTTTAATGAACAATATAATGAATGGTCAGAATATATAACATCAAAATATGGAAATGTAATGAATATTAATAAACCAGTGTTAATGTGGACAAGTGATGCAGCACATCTCCTCATAAGAGGAAGACCCAGGCTTGTTATCCATAAAACACTCTATACAAGTAGAGTTGATCAGTCGTCTTTTGAAAATGATCCAAATAATCCCGCATATAATTTTCATGTGATTAATTATAATATTCTTATCCTTACATATTCTCAATTATCTTCAAATTGATTTAGAAACAATGGAAGATATTCTATGGACGATCATTACCCTCACTATATATTTTCTGGCAAAACATTATTAGGTATTCTCAATTCGATGAAGTTTCAAGATAATCAAAATCACATCTTATCTTATATTGTACCAATGTTATGTATTGTAAGAATTCTAAGGGATAAAAATGCAAAAAAAAATTTTAAGATTAAAATGGGCATACATTTCTTCATTTATTATGCTCTTCCATCACAGTTGGATGAAATTACAATGTGGTGAAAAAGAAAACAAAAAAGAAAATTATAATTCATATTTTACAATGAATATGTGTATTGATTGTGCAAATTGGCTCTTTTCTGTTATTCACATTTTATATTAAGTAAAAGAATCATTTAGTATGTCTAAAGTAGGATCAATAACTTCTGAACATTAATTTTTTCAAATTATATATCACGCTGGGAAAGAACAAACATGTAGAAGCGTTAGATTTGCATTCGATCGAGTAATGATCATGAAAGAACTCGGAGATTCATATTAAGGAAAATTTGAAAAAAGAATGTTTAGATGTGCTAAAATTGAAGAAGGAACGGTTATACTCTATCAAGTCGAAATTGATATATGCAAAATTATTGCTTATAAAATTTCACTAATGTCTGGAATTTTATTTCCCCGTGAATGTGAATTTTATGATCTTGTAAAAGACATAAATTCAGAAAGCGAATATGAGTTTAATAATAACGAAATTCATTTACTATACACATTGCTAAACGATGACTTCGAAACAAAAAACAACCCAAAAAGCTGGCGAATTCAGTCATCGCGATTCCGAATTGGTCCACATAAAGTTGGACGAAATATTTCGATGAGATATGCTACTGCATTAAATGACACGAATGAGAAAAAACAAACCCAGCAGGAAGATGCAATAAAGTAATAACCATCAGTAAACTTGATAATCTTCAATCTTTGGTATTAGTAAAAATTGTGAATTCGTGAATTACAATGGTTTATGATCCGAAATTTGATATAAAAGTGTTGCCGACCGTCAATGAAAAAGTCGAGCGATTTCATTGAAAAAGTGAAATTTCCATCAAGTGGTCACATCACATCGTCGGTTTTTTCGATGTAAGATATTCAAAAAGTTGAAAAAAATCATTTTGCGATTTAGGTTTTATAAGCTTATGCAATTATTGTTTTGATTATTTATTTGATAATAATAAAATCCATAAGAATGTCTAGAAATTTGTCAGACAGATTTTCAATTTAGGTCTTATTTTTCGCAATAAAAATGTTTTAAAATTAAAATAAAAATTTCTTGAAAATTCTCTGATAGAAATCAAAATAAATCATTACTTAAAAAGAAAATAATATATTTGTAAAAATTTTACTTTGTATGGGTTTTGGTGGGATTGAAAAAAAAAATCAAGATTGCTAACAAAGCATAATCATAACATGCAAATAATATGGAAAAATAGATTGGGAGAAGTAGGAGATTTACTGAAAAGGAAAAGTTTATATCTATCAAGCATAATGCTGTGAGCGAAAAATAATTTCATTAACGTACAGATTTTTGACCGTTTAAAATCCGACCACGTCCTCCCTAAATCATGTCGGAAACCACAAATAACTCAAATAAAAAATATCAAAATTTTAGAACAGAAGAAACAGAGATCATTGGATCAATTCAACAAATAATATTTAATTTGAATAAAGAAAATATTTTTCAATCAGCTCAATCAATTATTTCCATATTTGATTATAGTTATCCATATTCTTTTAATATAGTTATAAGTCAATTTATTTTAATTTGTATTTTTAATGCAAATAATGATTTTGATATATATTTCAATTTTATGAAAGAAGTAGAAAAATTTCAAGAAATTAATAAAGTTAAATATAAAATTTTCAACGCCTTTGCTAATCTTCTTCTTTTAAAACCTGGTAATCAAGAAACAAATTATCCCCTCTTTAAAATGTTTGAGCATAATATTCTTGATATAAAATTATCAAAAAATAAGCCGAATCCATATTTTGTCCACTACATGTCTAAAGAAGAAATTAAAAAGCAACATGATATTTTTAAATGGGTCTTAGGAAACATGAAAGAATTATCAAAGAATGATTGGGAACTTCATAAACAATTAATTGAAGAAGGACTTAATCCGAATGAAATTGCACAAATAATTAGAAAAGATGAAATAGAAAAACTTCAAGAAATAGCATCACAAACAGAATTTGATTTTAATCAATTAATTCCAAAATCAATTTATGAAAGATGTTCATTTATTAATCAATATAATGTTTCATTAATTGATTATGCAGCATTTTTTTCATCTGTTAAATGTTTTAAATATTTACTTATGAATGGTGCAAAAGTAGAAAATACAGGCAAATATGCAGTTGCAGGTGGAAATCTTGAAATAATTCATTTATGTGAACAAAATCGTTCATCATTTCAAAATGCATATGAAGCAGCAATTAAGTTTCATCGAAATGATATCTTTAACTATCTTTATGAAAATAAAATAGGAAACATTGATAATTTAGAAGAATTAGGATATCTATGTATTATGTTATGGAACATTGAAATTTTTACTCTTTTACAGAAAAATGGTTTGAAAATTAATGATTATATTATTAATAATGTTGCAAGAAGTGGGAATCTTTATCTCATCAAACACTTCCTAAAAGAATATCCAATTCCAAGAGATATTTTAATATTCTCCCCAAAATCGGGAAATATTGAACTTGTTGAGTATATTTTAAAGCAGAAAGGAATTGATGTTAATGTTAAAGATATTCATTTGTTTTATTCCTTATTGATATGAGTTATTTAATATTTTAAAATAATATTCCAAAATTATTCAAAATATTTTATACAGCTCTTATGTGTGCAGCTGAATATGGTCATACAGAAATTGTAAAATTACTTCTTGAACAAGAAGGAATTGATATTAATGCTAAAAATATTTATTTGTTTTATTTTTTATTTATTTTAATAATTTATGATTTCAAAATAATATTTGGAAATTATTTCTATTATTTGATACAGCACTTATGAAAGCGTCATGGGTTGAGCATACAGAAATTGTGAAATTACTTCTTGAACAAGAAGGAATTAACATAAATAATAACGGAGCTTCTTTTTTGTCATATATTTGAATAATTTTATGTTTCTAAATAATTTTTGGAAATTATTTAATTTGTTTTATAGAGTATTTATGCATGCAACTAAAAATAATTACATAAAAATAGTTAAATTACTTCTTGAACGAGAAGGAATTGATATCAATAAAAAAGATTTTTATTTGTTTTATTTAATAAATACTCTAATGATTTTGGATTTCAAGATAATATTTGGAAAATATTTAAATTCTTTCGAACAGCACTTATGTATGCATCGATAAGAAATCACATAGATTTAGTTTCATTACTTCTTGAACAAGAAAGAATTGATATTAATGCTAATGATATTTATTCGTTTTATTTAAAATTAATTTTAACAATTTTGGATTTCAAAATAATATTTGGAAATTATTTAAATTATTTAATACAGCACTTATGTATGCAAGTGAAAAAGGGAATACAGAAATCGTTAAATTACTTCTTGAACAAAAAGGAATTGATATTAATGCACAAGATATTTATTTGTTTTGTTTAAAAATAATTTTAAGAATTTAATATTTCAATACAATATTTGGAAATTATCCAAATTATTTGACACTGCACTTAACAAAGCATCTCAGAAAGGTTTTACAGAAATAGTTGATTTATTTAATCGAATATTTTAGTGTGAACTATTATTTCATATTGAATTAGTAACAATCTATGAAATAAAAAGTTTATTACCAATTTGGTATCATTTTTGAGTAAAGTCATTTAAAAAAAATGCTTTTGATGATGAAATACCATTTCCGAAACCATTCAAAATTTAAATTTTATTTAACACCTTTCTCATGAAGTACAATTTAAGAAGTAATTAAGTTAATTTCAAAAAATGAATGTTTTCTCAATGGATATCAAAGCAATTGTAAATTCAAAGGTTGCTAATCATTAAAAAACATACCTGCTGTTAATACTGATTCCTTCAAAGGTAATATGTCATTTGATTCCAAAGATGAAGTGAAAAGTTCATTAATACCTTAAGGTAGGTCTGAATCGGACGATATTTAAGATATGATGAAAAATCTAATAAATATAATCATTAGCCCTTCATATCCAGTTCATTATTTTCATTAAAAATGTTTTTTGGTTGATTTTTTTTATTATTTATTGTTAGCAGATAAAAATTTAATTGAGTAGTTTATTCGAACCCATTCAAATCCGATTTGTCACCCCACCTCAAAAAGTTGAGAAATTTCTCGTATTAAAATATGAATTTCTTGTTACAAAATTGATTTTGGACCATATGCATTAATTCAAATACTCCACACTATAGTGGTGGGATATATTTATTTATTTATATTCAAATCTATAAGAGAACCTCGATCCTGAAGCAACGATTCATATGTTACCAGTTGCTGACGCATAAACAAGTTAAATAAAATTGTTAAATAGATGACAAATATTTTTTTTTTTTTGAAATATTTAACTTTACTTGAAAACATTTTGTGGCCGTTTAATTATAAACGATTTGATTGTAGCTAAAGTTCAACAGAGTGAATTAGAAAAACTAGAAAAAATTCATCAAATTACTTATAACTTAGATAGCAGGAACGTTGTATTATCTGCACATACAATAATCGATATATTAGATCTTAATTACATATTATCATTTAACATAATTATTAGCGAGATGATATATTATTCATTTTTTTCTCAATCAAATGATTCTACAATATATCTTGATTTTTTAATAGAGATTGAAGAATATGAAAAAATGAATAAGGTCAAGCTCAGAATATTAAATGTTTTTTCACACTTCCTTATTAAAAAAAATTCACAAGATGCAAATTATTTTCTTATGAATATGATTGAGCAAAATCTAATAGATTCATACATTCTAGATATTATAAAAAATACAAAAAATAAATACTATATACTGTATATGTTACCTGAAGAATCAAATAAATTAAAAAGGTATTTTAAGAAAAGATTTAATGCTAACTATGAAGAACTTTCAAAGAATGATTTTGCACTTCATAAACAATTAGTGAAAGAAGGACATAATCCAAATGAAATTGCAAAAATCATTCGAAATGAGGACTTAGAAAAACTTCAAGAATTATCATCGCAAACAAACTTTGATTTTAATCAAACAATTCCAAAATCACTTTATGAAAGATGTTCATTTATAAATAAAGAAAATGTTACATTAATTGATTATGCAGCCTTTTTTTCTTCAGTGAAATGTTTTAAGTATTTACTTATGAACGGAGCAAAAGTATATTATACATATGAATATGCAATTGCTGGTGGAAATCTTGAAATCATTCATTTGTGCGCACAAAACAAAGCAGCATTTAAAAATTTATATAAAACATCTATCGAATTTCATCGAAATGATATCTTTAAATATCTTTATGAAAATAAAATTTATATAAACCTAAAAAAAATTGGAAAAAAATGTCTTTTATATCATAATTATGAAATTCTATCATTTTTACTTGAAAATAGAATGAAAATCAACAATTTTATTATGAATGAAACAGCAAGAGCTGGAAATATATTTCTTCTCAAACATTTTCATAAGTTTAAACAACTTCCCAAAAATATTTTTGTATTTGCTTCAGAATCAGGAAATATAGAAATAGTAAAATATGTTTTAGGACAAAAAGAAATTGATATTCATTTGAAAAATATACATTTATTATATTTAATAATTACTTCAATATTTTGATATTCTAAAATAATATTTGGATTTTTTGTCAATTATTTAAAACAGCTCTTATGATTGCATCTGAAAATGGTCATGTAGATATTGTAAAATTAATTTTAGAACAAAAAGATATTGATATCAATGAGAAAACTCTTTATTTATTTTATTTAAAATTTAATTTAACTTTAAAATATTTCAAAATAAAACTTGGAATTTATATGAAATATTTACCACAGCACTAATTTTAGCAACTGAAAACCGGCATGCAGAAATCGTTAAATTACTTCTTGAACAAAAAGAAATTGATGTTAATGCCAAACGTGTTTGCTTGTTTTATCCAAGATTTAATCCAATGATTTGATACTTCAAAATAATATTTGATAATCAAATAAATCATTTCGAACTTCACTTATTTTGGCATCAAAACTTGGCGATTTAGAAATAGTTAAATTATTTCTTGAATATAAAGGAATTAACATAAATAATAGAGATACTTTTTTTTTCTTTTTTGCAATTTATTTGAATAATTTTGTGTTTCTAAATAATTTTTGGAAATTATTTAGATTATTTAATACAGCACTTATATTGGCATCTAAAAATAAACACATAAAAATAGTTAAATTGCTTCTTGAACAAAAAGGAATTGATATCAATAAAAAAGATTTTTATTTGTTTTGTTCTTTATTTATTCCAATGATTTTGGATTTCAAAATAATATTTGGAAAATATTTAAATTCTTTCGAACAGCACTTATTTGGTCATCTGAATATGGTCATACAGAAATTGTTAAATTACTTCTTGAACAAGAAGGAATTGATATTAATGCTAAAGATATTTATTTGTTTTATTTTTAATTTATTTTAATAATTTATGATTTCAAAATAATATTCAGAAATTATTTAAATTAATTGAAACAGCACTAATAAAAGCCTACAAAAAAAGTTATTCTGTAATAGTAAAATTACTTTCCGAGCAAAAGAATTTCTATTAGTTTTTGATATAATGACTAGATATTAAAAATAAAAAAATTTATTTAATCTTTTTTAAGCTCAAAAAAATTTTTGGAACTTGAGTCCCATGAATTGAACAGGGCGATAGAAAAAGCTTTAATCAAAAAAAACTGTTTACACCACACAAAATTCAATGTTCTTCGCCACAACAATTCAAATGTGTTGTAAATAAAATCTGTGGGTGCCCGTTTTATTAAATCAACGGAGAAGAAAATGCCAATGGATGCTACCTACAACGAACTTTTAATATCAGAAGATCCTTCAGAAATGGAATCTTTTGAAGAAAAGAAACCGAAAAAGAAATGTTACCGTAGTTGGTACATGATTCTTCTTTACATTCTTCTTGGAATCATAGTAATTTTGGCAATAACTTTATGGATTGTTATAGTTTTTGCAGAGTATGGTCAATGTACAAGATCGTGTAAGCTTGAATTATGTGAATATCCAAACATGTCTGAATGCTTACTGGGAAATACAATTACAGGAAAAAGAAAAAAGGCATCTGACCGAAAAAAGTGCATTTGTCAAGCTCCTGAGCTTGGTGTAAAAGATCTTGAAATTGATCGTTATGCAGCTGTTGCAGATACTTGGTCAATAGACAAAAACGAAACACGCTATTGTGCAGTACCACAAAATTCCACTAGTGGAAATGGCGTCACATATGCATCTAAATCCGATGCTGAAGCAGATAATGCTCTTCTTCTTCATTTAGGCCCTTGCGGAACGTGCTCAAGTATTAGTGATAAAGATGCGTATAATAAGACTGCACAAACGCTTACAAAAACTTCTACAAAAGCAGCAATTGCTGCAGTATTTGGTGAAGGAATGGCTCGAAATATATTACGGAAAACAAATTTATCCGAAAAATGTATTGACTGTTGGATTGGTAACATTCATCAAACATTAATTCATTGTTTTGGTAGATGCATATTTGGTGATCGTTCCGGGTGTAACAAGAACGGTGAATTAACTGATTGCCTTTACTGTGACGAGGTTTATTCTGGTATGTATTTTAGAAAATGTGCTGGTATGACAAGAAGAAGAGCTGGAATTGTAACAGATATTTGTAGAAAACCAGGCGAAGTTGTAGAATAAGTTTAAAAATAAGAAAAAAATAATTATATCTATTTTTGAAAGATTCATTATGATGATAGTTTAATACTGACTTAAATGATTTAATAAAACTTTTGATAAATAACTGGATTGACTTAAATTGTTGTAAATTCATCTAAACAAAATTAACATTGAGTTGAAGATAAGCTAAAAAATGAAAAACATTCCGGTGGAAAACATTACGGTCAAAAAACCGTTTGTTTGATAGTTAAAAAGTTAATTAAATCAGTAGTTTACAAAACACGAAAGAAAATATTTTGTGTAAAAAGGAAGTAAACATCAATTTGATTTTAAAACAAGAGCTATTCGAATAGCGTGTTAAAAAAATATTACTAATTTCACAAGTATTTTGCTGAAATATTATTGAGGTGACAAATTAAATAAATGTAGCATGAAAAATTGTGACGGATTGCATTTCTAAAATCTCAGCTTTGCTTTTCAATTTATAAAGAAATACTTTGAGAAATAATTTAGTAAAAAGGAATTAAACAGGACATTTAGGAGATAATGCACTTTCGCTTTTGTGAATCTTGTTCGGTTTGCTCTTGCTGTTGGGTATCGCATGGGGAACCTGTGAATTTAACAGATTCGATTGCAGCAAAAGAAAATAATTTATCAACATTATCACCAGAATGTGCGGAAACAAAAAAGATGTTTTCGAATACTCCATCATAGGACGCGTGAATTTCATTTTCAGTGAACACAAAAGAATCAGTTTTATCAGTTTTGTTCACAGCTAAAGCCATTGGAGGTAGTTTTTTGCAATTTTCCTTTACGATGTTAACCCATCTCTGTATAGATGCGAATGAATCTCTGTTCGTTATTGAAGCTACGATAATAACAAAAGATGCTCCTTTGGCATATATTGGCATTAAAGATTGATAATCTTGCCCAGCAGTATCCCAAATATGAACATCTATAGGTCCATATGTATCAAGGATTAATCGTTTTCTTAGATGATCGCAGCCAACTGTTTGTTTTTCGTTTGTTGAATAAACTCCCATCATCCACTTATTCACCAATGATGTTTTCCCTGTTTCAGTGTCTCCAAGTAGAACAATCTTAAAGTGCTGTATCTCTCCATCAGCCATTATTTGATTTGAATGAGGAAACGATTAAAAGCCGTTATTTATCCATTTTTTGAATGAATTTTAACGTACTTCACTTCAAGCAAGAGATTTTAACGTTCTTCCGTTCCAATGAACGGATTAATAACAAGTGTTGTGCCATTGTAAGGAATGAAAGTCTAAATACATGATTTGTATTGGTCAATGTAATAATGTTTCATCTTCTAAAAAAAAATAAAAAATAAAAATAAAATGAAAATTCAAAATGGTTATCCATTTTATTGTTGTTGTTGAGATGAGTTCTTCTTGTAATCAATGATCCTGCTTTCACCATTAGATGAAATAACAGTAACAATGATTTCATCTCCTGAATCGTTGTTTTCATATTCATTAATAACCTTTTGGCAAATTTCATCATCACCAAGTTCAACATCTTCGCGCATGTTACCTTGAAGATCAAGAAGTTGAGTGTTCTTACCATCAATATTGATAAGTGCATAATCTTGACGTTGAACAAACGGAACTTCAATGTCGTGTGAAGTGGGAAGATGTGCTTCATAACGACGACCTGTGAAGATATCAGTACCTGCAATATTAGCTTTAGCATGACCATGTTTACCTGTCTTAGACTTGGCAATATCAACAACACGACATGGACGTCCTTCAAGGAGAACATAACCACCCTTCTTAAGTTTGTTGACTGGAATAGATGTAGATTCAAGTGCACCAGTATCAATATGGGCAATATCAAGATCGTGATGTTCTTCTTCAGCCATTATAATTTGTGGCCTAAAATTCAATAGACTTCGTTTGGTCTCACTTTTATTTCAATTTTTCTTTAAATTTCTGTTTGACCATACATTTCGTTGTCATTTTAGGTCCTAACTTTTTCATCGAGTTTTTTGAACCAAAATTTTACATTTCAATTTAACCTCAGACGTTTATAACGATGAACAAAATTCTCAAAAATTTTTTCCATTCGCCAAATAACAACAACAAATTCTTTATTTACATATTGAAAAACACAGTATCTTTTGCCATTGCTGACATATCCTTCATCAAGATATTATGTTGATAATAATTATTTCTTTCCAAGTAGTCGGTACTTCTATTTAATATCTCATCTAAACCTGGCTCTCCGTCATCTGCCGCATTATTATCGCCATAAAAAGGGTTTTCATTTTGATCCAATTTCATCAACGAATAATTTCCTTGTAAAGCCTCGAGTATCATTCTTGCTCCTTCAATTGATATATTATTCTTCGATATATCCAACTCCAATAATGTCGAGTTACCAGCGATACCTTCTGCGATATATTTACATCCTTCATCAGATATCATACATGATGACATTCCGATTACTTGAAGAGTTTTATTTGTCTTCAATAACTTCGAAAATGACTTCATAGCCGAATCCGAAGTGAAGAAGTTTTTGCTCAATGAAATATGTTCCAATGTATTATTAATAATTAATGCGTTACACAACGCTACGAACCCATCACTTGTCATTGATACTTCATTTAGCTCCAAATCTTTCAGTGTCTTATTAACTTTTAACTTCTCAGCAATCATTTTAATCGAATTACTATCGAATGTATTGCCGCTTAAGCGCATTACTGTGATCGATGTGTTCTTCGCAATTAATTCGCATAAGATTTCGGCTCCGCTCGAGTCAATAGAGTTATATCGTAAGTCAATTGTCTTCAACGTTTTGTTGTTCATTAACGAAACGGCGATGGGCCATACTCCATAAGAGCGTAAGTTGTTCCGCGACAAATCCAAAAATTGTAATGTCGCGTTCTTGGATAACGCAACGCCGAAGTATCCGGCGGTGTGCGTTGAGAATAAATTAGCGCCGAGTTGTAGCTTTAATAAACTTTTGTTCTTAAAGATCATGTCGGCTAAGTATATCGCGCCTTTGTCATCGATTTTATTATACGATAACGCTAAAGTGGTTAATGAACAGTTCATGCGTAGGCTCATGCATAGTTCTTCTAATAGTTTCGCAGTGAGGGAACAATGCCAAAGATATAATGCTTGCAGTGAACATGTCGGAGCTTCGAATAGACGGCCTAAGGAATTAATGGCATTAAAATTAAGCTCGTCTTGAATGAGTAAGGTCTTGAGTGTATGATTGTCTAATAAAGAATCGGCTAAGGCGGCAGCTCCTAATTCATTACATCCACATTTGATGACATCTAAGCCCGTAAGATTGGTGTTACTTGTAAGTGAACACGCAATGGATTCAATCCCACGGTCTCCTATTTGTGGATTGTCACGAAGATCAAGCCAATAGACGGGAACATTAGAACGTAAAGCACCAGCTAAGGCTTCAGCACCCATTAATGAAAAGTCATTCTTACGAAGACAAACACTAATAGGGTCACGATTGGGTGGAAGCTTTTTAAGAGTTTTGGATAATTCAATTATTGATTCATCCGAAAGTTTGTTATTGGAGATTTCAAGGTGTGTAAGTTTGGGGTTGGTTAGAAGTAGATTGAAGATTTTAATGGCAGATTTTTCGGTTAATGCATTATCAAAAAGAACAATTTTGGAAATAAAACTATTACTGTTAAGTGCTTCAATTAGAATATCAATCATATCATCGGTCATTTGAATTGTACACATGTTGAGCGAGTTAATAATAGGATCATTTCTCTTGAGCAGTGGCACTATCCTTTGAAACCGCTCCATTATTTGTGAAAACGTTAAATACTCATTAACGTTCATCAATATACAAAACTGTTCTTTCGATAAAATACAAAATATAATATAAAAAATTTCAAGAAAGAAGTTTTTTTCAAGTTACCAAGTGAAGCGGTATTTTTTTTAAATTAATATTATTTATTCATCCTTTTTCGATTATGACAAAAAAGAGTTAACTAAAGTAGATTAATATGCCATTTTGAAATCATTTTAGAAATGCAAGTAGTTCTTATATATTGATTCATATTGGTGATAAAAAAATTCAAATTTTATATCCAGTTTCTTCCAGAATTGTTATGCTTATATACATATTACAAATGGTTTAACGTCTTTAAAGAAAAAAATCATATTTTTGTAGATAATAAATAAAATTCATTTTTTATTGAGAATTGAGTTAACCTTCATAAAGTATTTACTGATTCCTGAATTATAAAAATGTATATTGAATATGGCCTTAGTTACTGAGATATGAATCAAAATTTTTCGATTAATAAAAACTAGGAATTTTTTTGACTTAAATATTATTATAGAACATAAAATGTAATGGTCGTTCATCCTGGCTTGATGATATAAACCCAATTTTTTAACGAGTTATGATCAATCAAAATTCAGAAGAAATTATTTTGTATAATCAAATTACATATAATTGACAGAAAAACCATATTGAAATATAGCATGTGAATATAACTTTTTTAGTTCTTTGATTATATTTCTAAAGCATAACTAAAAAAATCAAAAATATTAACTAAAAAACGAATTTTTGGTGACCGTTTAGAAATTAACAGTGTCCTTCTGCATTTGATTCACTAATGGGCCCCTTCTGTCTGAGCTCTTTCCCGCTGATGTTGTATAATTCGCAGATAGTTTGATAATACAGCACATGAAATTGGAAAACTCCCCAAAAAAAGGATACAAGAAGTGATAATGGAATTAATTCCAACACCTTTCGAGGAGCGAAGAAATGAATCGCATTCTTGCATCGAAAGATTTTCACAAATATCTGAATTTCCATAATGGACAAGCGTTGAACCCAAACCTATTTGAACAATGGAAATAACTAAACAAAAAATCAAGTAATAGATAAAAAGATTACCCTGATTCCATTTCTTGACTGATATTATCCGGATCAAAACCACAATAAAAATTGTAACTGCAAGCACAAAACTTGTTAACCCGATTATGCTTTGGCAAATTCTGTTAGTGTTGTTCGGAATAGCGCCAAGATCATTTCGACAGTAAACAAAAATTGAGTGAATGAAAGGAGGAAGTTCCAGAATGGAAGTGAGAACACAGAGTCCAAATAAAAATGCAAGGTCGAGATTGTTCATAGATGATATCTACGTTTTTAGATGGGCTTCGTAGTTTCAAAACGTGAAGTGTCTTAACGTTCTCTGCGGACAAACCTTGTCAATTTTAGTAGCAAAAAAATTGTGTAAAAAAAGCGGGGTTTTCACCAATGTTTTTGGAAATGTGATATAAAAAAACTGAATAAGAATATTTAAATTATCTTCAATTTCATGATCTTCAAAAAAAGGTAGAATTTTTATATATGATTTAATTTGTTAAATTTATTTATTGGAAATGTTAAAGATTTTTCATTACTTTTACTAAAATAAATATGAACATCAGATGTATAATTTGTTATATAATTATACCATTCCATATTATTTGGTGAAAATGGTTTAATTCCAAAACGACTTGAATAATGTTCATTTGTAGTATAATAACACTAAGTAATGTATAACATGGATTTTCAAGTATATTAAAACATATTTATCATTAATTATTTTATTTGTTATATATTTAACTCTTTCTTCACACCAAAATGAAGAATTATCTAAAGACCAAGGATTTACATTTTTATTTTTACTAATAATATGATTACTTGTTTTTAATAAACCTAGATAAAATTCTTCTTTTCCATTAATTAGTGAAATATTTTTACCTGCAAATGGATCAAAATCATTAACATT
This sequence comes from Histomonas meleagridis, assembly GCF_020186115.1. Lineage (NCBI taxonomy): Eukaryota > Parabasalia > Tritrichomonadida > Dientamoebidae > Histomonas > Histomonas meleagridis. The sequence continues at coordinate 178,694 of NW_027150805.1, forward strand.
TGTAATATCGATTGAATATTTATAATAGAAAGAAATTCAATGTTAATGATATGAAAATGGTTTTTCTAGTTTTATATATGCAGTAAATATATTCGATTTTAAATCTAAATATGGTTGAGATGAATAAACATTTGAAATTGATGAAGTTATTTCAACATTAAATCCATTCATGTTTTGAAGTAAAGCATTTTCATAAATATATAAGAATTTTGGAAATATCATAACACTCCTACAATTTAGATATGAAACTATATCATTACATTCAAATATATAACAATTTAATATAATATTTGCTTCATTTACAAAACTATGTATATTTGATTCATGAATTATAACTGTATCAATGTTAAGTCTATCTGGAATTGGACAATTTCCTATGATTATTAAATTAATATTCAGTTGCATTTTTGTTTAAAATATAAGTTAGATTTGTGTTATGTGTGTTTATTGTTAGTTCTTGCGCTTTTTTCCTTGTTATGATTCTTTTCGTTTGGGAAGATAATTAAAATATTGTTGAATTTCGGATTCCATTTCTTTTGTTTGTTCGATATTTAATTGGTTATTATCTTCTAAGTGAATTGTTGCGTTATGGGATAATGTTCCTGCTGTTTGTGTTAAACGATGCTTTGATGAAATTATTGATAAAATTGATTTCAAATCAGTTTCATAATTTATAATTCATGAATTGTTGTTGAGAAAAGCGCCTGACTTCACTTCCTCCACTTTTTGAGCGAATTATACAATAAATTATATTAGTTGATGGAAAAAATATCGTATACGAACTTTTTGAATTGTATTTACAACAGAGTTCACAAAATGTTTCCTCGAATATTTCATAATCATGACAGCGTTGAGCAAAACGTCTTTAAGATAATCACGTCGTGTACATATAAGTTCCCTGACATTGAGTAATCTAATGAAGCAATTGACTCATTAGTAAAATTGAATTTAGATTCTAAGAAAAGATTTGGGTCGAGAGATAGTAATGATATTTTTAATCACTCATTCCTATGCCGGTATAAACGAGTATAATTAAAAGCCGCCTTTTATACCATAGCTTGATTCACTATAAGATACAACGTATTTCTTGGAAAGATATATGTTCAGAGAAAATGATGTATCTGATATATTGTTCGATAATAATGAGTTAAGATTTTTATATTAAAGAATTAATTTAAAGTAAAAAAGAAATTCGAAGTTAACAGAAAAAAAACATTATCATGTGATAAACACCCTGTAGTTTGACCATCTTTACACTCAAAATTTGTAAAATTACCAATTTTATAATAACGAATTATATTTGGACTGTGAAAATGAAATAGTTAAGTGGTCTTAATTTTTTTTAGATATTAATAATACTTTTATCAGAAATATTAAGTAACAATTCACTTTAAAAAATACCTTTATTAATATGCTAGTATATAATATATAGAATTTCAAGTAGATTCATCTAATCTTCGATCTGAAGATTTGCTTTTTCACGTCATATTACATATGATAAAGATAAACTATTGAAAATGAAAAACTGGATGATTTTTAAGTACCTTAATTTTGAGTGTAAATTGAATCCGAAGTGGATTTTTTTCAGAAATGGTTGTCAGCTTGACGTTTTAATCTTCCAAAACATGCTTTTTCTGTTTGCGTTATGCTCATTAAGGAAACATACTAAAGCAACTTCTCACAAATACACTGTAGAATATCATGATCATGATAGCGAGAAAGGAAAACCTTCCACAGCTGTTGACGATGACAAAAATATCACATTATTAAAAAATTATTCAGAATATCTCAATCAAGAAACAGTACAGAATAATAAAAAACGATCTAGATATGAGCAAGAAAGTGATGATGAACAAGAAAGTGATGATGAACAAGATGGATTTGGGTTTGTTGGTGGATATGATGATGATGATGATACTTCTGATTTCATATATGATGACTCATGGTTGTATGTTAGTCCTAATCAACCCAACTCACGAAGTTCAATTTTGAAACACGCGTCTTCTATCACAACAAAAGATCGCGATCGAATTCATACTGGCTTATCTAAAGAAGGCAAAGAGGGCCAATGGATCGAAGTCATCAAAGCTGGCAAAAAAGTTTTCGACAAACTTAAAAAAGAGAAAGAAGCGAATAAAATCGTTAGCCAAAAGAAAATCACTGTCTTGAAGTCATATTCTGAATTCTTGAAAAAAGGAATCGTTTAAACAAGTGATTTTTTTTTTACTTATGTTTTTCGGTTTATTTAATTAATCTCATAAAATTACTGAAATTAAAAAATTGATTTTGAAAATTGCAATAAAACGGATGTCATCTTAAAATAATTTTATGACAGGTGTATTCCCTTCTGTTTCATGTCTGAACCTTAGTCAACTTAATCTGAGTGCGTATATGAAATTCATTTAATGCCTTTATATAGAGGCATAGCACCAGGGATATATAGGCAATATTGATGACGAAATTACGTTTCTAATGTTTATGAATATACGAATTTATTCGCATTTTTAACAAGTTATGACTTAACAAATGCGCATCACCACTCAATGTGTGGATATAATGCAGTATCACATGAATAAGTTCATCATCACATGAAAAATTAACAAATTTCACCAAAATAATTTATATATTTTATTAAATAATTTTATATTTTTCTGATATAACTATAATACTGAAGGGAAGAATCTTCTTTTCCTTCCTCTCATTCTTGGGATTGGTGCGTCGAACTCATCGTCATTTTCTTTCGGCTCCTTTTTAATTTCTTCGAACTCTATGCTCTTATATCCCGTGACCTTCTTAATTCCGAGGTTCTTTTGTAGCCAAAATCTTATTGGTGGACATCCAATCCCAAACAATTCAAACGGATTTATTTCGGGAGGAAGTTCACCGCCGATAGCCTTTTCAATGGCCATTTTTGGGGTGTCCCCTCTTCCTTTCAATTGTTCACCGTGCATTTGAACTTCAAATGGGAACAATATGTTGTCAATAACTCTGCAATAATAAGTTTTGTTTTCATATTTAATACGTGATCTAAATCCAATTTGACATAGGTAACCAAATATAGAAAAGAATTCACCAGTACCAAGTGCTTCAATAATAGTATCTTTAATAGTGAATGGTAATATTATATCTTGGAAATACTTTGACTTTAATTGTATCTTTGGTGATGGAATTTTACTTTCTATGATATATGAAATAATTGAATCAATTTGTGCCATTAATTGTTTCTTAGAAAAGAAAATTGCTAAACGTGGATTCACATTATTGATTTTACCTTTAATATTTTCATTAATTTCTTTTTCACTACCAATTTGATATTGTTCAATTTCTTCTTCTGGTATTAAATGAAGAAAAGGTTGTTGAATAACTAATGTACAAGGCTTACTAAATCCAAACTTATAAATATGTTGGAATAAAATTGGGTCCATTTCATAATGATTCCACCAATCTGTCTGGCTCTGTAAACTTTTGAAATCCACTTTTTCAAACTCGTTTTCAAAAAATTCGTTAAAACGATCAAACCACTTTTTAGCGTTAATTATTGAATTAGCGATTGAATACGTCATAAAACTAAATTCAGGTTTTTCATAGAAGACAACCGTCGGGTTAAAATCTTGTGAAGAGAGTAATTCTTCAGCTGAAATAATAATATTTTTTAAGTCTTCCATTGGATCATTTACATTAGCAAACTCTGCAAAAAGATTACAATGTTCTTCTGATTTAGGGATACCGAAATATTTAATAGTTTTAGTAATTGATAATAATCGAGGTGAGATTTGAATTTCTTTTGGAGTTTCATCTTCTTTTTTCTCGACAATTCTTTTTGTGTGTTTATGTTTTTTAGATTTTTTATGAGTTCTTCGATAACTTTTCGGGTTAATTCTTTTGAATAATTGATTAAATCTCTTTTTAAGGAATTTCTTTTCTACGTTTTGTTTATCATTAAATACATTTTCAAGTATTGGACCGAATTGATTCCAACCGAATTGATAAACGCCATTAATTAATCGTTGGTCATCATCTACATTCCAATCATCATCATCGTCATCATCCAATTTTGGAATACTTTTTGGGAAATTTTGTGAATTCTTTTCATACCATTCATTAAAATATTTTAAGTCCAAAAATCGTTTCTTTAAAGTTCGAGATCTTTTATCTATTTCGATTAAAAGATCGGATTTTCTTTTCTTTTTAACAAAACGTTTTAAATCATTTTGTTCATTTGTTAATTCTTCATAACCAGTAAATAACTTTAATAAATTATCTTGAATTTCTTCTGATATAATTTGTAATATAACACAACAAACATCAATTAATTTATCTTCGCCGAAATCAAATTTACATCTTTCACTAATTTCTTTCCATCTTCCCCATCCATAAATTTCTAATCCTTTTAATATGGTATAAAAATCAAAATGTTTTAAATCTTTTTCTTCAAAATCATCAAGATCATCATCATCATAATATAAACTTTTCGTTCGATTTCTTTTTTGTTCTGTTGGTGTATCTATTAAATTTGGATGATTATTTATATAATCATTTAAGAACTCATCTAAAACAATTTTATTTTCTAATAAATTATCATTAGTTTCATTAATAATAACTTCTGGTTTATGAGTTCTTTTTGTTAATATTTCTTCAATAGTTTCTTCTTTAAATTGTTTAAATTGTAAATTATTTTCAAGTTTTTCTTTCTTAATAAATTTTATACCTTTTTGTAATGTATCGTTATCATTATCTTGTTGATTACGTGAATTAGATTTGTTTTCATTAAACATATTCTCTTGATTTAATTGTTTTTGTAATATTTTTCGTACCATATCATCTTCATATGTATCACGACATACTAAACGATATACTTCGACTTTATTCTTTTGTCCAATTCGATGACATCTTGCTTGAGCTTGTGCATCATTTTGTGGGTTCCAATCAGAATCATATAATATTACGGTGTTACCTGCTGTTAAATTTAATCCTGTACCACCTGCTTTAGTACATAATAAAAAGATAAAAACATTCGGATCAGAATTAAAACTATCGATTCTTCTTTGTCTTTCATTCCCTGTAATTGATCCATCAATTCTTTGGAATAAATAATTTCGACATAAACAAAATGTTTCTAAAATACCTAACATTTGAACAAATTGTGAAAATATTAATATTTTTGCATTCTCTTGTTTAAGTTTCATGAATAATTTATCTAAAAATATTAATTTACCTGATGTATTAATAATTAATTCATTTTCATTTTCACATTTATCTATAGGATCAATGAATTTCATCCAACTATTTTTCTCATCAAATAATTTCGGATGATTACATATCTTACGTAATTGCATTATATAATTATTACCATGATTTTGAAAGTTTATCATTTTATAATTATCACGTTGTGTTGATGCAATACCCATTGCTATTAAATATTCATATAAATTCTTTTGTGTTTGTGTTAATTCTATATCAACAATATGTTCTTCTTTTTCACCTATTGATTTTTCGACTTGATTTTTCTCTCTTCGTAACATATATTTATTAATGACATTATTCTTTAATAATTCAACTTTATCTTCATATTCTTCATTAAATTTATCTAAATCATTAAATTGTTCTGGTTCAATAAAATGTAATAATGACCAAAACTCAGATAATTTATTTTGTATTGGTGTCCCTGTTAATAATAATTTATGTCGGACTTTTAATTCTTGTAATACTCCATAAATCTTTTTATTATGATCTTTTAATCGATGTGCTTCATCAACTATGAAATATTCCCATGTAAAACTATTAACTAAATTAAAGACATCTTCTTTAAGTAATTTCTCAAAATTTAATAACATAACTTCAAACTTACAAACATCTCGATTATCATGATAATATAATTCATAATCTGTAATGATTTTCCTTTGTTCTGGTCCTCCTGAGAATAAAACAACATTTAAATTTGTCCAATTATGGAATTCTCGTTCCCATTGTTTCAATGTAGATAATGGTGCAACAATTAAATATGGTCCACGAAATCCAATTTGAAATAAATCATTGATCATACAAACACTTTGCGCTGTCTTTCCTAAGCCCATTTCATCAGCTAAGATTGATGAACGATGTTCATACCAACATTTACGTAACCAATTTAACCCGTCAACTTGATAACTACGTAATTCTCGTCCATCTTTAAACTCTGGTAATGGTATTTGATAAGGTTTTAATGTCATCGAAAATTCATATTCAGACATTTCTTCAGGTTTCGAGACATATTCTCGATAATTCTCTGGACGTTGGACTTCAGTACGATTCGGTGGTATTTGTCGCATTATTTCAGTAAGTTTCTCTTCGCGTTGACGATATTCAGCTATGGATTGATCATTATCAATGAAATCACGATATTCCCAGGTGACAACTTCATAGTTGTTCTCCGATTTTTGATTCATATGGTCACTCTCTTTTTGCCAGATCACTAAATATTGATCGGTTTCTTCATTATACCCAATTACTTTGGAAACTTCGATATTTTCACTTTGGAGAATTTGGAGATTGGGTATATTATGGAATTTAACCATTTCAACGCCTTTGCGAAGAGTCTTATAAAACGACTTAAGAAAACGATCACCATTAAACGAATCAATTTGATTCTTTGTAAGCCACCGACATTGCCCATATGATTCCCCTTTGAATTTAACATAATATTTTGGTTCTTCCGATGGTTCAATTTCAGTCCCAATCACTTTCTCAATAATTGGGCCTTTGGGTTCGTTTTTTTCTTGCTCATTTTCGTCTTCTTCACTTTCGTTTGTTGAGCTGTCGGATTCTGCATAGTTCTGACCATTACGACTTCGTGTATCGTGAAAACGGTAAGCAATCCCAGAACTATCACCAGAATCAAATTCACTCTCTGTGGTGATCTCGCTGGAATAGTCATCGGAATCAAAGTCATGACGTCTTTTCCTTTTAGTTGTTCTGGCTCCTGTGTCGACCTTTTGAACATTGTCTTGTTGAAATTGTTTGTTTTGTGATTGTTTGGACCTAATCCTGCTTTTTTTTGAGAAACCATATTCGTAGTCGGAATCATCTGATTCATAACTTGAACTTGTATCGCTAAAACTTGTTGAGCTATCAGAACTCATTTCACTTGATGACTCTGCATAGTTCACTGATTGCAATGGGCGATCTGAATGCCTTATAGGTTGGCCATATTGAAAATTATTGCTTTCATTGTTATAATATGAACCGTCCATAATGGAATTGATCGAAAACCGTCGAAATTACTTCAAAAAGTACTTAATTTTTGGTCGGCATCAAAGCACAGCCTTGCCATTCATTTTAGTTACACTTTGAAAAAATGAATACTTTATTCTGATTCTGAAAAATTTTCACTTGTGAATACCAATTTGCTCTTTTATTTTGGTTAAATTAAATTATTTTTAATAGTAAAATTGTTGTTATTGCTTTTTTTTCATAATGAGCAAAATATAATTTTTAAATCTTTATTTGGAATTTCAACTCATAAGTTATAAAAATGTGTTGATGAGCGGATGTTTATTCTTTTAGTTGGGGTAACCAAGGAAATCAAACCAGAATTGGTAAAATCCATAAATGGAATAAAAATATATTTTTACCATTTCCTGATTTGGAAAAGTTCTGGCTTTCTGTCCTTTTCTTCTTTGGATTCTCCGTGCCTGATCCTTGTCTTCTTTGGACGATCATCGACAAGAAGTGTACCTAAGTTAATTGCTTCTGGTAAGATTACGTATCTAATGGATGCACCACGTATTGTCATGTTCTCAAGTCTTTCTTTTGGTTTTCCAGGTCTTTGAATTTGAACGAGTCTGACATGAGTATTCATTGCTGAGTCAACACCAACAACAGTCCCTTCAATTACGGTATTATCTTTCAGTTCAATTGTAACGTGTTCACGAACCAATTTCCTGAGGAAATGGACTAGCTTCATTTGGAAATGCCCCTTTAGCCGGTACGATAGGAAAGTGGCAATATTAAAAAAATCGACAAAAAAATCTCATAAACAAAAAAGAATGTTTAAATAATAAAACACTTTATTAAACTTTCTGGTTATTTACATTTTTCTCTGGTAAATTATTTTTCAAGTATGAAGTACTCATAATAAGTAAAAATTGCAATATCAAAAAGTACTTTAAATCTATTTTATTAAAAGATGATAAAATCAGGGAATTACTAATCTATTTCGAAACTTGATTTCTTTGATAAAAAACTCTCAAGAAATTTCTTTGCATTAATATAATATTGTTCTGTTACACCATAAGCCGAGTTTATACAAATTGTTCTTGAGTCATGAGGATTTATTCCCTCAAATGGATTATCATCATCTTTATAATAAATAAATCTTGCGTTATTAATTAATGCGTCACCTTCTAATTCAACATATTTACATAATTTACTATATGCGACACATGTTTGTATTATTGAAGCTTGAAATTGAAAATCAGGAAAAGCTCTAAAATGCTTTGCCAATGTTTTATTAATTTCTTTTGGAAATAATTCATGAACTTTACGTAACAATGTTAAAGATATTGGTAATACTGAATGAGTTGTTTCACCTCTTGGTGTTACATTTGTACGATTTACACATGCACTCAGCGTATAATGTAATGAAGCCCAATATTCATCTCCATCAATTGATGGTGATTTTAATTTATTCTTAAAATTTACATAAAAATTATATTTTCTATGTACATATTTCCAATTATTTTGTTTTACTGCAATAATTGGAAGATGCGTTTCTTTATCAAAAAAATCCCATTTCGTTGTTGGGCGGGAAAAGAAAAAATCATCATTTAAATATAAAAAATGTTCAGATAACTCAGGAATATTTATAATACAATGTTCTATTACACGTGAATTATAAGTTGGTAAAGCAAATTTAGGGATGATTTGTGTATGATCAACATATACGATCTTTGAATGATTTTGTCTAACAAACGGAATGGTTTGATTGTCAGTTATAATGAATATTTTGCGAACCCATGGTGCATATAATTCAACACTTCGAAGTGAGTATCGGATTTCTTCAATATTTTGGAAACGAACTTTATCTAGTTCTTTGTTATGTTCTACTCCGCATTGTATTTCGGTTTTTTTCTTTTTGGCTTGCCATACTGGATCGTTGCCATTTACATATGTATAAACAATATCAACATCAATATCATTAGGATCCGTTTTTTTAGATAATAGTATTTGGGCTAACATCGGTTCTTGCTTAGTAATTTTATTATTAAAATTAGATGTTGAAATCGTTGTGACTTTAAAAGATATTGAAGAACAAAAATTTAGTGACAGAAGTAAAACGTAAGAGACAATTATAATTATAAAAAAATATTTTTCATTTGATTTTTGGCGTTTTTGGTTAACCATCTTCAACCAGTCATTCAAAATTTCTTATGGATCCGTTATTTTGAAATCCTTGGCATTTGAAAACAGAAGATTATTTCTGTAGAATCTCTTTTAAATAAAAATTTAAATCAATAAGAAATAATGAGCTTGAACATGACATACATGAAATACTTTGTAACACAATTATAAACCAAAATATTTATAAATAGGAGACCATTTTTTAATAGTTTTAATTTTGAAATTATTTATAATGTTCCAAGTACATTTCAGCGAATAACAAATAGATTCAGCAAATTTATAGTAAGACATAATGAATTTTCAAAAATAATTTTTGAATAACAACAAATAAATAAAATTTTATGAAAAAACAAAGCAAAAATATTTATTGTATTGTGGCTGAGAGTATAAGGCAAAGAATGTTTCGATATTTTTATATAATGGGTCCGTTTCTTGAAACACTAAAAAGATTTAGAGACACTTTTCTGTACGTTAAGATTAAATGTCATCGAGTGTTTTTAAGCAAGTTTTCGCTGGTGCTAAGCAAGAACCTGCCCTTTTCCCCAGAAAGAATGAAAATAAAACCCCAAATCAAGAAAATGATAATACAAAAAACTCAAAAAATTTAACACCACGAAGAAGATATAACTCTCAAGATGCATTTGAACAATTAAAAAGACAAAACGGTACAAAGCAGAAAGCTAAGAAAATAACTAAAATTGAAAGTGAAACTCTATATAAAAAAGAAGACAAATATTTGAAAAAATGGCATAATAAAAAAGAAAGAGAAGACACCATGAAAAGAATTGACATAATGACTAAAAAGCTTAAAGTTCTCACAGATGAAATGATTGAGACAAGAAATGCTTTAACAAAAACAGAAATTGAAAATGAAGAATTAATTGAACAAAATTCTAAATTGGAAAGAAATATACAAGAGCTAACTGATGAAACAACGGAGAAACATGAGGCTCTTCATGATATGGAAAAGTTCTTTGAAATTCGTCAAGAAGAGCAAAAAGAATTTTGGGAATTTAGAATAAATGAGCTACAAGCACATGTTGAAGCGCTTCGAATGGAAAAATTTAATTCATCGCAGTTTTCAACAATTTAAATCCTTTTTGAAAGGAATGCCTTACTATATTTAAGATGAAAAAACCTATTAAGATTTGTAGATGTTTAAATATGAAAAGATTTTTTCCAATTTTTTTTTTCCATTATAAATTTTTGTTGAGCAAGACAATGTCTCAAAAAGTGGTATCGGAGAAATACCGATTATGAATTCTGGTATTTACTTATGTCACTTTTGATGATACATACTTTTTTGAATGTGGCAATTTCATTAATGAACACCAATGCTGATTGAAATTAATATAATTGAAATGCATCTTAACGTTAAGAAAACAAATAACGTTCGAAGGAAGGAAAAATCCCGGGGTTTTGTAAAAAAGGTAAAATGAGCATTTTGGGCCAGCCTACATACTCTATTATGGTTGTCGGATCTGGAGGCACAGGCAGATCTTCTATCACTATGCAACTTGTAGAAAGGAAATATTATAAAGATTTTGATCCAGGGCTTGAAGATATTTACATGTGTTCCCTTTTAGTCGATGGGAAAACTAATATCATTGAAATTCTTGACATTGCAGGAGGTAGTGACTTTTATCAAATGTGGATGCATCAATTGAAATATAAAAATGGTTTTATAGTTGTTTACTCAATAGATGACCAGGATTCTTTTAATACTGCCGAGAGATGGTGTAATGATATTGTTCGAGAAAAAAAAAGTTATAATATTCCAATTGTTATTTGTGGAAATAAGTGTGATCGAGAAGACAAACGAGTTGTTAGCCAATTTCAAGGTCAAGAACTCGCATTACGATTTGGTGCAAAATTTTTTGAAACTTCTGCAAAGTTGAATATAAACATCACTGAATCATCTTCAGAACTTATAAGAATGATGGAACAGATACCTAATAGAAATGGTAACAAACAAAAAACACAATTCTAAAAATTGCAAGCAAGAGATTTGTATGATATATTAAACATTTACATTTTTTATTTTTATTCGAATAAATTTGGTTGGCTTCATGAACAAATGAGTTATCACTCTTTTGTTCCATTTTCTGAAAGACTTTTTATTCGAAGAGATCCAGCCAAAAATTTGAAAAAAATACTTAAAAGTGACAAATACAAGTCCTGTTTGTTTTATGACGACGTCTGATGATATCAGGGAGCAATTTGATCTCTCTAGTCAAGTAACATTTTCTGAATATCAACACGATGCAGTTACATATGCATCTATGCGAAAGTGTTCATTTTTTACTCATATCAATATCCTCAGAAGATTATGGGAATATGCGATAATGTTTATATGTTTGTTAGGTCCATCCGAAATCCTTGTTGTTGGTGTTATATTTGATCAAGTTTTCATTTCGATTTATTCAATTTTATTTCTTTTTGATCTTATTTTTTTATTTGATCTATTTGTCGTACGGAACACCGTTACAGTTCATAGAGGTCAACTTGTTCGAACGCCGGATTTATTTAAGCAATTTTATGGAAAGTGGTATGTTTATATACATCTTATTTCGTCAATTCCATTAGGATGGATTGGGATAGTAGTCAAGAATCGAATTGTTTACATTGTTCTATCTTTAAACAAAATATTACGATTATATCGCGGATTCAAAGCCTACAAAACCACCACCAAACTATTACCGTACATTGGCAGTGTTCTCTCCATATTACCCATATTATATCTCATGCTATTTTCCATCAATTTATTTGCCTTTGCCTTCACTGTCAATGCGCAAGTTAATGGATTTGAGAATTCATTTTTGCACCAATTTTACGATCGTAAATTTAACATAACGCAATTATATTTTACTTCGTTATATTTCATAATGACGACCATCTTAACCATTGGTTATGGTGACATTTCTCCCACGACAACCACTGAAATTGTTTTAGCAATTCTCGCGCAATTATTTGGCGTCACGATCCAAGCGATTCTTACGTCTAATTTAGTTGCCATATTAATTGATCCCGAAGAAAATGAATATGTTCAACATTATAAAGTTGTACAAGATTTTCTTCGGTTTAAAGAACTTGACAATGATCAACGTAAAGTCATCCGTAATTATTGTCAATATAAATGGGATAAAACAGGCGGATTCGGTAACATTACTAAGATATTAGGGAGAGTACCACCATCATTACGTTGTACCATTAAACTCGAAATTATTTCGAAGTTATTTAACATAACTAAATCATTTAGAACATTAAATAGAAATCAATTACATATGTTAGCAGACATAATATTATTTAAGGATTATTCGCCTGATGATATAATTATTCGTGAAGGTGAAGTTGCGGATAAATTAATATTCTTGAAAACTGGTACAATCGATGTAATAGTTGGTGGACAAGTCGTAATGACACATTCTTGTAATGAAGATAAGGCAATAGGAGAATATGAAATGTGTACCGGGTCAATAAACCCAATGACAATGAGAGTGGTGACGTTTCTGGAAACGTGGATAATAAAAATAGAGGACTTGCTAAAGCTGATGGATAAGAAAAGAAGAATTAGAGTGAAAGTGGTGTCGAGTTTGTTGACGTTTTATCCAAACGCTTATGATGAAATTACATACACTTTGATACCAAATGAAAACGAAAGAATGCTCTTCGCAAGCTATTGGAAACAATATTAATATTAGAGAATAAATGTTTTTAATTTTTTGATATTTTGTAATAATTTTATAATTTTTAAATATGAAAATTTGGGGTGGCCCAATATATGAAACAGAGAATTGTTGTTCCAAAGGTACAAACGCAATGCTCAACACCAAAAAAGACAAATAATAAAAATGCACCAATGCCAAAAATAATTAAACCTACACTGCCACCTATTCAAGATAGGAAACTAGTAGACTCATCAAGACCACAATCTGCAATATCCTCTTCGCGTTCAGATGAAACAGAAACAACTGTTGAAGTGGAGCATTTACCTCTTCATTCAGTTAAAACTATAAAGCGTTTTGAAGATGAATTAATTAATGATCCAGCTACATCACGTTCTACATCAATTTTAAACTACTTACATGAAATGGATGAAACAAATCCAGAACCATCACTTGATAAAATCATTCAGTTAACAAAGTCATGGAAATGTGATTCAATTATTTCTGTTGATTTTCGTGTTTATCATATTCTTACCCAAGCTCTTTTTACATTAATACGTCAACTTTGTCAAAAACAAGATTATTCTAAAACATTATTTAAAGCATTATCAATTTGTATCCACATTATACCTTCATCTGATCATGAATCTCTTCTTATCGTACTAAAGCTAATGCACAAAATGAGCCAAAGTGAACAATTTGATACAGATTTTTCCAATTGTTTCATTATCAAACCCCTTGTATTTCATTCATTTGAACAAGTAGAGAAAATACCTGTTTATTCTGCTGCCATTCTTCGACATGTTGGCACCTTAGAAGTTAATGCAAAAGAGATGATTCAAAACAATGCAATTAAATTAATATGTCAAACTCTTCGAACCAAAATCAGAAGAGAAAGATTTACTCCTGAAATGGGACTTTATTTTTATCAAGTTATTGACTTATTTAACACATTGTTCCAATTCATCAGTGATTTCACCATCATTTGCCGATACACTCTTCCATTGAATTTGATGGATATTTCTATGATTTACAGCAACGATATAACTGTTCAATCAGCTTCTTCAAAAGCTTTATCTTTGTTAATGACGCAACAAGAATGTGTAGAAGTATTAGAAGATGAAGACATTACACCATTGTTTTTCTTAATGAAGAACAAGAACAAAAAAATTGCGCAAGCATCATGTTTATCATTATCTAATGCATTAAATCATTCATCAATTCTTGTTGAAAATGTTTGTTCAATGGCTCCACCATTTGGTGTCTTTGGCTTATGCGAAATTTTAAAAGAAACGAATGATACTAATATGATATTATCATGTTTAAGATGTTTAGCTAAAACAAGCGAACTCAAACAAGGAATGGATTCCATCATGTTATACATTCAATATATAGTTCCATTACTTGATACACCAATGGATGATGTCGATGTTTGGACGGAATCACATATGATTGTAGCAAATGCACTTATTATATTAAAAAATGCCACAATTATAAATAATAATAAAATAGCAAATATGATAAAAGGAAAATTAAGACAATTAATGAACTTCGGTGTTGTGGATTACGTAATTGACTTGATGAAAGTTTTAATGAAAACACCACTTGGAAAAGAAATATGTAATGAAGTTAGCGACTTTGAAGAAGTACAATTTGTTTTTATGAATAAAATGTAACTATAATGTCATGTTTTATGTAAAGCATTCATTTAAATATTCGTTAAGGTTGTACTTCAAACGGTCGCCACTGAAAAAATATTGTTTTGTTAATAAATCGATACACATTTATAATTTTAATCTGTGAATCAAAAAAATATTTATAATTATTAATGCTCTTCGTTAAATACTAAATCATTTTATTTTTGATTTTTTTATTATAGATAATCAATTTCACGTTAAATTGAAAAGTTAAGAGATCTCTCTATTTCATTTTTTATAATTATATGATATATTTAAATTTTTAATTAATTTTTATTTATATTCAGTTAACATTGAGTTCCATTCATTTTGAGAACAAAAAATCATGAAAATTTATTTTTAAATATAATAAACAACATAATAATTTCAATTCATGTTACCATATTATTTCAGTAAATTATTATTTGATTTGGAGATAAAAATGTCAATAACAAGTAAATACGATCAAAAAGCATAAAGAAGACCTAAAAAGTAGGAACATGAAAAACCTGTTTTCGAATATATTTTTCTTATTATTATTTATATTTAAATATGATCCTCTTGTATTAAATAAATAACATTAGTATATATATATTTTAGATTCAAATAATGATATTATAATATTATAATGTTATCTTGTAATTTGCAATTGAATTTTTTTTCAAATTTATCCAATATCTCTCTATTACTACTTTATTTTAAATATTTTTCACAATATTTGATGTTATTATTTATTTCATTTTGTCTAATATATCCATTCCTCTCTATTCATTTTAAGTTTCATTTTTTATAATTGAATTGTTTTTAATCGTTTTATATTCAATATTTTTTGTTTATTATACCAGTATATTTCAACTTTTTTTGATGGTTTTCGAGAGAACGATCATCACAATAATCTAACATGATAATGTTATGAGAAAAAAATGGAAATCTTGAGTTTATTAAATACAATAAAAGTATTTATTTTTCAAATTATAATCTAACATGGAAATTCTCATCCATGTCATCGAATAGCTCAATATGGTAATTATTCACATGATGCGATAAGATCTTTCTTATTCTGTGTACGATTGTTTTCAATTCAGTAGGAAGTACTCAATAATTTCTTTCTTTTTATGTTTGTTATAATGAATTGATATTTTAAATATATATTAGGTAATTATTTTCAATATTTAAATCAATATTATATTTTGAAGCTGAAAAAAATCACATCGAAATGGTTAAATTACTTCTTGAACAAGAAGGAATTGATATTAATGCTAAAGGTATTTATTTATTTTATTTAATATATATTTCAGCAATTTACAATTTAAAAACGATATTAGGAATTTAATTAAGTAATCAAAAAAAAAACTTCACTTATTATAGCATCTGAAAATGGTCATACGGAAATAGTTAAATTACTTCTTGAACATGAAGGAATTGATATTAATGCTAAAGATATTTATTTATTTTATATTTATTTTAATAATTTGATATTTCAAAATAATATTTGGAAATTATTTAAATTATTTGCAACAGCACTTATAAAACCATCTGAAAATGGTAACACAGAAATAGTTAAGTTACTTCTTGAACAAGAAGAAATTGATATTAATTACTGATCCATGAATATTATTATAAAATTGACAGTGATGATATTGTACTAAGACAAACCTCTCAGATCAGTCCCAAGCTGCACCAAAACTAGGAGCATAATTTTTGATTATAACAAATTTCATTATTTCTTATCGATTTACACTTCAATCCAGCACTGAATTCTAAAGCAGTGCTACTTATAGACTGTGTGTAAAAGGAGTTGAGGATAATATATTTTGAAAAAAAAATTGTTAACCGTTCAAAAGCTGCCATATGAAAGCTTTCAAGTCTATTCCTCCTCCATCACAGACTTTACGACTTGTTCCTAGCGAAGTTGTTGATATTGAGAAATTATTTTTAAAATTAAACGAAAGCAATCTCGAGTTAACATATCAGAAAGTTTCAAAACTGATGGAAGCTAAACCAAGTTGTCCTTTACTCTATGAATTTTATATTACTCAATTTATTTATATGTCTTATTTTACACAAAAAAGAGAAGCGAGTTTATATGTTTTATTTTTGAATTCATTATCAAACATAAAAAATTTAAACTTTACAAAATTGCTTAAAGTATTAACCATTTATCTTTGTCAAATAAACACATATGAATCCGGATGTCTTCTTAAAGAAATAAATAAAAATGAAATGATACCTTCAAGTATTCTTTATTATGTGAAAAACATTATAAATATAACAAGCCAAGAAACTAAAGAAGCAGACTTGTTAGAAATTCTTCGAAATGATGATTTAGAAGAATTACAAGAAATGTCAACACAAAGTAGTTTTAATTTTAATCAAGTAATTGATCAGCAACTTTATGAAAAATATTCTTTTATAAAGAATCAAAAAGAGGATGTTTCAATAATTGATTTTTGTGCATTTTTTGGATCAATTAAATGCTTCAAATTTTTGTTAATTAATGGATCAAATGTTCAAAACGCATTAAAATATGCAATTGCTGGAGGAAATTTAGAAATTATTCATTTATGCATACAAAACGATTCAACATTTAATAATGCTTTAGAAATAGCAATCGAATTTCATCGAAATGATATTTTTCATTATTTTTATGTTGAAAAAATTGAGAAAAGAAAAAATTTATTTGTGAACAAAGATTTAAATGAATTAGGTATGCAATGTTTAAAACACACGAATTATAAAATTTTATCTTTTTTAGAAAAAGAAGGTTTATCAAAATTAAATCTTTCACTGCAAGAAGCAGCAATAAGATATAATAATCTTCCTTTTATACAAAGTTTTTATGAAGGAAAAATTATAAGAAAAGATCTTTTTTTGGATCTGCTTCAAAATGGAAATCCTATAGTGGTCAAATGGCTCCTTCAAAATAAAGGAATTAAAATTGAGAATGGAGATGTTAAATTACATTACAGTTTATATTAAATATTTATTTAAAATTTCATTAATTTTTTTGAAAAAACTTTTTTCTGGGCATCAAAGAAGAATCATAAGCAATTAATAAAATATCTTTTAAAACAAGGAATTAATATTAATACTAGAGATAATAATGATATTTCAAAATGTCATGTGGAAATCATTTAATTTATTTCAAACAGCACTACTTTTTGCGCTTTATCATGGTCATGTAGAAATAATTAAATTCCTTCTTGAACAAGATGGGATTGATATTAATTCAAAAGATATATTTTTGTTTTATTTGATATTTATTTAAATAATTTTTGATTTCTTATATATATTTGGAAATTATTTAAATTATTTAATACAGCACTTATATTAGCATCTAAAAATGGTAATACAGAAATAGTCAAATTACTTCTTGAACAAAAAGGAATTGATATTAATGCTAAAGATATTTATTTGTTTTATTTAAAATTTATTTTAATAATTTGATATTTCAAAATAATATTTGGAAATTATTTAAATTATTTGCAACAGCACTTATAAAAGCATCTGAAAATGGTAACACAGAAATAGTTAAGTTACTTCTTGAACAAGAAGGAATTGATATTAATGCTAAAAATATTTATTTGTTTTATTTAAAATTTATTTTAATTATTTTATATTTCAAAATAATGTTTGAAACTTATTTAAATTATTTAATACGGCACTTATATTAGCATCTGCAAAATGTCATACAGAAATATTAAAATTACTTCTTGAACAAGAAGGAATTGATATTAATGCTCAAAATATTTATTTGTTTTATTTAAAATTTATTTTAATAAATTTATATTTCAAAATAATATTTGGAAATTATTTAAATGATTTATAACAGCACTTATGTCTGCATCTCATCATCGTTATACAGAAGTTGTTAAATTACTTCTTGAACATGAAGGAATTGATATTAATGCTAAAGATATTTATTTGTTTTATTTAATAATTATTTTAATAATTCGATGTTTAAAAATAATATTTGGAAATTATTTAAATTATTTAATACAGCACTTATTTTAGTATCTTGTTATACTAAAGTTCAACCGTTTTTAAGAAAAAAAGGTGTCACCTATCGTGTTAAAGATATTTTTTTTGTATTATTGTTTAATAATTTTATATTTTAATCTATTATTTGTGAATTATTTGAAAGAGCACTTTTGAAAGCATCTCAAAATGGTCATATAGAAATAGTTAAATTGCTTCTTGAACAAGAAGGAATTGATATTAATGCTCAAAATATTAATTTGTTTTATTTAAAATTTATTTTGATAATTCGATGCTTTAAAATAATATTTGGAAATTATTTAAATTATTTAAAACAGCATATATTATAGCATCTGAAAATGGTCATACGGAAATAGTTAAATTACTTAAAGGTAGTTATACACCAAATGGCTTCAATCATGTCCACAAAGAAGTGCATCATCCAAGGACTCAAATTCCATCAATTTGAAAACCAAATTTATCGATGCTTTTGGGTGTTCTCAATATAATTGAATTGTAACGATGATATTGCACACAAAACAAGAGTACGTTTATTAATTAAAAACGTTAAACTTGCCTGGGAATTAAATGTGGAAATCAACAAATTTTTTCCAGACAATGTTCGAGATATATCAACAAGGTAACGAAAATGATCGGAGGTTAGTAATATTGTCACTTGTAAAATTTCATAAACCAGATTTATTAATTAAATTTTACGTTGCAAAAGGATCTCCACATATACTTCCTAGAAATGTTGCTCATGAAATAATGTCAATTGTTACGAGTTTCTGTCAGGAATGCGATTATACGATTGAGCAAGATACGTTATTAGAAATTATTGATTATCTAACTAAAATAATCAGCGGGAAACAAGACCCAAAAATGTTTTTAAAAATGCACAACTTTTTTATCAAAATATTTGATAATCAACATCAATATGATTTATCGTTAATGTTTAAACAACTTCAAACAATTTCACTTTTACCTCTTACATATTTTTCTATATTATATAATTACGAAGTTAACAAAGTCTGGGATTTTATTGTCAAAAAGGCAAATTCATATCTCAATTCTAAAGATTCTTCAATTTGGGCTCAATCAACACTTTTTATTTTAATGCATCCAACAGATATATCATATGACTTCCTAAATATTTCAACTCTTTCTAATTTATCTCTTCAATGTAAAAAATTGTCATTATATTTCAGAGCAAAATTAATGAATGAATATATAAAAATAACATCACCAACAAATGCACTTCAAATAGTTAAGACACATTTTCCAAATATTGCTAAAAGTATTTCTAATTTAGATACCATTAATGATCTTGTTAGTCTTTTAGATGTATCAATAAATATTATAACAATTATACAAAGAAATAATATATTTCTAATTACTATTGATGAAATTATTGAATATGTTTTTGTTTATATACTTTCACATTTTAGAAAATCTAAAAAATTCGAAAAGTCATTAATTACATTTTGTAATTTAATTGATAAAAATGTTCTTATTAAATATTTATATAAAAATATTGATATTATTTCAACAAATGCACAAAAAATTTTATTGTCAATGTATCCAATCGAAAATGAAATGCAAAGGATATTTCTCGAACCAATTGATGAAGATTCCTTAATACTTTTTGCTGAAAATCATCCAAATGTAGCAATTAATTTTTTGGTTAATATAATTTCATTTTTAAGTATTTCAAAACTAAATTTAATTTTGAAATATTATGAAATTAATAAAAATATATTTTGTGCTAAAATTATACATTACTTTTCGGTAACTGAAGATTACGAAAAAACGCTTTTTATATCGAAATTATTTTTAAATTTGGAGAAAATTCCATTAATTGCTACAGAAGATATCGATATGGCTTTTCTTTCAATTTCGTTGATGTTCTCTCAAAATTCAAAGGACAAAGAAATAATGTATTCAATTCTTGATTATTTACAACAATGCAAAAAATATTCTGAATACAAAGCTAAAAAAGATTATTTATTATCAACTGAAGCTAATCCAATAATGTCACCAAAGTCAAAGCGAAGACTATCTGATACTGAAAACTTACAAAGTATTATAAAAAGTGAACGGAAAAGAAGAAACTCGATGCGCGAATCATTAATTCCACCATCGCCAAGTAAAACATATACTAAACATTCAAATACACAAGACATTAGTAATTCTTCTTTTGTTACACCTAAAAAGAAACGGAAAAACAAAAAATCAAATAACTTAAATGAACATTTATTTGAACGAAATAACATTAAAACAACGAAATTTGATATATTTACAATAAAATATTTTATCGATTCTATTGATTCATGGGATGAAACACTTCTTTCATTAATATTTGATAAAATAGAGAAAGAAGAAATTAATTATGGAACATTAATTGGATTAGTATCATTTGATATATCACTTTGGTTTCAATGTATTCCATATTTATCAACAAATTCGAAAGTTATTACATTATATTTATCGAATACTTTATCAATTGATATTAGTTTTATCTCGTTACTTCTTAATTATGTTTTATCAAATACAATGATGAAAAAGCAAAGAATTTATACATTATTAAATGCATTAAATAATTTAAGTTGTTTGGATGAAATACCAATTACATTAATTGATTTTTTTATTCTCGCTTTAGAAACTTATCCAACATTAACTTGTAATGCAATTACATCTTCTTTTTCTTTATATAAAGAAAAAATCGATTTAATTCAATTACATAAATCAATAATTAAAAATTATAAATCATGTGATTCATTAATTTTAATCAAAGCAATTGTTTCTACATTAAGAATCTCATTAAAAATAACACAAAAAATTGCAGAAGAATATTCGATGATTTTTACAAATAATTTACCAATCGAAAAAACATATTTTGAAGATATATTTCTTTCGGATTCATTTAAAGAATATACAATAAAAATATTTTGTAAAGATTTAAAGTTAATTCTTTTTACGACATATCAATCAATTAATGGATATATATCATTAAAATCTTCAATTGAGTTAATTGGATTTCATAAATCTTTTTTAGCAATTGTAATTTTAAATTCACGATCTAAAAACCAAAAGATTCAAAACATTTGTTTAGATATTTTACATATAAATAATAAGAATGAAACTTTACGTAATTTATTTAATCGAATTGTAACAAAAATTAATCCAAAAAATACAAATGAAATATTTCAAGAATTATTTGATAATTTACATGAAAATGATTCAACACAAATGAAATGTCTTTTTGTATTTTTCGAACAATATTCAAATAAATATCCATTAAATATATTAAACGCAAAAACACCAATTATTCCTTATATTATTAATTTATATTATTCATTAAAAGGTGTTAAAAAACAAATTCTTATAAACGTTTTAATATATTTAGCGAAAACTGATATCGTAACTTTTTTCACATTATTAATATATGCAAAACAATCATTACTTGTTTCATTATTAGTCGAGAAACTTACAAAATTAAATGAAACTAAAGAACAAGTTTTTAATTGTGCAATTAATGAGTTTTTTCAATTGCTGACTGATAATATACAATCACAGTTTTGTTTATTGATTTTGTCTGCTTATATTAAAAATAATGAAATTGATTATGAGAAATTTACTTTAATTATTTTTGTGTTGATTTTGTGTATTTCTAATTCGTTTCAAAATGAATTAGTAAATATAAATTTGATTAAAAATGTGTTACAACTTTTAGAAAATAAATTGTGTTATCCATTAACTCCTAATAAAGATGATAATATCGATGAATTTTATCAGAAAATTGCGAAAATAATTGAGTTCTTACCTGAGAAATGTGTTTTAAAATTAATCTCTGAGTTAAATATGATGAAAGATACAATTCATCAAAATAATTTAATTATTTTTTCTGCTTATGTACTTTCTTATATTTCATATGATTCGAAGTTTTCCGAATCTTTTATAAAATTTTATCTTTTAGGAAATGGAGTAATGTTTCATATTGCTAAAAAACATTTTTCTTATGAATTCTTTAAAAGAAATCAACTTAATACAAACATACAAAAAATTATACAAATTGGGAAAGTTTATAATTCTTTCGAAATTTTAAGTTCAGCTCTTTTGTTTTATGATATTTATGAGCCATTTATGAAATCTTTTTTAAGTTTCGATAAAAATGAGATTAAAAATATTTATTTCATTCAATGTGTTGCTAAAATTGTGAAACTTAAAAATGGTTCATTCGAATTAATTTCACTTTTATTTTTATCAATATTCGAATTCCAAAATGAAATAATAAAAATTTTGGAAAAATTTGTCATTGAAAAAAATGAAAATGTTTTTGATTCTTTATTAAGTTATATCATCCAAAATAAATTCGATCCTTTGTCTAAATATAATTCTATTGTCGAAAATTGTTTAAATCATTTTGAAACATTTGATATAATTGATTTTAATTCGTTATATGTTATGTTCCAAATTATAAATCCAATTTTTCAGATTAAGAATAATGAATGTGTAAAATTGGTAAATCGGTTTTTTAATGTGATAAAAGATAAAGAAATGAATGAAAATGCTAAAGAAATGCAATCTATAATATGCGAACAATATGATAATGGAAATATAATTTCTTTATCTGATTTAGATAAAAAAGATGTAGGTGATAACTTTTATGATTTCATATAAATAAAATATTTGTTAATATTAATTCCTTTTTTATACATCAATAATTTCTCACTGGATATAGGGTGTGTCACGAGGTTTTTTTGTGTTTTGGACAAAATGCGTATTGTGCAAATAGAAATCATGAACGGTACCGTTTTTTACAATAACTTTTGCATACAAATCTTTTAAATTTACAAGATCAAGTACATTTACAATTTCTTTTCCATTTGATATAATATTAACAAAGTCAATTATTTTTTATAGTTCATATTCAATCACAGCTACAATTATTCAAAAAACAATTTATTTAGATACTATTATAATTATAACGTTATATTCAATTCTGCAATTATAATTTTTATTCAAGTTTCTTTACATTAATTAATGTTATAATAGAACAAAATAACAGAAATAAGGATACAAATATAATAATCGTTATAGTAGTTTGTATTCTAATATTAATAACGATTGTTATTACAACCGTTCATTTAATTCGCCACAATAAAAAATTCTAAAATGATGAGTTCGAGGAGAAGAAAGAGAGCTATTATTCAAAATGAAGTACTCAAACTGAGAAAATAAACAATACCTGGTCAATTTTTTGATTTTTATTAAATCCTTATCATTACTTGAACAAAAATCTGTTCTCAAATTGAAAAAAAAATATACAGATCGAAATGGAAATTTCGAAAATGAATCTCGACGAAGCTGTAAATTTTTCAACTGAGAAAAATTCCAATAAACGGTTTAAACAACCTCATTGAATTGACGGAACATCAATACTCCAAGAGAGGCTTACCATATGTAGAAGCTGCATGTGTTTATCAGGAAACCCGAATGGCTGATTGCTGGATGCTCTAATTATTAGATAAAGTGCTCATAATGCGCGGAATATCGGAAAAAATCACGAAAATTTCACGGAAGAATTTATGACAGCGGTTACAATTCTCAAAAAGTTATTTTACAACCATTCAATTAGACTTGTTGTTTTGTGGCAATTGACAAAGTCTGTTTCAGTTTGCATTGTTTTCAATCTTGGAGAATATCAGTTTATTTTTCTTTTGATCTTTATTTTAATGTTCGGTCATTTCTCACTAGTTACAATGCAGACAGCAATCAAGATTGGCTTTTATATGCTAACATCCAATTTTAATCATTATCTTGAAAATAGAAATCTAATTCTCTATGCTTTTCGTCACATTATTTGGTTTGATAACTCCATGAAAAATTACTTTATGAAGAATCACATCAAGGCTTTTATTTATCATGATTCAAGTGAAATATCTCTTTTTCTTTCTATATATAATTATTGCTATAATATTGCTTCCAACAAATTGATTGGCTATTTCAAGCAAGCGATCGAATATTTATCTTTTTTATATTTGTTTATTCTTCTTTCTTTTTTGCAAGTAAAAACAAAATTACTTAAACTAATGAAATCATTGTATTTTAATGATATTTATTTTTCAGTAAAAATTAAATTGATGAATATAAGGAGAATAAAGAAAATAAATCTCAAATTCATTTTAGTAATATTTATTCTCTTTTTCTATCATTCACGACAAAGCTTTAATGCTCAAACAAGTACATTAACTATAACTAGTTCTGAAGAATTTGTAAATTCCGGTGATTACAAAAGTAATACAGAATATTTAATCATTTCGAATGGAATCGATGAAATTCCAAGTCGAGCATTTTATGCATGGACGGGACTACTGACTGCTGAAATTGATAACTCAGTAAAGACCATTGGAGAAAGTGCATTTTCTATGTGCACTAGTTTAAAAGAAGTTTCGTTTGGTGAAGGTATAATAACTATTGGGGATTTTGCATTTCAAACTTGTTTTTCATTAAATAATGTAATTTTGAAAAGCCCGATAACATCAATTGGGCAAAATGTATTCGCTGGATGTCTAAAACTTACGTCTGTTATTTTTGAAAAAGGCGTTCAGGCAATTGGAGGTTTTATGTTTCAACAATGTATTTTTAAAGATATTACAATTCCAAGTACAGTTTCTTCCATATCAACGAATCCATTTTTTAACTGTGGAAACCTTCAATATATAAAAATTTCGGAAGAAAATCCATTTTATTCTAATTATCAGAATGATGGCGTTGTATATGATAAAAATATTACAAAAATTATTAGTTATCCAGTTGGAAATACCACTGAAACATTTGAAATTCCAGATTCAGTAACTTCAATTGAACCATATGCATTATCTTCAGGCGTTAATTTGTTCTCAATTTCATTTGGGAATAATTTAAATATAATTAAAAATCATGCACTCCAATATTGCTCATTTGTAAGTGTCACAATTCCAAACACTGTAACAGAAATTGAAACATTTGGTTTTTATACTTGTAGTAAATTAGAAACAATTATAATTAGTGAAAATGTGAAAGTTATTGGTATCGGTGCATTAGCATATTGCTCTTCACTTAAATGTATTTATTTTTATGGAGTAAATTCTCCAAGTTTTGGTGGAGATTGTTTTAAAAATTCTTTAACACCGTCTGTTATGGTGTATAAAACATATCTAGATGAATCTTTCGAAAATTTAAATGTAACCACAGAAACATTAGATGGATGCCAATCAATGCCAACACTAACATTTACGAAGTCAAATTCATTTTCTCAATCAAATTCATATACTGGATCCAATACACTTACCAAATCAAATACATTTACAAGATCGAATACACTTACAAAATCTAACACATTTACAAGATTGAATTCACTTACCAAATCAAATACATTTTCAGGACCAGTTACAGTTTACCCTCACAGTATATTTTCATCTTATATAACTATTACTCATTCAATTATTGTATCATTATCATTTACACAAACATTAAGTATTTATAGTTCATATTTAAATTCATTTATTATATCAAATATTAATTCAACATTTACATATGTTCCAACATTAATTATATTTTATGATTATACAGTTATTTTTTATACGCAATATTTCGAATTTTATTCTGATTTTTATATTTATAATGAAAATAATGAATCAAAAAATGATAATAAAACATATATTTATATTATCATTGGCGTTTTAATTGGAGTAATTATTATTGTGTAATTACTTATTATATTGTTAGTTCGTATTAAACATAATAAGCAAAAAAGTGAAGAAGAATCAAAAGACATTGAAGAAAAAGAAACAAATAATTTTTCAATTGAATATCTGAAAAATGTTGAGGAAGAAGATCCATTTGCAAAAGATTTCAAAGAAAACGATTTTGTTGTTCGTTTATGAAATTAAAAATATTTATAAATAAATAAAAACGATTTACAATGTTCATTAATATGAATAGAAAATAAAAAAATTAATTGATAACAATCAAATTTCAAAGAAAATTATGATTTATATATTATTATCAATTGATAAAAAGCATTACAACAGATTTACTGTTAAATTAATTCAGCATAAAACTTATAATTTTTATAAACTGGTGAAAAAAATCGGTAGTATCAGTTCCACTTTTTGAACGTGATTCTATCAAAACCGATCAAAAATGCTTCAAATTTTTTACAACCAGTTTATTTCATATAAATTAAACAATTTTTCACATGTTTTGAAGTATTCATTCGATTATTTAAAATAAAACAATAAAAATATATAAATAACAAACATTTTTTACATATAAATCATTTCTTCGAATTTCTCTTCGGGGTACCCCCAATTCGGCTTATCGTTTTGACTTAACTCGTCTGATGTTCCCTTCAGCATCATATCATTTAGGTACTTACCGAAGTCATTACCAGTAAAAGGCGAATTCAATGACGGATGCGGCTGATGTAATATATGATAAGGTATATAATTCACGAAGAACCCTGGAGCTATTTTATAAAATTTGAAGTGGAAGAAGTGGTCAGGATTATAGTTGTAGCACACCTCATGGAACGCATTTATCGCATCGGCCATCTTTGCTGAAGTAAGCATAAAGTCACCAGGCCCATCTCTGCATAAAATGCCGTTCGGAGAATCGTTCATATGACGAACAAACCGAAAATTGCCATCAAAACGTTCGATAAAGTCTAAGAACATCTTACGCGTGAGACGCCAAGGCTCTTCCATGAATTGAAGAGCATGCTCAAAGCCAAACGACTTAATGATGGCTTCAGTAAGTTTTAAGCGTGATGCTAAATAAAGGATGGCATCATTAAACGGATGGCTCATCAATGATTCAATAAATTGAAATGAAAGAATACTGTCGGGATTAACAGTAACTATGTATTTGCCTTGGCAACGTCTCATGGCAATATTTTTGGCAACAAATTCAAGAAACGTAGAATTATGAAAACAAAGATCTTTTGATATACGTTGATGGAAAGAAGAAGGGATAATGACACTTCGAACTTTCCCTTTAAGTAAACTACTATAATTAAAAGTTTTGTATAAAGGTCCTTCAGAAGGTTTTGTATTATAATCAGCAATCATAACATCAAAATCTGAGAGGGGACAAAGCTCTCGAGCTTTGCCAAGTCTATTTAAGAAGTTTTGGGCACGTTCTTTAAATCCGCCATAATTGTCATTTCGACCAGTAAAGATGATGGTTAGATACGGTTTTTCTGGCACTTTTTCTATGTAATCATTAAACGTACTCTTTATCATTGAATTTATTTCGCCATCAAACACAACTTCGTCTTTGGGGAGTTCGACATGTTTAAACTTATGGGATGATTGGACGAATGTGAACTTACAATCAGGAACTGCTACTTTAAGTGCGTCTTCAATTTTCATTGTTGATTTACCTTTGAGAACAACACGACCAGGAGAAAAATTGTTGAGAAGAGAAACAATGTATTGAGCAGCTTCATCAGCTGTTATAGAATGAACGTCATAACCAGGAATAATTTCGACGTGTGATTTCCCAATTCTTCGACATTCACGAGTAGATCTAAGAAGGATATTATACATATCACGAGGTTCTTTGTTATCAATTATATGTGGTAAATAAACAAGTTTTGCTCCATGACATAAACTAACATCACTATATTCATTGAAGTATGGTGGTGATACAACAAAGATCACTGGGACACCCCGATCGTGGAATACGTTAAAGAAACCGTTTGTATAATTTTGAACAATTTCACCAATGAATGATGCGCCATCTGTTGCAGAGAAGTGATAAAGAGGAGGTTGGTAGACAAGGAAGACAGATGTTAGTGTGATGTTTTCAAATAAGATTGGAATGTCTTGTGATGAAAAGTCAATGTCAAGAAAGCCTTTAATCTTGATGACTTCTTGTCCATTTGATTGAAGAAGTTTGGATATAGAAGAGCCAACAGCCGAATTGGTGCCTACAACAACAGCTTTGGGATTGGAAAATGTGGGTGAATATGGATCAAGACCAATATAACGAACACTTTCAAAAGATAATTCATTTCTATTTATGACGTATTCTTTGGTTTTGTCATTTGCACTTTGGATCAATTCACGATATTTAAAAAGTTTGTTTTCTTCTTTTTCTTCTTTTGCAGGAAAAATAACTTCATACCATTTTTCGAATTTATTTTTAGAAACATGAGATACTTTTGTCTGATTTTGAATAACAGGAGGTGATTCTATGTTTGTTTCACTTTTAATACTAGCTGTTAGGGTTTGTTTTTTTTCTCTATAAATTATGACAAGATATGTTCCTAAAACAATAAAAACGAATGCAAGAAAATAACACAGTGGCAACCCACGGACAAACTTCTTTTTTTCTTCGGTTTCAAAAGCTTGTGGAATTGTGTCCCGTTTGTCCTTGATCTTCAACATAAATATAAAAGTGACATCAGAATAAACGGCTTCCAAAAACAATTGGCCAAAATGTAAACGTTCATGAATTTTATTCTGTTCATATCTCAATGGAAGCTAAAAATAAAGACCTTATTCAGAAATCAAATGAACGCCCTCGTGTAAGTCGTTTCAATTAATAGAAAACCAAATTTTAATACATTCCAATAATTTAAAAAAAATTAAATTTTCATGGAAAGATTTGAGTCCTTTTATCAAAAATAATAACATTACTCAAGTATTACGTTTTCTTTAAGATATATAATTTTATTGAATAAGTTGGCATCATCAGTTTTAAATTTCTAATATCAACAAATTGGTAGGGGAAAGTACCAATCATTTATTTATCATTCCCAATTTAGGAAAAAAAAAATATTATTGAACTAGACGGACAAAAATGAAAGTCCAAACTTTAAACGGACATTTGAAAAGACAACATTTAATTCAAAAAGTGAATTGTGATGAAACCGATTTGACCAAAATGAGCTGGGCATTTGGTATACAAGACTTCTCTTCTTTGAAAGAATTTATTTGTAGGGATGGAATTACACTTGAGCATGCCCTTGTACACCCACAACTTCGAGTTGCTTTTAAACGACAGTTCACTCCATTAATTAAATTTTTACTAGCAAACCTTTGCAAACTTTTCGATGTTGCCATGATGGATATGACTGATGATAATAAGATGATAATTTCAAATGCTATTTATTGTTTAAGTACACCTGCTGTTTCATTCACAAATCATCTTCCTTCACATCGTGATTTTCTTCAAAAGCTATCAGACTTTCTACAAAGCCCTGATTTTAATCTCACAAGAGCAACAACTTTTTCCATTATTTTTGATTCAGCCATCAGTTTTACAACGGGTTATATCCTTGTTACATTTCCAAACAAGGACACCCTAACTCAAAGAATGATGGCCCATATCAAGATGCCACCAATTTATAATTCAATTTCCAATTTATTAGTTTCCTTATATTCGCCAATAATTAAGTTTCTAGCAGATAACAATGTTATGCAAAACATATTTGATTCATTAGGAGAAGATGATGAAGTAAATTCTTTAATTTTTGACTTATTCATCGAATGTTCAAAGAGTAATATAGCCATAATTTCCCCAATTGCAACCACCGAAAACATTCAAAAAATCCATGAACATGTATTTACATCTTCTTCCCACGAAGTTGGTTCTAAAGGTATTATTCTTATAATGGATATTTGCAATTGCATGAAATCTACTCGAAACACCAATGCCAACTTCAAAGAATCCATTGATCTTCTCATATCTAAGGTCGATGATATGTGCGACTACATTAAGTCTGGTGATGATTATACTATCGTCAAAAGTCACGTTGCAGATCTCATCATTTATTTGATTCCACACATTCGGAGCTTTACACAACCGCTGAAAGATCTACCAATTCACTTTTTCAATATACTTTTTCAGTACCCTTTGAATTCCATTGAACATCATCAGTTTATCGTCTTATTCAAATTGCTTTTGAATCAAATCAAACCAGAAGACATGAAACAAATAACAGATCGTATACCAATAGCATTTGATCAATATAGAAAGATCAATGCGACATATTGGTATCATCTTTTCCAAGTAACACAATTAATAAAACATACTCATAAAGAACCTAAAAATGATGAAAAATGGAACAAATATGTCTCAACGATGTTTGCAGACTTGACGGAAAGAAGCAAACAGGGATACGGAGGTAGGCTGCCGCAGGTGCAGGAGCCATCAGATTACTATGATTACGAAGAAGAAGACATGTGACTAGAGATCTTTGGATCTACTAGTCAAAGTATAAGTTAGTGACCTTTGGGTCTTCAAGTAAACATGATAAATGCCGAAATATGTTTTATTGTCACTTGAAACCAGTATCTAAAATCATGGTGAGACGCCATGTTCCATAATATGTATGCTGTTAACAGCATTTGTATCATTTGTTATTTTATTTTGAAATATTTTCGAATATATTTGTTATAACAAAGCATAATTATAACATTCAAAGGATATAGAAAGATAGATTAGAGAAAGCAGATGCCTTGCTGAATAGGATAAGTTTTTATCTATCAAGGATAAAGCTGTAAGTGAAAAATTATGAGGAATCGTATTTCCAGAACATAACGGTCACCCGCGATGGTTATTTTTCGCGCCAAAAGCTCAACCAGCTTCCAGCTAAAATTCAACTTTTTCACTTGTTTATACTCTCAAATTTTAATTCCTTAAATAAGAGTTTACAATATGAATCCAAAGGAACATTGCGACTGGGAAACACTTCTATCAGTAAATCAAGCAATTTTTGGTTTGAATGAAGAAAATTTTTCCAGATCTTTAGGTTTAATAATCAACAAATTTGATGAAATCCATCCTTTATCTTATGATTTAATTATTATTCAAATGATATATTATTCCTTTGTAATTAAAAATAATAATGCAGATTTATTTTTGAATATCATAAAAGAAATAAGAACATTTGAAGAGAGTAATAAAATCAAATCCAATATATTTGAAATATTTGGGCAATTTCTTAATAATAAGCATACAGATGAATCATATTATCTTCTTGAAGCTATGATTGAACATAATTTTCTTGAACCAAGCATTGTAAAAAACAAGCAGATTGCTTATTTTGTACATTACATGCCTGAAGATAAATTAGCAATCCATTTAAGGAAATATGATTACAAAAATTATGAAGAACTTTCAAAGAACAATTGGGAACTTCATAAGAAACTGATCAGAGAGGGACAAAATCCGAATGAAATTGCAAAAATAATTCGAAATGATGAAATAGAAAAACTTCAAGAAATATCATCACAATCAAACTTTTATATTGATCAAACAATTCCAAAATCACTTTATGAAAGATGTTCTTTTATTTATAAATTAAATGTTACATTAATTGATTATGCAGCATTTTTTGGATCAATTAAATGTTTTAAATATTTACTTATGAATGGTGCAAATGTTAAAAATGCAGGTATATATGCGGTTGCAGGTGGAAACTTAGAGATAATTCATTTATGTGAACAAAATCATTCGGCATTTGAAGGTGCATATGTAACTGCAATTGAATTTCATCGAAATGATGTCTTTAAATATATTTATGAGAATAAATTCGAAAAACATGATAAAAATTATGTGGATTTGGGATGCATTTGTATTAAATATGGGAATTATGAGATTTTAACATTTTTAGAAAAAGAAGGAATGAAAGTTAATCAAAATATTATTGATGAATCAGCAAGAATTGGAAACTTATATCTTTTTAAATATTTTTTACAAAATGAGCAAATTCCAATCGATACTTTATTTTTTTCTATAGAATCAAATAACCATGAACTTGTCAAATTTATTATTGATCAAGAAGCAATTGATATTAATGCTAAAGATATTTATTCGTTTTATTTAAGATTTATTTTAATAAAATAATGTTTCAAAATAAAATTTGGAAATTATTTAAGTTATTTGAAACAGCATTTATGAAAGCATCTTATTATGGTCATATAGAAATAGTCAAATTGCTTTTAAAACAGAAAGGAATTGATGTTAATGATGAAGATATTTATTTGTTTTATTTAATATTTATTGTAAAAAAATGATTTTTCAAAATAATATTTGGAAATTATTTAACTTTTTTAAAACAGCACTTATGTTAGCATCTAAAAATGGTCATACAGAAACAGTTAAATTACTTCTTGAGCAAGAAGGAATTGATATTAATGCTCAAAATATTTATTTATTTTGTTTTATATTTATTTTAATAATTTGATATTTCATAATAATATTTGGAAATTATTTAACTTATTTAAAACAGCACTTATGATTGCATCTAAAAATGGTCATACAGAAATAGTTAAATTACTTCTTGAACAAGAAGGAATTGATATTAATGCTCAAAATATTTATTTATTTTGTTTTATATTTATTTTAATAATTTGATATTTCAAAATAATATTTGGAAATTATTTAACTTATTTAAAACAGCACTTATGATTGCATCTAAAAATGGTCATACAGAAATAGTTAAATTACTTCTTGAACAAGAAGGAATTGATATTAATGCTCAAAATATTTATTTATTTTGTTTTATATTTATTTTAATAATTTGATATTTCAAAATAATATTTGGAAATTATTTAAAACAGCACTTATGTATGAATCTAAAAATGGTAATACAGAAATAGTTAAATTACTTCTTGAACAAAAAGGAATTGATATTAATGCTGATGATTTTTGTTCGTTTTGTTTAAAATTAATTTTAATAATTTTATATTTCAAAATAATATTTGGAAATTATTTAAAACAGCACTTATGTATGCATCTAAAAATGGTAATACAGAAATAGTTAAATTACTTCTTGAACAAAAAGGAATTGATATCAATGCTGATGATATTTGTTCGTTTTGTTTAAAATTAATTTTAATAATTTTATATTTCAAAATAATATTTGGAAATTATTTCTATTATTTAACACAGCACTTACTTATGCATCTTCAAAAGGTCATTTAGAAACAGTTCAAATGCTTCTTGAACAAGTATCCCCGAAGTACAGTAGTATTTGAATCAGTTTTGAAATATTTCAAAAGAATGCAAAATAAAAAGATAATAAATAAATTATTAAATTATTATCATTAAATTAAATAAATTAATTTCATATGAAATTTGATATGAAAGCTATTAATAAAAAATTTGATATCATTATAATATTTTAATGCAACAAATTATATTTCTTAAATTTTAAATCTTTGAATTAATTCATATTGTTTGATTAGTCAAAAACGTCGACAACACCATTTGGCAACCGTTAAAAAAATTTATTTAATGAAATAAAAATATCTCATTACATCTATACATGAAATTATAAAATAATTAAATAGAATATTATATTTATATATTTAAATGATATATTATTTCAAATTTATTAGCTTTAAGTGTATAATTTAAAAATTAAGTTTAAAAAAAAATTGATTATTTTTTATTGATGTATCCTAATGTTTGCCCTTGGTGATATTGGTGAATCAATCAAGCAATTCTCTTCGATTCTTTGCTTGAGTTTATTCTCATTAATAACCACTGTATGTGGATCATTTGAGGTATCAATTTCTAATTCGTCACGATAAAATCCATTTCGATTGTTCTCTGAAGTCGTTGCACGTTCAATAGTTGAGAGAACGCGAGCAATTCGAATTTGATCATCAAGTCGGGTACCATTTCCATATTTTAAAGTTGTAGAACGAATTTCATTTTTAAATACACCAAATGTTACTAAATCGAGTAATTGGAATAAATGTGAAGAAACACACACACAGCAGAGCCTCCACTTCGCTTCGCTCTGCACTCGCTTTTGCTCGGTGTGTGATCCAGACATTATGAATATATAATATGGTGTTTTTATAAGATTTGTAGAATTATGATGTTTTTGATTAAATTATTAGTACTTTTAGAGTTCCTAGGTTCCTGTTAGTTCCTGGGAACTTTGTATTCATCTAAAATTTACCGCAACACGCAATTACGCAACAATTATATATTTTCGACAATAATAATGTAGTATAATGCTAGTTGCTAGAAAATATTATAATTATACTTTTTTATCTAGGAAACTATAAATAATAATATATAACTGTTGAGATATATATCGTTGAGATATTATTGTTGATATATATTGTTGTAATATATTTATGAACATAAATAATAATAATAATATATATAGTTTTCAGTTTTCTAGATGAATAGGTATAATTAGAGATATATTACATCGCATATGACATATGACATATTACTGTATGGAGATGTTTTATTATATGCATAATTGCGTGTTGCGGTCTATTTTCATAAAAATGTGAAGTTCCCAGGAACTTCTAGGAACTATTAAACTATTAAATCATTATAGACGTCAACAAAATCACCGTGATTCTACAATATTCATTATCATAAATGTATTGTGTTATAATAACAGACATTAAGTATATAATGCTTTTACACTAGCTGGTAAATCTTCATTGTCATTCGTTTCAATATCATCATCACTATATTCACAATCATTTAATTCAATATAAACAGGTTTCTTATAATCAAAATATGTTATATCACATAATATATTCAATGTATAATCTATTACATATATTGTTGCTAATATACATAACCATAACATTGTAAAACTCATTATTTAATAAAAATAAATAATTATGAGTTTCATCATTAGATACCCCAGTTATTCATGACCTTAATATGATTCAAATATATGTTATACCTGGTGCTGATTTAACAAATTTGAGTGATATCTTATGTTTATCTATAAATTCTATTACGTCAGGGACACTATATTTCATATTATATGTTTCACCATCTTTCTTAACATATATTTTACTAACATAATAATGAGTATTACTCTTACAACAAAATGTACCAGTATCAGTTTATAACATTTCTACTTATGAAGTATCTGTTAATAATTGTATTAATTTAATTAATACATCTTCATCAGCTATAATATATTTATTCACAATTGATGGATTATTCTCTATAATATCCAGACATCAGACTAATGCTTGTATTAATAAATCTTTATTATGAATAATATTTTGTAAATTATTATTTAATTCATTTGCTGTATCAATACTTCTATCAACTATATTATTTACAATATTATTTTCGTTAATATCTGGATACTCGTTTCCACTCTTAAATCTCTCTGAGCCATACCTTACATCATATGGATTTACAACAACATTAACATTTTGATTCTGTTGTGGAGAATTTAAATTAGTATTAACTTTTGCTAAAAAATTTCTTGAACATGATAATACATTTAATTTTGGAACTGACATAATTTATATAATAAAAAATATATATTTTATAATGTTTAAATTAACGTTTTTGATTATACCATATAAATTAAAACTTAAAAAAGTGTTTACTATCAAACAAATGCCTTATATTGAATATATAATCTTTAATATGAAAGATTTAGTGATATATAAATATATAATTTCTGCTGATGAAAATAATATTCAAAGTTGTAACAAATTGTTGTGGAGAATTCATTGTTGCATAACTAATAGTCCCAGATCCTGTTGTTTTAATATTACTTTTAACAGTTTCATTTGTATTCACTAAAACCAATAATCATCGTTAACAACACTTTATGTTGCTAACAACGGTTCTTTATCACACACTGGTTTGTCCCTAAATTTTTCATCATTTCTCAAATTTTGAATGTAATCAAGAAAAACATCATTAATGTATTCTGAAATGATATCCATCCAGGCATAATGTATGATAATATTTTTTCCTCTGCGGATTCCTGATTGCGAAACTTCATAATCAAAAGTCTTTCTTGATGTTATCATTAATGGTGTTTATATATCACCAGCCATAGAAATAGAAGTAATTAGTGAGATTATTTTTTCTGCTCTATCCGCACAATATTCAATTCTGGCATTTTTCAATTGTAAAGGGACAACCACCTTTTTTGTTTTTCTAATGACCTATTCCTGTTGACCAATATCATCAAGATTAAAATCAATTTTGTCGGCAAACCGCTTACATATTTTTATTGATTTATAAATATGTTTTAAACCAGAACTCCTCGATAAATTAATTCGATCTATTTCCTGTGGACAAGCTGTCTCAACAATTTTATTTTAATGTCTATTAATAAAATTATGATACCAGGATGGAGAAACAGTAATATTAAATTGTTCGAAAATATAATTACGGATCACTTTCTTTGTTCATGGTTTGTGACATTCAGCTCTTAAGTATATATATTACAGCTGTTTGCTTTTTGTTTGGCTTGCTTTACAAAATTACCAAAAAATTTATGTTTTATATTTGCTTCGAATGGTAATATTTTCTTATGATCTAATTTAGATAATGTTTTATTATGATAAGTATAATTATAATTATGTATGATTTTATTCATATCATGGTGTTCAATACAATCTGAACCCATATTATCAGCCATATTTTCAATAGTTTCACAAATTCTATTAATCATAGCTGAAAATGAATGTAAAGGATAAGATTTATTTATAAATATCATTTTATTAACAGGAATCACATTAGTACCAATTAAATGATTTGATATATATTGTAAAAATTCTGATAAAAATTATTTTTCTGAATTACAATGAATAATTTTAGGATTAAATAAACCTGTACCATAAAAATCAAATAAAGCTTTAGCTACACTTTCTATTGATTTTTCACTATTTTCATCGATTATTCTAATATTAGTAGAAGTACAGAATAAATGTCTGATTTGTACTTCTACAGCTAATGAATAACAATAATCATATTCCAATCCGTTATAATGTGAAAAAAATAAATCCATTTGATATTCTCCATTACCTCCAATATATTTTAATTAATATTTTTTATTTTATTTGGAAAGGAAAATAATTTATATTGGTTTTATTTTACCTATATTCGTATAATCAATACTATAAGGTATAATTAATTTTTTAAATAAATATTCATTTTTATTTGAAGTTTTGAAACCTGTATTAATATTATGTTTATCTTCATAAATATTGTAAAATTCATTTAGAGTTACTTGTCTAAAATGATAAAAATGATATGATAGATATAATGAATAAGCATAATCTAATGGAATATTTTGTTGTATATATGAGTTAGTTAATTCTGTAATTAAGAAATTATTAAATTCTTGTATGGTTTTAGGTTTCCCATTTTTAAAATCATTTTCTATCTCTTTTGCGAATATTTTATGAAGTAATTTTCTTAGAGGTGTATATTGTAGAATAATAGACTTATAACAGCCACAACATTCATTTAATGTATATGAACCTATATGACCATCGATATAATCTATATTATATTATTGAATAATATCATTAATTAATTTCATAAATTCATTAGAATCTAGTTTTGTATTAATTTGGGTTTTTCTTTAATAAATTAGAATAAATCTATTTATTAATATTTTGATAATATTCTAACATAGTTTTATGATTAATTATATATGTTGGTAATATTGGAACCCCATTTTTAACAGATTTTGTTTTTACATTTATTAGTTTCAAAAAATTATTTAATAATAAATCAAATTTTAGAATACGAATAATCACTTTTAAATTTTGCATTAAAAATTCGTAAAAAGAAGGCCATATTTCAGGTCCTTCATCATTAACGTAGAGCTAATCGACGTACTTAATCTATTGATGATAATATTCCTTTAGTAGCATTCTCAATACTAAACATTGATAAAACATGATTTTTTTTTATTTAATAAATTAATAATAATCCTAACATAGAATATTCTGAATCAATTCCTTTACCATTTATTATTTTGAGCAATATTTTAAAATTGGGCTAACTACTATTATATTCATATTAATTATATTTGGTTCTATTTACATTAGAATAAATACAAAAATAATCTTCATAATGATCATGTTCAATAAAATCAGCATGCATTGAAACATCAAACACGAAATAATCTTTAAACTTACATTTACATTGTCAAACAACAATATATCTAGGATTTTGACAGTCTACAAATTCAGAAGGGAAACAGTTTTTTTTTTTTCTGAAGTCCAAAGATATGTTTTAGTTACGAGTTTAAGCATTTATTAAAATAAATTAAAAGATTTTGCACATTAGATGTATTCTGACAGAGGAACTTTTTCTATACTATAGTATACCATTTTCACATCATGTTGGCCATTTTCCATTTCAAGATGGCCAACCGTTTCCTATCGTGAATCTTAAAATTCAAGATATAAAAAACCGATTTTTTTTTTTGAGTGAAGCATCTTTTAAATTCTATGTCGTAAAATGTTGTATTCCAAAAAATATCGATATTTTTTATATGTATATTCTAATTTTTTTAATATAAAATAATATAAATAATTAAAAAGTATATTTTTTCAATTATGATTGGTATCATTTGAAATATCATAGGATAAAATTTGTATGAATAATTCAAATAATTTTGTACATTTTCCATTGTAACATTTTCAATTGCATCATTTATTGCTGCTTCGAGAACCTG
Organism: Histomonas meleagridis; assembly: GCF_020186115.1. Classification (NCBI taxonomy): domain Eukaryota; phylum Parabasalia; order Tritrichomonadida; family Dientamoebidae; genus Histomonas; species Histomonas meleagridis. The sequence continues at coordinate 217,882 of NW_027150805.1, forward strand.
AAACCGAACAACTCCTTTTTTCCCAAAAGGAAAATTAATCGTACCTAGAAGTATTTGATTTTTTTCTTGTAAATATCATTTTACATATGCTTTAATTTGACTAAAACATCTTTCAATTGGATTAAGATATGAGGAATATGGTGGTAAAAATAAAAGTACAAACTGAGCTTCTTGGCATAATCTAAGTAGTTCATATTGTCGATGAATTGAATAATTATCTAAAATTAAGACAAATTTTTTATTTGGATATTTTGTCTATAAATTATTAATTAAATTTTTAAAATATTTTTCAAATCAAATTGCATCAACATTATTTGTTTCAGTTTCATGGTATACCCAACCATAATTTGGACTAACAGCTGCTAAAATATTGATTTTTCTACATCCATCGATTAATGATGATTGAACTGCTCTTTTTCCAAATTCAGATCTTTACATATTTCTTCTCGTCAAAATTGTAAAATTTGATTCATCAATGTAAATTTGTTGAATACTCTCTGATAAATTTGTCAATTGATTTAAATAATTTACTCGCTGTTGAATTATTTCTGGTGTATTTGCATTTGCAGAAACATAGCGAAGCTTTTTATAAGAAACAAAATTTCCATCCAAATGACAGTGAATTGTAGATAAAGATATCTGATCATTTGGTATTTCAAAGTGTTCTAATAAAGCATTTTTGATTTCGAGAAGTGTTGATGCGCTGTTTTCTTCCACATAATAAATTCTTCCATCTCAGGAGTAACGATTTGATGATGAGGACCTCCTCTATTTAAAATTGGTGGACAATTAAAATTATTCTCCATAATTTGGTGAGTTCTTCTTCTAATTGTCCTTGAAGACATTCCAAGAGCTGATCCTACTACATTAGGATCTTCACCATTCACAATTGTTTTTGTTAAAGCCTCTAAATCTTTGACACGAGGTATATATCTAAGCATACACATCTTAAAATAATAAACAAATACAACATTTTACGACATAGAATTTAAAAGATGCTTCACTCAAAAAAAAATTCGGTTTTTTAAATCTTGAATTATAAGATTCACGATAGGAAACAATTGGCCATCTTAAAACGGAAAATGGCCATAATGAAACGGAAAATGGCCATATTGAAACGGAAAATGGCCAACATGATGTGAAAATGGTATATAGAAGTATTCAATTTGTGGAAATTTTGCTAGTCGACAGAAAAAAATCATCGTCATACAGAAAATAATGTATCGTTTTTCCCAAGATTTTTCAAGAATATGTACTTATACAGATAATATTTCATTAATTATTGATTATTGATCAGGTTAAATAAGCATATCATTAAAGTATTTCGAAAACCATATTTAAGAAAAAACAACTCGAAATTTTTTTTTAATTTGACATCATTAAAGATTTTTGAAAAAACTTTTTTCACTCCCAGTTTAAATATATATATTTTAAATAAAAATTTACAATTTATCTCATTTATGATTGGTTTCTTCTCCAAATTGGGAAAATTTTCACACCACTTGGTGCTTCGTCCTTACATTTTTTTTCTTTTGTCACACAGCTCATCTGCATACCAGTCACAAATCCTCTTTTTTCTCTTATAAATCCTATGTGGAAGAAGTGAACCAACTTCGGCTTTGTGATGTTTCTTCTGTGCGCTTCGTTTACCCATAACTCTCTTCCATTCTTAAACGCAGATCCTGCATTTGTAAAGTACACAGGATCTAGATAGCGGATTTTCAAATGTAATGGCTCTGTTTGTTGGAAAATAGTTTGAACTTGTATTTGAAATGTATCATCATTAATCCACTCCATAGGAAGGGGCTTCAACAGGTCATAAAAGGCAGTTTGCTCATGTTTTTTAGGAGTGGAGAAAAATTTTTGAAGCCAAACTTTGAAAAATCGTAAAACAATTGGAGTTGGATGTACTTTGAAATAGCCCATGTTTGGCAAAAAAACAACAGGGGCTGACGTGTTATATTTAACAATTCGATCAGAATCAGATTGCACTTCGAAATCAGCTTCATCATTAAACGATGAAATTGGATCTTCTAGAAAAACAATATCAATATCAGTATAAATCACTTCTGCATCCCAGAGAAGAAGCTGGTGGACAAGAACAGGCCTGATTTTGAGGATTTCGGCAAAATCTTCCATATGAATGTTATTTACAGCACTTTTGGTGAAATTGGCTGGTAAGTAAATAGTTTGAGGATTGAGTTCCTTCATTTGATTATAGGCATCGATGTCAGTTGCAACAAAAACATATCCATTTTTTGTGAAATTAGCAAGCTTCATAGAACAAAAACACCAAAGCGCAAAATCCATCATACCAACATTGAAAACTGAAAGGGAGAGAACATGTTTTCCAGTTTTTGGATTGATGGGTGACTTTTGAAGAATCTTCCAGAGGTCTTGCTTTGTTTCTGGTGGAATTTGATACTTAGTATTGTTAAGTAAAACTTCTGGTGGTTCGGTTTCTCTGTAATATGAATTCTTTGAAATGTTGATTGAATCAATTAGTGAAAAAATGGATGATCCATGAGAGTATCCTATGACGCAAAATAGTAATGCAACTAGAAAAATTAAAAATATAAAAAAACTAGAATTATTTCTCTTTTGACCAAGACCTTCCATATCTAACGGTTTTGTTAGACTCAATTTTAAAGAAATCACAGAATTATTGTAAAAATTGTGGGATTTTATTACAAAAAATATTTTTTGAACTAATTGAATAAGAGCTTGTGGCAAAATAATTTTCTGGTATTAATATTAATTGTAAAATTATTTGGAAATTAGGCTCAGATATTAATTTTTGAATCAAATAAAAAAAATATGAAGTTGATTTCAAATTCGATAGTGATAACGATATAAGAGTTCAAAAAATTTATCTGAATAGTTCCATTACATAAAAATAGATTGTAAAAAAAGATGCATCGCCCGGGAATCGGACCCGGACCCCCAGCTTGGCAAGCTGAAATTCTACCATTAGACCAGCTATGCTCTACATTTTTTGTTCGAAGAAGACGAATTTAATATTCATTTCTACTCGGTATCATATAACGTATAAAAATAATAGTTTTAAACAATAGGATGAATTCAACTGAAAATTATACTAGAACAATATACTCACTTATCGCAGATGAAAGTTATAATGATGCTTTAAGAATGTTATCAAATGAACTTCATTCATATCCCGATTCAACTGCAATTCATTCATTAATGGCTTATTGTTATTGGCAACAAGAAGACTACCAAAAATCATGTCAAAGCTATTCCAAATTAGTTCAACTAAATCCAACAAATGACAAATATAAACTTCTTCATGCTCAATGTCTTTACAAAACAGATCAATTTTATGAAGCTATGCGGGTTTCATTTGGTGTTCAATCACCTGAACTAAAAGAAAAAGTCACACTTCTTCAAGCAGCCATTCGTTATGCTGAAGAAGATATTCAATCATCTAAATCAATCCTTGCTGAGAGCGACCAACAAGATGAAAATGTGATGTTTGACACTGCTGTTGTCTTGTTTAAAGAAGATCGTTTAGAAGAAGCTCTTGATAAGTTCAACGAAATTAAACGTATCCATGGCTTTATACCGGAGGTAGCGTATTGCATTGCCCTTTGCCATTACCGTCTCAACCATTTTTCTGATGCCATTAATTTTATTAATGAGATCAAATCTGAAATATCACATAAACACCCTGAACTTCTTCGGTCACTTTCAGGCGAAAACATAGACTTTGACATTGTAGGTAAATTGTCTCAATTCCAAGACCTCTTTCTTGTTGAAACTTTTAATCTTTTAATGGCAATTGAATATGATCAAAAACATTATATTGAAGCCAAAGATGCGCTAAACGAATTACCAAATCGAAGCGATGATGAGTTAGATCTTGTAACCCTTCATAATACAGCTCTTATATCAATGGAAGAAGATCCCACTTCATCATTTTCTAAACTCAACTTTTTGTTAACACAAGAACCACCATTACCTGAAACATTTCGAAACTTATTACTTGGGTATTGTAAATTTGAATATTATTCATATGCAGCAGATTTATTAGCAGAGAACTCCGAACTTGCATTAAAAACTATGGGGCAACCAATGTTAGATTTTTTAGATGCATTTTTATTAAGTACATCGTCCAAAGAAGAAGCGTACCGAAAATTTGATGAATTGTGTAAAACAAAAAGTGACATACTAAGAAAACTTTATACAAAAATTGACGAAGCACACAAAACACAAGATATTGAACAACAATCACAACTTTCACTTGAATTTGAAGCAGTTGTCGAAGAACTAATACCAATTTTAATGTCTCAAGCTAAAATATTTTGGGATTTAGGTAATTATCAACTTGTTGAACTTTTATTATTAAAATATCAAGATTATTGTCATGATAATCGAATTTGGAAATTAAATCTTGCACATGCATACTTCATGCAAAACAAAATGGAACAAGCCATAAAATATTATGAAGAATTAATTTTTAGTGAATCAAGTTTGTTTGATATTGAAGCAATTTTAATAGCAAATCTTTGTGTTGCTTATGTTATAACTAATCAAAATACATCTGCTGAAATGTTAATTAATAGATTAAATGATGAAGAAAATATAAAAACAAAAGAAAACCAAAATTTAAAACTTTATCATTTACCAATACTTCATCTTGTAATTGGTACTTTATATTGTGCTCATAAAAATTATGAATTTGGTATTGATTATGTTTTTAAGGCTTTTAATCCAATGCATAAAAAATTAAATCCAGATACATGGTTCTATGCTAAAAAATGTTTAAATGAATTGCTTAGAGTAATGGCTAATAGAACTTATATTATGAAAGACAAAACATTTGATAAAGTTTTGGAATTTTTGGATGAGGTGGATAAATATGGTAAAAAAATGGATTCAATTATTGATATGACTTTAATAGCGGAAGAGGCTCATGAAAATCAAACTATTAGCTTCGAAGCAAGAGCTATTAAGGCAATGTTGTTAAGATTTTATAGTTTTTGAATAAAGTTATATATAATTTTTTTGTCCTATGTAATATGAGATGAAAATATGGATGTTTTGAAGTATAAACTTGTTTTAATCTAAATATATAAAAATAAGGGTTATTAGTGAGGACCATTAAAAGATGAAAAATCAAACAAAAAATGAATGGGAATTAATTATATCAGATGAAAAAATAATTTATGATTAAAATGGAAAAAATATTTCACAACCAGCAAAACCAATTATTAGCAAATTTGAATATATTAATAATATATCTTTTAATACAGTTGTTAGTCAGCTTTTATACAACTTATTTGTTAAAGAAATCCAAGATTCACAAATTATTATCAATGAAATAATACTGGAAAGTAATAAAATGAAGTCAATTTTTTCTATATTCACATATTTTCTGCTCAAACAAGAAACACAAGAGTCATATTATCTTCTTGAAACGCTTATAGAAAATAAAATGTTGGAACCAAAAATCGTTCAAAATTATTGTCGTTTTCCATATTTTGTACATTATATGTCTGAAAAGAAATTATAAACTGATGGTTATTTTTTTGTACGACAAACCAAAGAAAACATTAAATAGCTTTCAAAGAATGATTGAACTTCACAAACAATTGTTCAAATGGTTACACAGAAATAATGAAGTTGCTTCTTAAATATGAAGGGATTTAACCCGGAAGGTGTAAGTCACTTATAATGAAATTAAAGACCTGATAATGACAGGAAAAAAGCGCAAATAAAATTCTAGATAAATAGACATGTGTTAGTATTTTAAATAAATTTTGATTTTATTCACAAAAGAAAGTTTTTCTCTGACTTGTATATGTCATATACAAAACATCCTTGGATCAATCATCCTCTCAAAATGCATTTTGAGATGTTAAAAAATCAATAATGTTAGAAATTTATAAGCATATTCACTTATATAAGAGAAACATGAACAGCTTACAAATTGCCACCTGCTCAAGTATTTGAAGTATAGGTTGTTACTTCATGAAATGTATTCTTTTTTGCTATTTCTAGAAATTAAGTGATTCCATACAAAAATCTAGGTTAACATCAAAGTCAATGTTCGTGCCAAGATCCTCAAAGCTTATCGTAGGTTCCTCTTTTATAAGTGGAGTCATGTTTTCAAGGTTTGATAATTCTTCTTCATATGAAATTTTCTTTAAATTTGGAGGGATGAATAATCTTTCAGGAACTGGGTATTGCATCTCACTATTTTTTTGGAACTTATTTGTATCTTTTGGTATAATGTCAAAAGAACGGATTGGACAAATATGCCTTCCTTTTTCATCGAGTTTAAATTCATGAACTAACATCCCTTCTTTGTTGTATAACTTTATAGAACGTATAGCATTTCTAGTTTGAGAAAATCTTCCCATAATGTGAAGTGATATGATTAGATTTAGTTTCTTATCAAAATTGATACAACAAAAAAATAGCCGTTGGATCATCGCTACGACGGCACTTTTGTCGTTCGTAAATAATGAGGTGAACTATTTTCGAACAGAGTTATTCAATACCTAAAAAAATGAAAAGCAGAAAATCTATTGATGTTATTGGCGAAAAATTCAAAAAGATGATGAATGTTAAGATAAAAATAACTGGTTTTAGCTCTGATGAAAGTGATAATGAAAAATCTGATTCTCCAGAATCATCTGAAACTCCAACTTTTACTAAGGCTGATACATCATTACCACTATCACAACAAGCAAAAGAAAATTTAATCAACTTTAAAAAATATCTTGAGAAAAATCCTCCTGATCCTTCTTCTGATTATGATCATGTTTACCAAACAATGTCACATGCTTTTAGTGATTGGACAAATAATGTTACGACTCTTCAATCAGAAATTTCCGAATTGTCTGTGAAAAGAAATGAATATGAAGAAAAGATCAATGAAAAAGAAAAAGAAAAGAGTCAACTTGAAAAACAACTTTCAGAATTATCCATCGAAAAGAAAAAGAAAACGCGTGAATTAGAAGAAAAGAAATCAGACATTTTGAAATTAGAAGATCAAAAGAATCAGAATTTCAAATTAAAAACACAAATTGAAAATCTTACAACCCAGTTTAACGAGCTACTAGAAAAACTTCAGGCACGAAAAGATGTGTATGAGAAAGAAAAAGAAAAAACAACACAGATTCAAAATCATTGTGATGATGTTGAAAAGAAAGTTCATGAAAAAGAAGACAGTGTTCAATCAGATATCGAGAAGGATGATGCTGAGCTTAAAGAATTGATGAATCAAGCAAAGAAAACAGAAATAATTCCAGAAATTGAAACAAAGCAAACAAATAAAAAGCAGCCTACAGGTCCTCAAGAAGTTGAAACATATGTAATTAACGACAACGTTAAAGTTAGTCAAGAAGAGATTAATGGATTAAAATACATGATTTCTGAAATTCAAAGAGAAAATGAGGAAATTACAATAGAGAGAGATTCCAAGATGATGGACGTTGATTGTATTCTCCAGGAAAATCTTGGATTAAAGCAAATTATCAGGGAAATGACGGAATAAATTTTTTTCTTTCTATGAATTGATAACTTTTTTATGCTCTTTTAAATTGAAAGGAAATACATTATGCCACAGAAAAAATGAGTGATTATTTTGGTGATGAGCTCCCTGTTTATCAGATATCAGTGGAACTTCCTTATTTCCCTTGTCCTAAACAACCAAAAGGAAAACCTGGAAGATGGAAAAATCATACTCCAGTAAAAAAAGAAAAAAATGTAATCATCCCACAAAATACGCCAAAACCAAAACAAGACCCTGAATTTGAAAGAGCATATAATGATTGGAAAAATTATCAAACTTTAATTGAAGAAATTCAATATAATCAATTAAAATCTCAATCACATTATTATCAAACTCAATAAAAATAAATATTTTTTTTCTTTAACAATTTAATTTATTATTCTAAACATTTGATATTATTTTAAATTGTTTTATGCACATTTTTTACGGAATGAAAATCATTTGATTAAAACGGTTTATCAGACCAAAAGTGTAAAATTAACGTCTTTCTGCAAAAGGAATTGGTCAGACTAAAATCTTATCAAAATCTCAAAGATTAATGTGTCTCTGCAACAAGATTCGTGCAGAAAACATTAGAAATCTTCTTCCCCAATTTATTCAAAATGAAATACCAAAAGAAGAAAATAAATGGAAAGAAGCAATATTTACAAATTTACCAAAAGTGATTGAAAAAGGAGATCAACGTGAAATTGATTTTTGGTTATCAGAAATTGATGTCTTTAACTCTCTTGAAACATTTTCATATGAAATTCAAGAATTAGAAAAGTTATTTCAAATTTTATATAATTTCACAGTTACAACAAAAGATATGAATCTTGCTGTTTCTTCAATGACTCTACTAATATCAATGATTGAACCTGAACAAGTTAAATTAAATGTCGTTGTTGATTGGAGACCATTATATAATCTTTTATATGCATCTTCCTTATCAGGTTCAAAAACAAAAATCAAGAATTACCCAGAATCCTTACCAGAAACTTTAATAACATTTATTCGTTTATGTCGAAATTATTTTTCTGAAACATCAACAGATGAAATGTTAGCTGAATGGTCACATATGTTAGATCCACATCTTCCTTCCTTTGTTATTGCTCAATGTCTATTTTCTTTATTTCTACCAGTTCAATGCGGACAACATTCAAAATGGGTAGAAACGATGTTAAGTCTTTGGACACTTTATCATTCTGAGCAATATGACTTTCAATTTTTTACATTATTTGCACGACTTTCACGTTTTGGTTATGATGATATTCCATGGGATCGAATTCTTCCGTTTATATTTAATATAGTTTGTAAATATTTAGGACTTCCAACAACACTTTTACAGCCACAATTGCAGCCAATTAACAGTTATCCATATGAAAAGTATAATTTATTTTTTAAAGATTGTGAATCAACATCATCAATTTTAAGATATTTTTCAATGATCATTATAAATTTACTTTCGGGTAAAACAAAAGAATTAGTTCAATCATATATTGAACGACTTTTACATTTAATTTCACCATTTTGTGCATCGACATTACAAAATGAAGATGAAGAACAAAGTGAATTACCAATAAATATGTTAAATTCAATTGTATCTTCATATGTAATAAGATATTTAAAAGAAAAAAAATATGGATCAAGACTTGAGCATTTAACACAAGAAGATAATGAATGGTTAGTATCGAAAATATTACCATCAGTTTTAATAGAACTATTTCATGAAGAACCACAATTTGATAGTCTTAAAGAGATTGTACAATTTTGTCCACAAATGACAATTTTACCGATCTTAGATTATGTGCAAAATATATTCGAATATATTCATTTAAGACAAGGTGCGTATCAAACTTTATCATCAATTGCACCAATTGTTATTTATACAAACGAAGGATTAATTGAATTTATGTCACTTATTGAACATTATTTGCCTGAAGATATTAATTTTATGGATATATCAAAGACTTCAATCGTATTTTCATTATTAATAATTATATCGACTTTAATGAAATTCACTGAAGAAAATGAAATTTTTTTATTGGATATTACTGAAAAATGTTTATTGTTTGCTGAACATGCTATAGGCAAAGATTTCGATGATAGTTTAAATGAACTTTTAACAATGTTTTCTGTTTTAATAAAAGCTACACCACCAGAAATTGCAAATAAAATGGCACATATGATTAGAAAGAATTATGAAACTTTATCATTAAAAGGATTACGAACATTAATAGAAGCAATCGAAAAATATGCTATTCCAGAATTTAAAGATATTGCATTAAAAGCTTCAAATTTAAAAGAGTTATTAATATTAGAATCAATTATAAAGCAAAATTTGGATTTTACTATTGAAAATATTGAAGAAATTAAACAAAAATTAATCTTAGCGTTAGAAAATAAAGATAAAAAAATATATAAAAGAGCAATTTTAATTATAAAATGGATTTTACGGAATTTCCTTTGTATATATCCAAAACTTCCAACAGTTCAAGGATATATATCATTAGATAAATCAAAAATACAATGGCATGTACCATCAGAATTAGAAATGAACATTTGTGATGAATTAGTTACATTCTTTTTTGATTATTCAAAGAAAAAAATGGAATCAAAACAATTAATAGATTATAAAGTCTCAACATTATTAATGAGAGGCTTATTAAAAGGAATTGTTTCATGTGTATCTGAAATAGATTTAACACCAGAATATGAAAATCAAAATATGATTCAACCAACATTAACGAAATTTAAAAATTCCATATTTGCTAAACATTATGAAGATATTATTAATATATTAATTGAATTAATCGAAATAAAAGATGCTCATTATCGATTAATTAAATGGGCACTTGAAGGTATTACTTGTGCAATAGTACCACATGATTCTATTTGTCAAAACATGTTAATTATAAATGAATATCAAGGTCAATCATCATTAACTAAACTTGATATTATATTAGATCCAAATGATTCTAAAACTTGTTTTGTATTATATTGTAAAGCAATAAATTTATTTGGTATTCGACAATCATCATCACAAGTCATATTAACGAAAATAACAAAAAATATAATTCCAAGAATATTTAATTTTAGTACACATCCACATGTTAATGTTAGAGAATATTGTTCAATAATTTATCAAGCCATTACAACTCATTTTAAAACACAATTTATATATTTATTAAAGAACTCAATAAAAAGATTATCTGAACCTGATTTAACATTAGATGAATTAATGGGAATTTGTTCTGCTGCTAAATCATTACCTAATTTTCCATTAAATATAGAAACAATTGAAATTTTAGCAGAAGCTTCAATAGCTATATGTTCATTATTACCGAAAGATTTACCAGATGATTCACCACGCTCATTAAGACAAACAATAGTATTAATGTATGATCAAATTGATCCATGTAATCTTTATATATCAAAAGAAAAGTTTTATGAGATTAGAATGAAAATGGCTAATGAAGCAATGAATAAATATGCACAATATCCAGCAAGTAGAGAAGTACAAAACTATGCAGCAGCGATAGTATGTTCTGTGATTAATGGAGTACCACCATTGATTACATTACAAATATATTCATTTATTATATCAATTTTATCAATAGATGATAATTTAGTGCGTGATTGTATAATATCATTATTACCAACAATGATAGAGAATTTAATTCCGAGAGTTCATAGGCCAAAAGGAAATAAAGTAACACAAGTTACTGCTGAAAACTATGATTTTGTTGAATTTATAGATAAACCTTATGTTAATCAATCTAAGTTTCAGCCGAAATTCTTAACAAGAAATGAATTATTTGATGAAAATATAGTTAAAATATATTATCCAAATGATTATGAAGAAAGAGTTAAAATACATAAAATGTTATTTGATAAACTTGTTGATAATGATTCTATTTTAAATTTATTCGTTAATGAATTGATCTATGCACAAGTTCATAAAGAAGAAACATATTCTAAAAGTCGTGTAATACTTTGGTCAACATTATCAAGGTTTTTAGGAATTGAATTCATTGGTAAAATGATAAACAAAATCCAAGAAATATTAAAAAATTCACCAACAACTGCACAACATGTAATTTCCGCTGAAATATTTAGTGGTTGTTTACATTCTATTAAATGTCGTACAATTAAAGACGTACAAAATATTTCAAATATTTTAAATCCTTTTGTTACATTTTTATTCGAAGAAATTGAATCAGAGTTTCATTCTATTTGGTATTATTCATTTTATTCAACTATAATTGATTTCGATCCACGTCGTTTGTTTTGGTTATATAATCATTTATTTGATTGTATACCGAAAACGATGGATAATATAAAAAATTATCGAATTATTTCTATAATTACTGATATTTTACTAGATTTTGCATATTATATTCCAACTAACACTAAAAATTTAATAGATATTATCTATCAAACTTTATTTAGTAAAGAAGCACTTGAAATTGAAACAATCCGTGAATGTTCAATTCGTTCATTATCATCTATACTTGAATTAACATTTGATCAAAATGAAAAAGGTAATTCACAAGAAACACTCCAAATTATCGAACGATTTATTACAAATTCTAATGAGCTTTTTATTACAAGATGGTTATGTGGAGAGTTCTCATCACAATCGATAAGTTCTTTAGCATCTGGGAAATTTGTTCTTTATCATATAAGTGAATATGCGAATATGATTATGGATAAAGATGAGAACGAAGAAAAACTTACTCGTTCCGCACTTTTAAGTGTTTTTTCATGTAATTGGATCGGTTCCATATGTGAAAATCCTGTTACTATTGATGAAGTTGGAAAATTGATTGATAAAATGATCGAACAATTATCTCCTTCTCATCATTCATGGCAGGTACAAACTATACTATTACTTCTTTGTGAGTCTTTTCTTTCGTCTATGTTTTTTTATGTTGATGATAATGTGTTTGAGAGTTTAATATCGGAAACTATAATCCCGTGTTTAATGGATTCGCATCCTGATGTACAAGATGCTGGATCAGAATTGTTAACTTTCGTGGTGAAAAGTTCTTCAATAATTATCGACAAATTGTCGGAAATTGTAAATGTTTTCGAGGTAAAGTTAAGGAATAAAGAATCATTGACGGATAGAGTCGCTGGCGCAAAAGGATTATGCGCAATTATTTCAGGTACATTTCTGTTTAATGATGTGCCACAATATATAATTGACTCTTTTTCGGCACTTTCAGATGCTTTAGAAATTGATTCTTCTGTTGAGGGAATAATTTCTCAGTTCTTTTCGGATTTTTGGGCGTTATATGATAATAATTTAATGAAAAATATAGCAGAAATTTTGGCGCCTTATCGAGCATCATTAAGGCCTTCTTATTTCTGTTAAATAATAAAGATAAAGTATAAAGTATTTTTATTTTAGCATTCTTTAGGCTTTTCGTTAAAAATTTCTCTTAATTAACAAAAAGTTAAAATTATAAAGTTAATGTTAATCCATGGATTAATTAATTTGAATTTATTATCAGTAAGAGTAGGCGATATAATTGATTTCATTCCTCCCTTTCGAAGACATTGATCAAGTAAAATCTAGATTTTAATAATGCATTGAATTTTATTGGGATCAAAATGACATTTGATTTCAAAAACGGCGCCATTTTTTCCATACTTTACTGATTGGTTCAGCTATTTTTTCTCAAAATTGTGGCACATTTTCATTTTTATTCAAATTTCGAAGTTGCTGGAATGCATCAACTAAATGCTCAAGCAATTCGGCTTCTTGATCAAATGACACATCACGAAATTGACACTGGACAGATAGAAATAGCTTTAAGAAATATACGTGATGAGCTTCTTGCAGTTCCAAGAAATACAATAATTCAAGAGCCTACATTTGATCCTGCAAAAAAAAGAAAGAAAGACACATATAATTACAAAGAAACTGAGGCATACAAAGTGATAATTGGAAAATTTGGAACTGGGATTCGTCAGCAAGAATTAGTTCAAATAGCTGTTGGTTTAGGAGGGAAAATTGGAGTAAAAGTAGAGAGGGAGGCTAAAAGAAGGAAAGATTTACTATTCAAATGGTTTCAAGAAAATTTAGAAAAAATCACAGTTTTATTACCATTTGTTGTTGCATTTGATAAAGATGGGCATGTTCTAAAAAGAACGGAAGTACAAAAGCACCAGGACTCTGTTGATGTTTCACAGGAACAAGCATTTCCAAATCATGAATAAATTATTGTTTTATGATTAATCATAGCAATATGATACCAACCTTTAATACCTTTTTAACATCATTTGATTAGAATTTAAAATTCTTTGAATTACCATTACTAATTTATTCATTATTTAATGACTGATTTATTAGAATAGAATTATACTTTCTTACATTTATAAAACGTTGTGTGTAGTTAAAAGATCTTTTAATGTATAACACTTAAATTTTTTTTGCATTTTACGATCAAAAAAAAAGAAAAGTTCTTATCTTATAGAAACTACAACAAATACCAATGTATTGATAAAGGTGTGTTTAGTAAACACGATGAGGTTTGCCCATTGTTGAGTGGAGTGTGATAGCACCAATTGATTGCCATTGCTTTTTGAGGAGAGAGACAACGTAGTTTGTTGCGAGCATAACATTTTGGTATACTTGTTCTGGTTTCATTGCAACGTTAGCAACAGCAACACCGAATGCGATAGATTTCTTAAGCCTGAACTTAACTGTCTTGCGAGCTTCATCAACGGCATCAGCAACCTTATCAGATGAACGGATTGGTGCTGGGAATTTACCTGTCTTGTTGAATGCTGGACCTAATGTCTTGTTAAGGTTCTTGATGATGGTATCAGAAGCAAGGAAGAGGTGGTGCTTCTTTGCCCAATACTTGATTGTCTTCTTGTCCTTGTTAAAGTTGGTAAGTGTTTGGAGATCATAATATGGAACATTGATAGCGGCAGCTTGTTCACAATGAATCTTGTCACCCATGATACCAATACGAAGTCCTGGACGGATAACGTTTGGAAGCTTGATACTGCCAATGAAACGCTTATCTTTGGCAATGTTGTAACCCTTAAGACGAATTTGAAGTTCGATGGTTTCAGTGAACTTCCTCTTCTTCTTGTTGTTGGAGTAGTCAAGAATTTCTGCGATAGCAGACCTCAAATTTTCTTGATGAATGCGTGACATTAAAAAGAAAGGATACGACCATAACCGTTTTTGTGGGGGTTATTCGACGGTTTGATCGGCGCCTTACTAAAACCGTTTGATTTACACAAAAGTGACGCTGTTTTTAAGTTGTTTCACGAATTTCATTTATGAGTTGTTGATATGTATTTTCAATGTTTTCATCAATTTGTTCTTGAAGACTTCTTATTTCAAAACGTTTCTTTTCCGCTTTTTCTTTGGATGTCTGGAAAACATTATTTGAAAATACTTTTAAATCAACTACAGATGGTGACGGAGTATTTGTGTAAGGTGTAAAAATAGATGTATTAATGGGAACAAAACAAAATGATTTTCTTTGAAGAAATGTACGAAAAATTGAAAGACATTCATAAGATATTTTTGAAACCTCATTTAGCCAATTAAATTCTGTTGGTGAAATAAGAATTGGGAAAGGCGGAGAATAAGGTTGTGTTGAAAATGTAAGAAAAAGTCCAAATAATCCACCTTTTTTTTCAATTTCATTTTTATCTGGATGACAAAATCCAACAAATGTAGAGTAAGCTGTTTGACATGGACCAAATAAAAGAGCTCTTGGTGATGAAAATTTGTGTAAATTTGAAGAATTATTTTTTCTCCAAGCTTCAATAAAAGCATCAAAATCCTCATCATCTTGTTGGGCAAATAATTTTATTGTATTTTGTGGAATTGAAATTTGTTGTGGAGTTTCTAAAATCATTTCAAAAATTATCCATAATTAGGTCACTTTTCGTAAACATTTAATTGTCAATTTTTTGACTTGCTCAGTCAGATGATATTATACAATAAATTCAATTATTGAGAAGGAAATTCGATACGATAACTTCCCAAACCGCTCCTGCATACCGATGAAAAAATGCGAAAAAATTCTCACACAAGATGAAATTTCTATTAAAATTTTATCAGCAACTAGCTTTCAACCATCTAATCCAAAAAACATTTCATCTGAATATTTAAAAGAAATCAATTCCATTTTTCCATTGGGATTAACGCCAGACATATTAAAAGAAATACGTAACGAAATCAAAAATGGAATGAGCTTCCATGATTCATTCGTATCCAAAAGTATAATATTTAATTTCAATCAAGCATTTTTAATGAATGTTCTTGCAAATGAAGATTTTCGTTCAAAAGAACCTAAACTCTTTACACAGATTGTTCTTTTATCCATAGTTTCATGGAAATTACATTGTCATGAAATGACGTCTAATAATTATTTAATTTCAATACTTCTTCTCCTCAAATCAATAAAAACAGCTCTATCCAATTTAGATCTCGAAGGCACTCAACGAGTTCTTTTGATATCATCCTTTTATCATCTTTTTAATACAAATTTACAAAACAAATATGAAGACACTGAATTTACTCCCTTTATTGATCTAGCAGAAGAATTATTTAGTTTTGATTATTCATTACCGCCACAATTTTTTGATTTATTTCCAAAAATTGCGACCAACTTAAGTGAAAAATCCGAACAAAACCATAACATTGATAACGACCGATTTGTGCAATTTATGTCCAACGTAATAACAAAGTTAGGAACAAACTTTCCATTAAATGTTCTTAATGAAATCCTTCCAATGCTTTTTGTTTCATTTGAAGATTTTTCTGAGCATAAAATTAAACTTCTTTCAGTTATTGCAAAAACATATGGAGTCAAAATCGTTTCACCATTTTTACCATTAGTATCACTTGCGATCTTTGTATATATTGATAATAAACCATTAATTAATAAATATGAAAAAGAAGAAAATCGAAAATGTACATGTTTAGAACCAATTGATTCGGTACCTGATGAAATTGAGTTCCAAAATTATCAAACGTTTAAAGAAACGCCGAAAATTGAAATTCCTGTTACATTTAATGAATTAATACCAATTGAAGAGATGATTGACAAAGATTTATATCAAAAGACACGAATCATTATCAATTCATTTCAAGGCGATGTTGATTTAATTAATGAATTTGTACATTCTTGTGAAACATGTTTCCAAAAATCATGTTCAAGAACTGAAGCATTTTATGATTATTTTTCGATATGTATTGACTTATTTATGGAATTCCAAAAAACAGCAAAATTCGAATTGCCAGAAGAAATGATATTAAATCCACTTTTATCAGATCCAAGCATTAACATATTTAATAAGAACAATCAATGGAAGTTAATTAATACATTACGAAATATGGTGATTCAATTAATCGCAGAAAAAAACATTTGTTTTATATCAAATATATTTTTTAATCTTTATCAACATCCATTAATATTTGCGGAGTTTTTATATAGATTATCTTCATTAGAAAGTTTCCAATATGATATTGATGAAATTCCTTCATTAACAGATGATTTATTTAATATGATTTTTTATTATTTAAAACTTGAGAATTTACCAGAAGATATTAATGATGAAATTAATCAAGCAAGATTATCAATATTAGTCTTCATTCATAAATTATTTGAAAAAGAAGATATTTATGATTGTTTATTTAAAAACCCATTTTTTGTTGTAGATTATACTACGTTATTATATGAGAAAACTTTAAGACCTATAATATTTGAACAAATCGAAAAATTTTATTCGAAAAATCCAGATGATAATAAAGTTATTAATGAACGAATTAAAGAAATCGGTCAATTTTGTTTTTCAGGTTTAGATCAATTAACTATAGCTTCTTTATCTTCATTATTATTAGAGTTTTTAATTAAAACTATTATTAAATATCCGAATTGTGCAAGTTATTTTGAACCAACAGTTTCAACATTATGTAATGGAATTATAAATTTACCTGTAAATGAATTTTCGAAAGAACTATTAACTAATGTATTATCATTTTTGATACATATTTCTTCAATACGTTCATTAACTAAAACAGAAATTGTTTCCTTAAAAAATGTATTAAAAAATCAATATCAAAATAATGTAACCGAATCATTATTTGAACAAATTATTAAGTTAATTGCTTCAAATCCAAACATTAATAATAATATAATATTTGATATAAAACAACCAAAAGTTATCAATTTATTAATTTCATTATTTATTAATTCTAATTTATCAATAAAATCATTTCAATTTATTAAAAAGTTATGTATGCATAGTTATTCGAATTGTAAAATTATAAGTAATAAAGAAATTGATATTTATATTATTAAAGAAATATATAAATGTACAATTGATGAAAGTATATCTGAAGATGTAGCTAAAGAAGCATATTCAATGATAGCATATTTATCTAATGAAGCTTCATCTGTAGGATTTGTTCGTAGTTATATTTCATTATTATGTCCAATTGAAGGTAAAAGACTTCCGAAATATTATAATTATTCATTGAATACATTATTAACATTATTAAAAGCAGATAGAAAACGTTGTATGATACCATTTAGGAAAGATTTAATATTTAATATTAATAATTTAGATTCGAAAATGTTATCATTTGGAATGTGCTTTAATTTTTGGATATTTTCATATTATTCTACATCAAATAGATTAACATTAATACAATTAATTGATTCTAAACAACAAGAAATTATAATGACGTTAGATGATTCGAAATTATATTTAAATTTCACGTCGACTTTAAATCAAACTAATGTCGAAATCTCTTATAATTGGCCAATAAATCAATGGACGTTTTTAACTATATCATTAATTAATATTGGCGAAAGTTTTCAAGTTTCGATATTTATGAATTGTGAATTAAAAGATATTAAAATTATTGATTCGTTTATATTATCACATGGTAATATTCAATGTAAATTTGGAGGAATTTCTGTTTTTAATACACCAAAGACTCAATCATTTGTAAGTTCATTTTCATTATATAAATTTTTGGATTCAAATGAACTGAAAGAATTATATAATTTAGGTCAAGATGAACCATCATTAAATCCAATCTTTTATTTTGTCGGAGAAAAACATCAAGATAATTTAACATTAAAAAATATTGCAACGAATTCAAATATTTATTCTGATACACAAATTCATTTATATTCTGGTTCTTCATTTGCTGATTTCTTATGTACTAATTGTGGTACTACATTAATATTACCATTATTTAAACAATGGCAATTAAAATATCAAAATGGAGAATTTAATGATTTAATATTTTCGATATTTGAAACAGCATTATTACGTAATAAAGAATCACAAGATTTGTTTTTATCAATGGATGGCGTTAAATTATTATCACATTTAATATTAGGAATTGAAGAAAAGTTTATAACTTTTGAATTATATTTGAAATTTTATAATTTATGTAAAGAAATTAAAAATCAAAATTTACAAACTTCTTTTATTAGATCGATTTTATTAAATTTAAACATTTGGTTAAAAGCTACTTCAGAAGATCATCAAACTATCATTAAACATATTTCATTAATATTATATACTGAGTTTGCTAAACAAGCAAAACTTTCATTCCAATTAATATTAAGTATATTACATATCTTTTATTATTATCAAACTAAAGATGATATTTTTGTATTTAAACATAAGAATCAAATTAATGTAAAAGAATGTCGAGAAATAATACAAAAATTAGCAATCGAAATTGCAAAGAATTCATTTGTCGAAGAAGATTTAACTTGTTTAATTAGTCATATTTTATTATCTGAACAACATTATGATTTATTATTATTATTAAATGATATTATTGAAGACACTAAAATATTACAAAAACCTGAAATTTCAATTGATAAAATTCATTTAATACATTATTTAGTAACATTACCTGATCCAAAAATAGCAATTTTAATCATAAAAATAATATTAAACTCATTTAAATTAGAATTATTAGGTAATATATCAATATCAAGATATATTGATTTAATATTATGTAATTTAACTGAAGATTTCCTTAAAGAAGATGTATTTTATGAAATATATAATATGACATTATATGAAAATAATTATTTGTTTCCAATATGTGCATGGATGGCATTAAATATGGGAGAAAATTATATCCGAAAATTATATTTAACTAAATTCAATAATTTAATTATTAATACTGATACAATTTTATGGTTAATTATTTCATTATTTAAAGTTTCAACTGATTTACAACATTTAATTTGTTCATTTATTATTAATGAAAATAAAAAATATATTACTTTAATAATTAATATGATAAATGTAATCGGTAAATGTTTTAATAATATTAATATTGATGATATTAAACAAATTGCATTTCAAGAATTAATTGAATATTATTTACGAACTCGAAATTTAAAAGATAAAGATATTAAATTCTTATTTATACAATTAAGACAATTTTTATTCTTTCAAGATAAATTCTTTAATTATGGTTTATATGATGAATTTAATAATTCGAGTTTTGAAAAAATTCAAATCGAATCACAAAAAGAAATTAATAAATCGGAAAATTATGAAAATTATACAATAAATGCATTCGAATTATTAAATATACCAATCAAACCACAAAATCCTAATTTAATATATCCGAAAGATATATATAATAAATTATCTAATTTACAAAAGAATGAAATTATAAATTATAAATTTGGAATTCGAATTGATTCAAATGGTAATTGGAAAGATTCAAACATAGCAGAAAAATCATTAATTATCTTTATAAGTCATCCAATTAATGAATGTTCTGAAACTATTATAATGATAGCTTCATATTTAGCACATTCGAATTATGTTTTATCAACAGAAGTATTTCAACATTTTAAATATCAAGAATTTAAATTAGCGTTAAGTTTATTTGAACATCATTCATTAGTTACTAATAATCAACAAATTACAAAAATGGAACGAAAAGATATTGAACTTAACATGAATGAATTCCTACAAAATCTTCAACCAGATCAAAATATTATTACATCGAATAATAAAGTACAAACAGTTATAATAAATTTTGTTAAAAATGGACAAAAAGTTGCAAAAAATATTTTTAATATTATAAATCCTGAAATTCAAACTATATCAACAATTAAAACTATAAGTGATTTTGATTTAATTCAACAAGAAAAAACGTTATGTAGAAAGAAATGGAAACAATATTGGCATTGGATTACTATGGGTATGGCTCCTTGGCATAATGCATTACCACCACAAATGTCACAACAACAATTTCATTATAAACGTGATTTTACTGTATGTTCAGATTTATATCCATTAAAGATGAAACGAAATTCACATTATAATCCACATTTAGATGCGATTAATTTATTTAATGAGAATGATAATGAAAATAAAATGAATATGAATCAAAATAAAGAACAATATCTTATTAAATATAATGAAAATATATCAACTGCTGATATAACAAAGAAAAATGTATTAAATAAATTCCCTTGTCAATTAATAAAAGTTAATTCGATTATTAATAATATGGCATTTATAATAATGCCTGATTGTTTTATCTTAAAACAAAATAAAGGAACAAAAATAATAAAAATTAATTTCCAAGAAATTACTCATATATATTCACGAACACGATTTCATCATCCGACAGCTATTGAAATCTTTCAAAACAATGGTAAAACTTATTTCATTAACTTCATAAATAAAACATCAATTGAAGTAATGAAAAGTTTTCGAATATCGAATTTCCCTAAAAGTACATTTATTCAAAATAATGGATTTAAGACATTAACATCACAAAGTCATTTTACTATGTTATGGCAACAACATAAAATATCCACATTTAAATATTTAATGTATTTAAATCATTATAGTGGCCGAAGTTTTAATGATTCATCACAATATTTAATATTCCCATGGATATTACAAGATTATGAATCTGAAACATTAAATTTAGAAGATCCGAATATATATCGTGATTTATCTAAACCTATTGGTGCATTAAATCAAGAAAAACTTGAAGAAATTCTTGATAAAGAACAACAATTAAAAGATATCGGAGTAGAACCTTATATGTATAGTTCTGGTTATTCATGTCAATTAAGTGTAGCTTTATGGTTAGTTCGAACGGAACCATTTACTTCATTACATATTGATATTCAAGGAGGTAAATTTGATTATCCTTCACGAATATTTAATAGTATTAAAGATTCATATAAACTTTGTACTACATTACAAAATGATTGTCGAGAATTAACACCCGAATTCTTTATGTCTCCCGAATTTTTAATTAATTCGGAGAATTATAATTTCGGTGAAACAGAAGATCATAAAATCATTAATAATGTAATATTACCAAATTGGTCGAATAATAGTCCATTTGAATTCATATATTTAAATCGAAAAGCTCTTGAAAGTGATTATGTCTCCAAAAACATTAATCATTGGATCGATTTGATTTGGGGTTATACACAACGTGGTGAAAATGCTAGAAAACATAATAATGTATTCATGAGTACTATGTATCCAAACGTATGGGATAATCCCGAAAACTTACAATCACAAGAAAAACAAATGGAAATCGAAGCAATTCTTTGTCATGTTGGGCAAATACCACAACAAATCTTTGATAAGCCTCATGTTGAACGATTACCGAAACAACATTTTAATCATCAAATTGAAGAAATTAATTTCGATTTAAACATTAAAGAATTAAATTATATAACGATAACATATTCTAATGATAACTTTAAATTTTGGATATTAACAAATGAAAACAAATTAATATTACAATCATATACATATAATGATTTAATAAAACTTCAACAACAAAATAATAATGAAAATAATAAAAATAAAACTAAACTTAAAATTCCTGTACCAATTCCACTAAAAGAAACAAATTCTTCAGCAATCTCTAAATCACAAGATTTAATAAAAATTAAATTTAGAGGAAAACGGACAAAAAGTTTCTCACGGAATTTTGGAGTACCAATATCACATCCCAAAACACATGAGAAAACAATTTCATTTAATGGATTACAATCATATTATTTAGTCAATAGTAATCAAACAGATTTATATAAAATCGATCTAAAAGAAAAACAAAAATTTGGGTTTTATCGTAATAAAATTAATATAATATCTACCGATAAGAATTGGTTAGCTATCATTGATAATGAATCGAATGTATTAATCCATTATCGGATGAACAAAATATTCGAAATTCCATTGTTCACAAGTTTAATTAATTGTTGTACAATAAGTTCCGTCTTTCATACTATAATATGTGGTACTAAAGATGGCTCATTAATATTTTGTTCATTAAATAATGGATTAGTAAATCGAGTAATACAAATGAATAACGCAAGGCCAATTAATATATTGGTGACGCCCGAATGGGGTTTTGTTCTCGTATTTATGTCCGACGTGATTAATGGTTTGGAAACTTCGTACTCAATCGCAATGTATACAATAAATGGAGACTTGATTAGAAAAAGAAAATTGGATAACCCAATAACAAAATGGAACGCATTCACTTCTTTCGATGGTTTCGATTATGTGGTAATGGTCGACACGTGTAATCTGTTCGTGTTCGAGGCGTTTTACTTGAATATAGAAAATAGTTTGTGTTATTTGGGCGAGCCTGCGGAGGCAGTGACATATGTTGAAGATAAAGAATGCGTTGTGTTGGTAAAGAAAAATGGAAAAGTATCATTGATACCTTATCAGTTAAAGTAAAAAGTTCGAATAAAATATTTTAGAAATGGATTTTGTGTGAGTGTTTTTTATTTGTATCAAACAAACAATTTTATGTTTTACGTTTTTAATTATAATCATATTCCAAATGATATTTTATTACTTTCATCTGAATTAGGTAATAATGAACTTGATAAATATGTTTTGAAAAATGATGGAACCAATGTTAATGAAAAAAAATATATTTTATTTCTTTTATTCAATAATCTGGAAATTATAATTAAATTGTTTCAAACAGTATTTGTGATAGTATCTCCACATAGTAATTTTTCCTTACATTTTTATCTTTAAATATATAGCTCATTTGTAAACATGTCATAAATTCCTATGTTCTCTTTTGTGATATTTCTGTAAATTTCATTAATCCATAATTCTCTTCCATTATTAAACACGGCTCCAGCATTTACAAAATACACAGAATCAAAATAGCTGATTAACTTATGCAATGATTTAGTTTGGAGAAAAAAAAAAAAAAAAAAAAAAAAAAATTAAAACTGCATTGAATTTAATTTATATGATCAATGTTCTAAAACATTGTTTCTGTCTTTTCAACATAACGAAATCTATTTCGGAAAACATTTTTCGTATAGTGTCTTTGGTATGTCATTAAAGTACGGGTGATTTAATGCTTCCAATGCTGTTATCCTCTTAGATGGGTTATATTCGAGCATTTTCTTGATCAAATCGACGAAATATTCGTCATCTGAATTAAATACAACTTTCAAATCTTGTTGCTCATGTTCCTTAAAAGAGCTCCTAAGCTCTTCTGGGAAGCTTGGGATTTCATCTTTTGACGGCGTTCCGAGAATTTCAAAAATTTTATGAAGCATATCAATATCAGTATCTCCTGGGAACAATGGATATCTTCGAGACATTTCAGCCAGACAACAGCCAAGGCTCCATATATCAACAGAAACGTCGTAGTTTTTGGCCCCATAAAGAAGTTCGACTGGTCGATACCATTCAGATACAACATTTGGAGAATATTTTCGTAATGGAATCGAAAAGTATCGTGAAAGCCCAAAATCACAGATCTTAATGTTACCGGCCATATCAATAAGTAGGTTAGCGGGTTTTAAGTCTCGATGAACAATTCGATGTGAGTGTAAATAATATAAACCACATAGTAACTGATACCCATAAGAACGAATAAGGCGTTGGTCAAGTGGGCGTTTTCGTCTTTTGTATAAAAAAGTGTATAAATCATATTCAAGAAATTCAGTAACAATTGTTAAAGAATTATTTTCAAGAATAATGTCTTTCATTTTAAGAAGATTAGGATGATCAATTGAGCTTAAAATAGAGATCTCTCGTAATGTTGTTTGAGAAATGCCATTTGATTCTTGATCAAATTTCATAACTTTTAAAGCAACAATGGTGTCATCTCTTGTATCTTTTGCTTTATAAACGACGCCATATGTTCCTTCACCCAACTTTTCTCTGTCTGTAAATCGTTTTGAGAATTCAGATGGTTCTAAGGTTTCCATATGGGTGAACGTTAACACGGATTGTTATCTTCAAAATCAAAATCTTTATCTTTTCGGTATATCTAATGATTTTTGTACTTGAAAAACATATAGACAATATATAAATATCATGTTACTAAAGCTTGTTAATACATTTTAAAAAAGTCTAAAAATTTAATATTTCGATATGAAGATTAAATATAAAAAGAAGTATACAATGCTTCATATTATTCCAAATTGTATAAAAGAGCAATTTTATTGAATAAAACACCTTAGTTTGTTCTGGCGCGATTTGCTTGTGCAGTCATTTCTTCTTGTTGTCTCCTCAAATTTTCTTGCATTTCTTGTACCTTTGCCATAACCTCTGGTTTGCTCATATATCTCTTAAGGAATTGAAATCCGATTAATATGAGTGGAGCTAGGAGCATCCATTTGTTTTTAAGCATCATGGATAGAGGGTCATCATCCTCTAATGGCATGTGACGAACAGTAATTGGATATTTTGAAATTGCTGTTGAATTTGTGATGGCCTTGAATGAGCCATCTTGTGCACCGTTGAACTCCACTGGATAGAATTTGCACCATGGATGGCTGATATCAATAGTGTGCTTTCCAGGATGGAGACGTACGTAAGTTTTGCCTTTTCTTGTTGGTTTAATTATTTGCTCGCCTTTATCAACAATCATATAGGCTTCTGGGGAAAGTGGACAAGAAGCTGTGAACTTTATATCAAATATGGCTTCAATTTTCTTGGAAGCAATGAATGTGGCGAACAGACAAAGCATTCGTGGATATATTGTCAGTTTTCGGTTGGCTTCTTATGGTGAAATAATTTCACTTTGTTTGTTTGAAATGGATTGAATACTGTATGACGATCGAATCTGATTCAAAAACCATGTAAATATATGAAATTTGGTTTCCTGCTTCTCGTAAAAAAACAATTGGTTTTTCCTCTTTAAATAATCTGTTTTTTATAATCCTTACGAGCTGCGGCCATCCACAAAATGAAATAAAAGGAAAATGATTTTTCAGAATAAAAATTATTGATATTTGGTTGCATTTTGTTCCATAAGGCATTCATTCTTACATAATAAAAATAGTAATTTCTGGAAAAAATTCAGAAAAGAGACAAAGATAAAATGATAATATGTTATTGAATGAAATTATTTGGTAAGTACGCATTGAAGTAGTATGGTATGCATTTATTAGCATTGAAAAACACTATGAAATTATATATGATTATAAGATACTGCATTAATAAAGTTACAAGGTTAAATTATTAGCACCTTCACAGTAAATCATTAAAAACATTAAAATGAAAATGTTTTTTTAGAAGCAAAGATCCGTGAATATACATTTCAAATTTAGTATGAATTTAATACTTATAAAATCCTATATAATATTAAAACATATAAAATATATTATTTATACTCCGAAATAATATGAAAAAGATAAAATTTAAGAAATAATTTTATAATTTTAAGATTTATTTTCAATAAAATCTTTATTCTAAACAACATCGAATTCTTCCCACCTACATATTGCTATTTTATTAAATTTAAAGATAATGTAAATTCGAATTTAAAGATTTTGTTCTAACACTCGTATTTACCCTTTTCATTTAAATCTTTACCATTCAGATTTAATTTATATGAAATTGATGAAATTTCTAAATGTTTTTGATTGCAAGGGGAGTTGTAGCATTGAATCAACTTCATTTAAATTATTTCAATTGATCCGCCCAAAAATCCAATTCAATTTTTCTATGTGTTGAATTTGCTATCGCTACATACAGGAAAAATCTTTTTTTACTCTTTCAGCAATCAAATTTCCAATCATTTTAATCTCATTATCAGATTATAAATAATGCTTAGGGGATATGGTTCTGATTTTTTATGATTATATTTGGTAGAAATGATTTTTGTTATAAAATCACTTTTCATACACTTCGAAAACGGTTTCTATCGATTCCACTAAAACCGACGAGTTCTCAAAATTTTGTTGGAAGAAATGAGGTTATTGCGATTCGACGATCATTGCCAATACAAATTTTATGGTTATTGTTATAAAATTTCGATATTGAAGTTATTCAATTAATTGGCCCCAAAACTTATTTTCAATTAGTTTGTATGAACCGTACATACAATATATTGAAAAACTCGAATAAAAAGCAAACAAATTCTTGACTCAATTGGACGCCATATTTTCAGAGGCCGTTGATCATTTACCATGAAAGCCTTAAATGAGTCACGTTTCAAGGAAATAGTTAGACTCAGAATACCTCAAATAAACAATCACCCAATGTCAACTGCAGCCAGGAATGTCGCATTGGTTTCCAAGACCTGGTTTGATGATTTCAAAAAATATTTATTAAGCACATCAATCACAAATCCAGGATTTTGCGACAATACTGAGCTTGCTAAACGCATTGACAGCCATACTGAACTTAAATATGGAATTGATTATGAAATACTTGAGCTCAATGTTTTTCAATTAATTGAACAAAAATTCCTTGTTGACCCAAAAATATTTAGACCTTATATGGTTAACATGCTTACCAATACTGGATCTGTTATATTATATCCTATAAAATTTCAATTTGTTTCCAAAACAAACAACATGAACTTTTCAAAAACATTTGATTCAAACTGGACCATTGTAGAAATGAAGAAAATGCTTGAAAAGAGCTTAAAAGTTGGCATGGATAATATCGTAGTCAAATCTTCAGAAGAAGGAACTGTTTTACAAGACCAAATGGATGTTAGTTCCATTGCATCTGAGTATGGGAACAATCTTTACTTGGACATAACTGTTAAAAAGCACAGAGATACATATGATTCCAAATCAAATTCAACATTACCAAATCCAATTTCATATGATATAACTTCAAACAGTGTAAACTTTAGTTCGCAAATATATCAATCGCATATTTCCATATTAAATTCATTGCTTCATTCGATATCTCTTTTACCTCCAATCATAGAATATTATAGAAACAAAGACACAAATGAACTTAATACATTTGGTAAATATGTACAAGAAGTTGATAAATTTTCACAAGCTCATATCCCACCAGAATTATTCTCTGAATTAATTGATTCCAAAATTACAAATTCTGGATCTTCAATTTCGAATATATTTTCTAATTTAATCAAAAATTTAGGCTTACAACAATTCTTCCAATTCTCATTACACGAAAACATTAAGTGTAAAACATGTAAAGTTAAAATCGAACATAATTCCGATTATTTATGTATATCACTGCCGATAGTGAGTAAACTATTCAAAAAGGCAACACTCGAAAATTGCATTCATTCATGGATGAAATCTTATACAACAGAACAACATTGTGATTTCTGTAAGGCAGAAACAACGACTAAAGGGAAAATGAAGATATTGTCATTACCTAAAGTTGCAGCATTTGCATTTCGAAGACATATCAAAAGTTCGAATACAATGAAAAGAATTACTGATCCAATATCATTTCCAATGGATTTAGAATTAGCAAAACCTGATGGAAATGGTAATGAAAAATATAAATTAATTGCTGTTGTATCACAATCAGGTCAACAATTAAATAGAAAGTATAAAACATTTTGTTACGACTGCAAAGCTAAAAATTGGTTATTCTTTAGCGAAACAAGAAGTAGCATCTGCCAAAGTCCGAAAGCAATATTCGAAAAGGAGTTAACATGGATGTTATTATATGCTAAACTTGAAGATGAAATTGATTGAAACTTTAATAAATATTTGTTTGTATCAAAAAATTTTTTTTAATAATTGATAAAATATGAATTTTATGCACACGAATTCTAAACATTATCGAACACTTTCACTGTAAGGAAATTTCATTGTGTACAAACGAAATCGCAACAGAGAATAGTGATTGGAATTGATCATAGCAATTCATTTAAATGGAGAAGATATAGTATGAAATGGTAAAAATGGTAGATGCTAAATCCCTTCAATGGTTTCTTGTGCAAGTGATAGAGTCCTTGTTATTAAACCAGCTCAATACAAATATTGAACAAGAGATTCAACTAAGTTTGCAGATTTAAACCCCATTAAGCTTATCTCCACCAATAGCAGCATACATTGCATATTCCCACAACAATCAATTACCATGATTGAAAGATGCGCTTGCCTATGATCATGGTGATGGTACATTAGTTTTATCAGTAATTGATATTAAAAGCAATTGTTGTTATTAACAGAACTTTCTATTAGTTTCGATATTGATGAAAATGGCATCCGCATGAACTGGGAAATCTGGTGTAACTGCTCAGCGGTGGAGAACATAACCAGTAACTTCATTTGTATATTTTATCACAAAAGTGCCAATACTTTGCGAATGTGACATAAAATCAAATAACTGGGTGAATTATTTAGTGAACCTAAATTAAAAATTCAATTTCTTAGTTTAGAATTCGATGTGGAAGGTGATCTTGTTACCAGCAGCGTTTTCGAGTTGGATGCCTTGTGGTTGTTCGTTGTCATCTAATTGAACGTCTGTGATGGAGTAATCGCCGAATGTAACTGTTTCTTCACCATCGAGTGTAGAAAGTTCAAGGCTGTTGCCTCTGATGAGGTCAGCGACGAAGCAGATAACCTTCTTGACAACGTTCCAGATCTTGCCCCAGTTCCACTTGTTGGTTGATGGTTCTTCAACATCACCGAAGTCAGCGATTTCAGTGTGGACTGTAACTTTGACGCCATCTTCGTTTTGGAGAACAATGTTTCTAACTTCATCGTTATCATCGACTTGGATATCAATAACCTTGAAGCCGTTGAAGACTGGTTGGCCGTTTTCTTCATCGAATGATTCGTCAATGAGAACGAAGAGCTTTTGAAGGAAGTTGACGACCTTCTTGATGCCGTTCCAAAGTTTCTTCCAGCTGAACTTGTTAGCAACTGGTGCTGAGTTGCTTCCGATAGAAATCTTAATCTTGATCTTGTTACCAGCTTCGTTTTCGAGTGTGATGCCTTGTGGTGTTTCATTTTCGTCTAAGTCAACGTCTGTGATTGAGTAATCACCGAGAACTGGTTGTTCTTCGCCATCCTTAGTTGTGAGTTCGAGGTTTCCTCTGATGAGGTCAGCGACGAAGCAGATAACCTTCTTGACAACGTTCCAGATCTTGCTCCAGTTCCACTTGTTTTCTCCTTCCATGAATGATTCTGATTCGAAGTCAACGAGTGTTGTGTCGAGGATGATCTTAACACCTTCTTCGTTTTCAAGAACGATTTCCTTTGGTTGTTCAGTTTCTGTGAATTCGAGGTTTGTAACTGTGAATCCATTGAATTTGAATTCTTCACCATCTTCTTCGAAGGATTCGTCAATGAGAACGAAGAGCTTTTGAAGGAAGTTGACGACCTTCTTGATGCCGTTCCAAAGTTTCTTCCAGCTGAACTTGTTAGCAACTGGTGCTGAGTTGCTTCCGATAGAAATCTTAATCTTGATCTTGTTACCAGCTTCATTTTCGAGTGTGATGCCTTGTGGTGTTTCTTCTTCATCTAAATCAACATCTGTGATTAAGTAATCACCGAGAACTGGTTGTTCTTCGCCATCCTTAGTTGTGAGTTCGAGGTTTCCTCTGATGAGGTCAGCGACGAAGCAGATAACCTTCTTGACAACGTTCCAGATCTTGCTCCAGTTCCACTTGTTATCATCATCTAAAACGACTGTATCGAAATCAGTGAGTGTTGTGTCAAGGATGATTTGTGTGCCTTGTTCGTTTTCAAGAACGATTTCCTTTGGTTTGTTATCTTCTGTTAATTGGATGTCAATAACCTTGTAACCGTTGAATGAGAGACCTTCTTCTGTTTCCTCGAATGATTCGTCAATGAGAACGAAGAGCTTTTGAAGGAAGTTGACGACCTTCTTGATACCGTTCCAAAGTTTCTTCCAGCTGAACTTGTTTGGAATAGCAGCATTGTTTGGTGAACCGATTTCGACGTGGAAGATGATCTTGTTACCAGCAGCATTTTCGAGTTGGATGCCTTGTGGTTGGTCATTGTCATCTAATTTAACTTCTGTGATGGAGTAATCGCCGAATGTAACTGTTTCTTCACCATCGACTGTTGAAAGTTCAAGGCTATTGCCTCTGATGAGATCAGCGACGAAGCAGATAACCTTCTTGACAACGTTCCAGATCTTGCCCCAGTTCCATTTGTTTGATGCTGGTTCTTCAACATCACCGAAGTCAGCGATTTCAGTGTGAACAAGAACTTTAACACCATCATCGTTTTGGAGAACAATGTTTCTAACTTCATCATTATCATCTACTTGTACGTCAATAACTTTAAATCCATTGAATACTGGTTGGCCGTTTTCTTCATCGAATGATTCGTCAATGAGAACGAAGAGCTTTTGAAGGAAGTTAACGACCTTCTTAAGACCGTTCCAAATGCCTTTCCAGTTGATCTTGTTTGGAATTGGATCCTTGGAATTGTTTTCAACGCTTCCAATTAAAGCGAGGAAAAAGACAAATAACATAATGACAATTTGACATTTATTTGAGAGGACTCATATTTCACTCAGAATTTTGAATCATTCAATTTCAAAGTTTTACGAGGCGGTTGAAAATTTGAGCTCACAAAGTTTGAACCCTTTTTTTTGGCACATTGCTTTTCAAAAGTGAAATTTCACTTGTCTTTTGACGATGACGTTAAAATAGGGTTGAAAAATCCAAATGGAAGTGCAAATCAGTCAAAAACAACTAGAAGATCTTTACCATTGGATTGACACGATTCCATTGTCAAGGAAGAAAAAAAATCTTCCTAGAGATTTTTCTGATGCTGTATTGATGGCTGAAGTTATAGCACATTTTTTTCCAAATCTTGTTGATCTTTTTAATTATGATCAAGGATTAAAAGTTGAGACAAAGGTGTATAATTGGAAAACTTTAAACACACGTGTCTTAAAAAAATTATCATATAATTTATCACCAGAAGTTATAAATAATCTTGCAAATGCGAAACCTGGTGTAATAGAAAAGGTTCTTTTTGATGTCAGAAATGTTATAAATAATAAAATTGAACAAGACCAAAATCCATATGCAGATTTGATTAGTGATAATTCCATAGAAGAAGAAATTGAATCTGCAAAACATGAAACAAATAGAAAGGTTCTTGAAGCAAAAATTAAAGAAGTTGATGAACAAAATCAATATATCAAAGAACTTGAAGAAAAAATAAGTAATATTGAAAAATTGATACAGACCAAAGATGAAAAAATTTTTCAATTATCAGATAGAGCAAAACGATGAAAAATACATTTCATAATATTTTGTAATAAATCATATAACTACATATATTTTTAGCAATTGAGAAATACGCGATATAAATCGTGAAAAAGCGAATTAGAAAAGAAATATGTTGAGATTTTTTGGTGTATAATGAAATGAGAAATGTCATATGAATTACAAGCGAACTGCAAAAAAGAAATTTTTTCATGAAGAAATCAGAGCCATAACAAATCATGAAGAAACAAATGAATCAGATCTTCCAGCATACAGAGAAGATGATTTAGCATTTACCAAAATTCAACTCCCAATTTTGGTCAATAACATTATTAATAGAAATGATGTCGAAAATACAATTACATATCTTTCAAAACTCACACAGCAAAAGTCATTTGCGTTAAATGATTTACTAATAGATGAAAATTTTTTAGCTCCATTATCAGAAATAATTACAAATTCCGATTATCCAGCTGAAATATCGGTTTATTTAATAATTTTTCTTCATAATATATGGTATTATTCAAAACTTAATACACCAAATGTTTTTCATCCTAATTTAATTATTGCTTTCACAACTTTCTACTCATCTGAAAATCCTGTCATATTATCATATGCATACCATGCAACACTCATTTTAATTGATCATAGCTATAACTTTATACCTCTTCTAATTGAAAATGGAATAATTGATTCAATCGGTTGCTTTATTTCAAATAACGAAAATGACAAAGACTCTTTTCGGCCCATTCATATTATTTATGATTTTTACAAATACTTTGGCGAAAACAACGAAATTCTTGATCCATTAATACCTTATTTTGCTAAATTCATTACAAGTCAACATGTTCCCCTTCGGGAAATGTCTACGCTTTGTATGGAACATGTCTTGAAATCGGAGCGATCTTTTCAATTTGCAATGACAATACCAGATATACTCGAATTTTTTAAAAACGCCCAACTCCTTCGCCTCTTGTCTCAATCTGAGTCACTCTACCAGTGTTATATTTTTCTCTTTAAACATGGTGTTAATGAAATTTTTGTTGACACTTTTTTTGATGAGTTGCGAGAAACCGTTAAAAAATCCATCGATGAGAACAATCTGATTTACAGCATTTATGAGTTCATTCGGCTAATTCTGCCTAATTATTGGAATGTTCTTAAGAACTATGGTTTTATTGATTTTTTCCTTGAAACTACACAAGACAGATGTACTGAGCTGAAACTTGAATTCATTTCTTGTCTTGCAACATATGCATTGTCAGTTGATAATGCCGAGTTATTAGAATTTGGACAAAAAGGCGGATTTGAAGCTATAATCGAAATTATATATATCGGATATTCTCCTTATTTTTCGGTTTTCTTGAAAAGTTTGATTCGATTCTTGGCACTTGATAATTCTTTCGTTGAATTAGGAAATAATATTCAAATTCAAGATGCAATGGAGAGTATTGATACGGATGAACAGGAAATTCAAGAGTTGAAACAAAATATTTTGTCATATTATGTGGAATCAGAAGAATAGAAAAAATCACTCGAAGATAATTCGTTTTCGTTTGTTAATAAAAATTCATCTGATGACATTTGTGTGACTTTCTTTAATGAAAAAGATGATGTCGTTGATCGTATAGACATTTGTTCTTGATTTGAAATTTCTGAAAGTGAATCAAATTTCAACTTAGAAGTATATAACATATCAGAGCTATTCATGGAACTATCAGAAATAACTTCCATTTGTGATTCTTCGATGAGATCTGGCTTTTGAATTTTTCTGAAAGATTGATTTTTATGTGGTTTGTTTTGATTGTGCTGCTTTTTCCTTGGTTCTTTTGTGATTTGATGAGGGTTTATTCCTTTGTTTCGAATTGATTTCCATTTTAGAAATATTTCAGAATGTTTTCTTTCAATATGTTTATCAAGATATTTGATACTGCTAAAAGATCTGGAACAAATTGGACATTTTTCAATTTGTTTTAATTGGTTCTTTAAAAGATTTTGGGATTTTTGATTATATTTTTTAAGTGAATGTATTTTTTGTTTTGCTAAAGAAAGCTCTGATTCAGATGTTGTTAATTTATTTAACAGACGCTTTTGAACATTGCTCATTAAAATTAATGAAACCTGGAGAATTCGACAAAGTTTTCGAGATAACGGATGTGATAAAATCGATGAATCAGAATTAGAGAGATCTAGTCCAACAAAGTTTGTTAAAAATGGTTGGATTCTGGTTATATCACCAGATTTTAAAATCAAATCTAGATCAATTGAAGATACAACAGACCAATCAATTAGCTCATCAAAGTTTGTGGTAGGAGTCTGACCTATTGAGACTGGTATAATTGGTAGAAGAACAGATCCCCACATAAAAAGGTGAATTGGATTAACGTATTTAAACGTTCGGTAATAAAAAAAAGTTAATCACTGAACTGCATTTTTTACTTTAATAATATTGCTTCTTTATCATGCTTTTAAATTTGATGGCACATACTTAATCTTGACTTGTTACCAAAAAATATTTATCCAGTGTCCCTTAATTAACACTTTTCTGATTTATACAGCATGTATTATCAGAAAAATTAGGCAAATGCAAAATTAAGAAAGATATTTGGTTCCTTCTGAATAAAATTTATAAATAAAAAATAATTGAGAATTTTTGCTATGGCAATAAGACTAAAATTCAAAAGAAACATATATAAAATTGATAGTGAATTTATCTAATCTGTTAAACAATTTTTATACATCGAATGAAACGATAAAATAATATGCAAAGTATAAACTTTTTAACTTAGTCAGATTGCATATTTTAACATCACATGTTTTTTACGAGCATTCAAAAGGAAAGATTGAATGGTTGTAAAATAACATTTTGATAGGCCTAAACCATCGTCATAAAATGAATTCAAGACAGAAGCATTTGAAACATTCAGCCCAAGTACTCTTACAATAACTTTTTTAGAAGATTTGGAACAAAGCTCTAATTATAAAGATCAAATAAAACATATTATAATTGAGAACGGTGTTGAAAATATTACATTTAATGATTTTAACTTTTTTACCTCTTTAATAACAATAGCAATTGGTAATTCAGTACGTTCAATTGAATATAGCCCTTTTGTGAGGCTTGTAAACCTTGAAATGATTAATGTATCTGAAGAAAACTTATTATTCAAGTGATACTAATGGAATTCTTTATGAAAAACATTTTAAATCATTGTTTTTTGTCCATTTGCAATGCCAATTAACTCTTTTATCATTCCAAATTCGGTAAATTCAATTGGTGATTCTGCATTTTATTCATGTAAAACATTAACAATTATTACAATTACATGTTCAGTTACGTTAATTGGAACTGATGTATTTTGTCAATGAGATAATTTAGAAATACTCATCATTAACGAAGGTGTAAAAGCAATTGGAAATTTTTCATTTTACTATTGTTCATCATTAGCAAATATTACGGTTCCAAATTCAGTTTCTTCAATTGGAATGTCTGCATTTCGTGAATGCGATAAATTAAAAGCAATTATCATTGGTCAAGGTGTAACAGAAATTCAAAATTCTGAAATCTTGTTCATCATTAACAAATATTGCAATTCCGGATTCAGTAACTTCAATTGGAGTTGAAGCATTTCGTGGATGCAATGATTTGGAAACAGTTATCATTGATGCATATAATGGAACAACATTTGGAGGACTTAATGTGTCAAAGGATCATCAGTTGGAAAATGCGAACAATATCTCTGGCCGACGCACGCATTCGCGAAAACAAATACATTCACTAAGTCAAATGCATTCACTAAATCAAATGCATTCACTGCATCATATATTTTGAGTGGAACATTTTCATATACATTTACTTTATATATAACTCAATCGTTAAAATTTCATTCATTTATATCGAATACAATCTTTAATACGATAATTAATTCATTTTCCACATATATTTATACTGAGTTTCTTTTTTATGGATACACAGTTCATAGATACTCCACATATTATTTGTATTATTCAAATTTCTTTACTATTCCACAAATTGATTCACAAATAAATAATAAATTACCAATGAATTTGTTAATTGGTATAATTTGTTGTTCAGTTATTGTGATTCTTTTAATTATTGGAATTATTATTTTTGTTATTCATAAAAGTAAAAAATTAAATACAAAAGAAATGTCATGTGAATCATCAGATAATTTAAATCAAAGTGAACAATTAAATAAAAATTTCGATAAATATATTGGAAATGATAATGATCAATGGATAAAAGAATAATAAAAGTAATGTTTTGCGGTAGCTTAAGTTCATGAGAAATGAAACATATGAATAAAATCTTTTTCATGATAAAATTTTTTATTATTATTAATGAAACAAAACGACATTATTTTGGGAACGTCAAGCGACCGTTATTACACCGATACCAAAACTCTAACAGACCTGTTCAATTTCAAGTGTTCAGCCAAATGACAGATCCTTCATACCAAAATCTTACATATGATTTAATAACATTAAACTTACCTAACAGTAAACAATTAGTTCTCCTTGAAGAGGTAAAAAAGGTTCCGTCTGAACAAGTTCAAAAATTAACAGATTACATCGTTACTATTTGGAAAAAATATCCTCTTCACCAAGAGGGTCTTCGTATTCTTCGTATTTTGAGTTCATTAAATGGTTTTGATAAATCTAAAATTGTACCTATAATATTTGAAATATTAAATATTATTGATAAGTCAAAGAAAGACCATCAATTTCTCTCTGCTTGTCGCTATGCATCCAAAATTTTAACAGTTAATGACATTCCATCAAAACCAACACTTCCTGTTTTTACTGTAATCCGTTTTATGAAAATAAATGATGAGTCATCACTTACAAAGTTTGCAGAAGAATTTGCTGAATGCCTTACAAAGGTCACCGATCTCCAACTTCCGTCATTTCATTATGCACATGCATTTTCTCTTTATCTTCCAAAAGATATTTACATGAAAACAGTAATTCCCCGTTTTGAACGTCAACTCCTTCGTGGCTCAGCTTCATTTCTTCCTGTTTGTACATACACACTACCTGAGATTGATCTTCCAGTTAATGAGAAATCAGCAGCATATACAATGTTATCAGAAATATCATCAAAAGGTTCAAACTCACAGTCACTTAAACTTATTCAGCATTGTTCAAAATGTTTTAATACTAATGAACTTTTTTCAGCATCATTACGCCTTTTGACATCAGCTAACAACATTGAATCCAAAGTTGCGCTTAGCTCAGTAATTTCCAAGTTTGACTCAAGAAAATTAACAGGTGATTCATTACAAGAAGTTTATAATCGTATTAAATCAGAACAAAACGCCGAAATTCAATCTAATTTAATCTTATCACTTAAGAACAAGGCCGATGAGTCATTTGACTTCATAAAATCAATTAAAATAACATCCGCTAATATTGACGCAGTCTGTGATGTTCTCATTAATTCAACAAAACAAAATGAAATTGTTGAATTCTTAAGACCATTATTTGGTTTATCTCCTTCTTCAGTTGCAAGAGTAATATTACAAAAAGGTTTCGAAAAATTAAGTAATGAAGAATTATCAAGTGTTATTTCGCAAACAAAGAATATTTCCGCAAGATTTGAAGCATTAATTCTTGATAATCAAATGGATAAATGCATTGAAATGATATCAAAGTCAACAATTCAATACATGCCGATAGCATTAACGTTCTCGCCGACCGTTTTGAAGCCGTTTATATATTCAATGATTTATTCCGAGGCGGTTTCAAACAAAGTGTTAATTCAATTTAAACATATCGTAAAGAATTCAAAACAGAATTTTGATGAAATAACATTAGCAATATTTTGTCCAGAAACTACAAAGCCTGAAATTGTACCAAAGCTTTTAGAATTAATACCAATTCGAGGAAAACTTGCAGGAGATGCATTATCATATGCAGGATTTACTAAAGAACAACATGAATATGTCAAGAACACATTTGATAAATATTTTGAAGATCCACTTTCAGAAGAAGACACATTAATATTATTAAACAATGAACAAAACGAAGTCTTTGAAAAGCATTCATCAGCGGAAAAATACAATGAAATAAAAGAAGAAATATTACATCCAACAGCGAAATCGAATTTACCACAACTCAAGAAACAAATTGAAAAAGTTAAAGTTAAAACAATTACAAATCAACAACAAATTCGACAAAACTTAAATCAAACTAAAGTTAAACCAATTAAAGATTGTGTTAACTTATTAATATCACATTATCATAACTTAAAACGTCCAGTCACAGCATCATTAACAACATTTACATCTGATTTAATTAAGTTACGCGAGAATGAAATCTTTTATGATATCATTAATGAATGTCTTTTATCAAGTTTCAATCGAGTTAATGCATTTCGATCAATACCTAAAACTATATTACAAATATTAACCACAAATAATGAAGATATTGATTCTAATTTATTAAATTATTTAATTCCAAGTAATAAATTAACAGATGTATTATTACATTTAATCTCAAGTGATTTACCAGCATTACTTAATAGTGAATTCCGATCTAAATTATGTGATACAGAAGCAATTACATCAGAGACAAACATTGAAATATTATTACCGATTTATCTTGAACATTCGAATATTAGTGATGACATTTTAGAGTTTGCAATAGCAATGTGTGTTGATATATCAGCAACACGATTAAAAGTAGCATTTGAACATTTATTAGATGATAATGAAATGATTCGAATCTGTTCATTAAATTGTATTGCAGTATCTAATTTTGATGTTCCTATAACATCGAAATTAGTTTGTATATTTAATATTTGTGGCGTTTCTAATCAAATGGCATTAGATTTAATGGAAAGAATTAATGCACCAAAATTAGAACCAAATGAAATTATTAATAATTATTTAGAATTATTTAATATTAATTCCAAAGATTTGGCATTAACACGTGATATAGGTATATCATTTGGATTAATGATGGAAGAACATAAAGAATTAGCATTACGATTCTTAATTTCTTTATATAAGAAGAACATTGAAAAGACAGAAGTCTTTAATATACCAAAACAAAATAATGTTCGATTAGCTATATCATATTCATTTTTACAATTAAAACCAATGTCAACTGAATCAATTGATTTTGTTTCACTTGTAACATTAAAAGATTCAATTGATACAGTACGTAAAAACATGACTGAAGTTTGTGAATATTATATTAAATCATATAAGAAAGAAGATTTATCACATTTATTTAACTTATTCTTTGACCCATTAAATTTACCACCAGTTTCATCAATTGAAAACAATAGATTAAGAATTTGTTTATGTCATTTATGTAATAAAATCCTTGAAATTGATCCACAATTTTCAGATCAATTTTTAGATTCATTAATTAATTATAATATTCGTTCACCTGATGATGACTTACGAGAAATATGTGCTAAATATATATCAAAAATAGCCAAAAAGAAATCAGCTGAAATTCCATCAATGATTGAGAAACTTTTATTAACACGTTCATCATTAAATAAACCAGAAAAGTTACAAGGATTTGGTTATGCATATTCTGCATTAATTCATGCGCAAGGTGTCGCATCATTAAAGAAAGATGTATTTAATTTTACTGATGAATTATCTAATTCAAAGAATGAAAATGATCGACAAATTGTTTGTTATATCTTTGCTGGTTTATCTTATATGTTTGGAGCAATATTAGAGCCTTCATTACCTCGAATTTTACCTGTCTTATTACAATCATTTGGTGATAAATTCGAATCTGTCCGTGTTGCAGGTTCAAAAGCTATACAATCAATCATTAAAAACTTAACACATGCATGTGTCGAAAGAGTTTTACCTTATGCATTAGAAAAAGTAGAAAATGATGATTCATGGAGAATTCAACATACTGCTATATTACTTGTAGATTCAGTATTAAATGCTAATCCACGTAATATTAGTAAATTTGTACCAAATATTGTAAATTCATTAAGTAAAGCAGTGAAAAGTGCAGTAAGTCAAGTTAGAGAAGCAGCTTTGTTAACTATGGATAGAATTAAATCTTCAATAACTAATGAATCAGTTAATGAAATATTCCCATTCTTAATTAATGCTATATCACATCCTAAAACATTAGAAATAGCATTAGAAAAGATATCACATTTAAACCTTACACAAAAACTTGATAATTCATCATTATCACTAATTATACCTATAGTAATTAATGGTTGTCAATCAACTAACATGAATACAAAAACAAATTCATATAAAATTTTAGGTAATTTACCATTAATTTCAATGGATGGAGCACTTTCACAATTTGCTGATTTATTAATTAAACCATTATTAGATGGTGTATCAGATCCATCACCAAATTTACGTGCTATAGCAGCATCATCATTATCTTCAATAGTTTCATGTTTCGATCAAGACAAATATGATGAAATTATTAATAAACTCTTAAATGAAATGACACAAAAGAAGACATTTGCAGAAAGACAAGGTAATGCACAAGCTATAGCATCATTAATCAAGACTAAAGGTATTGATCAACTTAAACAACAACTTCAACAATTTGTTAATTTAGCAGAACATGGAGAAACATTAAGTGTTCGAGAAGGTTATGTATCATTATTAGGATTTTTATCACATTTCTTTGGAGAAGACTTCTCAGATTGTTATAATATTACAATTGATGCTGTATTAAATGCATGTGCAGATCCTAATGATCAAATTAGAACAGTTGGTTTAAGATCAGCTTCATTAATTACAAAGGCATTTTCTAAATCTAATCCACAATTAATATTAACTCCATATTTCAGTTGTGCAATGAAAGAAAATTGGAGACAAAGACTTTGTGCAGTTAATTTCATGAAAAGTTTTGTATATGCTATAGCAGGTATGACCGAAGCAGATGAAAAAGGTATTCGAGAAATTGGAGAAATGCTTGAAACATTAGAAACCCAAGTCTCGAAAGATGTATTATATCCAGCATTATTAACATTATTTATCTTATCAGCAGATCCAGTACCTACTGTAAGTAATGAAGCACAATTAGTCTGGAGACAAATCATACCAAATACTGGACAATTCTTAAGAGGTGTAATGAATATATTATTAGAACGTATTCATGCATTTACTTGTAGTGAATTTGAAGTCGTACGTACTGTAGGTGCTTGTGCTATGGCATTAGGAGTTAAACGACTTAAAACTAAATTCTTAACTGAATGTTTCAAATCAATTGAAACACAATTACAAGAAGATGATATTGATTGTGTACATGGGGCAATATTATGTATCCATATGTTATGTGATTTATTAAGTCAAGATGATAAAATGCGCGCATGTACGATATTAGCACCTTATTTATCATCACCTTATGAACAAGTACGTAATGAAGCACTTCAAGCATTTGTTGAAATGCGTGATTCGATAGGTGAACAAGGTGCTAAAGAAGTATCAACTAATTTAGTTAAATATGTATTTAATAAGGCAGAAGAACAAGGTGACGTCTGTTCTTTATCTGGTTTATTAAATATTATTGGTCATCATGCAATGGTTGAATTAACACGTAAAATATTACAAAGACCTGTTGATGATAAACGCCCTGAAATTGCTTATAATTTAACATATGCTTCAGGAAGTGCATTAGATAGTATAATGCCTACTTTCGCAGAACGTATGATATCTATGTCTGCACATCCTTCTACTGAAGAAGAAGGTTTAATTGCATTAAATATTGCTAAACGAGTCATCGATGCATTAGATAACACTAAGAAAGAAATCTTTGCGTCGAAACTTGTCGAAAATATGCGAAATCAACAACCACAAAATCGACGCGCTTCGATATTAATTGCTTCACATTTATTAGAAGAAGAATGTGAAAAGTTTAATCAAATCGTATCAGTATTAGTACGAGCTATCATTTATTTATTAGATGATCCTTTAGATGACATTCAAATCGAAGCAATTAAATCAATTAAAATTGTCGGAGAAAAATTTAATGTTAATGATGTACCAAAATTAATCAAAGAAATTTGTGATACACTTGAATCAATATGTTCTGTATCTGATGTTAGAGCATTTGATAAACCAGAATCATTCGAAGCATTAAATCTATTGATCGAAGCAGCATTCGAAACTTCGGATCAAGTCGCAATAGAATCCGCTTGTACGATAATTGCTACTGTTGTGCCACAACTTTTGGAATCGCCAATAGCTACACGTAAGTTATTAGCGAGATGTGTATATCAATTACAAATATTTAATGATCCAAATGTCCAAATGAAGATATTAAAGGCTTCAAGAGCTTTGTTTGAGAAATCTGCGTCACAAAGACAAATGTTAGTTAACTCATTACCAACTGCTTATATCCGATTGTTTAGAAGTGGCGTCTTGTCTATCCAAACTATAGCTTCTGACGCTTTATGTTCTTTAGCTAAAAAGGTATCAAAGCCTTATTTAATAGTACGTTGTTTATTACAAATTGTTAAAACTCAACTACAAAACGTTTCTTCAACAGTATTAAACGCTATAATTAAAATAGTTAAAACAATTAAATTGGACGATGAAGAAACAAATGAAATTATCAAAAACGTTTTGCCTTTATTAAAGAATCCAAAAATTCCAATTAGAGAATTAACCGCTCAAGTAATAGCAACTTC
This sequence comes from Histomonas meleagridis, assembly GCF_020186115.1. NCBI lineage: Eukaryota > Parabasalia > Tritrichomonadida > Dientamoebidae > Histomonas > Histomonas meleagridis. The sequence goes on from NW_027150805.1 coordinate 260,551, forward strand.
ACTCCTTTCTTCACAACCGTCAAAATTGGCAGCAACCGTCACCGATACCAACATCCTTAAGATGAATGATGAAGAATTACCTACAACTTTGATTATATTTAATGAGATCCTTAAATCTGGTACACAAGAAGTTACTAAGACATTATTGCCTTATGTACTTGACTTGTTACCAATGATTACATCAAGTAATAATCAACGAGTAATGAATTATATTCCAAAGATTTGCGTTTCATTGATGTTATGTGATCCTGAAAATTTGATTCCGAAATTGTTACATTATATAATTGAAATATTCGAAAAAGATGAAACAGAACAACAAGTGATAGCTTGTCAAGAAATGCATCGATTCATACAAGTTAAAGTAGTGAAGAAAGAAGATAAAACACAAATATTAAACACTTTAACAAACGCATTCATGTTCAAGGCGCCTGCAGTACAATCTGCAGCCGCTAAAACAATATTCGACTGCTTCCATTTGGATGAACTCGATGAGAACCAACTCAAAGCACTCGCAGCAACTACTTCGACGCCAAGAGAAAGCTTGAGCGCATTCAAGGAAATCATAGAGCTTGTGCAGGCCGACAGGGCAAACCAGAAGATAGTGAGGTAAGTAAACAGCTCTGAATGAGTAACTTGTTTTTGTGATATGGACAACGATTCGAATTATTTATAGTTTTAAAATTAATGAATTATTAATAATCTTTGAAATAATTATAGTTCTGAATAAGATTCATTTTGATTTTTTTGATTATTCAACATCGCATTTAACTTATCGTGGTGATCATTGATTACTCCAATATTATTGATTAAAAATTTCCAAAAATATCCAGAAAAGATTTTCTAACGATAGAGTTGAATGAATGAAAAATCATAGTATTTAATTTCAAAAACCAGAAGCATTTGATGGTCAATTTATTCAACATTCCTTTCAAGAACCCTTATGCATAACGCAAACACTTACTATTATAAACTAATGCTCTCTAAACAAGATTTCTTTGACACTTAAAAATTTCTGTCAGAAAATATATATATTTTCTAAAATTAATGAAGAATTGATGATAAATGCTATATAAAATATTTTGAAAGAAAAATTCGATTTTCAAAAGGAATATATTTATTAATTTATTTATTGTAATTGATATTTAGCGAGATCTGCATAAATTCCTCCTTTCTTAAGGAGCTTTTCATGTGTTCCTGTTTCAACAATATGACCATCTTGGAAAACAAATATTTTATCTGCGTTAACAACAGTTGCAAGTCTATGTGCAACCATAATCGAAGTTTTTCCATGTCTAAATGTTTCAAGTGATTGTTGAACTAATTGTTCACTTTCTGTATCCAAAGCAGCAGTAGCTTCATCCAACAAAAGTATTGGAGTTGGTGATAAGATTGCTCTAGAGATACAAATCCTTTGTTTTTGCCCACCACTTAATGAAGTTTGTTTTACGATTGTTTTATAATTTTCAGGGATATCCATAATAAAGTTATGTGCATTACCTGTTTTAGCTGCTTCTACAATTTCATTTTCATTTGCTTCAAGTTTACTATATCTAATATTATCAGCAATACTCATTGAGAATAATACTGGTGATTGTGGAACAATTGAAATAGCTTTTCTTAAACTTCTGGGTGAAACAGTTGTAATATCTATATCATCAACTAAAATTTCACCTTCATCAATATCATAAAATCTTTGTAATAATTGTAATGTTGTAGATTTACCACAACCTGATTCACCTACAAATGCAACTGTTTTACCAGGTTCAATAACAAATGATAAATGTCGAACGGCCCATTTTTCACATCCTTTATAACGGAATCCTACATTACGGAATTCGACTTTTCCTTTAACATTTGTAAGTTCTTTACCTTCATCTGGTTTAATACTTGGTTCTCTATCGATAATAGCAGATATGTTTCGCGCCGAACTTTTAGCTGTTCGTAAATCTTCTGTAACACTAAGCATTGTACGAATACCGACTGCACATAATATAATGCCATTAGCTACAACACATATATCAAATAAACTTTTTTGATCATCTTCTGGATGAATCATAATTTTCATTAAATACCATATTAATGTAAGTCCTAAAGCACCAAGAATACCAAGTGCTAAACCTAATGTTGCCCCTCGAACAATAGAAACCTTATTAAGAATTTTTTGTTCTGCATATAAATCAGATGCAAAACTTTCTGCTTCAAAATTTTCTTGATCAAATGATTTAACTGTTCGGAATTCAGTTACGACAGCAATTGCTTTTTCGACTGATTCAGTTCCTGCTGCTTTATATTGTTCCCATATTTTATCAGACCATTTATCACCACCCCATAATTCAAATGCTAAAACAATTGGAAACGCTATAAACATTAATGTGATTTTCCAATCAAAAACAAATGCTAAAATTAATGTACCTAATGAAAGTGCTATTGCAGCAATAGTTCCATAGATTTGATCAACATAAACATCTTTTATATAACTTACACCTTCTGATATACGTGAAACCATTGCTCCATATGAATGTGTATCAAAATATGAAATATCTGCATTTAATAATGCTGAATAAAGTTTCTTTCGAATGTCTAATAAAAACATTGGTGCTACAACGCCTTGAATTGCTGTACTTGCTGTTTGAATAAAAATACATATTGCACTAATCCATGCTGCTTCTTTTATGAATTCAATTGATGAATCTAAAAATCCAACAACTGCTCCAAATAGTTCTGTTCCTTTCTTTAATGGAAAGATAAATAGTAAAGGCGTTAAACCTGCAATAAAAACTACTATAAATGAAATTATTAGAAAATGCTTATGATCAAAATATGCTAGAATTCGTCTATATTCCCTTCCCTTTACTAGTTGCCCTTGATCTGCGGCTTCAATTTCATCATTAAAAGCTGTTCCAAAGATAGGCATGAAAAAATGTGATGTACCAAATTTCGTTCGTACATTATTGAAAATGTGATCGTACAAGCATAAAATTGTATGGTCCGATCACATTTTCAATGGTTTTATTATGTGTTTCATGGCACATCACTTAATATGAGCCTTATAAGAAAAGCATCTAGTTATTCTTCATCAATAGTAGGTGACCCAGATAAGAGGATTACAAAAGACGAAAAAAATCATGCCAGAAAGAAATTATATGGAGTATTATTTTCTGATTATTTAACATGGATCGCTTTAATTCCAGCATTAGCTATGGGAGTTATGCCAAATCTAATAATTTATCTCGCAACAGATGTACTTGACTCCATTACTGAATGGCAATATTCAATCGTTCGATTTGAATTTTTCCCAGAATACTATAAAAGCATTTATGATCCAATGCCATTAATTGAAACACAAATCAAAAAAATGGCAATTGTTGTAGCAGCTATGGTTATTCTTCAATTTTTTATTACAATGCTTTGGACGCGTATTGGTTCAAGAGTTATTGTAAATATTAAAACAACAATGTTCACAAATATGATGATGAGTGATGTTGTATTTTTTGATGTTAAACCAGTTGGTGAAATTCTTACATTGTTATCAGAAGATGCTGAATCAGTAGAACTAGCATTTGGTAAAGTAAAAGGAGTACAAGCAACAGCATTTTCACAAGGTATTGTAGGTTTAATATTTGCATTTGTTAAAGGATGGGATATTGCTTTAATAGCATTAATTTGTGTTCCACTTATAGCAATACTTTTAGGCATTATAATTCCAAGTATTATTAGGAATTCAGATAAAAAATTCCAATATACATCGAAATCTATAACAATTGCAGAAGAAACATTAGCAGCAGTTAGAACAGTACGTATTTTTAATCGTGAAGATTATGAAATAGGAAGATTTTCTGATTCAACAAAATCAGCTGCAAAACATGATACAAGAATTGGTAATATTCTTACAGTATTTCTATTCTTTGTTTTATGCTTTGTTGTAGCGAACGTTTTATGCGATTTTTATTATGGTGCTATCAAAGTTGATAACAAAGATTTATCACTTGGTGAACTTTTATCTGTTTTTATTTATACTGTAATTGGTGCGTTATCAATTATCTCTATTCAAGGTACAATGCAAGGTGAACAAAAAGCTATTGCATCAGGCACACGTATTATGAAAGTTATAGATTATCAACCCGCAATTGAATTCGAAGGTGGAAGAACAATTGATAACTTTAAAGGAAAAATTGAATTTCGTAATGTATCATTTAAATATCCTACACGTGATGCTTATGTATTACGAAATGTTTCATTTGTTATTGAACCTAATCAAGCAGGCGCATTAGTAGGACATTCTGGTTCAGGTAAATCTACATGTGTACAATTACTTGAACGATTTTATGATGCAACAGAAGGTCAAATTTTACTTGATGGTCATGATATTAAAACACTTGATCAACATTGGTTACATAAACAAATGGCATTAGTTTCACAAGAACCAATTTTATTCAGAACTACAATAGCTAATAATTTAAGATATGGTGCAAAAAATGCAACTCAAAAAGAACTTGATAAAGCTATAGAAGTTGCTAATGCATCAAAAATTTTATCTAAACTTGAAAAAGGTTATGATACATTAGCAGGCGATAAAGGTACTTCTTTATCTGGTGGTCAAAGACAAAGAATTGCTATTGCTAGAGCCGTCTTAATGAAACCAAGAATTTTAATATGTGATGAAGCTACATCTGCTTTAGATGCACAAAGTGAAAAGAAAGTACAAGTTGCATTAGATAAAGTAATGAAAGGATGTACTTCTGTAATTGTTGCACATAGACTTTCTACAATTAGAAATGCTGATATTATTTATGTGTTTGATGCTGGTGAAATTAGAGAATTTGGTACACATGATGAATTGGTGAAGAAACATGGAGCTTATTATAATTTAGTAAAGAGACAGTTGACAAAAGATACAACTAAAAAAGATAATAAGAAAAACAAACCAAAGAAAGAAGTAAAACAAACGATACCAAAGAAAGAAAAGAAACAAAAGAAAATTATAAGAAAAGAATCATCTTCAAGTAGTTCAGAATCATCATTATCTTCAATAGAGTAAATTAATTTAAATTTATAAATAAATTAATTGTTTTTTTTCTTTAGAAAGTTGCTGTTGTGACATGTGATGTGGAAATTGAACGTTAGGTGCCTTTTCGAATGGATTTTGAAACTGATCCACATGATTGGTATCCAAGCGAAACGTCAAAAATTCATCTCGATTTTAGCGATCTCAGTTTTAAGAAAGATTCAATTTTATATGCAATTCAAACTTATAAAGTTTTAATTTTAAATAGTTCAACTTTTTCCAGTAAGACATATTATATTCCACAAATTTTAATATCATCAGGTTTTGTTGAAAATGGGTGGCATATAGGCCTTCTTTTTTCGTCCAGAAATTCTGCAGTCTCAAAATCCAAATTAATATTACAATTATTTGGTGCTAATACAGTTGGCTTATCTTTAGACTGGTGTGAAAATATTGTTAACAATTCACTTATTAAAATACTAACACCAGAATCACTTTTAACAGATTTCAAACGATCCCCATTACTTGATTCTTCAACTACTGGTTATTCTGCCATATTCATCGATAACTTTTCGTCAACAGATCTTAAACTACAACTTTGTTTATCCCTTTTACACAAAGTCGCCAAAACGCGGCCATCATTTCGACTTATCATTGGAACTGTCTATAATGAATCAGTTTCAGAACTCCTCAGGTTCTTCAATGGCGAGGATTCCACTGATGAATTCCGTGGCTTTTCACCATTGAATCTTCCACTTGCTAATGTTTTACATTTGGAAGAAATAAGTGGGGAAAACATCATAATAAAACATCTTCCAGTTACACCTGATGATGCAGTTGAGCGAAGTATGTTATTTCTCGAGCAACTTCATGAAACTTCAGGTCCTGGTAACATATTAATTTTTTTACCATCATTTATGGACTGTATTAATTACAGCACAGAATTAAGCGAAAAGAAAATACCGAATCTTGTTATAGTCGCAGGAGGTAATGTCACTATATCATCAAATGAACTTAAACGTTATGTTTTTTTTGCGTCATCTGTATGTCAATTAGATCGATCATATCGTAACATTAAATATGTAATTGATTGTGGATTAACACAACGCATAGAATTCGATATACAAAAACAATGGACATATTATAAATGTTCAAGAATTACAAAGAAAGAAGCTGATGTCCGTGCAGCTATAGCCGGGTTTTATCCAAATGGCCGCGGAATTGTATATCGAATGTTTCCACCGAATTGTTTTAACGAGGAAATCGATCAAGGAATGATTCAACAATTTCATAAGATTTCATTACCTCTTTTAGCATTAGGAATTAAGGATTTTAAGGCATTTAATTTTTATTATAAACCTTCATTACCACTTTTATCATATCATTTATTACAACTTAATTATTATGGAATATTATCGAATGATGGTGAATTAACACCAACTATCGGCGAGCCTATTTTGCATTTTTTTGGTTTGCCTTTATGTTTAGCCCGCTTTTTAATTGCTTCTTTCGAAAATGGTGTCACTGAAGATGCGCTTTCGATTATAGTTATGATGACTTTGGATATGAAATTCGATTTCGGATCTTCTCGTGTTCGCGAAGGTGATCTATTGTCTTTACATAATTATTATCAACGTTTTATCCATTTCGATTCGCCTGAACTGAAACAAAAAATTCAATATGTAAAACGTTTGAAGTTTTTATTACGTACGAAATGTGAAGAGCTTGGAAAAGTTTGTCATACAAAACAAACGGAAAAATTAATTAAAGCGATTGTTGAAGGATTCTTTCCGAATGCCGCTGTGTTTAATATACAAAGACAAGCTTATATACATTTGGTCACGAATGAAATTCTTTATATACATCCGAATTCTGTCCTAAAAGATTTGGATATGAGATTGCACGTGCATTACGTCGTGTTCGGCTCAATCGAATATACGGATAAGCCGTACATGAAACATATCACTGTTGTGGATGACCCTTCTTTGTTGGTGGAAGTTGCGCCGAAGTTGTACACTGGAATACTCGGAAGTTTGCCTTCGGCGCATAGACAAAAGCCAATACATATTTTGGATGAGTCTGTTTTACCTTCGTCTCTTGTGAAGTTGGCACATACTACAAACTATTATACTATGAAAAGAAAGTAATAGAAATTATGTTTGAAAATAAAAATTTAATTCTGAAGTTGTTTAGTGTGAAATTAAATGAAAATTTGTATAAAATTTTATACAAAGGCTAAAAATTATTAGGAATAATTTTCATGAATATATAACTAATTTGTAATTTTATCATTTTTGGTTTAAGAAGAATTGGAAATACTTTTATAATGGGAGTTATAAAAAAATCAACTCAATGATTTGAACTGAATCAGGGAAAATAGAAATAGAAAAATTACTTTTCAAAAAAGAAATTAATATTACACAAAAAATATTTATAATTTTATATTAGTTTTAAGAAGTTATTTAAAACGGTATTAATGGCTGGTTATTAAAAATAAAAAAGATATTAATTTATTCATTTTAACAGTTGTTAATTTTGAATATTAATAAAAACACTATAATTACTAATATAAAGTTTATAATAGGCTATTTTGAGTATGTGTTTGCACAAAAATAATGTTGATAAGATTTAGATAAAACATGCTTTTATTTCGTTGATTTCGTATTTCGATAAACTAAGCTCCTCTTGGTCAAAAAATCAATAAATTATTTATATTTACATGAATTCCTGTTTGCTTCGGCTTTTAATGAAAAGTGACATGTTTACAAAAAAGTTCTTATTTCAAAAATTTGCATTTCGAAATGCAACTTTTACGGAAACTCGAGCAAATCATATTCAACATAAATGAAAAAAATTTTTTACTATCAGTTGATAATACAATACATTGTTTTGACAAAAATTTCCCATACACATTCAATGCTTCCGTATGTTTTTTAGTTTTTTCTGCTTTTTCTTCACAAAACAATTTAAGTGATGTATACTTAAATTATTTACATTTAATTCAAACAAAGGAAGAAGAAATAAATAATAACATCCCAAAAATCTTTGATATTTTTTCGTTTCAAATCAATACTATCTTCCAAACTAAAACACAAGAAATATGTTATCTTATTGAAAAAATGATCGTACAAAAATTAGCTCGGCCAAATATTGATAAAATCACTACAAAATATTTTGCACATTATAAATCAGAAAGATTAAGTAAACTTAAACAAAGTTTTGATTTATTTGAAGATACTTTTTTAAATAATTATGAAGAACTATCAAAGAATGATTGGGAACTTCATAAAAAGTTAATTAAAGAAGGAGTTAATCCGAATGAAATTGCAAAAATAATTCGAAATGATGAAATAGAAAAACTTCAAGAAATATCATCACAATCAAACTTTTATTTTGATCAAACAATTGAACCATCACTTTATGAAAGATGTTCTTTTATTAATGAAAAGAATGTTACATTAATTGATTATGCAGCATTTTTTGGATCAATTAAATGTTTTAAATATTTACTTATGAATGGTGGAAATTTATCAAATACAGGTAAATATGCAATTGCTGGTGGAAATGAAGAAATTATTCATTTATGTGAACAAAATCATTCATCATTTAAAGATGCATATGTAACCGCAATTGAATTTCATCGAAATGATATCTTTAAATATATTTATGAGAATAAATTCGAAAAACATGATAAAAATTATGTGGATTTGGGATGCATTTGTATTAAAAATGGGAATTATGAGATTTTAACATTTTTAGAAAAAGAAGGAATGAAAGTTAATCAAAATATTATTGATGAATCAGCAAGAATTGGAAACTTATATCTTTTTAAATATTTTTTACAAAATGAGCAAATTCCAATCGATACTTTATTTTTTTCTATAGAATCAAATAACCATGAACTTGTCAAATTTATTATTGATCAAGAAGCAATTGATATTAATGCTTATGCTATTTATTCGTTTTATTTAAGATTTACTTTAATAAAACAATGTTTCAAAATAATATTTGGAAATTATTTAAGTTATTTGAAACAGCATTTATGAAAGCATCTTATTATGGTCATATAGAAATAGTCAAATTGCTTTTAAAACAGAAAGGAATTGATGTTAATGATGAAGATATTTATTTGTTTTATTTAATATTTATTTTAATAATTTTGTATTTCAAAATAATATTTGGAAATTATTTAACTTATTTAAAACAGCACTTATAAAAGCATCTGAAAATGGTCATACAGAAACAGTTAAATTACTTCTTGAACAAGAAGGAATTGATATTAATGCTAAAAATATTTATTTATTTTATATAGAATTTATTTTAATAATTTAATATTTCAAAATAATATTTGGAAATTATATAAAATATTTTGGACAGCACTTATGATTGCATCTCAAAATGGTCATACAGAAATAGTTAAATTACTTCTTGAACAAGAAGGAATTAATATTAATGAGAAAAAAAATATTTATTTGTTTTATTTAATATTTATTTTAATAATTTGATATTTCAAAATAATATTTGGAAATTATTTTAATTATTTAATGCTGCACTTATTTTAGCATCTAAAAGTGGCCATATAGAAATAGTTAAATTACTTCTTGAACAAAAAGGAATTGATATTAATGCTAAAAACATTTATTTGTTTTATTTGGATTTTATTTTAATAATTTTCTATTTCAAAATAATATTTGGGAATCATTTAATTTATTTGATACAGCAATTATTTTAGCATCTAAATATGACCATATAGAAATAATTAAATTACTTCTTGAACAAGAAGGAATTGATATTAATGCTAAAGATAAAATTTATTTATTTTAATTTATATTTATTTTAATAATTTGATTTTTCAAAATAATATTTGGAAATTATTTAAATTATTTAATACAGCACTTATATATTCATCTAAAAATGGTCATACAGAAATAGTTAAATTACTTCTTGAACAAGAAGGAATTGATATTAATGTTAAAGATATTTATTTGTCTCATTTAAAATTTATTTTAATAATTTGATATTTCAAAATAATATTTGGAAATTATTTAAATTATTTAAAACAGCACTTATATTAGCATCTGAAAATGGTAACAACGAAATCGTTAAATTACTTCTTGATCAAGAAGGAATCGATGTTAATGCTAAAGATATATATTTATTTTTTTAAAAATTTATCATAATTAATTGAATTTTATAAAAAATATTTGGGAAATATTCCAATAATTTAATACAGCACTTATTTTGGTGGCTAAAAATAGAATAGTTAAAAATGAAATCATCAAATTATTACTTCAACATAATCAAATCGATATCAACGCCAAAGAAGATGATTAACCTCATTATTCAAAATTTATTTTGATAATTTTATGTTTAAAAACAAAATTTGAAATTTATTTTTATTTTTTGAAACCGCACTTATATACGCATCTAGATATGGCAAGACAGAAATAGTTAAAATACTTCTTGAACATGAAGGAAATGACCTCAATGCTAAAGATAATGTCTATTAATTTTCTCTATTATTTGTTGAAATATTATGATATTTAATAATAATATTTGGAATTTTTGCATGTCTTTTAGAACAGCACTTATATGGGCATCTTTTAATGATCATATAGATATAGTTAAATTACTTCTCCAACAAAAAGGAATTGATATTAATGCAAAGAGTGATTTTTTCTTCTATCTGGAGTTTATTTATGAAATTTTCTATATCAAATTAATATTTGGGATTTATACTAATTATTTCAAACAGCACTTATGTTGGCAACTCGTAGTGAACGAGTAGATGTAGTTAAATTACTTCTTGAACAAAAAGCAATCGATATTAATCTTAAAAATACTTATTAATCTCTTTTGAAGTTAATTTTAATAACATGATTTTTCTATTTTAAAATTGGTATTTATTGGAATTATTCGAAACAGCACTCGATATAGCTGTTGAAAATGGTCAAGATGAAATTGTAAAATTGCTTCAACAAAAATAAACCATTGATGATATCTTAAAAAAGAAATAGATTACTTCAGATCAATAGCATGTTAAAGAATAAAAATTAATTTAGTACTAAATCAATAATTTGTGAGTAAACTCTATAAATAACAATAGTTTAATTAGTTTTTTCGACTTCTGTGTACTGGATTTTTAAGTTTAATAAAATCGATATATATCAAATCATTAATAGATGTCAAAAGGATCTACATAAAATATTTTGGATATCAAACAATAGAATTAATTATTAAAAATGGCAATCACTAATTAATGTGTGTTTCTAAGTTTCACATGAAAAAAAATCAATTTTTTTCAAAAAAATAAATTGAAAAATCCATTTTATTGATTTTGTAAATTAAAAAAAAAATTATATGAACAAAATCAAAAATATATTAGCAAACCCTATTTAAATAATTACAGATAATGTTTGGAATAAATTTTTTCATATTATAAAACCATTTTTACTCAGGCATATGATCAAAATCATGAAGATCTAAAACATCTGTTTGTGAAACGTATTCCTTTCCTGCTGCTGTTATATGCACAACAGTCACCCTACCACCACTTCCAGAATCTCTATATGTCGCATGATAGATCGCTTTCCTTCCGAGTGCACAAGCTTCTTCTTTGGTCATATCTGATCTCCAATCAGTATCAAGAACACCAAGAGCATAAGTTGAGCCCGAACCAACAGAAAACCTTTTCCCAGCAATTCTTGAGCCGTCATTGTCGACGTAGAATATGTGTGGACCAGTATTATCATATCCACAAATCATTGATCCAATGGATAAGTTATAACCTTTGTATTGATACAAATTGTTAACAAGTATTTTGGAGGCTGCAGCAACTGTTAAAGGTTGTTGATAACGGAATTTGTGAAGTCGATATATTCTACTGAGATTACGAAGCCAATATTGACAATCTGCAGCACCACCAGCCATGGTACCAACCATGTTCGGTGCAATATCAAGAATCTTCATTACGGTTCCAGAAAAAATAAATGATCCCCCAGTAGCACGTGAATCAACAGCTACAACAATTCCTCCATCATAGATAAATGAGAGACAAGTAGTACCATGGTAAGCTGCCATACGTGTTGATCCAGGTGCATCATTAACATAATTAAAATGAAGGTGATCTTTAATAAAACCACATGGATCTTGGACTTCAGCTGGTTGAAGAGGAGCATTCTTTTCATCCTTGATATCATTATCTACCGAGGGAAGGTTCAAGCCAAACATTTGGTAATTTTTTAAAAAGGTTTGTTTGAACAATTATAGGGAAACAAAAGTGTCACCTAAAATGTAAAAAAAGTGCGCTTTTTATTTTATGCGTTATCAAAAATGATTTTATTCGTGTTTTATTTTTAAAAACGAGTAACCAAAATCATATGTTTTTAATCACATTTAATTAATGATTGTTAATTAACAATAAATAAAATACATTTTATTTTGATTTTATTGATTTAAAAAACAAAAGAATGAAAAATACAAAAACAAAAATAACAAATATAGCAATGAAATATGTAAATGAAAAAGAATCCGAATCTTTCTCATTTTCATAAATCGAAAAGTATCTATTACAATCACTAATTAATCGATTTATGTTGAATTCAGTACATTCATTAATTCGTTGAAGTGTTTCTTTTGCAGAAATCCCGATTTGAATTTGGTTCAAATGCGAAATCAACAAAAGTTTGACGTAACTATTGTATTCGTTTATGTGCAAAAGAATTTGATCCCAAACAACCAAAAGTTCTTTCAGAGGATGATGATTTAAGAACATCAAATTTATGTATTCATACGCATACGTCTCAGGCTTGATCAAATATGAGTTCAACGCAGAAAATGTTGCGCCCGAATATTTCCCCATAAATTGCAATATTTGAAAATTGAGGAATTTGTTGTTTTCAAAAATGCCAAACTTTGTTTTTTCATATAGGCCTTTAAAGAGATGGAAAATAAATGATTCTGCTATTTGTGAATTAAGATTTAAATATTGACAAAATGATAATGAAATTGTGGAAATAACCCAAACACATAGATCGTGCCCTTGAGAGTACTTATAGTTAATAATTTCTTTTTGAAAAATTTGGAAAATATTAAGAAACATTTCCTCATTGAATTTTGTTTTATCAATCTTCAATATTTTACAATATTCATTAAAAAGAGGAAAAGATGACTTTATGTCACTTAATATTTGTTCAGATATTTGATTTTTGATGTCAAATTGAAAATTACTTTTGATTTGTGAATAACTTTGATAAAGTTCTAACAATTTGTTTGCCCAATCCTTTGTTGATTTTTGAGTTTTTGGAATTAATTCTAATTGAAGAAAATAAGGAATAAGTCTTGAATAAAATTCTTTATTACAATCAACATCTTGTAAATATTGTATAGCATGTTCAAAAGTTGGCACTCCGGTTGAGTCAAGCATTTCGGATGTGATCTTATCTGATTGTTGCGTTATTTCTGTTTTTGTTCTCATCAAAGGAAATTTTACAAAAAGTGCTACAACGATACGTTTTTTCGGCCTTTTTGAAAATGGCCCACAAACTTCAGGATGAATGGTCATTTTATGGCTTCACAATGCCAACCTCGGAAGAAGCTAACGAAAGCTACTCGGAACATATTAAGCTTCTTTCTCGTTTTTCCACAGTAGAAGAATTCTGGACAGCATATTCACATATCATTCGTCCTTCATCACTTCCAAATCAAGACGCACTTCACATTTTCCGCGGCAAATCAAGGGCTATGCGTGAAGATCCAGAACATCAAGATGGTGGGTCATTTCTTTTCCGTGTTTCAAAAGGGTTAGCTTCATATTATTGGGAACAATTGATTCTTGCCCTTATTGGTGGAAGGCTTCCTGATGATGTTATCGGAATTTTAATTTCTGCTCGTCCAAAATATTACAATATCTCAATTTGGCAGAAAAATGCAGATAATGAAGAGCTCCGCATGGACATATGTAAGAAATTCTGTGAATATTTACATTTACCATTGCAAACTAGAATTGATTTTTCTAAACATAACAAAGTACTTAGTATTGAAGAAGATGGCAAACATCCAATACACTATATCTTACAAGAAGATGGGCCAGTATGTAAAGAGATTCAACCAAGGAATAAACCATCTGAAGAAAAGTCTCCATCAAACCCTGTCAATGCAACACATAACGAATAAAAATATTAAAGTTATAAATTATCTTATGTGTAATTAATAAGAAGCGTGACCTTTCATTTTAATTTTTAAATGTTAAATTTAATTTTGAAAAACTCATAATTTTCAGTTGTAATTTAGTTATGAAAGGAAACACATGACGATGTTATCTTTTCTTTTTTTTTTTTTACACGTGCGTTACTTGTGCTTTTTTTCCTAAATTTGTGAAATCTGGACTTTTTCAGTTGAAAGAAAGTGATCACATATTCAATACGTTATAAATTTTTTGTGAAGATACAATAAAAATTGAATGATTATCAAATGATGAGTCCAATTTTTAGAAATGCTCCAAGGTCGACCTCTTGTTGCATGGGAAAGTTATTTTGTCGGCGCTAAGGTATACCTCCAAATGGCATTAAAATGTAAAGACGCATCGTTGGTAGAGCCAACCCTTCAAAAAATGTCAAAATGTGTTTTAGGTCTACACTCAAAAATTGTTGGCAACAATAAAATGTTAACCCAAAAACAGGAGGTTCCAGTATGTGCAATACCAGACAATTTGAACTTAGTTGATGCTTGTCAATACATGTACGATAATCATACAAGACCAATGGATCAAACATTAGCAACTCTGGGTGCTAACAAGGATACAATTGTACTTAATGCAAGTCATATAGTTGCAGATGGCGCATATCTTTTATATTTATTCAATGCTCTTAGATATGACTCCAAGTTAAATATTCCCAACGAAATCACACCCGTAGACATAGCTTTTAGGGATCAAATCCAAAGTTCAACGGTTAGATCTAAGTTCAATATCACAGATCCAGATCTTGCTCGATATAATTCCAAAGATCCAACATTTCTTAATCTCTGTGATGTTTCTCATCAAAACGTACTTCAATCTTCCATTAAAGACTTCAAATGCTATTCGAATGGAAAAGTTCATGGGTTAACTGATAGTCTTTGGGCCAATATTCTTCTTACTATTGCAGCCATCAATGGTGATTTTGATCACAGAGCAATTTCGACCACAATAAATCTTCGCCCATACCGCGAATTCGTCGATTTTGGAATTGCATGTGCATTCTCAAGCTTAACGGTCACCGCTGATGCCGATAAGAACACAACTGTTGGCGAATTTATGAAGCGACTTCGTTCTAATTTCACGACACAAATAAATGCTGGAAATCATTTTGGATACTTAAAAGGTATTGAAAATGGAATATCGAATGATGGCATTGATGAGTTGACTGGAGCAGCATTAGAACTTTCACATGTCGGACGCTTTCAAGTTGGAGGTCCATTTTCAGATGTGTCGATTGGATGCACAACAAAGCATCAATCTATTTATGGATTATATTCATTCGTTTCTTATAGCGTTGAAGATGAAAATGGAAGAAATGATTTGGTGAGTAAAATAAGACACGACCCATGCCAAGTTACTGATGAAGATGCATTTTTATATGGAAGGACAATACACCACGCATTAAAGACAATTGATCCAAAGATAAAATGTGGAGATGCAATAGAAATATTGAAAGAATATTACAAAAAGCTTAGAAAGGAAACAAGAAGTAAGTTAATAAAGTATAGGTTTTAAATGATAAAATAATTTTTTTTTTTTTTTTTTTTTGTTTGTTTTTGTTTTTGTTTTTCTAAGAACTTCCAGAAATATATTCCACAGGCAGGTTCATGTTCGTCAGTCCAAAAAGAGCAGACAATGAATCACTTCCACTGGTGGATGACTCGGAAATTTGGTATACTTCAACAAACAATAACGAAAAGAAATTTTCTTGTTGTTTCTAATTCAAAAAGTGAAATTTCCAAACTTTATTTGATACCTCCTGGATCCTGGTTTATGGATCAATCTTTGCTCAAATTCTCGAATTTTCAAAAAATAAGTACCAAAGATCTTAGAGGATGCAAGTGTATTACTAAGGGCGAAGTTACATATATTTTTACAGGTGATAGACAAGGCTTCCTATACGTAATAATCCATAATCTCCAAAGTAATGAAATTAAAATGCTTAAAAAAATACAGGCTCACACCAATGGACTTTCAACTGTTGAATATGTACCAAAATGGAAAGGAATTGAAACAATAGTCACAGGCAGTCTTGACAAGAGTGCACGTTTCTGGCGTGTTCAAGATCTTTTAGCTGAAGGAAGTGATGTGAGCAGTTATGATATTTTTCGAGCGCAAGATAATATTTGCAGAATTGCATTATTAGGAGAACACCAACTTGCTTATCAATCTTGGGATAAACAAACTTACATAATCAGTGAGCGTGATGATAAGATTACTCTTAACCATGGTGATTTAGCATCATGGGATATTATTAAATTTTCAGATTTTTTCATAACGGCCGAAGCTAATCATTCCATTAAAGTCTGGTCCAATACAGGCAAGTTTCTCCACGAGCAAAAAGAAGCGCATTTAGAAGCTGTCCGTGGCTTATTTACATATCGTGTTAATATTTATTCATTTGGAAATGACGGAGTACTTAAAGAATGGGAACTTCATTCTCGTTCATATCTACAAGAAACTCGCTCTCTTCAAGTCACAGATTCTTATTTATATTGTTGTGATATAATTAATAATCATTGTTATCTTGGAAGCGAATCTGGTTTTATTTATGATATTGATTTACATGAATTTTGTATTAAGGATTCATATGCAACTAATACATCAATTTGGAGTATTTGCCATTTTAATATGACTGATATTTACACTGCAGAGTCCACTGGTGTTATTCATTGTTTCACAAAAGATACAAATAAACTTGCAAATCCCGAACAAGAACAATCATATTTCATTACACTTAAATCACATGAACAACACAATCAAACATTAGAAAGAATGACTCCAAGTGATTTTCCTACAACACTTGAAGATAATCCTGAGCCAGGACAAGTATATCATATAATGGAAAATGGGAAACTTCAATTTTATTTTTATAGTTTTTCATATGAAAAATGGATATGTATTGGTTACCTTAATTTCCGTGAAAAGAAACCAAAGATTTTAGACCAAGAAGGGAATTTGTGGGACACATCTTTCACTATTATGATTAATGATAATACGTCTTTACGTTGTTATTTAAATTATGATTCTGATCCTGATGAAATTGCAAATAATTTTATTCAAAAGCATAAATTACCAAATTTCTTTTTACCACAAATCAAAGAATTTATAAAGATAAATATTATGTCACAAATGCCTAAAACCACTACTAAACTAAAACAAGGAGAATTTAAAGGAGAAAATTGGTTTATCCATTATTTTGGTTTTGAAGAAACATTAACAAATGTATATAAAAATATACAAATAATTCCAAAAGAAAATTACAACGAAATTATTTCATTAACAAATAGAAGACATTTTTCAGCGGGAACTTTTAACTTATATTCTCCAAAAGATTTCCAAAATTTACCAATTAGGGGAAATGGCCGATTTTTCATTATTAAAGGTAAAGGCGGGAAATCAATTGAAGATGTATTAAGACAACAAAATGATCCAAATTATAATGGCGCGACGTTTCAATGCGCGTCTAATTTTAATTGTTTAGAATTCCCAAGTATTAACTCATGTGCAAGCGATGGTATTTCTTCATATGCAATTGATCTTACACAAGGACCAACATTAGCCATAGCTTCCCCCGCTGGTATATTATATCGTAACTATTTTATTGAGCATGATAATGTTAAAGGACAAATTAAATCCGAAATTAATTTACTTCAAAAGACGCCTATTAAAGTTATACATGGAAAAGCTGTAATTAAATCAAATGATATCGATTCGTTCAATAGATATAATTGGGAAGATGAAAATAATTATTTAGTTGGCGTACATGAAAATCTCGATGTTAATACAAATAGAGGCGATGGGAAATGGGTTTATAAAGAATCTGTGAAGGATCAAATGGTACATCAAATATTTTGCGCTGCATTTAACTTTAGAATGTGCCCGAAAACTGAACAAACTTTGAATTGGACTTATCACATGCTACGATCGGAATATAGAACAACGATTTTGGCAGCGTGGAATAACTCTCTGAAGTACCCGGGAAGAACCGGATCAAATAAATGCGTACTGACGTTGGTTGGTGGTGGAGTGTTCGATAATCCAATGGAAGTGGTGTGTAAGGCAATAGAAGCTAATGAAGACGTGATTGCGAAGTCTGGATTGGAGGTGTACTTGGTGTGTTTTGATGATAGAGCATCAACAAAAGTTTGCCCACTGTTAAATGGTTTAGTAGAAAGAACTAATGGAGGAATTTTTGATGCATGAATAAACAAATATTAAAATTGCTTTGAATTTTTCGGAGTTTTGCGAACTAATACAAAGTTTAGGCAAATTTGTCAAAATTTGAAATTTCAAATAAGTTTCTTTCCCAAAAATTTAAATCGATAATAGCGAAACGCCTTCTATAAGAGTGGAATTTATGCGGAAAATTTGATCAATATGTTAATAACGAAAAACAATTTTGTCAAATGAGCCGAAAATTCTTCTTTCCAACCTTTAACAATATTACGAGCAATGAGTCGTCTGCTCCAGTAAAATTCCAGTCAGCAGAAAAGCTGATGAATCATCAATTGCAATTGATTTTGTATTTGCATAAAAACCAAACACCCACTATCGATTTTTATTTCATTAAAATGGTATTTCGTGAAATTCAAATTCTTGAATTAAACGCGAAAAGTTGGTTTCAATCGATTCATTAAAACAATCTGCATCATCCGCATCATGAATTAGCGTTACATCTGGCAAATCACCGTTGATTTTAAACTCCATTAAGTCAGATGTAGTTTCATTATTTTCTTTTGGTATTGGAGGTGATTCTGATGGCGGTACACAAGGGACAACCTTCTGTAACGAACTGCTTTCTAATAAGATTTTCGAGAGCTGAGTCATATCAATTGTTAACATTGCCTTTTTTGCAATAGCACAACAAAGCTCTCTTGTTTTTGCATTCATGAGTTTCTGATAATTATCTGCTGTGAGCTTTGAGTGGGGTGACCAGCATGCAGCCTCAATTGCTTGGGCATGTGCTACAGCCAATTTTTCATTTTTGTTGAAAGATTCCCCTTTAGCTAAAGATATTATGTCTAGTATAGTCTTTATTTGCAAAACACATTCATTGAGGTATTTCTTTCTTCTTATATAGTTTCGTTTGAGCTTCGAATCGCTCATTCAACGTTAAGTGACATTTCTCGTTGGATAACCGCCCTCAAAAAGTTGAATAAAGAATTCAATTAAACTGCAAATTCGATAAAAATCCACTTTTTTCAATAGCATCAGTTAACATATTGCGAATGACAACTGTAACCGTATTATGAACACGTACTTCATCCATAAATCAAAAGATAAGAAGAACCTTCTCAATAATGATACGACACCCAAAGATATTAATGTATTTATTATTACGTTTGCGATATTTTTCATTGGTTATTTATAAAGATTTTTTAAATGATTATGGTAAATTTTCAAAGCGTGTATCGTTGTAACTTTTCTATTACCTACAGACGTTGTAAAAAGTAAACGTCATAAAAATGTGCGCTTTGTAAAGTTGACAAATGCAACCAAAAGTTGTAACCAATTTCCAAATAATTTCTTTGTGAATAATTATTAATATTTTATTTAGTCACTTCTTCGACCTTTTTCTGTTGTTCTATTTTCTTTCTTCCATCCGGCGTCAATTCTTCGCATATGTTTAACTTATCTGCAAACACAGAATTCCTTACCGCGATATATAGAATTGGGTATCCAGGAATTACATAGTCTGGCTGCACAAAGATATCGTTTAATGTACATTCCATACTAACTTCTAAATTCTTTTGCGCACGTGACTTTGTTGTTCTTCCCCATTGGTAATTACAACAATTAGTTACAACATATACAATAATGGAATCAATTTGATACCTTTTCTCAATGGAATCCCACGGTGGCGATTCAACTCCTTTCACAAGACCTGGAAGCATCATTGACACCAAATCAATGATTCGTGTGCTTTCGGAAACGCCTTCGATGAAATCAATTTGTAATACTTCATCATATGCAACTGCAACTGGCCAAATTGTTTCATTTTTATCTTCGTCAAAACATAAAGCAAGATCCCAATTGCCCATCCATGAGAAAGGAAGTTTTCCAACTGAGTAATTGCGTTTCTTAAAGTAATTATTACATGCATTCAAAGATTCGAGATATGAATGAGTTCGCTTTTGGATGGAATTAACTTGCTCGCTGACGTTCTTGATTACATCTTCGAACTGTTTATGCATTGGATCTTCTTCTGGAGTGATTTCAAGACCTGCTTTGGCAGCAGCTAATGATTTGTCCCAATCAGAAAGACCTTGATATGCATGAGCGGCACGAAGGAATGCACGCTTGTTGGTTTTATCATACTTGATGGCCCAGTTGGCATCCAGAACGGCTTTTTGATATTGTTGAAGACCCAATGATACAGTAGCGCGATTAGAGTGAAGAATTGATTTCAATTTTGGATCTGATGGATTTTCTTGAAGACCGCGTGTCCACCAAGAGGAGGCAGCGGGCCAATTCTGCTTGCCAGATTTATAAAGTTCGTTACCAAGCTCTTTGAAATGAAGTGCTAATGAATCATGAGTTTCATTTTCGTACATTACAGTTTGGAAACAGCTAAGATATTTATCATTATCGACGTCTTCTGGAAGATCGGTTCTAAACATTGGATGAATTCTCCAGTCTTCTTCATCTTTATCAACGCCATTCATTGCAGCTTGGTGTACCAAGTCATATGTTGCATCAATATTTCTTTGTTCGGAAGGAGTCAAAGGTTTCATTCTAAAATCTTTGGTCGGGTAAGCAACGATAATATGTCAGATGATTAAAATTCATTCATTTTTTTGAAATATAGTAGGGGTGACCCCGAAAATCGGGCATCAGCTGATGTAAGTATTTAGATCGATTCTCAATTTAAATATATTAAGTATCAATTTCATAATTTATATGCTAAAAAATAATATAGATTTAATAATGATGCAAATTGTTTCTAACAAGCTAGATGTTGGTTTTAGAATATCAGTCATAGTAAGGGATATTATGCCTCATGATATTGCATTTTATTATGGTTTTATGGGGTTGCTCCCGGATTTGAAAGGAATTAAACGTATCGGATTTTTCGATTTCGTAAACCATGCAAATGAAACATGTTTTTCAATGCCTATTCAATTATTTTCATGTTTGTGAGAAAATATTTGCTCATTCAATTGTGTTTCAATCGAAATAATTTCGCCTAAAATATTCTATGAAAATAAAAAATGACATATACTATACAACGAAAATTTGAATGCTTGCGAAAATTCTTAATATTATAATATTGAATTAATTCAATTTTCAATCAACAATTCGTATCGTTGCATTCATAATACCCGTTTTATATTATATCAATAACCACGTGCAATGGGTTCTCGAAATATGTAAAGCATGTAGAAAGTCGAATGTTTTTTATGACATATCATAAAAATGTTTAAAAAGTTCTAATTTCCCCTTACATTTTTTACATAATGGGAATAGTTCCAAGCCAAAACATTGAAGAAAATTTCAAACAAGGCACTGGAATAAAAGAAAGTCAGGATATAATTCCATTCAAAGAAAGTATTCGAAACTTACAACTGCTTGAAAAGTATATTTTTTCATTGAATGAAAACAATATTCAAGAAACATCTGAATCAACGATGAAATTATTCAATAAAAGTTTTCCATATACATGGCACCTTGTAATTTGTCGATTGATATTCGCTTCTTGTATATCACAAGATAAAACATTAACATATTTTTAGATTATTTAAAACTAATTGATAAAAAAGAAGAAGAAATGTCTGATCAAAGTTTTGACAGAATTCTTAATGTATTAACACAATTCATTCTTACATTAACGTCACGCGAATCTGATTACATTCTAATGAAAATGTATGAACAAAACATAGTTAATCAAAGCATTATACAAAGAAAAAAAATCAATTATTTTGCACATTTCTTATCTGATAAAACAATCAATATAATAAAATACAAAAAAAATAATATTATTTTTAGTGCAGTTCTACAACGTGTTAAAGAAAATTATTTGGAATTGCATAAGCAATTAATTAAAGAAGGAGTTAATTCAAATGAAATCTCAAAAATAATTCGAAATGATGAAATAGAAAAACTTCAAGAAATATCATCGCAAGCAAATTTTAATTTTAATCAAAAAGTTGAACCATCACTTTATGAAAGATGTTCTTTTATTAATCAAGAAAATGTTTCGTTAATTGATTATGCAGCATTTTTTGGATGAGTTAAATGTTTTAAATATTTACTTATGAATGGTTCTAAAATAGATAACACTGGTAAATATGCAATTGCAGGTGGAAATCTTGAAATTATTCATTTATGTCAGCAAAGTTGTGCAACATTTAAAGATACATATGAAACAACAATTCAATTTCATCAAAATGATGCTTTTAATTATCTCTATGAAAACAAAATTGAAGAAATTAATAATTTAACTTATTTAGGAATTAGATGTATTAAATATGATAATTATGAAATCTTTTCATTTTTGGAAAATGAGGGAATGGAAATAGATATGATCATTATTAACGAAACAATAAGAATTGGAAACATATTCTTTGCTAATTATTTTCTTGAAGGAAAAAATTATCCAAAAAATAGTTTTTTTTTTAGTTTGAATTCAAGAAATGTCGAATTTATACGATATTTAATTGAGAAAAAGGATTACTTCTTGAACAAAAGGGAATTAATGTTAATGCTAAGGATAATTATTTATTTTATTTAGTATTGATTTTAATAATTTTATATTACAAAATAATATTTGGAAATTATTTAAATTATTTAAAACAGCACTTATTAAAGCAAGTGAAAACGGTCATACAGAAATTGTTAAGTTGCTTCTTGAACAAGAAGGAACTAATGATGACAAGAAAAGTGAAAATAGTACTGAAGAATAAAAACAAAATTTGATGATAAAGTTTTTGAGGGAAATTTGAACATTTTAAAACAAATTTGATAATTATAGTATAAATTATAAATATAGATATTTATCCAAAAATAGGTAGATTATATACTGTTTAGATTTGACAACATTCACCCTTTAAAATTTTAATTAAGATAAAAACTATTTGTATAACTAACATTACAGACACAACTAATAAGTCAATTCCAAGAACTAAAGTAACTTTGGCTGCAGAAGAACAATCTGGATCATTAATGATATGTCGCATTTAGGGCTGACAGAAAAGCTTATCAACACACGCAAGCAACACGCATTTCGGCAATTTATAAAGCGCAAAAAAAAAATCTTGGAGTACCCACACTGTGACTTCCACAGCAAACCGATAGAACTTTTTGATATAAGCTATATACAATGCATTGTATTCAAAAAGTTGAGAACGCCGTTTATCCAAGAACGATAAACGATAGAGCTTTTTGGGCTTGTTGATTCACTGATGTGCATGCACGTTTATGATTCAATTAAAAACGATCGTCGTTTCGATGACATGTTTTCTCGTCAAAAGCGACTTTTTCACACCAAAAACAACGTCACTATAAATATATCAACAATGAATCCACGTATCATCTCCATCATGGCAGCAAATTTGCTTTGACATTAGCTTCATAAATTTTAAAACATATGAAAGCTGGATAATTTTTCTTTTGAATATTTTGAATATAGTTCAACTTACATTGAATAAATTGTAAATCTGTAAAAAATTAAATAAAGTTTAGATTTTAAAGTGTCGCTAATACAGCACTTTTTGTCTATAGAAAAGTGTCTATGTATTGAACAAATCCAATTGTCCATGTAAACTATTTAAAAATCGAATCTCACTTTTCGCAATGAGTAACGCTGCATTGATTGAGATTGGTGATGATGTTACATCCCAACTTGCAAACTTCAAAAGTGATGAATCAAAGCGTGCCATTCAACTTACAATTGAAAATGAAGTCCTTCAAGTTGTCAGAACTGTTCCAGCAACATCATCCATGGAAAATGATTTTGATGGTCTTCAAGATATCCTTGAACAATCAAAACCATCTTACATCATTATTCATTTGAAGAAGGATCCAGATTATCCAGAATTTGTTTTAATTGTTTTCATTCCACCAAAATGCCCAATTCGCCCACGTACAATTTTTGCTTCCTCCCGCTCAACAGTTCAACGTTATCTCAACCAAATTTTCGTGAACTTAGGTGATTATTTTGTTGACAATATAGCCGAAGTTACATTCAAAGCATTTCTCCATGTAACAACAAAGGACGAAGCTTCCATGACAATAGATGAAATCCAACAAAAGAAGGAAGCTCAAGAAAACACAGTTTCCCAAGTTTCATTACCAACACATGATACATTTACATGGCCAGTTGCTGATGATCTCTTAGATCTCCTCAGGCAGTTTGCCAGTGGAAGCGGACCAACAGTTGTTGCCGGAATGGCATCAAATACTGGTGGAGCCATATCTACTGCAGGCACAGGAAACTCGCTCTCTGACATCGACAACTCAGCTCCGCGCTACATCGCTATCAACTATGATAACAAAGGAGAGAAATTGAAAGTCTTTGTATTGTATTGCCCCGATAATGCAAAGTCGAGAGAAAAAATGATGTCTTCCACTTGCAAGCACAGCTTCATCAAGGGATGTTCCGAAGTCGGTCTTGAGTTTGATAAGTTCTTCGAAATCAGAGATGAAAGAGATTTCAATGATTCGAACTTGGATCTTTTAATCAACCCAGTCCACGAAACTCACGGCTATGGCGAGATCAAGGTTCACCGTAAGCCAAGAGCTCCTGGACGAAAGTAAATAAACTGAGGTGAATCTTATTTGAAATTGAAGTAAACTTTTTGAATTGTTAAATGGTTGTAGCTGCAAATTATCAACGCTGGTTTAAATTTGGGATTTATAAGATTAAACATTAAATACTAACAACAAACAAAGACAAAAAACATGTATATACCGTTGGGACAAATTCAAAAAATATGAAAATATGATGATATCAATTTGGGATATAAAACCTATATCCTTTAACAGAAGTCAATATTTTTCTTTAAGAGTATGGGTTACTAAAAAAAATCATCATTATGACTTTAGGAATGCTAAGCATATGAATTATAATTTTTAGACAGTTGATAAACGGTTATATTCCATTTCACCCCTCAAAATGTAAATTGTAAATTTTACAAACGAAAAGAAAAAACGCCCATATTTTTTAGAAAAAGTTGATTTAATTCAAAGAAAAAAGGACTTTGGATGGAAATATTGAATACGTAATGGAATTTTTCAATTCTTTCACAGTCGGATTTTAATTTTTAATAATGACACATCGATTGAAAGATAAAATTCTTCGTTAATTAAAGGTGCAAGAAGACCCAAAAAATTATCTTTTACAGTCAAACAAAAACAAAGGCATTGATAAAAAAATTTAATTTCGGAAAATTAAAACATTATCCTGAATTTATTGCGATGATTTATTCGAGTTATTTCAAAGCATTCTGAAAAATCTTGGTAATTTCACGAAGAATCTTCTTTGTATGGTTTTAGGTTTCGAAATTTTTTCAAAATATCGTTTTGAATTTGAATACCTCTAAGAATAAAAAAAAAATTTCAATAGTTATTTCTCGTATAAACTTATCAAAAAAGTCTTTCAAAATTCATTGAATATACGACTATCTAAAAGTGGCATAAAAAATGGAGGAAGAACCATCAATATCAGTACAATTATCTCCTGTTTCAAACTTCAAGGTTAATGCATCAGATTTTAAGACTATAAAGCAAATTGGATCTGGAGCTTATTCAAATGTTTATCTTGCAATTCATCTTCCATCAAATTACCAAGTTGCTTTAAAAGTATTAACATCAAAAAAACTCGAAGGAACCGCAAAAACATATTTTATCAGAGAAGTTATGGTTTTAGCTTCATGTAATAATCCATTTTTAATACAATTGTTAGGATATACTGATACCTACCCATATTGCATTGCAACACCTTATGTTGGAAATGGTTCTCTTTTTGATGCTTTAAAACACAAGCCAGGTTCACCACAAATCGATAATACTCAAAAGACAATTATTGCAATGTGCATTGCAAATGGTATGGCATCATTGCACGAACTATCAATTATTCATCGTGACTTAAAGTCACTTAATATTTTACTTGATAATAATTGTTTACCCAAAATTATTGATTTTGGAATTTCACGTTTTCGTGGTCAACAAGATGAACTTGTTACTGTTACTATTGGTACCCCACATTGGATGGCTCCTGAAATGTTTCATTCAGAACATTATGATAATAAAGTTGATGTTTATTCGTTTGCAATTCTTTTATGGGAAATGCTCACTGAAGAAACACCATTTGAAGGATTAACTCTTTTTCAGATCATGCTTGGTGTTACCCAAAACAATCAAAGGCCACCGCTTCCAGATGATGTTCCAGATGGACTTCGGCAACTTATTGAAAATTGTTGGGAAAATGATCCAAAAGATCGTCCTACATTTTCTGAAGTTTTCCAATCCTTTAAAAATCATGAAGCCTTTTTTGAAAATACAGATTTCGACAAAGTTGATGAAATCTATAATTTTATTAAAAATAAAGAGCAACAACAAAGCCTACAAGAGTTCCAAGAAAAGCAAGAGTTATCACATCTTGTACAACGTATAGAACAAGAAGAAATAACTCAAACAAATTCAAGCCTCACAAAACTGAAAAGTGCCGCAGTTAACGGCCACCACCGATCACGTCGGTCTCGACATCGAAATGATTATTTTGATAATGATTTCCAAGATAATTTCAGTAGTGGTAGTCATCGTAGTCGAAGGGCTAGACGAGAACGGATTTCGTATGACGCAGACATTGATACAACTCAAGATATAATTAGTGCACCATATGTGAAATATAATTCATATGTACCACTTTTAAATGAATCACAAATAGCGATTAGTTATGCAGTTTCTAATAATAATAATTTATTGACATTAGATATGAGTGGTATTTATGATCCATTTTCATCAAACTTCTCAAAGAACTTACGTTATATTGTTTCACGAATTACTACGTATCAAATTGATGAATTCTTTCATATCATTGATGATAACTTACGCCAAGGATTAGATGAAGAAACGACGTTATGTATTTATCAAAACATATATAAATTACTTAAAAAGAATCCGAAGTTTTTACCGATGTTATTAGAATCTGAATGCATTAATAACATTTCATGTTACACTCCACAGTTATGCAAACCATTATTACAAATTATATTATTAATTGCTAGAAATGAACAAGAATTAACACCGTTACGAATTCTTAATGAATTATTCCAATATTCGAGTGAATATTCGAAACAACTTGTTTATTTGTTATCACAATTTCATATTAACTTTAAAGGAAATCCGAATTTCCAAATGATAGTTCAATTATATGTTGCACATTATATTAATTTATTAGTCACTAAAGACGCAGTTAATTTTTTAATTATATTATATCAAATATATCGTAGTCAGCCAACATTTACATTTATCTCGAAAGTGTTTACTAAAGCATTGTTATCAAATGAATCCGAAGTAATAACAATTAGTTATAAATGTCTATGTTCAATGCCATTTGACATTAATCGTTTACCTTTAGAAGTTATTGTAAATCATTTCCAATATTTCCCATTAGAAGCGACATCCATTATAGCGCGATTACCAAACTTACCAAATAGTACACGTTTAGTTAATGGTTTATTATTAGCAGTGAATAATATATCATTAGCATTATATTTGTTATGTAAAATCACAATGACATTAAAAGGCTCATTAATATTAATCGAAAATAATCATTGGTTAGAGCCTAAAAAGATTAATATTGATTCGAAATTAAAAATATTTTTATCAATATTTCAACATAATGAATTAAGACTTAGTTTAATACATTTACCTTATGTAATAGATATGTTTTTTGAGGTTATCGAAAATTGTTCTTTCGAATCAATTCAAGCAATTGTTACATCAATTAGAAGAATTAGTGCACAATCACCAGATTTTATAGAGTTATTAAGTCAAAGAGGTTTTCTACATGAGTTTATTCAAACAGCTTTCGTACAACCAAATGTCGAAATGGCAAATTGCGGTCTATTGTTGTTTGATAACATTGCACGTGTTTCTTACGTAAGCGATTATTTGGATATAATTCCTTACTTCCCGACTTTGTTAAGTAACCAACAATTACAAAATAACGCAATTTGTACAATGGTAATATTGACAATGTATCAACAGACATTGCCAGTTTTTATCAAATATAATATACCGGAAATAGTAAGAAAATTGAAATTACCAAAATTGGAACAATATAAAAACCTATTTTTGGATCAATTTACATAAAAAATCCGCGATGCTGTTTAATCAGCATTGAGATGGAATTTATTTCTTTTGTTAATAAAAACGCTAGAAATAATAGAAATAATTTGTTTTGTTGTTAAATGAGTGTCTTTGTGTGCATTTGGTATTAAGAATTTCCCAAAAAATATTTGTTATTTCTTTTCCATGTACAATTTTATTATTTATTATATCAATGATCATGTTTTATGAATAGGTAATAATGTTTGGAAGATCTCAAACATTCAATCAAATATGACTCAAAAATCAGTAACTCTGTTCTAAAAATGTATGAAGGAATCGAAATAAATCATTCATAGTTAAAATTCCACATATTCATGAATATGTTATGATAAAACAATATGTTTATGTGTCCGATATTACACGTGTATTTCAAAACTTACCCGAGCATTTATAAATGGAAAAATGAAGGAATCAAAATAAATCACACATAGTTAAAAAACCACATATTCATTATTGTTATGATAAAACAATATGTTTATGTGTACGGTATTATCTTAAAAATATATTTCCTGAAGTATCAATAAAAAATAAAAAATTTTTATTAATATTTTCGATTAACAAATATTTAATCATGAAAACATTTTTCATTATTCGTCATTCATCAATTTGCACTTGTTTGGACACTTTCCACTACCGCAGCAGCACACGGCCATCTGCGGCGCGACTTTTTCCAAATCGTGTCCCTTATGGCATTGCTTTGTGCATTCTCCGCAGCACACCTCGTTCTCCTTCATTTTGCACGTGTTGCACCTGAACACTTCTCCCATCGCAACGAAATGTTTTCCATTTTTCTTACATGTGCATTCATGCGGCTGCAGCATCAGCGGCAACTTACAATATTTACCGCATTGGCATTCCATATCAGAAATGTCTCCTACGCATTCGACGCTATGTCCCATGTGGCAGAGCATAGCGCAGTGTTCGCAAATGTTCTCGACGCCGCATGTAGTGCACTTGAACCCGAGCTGTGACTTCGCGCACACGCACTCAATGGGCTCGATCTTAGATGCGAGTTTGCAGCGTGGAGTGCGCCTGCGCGCGTGCTCACATCCGCCGCACTCGTTTCCGCATTGGTGCTCACACCCATCACAGCCGTGGCCGTGCTCACATCCGCAGTGCCCGCCGCAGCACCGCTTCTGCGCCTTCGGATGTGACATCGACGTGCCGCAGCAGCACAGCGCGCACTTGCCTTCATCCGCCAAGCAGACGTCGTGCGACGCGTGGCACACTCGCGCGCACGCTTCGCACACAACCAAATTACCGACGATTCCGCACGTGCTGCAATAGTACATTTTCTGTTTCACATATTTGACTCCGTTTTCTTGTATTGAGCATTTGTTTTCCTTTGTCTTCATTAGCTTACACGGATACGCACAGTCGCCGGCGCCGCAGTCGCAGTAAAAGTCGGGAACGTTTTTGATTTCGACTAAATCGTGCCCTTTGTGACACACCTTAGCACACTCTTCGCATACGCCACTTCCATTATCAATTCGACACGTGCGACATTGGAACATTCGCTCGTGTGGCGCATATTCTTTGCCTGTTTGCTCAAACGTGCAATGTCCTTCGACGGGTTTGATAATTTGTCGTGGAATTATCATTGGAAGTTTACAATGTTTTCCGCATTCGCATTGCGTATTACTACTTTCGCCTTCAATTTCGAATATTTCATGTCCATTATGACAAAGTTGTGCGCATGATGAACAAATAGATGTGTTACAGGTATTGCAAATGTATTTTATCGTTTTGTCGCATTCGAGTTTTAGAGAAGATTCACTTCCTTGGAAAAATTGGCATTGAAATGGATTATGGAGAAATGCACAATCACAACAAAAAGAGGATTTCTCCCCACAATCAATGCAGTAATGACCTCTGTGACACAATTTGGCACATGCTTCGCAAAGGCCATTGTTTTCATCCATGCCACATGTGACACAACGATAAACATGTTGACGTGTAAATTGAAGTCCATCTCGCTTAAAAGTGCATATATGAGGGGGATCGGGTGGAGGCATAATTTTACAGGGAGAAAGACCATAACCACTGCCACAATCACATTTTTGATTGACAATGTCGTAGAGTGAAATAACATGGTCTTTGTGGCATTTGAGGGCGCATGACACACAGCAGATTACACCACATTCTTCACAGAAGAAAGTGAGTTGTTTTGATCCATTGGGATTTATCATATTTGAACATTTCATCTCGGATATTGGTGGCCTACACTTACATTCTCCAAATGTGCCACAGTCACAGTAACCATATGCATCTTTTGAAATTAATACTAATTCATGCCCTTCATGACATGTTTTGGCGCATACTTCGCATATACCATAATCGTCAACAATACCACATGTTTTACAACTGTATATTGGTTGTTTGATGATCGGATTTTTTTGAACAAGAGTGCAAAGACTTGGTTCCATTGGCAAATTTGTGTCAGTTTTTGTAAAAATTTGCAGAAAAAATTCCTAAAAAATTACCATTATTTATTTATATCTAGCTTTGATTGAATACAATACTTAAAGAAGTCAAAGCGCATTGCCTTAAGATTGTTTAAAAAATGATCTTATATTATATCACTAAATTAAATTTAATCTTCTACTGCTCTTATATTTTTCTAGAAGCTAATTTAATTCATTTATTCTATTATGAATTTAATATATTAAATATAAATATTTATTTCAAGCAATTAATTAAATAAAATTTTCATTTTACATAATATTTTTGCAAAAAAAAAATTATGAAGAATTTGGTTTTAGGATACGATGAAATAATACAAGAAAAAAGGTAAGGATTCTTTGTTTTCATTTATCATTATAACTTTTCAAGAATTTTTGTAATGGTTGTATATTTAGATGAATCAAAATGATATTATTTCTTATGTTTTGTGCCTTAGTTTTGATGTATTTGAGGATATCTTATATGCATGAATAGATTTTTTGATAAACAAATTATTTTTAATCAAAATATTGTGATTTATATTCGTTTACATCAAAAAGAAGAAAAACTTGAGTTTTATGTTTTCTTTTTTGCTTTTTATACTTTTGATTACATTCTTTCTACAAAAAACCCTAAAAATATTAATTGAAAAAAATGGTTATTAATAGAGATATAAAAAATTACTTTTATGATATGTCGACGTATCATATGATTCCCAAGCCAGATTTTATTGAAATTGATGATGAACTCCAATTTGAATATAATCTCGCTATACATAAATTAATTACACATAAGCAACTTTCAGAATTTATCAAAAACGATCAATTGTTTTTGGATAAATTTAAAAAAATTGCTATTATTGATGTAAGATTTTATTATGAATTTTTAGGTGGAAAAATAATAGGCGCAAAAAATATTAGAACAAAAAAGGAACTAATAGAATTATATAACTCATATAAAGACACAGGAAAAGAAATAGCTATAATTTTTCATTGTGAATTTTCAAAAGAAAGAGGTCCTAAAGTAATGGAATTGTTTCGAAAATATGATAGAGAAATGAATAATTATCCAAATCTTTCATTCCCAAACATTTATTTATTGGAAGGAGGTTATAAAGAATTTTATTTACATTACCCTGAATTATGTTGTGGTGGATATGTTTCAATGAGAGATCAACAATTTATAGAAAATGGTGAATTAAGAAAATGTACAACATTTTTTAGAAAAAATATGACTGAAGAAAACTTTTTATCAAATCATAACAGATTCTCATTCTTATTTAATTTATTTGACCTTTCAATAGATGAAATTAATTTTAATTTTGAATTTAGCAATCAGATATAATATTTATTTCATTAAAAAAAAATTTCTTTAAAAACATAAAAGAACTTCTTGTTATAACAAAAAAACAAACCCTCAAAAGAAAAACACCCTGGTTTATTTGATTTCCAAATTTGAATTTGACTTAATAAAAATTAATTTAATTCAAATCAACGGTCACATTAACTAATGGAATGAGGTTCTTTACATTGTCAATATATCAACAAAGTCACCTCTAAGCATCCAAAAAAATTAGTTAGGCTCAATTGAGCCTTTTTTTAGCTTTTTCTAAACTTAAATACGTTGTGTAATGCATTCAATTTTTTTGTACATTGGCAGAAGAGAGAAATGGACCTTTCTTTAGATCAATTCGAAATCATCAGAACTATAGGCGTTGGGTCATTCTCTCATGTAGAACTTGCCTTCCATATTCCATCTCAGATTTATTGCGTGCTTAAAATTATGAGCAAAGAAAGAATTATCGAACTCAATCAGAAAGAACATGTTATTAACGAAGTATACACATTACGCGATGTACAACACCCTTTTGTTGTAACTCTGCATGGAACTTTCCAAGATGACAGAAATGTTTATTTAATGCAAGAATTTATTGCAGGCGGTGAAGTTTTTTCTCACTTACGTACCCTTCAGTGTTTTGATCTTGATGTTACACGCTTTTATGCTGCAGAAATTCTTCTTGTATTTCAAATGCTCCATTCAAAAGGATATGTTTACAGGGACTTAAAACCAGAAAACCTTGTATTCAATGCCGAAGGCCACATCAAATTTATCGATTTTGGATTTGCAAAACGAATTGTTGATAGAACATATACTCTTTGTGGAACGCCAGAATACCTAGCACCAGAGATTATCAGAGGTGAAGGGTCTTCATTTTGTAGTGATTGGTGGGCGTATGGAATTTTAATATATGAATTTTTGGTTGGCCAGACACCTTTCGTCGATGAGAACGAAAACAAAATGTATCAAAAGATTTGTCGAGGGCAAGTGTATTTCCCAGATTATATCGATCCAATTACAGCAGATTTTTTGGAAGGCCTTTTAACGGTTGACGCCACACATCGTTTGGGCTGCACAGCGATTGGGGCAGAAGAAATAAAACAGCATCAGTGGTTCCAGGGAATTGATTGGAGCAAGGTCTATCATATGAGATATCAACCGCCATTGGTGCCGATTGTTGAAGATGATGGCGATTCGAGTAACTTCGCAGATTATTCAGATCCTGCTACTATACAGGAAGTAGTTGCAACGCGACCTTTTGACGTTTATTTCGAGGGATTCTAAGTAAAATAAATTTGAAAGTTCATCGATTATTTTCTATAAACATATGTATCTTTTATAATATAAAGGCATCTAAAGCCAAACAAGCTGATATTACACGTTTTTATCTGTAAAAATGTGATTTTTCAACAGAGAAAAAAATTTTGTATTTTGATATGTTTACAAATTTTAATTGGGGTGCCCTGATTACAACGCCTGAACAACGACATGTTATGTGAAATATTAATGGATGAAGAAAGAAATGTTGATCTTATACTTGAAAATTTATTTAATTTAGAAATCCCTGTTTCAAAACAAACTTTTAGTGAAATGTCAAGGTACAGAGCAGAACTTCCATTTAATTTTGTATATCGTTGTGCTTTGATTCTTCAACAGATATCACGAATTGAACTTCAACCACATGAAGTTCAAAGAATGGAGTTAATTACAAACTTAATGTCAGCAACTATTTCTACTAAACTTTTTCAAGAACAATGGATCACAAATAATCAAGAAGAAAAGAAAAATATAATCAAAGATCTTTTTGCAAAAACACTTGGTAATCCATATCATATCATGTCTCAAAATGCATGTTTTTCACTTTCACGAATCGCAATAATTTCACTTATTAATAATGAATGGCTTTCATTTTTTGATGACATGAAGTCACTTATTTTTTCTGAATCTGTAGGTGATGGTTATCAAATTGCAAATTCCATTAAGTTAATTCAGGATGTTATTGATTCCAATATCATTACTCCAAATTATCCAAAATTTGACTCAGTCACATCATTTATTTACTCGCTTTTATTGTATGATTGGAAAAGCATATTCACTGAAGATTTTGAGTCATATTCAAATATCCAAATTAATGTACTTAAACTTTTCAAAAGTTCATTTCATCTTTTAACCAAATTTTTAAACTTGCAAAACTATTGCACACAAATTATCTCGTTTCTTTTAACATTACCTGATGAACTTAGTGAATATACATATGATATCTTAAGTCTAATATTTGATAATTCATATCGTATAATTTCACCAATTAACAACAAAAACAATTTTGAACCACTTAATATGTTGTGTCATTCTATTTTCGAACATGTTTTAAATGATATTAATAATAATAATTTATATTCGATACGATTTATGAAACGAATTTCTGAAATCGAATATGAAATTATCAACACGAAAAATTCGAATTACATTTCGAATCATTTTATTTTAGGACTATATAAACAAATTTTACCGATTTTCATGAAAATTATTATAGAAAATGATTTAAATGAAGAAGAAGAACAAATAATTAACGAAGTAACAAAATGTTTAAAATCATTTATTAAAACAGAACCACAAAAACTTATTCAAGAAATTTCGGATTTATTTCGAATGAATATAATTGGGAATGAACAACAAAAATATTTAGCGATTAAAGTATTAAATTGTTCAACGAATTATTGTTCAATTGAATTACCGAAAAATTATTTAATAAATATTTTTGATTGCATTACAGAAAGTCAATTTTATACATTAAAAAAGTCATCTTTAAGTTTGATATATAATTTATTAAAACGATTTCAAAACATTATTGATGAATCTGATATTAATTCTGTTTTTACTATTCTAAATAAAAATATTATTCAGTCGGAAATATTAATAAAAGAATCATTTAAATTTATGAATAAATTTATACAAACACAAAACATAAATTTAATTTATGAACAAATTGTTTCGATTCTTTCACAAACGAATAATAATGAATCATTTTATATATATCCAACTTTAATTAAATGTTTAAATAATAATAAAAATAATGAAAGAATTAATGAAATTATTCAATTGTTATTTGATAAATTAAATGATATTAATGAATTGGAAATAATTTTCATAATAACAAATGTGTTAATAGAAATATTTCATATAATAAAAGATAATATTAATAATTATATTACATCAATAATTAATTTCATTAAAAACATTACAAATATAAATAAAATCGAATTAAATGACGAAAATAATAGTAAATTTTATTTCGATGAAAATATTTTGTTATTATTAATCGAAATTTCGCAATATTTATTTGCTAATGATAATGATTTTACAGAGAAATTTATAAATTATTTATTCCAAAGTCAAGAAATTATATTTAATAATCAAAAAATTCTATTTTTATCTTCTCAATTATTATCAAATTTGTGTTTAAATAATCCCGAAAAAATGTATAATCAAATTGAGCTATTGCAAAAATGGTTTTCTAATATATTATCTGATGAATCAAACATATTTTATGATTCATCATTATTATTAAATATATTTTCTGATATAATAAATGGATTTAAAGATAAATCCGAACCTTTTTTAATGATTTTCTTTTCGAATACTGAAAAAATTTGTTTGAAATTAATGAATTCGAATGGTTTGGAAATCAATTTCATTAAAAATAATATCGAATCGATTTTTAGAGTTTTTTTGTCTTTTGTAATGAATTGTAAATTACCAATTGAAATAAGGTATTTAATACAAAATTATATAATTTCATTGATTAAAGAAATGAAAAATATTATATTTAGTGATGAAAATTTGATTTGTTTTGTTGTTATGTTCTTCGATAACTTTTATAATAATAATGAAACAAAACAAAGAATTAAATTTATAGCACAACAAAATATTATTAAAGAGTTGTTTATATATGCTAAAAAAGTTAAAAAGTTCCCAAATTTTGATGCAAAAGTTAATTACTTATATATGGAATTATATACGAATGAATGATAAAATAATATGTTAAATAAATAAAAATAAATTTTTAAAGCTTAATTTTGTTATTATTACATATGTTTTATAAATGTAACTCTGAATTTCTATGTATAATTTTCACAAACAGAACCGAGCAAATTTGAAACTTTTTTCATATGATTTCAAACGACTGGTCTTAGAATTATATTATAGCCGTTTAGAAATAAACTTGAACGCGTAAGGTGGAGCATCATTGAAATTCCCACAAATAAAAATTTACGATAGGCATCAAAAAAACCCCAGATCACAAAAATGGAAACAAAGGGAGAAAAACTCTTCAGACAAATTCAAGTTGAACTTTCTGAATACATTGTACAATTATCTGATTTCGTTATCCAAAAAGAAATCGGAAAAGGAGGAAATGGGATTGTATATATGGGGTTCCAAAAATCAACAAATTTTATAGTTGCCATAAAACAACCACACGTAGAAGAGAACAAAGACAACACTTTATTAAATTTTTGTCTCGAAATACAAGTACTTTCACATTGTGATTTTCCAAATCTTTTAAAATTTATTGGATTTACAGTGACAAAACCTTTTTCAATAATTACAGAATATGTTCCATGCGGTTCATTATACCAAACCATTCATTCATCCAAAAGCAAGATAAAATTATCAGGTGATCAAAAAAACATTATTGCTATTGGTATTGCTGCAGGGATGTATAAACTTCATCAACGTGATATTATTTATCGTGATTTAAAATCCAGTAATGTTTTGCTTAACGATAAAACAGAACCAATCATTTGTGACTTTGGCTCTGCAATTTTTATTGATATTGAAGACATTGTTCCTATGATAACTCGAGTTGGTACTCCTGGTTGGATGGCTCCTGAATTATTTCGAGCGGGTACATATACAAATAAAGTCGATGTATATTCATATGGAATGATATTATGGGAACTTGAAACTGGCTTAATTCCATATCAAGGATATTCATATGAGCAAATTTCAGAAGCTGTAAAGAAAGATGAAAAGCCTTCTATTCCTCCACGAGCACCACAAGGACTTAAGACACTTATTCAATATTGTTGGCATCAAAATCCAGATAAAAGACCTTCTTTTGAAAAAATTCTCAAATATTTCTTCACTAAAAAAGCATATTTTGAAGGTGCAAAAGATGAAACAATTCAAACGTTAAAAGATACATTTGAAAAATTGGAAGCAGATGAAGCAAAGAAAATTCGTATTCCAGATAATATTCCAAAGTTTTTTGCCAAAAAGAATCCAGCAAAAATTCTTACATTTACGAATGCAATAACAATTGAAACGTGTAAACAATTTTTCGATTCTGTTATGTTCCTAGTCAATAATGAAGAAAATATACAAGTTAATCAAATTGCTCTTTTCGAAGTTCTAAAATTGATTTCGAAGGATAAAGAATGTCTTAATTTCTTTATTGAACATGAATATGCAAAACAACTTCCATTTAATAATGATGATCTTTTAGATATATCACTTTCTATAATAATTCCTATTTTAGAAAGTGGGAAAATAATAAAATCCGAAGTATTACAAAAAACAGATAAATTAATTCCAAAAAATGCGCTTAAAATGGCTCGTTTATATTCGATATTATTAAATCAAAAAGAAAATGAATTAATATCAACACAAAACCTTCGTATTGCAGAATTGTTAATTATGTGGTCAGATGTATTCATAAAAAATGGTGCAGCACAACCATTACTTCAAATGTTATATCAATTAATTAAAATAATTCCTCATTTTATAGAAAGTAGAGGAAGATATTGTATGAATGTTTTTGTACAATGTTTAGAATCAAATGATGAAGAAATAGTAAAAACAGCTTATTCTGTTTTATATGCACTTAGAGATCAAGATATCAAAATTACAAATGAAGTTATTGTAAAACATCTTAAAGATAATAAAAATATAGAACGTGCATTAAAATTACTTTCTGTTATGGAACCAGAAGAAATAACAATTGAAATATTAGATTTAATTATAAAACATTTTCAAGCTTCAAAATGGGCCTTTTTCGCATTTCTTAATTTATGTGAAAGTAAAGAATTAAAATCAAATTTAATTGATTATTTTGTTAAATTACTTTCATCTGATAAATTTACAGAAGAACAAAAATTAAGTTTCCTTCTAGTTTTAACCAAAAATGAAGGAATTATAGAATATATACCAAAAAATATTGAAATTTATATATTTTTAAAGTCACTTATTGTTTCTAAAGACTATGATAAATTAAATATTGTTTGTTCCTATCTAAGAAAATTGGATTTTGATCCAATATCTTTAGGATTGCTTCATTTATCTTCTTTGCTTAAAAACTTCTTAGAAATAATTGTCGAAATTAATCAAGAAGAGTTTTATTTACTCGGTTATTTATTAATTGATCATTTAGGAAGGGTCGAATATTTACCTGAATTTACAATAATTTTAAAGCCTTCATTAGAACATTTACATGAAGATACTTGGCTTCAATATTGTGCATTAAGTTATTATGCAATAATTAGTAATTATATGGAAGCACTTCCTGAAATAATGAAATATAATGTAATAAATGAACTTCAATCTTATAAATTTACTGGATTGAGTTATCAATGCGCTTCAACAGCAATTTCAAATATTAAAAATTTGTTAAAGGAAATTAGAAAAACAAATGGAAACAAAAAGGATATATAGAGAATCAAA
The DNA here is from genome assembly GCF_020186115.1 of Histomonas meleagridis. Classification (NCBI taxonomy): domain Eukaryota; phylum Parabasalia; order Tritrichomonadida; family Dientamoebidae; genus Histomonas; species Histomonas meleagridis. The sequence goes on from NW_027150805.1 coordinate 299,631, forward strand.
ATGTTTGCTAAGAAATGTTTAATGTTAATAAAAATAGTATTGTTTTAATAATAAATTTGTACGTATGTTCTTTTGAGATAATGTTTTTAAAATATAAAAGCATTGAATAATAATGTGCTCGAAATGTTTCTTAAAGAAGCTTTAGAGTGTTTTCATCTTTTTAAGTTTGATTAGATCATAAACACTTCTTGAACATTTTATTTTGCTGATACTTGTTTTAACGTTTTACAAACAAATCAAAAATTTTAATAATGTCTGAAAATGAATATTTGTATATCATATATATGTTAACATATTATTAAATGAAATATATAATATTAGGCGCTGGAATGCCAAAAAATTAGAAATCTTAAATACCAAGAATTCTGTACATAGTTGATGTAATATTTATTGACTTCCTATTTTTTTTTTATCAATTTTACAATATCCTTAAAATTGTTTTCAGATGTATACATAAATATTTTTAATAATTTCTAAATATTATTTTGAAATATCAAATTATTAAAACAAATATAAAATTAAAGGTAAAAATTTTTCATAATTTTAAAAACAATTGGTGGTATGTTATAATGTTTTCTGTTCGTTCATAGAATAATTAAAAACAATTTTTATTAAAAACAATAAATAGAACCATGAACTAGCCTTAAGTTATGACCACTTTTCACTAGTAATATTTTTCGAAGGGTTATTAATTAATTTTTGGAATTGTTTTGAAATTTTTGCAAATTCAAAATACCATTCATCTTCTTCGGAATGAGGCATTAAGAGGAGGCGCTTTTGAAACCAATTTTTTTGTTCTAAAGCAATATCATATATAATGCTTTTTTTCGAAAAATTGTTTAAAATATCATTCCACCCTTTTGAACAATCTTCTGCCCATTCATCAACATTTTGGTATTCATTATTTTTTAGTTTGCCTAAAATTATTGAGAAATCTGTTGTATCTTGCATAATCCATTTGCTTTCTTGAAAAGATAATTTTGTTACTTCCGTTTCTTGTTTATCAATTGAAAGACATTTAAATAAAGGTCTTGCTAACATTTTTTCTGTAATTTGGATGCACATCCTCTTTTCTGCTCTGTTCATCTCATTGATAAAATATATTTTTAGTTAAAAAAATTGTGCCGACATATTTTTACACAAATTTCTTCTTGCCAAAAAACGAATACTTATGATTGAAAACTTTACAAAATGATCCGTTTGATTTAGAAGCATTTCAAGTGTACAATTGAGTTTCCTGTTTCATCATATTCTTCTTTTGTTATCCACATTTGACTAAATGTTGCCAATGATGCTAAAACAGATCCACCAATCCAAGCCGAGATATCTCTATTCTTTGGCGCCATTATGCGTAAATTTGTTTCAGCTAGTTTCGATACATCTTTTTTCAACCTCTCACTTAAACCAGGTAACATAGATGTTCCTCCTGCAAGCAAAATATTGCTACAAAAATGTGCTCTTAAATCTCCACATTTATCAAGAGTCTCATTAACAAGAATTGGGAGCCCAGGCTGCTGAACTTGCACCATTGGTGGGTCAAAAAGTGGTTCAGTGCATTTGAAGCGTTGAGTAGAAAGTGCAATTTCATTATCATTTGAAATAGGATACTTTATCGCAAACTCATTAAGATACTCGGCTTTCTGCATCTCAGCGTCGACATCAAGTGCAACATAACAATACTTTTCTTTGATGTCTCGAAGAATCTTAGATTCAGAACTCTTTTGTAATGTAATATCGCTTTGGGATAGAAGCTTCTTAAGTGCCTCATTGATGTGAAAACCACCAATGTCGAGTTTGGAAAGAATATGCGTCATTGCATAACATTCAAAAATTGGTAATATATTAACACTCGTCAAACCAGCATCAATAACAAGACCTGTGGTTTGACCAGAATGATACAAAGAAAGAATTTCGGGAAATGTTGAGTAATATGAAGGAACTTGAAATTTTTCCATCATGATTTCAATTGATCTTTCTCTTGATATTTTTGTTGCATATGGAGATTCTGTGATAAGAACTGGATGTTCTTCTGGTTTAAGTTTGAGTTTATTTTGGATGATTTCTTTCCAAATTTGTTCTATTGATTCATAGTCTACAATTGTACGATTTTCGATTGGACATGTTACTGATTTCGTGTTTTTTCGTCGGAGAGCATCATGTCCAATATAATAATTAATTTCTTCACTTTTATGTTTCCTTTTGGACCCAATATATGGGGGCACTGAAACTGCTGGTTCAGGTTCACCGCTCAACCCTGCACGGATTAAATAACTACCGTTATCAATCACAATGGTACTAATTTCCATATTTGATAAACCTCTGTCACTTTTTATCTTTTTACGTTATTGTCAGCAAATTCATCAACACAAAAAATACAAATGCTGAGTGCAGGAGAAACAGACATTCAAAATAAAGAAAAACCAAAACGTTTTGACTTCAAACTTCCTGCTATATCAACAGAATCTGCTTCTTATGTAATTCTATATCCACCAAACTCAAAACAGGGAAATGAAGCCGCGACACGCTTTAAAACATCATTGAAAAAAATGGAGGAATATTATCGATATTTTGACAACAAAGTAAATTCTCAAAAAATCAAATTTTATAACTATCAAATAAATTTAGAATTACCAAATATTAATCCAATCGCTCGTTACTGTGCTTTAAAGCTCGAAAGAATGGATAATAAATTGCAACTTTTATATCACAAATTGTATGAAAAAGGGCGTGATATTTCATCAGAAGTAATCTCTTTTTTAAAACAGTGTAAATCTAGTGGCTCTATTTCCGTCGTGTGTAAATATCAAGAATTTTGGAAATCAATGAATTCGTCAATCCAAAACAATCAATATCTAGATAAATACAGAATAAGGATACAGCGGCTCAATAACTATGCTTTAACTCTCAAAAAATTCAAACAAATCCCAGATGTATCAATAAATGAAATTCATGTTCAATTAGAAATAGCTTCCAAAAATTTCATTCCTTTTATTGATTATTGTCCACCATCAGCATTTGACCAAATATTTTATGATTATATTTGTTGCAACAACATGCTTTCATATTTTGATAAAATTATTTCCAAAATTGCATCTGATCCTCGGATATCAAATCCTAAAACCCAAACACATTTTAGTCTTCCTAAAGCACAATTTTCATCATCGCCTTCATTAGGAAGTTTTTCATCACAAGAAGAATTATCAGAAAGTGTAATTCTTAAAAAACCTAAAGAAATCCCAAAGAAGAAATATACAATAGACCTGGCAGATCTCGTTGAACTTATGAAGTTATTTTTAAAAAAACTATCTATTAAATCCAATTCCTTGCAGTCGGTAGTCAACTGCAGTATAATTCGAATATTTTTCGACCGTTTATATATCGTAAAGCCGTCAATTTTAAAAAGTGACGATGAAACTTATTTTTTTGCTGAAAAGTGCGCGTTATTAAAATCTTCAACACCATATGATATGTCTATACCCACCACACTCATTAAGGAAGAATTTTCAAATGTTCCATGTTCAATAATTTATACTAATTCACCAATAATGAAAGATGCACTTAATGATTTAGAAATGATACAATTCTTAACAAATCCTATTGACATTATTTATAATGTTTTTGATTCTTTAAAATGTGTTGAGGTGTTTTCTGAGAAAAATAGATTAGAACAAAAATATGGAATTTTTGCTTCGATGTTTTCAGGAGCTAAAAATGAAAAAAGTAATTTATCTTTCGATGATATTTTTGCTCTTTTTATATCTGTTGTGGCTAATTCTTATCCTGCGAATTATGAATCTGTGTGTTCTTTGTTGGAGGCGATAAGAAATTTGAAATTTTCTTCTCATCTCGAATTTGCAAAAAATCTTTTGGAATCTGCTTATAATTATATATCAGAAATGAATGTAAATGATTTGTTCAGACAACCTAATGACCATAGAGATCCTTTGAACTTAATGGTGGTTGCTTCAAATGATGCAGAAGAGAGCATAATATAGGGAATTCTTATTTTGTTTGTTTATTTTTTAGAGATTTAAATAAAAGCATTAATGTCTGTGAAATTTTTAATACCTAATAACATTCTTGTGTAAATCATCACTAAAGTTGTGTGACGTAAATTTTCAAACAAGTTTAAAAAGCACTTTTGCCCTCATTGGTGCCAGTAAATTTTTTCTATAATCATACATTTTGCAACAGAAAGCGGTTATAAATCATCGAAATGTTGAGTATGCCAACAAAATTCGATTGAATATTTCAATACTACCCACTAAAAATTCTGTTATGAACGCGATTCAATTTTGATAAGCTTAAAATGATTTGTTCAAATCACATTTAATGCAGAGAAGAGAAATAAAATCAGGAGAAGTAATTTCTCATTATATAATTGATAAAAAAGTTGGTGAAGGAGGGTATGGTGCTGTTTATTCTGTTTTTGATCAAAATGATAATCAAAAGTATGCAATGAAGATTGAATATATGAATGCAAAAAAGAAAGGTTTAACAAATGAAATTCGTGTTTTGTACGAATTGAATGATTGCCCTTACTTTCCACATTTAATTGATGACGGTGTTGGTGATGACTTTATATATTATGTCATGGAACTTTATGGGCCTTCTCTTCATAAAATTCAAAGAGAAAGTAACAAGAAAAAATTCCCTATAAATCTTGCTACAAAAATTGGATTAGAAATGCTTCATGCTATTGAAGCATTACATAAAAAAGGGTTTGTACATCGTGATATAAAACCATCTAATTTCTTAATTAATCAAGATTCTGAACAACATATTATGCTTGTTGATTTTGGTCTCACAGAAAAATATTTAGAAAGAAATAACAAAATTCGTCCATATTTATATCATACAGGGTTTCATGGAACATCACTTTATGCTTCAATTAATATACACCATGGGATAAGATACTCACCAAGAGATGATTTATTATCATGGTTTTATTCTCTAATTGAGATTGCAAAAGGAAAACTCCCATGGGATAAAAAGATGAATAGAAAACAGATTCAAAGAGCAAAGGAATTTATTCCTTCTATGAAAATATGTAGTGGACTTCCATTTGAATTTGATGAAATATACTTTTATTTAAAGAAGCTTAGATATGATAAAATACCAGATTATAAATATTTGGAAAAACTAATGAAACATGCAATTAAGAAAACAGAAAAAGATAATACAAAATAAAAATAAAGAAATTGTGTTTAATTGAAAATCTATAATAAATAAATGCGTTGTTATTTAACATAAACATTTTTTGAGAATAAAAGTGATCATTGTTTGAACACGGTGTGTCGATTGGCACTTCTCGATTTGAAAAAAATTGAACGTATCGGATTTTTTGATTTCGTAAATCATGCAAATAAAAAATTTGCCTATTCAATTGTGTTTCAATATAAATAATCTTGCCCAAAATATTCTATGATAATATAAAATGACATATACGATACAATATAAATTTGTTTCTGAAAATTATGAATATTATGACGAGATAGATTGAATAATGGATATCGTTGCATTCATCATCAATCATTTGTTGGTATGTTTTAAAATGTGATGTTTTATATAACTGAACAAAAAATACGTGCAATTATGACATAAAAATAAATTTATGAAAATAAATAGATAATATTGTATATTAAAATATATCAAGTTGACATTTGTGGATATCGATATTACTTGATTATCGAACATTTGCATTAGATCAATAAATGTTGTTTATTCACCAGATATAATCATTAATTCAATAAAAATATAACGAGAGATTACCTGTAAAATTTTCTGAGGTACCACGGCAAAAACGGTCGCCCATACATTATTTTAAGTGGGGGGAAATCAAAGTCAAGCGATTATCAAATACAATGAAAACCTTCAAATATTGCAAGCTATTGAGAGAATTATTTTCGATTTAAATGAGGAAAATATTGATCAATCAGTCGAATCTTCTTTTCAATACTTTTCTCAAAAATTTCCAATTTCATTCCTTCATATTATTAGCAGAATTATTTATTCATATTTTGTTTCAAAAGGATTTGAAAAATTGTGTATCAAATATTTACAGAAAGCAGAAATAAAATCAAATAATACCTTAATTAATGTTGTTACTCAATTTTTATTATCAATTAATAACGAAGAATCAAATTATCTTCTTGAAAAAATGATTGAAAGCAAATTAATAGAACCAAAAATTATTCAAAATAAAAATAAACCTTTTTATATACATTATGTTTCAGAAGAAGAATTCATAAAACTGCAATCTCAAAGGCTTATATTCAAAAATGAAAATAATTTCAAAGATCTTTCTGAAAATTTTGAACTTCATAAGAAATATGTTAAGAATGGGCACAATCCAAATAAAATTGCAACAATAATTCGTAATGATGAAGTCGAAAAACTTCAAGAAATATCATCACAAACAAATTTTAATTTTAATCAAATAATTGAACCATCACTTTATGAAAGACATTCATTTATTAACAAACCAAATGTTACATTCATTGATTATGCAGCATTTTTTTCTTCGGTTAAATGTTTTAAATATTTACTTATGAATGGAGCAAATGTAATAAACACAGGTAAATATGCAGTTGCAGGTGGAAATGAAGAAATCATTCATTTATGTGAACAAAATCATTCGACATTTGAAGATGATTATGAAACAGCAATTATGTTTCATCGAAATAATATCTTTAAATATATTTATGAAAATAAAATTAATCCTGATAATAATTTAGAAGAATTAGGGAAAGAATGTATTTTACATGATAATTTTAATCTTCTTTCATTTTTAAAAGAAGAAGGAATGAATATCAATAAGATTCATATCATTAATTCTATTAAAACAGGAAATATTTTTATTTTTTTTATATTTCCTCGGAAATAATAAAATTTCACTAGATTTTTTAGAGATTTCAGAGATTTCTATTAAGGAAGAATTTCTTGACTACCTTATTAAACATAAATATATTAATTTAAAGAGAAGTGTTTGAAAATTTTATTGAAATTTTATTAAAACGATTTGATATTTTAAAATATGATTTAAATTTTTATTATAAAATTTAATACAGCATTTCATATAGCAGTTAGAAATAATAATATAGAAATAGTAAAATTCCTTTTAGATAAAGGAATTGATGTTAATGCAATAAATATTCATTTGAATTTTTTGAAATATGTTTTAATAATTTGGAATATGTTTTAATAATTTGAAACAGCACTTTATATAGCAGCTAAAAATAATAATATAGAAATAGTAAAATTACTTTTAGATAAAGGAATTGATGTTAATGCAAAAACTATTCATTTGACTGATTTAAAATATGTTTTAATAATTTTATGTATGTTTTAATAATTTGTAATACGTTTTAATAATTTGTAATACGTTTTAATAATTTGTAATACGTTTTAATAATTTGGAATATTTTTTAATAATTTAAAATATGTTTTAATAATTTTGGATATGTTTTAATAATTTAGAATATGTTTTAATAATTTGAAACAGCACTTCATATAGCAGTTAAAAATAATAATATAGAAATAGTAAAATTACTTTTAGATAAAGGAATTGATGTTAATGCAAAAACTATTCATTTGAATAATTTGGAATATGTTATAATAATTTTATATATGTTTTAATAATTTGAAACAGCACTTCATATAGCAGTTAAAAATAATAATATAGAAATAGTAAAATTACTTTTAGAACAAAAAGGAATTGATGTTAATGCAAAAGATATTCATTTGAATAATTTGGAATATGTTTTAATAATTTGAAATATGTTTTAATAATTTGAAACAGCACTTCATATAGCAGTTAAAAATAATAATATAGAAATAGTAAAATTACTTTTAGACAAAGAAATTGATGTTAATGCAAAAATTATTCATTTGAATAATTTAAAATATGTTTTAATAATTTTGGATATGTTTTAATAATTTGAAATATGTTTTAATAATTTGTAATACATTTTAATAATTTGAAATTTGTTTTAATAATTTTATATATATTTTAATAATTTGGAATATTTTTTAATAATTTAGAATATGTTTTAATAATTTGATATATGTTTTAATAATTTTATATATGTTTTAATAATCTTATATATGTTTTAATAATTTGGAATATGTTTTAATATTTTTGGATATGTTTTAATGATTTGTAATATGTTTTAATAATTTGGAATATGTTTTAATATTTTTGGATATGTTTTAATAATTTAAAATATGTTTTAATAATTTAAAATATGTTTTAATATTTTTATATGTGTTTTAATAATTTAAAATATGTTTTAATAATTTAGAATATGTTTTAATAATTTGAAATATGTTTTAATAATTTGAAACAGCACTTCATATAGCAGTTAGAAATAATAATATAGGAATAGTAAAATTACTTTTAGATAAAGGAATTGATGTTAATGCAAAACTATTCATTTGAATAATTTTGGATATGTTATAATAATTTTATATATGTTTTAATAATTTGAAACAGCACTTCATATAGCAGTTAAAAATAATAATATAGAAATAGTAAAATTACTTTTAGATAAAGAAGGAATTGATGTTAATACAAAAGATATTCATTTGAATAATTTGAAATATATTTTAATTATTTTGGATATGTTTTAATAATTTTATATATGTTTTAATAATTTGAAACAGCACTTCATATAGCAGTTAAAAATAATAATATAGAAATAGTAAAATTACTTTTAGAACAAAAAGGAATTGATGTTAATGCAAAAGATATTCATTTGAATAATTTGGAATATGTTATAATAATTTTATATATGTTTTAATAATTTGAAACAGCACTTCATATAGCAGTTAAAAATAATAATATAGAAATAGTAAAATTACTTTTAGATAAAGAAGGAATTGATGTTAATACAAAAGATATTCATTTGAATAATTTGAAATATATTTTAATTATTTTGGATATGTTTTAATAATTTGGAATACGTTTTAATAATATTTTACTGCGACTCAAATTGCACATCAAACAGGTTACACAGAAATAGGAAATTTACTTCATGAAAAAAAATAAAAATATAAAATTAAAAATAAAGTACAAACAAAAATTTTAATTCAGATTCCTCTTCTACATAAAATCTTCATTCTCAATAAGAAATGGAAATAAAGCACATATTGCTAATAACATTAAAATCAACTTGAAGATCAAATGTTCGCAAGAAACACTAGAAAGAAAAGTAAAACAAAAGTTGATATAAACATACAAACAACCATATTTCCAGAGCATAGCGGTCTTCGGAATTTGAAAAAAAAGAATATCACATTAAGGGTCTACTCAAATCGTAAAATTATGTACGTTAATTTTTCTGAGGTTTACTTGAAAAAATCTAAGATTAAAAAAATCATAGAGAATTTGTACGAAAATGCCTCCTCTCAAATTGAGGAATCTTTATGCCAAGAACTTGACAAGAGTCAGCTTTGATAGAATCCAAATTTTGGAATTATCAGGTTGTCATTAAAATTAATATCCCATGTTCTAACCATTCCGTACCATTGACCTGAGTGTTTTTATGGGAACAAGTTTCGAGAATCCTAGGATATTATGTTGCTGAGGTTTAAACACCCCATCTCAGTAAGGAGAGTACGTTAAAAATGTTTGAGAGAGTGTGTTCAGAATTACTGGAAGGAAAAAATCAAAAAATTGGAAATATGGGGGATTGAACCCCAGGCCTCCACTATGCTAAAGTGGCGCTCTCCCACTGAGCTATACTCCCTTACATATATTTCATAATTATAATATATTTAGTGATAATTTTTAGTCATCCTAAAGTCGAACAAACCTTGAAGAATCGAGAATTAAAAATGTTTTCAGACTTAATTGAGTTAATCACTAATGAAATCACATTGTCTGAAGAACATCAAAAAAAATTCGATTTAATTAAAGCCACTCCAGATTTATCATATTTTACTAAAAATATTCCAAAAGATACAGAAAATTCAAATGATAATGAACAAATTGAAAAACTGAATAAAGCATCATTATTACGATTAATTCGAGTCATAAGCTTAACAGCACAAAATAAAGAACATTATCACTATCAAATTTGTAAATCATTTCTTGATTCAATGGATTCCAAAAATTCATTAAAAACACTTGTTGCCCAACTCAAGGATTTTCCTTACGTTGTTTTTCCAGAAACATTAATTGCTTTACATTCATATGATCTTGCCGCCAAAAAAAATCCTCAATATATTACAGATCTTATTAAGTTCACAATAACCACAGACAAAAAATATCTTAATCCATTACTTTACTTTGCAATTCTTCAATTGATACAATTAAATAAAGTATGGGATAATCCTGATATTTCACCAACTCAACTTCCAGAAAGTGCAGTCAATTTAATTACAGATAAATGCAAAGATATGTCACCTATTCTTTTTGCACAATACATTGACATGAATGGCTCAGTAATGGTAACCAAACTTCTTAAGAACTTTGATGTTTTTGATATTCTTCTAAACGCGTGGATTATGCCATCAGCGAAATTACTTGATCATGAAGTCTTACTTCAATGTATTCAAGAAGTGTTTTATTTTCTTGGGTCATTTCTTCGACTTTTTCAGAAGTCTCTATCGGCAACCGTCACAAATAAACGTATTCTCCCACTTTTATCAAAAGTAGTTGAATATATACCAGAAAATTATAAAGTAATCTCTGATGTATTTGATCCATTTTCAAATCCACATCTTACTAGTGGGGAATATTTTCCCGTATTAATAACATTTGCTTCATATGCCTCAAATACATATGAATCATCATCACGAATTTATGAATATCTTTCAACACATCCTGATTCATTTACCAAATTCTTTTCATTACTTAATGAAAGTCATTCGCAAATTATTTCCACTAATATTCCATCGACTGCAACTGATCCAATTCGTTTAACAAAGAATTTTTGCAAACATTTACCATATAAAAGTTTACAACAATTTATATTAAGTTTTAAGCGAAGTAATGATGAAGATCCTATTAATTCATTTTCTTCATTTTTATTTGATTTCTTACCAGCTAAACAACATAATCTTGGTGGATATGCATCCAAATGTTTATATTATATTACTACATATTATCCACAACAAATGTCAACATTTTTTTCTGATCAAAGTAATTTCTCTAAGTTTTCTAACTATATGAATAATGATAATATAATAGCTTCATCATTATCTAAGATCGCTCGAGTATTTTTATCATTTTATTTCTCATATAATTCAACGTTTATAAAGATTCCATCATTTGTAAGTTTTATAGCACAAGATTATTTCATTGACGCTATATATGCACGTTATTCAAGGAGGTCATATCGTTGGAAATTATTATCACAACTTATAGAAACTTCATATGATTATTGTTATTGTGATAATACATTTTGTTCCATTATTCAAAACAATCAAAGTTTCGTAAGGAATCTTTCATCAATAATTCAACATACTTCAACGATATTAAATATCTCTACAAAAGATATTGCTGAATCTGAAGAAATTAGAATTGATGGTGATAATCTTAATTATGTTATCCAATTTGATTGTACTGCATTATCATTTATGCTTCATTTAATTACATATAATTTATTATATGAAAAAGAATTGTCTTATTTTTCAAAGTCATTTTTCCAAGATAATAATGAAGCTTCATCACTCTTCTCAACATTTGTATCATTCTTAGAAGTAAGTCATCCACTTGCATCAAATTTACGTATTTATTCTGTTAAAATGCTCGATGCTTTATGTAGGATTGCGAATCAACTTAATGATATAAGTGTCGATGCATTTTATCCTCATAAAAGACAAGCAGTATTAATTGAATCCATAAAAACTAATTTATTTAAAGGTGATATAGATCAAACTATTAATGAACTTAATTTCATAGCTAATACACTTTCAACACAATTAACATTTGCTTATTCTTTTGTTAGACAAATTGGTTCATCATTTTTATCAATAGCTACTAAAAAACTTGTTGATATATCAAATGAAAGTCCTGAATTACTTCGATCTATTTCATATTTATTACTTCAAATGTTTTCACAATTAAATCATAAATCTCAATCAATACAAAAGATATTATCGAATACTAATTTTTGGAGTTCAATTTCAACTATTTTAGAAAAAGATACAAATAATTATAATACAATTGCATCTAAAGCTTATTTCATTCAATGTTTTATCTTATTTAAAGAAGAAATTTCCGAGAAAACAGTTAATAATTTATTCCATCAATTTAATGAATATATGCCTAAGCCAACTGAACCAATTAAAGTCGGTTTTGAAATTGATATGAACAAATTTATAAAAATCGACTTCAATAATGAATATGGAGAAGATTTTTATATTGATTGTGATTTAGTTCAACGTTATTCACCTGAAGATCAAAACTTAATTGAGAAAGTAAAGAAGATGAACATTGATTTATCTATAATTGATTCATGTACACAACTTTTATCATCATTAGTCTTATTAATCAAATCTAATCCTGATAAAATATCATATATACCATCAATTGAAGAATCACTTGCATATATATTACCAGTATTAGTTAATGATTTAGTACCTGATTCTACGTCTAAAGTTGCATTTGAATTAATCGAGTTATCCATATCTAAAAAAGCTTCAACTATACAATTATCACGTTCTGTTCTTAAAGATATTCAATCATTTATTACAAAAAGACCTTTAGATTATAGTCTTTATGTCCTTAGTAAAATGTTTTCATTATTTGATTATCAAGACAATAGTTTAGATGAAAAGTTTTGTTATATATTAGAATCGTCATTAAATATTTCATTAAATCAAAAGTCAAGAAACGCTTTAATGTTAGCATCTGAAATCGCATTTAAACTTAATAATAGTGAAAACTGGATAAAGAATTCATCGAATACAATAAATGCTTTTGTTAAATTATTCCCTACTGAATTAGGGAATGATGTATTACAATTCTTAACAATTGTTTGTTGGAATTCATCGAATTCTTATTATCTTGAAAACATTGGATTCTTTGATATGTTTCGTACATTACCATGTGATGATAATTATAATTCTGAGTTATGGTCAACGATTTTTGTATTTATGAGTTCTTTACCCGTTACGTCACATGTTCCATTTGATTTCATTGCGACTCATTTCCAACAAATTTCATTATTCTTAAGTGATGAAACACCTTTAGATGTAATTGATAAAATGCAACGTTATAAAGTCCAATGGCGAATTACACAATTACTTGTTCGAATTGCACCAAATATTGAACAATTTTCGATGCAAGATCCAGCAATATTTAATGCAATTATTGAACATGTTAAAATTAAAATAAGAAATTGTTTGTTGTTCTTAAAGGAATCTCATTTATCTTTAAGGAAAATTAATATGATCAATCTAAAACATAATGAGAAATCATTAAATTTGTTCATTTTACATAATTGTTTGGAATTCGAAAATAAATTATTCAATTTCGTCGAAGTTAATAATGATTTCCCAGCACTCGAAATTATGGAAAAAATTGCTGATACTTTACAATCAATGTTAAACGTGGAATCAAAAGAAGTTTCTTATATAATAATACAAACTTTTGAATTCGCTTTAAGAATTTATATCGAAACGTTGTTGAAAAATATTAAAGAAGAAAATGTTACAAGAGAACAACTAAGAAAAGGTAAAGACGCATTTTCATCTTCAATTTGTAATGTGCTGAAGCAAATTAAGAAGTTGGAATTGAAGGAATTGTTCGAGAAAAGAAAATTCGGTTATGGAATCGAAAGATGTGAAAAGTTCTTGGAAACAATGAACCAATTCCTGCAAAGACTATTCGATAGCTAAATAATATAATAATAAAAATTAAATAATAACATAAGTTTTTAATTACTTAAAATCATTAAATTCGATATATAAACTATTAAATATTTGTAATCCAATAAAATGAATCAAGATCTAATAAATATTATATACATGCAATATTTCATTAAAGTATATAATTGTATATGTTTATGATATATATGATTTTAAAATCATTCATAAAATGTTGATTAAATAGTTGGATTAACAGCATTGTCAATAATTTTTGAAGTTTTTCGACAGCATTATTTAGAGTTATTTTCATAATTTCATATGGATTTTGTCCTTTTTTACTTTATTTTTTAGAAAGTTATTCATGACTTTCACAAACATTTTTTATTAATTTATATCGTAGAGAATATAGCTTCATGTTTTCTTTTACTGTTTTATAATGTGCAAAGTATACAAAGAAATAATTTTATGAGTAACACTTGAATCAATTAAATTGTCTTCAATCATTTCTCATACATACAATCGAATAACAAAAAATCAATAAATGTATTAATGTTAGTAATAATCATTCTTATGCGAATTAAATGCGAAAAAAAATTTATTATAGATGAATTTCAACATGACGATGGTATTTTTCTGTGGAAAACAGTTGCCTGAGAAAACGACACTTTTGAACTATAAACAAACTTAGTCAAAAAAGTCAAAGGATGGAAGCAGAAAAGCAACAAAGCATCCTTCCTTCCAAGGTCTTTCCATCAACTGATGAATTAAAAGAAATAAGGTGCTTCAGTGAAAATCCACGTGATATTTCGTGGACAAATCATAAAAAACATTTTTTCATTTTAACAGATGCGTCACGACCAGTTTATTGTCGATATGGAAATGAAGTCAACATAACTCCACTTGTTTGTACAATAGTTGCTTTTGTTGGTCAACTCACTCGTGATGGAGGACAAAAAATTCAAAAGATTGTTGCAGGAGATAGAATGTTTATATTTTATCTTCCACTTCCTTTCATATTTGCGTGTGTATCCTCAGTTCAACTTCCCGATTCACTTATTATTAAAGAACTTCAAGTTCTAGAACTAGAAATATTTTCAATCTTAACTCCAGAAATTTCAACACGTCTTAAGCGTCGTCCTAATTTTGACATCAAACGTCAAACCCAGAATTCCGAGCGTTTTTTCACATCTGCATTATATGCGATGGATAATTTTTTCACTTTTATTTTTCATGATTGTATTCCAATGGCACCCATATCTAACAAACGGAAGTCCTTCTCCAAGATAGTTAAATCCAAGCGCCCTAACTGTGTCTCGGCTGCCGTCATCTTCTATCAAGGTGATGTTTTCTTCACCATTGAAACCGCCGCGTTTCACCTCACAACCGATGACATCAGAATTCTGTCGACGAACGTTTATCCGCCAGCGTCCTATGAGAACTGCTGGACGCCAATATGGCTTCCATCACATACGCAAATGTTCCATATCCTTACGTATGGTGTGAATGAGTATTCCCTCCAAATTATCCTTATTTCCGAAGATATTGAAGCACAATATGAATGCATTCAAATGGCCGAAGGAATTACTTCGGAATTTATAAAACAAAAGCTGAAGTTAAACCCAATTCCACCTTTTAAAGATGAAACAGTGTTAAGTTGGGCCGTAGCTAGCATGCACTTAAAACAAGTTTGTTCTCCATTTATGCAAATTTCAGAACTCTCCGAAGCAATTTATAAAAACTACGCTTGGACATATGAATATTTGAAGGGTGTTGGAATTAATGGAGAGTTTTATCTCGCAAATGAGGAAATAACTGTGTTCGGTGTACATAGTAACGAAGAAACGATAATTGCGGCCGCACCACCAGGAACAACAGCAGCAAAAGCTCAGGAATTAATCAAAATGTTGAGGGATTATGTGGAGGAAAATAGAGGAACAATGTTCGATTTGAACCCCCTCAAATGGGATTAGAAATGTTAAAATGATTTTGTAATTGCTTTTTAAATGTTTATGAAATGTCTGGAATCAAATTAATGAAATGAAATAACTGATATTGCTGTGATCTAAAAATAAGTTATTTCGAAGGCTTTTCTCAAAACATTATATCATTCATCAAAAAAGTGATTTACAATATAAAAGTTATAATAAAAAAATACAAAGCGATAAAAAACAACTTCAAGAAACAAATGCAAATTCAATTTCCTTTTATCAAATTTATTGTGAATACGCAAGATATTAAATATCGTGAAAATGACTTTTTCACAGATAAAATGTAATGGAGCATTTCCATTTTTATTCAATTCTATGGCACAATATAATTTTTTATCCATCCTTTACCCAAAATAAGGTATATCTTTGTGATCTAAACTATAATTACCTATTTATTTTTGAATATTGGGTAACTAAAAAAAATCGGCAGTATCGGTTTCACTTTTTGAACGTGATTCTATCAAAACCGATCGAAAAGTGCTACTAATTTTTACAACCAGTTTAATATTTTTTTAAAAGACTTTAATTTGCTTATTGTTATATTTTTATGCAAATACGTTTCATTTTTTCTTTCGAGAAAAAAGACTAAATTTAGATTTCTTCTTCGGTTTCGTTGGTTCCTTATTGTCACGTGGGACTTTTGTATTAAGGAATACAACAGTTTTTTCATTACCATTTGTAGACGCAATGGAAATAGGAGTTCTTCCATTTGCGTCTTTTGCATGTATATCAGCACCACAATCTTCAACAAGATATCGAACTACATTGGTATTCCAACAGCAACACGCATTATGGAGAGGGGTACGGGAATCGGCGCCTAAAATTTCAATGTCAACATGTCTTTCTTCAATAAGATACTGAATAATTTCCATTTTGCCTTCCTTACATGCAATGTTTAACGGAGTATCACCTGCGTTATTCGGTAATGTTGGTTCAATTTCCTGCTGTTCGACAAGATATTTCATTACATTAATAGAATTATTCCGAGCAGCAACATGTAAAAGTGAATCTCCTTTGGAAATATGATTCATTGGGTATGGCTTCGAGGATGTAATACGGGAATTTATTCCTTCATCTTCAATATAATATGTAAGTAATTTAAGATCATCTTTTGCAGCTGCATTGAAAACATCACGTTCAGGTTCGGTAGATCTATACGGTGGCAAAGTTGCTGGTGGTGGAGGAGGGGGCGTCGGAACAGAGGGATCGCTTGGCTGCATTTGGCGGTGAAAATTTGTATATCAATTTTGAATGTGCGATAGAATTTCAAGTCGCTCAATTTGGCGGTTATGGAACCACATCTGATAATTGAGGAGACTGTCAAAAATTGAATTTGGCACTTGCTTCAAACGCCAATTTCAAACAAGCAATAATTGGCTTTTGATCATTCATTGGAAACATGAAGCCTAGAGGTTGTTCAAGATTTGTAAAATATATCAAAAAATGAGTCAAAAAATTATTGAATCTTTTTATTAAGCTCTATTGAATAATTTAAGAGCTGCAGTCAAAATGCATATTTGAAGGATTTTTAATGAAGTTTATTTTAATAATTTGAAATTTGTTTCGATGATTTCGTTTTTGTTTTCTTGTTTTATTGTCATAAATTTTTTTTTAATGATTTAGAACAGAACTTCAATTAAAAATGATATCAAAATTACTTTTAAATCAAAAAGGAATTAATGTTAATTCAACTTATATATTCATTTATATGATTCGAAGTTTATTTAAATATTAAAATTTTGGTTTAACCAATTTAAATTTTGTTTTAATAATTTGAAATTTGTTTTGGTGATTTGATATTTGTTCAAATAATTTTATGTCGATTTTAGTAATTTATAATTTGCTGTAATAATTTGTACAAATAATAAGTTTTAACTTTTTGAAATATATTTAAATAATTTTCACTTTGTTTTAATGATTTTTTGAAGTTATCCATTTTATTGATTTTATATATATTTTCATTATTCGAAATTTGTTTTTATGTTTTATAATTTGTTTTAAGAATTTGACATTTGATTCGTTTTCATGATTTAAAGTTTCTTTAAATAATTTGATATTTTATATTTTAAAATTGAAATATCAAAATTTCATTTGAATATTATATAAACAATTTCTCAATCAATTTGATTTAACAAATTCCACAAAAATCATTGAAACAGCACCAAAATATTCATTAAATACAGAACATATGTCTTATTAAAATGATATATATCTTTTCTATTGTTAAATGTATATATTAAATTCATTTTCGACAAATATAATGAATGAATTAAACATTTCCATCAACACACATGCTTAAAATTAGAAGTTATACACAAAAAGAGTTATTTAACTGATATCTAAGCTTACCATAATATGACTCATAAAAACGGATATTTCGTCAGCGATTTCATTTCTTTCTTGTGTTGTTTCCTCAATACATTTTATGAAATTTGTTTGATTCAAACATTCCAAAACGAAATCAGTTTTCTCATATTTGACAGCACAATCTATACCACATGAAATACATTTTATAAAAAGCAAAACAAAGTCATTATTCAAATTCGGTATTATATCCAAAATTACACTAATAATCATAGGATTACCCAAAATAAACTCAATTATATTTATATCATCGACATGTAAAAACTCCAACAAACAAAAAATAGTTTGAAGTTTAACAGAAAAAACAGAACTCTCTAAAATATTAACCAAAACATCAAATACATTTAAATCTAAAAAAATTTTAACAACTTCTTTCTTATCACTAATGAAATTTGATATAACTTTTAGCGTTTGAATAATAATTTCATTGTTTGGAAACATTAAAAATTGTAAAAGAATCGGAAAATTGAAATTTTCTTGAAGAAAATGTATAAAAATTTCATCGCGTGATGTTAAAATTAATAAAATATTAAACATTTCGAATAACTTCGGGTTATCAGAATTAAATAAATTGTTGATTAAATTAACAAAAGAAGAATTAAAATGATTTCGAAAAAATTGATAATAATTGGCTAATGAGTGAAATAGAATTGTGGTAACAAGTGATGAAATTGTCGGATCTGAAGTAAATTGTAAGGAACAAAGTATGGAAAATAATTGTGAAAAATCATTATCAGTAATTGAAAATGGATATTGAAGTAAACTGCAAAAAAATTGAAGAGAAAGCTGTGTCTTAGGAAAGTCTGTTGGAGAAAGAAAAGAAAAACAATATTTTTGAACATGTGTAAAGATGGTATGTGGATCTAAAGGTATATAATTCCGAAGAATAGTAAAAGCTGATGAAACAACATTGAAATCACTTGAGTTTAAAAGTGAAATAAACATTTTAAATGATCCATTTGTAAATGAAATTGTGGAAAAATATCGAAAACGATTTTGAAGCTGAATGAATAGATTTAACAGTATGAAAAGCAATTCATCTGATGATTGATTTTCTAGTAATTCAAATAATGCTTGTGAATTTAAATCAAGAATTTCATCCGAACAATTTACACAAGCACCAGACTCTAAAAGCTCGGTTAAGTCTTTAGCATCGCTTAAAATTTTTGGTAAATTATTTGAAAATATCAATTGTCTAAAATTTTCTAAATAAATATCAATATCGATTTCTTCAAAGCTACTGCTTTCACTTTCAACGTGCATATCATTCAGCAGCTGTACCCTTGTTTTACCTTTGGGCAACAATGTTTTGCTCTTTGGGTTTTCCAACTTGAAAATCCGTCACTTTTCATTTCACTTGTGAACTGCGAATAACGGTTTTATTCACTTTTTGGCTCTATTCGACGATCATTTCATATTCAAAAACAAAATTATTCAATTCAAAACGATCGTTTCGTTTAATGTTTGTGAAATTGGAAATTTGACTTTTATTAAATATTTTATGAAAAATGTTTTATAAGGTTCAAACAAATGATGTAATTTCATATTGTCAATTAGCGTACGCTTTTTTCTTATGTTTCAACATTTTCAGATGGAATGAGGTTTGCATCAGCTTCGTTTTCATTTGGAATATTTTCATTTTCATTTTGAACAACTTCTGTTTCATTTTCTGTTTCATTTTCATTTGATGGAACAACTTCTGTTTTATTTTCTGTTTCATTTGGAATATTTTCTGTTTCATTTTGAACATCTTCTGTTTCATTTTCATTTGGAACAACTTCTGTTTCATTTTCATTTGGAACAACTTCTGTTTCATTTGGAATATTTTCTGTTTCATTTTCATTTGGAACAACTTCTGTTTCATTTTCATTTGGAACAACTTCTGTTTCATTTTGAACAACTTCTGTTTCATTTTGAACAACTTCTGTTTCATTTGGAACAACTTCTGTTTCATTTTCATTTGGAACAACTTCTGTTTCATTTGGAATATTTTCTGTTTCATTTTCATTTGGAACAACTTCTGTTTCATTTTCATTTGGAACAACTTCTGTTTCATTTGGAATATTTTCTGTTTCATTTGGAACAACTTCTGTTTCATTTTCATTTGGAACAACTTCTGTTTCATTTTGAACAACTTCTGTTTCATTTTGAACAACTTCTGTTTCATTTTCATTTGGAATATTTTCTGTTTCATTTGGAACAACTTCTGTTTCATTTTCATTTGGAACATTTTCTGCTTCGTTATCGCTTGTTGAAATGATTTCGCTTCCATTAGATGGATTTACTATTATTTCTTTATTTTCATTGTCATTTTCTTGAATTGTATTTGTTTCATTTTCATTTGATGTAAAGATTTTTGCTTCTTTAATAGCTTCAGATGAAATGAAATTTGTTTCGCTTTGCTCTGATTTATCGCCGCCAGATGGAGGAGGAACATATTTAATAGCGCTTACTTCAGCCTCGTCCTTTTGATATGACGGAGGTATAATTTGAAATTGATTTTCATTAGTATTATCATTGTATGATGAATATTGAATAAAATTATCATTTTGTGGCGGAACATATGTTATATCATTATCATTTTGTGGTGGAACATATGTTATATCATTATCATTTTGTGGTGGAACATATGTTATATCATTATCATTTTGTGGTGGAACATATGTTATATCATTATCAGTTTGTGGCGGAACATATGTTATATCATTATCATTTTGTGGCGGAACATATGTTATATCATTATCATTTTGTGGTGGAACATATGTTATATCATTATCATTTTGTGGTGGAACATATGTTATATCATTATCATTTTGTGGTGGAACAAATGTTATATCATTATCATTTTGTGGTGGAACATATGTTATATCATTATTATTTTGTGGTGGAACATATGTTATATCATTATCAGTTTGTGGTGGAACAAATGTTATATCATTATCATTTTGTGGCGGAATCGGAATATCTTCACCTTGTGCTTCTACAATAATTTTATATATTTGTAAAATAGCGTATGCATCATGAGCAGCATAAAGCACCTGTTGAACGCTCAGAGGTCTTTTGCTCCAATTTGAACATTGGACATTTTTATCCTTAAATTCAGCGCAAGGTTTGCATAAGAACTTTTCTGTTAACTCATTAAAGTTAAGTGTAAAGCCGAGTGCCAAAAGTCTCTTTTCGATGTCTTCAGCAACGAAGTTCACTCCTAAGAAATTTTTTAATCGGATCTTATCATACATCATTCCTTTGCCAATAAATTTGGCTGATTGATTAAATAATTTAATGGACTCAACTCCATACCCTCTATTTCCGGTAACAACTATAACGCCTTTAGAAGATGCAAATTGAAATGAATCAATGATGTTGATGGAATTCATTGATGGTTGAGCCCATTCAAAGTCAGAACTAATAACATCCCCATCTAAGAGAGACATAAGTTTGTCTAAAAGTTTTGGGTCAGATGCATCAACAACTGTTATTGGAATTTTAAAATTGGAATAAAATTCGACAAGCCGTGTTTCACTAGAAAACCATTTGCATTTAGCGTAGTAAGATAGTGGTGGATAATCAGGTCCAAAGCAGATTTCAGAAAATTTATTAATAATTGAATCAGGAGAAGATGGTTTGTGCAAATATTTTTGAATTAAGGTTTCAATTGTATTTTCATCAAATCCTTCGTACCTTTCTATTTCTTTTTTATCTTTGAAAAATAAAAAAGTTGGGACTGATTGAATACTAAACTGTGCTGGAGGAGCTTTATTTGCTGTACAATTTGATATGGAAAAAATAACGTCTTTATAGGTATTAATTAAATATTGCCAAAAAGAGAGGATCCTTTTTTTATTTGCATTATTTTTCCGTTTAAAAAGAACAACTACCAGTTGGTTTGCTCTTGCAGAGTTGATGGATTCTTGAGGTGTTGCAGATGGAATGGGTGTAGACATGAATTTTTTAGGAAACTTTGCTACCCCCGACAACGGTTTTATAGAAAACATTGTCAATGTTTCGGCTTTTTGCGGGTGACTGTTTGAATAAACGGTTTAATCAAATAAACGGCTTATTAAAAATGGAAAAAATAGAATTTAAAGGCATAATGTTGCTTTGATTCATTTTACAATGCAAGCTTCACATACGAAAATGTACCTTCGCCAATTATTTCTAAGAGTGAGTATATGCCAATTTGGGATGGGAAACAAACGTTATCGACCGTTTAGAACCGCCGAAAAATATTAATATTGAAAAAAAAATTTTTTTTGTTAATAGAAATTATCATAATTTATAAGTATTTATGTAATTGCGAGAAAATACTATTTAGAATGTGATTAAAAAAATTTTTGCAACAATGATTTTGATCGAGATTATCTCTAGAAAATCATTTTATTAAATTTTAATAGTTATATGAATACCTTATTAGGTATTAAGGAAATTTCATTAGTATATTAGTATAATTACAGAAGTTGAGTTAAATATTATAAAAATTTTATACATAAAATCAGACAAGGATGAAGCAGCTATCATGATAGAACTCACAACAATGGATTTAAAAAATGTAATAAATATAAATGGTTTCCTTTGTTTGTTAATAAAAAAAAATCTGTAAAAAGGGATTAAAAGGGGATCAAAATCACATCAGATAAAAAGTATAAGTTTCATTTTATTTATCATTAAATATTGGATTCACATTACGCAAATTAAAATATTATTTATAGATAGTTTATTTAAATTTTTTATTATAACAAATTATTAATTTTTTCTTTATGGTTGGAATTCAATTTCATATTGAGAAGCGAATTCTTCCGATGCAAAGAAAATTGGAATTTTAGCGATTTTCCCAAACATTATAATTGAAACGTTAAAGTTAATACTGTGATTCGGTTTCAAAACTTCGGCTTTTTTCACCATCGTTCCAATTACAATGAATTCATTAACATTTTCGTCGCTACATAAAATTCCAATTGTTATACTCTTAAAAGTTATATTTGAAATATTATTAATTTGAATTGAATATTTTAACTTATTTAATTTCTTCATCAAAATCGAAATTGGGATTTTAGGTAATTTCATTTCATAATATACATAACCCAAATCATTTTTATACCAGAAATAAAGGGAATTCTTTAGGATAAAAGGTTCGCAATATTTAGGAAGATCAATTTTATTATTAATATTTTCACTAGCAACAAAATCAATTTTACAATTTCTTTTATGAATTAATAAATGATAACTTTTAATATCAGATAAAATCCCAGTAAAACCAATTGCTTTAGTTAACTTTGGAGACTTTATACTAATTTTAGTGTTTATTATATGAGATAAAATTGTTGGGTAATCAATGATTTTAAAATTATAATTATAACTTTCATATCGTGGAATCATTTTATTATCCCAATACGGAATTAATACATTAAAATTATATTCCCCAATTTGATCACAAGAAAAAACTAAAGAAAAATATTTCTTTTCATTAGTATTAAATGAACCTAAAGAAATTATATTCGACGATAATTCATTAAATATTGGCTTAATTAAATAACATTTCATTGGATATATTGCCAAAACTCCAATATTTGTTATCGGAAAAGAATTATTTTCTAATTCAAAATCTAATTTTATGATTTGACCTTTTGTTAATGTGTTATTATTAGGTATATTATTTACATTCATTTTTATCAAAGGAACTTCTTTATGTATAACAATTTTAATTGGATTATGTTGAAAAGTAGTTTCTAAATGTACTATTCCTCCCCAATTATATTTTATTCCA
This sequence comes from Histomonas meleagridis, assembly GCF_020186115.1. NCBI lineage: Eukaryota > Parabasalia > Tritrichomonadida > Dientamoebidae > Histomonas > Histomonas meleagridis. The sequence goes on from NW_027150805.1 coordinate 323,565, forward strand.
TATAATTCTAACACTCCCTCATTTAATGGTATTATTTCTATTTCATCAAAACTAATTTTATTCTTTGTTATATTTATAGGCTTTTGATATGTTTTAACATTACCATTAACTAACAAAGTGAAATCATTTAAATCATAAGTAATATTGTTCATTTTAATCATTAACTTAAATTTAATCGGCTCATTAATTACACTCTCACGTTTATTAAACATATCATTATTAAAAAATGTGTCTTTTGATAACCCGTTAAACGCAAGTTGTTTTATGTTATTCCATTCATTAGGTTCTATTCCTTTCGGTATTGAACCTATAAATCCTTTCGTTTCAAATGATATTACAGACGCAAATATAAATTTACATGAAAAACAAAAATCGTTTTGAATATGTTCAAAATAATTTTTCGTTTGTTCTGGAAAACTAATGTAATTAGAATTAAATATTCCTGAAAGTAATTCGATTATGTTTTCATTCGAAGATCGTGAAATTATTGCTGAAAGTTCATTGCCTAATAAAGGCCATTTTTCATTTAATAAAAAATCATTTACAATTCGCATACAATCAAATCCAACTTTTAATAGTCCGATTTCAATATATGTTTTACCTGAATATGATAAATAAAATATTGACTTATGTGGCGTTAAATAATTTGATATTTCTTCCATTAAAAAGGATGAAAAATGTTTTTGTAAAAATGGGGATTGTAAACAATGAAAAAGAGCTTTCTCTGGATGTAATTTCATTTGTTTTCGGACATAAAATTCATATAACGTGCACTTGATTGAAAATATGTCAGACGGTTTTTCATTTGACGCATCGGTTAAATAATTTAACGTCTGCTTCGTGATGGACTTGTTTAAAATGTCTGAAATTGCAGCACAAAAAAGAATTTGTTTCCGGAACTTTTCATTTGGATTATAGTCAAGTAATTGCGCATATGATGTTGACGCTTTTTCATATTCTCCTTGTTGAACTTGGATATCTGCATAACATTTAAGTGTGGTTTGAAGACTAAGAGCATCATGAAGTATGGTTGAAAAGAATTTACGAACACCAATCCATTGGTTATTATAATTTTGTTCATTAGAAATGACTAATTCTGAATATTGCACAATGAAATATTTTTTAAATATATTTGATATGTCAATTACAAGATCTTCGGAATAACGTATGGCTTGTCGTTTGAGCTTCGAAAGATATGGTTTTGTCCATTCGGGATAAAAATCATAATCAACAGTTGGTACTTCATTACCTAATATAAAAATTAAAGTGCCAACGGGTAGGTCTGGGAAAAAATATAAAGGTGCAAATTCCAAGTCAAAAATGGATTTTATGAGATATTCTATTGATTGATTGACTTGATATTTTCCAATTGAAGCTTGTTGCAATCGTATGTTTTTCATATTTTCTTGGATTTTTTGTGCATCAACTTGCTTTTTATGGAATATTAAACGAAATTTTAATGGAAATGTTTTTTCTGCTTCTTTGTAAGCGTTGTCAATAATCTCGCTAATGTTTGGGACAGATTCATTTAGTTCTTTTGATATATGGCAAAAAATTGATGGAGAAAATCTGTATTTCAGGAATTCATCCATAATAAACCGAAAGTATTGAATATATTGAATGAGTGTGCTGAAAATATTCAATTCAGAAAACCCTCAAAAAGTTCGATGTAATCTTTTCGTCATTTCCCAAATTTTCCTCTTCATCTGCTTATAAGACATTGAACTTAACACAACAATGGGCTCTTCTAAAAAAAGTATGAAGAAACAATTCATTATTTATAAATAAGATTTTCACCCATCCATTTGATCTTGTATTCCGCCTGCAATTGTCGCCTTATATTTATTCCACACTTCGCTGAAATTATTTTCCAGTATCAATTGAACGAATTCTTCTTTTCTTTTTTCAGGTCTTTTAATTAACAATGCAATTTGATCTTCTGTTATACAAGACGAAGAAGTTAATGTCAAATCTTCTGGAAACTGTGCATATTGGTCGATAAGTTTCTTTAGTTTTTGTCTAATTTCATCATCTTCGGATTGTTCGAAATTAAATGCATGACTTATTTGTGACATCACTGCCTTATTTTGTGTGGCTTCAAACATTCTCGGAGACATCAAACGTAGGAATATGACACCACTCACAGCAAAATACTCAGCGCCCGTGTTGGGAAACCTTCGTAACGCTTCGGTGTAAATGCAATGTAAAATAAACCGCGAAAGCGGTTGGAATTCAATTTTGGAAAATTCGTCAGCGAAGTACTCAACAACGGAATCATTCGGAAGATTACACATAGCGTCAAGGAATAGTTGGAACGATGGGTCTGTCTTGATGACTGTTGTTAAGAGATATGTTAAAAATGAATTAGAACGAAGAACAAGACTGGGAGTAGATAGCTCAGAAAAGTTGATGAAAAGAAGAAGAGGAAGAAGAGTACGAAGATAAAAACCACAAGCTCCAATCCAAGCAAAACAATAATTTGATGAATCATAATCTTCACGTGCATATTGTATTTGTGATAAAAGATAGAGATACTGAGGATTTTCAACAATGGAACGCATGAAAGAGCGAGTTTGACGTGATAATGGCATGGTATTATAAACTAAAATTGATAACGCGTAAAGATGAAAGGAACTTTGTTTTATGCTTTTTGTTTGATTGAGAAGATCACGAGCTTGTGTAAAGTGACGAATGTCGAATTGCTTTTTCTCATCATCTGATTGAATTGCAGTAAGTGTTTTACCAGATATAACAATCGATGTAAGATCAGGAATAATGTCAACTGTATCTTCTTCAACATAATAAAAAGTTGCTCCATTTTGGGTATGTATAAACCAAACATTTTTTGAAGAGGAAAATGTGCCCTTTGGTCTGAGTAAAAGGTAATAAGATGAACAATGTTCGGATGGAAGATCGAAAAAGTCGATATCTTTAATATTTTTGATGCGAGAAGTTCGAAATATTTTCATTAATGAATTATTAGCAACTGAATATGATGGATGAAATTTTTCGTAGTTTCTTGGTGGCTTCTCTTTCTTATATAATATTGATTTTTGAGCATTTGGATGAGGCTTTCTTTGGAAATAAAAGATTTTTTCTTCCTCAAATGAAAGAATGTAATATGGTTCAAATAAAGGCAATTCTTCCTCGATTTTGGAAAGTATGATTCTTCCTTGTTGTTTTGGATGCGAAATGTCGTTCATAGCTTTGCCACTTTTCTCGCACATGAAATTGAATGTAAACTGATCGTCAAATGGATCTCAAAGTATCGATACTCATCTAAACAATTAATAAACTTCTACAGAAAGCATAGAATAAATCCAAAAAAAGAATCTTAAAAGATTAAATCAAAGTTTACAAAACATAATATCTTTAAGATCGGATATTAAATCTGTAATGAATATTAAATTTTCAAATTTATGCAATAGACACGTCTATAGAAAAACATCGGTGTATAGCAATTACTTGTGTTTCTAATTAGCATTCCTTTAATTTTGGGTACATTTGATCGAAATATTTTTTTTTCTTTTTTCATATCTTCTTTGATATGTTGACTTAGAGCTAACATTCCGAGTATTAATCCGCTATCACTGTAAGAACGATTCATTGGTACTATTGCCCAATTTTTTTCAATCGAAGAATGGAAGCCTTTTCTCCTTACATCAAAAGACAATATTTCGAAATCATCTTTTCCATCATAAACTCTAAAGAAATAACCCAGCGAACCATTAAATTTCTTGTTTGCACTTTCTGCGATTCCAAATGTTAAACAAAATACTTCTCGCGGTATTTGATTAAGGTTTATAATGGAATATAAACCTTTATTATATTCATTATATCTTCCGCTTTCATCCAAAGCAAGTTTTACTGCGCCATTTGACATCGATAGTTTTTTTGCATCAATTGATTCTTTCGATGCTATTAAAATTATTATCATATGCAATAAGCCCTACTTCAAATTTAAACCGGGCTGCATAAGACATTTAAGATTAACTCTTAATACTCTGCTCATTTGAATAAAAAAATATGGACATTGTTCCTCAGAAGTAAGGCATGGGGAATAAATTGTTTTCCCGTCTTCTGATTTGGTTTCAATTTTTTTCATCAATTTTGTAATAATTACGTAAACTTGATAAGAAATCATGTTTATAAAAAATTCACAGTACTCAAAAATTCTTCAATCATCACCCAAGATCGAAACAAAGGAATTCGGAAATATAGGCTCACGAAAGAGAAGAGATGGTAGCATTTTTGACCGAAGTCAAAGTGCATTTTTTTTTTCAAAACTCTTTGCACAATTTTGGATGAATTGAATTTTCAAGTCAAAAACCATTATGGGGCAGCCCAATTTTTCTTTTGAATATTGTTTACTTTACACCGGTTTGTGATGTGAATTATTTAAAAAAATGCCACCATTTGTCGTTTTTATATCACTTTAATGCAGTGTGCACAAAGAATTAATGCAAGAGAAAATATCCAACAATTACCGGCAAACTTTCATTTAGCAGTAGAAAAGGCACAAGGGAAACCAATTGTTTTTGTTACAATTTTAGGGCCATATGAAATTGGAAAATCCTCAATAATAAAAAAACTTACAGGAGACAATGGTATTCAAATAGGTAATGGTTTATATGAAACTACAACGGGTATTATGTTGCATGGTCCGTATCCTTATAATCAATTAAGAAAAAGTTTTGAAATGGAAACAATTGAAGACAATGATACACAAGTTTTCTTTGTTGATACAGAAGGATTTGCTTACTTCAGTGATACAAAACATGAGCAAGAATATATCTCAATTTTAAATAAGTTATTTGCACCTTATTTTGCTCTTTCAATTGTTAATGTTTTAATGGTTAGAAGAAACCTAGTAAGAAGCGAGATCAAATATGTTAAAGATATTATCAATGTTATCGAAACATGTCAAAGCAAATCAAATCATAACCAAAATCCAAAACTTATTTCATTATGTACCAATGTACTTCCACAATGGGAAGTTGATGCTCGCAATAAATTCATCGAAAATATTGGCGCCGAAGCAGATTATACCGAATTTCTTACTCTTCCCCAATTCGACATACAAAGTGATTTACTAAACCAATCACAAGAATTCAATAATAGCTTCAAGATTTTTGCTCAAGCACTTCTCAAAAGTATCGAAGAAGTTCGCAATGAATTTACATTTGATAGCGAAAGCGCTTTTCAAGTATTTAACGAGATAGTTCAAAAGGAGTAAATTTGGAAAAATAAGTAACGAAAACTTATTTTAATATTTTTGGTTTTGTTGATTCAAATAAGTTGAGAATATGATTTGCTTATTTCTTACTGATATGCATATGTGCTTTTCATTGTTTTTGCCACTTAATAATGTATGCTCTTATGAAATATATTTTGAAGGCATTGAAACCTTCAGATGTATTAGGATAAGGAATTGTTGGTTCAAACCAATAAAATGTTTTGAAAAATAGGTTTTAAATATTATGAATTGAAGTTCATTCCTTAAAAACAAATTATTCGCACTTACATTTCATAATAAAAGAATTTTAAATGAGAAAAGTTAGGAGATTTTGAAATCCAAAATGAAAGTGATATTATAGCATCCAGATATGAATAAAATTTTAATAAAATATTTTTTCTCAATTATTTTGTGAAATTATTCCAAATTACGTTATGAATATATATAAATATAATATTGTTATTAAGATATTAAAATTAAATTTCGATAAATAGTCTATAAAATTCACTGTGTAAAAAACAATTTTTTTTATGATTACATTTTCATTAAATGAGGTATTTCAATATTTCCCTCTGTATGATTTTTTTTTTTATTCCAGGATATATGCATTTTTAAGGTTAGAACTTACGGACAGAAATGTCAAAAAACATGTTCGTGAATATCTTTAAAACGGCCAAGATTTGATTCTCAGTTTATTATAAATTCCAAGTATAAAGCAAATCGTACAGAAAATTTATCTGGTTTCCTACCTCTGAATGATTGTATTAGGGATATGATAAAATTTGATTTTTGTGTTGAGTTTTTAGGATTTAATCTTTTATCTTGATTCAGCAGGAAAAAAATGTTGCTTAAACCGCTAACGATAAAACATCGGTTATATATCGGTTTTTCTACTGACATGGTTTGTATAGAATCTTTTGACAAGTCAAACAACACTTTTGCCGTGTCAAAATATATAATCAATTTACTGTGTATTTCATGCCACCACTAACTAAATCATTTTTATTAAATGAGCACAGCTGATCAAGTAATTAAACAAGATAACAACATAGTTGGGCAATATAAACTGATAAGTCATGATAAAGGTGATCCTATTGAAAGAAAAATCAGTCAATTAAAGTTTATAATTAATGATGCGTCAGATGAAGATTGTATGAAAGCTCTCAAAAGCGCATATGGCAACCTTAACAATGCAGCTCTTCTACTATTAGAAAAAAATGTGAATCATTCTAAGGATGAAGACAAAGAAAAGATCAGTGATAAAATTTTAAAGAAATTTAATGGAGTGTTGAGTTTATTTGAGATATCTCAAGTCCTATTTATGTGTAACAATGATGAAGATGAAGCCATGTCCATACTTCGTACTATGATTTGATGATTATTAAATATATACATATTCTTTTTTATAGTTTTTCAAAATGAAAAAATTAATGCCAAAGTATAACTTTTGACTTGTAATAATAAGGAAAATTATAAATAAAAGTATCAATAGATTTCTACCTTTTTGATGAAATTTTATAGCTGCAATGCAGTCGGTATCTGAAATTCATTAATTATTCAAATAAATTTTACGTTTGGAATTTGATTATTAATTCTATCATTTTTAATTATATAATCCACTACATTATTTATAGGCGTTATCTTATATCCAAATAAAAGTTTTATTTCTTTTCATTAGCAAATATTTCCCAGAATTTCCGTTCAATTTATAAAATGCATCAATTCTCATTGAAACCAATTTTTTCTAAAAATTACCAGACTCTTTCATTGCCACCTGAAATTCAAAAAATATGGTAAGCCAGAAATCTCTTAAAGTCACAACTTCAGATAATCTGTGTACAACTAAATCAGTTCGTAGAAATGCATATATCCTGGAATAAATTCATAACGTAATTTAGAATAATTTCACAAAATAATTGAGAAAAAATATTTTATTAAAATTTTGATTTTTTATAAGAGTTCATTTTCTCAAAACACTATTTTATTTCTTTAATATAATATATTTTGTGAGTATATCTTCTATGTATAAACTCGAATCACACATTTATTCAAAAGATAAATTAGTTTTAAAATCGTAGAACGTTAAGTCACTTCACGTTGTCTGTGCTAAAATTGAAAATCACAAATTTCCGTAATCATAGAAAAAGTGGGATTTGGTCATTTATCATTTCATTAATGGAAGTACAACAACTTATGGATGATCTCGCCGACATTGGCGCATCTCTCGAAGGTGGTGAAGGACAAACACGTCTTCTTGATCGTGCTAAGGTTTGGACCACAATAATTGGAATTGCTGAAAACGAACCAAATGTTCTTATCCCTTTGTTTAATTTCCTTGATTTATATACAAATATTGACCCAAAGTTCACAGAGGAAACAGTCCCTATTTTAAACGAGAAAATCAATGTTTTTTCTGATTCAAATGCTGAACTTTCATCAAGAATCAAAGCATCTATATCACTCTTTTATTTACTTCCATATATTGAAAGCAGTAATGTTATAAAAATTATTACAACAGCAATTGAAATCACAAATCAATTATATAATGAAAAGAAAGAAGTTCCAATAGATTTCCTTCAACCTCTTGAATCCATAGATTTTGGCCGTTTCCAAGACGAAACATTTGTTAAGCTTTATACTTTTATTGAACAAAAGATTAAAGAGAAAAATACAGCAGCACTTGTAGTCTTAGCCCCAATGTCTCAAATGCTTGTTCAATTCAAAGATGAAGCAATAAGTTTTATTGAAGAATCATTAATGGAATCATTATCAGGAGATGATTTCAAGAAACTTGCAGGTTGTTATCTCATCCTTAACCTTTCACAATTCTTTGAAGTTGATCCAGCTTTCGCACAGCATCATGGAGAAGATTTATTCAAAAAAATCAAAGCATTATTAATCGATCCAAATCCTATTGTACGCAATAAATCCAACAAAGCATATCGTGAGCTTGTTGTTACCAAAGTATTTCTTCAAGAAGATTTTCTGAATGAAATCATTGAATTATATCCACAAATTCCACGTAGTGATTTAGTAGGCTTTTTCAAGATTCTTTCTACGTACATCTTTCCTGATGAAGAAAGTGAAGATGGTGAAGAAGAAGAAGTTGATCTTTCCATCATTCAACCAATCTTAACATTTGCCATTGAAAAGATCAAAGGCGATGATACTTATGTCAAAGGCCTTTGTCTTGATACATTTGCTGATTTAGGCTTTCGAGACAAAGCGTATGTTGAAGATGATGTTGAGTTTGCCATCAAAGAAACGGAATCACTGGTGAATGCAAAAGTGCTTGACACTTTTGAGTTTATTGGCAATTTCCTTGTTGTTATTCATGAGCAATTTAAAGGTATTTATGATTCACGTATTTCAACTCTTTTACCTTTAATATCATCTGAACTTGATGATGAAACGATTGGCAGTCTTAAACGTCGACTTTCATTAGGCTCCAATTTATCAGTGATGATTTCCAAAGGATTATGTCCCGAACTTACACAAACAGTTGTTAACTTTGCGATGAAATCACTTGAAAGCACAGACGAAAAGATATTATTTGAAGTTTGTGGAATATTTTTACCACTTTGTAAAATATTAGAAAAAGATACAGCAGTCCAAATCTTTAATACATTATCAGCACATCTTAAAACAACGACAAACATCGAAAATGTTAATGGTTGGTGTCATGTCTTATCCAAACTCATTAAACATTATAACATTGATACGACGCAATCAGATGAACTTATCAATGATATCCTCGAAGGTAAACTCAGTATCCTTCATGGCCATAAGTTACATCAATTACTTGAGCCGATATTATCGTTATATCATTTCTTATCACATTATATTAAATCGAATCCTAAAAAAGGCGAAAAAATATGTGAAACATTAATTTCATGGTTACCACAAACCATATTCCAATCAATACCTTCTTTGTTATCACCAATTTCGGAAGGCATTAAAATCGGATCAATTATATCAAATGAATCAATCACAAATTTATTAACAAATTTGATAAAATTGTTAAATAAATTTGTAGAAGATGATATCGATGAAATAATTTCGGTGTTAAATTTGTTAAATGAAGTTTATATTAAATATCCAAAGGCATTTAATAATATAACCGAAATTATTAATAATATGAAAAGATTAATATCAATGGTGGATAGTAATAATGAAGAAGAAGATAACGAAGAAGGTTTCGATAGAGAAACTATTGCGATAATGCCTTCAATCACTAACTTCGTGTTTAATGTTTACGCGTCGGATGATTCAGTAGAAGTAAACGAAGAAGTGTTAAGTAAATTGATCGAGTACTTGCCTTATCCGCCAGAAGTGGAAGAAATGAATGACATCATGGCAAACCTGTTGCAGATGCTGCAGGACGAAGAAAGATTCGAACCGGTGCTGATCCCAGCGCTGAAGTTGATAACTGACGTCTTGTTGATGAAGAAGTCCGAGCTCGAAATGTATAACTTCGACGAAACGTTGGACGAAATGAAGGAAACGCTGAAGAGCTTGGTCAAGGGGAACAAGAAGAGGCAAATGGAAATAACAAAGGACTTCCAGAAGTCGCGCGCAAAGGTGAACAGATTCAACGCATTGATTAGATAGAAAGGTTAATAAAAATATTTGACGAAATTTTGGCGCTGTGAGCAAAAGATAACTTCGGTACGGAGAATTGCAATTCGCTCCTCAACAAATTTTTATTATTTTATATCTCAATGAATTTACTTTAAAATTTCTTTTGGATTGTGAAACAAAGCAAATAAAATGAAGCGCATTATTGTTAATGAATGATCTTTTGACTATGATTTCATTAAGAATTAAATGGTACCAAACATAAATTTACTATCAAAAGCTTTATCTTATTCTTTAAATTCCATTAGTGGGTATACAATGTTACATTGGCACAAGAACACTTTTATTGAATATACTTTCACTGTAATTCGTGCATTTATCCAACTGGAGTTAGTGGATATCGTTATGTCGTAGATAATGACATGGATAATATTCTTCCAGTTGATACTGCTAATCTTCAAAAGACATCAGAAAATGAGATCTAAGGATTTTGTTAGAAATTATTTAAATATGGATATGTGTTCTTTATAAAATTTAGGATAGTGTTGAAAATTGTTTTTTCAATGGGGATATGTACAAAATATATAATGTTGTGAGTTATAATTTTATAATCTTTTATTCATAATCAATAATAGATTTATATTTTCATATCTAATATTTGTTATTCTAGAAAATAAACAATAAAATTAAAAAATTTTTGCTATCGAAAATATGAAATTTTTTCATTTTCTTAATGTCTTTCATCATTAAAATTTCTATAAAATATATATTTAATAATACAAACAAATTTTTATTCTATAATAAATTATTTTATCCAATTTTCTCTTATACAACATTCCATTACTTCCAATGATTCGAAATTATCTTCTGGTGATTTCAAAGTAGCGAAAGCCAAATCGATGCACAACAAAAACAAATATAATTGAACGACAGCTTGTTTTGGATCTTTTGCAATTATTAAATGTTTCAAATTCATTAAATATTTTCTAATTTCATCCAAAATTGTTTTCAAGGACAAATTTTCAGGTTGTAATTCGAATTGTGAATTTAGAAATGTTAATACATCATCCATTTTATACTTAATTTTATTCCATTGTTCAGATATAACATTTAGAAGTTCAATATCGAAATCTTCTTTTTTATTAAAACTATACAGTAAAGAAGACAATTGAAACTTTTTAACAAATTCTTTTAAAGAAATTTCATTTTTATTTTTCGATTTCGATGCAAAAATTTTTACAAATTTATTTATTTGTTCATACGTAATATTATTAAAAAACATTTTAATAATTTTAATAAATTTCTCATTAGAAATTTTAGATTTAATTTTATACACATTTAACATATTTTCAAACCTATTTAACGAGTCATTATAATAATACTCAACACATTTTCTTAATATATTATGCATTGCGATATATCTTTTCGTAGATTCAAGATATATCGCAGGTCTTGAAATACTCATTTCGATAATCGAATTCAAAAAAATTTTATCATAAAAAGGCAAAATATTTTCGATTTGATTTTGTGACAAAAAATATTCAACAAAAGTTTCAAGACAATCATTAGTATGCATAATCACAGAATAACCATTAATCATACATTTCGCTCTCATTTTGATAAAAAACGCAAGTTGTTCCTCATTTAAAATCTCAAACAAAAACTCAATAAAAAAATCAATTTCAGAAGTTCTTCCCTTATGTTTCATACAAGTATTATATAAATCCCAACAATATTGTTCGGCTTGGAAAGGAATTTTAAATTTCTTTTGTGAATAACTGATAATAAATTCCGGAAATTTCATAATTTTAGATTTGTTTTGTAATGAAACTTCATCAAAATTTGATTTCGAATCATAAATTTCATGAATTTCATATAATATCCACGTAAAACTTTTCGGTAAACGTTGTGAATAATTTGAAGAAATTAAATTCAAAAAGCGAATTTCATTTTCATCATTATTATATATATCTATTTCATTATATTTAATTTGTTGTGGAATTAAAGTTTGTGTATAATTATCATTTAAAGAAGGTTTTTTAATTGCATTTATAATACAATTTTTAACTAAAAACGAAGAAAATAACTTAAAAAAATTGTTATCTTTTTCAGTAAGTAAAAAATTTCCTTTTAATATTAAATTAACTTTATTTATGTCCGCTCTAAACTCATTTTCATATTTCATTAAAGATGTTTTAAATAATGCAAAATCTTCATAAGAATTAATTTCAATTGTTTTATATAACGTTGAAATAAAACTTTTTAAATATTCGTTTTTAACTAATTCATATAAATCTTTACTTAAATTATTTGTTTTATTATTCGAATTCCAAAATATGTTTCGATTATGTATTAAATCAATTTGAGTTTGTGTACGAATAAGTTTCGGTTGAATTCGAGATTTTTCCATTTCATTCGATATATTTAAGATTTCGTGATCAATTCGTTTGATTCGTAACTTAATGTTTTTGATTTCTTCATTCGTTTGTTTGATTTTTTCCGTTTTGTCGTTGTTTTTGCTTAATAATTCATTAAATTCTTCGTTGAATTTGGTTAAGTCATAAAAACGTTGTTTCGAAAGATTTGTAATTTTTTGAAGTTCATTTAATAATGAATTAAGTTTTTCGTTCTTTTTGTTGATTGAGTCATTAGTTTCACTTATCTCCGATTGTATTCGTTGTATTCGTTGCGCTTCATTTGAGATGTTTTCAACAAGACAATCTCGGCGTGAAATAATTTCATTGATCTCTGTTTTAATATCATTAATTTGGGAAATTAAATGGTTTTGTTGATCATTTAATTCTTTAAGATGCGTTTTTAATTGTAAAATTGATGATTTATGATTATCGATTTTATTATTAATGGATGAAATTATGGAGTCATAATGAGATTTGATAGATGGAATAGAACCTTTTGCTTCAACAAAGATGCTTCGACAATTTTCAAGGAAATCGCCTTCATCTGTACTCTCGATAAAATATTGTCGAACTACTTCAGAAAATATTTCATTGTACGATTTTTCAATATTAGAACTTGAGTCTTTGTGAGCTTGAGAAATGAGTCGATCTAATATTTCGCTTAATTGAATAAAATTTGAATCTGTCGGTGGATCATATGGATCCAAATATTTAAAATAAAACCCATTAGGAGCTTCATGTGGCTGTCTGCTTTTAATCTCAACTTTAATGTTTGGTTGTATTATTTCTTTTTTTTCAGATTTTGTAATAGAAAATGATGTTTTGGGACGAATTTTTTGGGTTCTAACATAAGATTTGAAACGTGGGGTTGATGGGGTCGGTTGTATTTCATTTGGTAATGGAGGCTTTGAATAAATAATTGTATGTTGAGATGGTGTTTTTCCTAACAAACCTGATCTAACAAGTGCTGGTTCAATTTCTTTTGTTGTGGGATTAGGTTGTACAGTTTTATTTCGAAATACACTCCCAAGTAAAGTGGAGTGCTGCATCCCAGATTCTAACGGATTTTTTTCAATTTGATTTAATCGTAGTCAACTTGTCATAATCAGTTTTCTTTTTCTTATAGGGGTTCCATGGAAGAAAATAAATTTTTCCATTTGTTAAAAGCAATTCAAAATATTACTTTAAATATAAATGAAGATAACATATTATTTGATGTTCAAGTAATACTTAATCTTTTTGATGATAATTTTTCATATTCTTTTAACCTCATTATTTGCCAATTGTTATATTCATCTTTTGTTTCACGAATAGCAGATTTTAATTTATGTTTTGAATTCTTGAAAGCAATTGAAAAAAATGAAAAAGAATTAAATAAAAGTAATTATAAAATTTTAGATATATTTGCACAATTTCTTATAACAAAATCAACTCAAGAATCCGATTATCTTCTAGAAAAATTACTTGAACAAAATATAATTAGTTCGGAAATTGTTAAAAATAAGTCAACATTATATTTCGCACAATATAAAACTTTAGAAGAAATCGAAAATTCGGATTACTTAGAATATGAAACACCTTTTTGGAATGATTTTTTTGATAACTATGAGCAAATTTCAAAAGATAATTTTAAACTTCATAAACAATTAACTTATGAAGGGGTTAATCCATTAAAATTAGCTATAATAATCCGAAATGACGAAATAGAAGAGCTTCAAAAATTATCATCTTCACAAAATGAATTTGATTATAATCAAAAAATTAAACCATCACTTTATGAAAGATATACTTTTATTAACAATGATACTATTTCACTTATTGATTATGCAGCATTTTTTGGATCAATAAAATGTTTTAAATTCTTATTTTTGAATGGTTCTAATATAACAAATACAGGAAAATATGCAATTGCTGGAGGAAATTTAGAAATAATTCATATTTGTGAAGGAAATAAAGTAATATTTAAAGATACATGTGATGCAGCAATTGAATATCATCGCAATGATATTTTTAAATATATTTATGAAAACAAAATTTTCGATATAAAATATGTAAATGATTTAGTACGAAAATGTATTTTATATAATAATTATGAACTTTTAAAATATTTTATTGATAAAGGAATTGAAATCAATGATTCTATTATCAATGAAGCAGCAAAGAATGGAAATTTGTTTCTTGTTAAATATTTTTTTGAAGAAAATTATATTCCAAATGATATTTTGGTTTCAATAACAAAATCAGGAAACATCGAATTATTTAAATATATTCTTGAACAAAGAAAAGTTAATATCAATATCAAAGATATTTAATATTTTTTTATAGCATTTATTTCGAAAAAATTGGATATATTTTAATTTATTGGAGTTTTTTGTCGCCATTTAATACAGCTCTTATGATTGCCTCTGAATATGGATATACAGAAATTGTTAAAATACTTCTTGAACAGGAAGGAATTCTCATTAATAGTAGAAATATAATTTTATATCATTTAAAGTTTCTTTTTAAAAAATGATGTATGAAAATAATTTTCGGAGTTAAAGTAGATTATTTAAAACAGCAATTTTTTTGGCATCACAATATGAAATAGCTAAATTGCTTTTCGACCGTAAAGAAATTGATGTTAATCCCAAGGCTGTAAATTTTTTCAATTAAAAATTTATTTTTATATTTTAATATTTTAAATTAATGTCCGGAAATTATTTAATATATTTTGGACAGCATTAATTTATGCATCACAAAAAGGTTATACCGAAATAGTAAAATTACTTCTTGATCAAAAAGAAATTGATATTAATGCCAAAACTATTTATTTGTTGCATTTAAAATTTCAATTTATAAATTCAGATTTCAAAAAAATATTTGGAAATTGTTCAAAACATTTGATACAGCAATTATTTTAGCTGCTCAAAATGGACACACAGAAATAGTTAAATTACTTCTTGAACAAGAAGAAATTAAAGTTAATATTAGAACTATTTGTTTATATTATTTAAAATTTATTGTAATAATTTGATATTTTAAAACAATATTTAGAAGTTATTTAAATTATTTGAGACAGTACTTATTTTAGCTTCTCAAAATGGTCATACAGAAATAGTTAAATTACTTCTTGAACAAGAAGAAATATATATCAATGCTAAAGATATTTATTTGTTTTATATAAAATTTATTTTAATAATTTGATATTTCAAATCAATATTTGGAAATTATTTATGATATTTTATACTGCTCTTATTGAAGCATCTGAAAAAGGTCATACAGAAATAGTTAAAATACTTCTTGAACAAGAAGAAATATATATCAATGCTAAAGATATTTATTTGTTTTATATAAAATTTATTTTAATAATTTAATATTTCAAAATAATATTTGGAAATTATTTCAAATATTTGAAACAGCACTTATGAATGCATCCGAAAAAGGTCATACAGAAATAGTTAAATTACTTCTTGAACAAGAAGGAATTGATATTAATGATAAAGATATTTATTTGTTTTATTTATTATTTATTTTAATCATTTAATATTTCAAAATAATATTTGGAAATTATTTAAATTATTTTGGACAGCACTTATTTTAGCATCTTTAAAAGGTCATACAGAAATAGTTAAAATACTTCTTGAACAAGAAGGTATTGATATTAATGCTAAAAATACATGTTTATTCTGTTCAAAATTTATTTTATTAATTTTATGTTTCAAAATAATATTTGGAAATTATTTAAATTATTTCAAACAGCACTTAGAGAAGCATCTTGGTATGGTCATACAGAAATAGTTAAAATACTTCTTGAACAAAAAGGAATTAATATTAATGCTAAATATATTTAATTGTTTTATTTGAAATTTATTTTAATAATTTGATATTTTCAAATAATATTTGGAAATAATTTTAAATATTTTATACAGCACTTATGTTAGCATCTTCAAATGGTCATACAGAAATAGTTAAATTACTTCTTGAACAAGAAGGAATTGAAATTAATGCTAAAGGTATTTATATGTTTCATTTCGGATTTATTTTACTAATTTTCTATTTCAAAATAATATTTGGAAATTATTTAAATTATTTAATACAGCACTTATATTAGCATCTTCAAATGGTCATACAGAAATAGTTAAATTACTTCTTGAACAAAAAGGAATTGATATTAATGCTAAAGATATTTGATTGTTTTATTTGATATTTATTTTAATAATTTGATATTTCAAATCAATATTTGGAAATTATTTATGATATTTTATACAGCACTTATTATTGCATCTGAAAGAGGCCATACAGAAATAGTTAAATTACTTCTTGAACAGGAAGGAATTGATGTTAATGTTAAAGACATTTATTTATATTATTTTGAATTTATTTTAATAATTTATTTTTGGAATTTATTATTACGACTTGAAACTGCATCGATGAAAGCAAAAAAAACAATGATAATGATATATTAAATTAATACTTGATCAAAATAAGATTAAGATTCCTTCTTTTGTAAGGAATGTGCAAAGGTTTGTCATAAGGGACACAATTAATTTCAGTATGTTATGAAAAATATTTTGCGGATGCGGAGCAGATAATTTCCTTTCCCCATGTAAACTAATTTCAAAACGCAACACCCAAAATAATAAATAAAGACTACATTACTAAAAAAATAAAACAAAAATTTTACTTTTCTTCGTTTCATTATTATTTTTTAATTGCAAGAAAAAAGTATATTTATTGTTTTTACCAACCATTCATAACATCAGTATTAGGTTGCTTAGTGTCGAAGCTTTGGAAGCCATCGCTTCTCTTTTAGCAGCAAACACGTTTGAAAGCAAAGACAATTCCAACAATCAAGAAAATCGATATCACACCGGTGTGTCAGCTGTTTTTTATCGTTTCAAACGAGATTTGAAGGTAAGTAACTTCAGTACGGAGTGTTATTCTTTTTCTGCGTTTTTTGGGAGGTGACGTGTCAGTTATTTTTCATTGTTGGGTATACCCAAGTTTATCGATAAATGAGGAGATAGGCAAACATACATTTGAAACGAATATGATCGTGCCAAGTCAAATTTGACAGATTCCTGGACATCTACCGTAGAATTCACTTTTTCACTCGATTTCACATTGATTTAATTTTATAAGGAAGTTTTATAAAAGAAATTGAAAAAATAAAATAGAAAATTGAGAGCAATTTGAAGGCAAATTGGTCACCTCACACTTTTAATGTCAGGTTGGAACGCTTATCTCGCAGATGTCAAGGATATCGCCGCAGGCTGTGCAATCATCTCACTCCAAGGTGCACTTTGTGGCAAAGAAGGCAAATGGGATGCCAAGCAAGCCGAAATGCAAAACTATGCAGCCTGCCTTAACAACATTGCATCTGCACAATCGAAAGGAATCACATATAACGGTAAGAAATATATCATTGTTCGTGCAGTTGATGATTCCCATTCTTTGCACAACTTGGTAAAGAAGCCGTTGTTCTTCAAAAGTCAAAGACAGTCTTAGTAGCTGCTAAGTGTGTTGATGGTCAAGTTCCAGCAGCAGTAGCCGCAGGAGTTTCTAAGTGCGTTGCTAAGTTAATGGCCGCCAACTGCTAAATTCACTAAAGGAAATGATTCACCCTAAATCTCTTTTCTTTTCTTTTTTGTAGAAGACAAAACCACAAAACACTTTTAACAAAAGAAAATTTAAATTTTTTTTTTCTTCATCAAATGTCACTTTTAAATAAACCATTAAAAATTGAATTAATTTTTATTCATTTGATGTCATTGATCGGATCCATTCGTTTGGCTCCTGTTGAATCTCAGCGTATTGCAAAAGAGTTTTGACGTCGTTTACTTCTCTTATTTCATCGATATCTTCACTTAGATCATTCCATTCGTTCAGAATCGTTGATTGCTCATTGTTAATTTTCTCGAAGAAAGTGTTTAACCAAACGTTTTCGTCATTGTTTTGTATTTTAATTAAACCATTTTCAGATATTTCAGGTTTTAAGTTACTGTTCACTTTAATCAGTAATTGAATCTTATTGATAATTATATACCAATGTAAAATCTCTTTGACATTTTCGAACAATTTCTCGTCATTTTCTTTAATTTGTTTTATGTTAATTAATTTCTTCAATAAAACATTTTTCAAATAATTCCATTCTTCCAAAGTTAAAATCCATATACCCAAAATCATTAAATAATAAATATCATCCAAACAATTAATATTTTCCAACAAGTTATTAAACTTATTAATATAACTTAACTTAATATCACCTTCCAAGAACAAATAACCACCGTAAATAATAAACGGCATCAACTGCAAAATTGAATGCTGTGACCCGCCCCCGAATTTCAGCGGCACTTTTTCACCGTTTACGATCATTTTGATGTGATATTTAACGTTCAAAAACAATAATTTGAAATAATCATTGATGTTACGTTTTCTTTCATTAAAGAAATCGATCAAATAATTCTTATATTTGTTCTTCTTCAAAGTGTTATTAGGTAAAGGATAAATGGAGTTACAAGGATGTTCACAATTACGTACAGCTGCAGCTTCCCATTCACTAAGTCGACCTCTATTATCAGATATTGAAGCCTTACTATGACAATTTGGATGAATACAAACGAAATTTGTATTAATTACTAAGTAATCATCGACTTTTTGGACATAAGAATAAACACCGATAATTTCTTGTGGTAAGAATTCATAACCTTCTTTACATATACAACATTCGAAGTTTTGTTCATTTAATTCATTAATCATTTCTAAATATTTCGGTGATAACATTTGTTTAACATTTGATAACGCTTTTTGACGTTCCAAATTTGCCTTTTCTTTTAATTGTTGAATTTGATTATTTTTAATTGTCTTAATTACATCGGAACAAATCGAAGGTTCTTTAATAGCATTTTCTAATATTTGTTTAGCAAAGTCACCAATGAATTTAGTTGAAGTAATATTTTCTAATTCTAATAATATATTAATAATTAAATTATCATTCTTAAGGAATAATTCTTGTGTAGGTTTATAACATAATACCATTCCTGCAATAGTCTTTAATAACATTGGTAAACAAGGAATTTCGACATTAACTTTCCATTTATCTTTATCATTTAATGGGAAAAGTTTTATTAAATATGAAATCGCATCAGATAAAATTGGCTCTTTAAATATCGAATCACGAATTTCATTTTCATTTGAAGGAATATTTATCATAAATTCACTAAAACCATTTAATAAGAATAATGAAGAAGAATTTTCAAATAAGTTAAATGATTCTGTAGAACCTTTCGGATGTAATCTATCTAAGAAGAAATCAATTACAGTTTTAATGATTTTATTATTTTTATCAGTAATTGAGATAATTAATGATAATAAAGGTATTAATAATAATTCCGAATTATCTTTAATCGTTTTCGATTCTAAAATACTTAAAAGGAATTGTACTTTAATTGTAAATGTTTTAGTTTCGATTTTATCTTCATTTTCTTCTTCAATTAATCGTTTAGTTATAATAATAATATTCTTTAATGTTTCGACATTATTATCATCTTCACCTGAATAATTAATTAATTCTTTTAATAATACAAACATTAATTCGATTGTATTTAATTTGTTTAATTCAATTCGATTAATTTGGACATATGACATAGCTTCAATTAATTTAATTAAATCATTTAAACCATTTTTGGAAATTTCATTTAAGTTATTTAAAGGATATAATAATTTCTTAAATCCATTATTCTCTGTTAATACTGAAGTATATAAATATTTCTCTTCTGGTGGTAAATCATCTTCACTTTCTTGTGATAAATTAGAGATCATTGGTTCTGTTGCTTCTCCATCTAATCCTTGTAATCTACAAATAACTATCATTGGTGTATTCCCATGATTTGGTATCCAAATTTGTTTATAAACTAAATCAATAGGTAAATCTAATGATATAATATTATTTGATACCAATAATTCCATTCCATTATCATCTTCAATTAATCCTAACATATTTAAATCTGTACAAACTTTGTTCTTAATATTCCTAAATAATGTACCTATACTATTAGACATTATTGGTTGATTAGATAATCGTCCTGGTATATAATCTTCTTGTGAACGTGCTTTTCGTGTAATGATTGGTACATTCATTGTTACAGGTGCTGGGAATACTATTTGAAAGATTTCTCGAATGACTAAATCAGGTGAAAACTCAATTGAATCAACAGCTGCTTGTAACATTATACGTGGACCTTTAATATTAATTTTAATGATTTGTTCATCTTCTTCATTTTGATTTTGATTTTGTGTATTATTGTTATTATTATTTAGAGGAATATTATCATCTTCATCATATTCATCATAATCATTATCTTTATAATTTTGATTTTTCTTTTCTTCATCTTCTAAATAATCTTTGTTTAAATCAAACTCTGGTAACATTATTTTCATGATAATATTCTTCATTATATATTGTGCATCATCTAAATATTTTGATCTTTGAACTAATAAACTTCGTAATTTGAAATATGAAGTTATTAATTTAATACATAAATTTTCTTTTTTATTAATGATATAATTTAATTTAATAATATCATATAAATAAACTTTAATTACTTTCATTAATGTTAATACTGGTAAACCTATTTGTAAGTCTAATTTAATTGTTGATTCAGTTTTCATTATTTCATTAACTTCATTAAATAATAAATTAATTAAATGTTCAAAGACATTATTTTGTAATGTTTTGTTTATAATTGTAATTTTACGTTCTAAAATATAATTAAATAATTTATATAATTGTTCATGTGTATCTTCAAATTTATTCGATGTTAAAATTGTATTTATTACAAAATCACTAATTTCTTTAAAATGTTTTGTTAATGATTTCTTATATAATTTATATAATTCTGTTCGTATTATATTACTTTGACAATTTAAAAATAACTTCTTACAAAATTCTTTGTTTAAGAATTCATCAAAGAAATTAAATTGTTCATTTTCATTATTTTCTTTCTTATGCCATATATCGAAATATTTTTTAATGAATTTTGTATTATTTTTTAATGTTGAACATATTGATATAATTAATGGCTCAATAACTAATGGTGTAAATATTGATGAATAATTCATATATTGGACTGTAGGTTCTAAAGCTTTGATAAATAATGAAAGTCTTTTTTGTTGTTGATTATCATTAATTTTTTCTAACATACAAATCAAATGTATTAATTGATTTGATACATTTGGTAATGAATTGATAAACATATTAATGATTTTTATAGTTAAATTTAAATCATTTTTACATATTGTTACAACTGAATCAATAGCAATTTGATTAAATATATTCTTTTCATTCGAAAACTTTAATAATAAATTTGAAATTTCATCGAAATTATAATTTACAATATTAACTAAGAATTTAATTGCATTTTTAATATAAATATTTTTACAATTATAACATTTGTTATTAATATTTAAATCATTTTTCTGAATTGATTTCTTTTTATATATAATAATTGATGATCTAATAGCTGATACATGTTGAACTATTTCTGTTAATGAAGTATAATGATTTCTAGATTTTTCATTATATAATTCATTTAATAATTTAATTTTCTCATTAATTGGTAAATTAGAAGCAGGTGAAAGTAATTGACTAATTTGATTCTTAATATCAAATAATGACTTATAAATCTTTTGTGCATCTGCTAATAATGAATCACATTTCTTTAATGAGTTATCACAATCATTTTCATTATTAATATGTGTATGAGAAAATGATGGAATACCTTTAAAACTCCAATTAAAATTAACAAAATTACTAAAACCACATTCACAACAAATAAATGAATCTAAATTATTATAATTAATATTTCGACAATTTCGACATTGATAAGCATTCTCATGACATTTCTGACATATTCCTGATCGCTTATCTAAGATTTCGGAATGACACATTGGACAAGTTAATGATACATTAGTTAAATCTTCCCAAAATTCAACAAAATGAAATTGTAAACAAGTAACAAATAATTGTAATGGTAATTCAGTCTTTGAAGTAGTTTCATTCTTATTAAAATTCATTTCACCAATGAATTTCCATTTAGGTTTATCAGTAAGTAAATCATTTGGTTCATTAATTTCAATGTTTGATATATATATATTAACTAAACGTGGTAAACGAACATTCTTTTTAACAGTAAATATTAATGATAATGATTGTAAATACATTGGCTTTTTAAGTTTTACAAAGATTTGATCATGTGTATACTTAGAGAAATCTTTATAATCATTTAAGTCCATTTTAATAGGTCTTCGTTCAGTATTATTACAAATCATACATGGTTGTTCTTCTAAATAAGAATCATCAAATTTAATATATTCAATTAATTGATTATATATATATGAATTTGGTATTAATTGTAATTCTTTATATTCTTTATTAATTGATTCTAATAATTTTTCAATTATTTCTTTGGGATTTGTTATCTTTTTAATTAGTTTTAATAAAAAATCAAAAAATATTTCCGATTGACTTCCATAATTACAAACTATGGGAAATATATTAATGATTTCTTTGGAGATAACTTCTGGTTGTAATAATAATAATTTACTAATTTCTTCACGTAATTGTTTCGATTTAGAACATATTAATAAATATAAAAACTCCGAACAATTCTCTAATTTGACTTCCCCTAAACTTAATAATGATGATGAATTTAATATGAAATCAGATTCATATGAACTCGTTAATAATTTGATTAAATTATTAACTAATTCATTGTTATCTAATAAAAATTGTATCCAATGTTTAGGATGTTCTTTCGATATGTTTAATATCTGTTTAAGTTTGGTGGATAATATAATCGAATCTTCATAGCTTAAATAATGTTTGAATAAATTGGACTTTTGTGAACATTCTTTAATAATGGAATTAAACTCACGATATTGTATTGTGTCCGAAAAACAATAAGCAGAATCTTCATCCCCATTAAACAATAAAATTAAGATTTGTCGTGCTAATCGTGAATAAACGCCTTTGAAACAAAAGCGTTGAATAGTGGTTCGATATTCTTCAAGGTTCTCTGGTAACTTATGTTGAAGAATTCGAGTTAAAAAACGTAAAATTGAGGTGTGAATGATAAGTTTCGGATCATTAAATAAATTTAATGGTGATAAATATTCAATAGGAACTGGTGAACAAAATGAAAATAGATCAGTGATGATAAAATCAGAGATCCCAACTGGATCAACTTGGAAATCTGTCATATTTAATATATCGAAATAACGTTGAAATGATTCTTTGTCAACAAGTAAGTCAGGAACAAAGTTATAAGAATCCAGTAATCGAGCTGAAAGACAAAATATGGCTGAAAGTACACAAATTACATATGGTTTTGTTAAATCACACTTCATTATAAAGTTATGTAAGGTCTGAAGAACATATAGTGACTTACCTTTTTCAAGTTCTTGATCTTCAGATAAGGTTTTTGAAGCAAGAGAGTAAATTAAATAAAGCCATCGGTATGAATTCGCTGGTTTTAGATCTTCATCAGTTAAAGCGTTTTCCAAATTAACAGGAGACATGGACAAAATGTCTCTAAGTGCAACATAAGAATATGTTGAATTTAAAGAATTACAATTATACAATTGATTAGCTATCCGATAAAAGATAGTATTAGCATTCTCCTTGATTTGAGAAAGCATGGTTTTGATCGATGGAATATTCGGATTTTGTGCTTCTAACTTTAGGAAAAGTTCCATTTGAACCAATGAGATGACTCAAACCGAAATTTTGACATGTTTTACTGGCACTTTTTACAGCTTTTGTAAATCAGGAAATTTTCGATCATGAAAATGGATGATTTTACAAATTAAAAATAATTTTTAAGTAAATGTTTTAAATGCCAGAATATTTTTAGTATTCTGAATAAGTTATTAAGATTAAGATTAAAAATTGATCATCACAAAAACTAAAAGTTAACATCAGAGATATGCAATTACTAAGTGGAAAATTTGATAAAAAAACAAGAAGAAAAAATGGGGATAAGATCTTTTGGTTTCACGTCTCTTTTTGGTCATAAATTTTCTTTTATTCAATTTACACAACTTTTGAATATATTCAATACCTTAAGTACCACTTTTGAATGAAAGCAAATAATTTTGAGAGAATTCTGATTGGTCATTTCACATTTTTTGATGTCAGGTTGGAACGCTTATCTCGCAGATGTTAAGGATATCGCCGCAGGCTGTGCAATCATCTCACTCCAAGGTGCACTTTGTGGCAAAGAAGGCAAATGGGATGCCAAGCAAGCCGAAATGCAAAACTATGCAGCCTGCCTTAACAACATTGCATCTGCACAATCGAAAGGAATCACATATAACGGTAAGAAATATATCATTGTTCGTGCAGTTGATGATTCCATTCTTGCACAACTTGGTAAAGAAGCCGTTGTTCTTCAAAAGTCAAAGACAGTCTTAGTAGCTGCTAAGTGTGTTGATGGTCAAGTTCCAGCAGCAGTAGCCGCAGGAGTTTCTAAGTGCGTTGCTAAGTTAATGGCCGCCAACTGCTAAATTCACTAAAAACATCCATTCACCCTAAATCTCCTTTTTTTTAAAAATGCAAAACATTTGTCCTAACACATGAACATAAATATTTATTTTATAAATTTGGAATAATTGATTAAAATTAGTTATTTCTTTATGATGTTTTGTCATGTTTTCTTAAAAAATTTAACGAAGATGGGTTCTAAATTGACATCATTTTGTTCATAATTTCGAGATGAATGTGTTTTATGAATGATTCCTGAACAATACTTTTTTGTAATTTTTTCAAAAGTCAGCACAAACTTTTTAATATATCTCATACAAAATTTTCTTTTAATTCGTTCAAAATCCACTTTTTGATATGTCTTGTATAATAGATTCTATAAGATCGTTCAATATTCGTATTATTTCAAAATTCAATAAAACCGTTATTCATATGTCTCTACCTTTGGAGGAAATTTTCTGCTTGGAAAAAATTCAGCTAAATATACTTTATGATTATTTGTATTGATCAAACATTCACTCCAATTGTAGCAATTATATTTGAATGTTTTTTTACTTGTTTTTAATGAAATCGTTTGGCTTTCAGTTTTTTAAATTTCAATCAATCGTAAAAATAATAGACTGAAATTTGTGTCGTGGAAAATGACTTTTTGAATTATTTCACGCTGAATTTTTTTTATACTCTCTCAATTTGACTGTTTAACCGCCCTCATGATGGCAGAGGATAATCATCAAAAAAATTTTTTCCATTGAAAACGTTCCGAGTTTTTTCTATTATTATCTGTGAATCATATTTCTTGAATGACAATAATGGAAAATATCAGTACATATAATATTGATGAAAAATTTTTCCTGTGTTACTCGATATCACTCTTGAATGTAAAATTTTATTATCGCGCCATTTATCTCGAAATTCAATGGAGACAGTTTGTGTTAAACGAACCTTTCAGGTGAAAAAATTATTTTTTGTCTCGTTTGATGCTTTTTAGATGAAACTGAGTTGTTATATTAGTACACTATATTATGTTTCACATATATGAAGATAATTTTTAATATTAAACACGCAAATCATTGACAATTTCATGTGAATAATCTAAATTCGAGTTAACATCAACAAGTGAATCATCACCTATATTAACGCATTAATTTACACCATTAAACATAACAGAAATCTGAGATAAAACTTCTTTCGGATTTCTCTCATCTTCAGAGGTGTGTTCAAATCTTAATTCAATTTTGTGAAATCATTGAAATTATGAAAACTCTCTGAAAATTGAATGCCCTATTAGCCACCAAAATAAAACAAAGCAAATGAGCGTCTTCAAAGTACATAATTACTTATTGGGACAAAAGATCGGAGCTGGAGCATTTTCATCTGTTAGATTATGCTTCGGAGAGGGCAAATCCCCGATGGTTGCCAAAATTACCTCTAAGAAGATTAAGTCTTCAGAGCAAGGTAAAAGGATTTATTTCAATGAAAAAGTCATTACTCCACTTTTGAAGCATCCAAACATTTTATCCATCAGAGAAGTAATAGAAGCTAAAGCTCAATCTTTCCAAATTTCTGAACTTTATGAAGAAGGAGACTTACTTAACTACATCAAAACTCACAACCCATCACCACAAATCTGTCTTCACTTTGTTGATCAGATACTTGCAGCTGTTGAATATCTTCATGAAAACTATATTTGCCATAGGGATATCAAATTAGAGAATGTTTTACTCACCAAGAAGCTTAACGTCAAACTTTGTGACCTTGGTTTAGCCTCGATTACTTTTGACGGAAAAGTTACACAAAAATGCGGCTCATATCAATATGTAGCACCAGAAGTCTTTGCCTCTGATGTTTACGATGGCATGAAAGCCGATATGTGGAGTTGTGGTGTCTTATTTTTCTGCATTTTCTCCAAAAAGTTTCCATATCGCGATCAAAATTACGATACTATTGACTTCAGGTTTGTTCCTGAATACATCCGTCCACTCATTTCAAGCTTACTTAGGCTCGATCCCACAAAGCGTCCTTCAGCTAAGGAATGCCGCAAAATGAAAATTTTTGATAGGCTACAAAACAGAGTACCACTGTTTACTGTAAGCTATAACATCCTCTCTCCAATTGTTAATCCTAATCCATTCTTTGTTTCACGAATTTCCCAAATTACTGGACAACCAACTCGTCAAATCAAAGAACTATTTTTAACAGACAAGCCCCTTGTTGAGAAACTTTTGTATCATTTCTTTACCATCCGAATGGAAAAGAAGATGAAAAAACATAACTCATTACCAATATTCAATGTTATTCCAGAATTTCCATGTATCTATCAACGTCAATACAAAGCTGATAGTTGTTCAGTTATGAACGAAGTTAAGAAATTCCTTTTGCCTTTTAATTGCTGTATATCTTCTCCAGTTACAATGAACAGATCTATTGTCTTAAACAAGTCGGACCAAGACTCATCTGCTTACTTCGAATGTTTGGATAACTCGGATTTGAACCAATGCACATTATCTCTAAGTGCTCATGAAGACTGCGAATTGTTCTCAAAGAGCTTATTCTCATTTTTGGATACAAAATTTGATACCGAAAACGCAGAAAAATGAGAAATATGCCGCAAAACACTTTGTATTTTTTGATTGTTAGATTAAAAATAAAAATTTATATTTTATCATTTTCCTCCATTTCATCGTCACCTTTAAATCAATACCAAACGGCCACTTTTTCTATATAGTGCTCAGAAAATATTTTAGCTATAGCGAGTAAACCATTGTAAATTAAACGGAGATTTAAACAGTTTTTTCGCCAGTGTTAAAATTATCTCGTAATTTTTGGCCATAAATGTTCATTATCATTTGCTTGTTTTTGATTTTTAAAAATCGAAATAAAATTTATTTTATAAAATTTACACATTTTAGATGCTAATAGTTTGATTTAAATTTTACTTCAATCTTGAGTGAAGTTGCACAGCGTTGGCTCAGTTAAAATGCAAAATATATTTGATTTGCTATAAATATTTTCTTAATATATTATAGTTGAGGGCGCTCTTTATAAAGATTGTTATAAAGAAAACCGTGAAAACACCAATGTTGTTTTTGTTTATCATGATATCTGTTGTATAATAAAATTTTATTGCAACATGATTTTAAAACTTTGATTTGATTAATCAAGATAGTCGGCAACTCATAGAAAATTAAAGAATGTTTCCCATAGTGAATAGGTGCTTTTGATATTATCCCTTTAAACAACAAAGTAAACTTTTCCTGTATATAGGAAAGCAAAGCATTCATATTTCAAAACGATACAATTTCCTTTTTTGGTACAAATTATTGAATTTTTTTAGATCCCTTAAAACCTTTTACCTTAATATGAGAAGATTTTTTCAAAAATACTTAATGATTTGTTTGGTTGCATTTTTATTAAAAGAAAAAATTATGAATGTGATATTTATGTGCAACTTCCCTTCTTTGTGTTCAAAATGATTGATACGATGAAACCGTAAAGGCCCAAAACTTCACCGAAAATCAATATCAGCATTGCGCCCATAATTAATTTTGGTTGTTCTGCAAGTGCTCTAACGGCAACGTTTCCTGCAACACCAATACATATACCTGATGCCAAACCAGTGAACCCAACGCTAAGTCCACCAGCAAAGTTTGCATATCCATTAAATGATGGATATGGTACAGTCATTGAAGGTGCGATGATAACTGCTGTAACAAGACCATAAATACCTACAATACCTGCCATAATGATTGGTAATATGCATTTGAAAACCATTTCAGGGTGAACTGCGCATACAGTAAAAAGACCAATAGCTGATTTGTATGTACCAACAGCACTACCGATAGATGTTAACGAAAGTGCAAAAGCAACGCCTAGATATGAAAACATTGATGAAATTGGTGGGCAGTCAGCTGGATATGTTGGGGCTCCTTCTCCTCCCATTTGTTGATAAGAATTTGAGAGGTCTGTTTGAATCGAGAACCAAAATCGGTTTTGAAAAATTAACGGTTCCTCACTAACAATCAACTAAACCAAAACCAAAGCATAAATTCTTTTATCATTAGAATATTTCATATTTTACTAGTATCCTATAAGGTCAAATTCCAACGGATGCTGTAAATTCAAAATGTATCATGATTTTTAAATTGACACATAATATATTATTTTTGAATAAAGTAGGTTTTACAAAAAATTTCATCATATCCTCCATTAGGATTGTCCATAATATAACACCATAAGATTTTTCTGAATGCAACATTCTAAGCAAATACTCATTACTTATGAAAGAATTTGCCTTTTGCTCCTTCGCAACACCCATTTTAAAAATTGATATTAAAGAGAAAAAAATATTTTGTATCAACTTAAACGGAAAAAAAATTGCGAAAAAGCCGAATTTTAATTTAAATTCCAAAACACAAAAAACAATTTACCAATTTCTCATTGGATGATTTCAAGCATATCATTTTTCAAGTGTAAAAACGACAATGCTTCTCCAACATTCACAACGAACAATGATAAACGGTCACCTCCGGGGTATCCCATAAATGCAACGATTTCTCTCCTTCTTTCATCGTACGCAGCGCCCATTGAATGCATTCTGGGTAGCATAAATAGTCCAAGTTCACTTATTGTTCCATCTGCAGTAGACACTGATTCGCCATCAGGTAGAACATGAAAAACAAACCAACGGAAATGTTTTAACCCAATTCCATATAAAAACATCGAATGCGAAGGCGCTTTCCCACCAATGAACATCAAGTAATTATCAAAATGGATAAGAGTTCCATCTGTAATTGTTGGAAATGGTTCTGGTCCTGTTGTTTGTTGGACAGAGACTGTCTTTGCTTCCATGTCAATGACAAGTAATCCTCCTGTTTTTGATGATCCATATCCATATATCAAATTGTCAATAATTTCGTAGGCAACGTTGGAACGGCCGCCTATCTCTTGTGGGATGATGTTCCATTGGTTAGTTGAAAGATCAAATATGCATAATTCAGATGGCCATACGCCATTGAAACCACCCCAGAGAAAAAGTTGATTTTGATAAGACCCAAAAATGCCTGAACACCTTGGAGATGGTGTTACACTATTTGATTGGATTTGTTGAGTTTGGCCAGTATTTAAATCTATTGCATAAAAGTCGTTATAAAATTGTGACATACAACAACCACCGAAAACAAAAAGAGTGTCGTTAATAAGAGAGGCGTGACAACCTGAACGTGGCGATATCATTTCACCAATAGTATTGAGTTGACACCATTGATGAGTATTAATGTCAAGAATCCAAATATCATTGAAATAGTTAGAGTTACCATCAATTCCAAAACCTGTAATAACCCAATTTCTTGTTTTATGTTGACAATAGAATTGGCCAGTTCGTGGTTGTGGTGTATTTATAGAGTTTGTCTGTTCAAGAGACCAAACGCCAGTAAAGGCCGTTTTTACAACATAAGTTTTTCGACTTCGGGAATTTTGAATTGGTAATTTTTTAATTCCGTTCGCTTTTTCATTGTCCATACGCATACCACTCATAGGTATAAACGCATCAGTGAATTTTTGGTCTGCACTTGAAGAACTTACATCATTCCCCATCTGTGCAGAGCAGAGCCAAATTTTTAGCCTCGAATGTTAACGGTCATTGATGAACCTTTGAAACGTTTTCTTGTCGCTTTTGAATGAAATTCCGAATAACGTGTTTTTAACGTACAATTTTTCACAATTTTTGATTTTTCAGGAAAATTAAAAAGAAAAGGCTTAATATGAAATTTATGGCGATTTATATCAATCCTATAAGATGGGGATAGTTTTGGTATTTAAACAGTATTTTATGATTGTTAATCTTATGTTAATTTTGTTACATTCTTATATCATCTTAATAAAATTTGATAAATTCCATATATTTTACTATCCTTTGTTAGTTCTTTCAAATGATATTGTAAAATATAATAAATATGATATAAAATTTAAATATTTTCAACTAACTATAATTTCTAAGCAGATGAAACAAAAAATTTGTCTGGTTGAATTTTTGCAATAGCATTAGATTCTATTCTTCTTTAATATATTTCTGATGAAGTCCCCAATCATTCTTTGAAAGCTTCATATTTTTTTATAAAAAAAGTATACTTTTTCCATTTCCAAATGGATCATTACTATGATGAGCCACATTGATTTCTATTAGTTTCTTTGCTTCTTCTGTATTATAATGTGTGAAATATTTAGATTTAATATTTTTATCAATAAAATTTTGTTAAGTTCATTGATATATATCAAATAAAAGCAAAAATTTTGAACTTGGCAGGCTGAAAAACAAAAATATCTCAAAATATAAACTGATGATATATAATGTTTTAAATAAATGTTGAAATTCTATAAATAAAAATTAATTTTAAATTGAATTTTTTCCAGACAATTGATTTTTAGCTGATATAATATATTATATTTTTTAAATCTTGATTTATCTCCTACACAGAGGTGATTCAGCATCAGTTCAAATAAAAGTTAAAAATTAATAGTTAATCTATTTTTAATTTTTTATTCAACAAAATTTTCATCATATTCATCAAATACATGTTCAAATAAAAAAAGTAAGAAACATAAGAATGTTCCTACATTTAAGTTTGGAGTTTATGATAAATCTGAAATTTAAGGAAAATAGCCTCTGTCAAGGAATAAAAACTTTTGACAAATTTTGACGCTCTTTTATGGCAAAAATTTTTAAATGTTTCTGAAACAACTAATAGACCAAGCAAATCAAGCAGCAATAAATTCTATCATTCGCCCTCAACGCGCCAGGTATAAATTAAAAAACTTACCATATAAAATTGATATACAAGGATATCCGTTCCCAGTATTTCGCCAAAACATTACATTCAAAAATAGCCGCAAACAAAAACTTGTCGGATCATATTTTGCTCCTACTGGAGAAATTGAAAATCCTCCATGTGTAATTTATCTTCATGGAAATGCATCATGTCAAGTAGAAGGTTTCTTTCTTGTTCCAATCTTTATTCCTTTTGGTTGCTCTGTTCTATGTTTTGACTGTTCTGGTTCTGGTAATAGCGAAGGAGAATTAATTTCGCTTGGATATCATGAAAGTGATGATGTATTATGCGCTATTAAATTCCTTAGAGAACGATATAAAGTTGGAAAGATCGCACTTTGGGGTCGATCAATGGGTGCAGCAACATCATTAATTACAATTTCCAAAGATCACACAATTTCCTCAGCAGTCATTGACTCTCCATTTGCTTCCCTCCATGATCTTGCTGTTGATATTGGCAGTACCATGCCATTTCCAAAATTTATGGTGAAAATATATGTGAATTATATGAGACGCAAAATTCAAACAGTCGCAGGATTTAACATTGATGATGTAGAGCCTATCAAAGATTGTTCTACTTCAACAACACCACTTTTTATTATCCACGGTGCAAATGATACATTTATTCCATGTGAACATTCAAAGCGCATTTTCGATGCGTATGGCGGTCCGAAGCATATCGAACTTGTACCGGGCAATCACAACTCCCAAAGGCCACAAGAAGTTATTGTAATGGCCGTTCAACATATTGCGAATGCATTTGGAATCGAAATTGATGTTGATGCAATTCCATCAATTGATGACGACAATGCATCATTCCACTTCGAAAATGCATTTGAAATGAACAAAAGCGAAGAAAGCGCTTTCGATACTGCGAATCATGAAAATAAGAAAGAAGAAGAAAATAATGATGAAATAAATAGTAACAATAAAGAAAATGAAGGAAATGTAATAAAGGAAAACGAAAACAAAGAAAACACTCAAAAAAAAAATAATATTCAAAGTGATACAAATGAAAGCGACGAGAGCACTAATGTGAAAGAAGAAAATGTAAAAGATGAAAAAGAAAGTGAAGAAAATGCTCAAAAGGATGAAAACGAGAGCGAAGGAAATAACGAAAAAGAAAGTAAAGAAAGTACTGATGTGAAAGAGGAAAATGCAAACGAAGAAAACGCTCAAAAAGTAAATAACACCCAAAATGGTGCAAATGAAAGCGACGAGAACACTAATGTAAAAGAGAAAAATGTAAAAGATGAAAAAGAAAGTGAAGAAAATGCTCAAAAGGAAGGAAATAACGAAAAAGAAAGTAAAGAAAGTACTGATGCAAATGAGGAAAATGCAAACGAAGAAAAAAATGTTGAGAATGAAGAAAATGAAGAAAAAAATGTTGAGAATGAAGGAAATGAAGAAAAAAATGTTGAGAATGAAGAAAATGGTACTCATAATAATACAGATGAAAGCAAAGAAAATTCTATTATAAAAGAAGGAAATACAGCTGAACATGTTAATGGTGGAGAAAATGTTGTTTAAAATGATAATAAATATTTAAATGTAAATATGAATTTTTATCTTAAAATAAGTTTTTGTTAAAACTGAATTCATGTTGAACGCACTCATTTCTTTTCTATATCTATAACGAATGGGAAAGGTAAAGGCATAGCGCCATGAATAGTTATCATAATAAAATCTAATGCTTTTAACAAGCATTGTATATAAACTCAATCAATTACAAGAATTCAATAATGGTATCAACTCTTCAAAAATACTGAAAATATACATCTAATATATTAAACATTTTTTGGTATCTATTGAAGCAGATAATGTGAATTTGAAGATAAAGATTATGTTTTTAATTCTGGTAGTTTAATTTTTTATTTATTAGTAAAATTAGCCATATTTGATTATTTTTATTAAACAATTTTATATATCATTATTTGTAGTGCTATATATATATATATATGCATGAATTTTTTGTTTTTACTTTAAATACTTTTTTTTAAGTTTATGTATGTGGCTTAATCATGTTAGTCCATACCAAAATTGGGAATTTAAAAAAAATTCAAATATTTGAATTTTTATTTAAAGTTTAAACGGCATAAATAAATTTGTTATTCAACATAGCGATAGATGTACATACATTAAAAACTTAAAGTTTTATTCTCGTAAAAATGTTTGAAAGTTTATTTTTAGTTATTTTACCCATTTTCCATCGTCAAAGGGTAATTTCATATGCTGATCTTTGTTTTTACTAAATTAACATTACTAAAAACAACAGCAGATTTAGTACCACCTTTCGAGACCACAGAAAATGGGGGTATAGGACTTTGGGAGTTTACAGGTTCAGCTGGTCTTGTTGATGATGTTATCTTACTTGTTCCCCCAGTTCAATATAGTGCGGGTTCAGCTTGGACTAACTCACAAATTCCAACTGGTGAATGGTCAGTAACATATAAGATAAAAATTTATGAAGGATCTGGCGGTGGCGGATTTGGAATTTGGTTTGTTGATAAATATGGAGCGTACGGTCAATTGCACGGAGGACCAGAAGTGTTTAAAGGATTTGGTCTTACCGGAACAATTATCACAAATGATAATCGATCACATTCTTTAAAATTAAGCTTTTTAGAAAATGATGGCACAACTTCTTATGACTACTCCACTCTTCCAGATCCTATTTTTTACAAATTCCATAGAGCAGATGATTTATCTTTTGAGTTTCGATTTAACTACAAAAATTTAGTTATAACATTAACAGAAGCAAATAAACATACCAAACTTTTCCAGAAGGATATCACAGTACCATACCAAAACAACTATATGGGTATTTCTGCTAATTCAGATCAATTCACCACTAGAATTGATCTTTTATCCATTAAGTTCAAGTTAAATCTCTCTGACAAGCGCAAGAGTTCTGATAATGAAGATGAAAAAATGAATACACGTGATGCCACATTATCAAATAAGGATAAAACTGGTAAATATCAGCCCAAAGAAACCATTCTTTTACGTAATCCTGTTTTCTCTGCCACCACTGAGGCTCTTCAATCTCTTTCTCAACAAGGCGAACAATTTTCAAATGATATGATTGATGTTACAGTTCAAAAAGTCCTTAATATCATCTCCGAGATGACCTTTGCCTCCACTGATGTTGCTTCTTTTACCGAACTCAACGATTTTATCACACGCACATTATCTCCACATGCACAAAAGTGGCAAAAACGAACCATTCGAATGGTTGACCAAGTTAAACAAAGCCGCGACATATTTGAGACCGCTTTTGATAGCACAAAGGACATATTGGAGAATTGGAATGCGACAATTATATCGAATACTGAGAAAGCGACAAAGCATGTTTACGGCCTGGACGACCTTCTCAAGCGGGAGGCAGAAATGGAAATCGAGGAAACAGAAGAAGGACTAAAAGCTGCCGTTGAAGGCAGTGGACTTGTAAAGGCATTGATTGGAATCGCTTGCGCAGAGATAGTAATGATGGCGCTGCTCTTTGTCGCATTAAGAAGCGGGAAAGTGCACTTATTTTGAGAGATGGACAAAATAAAAATGTATTAACTTTTCTGTACACGTGAAATCTTTTATAGATTTGACGATTAATTCCATATTTATCGTTGTGTTCTAATGGGTTAAAATAATCTGTTTCAGGAGGATCGCGTTTTAATGAGGCATGTTTCTTAAAAAATCTTTTATAGTATTGCAATATGGAATTATATTTATATGTCACATTTACAGGAGTAATGATATTGATCTTAAAGTAAAATTCATTAAAACAAGAGTGATGTTTAATTGGACATCAAATGAAAGAAAATCTAACATATATTGTTTATTACATAGCAAAATAATAGAATCAGTTGATCTTGAGACTACACCATCATTTAATTGATTTAATAATGGTCAGAGTACTCTGTTAAAGATGATGGTGATCAATGGCTGTAAATACCAATTTTGTTCATTTTAAAGATGGAATGTCGAGTTTACTTTAATTACAATTTATTTGCTTTGCCTTATTAATAAATAACATGTTTGTTTATGTGTACAATGCTCACAATTGAAATGCAATAATTTTAACAATCAATGGCTAATGTTTGCTTCCGACTTTTTATATAATTTGAAGTTTTCAAGCATGACATAACATTGTTTATGATATACAAATGATTGAATTTTAATGATGTTCATATACAAATAAAATTAAAAAGTATTTTAAACTAAAAAATATTTTATTTTTTATTATTACCAATATGGCACTGCCGCCTTCACCATAATATCAGAATTTTACGAGAGATTGCTTATGAATGCAATAACTTAATCTGCATATAAAGCATTTGGTCAACTAATGCAAGTTTGATGATATATCAGCTCAATTTCACTTTTCATAGAGTTATCACCTAACAATTTCTTATGAAAAGTAAAGAAAAGTGTCAAAAGATACACATTTAAAAAAAAGGCGGGTTTTTTTCATCCCAAGAAAAATCATTTTCTTTTTATTTTTAAACATGTTGGCTACCAAAAATCATCTATTTATTTGAACTTCTTTTGAATATGTTAAGTAAATATTTATTTAATTGATCTTATATTAAGATATTTGATTTTTTTTCATCATTGTGGCATAAACGTATTTGATACATTGAATTTCTTTACACATGTTTTTGCCATAACAACTTAATATTTTGATAATATATTAGAAATTTAAAATTTAAAACAACTGTTCATTTAATCTTTATGGATAAAATGATTTTTATTTGGAAATAATTGAAATAATTCATTTTTTATCTCAAAACATATTGTGATATTTTTCTGAAATAAATAAAGTATTCAATTTTTAATTCTCCGATTGTTTCTTCCAAAAAAATGAGCAAAACAGATGCAAACGAAGAAGATTATCAGAGTTCCCCTCGATACTACCCAAAACAACAAGAAATGCAATATCTAATACCAGGGTTGAGGCGTTATTTTTCATTTCCAGAAAGATCACAACAAAGGTCACAAGTTGTAAAAGAAGTAAAATCTTATCTAGAACAAATTAGCCCACATTGGAGCCACAGATCTGTCAGACTCTGGTTTAATAATAATAAAAACAATTATTTGAATATCCCTCTACAAATTCCAAATCAAGATAAAGCAAAATATATTATTGTCCAAAATCAAGATCCATTAATAAATCAAACGCCAAATATTGGATATATTCCAGCACAACAAAATGCACTTCCAATTCGCATTTTCCAAAATCAAATTCCACAAGCAATTCCACAAACAACTCCAAAACCAGAAAACCCACAGATGCGTAAAATAATTGATGCGGGCCCATCACCACAATATATTCGTCCACAACAATTTTCTCTTTTGTCACAGGAAAATGAACCACAAAAGATACAACAGTCATATCCTCCTATTTCATTTTCAAAAGACAAAAAGCGCCCTATAAAATCTCTCGAACAATGTCTTGTTCCGATTAAGAATTTAATGGATGAAATACGAAAAATTAGTCCTCAAGATCCAAAGTACAACCCGAGCATGTTGGATCTTGATCAACAATGTCAATATGTCCAAAAGAATTATTCACCATTTCTTCCAGATAAGATTGATCCCACAGAAAAATATGTTTCTCTATCTCTATCACCTCATGGGTTACAGTCTTTATATAACTTTGGTAATGGACCATCTAATTCTAATTTACATGAGGAAGGTAGCGAATTTCAATTACAGAAATTTCCTTCACAGTTTTCCTTGTTTTCTCTTCCTGACTTATCTTCCGTTGGACAGAACGAGCAGCCCCTTCAGAAGTCGTCCTCGTCCATCTGGAAGGCGCTATCTTTCACAGACCAACAGATTCAGCCGTTTATTGATTCTGTCATAACCGCTGATTTAGCGGTTTATGTGACGTATTCGGGAAATCAGACATTAATTCTTTATTCAGACTATAAAGCCGAATATCCTAGATGGGAAAATATTGTGTTAACGAATCCTTCAAAGGTTGCACATATTCAAGTAACACCAAATAACTTATGGATTTTATCCACTTCAAGTAATTTGGAATGTGTAACACATATATCTTTTTCTAATAGCTCTAAGCAAACAACAATCTCTCTTGCATCTTCAAAAGGTGATTCTAACTTATCAATTTTTGGAAATGGAGTAATTTCATCTTTTGTAAATGATCCAACCCTATACTGTATTGATGAAAGCCTCCAGCAGTCAAAGATACAAACAAGTTACCCCGGAATTACAAGTTTAATTGAAATGGATAATAAAATTATTTGTGGAGTAACGCAAAGTTGTTCACCAAGAATGATAACAACTTTTGGCCAAGAAGAGTGTTCTTTTATTGGCCATTGTGGGGAAGTTATAAAACTGATAACAATTTCATCAAATACATTTGCATCTCTTGGTTTGGATCAATCGATCCGGATATGGGATATACGAGATAAAAATCCAATAACCACCATTTTAACACCCGATTTTTCTGTTCTTAGCATATCGGGCAATTCAGAATATATATTTTGTGGTCGTCAAGACCAAAAAATTGGTGTTGTTGACATACGTAAGCCTCCTGGGAAAGTTGTTCTCGGGATTGCGACAGATGATTATGAACCAACCGTTCATCGATATGACGATCAAACAAACAGATTTTATATGTTTGGTCGGCCATCACAAGAGAGAAGCATGCTTACACCAGATGTACAGGCTGCTTCAAGAGTTTTTCGTGTGTATCAGAATATACTTGAATAGATTCTAAAAATAAAATAATAATAAATAGTGACTGATAAATTATTTGTTTGTTTTATAGCATGAAAACAAGATAAACAATAAGAAATAAAATCTAATTTATGCTTTTTTGGGTGAGAAAGCACATTTTGGCTTCTTGTGAATAAACTTCAGAATATTCAGTGGCTTTTTGGTCTGGCAAAAATTACATTTCGATGAATATCAGACTGAAAGTTAATGTAGGAACCTTAAAATGCTATAAGATAATTTTAAAATAACGCATGCAAGCAAATATGCAGTTTTTAAAATTGATCTTTTATTTTAACATAATCATTTTTAATGAAAAACCAAAATCTAATCATAATAAAAAGAATTTTTTTATTAAAAGTTTTCTCCAAAGATATTAAATATAGAGATTCATCAAAATTTCTTATATTAATGATTTTTAAAATACATACATTAATATTAAATCTTCATTTGCATCATTAAAATCAAGAGACACACTATCAGTGAGAAATATTTTTTCGTAAGAAATGTTTGAACAATAACTCATTATTTATACTTCATGTATACATAGAAAAATATATACAATGAAAATGTTATTTCCAATATAAAAAAAATAAATATGATGAATAATAAATATTAAATAGCATCATTCGATACAATTATTTGATTTAGATAATATTCTTTATAACACATTCCTTTGATTTATAAAATCTAGTTCATTTATTGTTTTCATAAATTTCGAACAATATGAGTGAGTTAATATTTCATTAAAAAATACAATTAACGTAAAAAAAATTTTTATTTCAATATCTTTATTTCTGTTTCAAGTTTAGGCATTTCGAAGTTATGAATGTCAATGTGTTGAAATTCTTTATTATTTCCGAAATATATAAAACTTTTAATTTTCTTTAAGTCATTATAGAAAGTCAAACAATAAAATGCGTAAAATATAGAGATGAAATATTCTCCAATTGTTGAGAGAGTTACGTTATATCTTACCGCAAAAATTTGTTCACTAAAAGCGGCAAGATTCAAAGATAGAAATTGACAAATAATGAAAAAGAATCTAAGTCTGCGTTTTAAAGTTGGAGTGTCTTTCCAAGTAATTTTGTGTCCTATAAGTTGTATGATCGTAATATTGAAAAATGCAAGATATGTTGACAAATAATGGAAAATTGGAATTTCATCACATGGAAAAATTGGAATTAATATGAAGTATACATACGCTAAAAATAAGAGTGTGTATAAATCGCTTTTTAACTTGTCTGAGATAGAATAAAATTTGTAAAGATAAAAAATGTAATACATGAAAAATGAAAACACCACATTCCCTACAACAGAGAAGCAGAGAAACATGACAAATTTATTTGGTGATTCTAATCCTGTTTCTGAAACTGTTGGAAGATAACCTGCTAACCTTTCTTGTGTAATAAAGACTGTTAATAAAACTACATTTATTGCTGGTGGGAAAAAGGCATTAATAATTACGAGAGTTTTTAATCCATAATTTAATTTTTCTCTCCTTTTCCTCGCCATTCAACTAACCGTCACTTTCCATTTCACTTCATATTTCACTGTCAATTTTTCATATCGCATTTGATACAAAACATTTTCGAAATTATTTCATCGATTTTGATAAATATTTATGATAAATACGATATATTAAGTAAATATTTATTTAATATTAAATATAAGACATACAATGAAGGGTAAATCAGTCATTTTTAAAATATTTACAAAAATTATGCAACTTATAAAATAATAGCTCAGAAAAACGGAAGAAAAAATTAAAAAAAAATATTGAAAATTTTCATGTTTATAAACTACAAAATTTATCATAAGACTAATCTATTATTAAGGTAATATTAAAATAGAAAATACATTAAAACATTTTTATTATCCTAAAATCGGAATTCTTTCCTAATGGGATCTATTAGAGGCAAGTTCAGCGGCAATGCCAACTTCGTTCCTTTGTATATTACCCTACAATTGGGCAATTGTACGCATCCATCATATAAATCTTGTGCATCATTGAAGATATTTATAAATGGTCAAAACTAGAATGTTTCCATTTTTCATCATAAAGCTATGAATAGGAAAAATTTATTAAAAGTTTTGAAATAAGGAACTGTTTTTCTTAGAGGCTTTATAATTAATTAGATGTTTTTTGTGATCTTTATGCATAAAGAAAAATCAGTAAATTTTAAAATCAATTAATATGATGAATGAATAACACAAATGATTTTAATATTTTCATAGGATATTGTTCTATAAGCAAAAATAAACTTAAATATACACAATTAAAATCTAAGAGAACAAATTATGGAGGAAAAAAGAAATGATTATCGAAAGATACATTTTTATTTAATATGCAAATAATCATGTAAAAATTCAATAACATTAGGTTCAGCAATTTCTTCAAAGAAGGTAAAAACTGTAAAAAATAATATGAATAAATTCCAAATTTTAAAAAGAATTATGGTATAATTTCAATGAATTTTATCTGTAATATTTAAATCAATTCCTTTATGTTTAACAAGTAATTTAACAACTTCAAGATTATTATGTGCAAACATAATTGCAACACGAAATATTTTAATGAATTTCCAAAATTAATATATAAATTTCAAATATAAAAAATTGCTATTATTTTTAATATTTAAATCAATTCCTTTATGTTCAAGAAGTAATTTAACAATATTGATATTATCACTAGAAACTGCATATATTAAAGCTGTATCAAAAATATAAAATTTATTCCAAATATAATATTTTTACTGTAAATAATTGAAATTAACAAAGAATTAAAAAAAGTAACATTTTGAGCATTAATATCAATATCTTTTTGCTTTAAAAGTAATTTAATGATTTTGATTGTGCATGATTCATTGTTTGAAAAAATTATGGAAAGACATGCAAAAATTAGTGTTGTGTTAAATTATTTATTAAAACTCCAAATATAATTTTAAAACATAAAATAAATGAAAGAAATATTATATAAAACAAATATATATCTTTACTACTGCAATCAATTCCTTTTTCTTTGAAAAGTAACTTAAATATTTCTAAATATCCATATGATGCTGCTACTGAAATTGCTGTTACAAACAAAAGAATAAAATTCCAAATGTTTTCCAAAAATTTCAAATATTCTCAATAAAATTCAAAAATAATAAACAAAAATTTTTACCATTAATATCAAAACCTTTATGTTCAAGAATGAATTTAACCAGTTCAATATTACCTGTATTAACTGCATATGGTAAAATATTAGTTGGAATACAATTTTCTTCAAGAAAATATTTAACAAGTAAAAAATTATTATTTTTTGCTGCTTCATTAATCATAGAATCATCAATTTTCATTCCTTCATTTGTTAAATATAACAAAATTTCGTAGTTATTATATTTAATACAAATCTCACCTAATTTAGATATATTATTAATTTCATTAGTTTTATTTTCATAAAGATATTTAAAAATATCATTTCGATGAAATTGTATTGCTGTTTCATAAGCACCTTGAAATGTTGCATGATTTTGTTCACATAAATGAATTATTTCAAGATTCCCACCTGCAACTGCATATCTACCTGCGTTTGTTACATCAGCTTCGTTTAATAATAAATACTTAAAACATTTAATTGATTTAAAAAATGCTGCATAATTAATAAGACTACATTCATAATTAACAAATGAATAACTTTCATAAAGTGATTTTTTAATATTTTGATTAAATTTGAAATTTGGTATTGATGATATTTCTTGAAGTTTTTCAATATCATCATTTCGAATTATTGTAGCAATTTCATTTGGATTATGTTCTCCTTGTACATATTTCTTATGAAGTTCCCAATCATTCTTTGATAGTTCATCAAAATTCTTAAAAAATTCTTCAGCATTATTGAAATAATATTTGATCTGAAATAATTCTTTTGGAAAATATTGAGCAAAATATAAATTTCTTTTATCTTCTAATTCTTCTGTTGTAATTATATTGTGTTCAAACATCTTCTCTAAAATATATTGCCATTCTTCACGATAACAATTCCTGGAAAGATGTTTTACAAAAGTTTTAATTATTTCGCTGTCGTTTTTATGGATTTCTTTTTCTTTGATTTCAATTTTCTTCAAAAACTCAAAATAAACTTTTGGGTTTTTTCGTTGTGAATAAAAAGATGAATATATTAATTTACATATTATAATATCAAATGAAATAGGAAAATAAGTAATGAGAAAATCAACTTGTTCAACAAATGGAATTTGAACATTTTCTTCACTTAATTCAAAAACCATTTTTTTGAGCATCAACAATGTCTGCAAATTAACA
Organism: Histomonas meleagridis; assembly: GCF_020186115.1. NCBI lineage: Eukaryota > Parabasalia > Tritrichomonadida > Dientamoebidae > Histomonas > Histomonas meleagridis. The sequence goes on from NW_027150805.1 coordinate 366,191, forward strand.
ATATTAGTGTCGATGTTTAAAGTGGGTTTTGTATTATTATTTCCCATTTGTCATCCAACAAATAACTATCAAGCCCGAAAATATCGATAATTTTTAACGGTCAATTCAGTTGTCAAATCCTCTTTTCAAGTAGGATTTGACAGTACGATAAGTATTCAAAATTGACACTTTTTTGGAAAACCAATGAAATTTTATAAATTCATTTATTCAGTACATGAAGCATCAAACGAATTTTTGAAAGTACCAAAAAAAATTCATATTACAATAACAAATTTTTGAAATTTTGCGTATATATCGAAATTCTTATTCCATTATAAAAACTTTCCTTTTAAATAAAATTTTATATAACTTTGCTGAAATATACTAAAACAAATGTAGATCAGATTTATGCAAAAACAAATTGTAAAAATTAATTTTTGATGGAAATACATAGTGATCAATTACTAGAAGGAAAAATTGAATATTTTTATCTAAAACTTACTCTAAAAAACGCACTTGAAATATGTATTTAATGTGTCATTTTATTTCATGTCTTGAAAAGGTATGGAGAAAAATGAATTTTCATAATTTTAACGTACAATTTCCGACCGTTTATTATGTCTTCATCAAACCGACACATGTATAATGTAATGAAGAAAATGGGTTAAAATAATTTTACCTTGGGTAAAATTTTTGCCTGTAGAAAGGACAGACTCGTGATATGAACGAAAATGAGCCAAAGTAAATTTGATACCTTATAAAAGCTTAAATGCGCACAGTTTTTCAGAATGGTCAGAAGTTTAATGCTAATTATTTTTCGAGCCAGTATAAATCCAATTGATTGACCCAAAAAATGCTCTCAGAAAATCTATATCAAAAAGCGGAATTGTCTAGTTACCTTTAGAGGTTGGGTTGGATTTTGTTTTACCCAATAGAAAAAGGTAAAATATGCATCATTATGTAATGTATACTTCAGCACTGACTATTTCTGCGTGCTCACCATTAGATGCGTGCAAAATATTGTATTAAGTACTTCAAATAATTTCAAAATATTATTTTGAATTTGAAAATTATTAAAATAAATATTCAATAAAACAAATAAATATCTTTTGCATCAACGCCAATTACTTCTTGTTCAAGAAGTAATTTGACAGTAATATAATTTCGCATTACAAAACATAATGTTTTAGTCATAACTTGATCAACACGACCGTTAACTTCAGCAGGTGAAGTTAACCATTGAATTCGAAGTTATCGTTACCCGCATTCAAAACATTTGGCGGAAACCGGTTATTATCGTTTCAAATCACATTTCCCCTGAACTGCTCAAACCGTCAAATAACTTATGTCTAACCTTGGCTCCTACGGCTCTCAGGATTACCAATCACCGGACGCCACACTAAATCCACAAACACCGATCATTGCCGGCAACGATCCTCATGCACAAGCAGCGCAACAAGCGCAACAATTATTTCTCAGTCCAAAGTCTGAAGATCACACATTAGCCATGAAAATGCTTCTCGCCATGATGTCCAAAGGCTACGACGCGTCAGAGTTTTCTCCGTTTGTTGTTCAACAAGTTGCGTCACAAGATGCCGTATCTCGCCAACTTGCCTACGTGTATCTTAACCACTATGCAGCAGAAAGTCCCGAAACGTCGATACTTAGCATCAACACATTTCAGCGCTCGCTCACTGATTCTGATCCAATTGTTCGTGCGTTAGCAATTAAAGTTATGAGCTCGATCCGATCCAAAGAAATTCTTCCGGCGATACAAAACGCAGTTGTACAAGTGATTGGCGATCCATCGCCATATGTCAAAAAAGCAGCAGCATATGCAATGATCAAAGCCTCCGAAATGGAACCCAACGAAATCCCAACTTACATACCATTGATTGAACGACTTTTGGGCGATTCGTCTCCAATTGCATTTTCTGGTGCCATTGCCGCGTATTGGAGTCTCTGCCCCGACAACATCGAACTCCTTCACCCGTACTTCAAGAGCATATGCCAAAACATCAAAAAACTTGACGAGTGGTCACAGATGATAACACTTCGCGCGTTGACAACATATTCTCGTTATTGCTTCCGTAATCCGGACTTAGAAGACAACGATGAAGACGTATCAGCATTTTGGTTAGATACCGAAACTAAAGAGATCATATCTCCGGACCATTTGTTATTGATACATAGTGCGAAACAATTATTAAATTCGCCAAATCCAGCGGTGGTAATGGCAGCAGTTTCATTATTGTTTTATACTGCACCATCAGCACATATATCATCAGTTGCGAGACCTTTAGTTCGATTATTATATGAAGGACCAACAGTAGCACAAATAGCTTTATCGACAATATTAACAATAGCGTCAGTTCATAATTATATATTTGTACCACATATAAATCATTTCTTTGTCAAACAAAACGATTCTTCAGCAGTGAAACAATTAAAGTTAAGAGTATTATCATTACTTGCTTCACCTTCAAATGCTGAAATGGTATTAAATGAATTGTCATTATATACCGGAAGTTCTGATATTGAATTCGCTGCAACAGCTGTTCGAACTATGGGTAAAACGTCGATGTGCAGTGACGCAATTATACCTCAATGCTTAACTTCATTAATTAAATTAATGAGTAGAGCCGAAGGAAAAGTTTTGTCCGAAGTTGTGTTAGTTATTGCTCATATCTTACGTAAGAAACGTGGCACTGAAGATGAAACAGAAGCATTACATCAGTTATGTCGTAAGTTCTTAATAATTAAAGAGCCGCGTGCACGTGCTGCAGTTTTATCGATTGTCGGCGATATGTATGATACACATCCTGAATTCGCACCACAATTACTTAGACATGTAGCGAATAACTTCTTGGAAGAATTAGGGCCTGTTAAACTTCAAGCATTAACTCTTTCGGCAAAATTGATATCGTCTGGAATAGATTCGAAAGTCCCATTATATGTCTTGAAAATTGGCGAACGTGATTCTGAATATGACGTTAGAGATAGAGCGAAGTTTTTGTTGGCGTTGATATCAAATTCTTCAAGTGAGATCAAAGATAACTTAAAGAATTTGTTGTTTCCCAAGAGATTACCTCCACAATGGACAAATATTGATAATGGATGTAGCGAATTTCAAATCGGTACTTTCTCGCATTACTTCAATAGAGCTGTTGGTGATTATGAGCCATTACCTGATTGGGCACCTGAAAGTGAACTACCTGATGAATCAGTAAGAGCACAAGCCAAAGTTTTGCCTGATGGTACAGCTGTAAGTGCTATTGGTGGTGATGAAGATGATGTAAATATTGATTTGGATGATTGGTTTACACAAAAAGATGATGGTGATGATGGGGATGAATATGGCAGCGAATACTCTTATTCAGAAGAAGATTATGGTGATTATTCATATGAAGAAGAGGAACCAGAAGCGAATCAAGCAAATGATTCATTCGGTTTCTTCGATTAGTTTTTTAATTTAAAAATCAATTTCAATTCTATCAAATTTGATGTTCTGCACTTTTGTGTAAGTTGTGTAACGTAAAGAAATGCAGTCACATTTTTGTAAGTTATTTAAAAAGTGGATAACGCGATTTGCATCGATCGAAAATAACACAAAAAGTGGGAATTTTCACACGCAAAATCATACATCATGAAAACTTGTAAAAATTGCAAGAAAAAATAGGATAGACGTATCAAAAATCTCAAATTTTTAAAACATTTTTTGTAGTAGAAATAATAATAAATGGATCTTAATACAAGAATAAATGTCGAGCACAAAAAGTTCACTAAAAGATGTTTTTAAAACAAATTATGACAGCTTGTGAATTTGCTCTTTACCAAAAATCGAAATCACTGAATTCATGGGAACATGGATCAAAATCTGAAAATAGATATTCAGCTCTTGGTTTGTTTGTTGAGTGAGCGTCTCCAGTAGCGTTACTTTGTTATAGAAATTCCTGAATCTTTTTACCTATTATTTCAAGTTTTTTGAATTCAGGATTGTTGACATCAATCTTTTCATCCTTGAGAGAAATAACGGTGCAATCATCATTTGGTACCGTAATTGTTATTGATTTAATTGTTTTCGGGTATGAACTCTTTCGTCCCATTAATAAAGTGAATTGGATCGTTCAACCAAAATCACTTCACCTTGTTAGTCATTACAACGAGTTTAGAAATTTTTGTATTCTATGATCACACAGAATTATTTGAAAGAGAGACCCACAAAAATAACCGTTTGACTGATGCTTGATTCATTTTCATAAATTTCATGAAAATTTCAAACCCAAAGTTATTATGAGAATTTTTGAGATAATAATGGTATGGCAAATGGAAATATTTACCAGTAAATTAAGATAAAACATTCAAAATGTTGAATAACATTTGTTGTATTCTCACATGAGACATACACGTGTATTAATATTATATTTCTTCATATTAGAAACTTTTAAAAGTTGCTTACACAACTCTAATCATTCGCAGTAACTAGTTAAATAACCATCTAAAATGAAATAACAAGTTGATCAATTATTTGTATATAGGGATTAAGGTTAATTGTATTCTTTTAATAATTTCATAAACATGCATATAATTTAATGCCTCTACAAATGAAAGCATTTTTCACTTGAATGATTTGGTGTAGGTGGAGCGCACTTGTAGACATAAAAATTTACAGATACAATATACCTTTAAAGATTTCTGCTGATGTGTATGTAAGTTAGCAAGTCTTTAACTTGCATTATGATTTAATGTAATTTTATCAATTTCTTTATTAGAATTGATGAAGGCATATTATTTTCGGCCTTTTTGATAAGCAATAAGTCTCACAATGAAAATAGCCAATTAAAACGTGGAAAAGCTATAAACGGTTTCCAAGTAATGGAAAAGTGTCAGAGCAAAAAGTGAAATATCTCTACGATCATTATGCATTTAATCACAACGGTTTCAAACTGATGAATTGTTGCAAAAGAGAACTTCATTTTTGCGCAGCCAATGGGAGAAGAACTTCACGCAAAAGTTTGCTTTACAAAAATGCTAACACAAAAGAGAAAGAAGTGGGATGATGGAATAGCCATAATTAAACATTCAAAAGAATTTCAAAATCGATATAGATTTGAAATCAGAGATTTAGAAGGAACAATAATCGAAAGTTCTATTTATAAAGAAGAAGGGGTTCCACCAGTTGGTGAAGATCTTCGAGTAGGAAAGCTTATAGTTAATATTGATTCATACGATTCATGTTCAATTGAAGAAAAAAAGGAAAAACCACCTCCAAGGACATTAGTTCGTCCGATTCGAACAGCAGGTGCTAACAGATTTGTAACTCCTCGATCTATTCCTCTCCAACAATCCAGAATTTCACCAGAAAAACAAAGCCCAGAGAGAACACATGTCCCGCATCTTAATATACAGTTCCAACCAAATCCAATAAAGTCAAATCAACCGGTAAATTCTGTTCCAGAAGAACTACCTAAGACAACCCTTATTAGGCCACGAACGTTTGAAGAGATTTTAGATTTTTATTCGGACCATCCTTCTCCACTTGATAAATTCAAAGTCACCAATTAAATCAATCGCACTTACGCATGAACAAAAAACTGGCCATGAAAAAACTGGTATCAGCCAAGCGAAAGATAACATTATTACAATAAGTTGTGGCGGGAAACTTGTTTTCACAACACATTTTTCTGAAAACTGTTTTTAATTATTGAATTTATCTATCGTTCGTTCTCAAAAAAGAAATTTTTAAACATAACCCACCAGCGCGCCCATTATATATTTTAACTAGATTTTCATCTTGGACAGATCTCTGCCCACAGAGGCACATATTTTTTAGATGTTAACATTGGAAAATATGCTCAAACTCCTTGAAACCCTAAAGAGTAAAAGATTGATTTCACTTTTCTAAAAGTTTTGTTGTGATTAAATCAAAAAAATGATCGATAGCTTTTTTTGAATTGTTTATCAATGACGATTGAACTTCAGTGAATATTAAGTTTCTTCACGACATTGGTCAAACGGTCTCTTAAGCAATGGTTTTAAAGTTGAAAGAGCTGATAGGTATCGACAAGGGATGTGTAAACAAAATGCAAATTGACAGACGTTTAGTCATTTTTTTTTTTGATCCGAATTGGATTTTATTATAACTTTACAAGTCGAACAATAGAGATCCTGTTCTAAAAGTGACACATATTCACCTTCTATCGTTAGGGGTACCCTGTCCATTTTGTTCTATTTTTGCCCAAAATAAAAAACACTGATTTTAACAATATTATTAAAAATTTTTTATTCACCAAAAAAGCCTGTGCAGTATATATCAAATTCATAAAATATTGAACAAGATATTTATTAATAATGATAATACTGAGGTTTTATTGTTTGTTAGCTAAGGGGCCGAATTAAGCCCAGAAAGGACGTGATTTTGAAGCCCAAAAATTGTTGAAAATCAAGAAATAAATAAAAACCACTTTTTTCATAATTAAAAGAATTTGTTTGATTTTCCACAATAAATTATTGTACCATATTTAAAACACACTAAAAGTGTTTATTTATTGCAATAAGTGAAGTTTTGTTGAAAAAAATCGGCGGTGTTCAATTTCGTGAATCCTGCTTGAGTGTGTAGTCCGACCAGATATGTATTGAAAGTATTTTTGAATCAATTAATCATCATAAGAAAAAATGAGTAAATAATATCCCTTGCATTCAATATTCTCAATATTAGTTTTCCGAGCAATTATCAAATGAAAATATTATTAAAATATAAAATATTAAAACACGATATTAGTAAAATATTTATTTAGAATAATATTAAAAATTATTATTTTATTTTTGAGATATTTCCATTTTATATTACGCTTAGATCTGGAAATCAGCGGTTAAGGCTTAAGCACTTTTCAGGAATCGGCGCGCGTTCAATTTCGTGATAGATGAAACGGTTGCTTAAGCACTTTTAAAGGAGACTTTTGATGAAAAATATTTTTATTCATATTCATGATTTAAAAGTTTGAACAAGTTCAAAAAATTTACCTGGAGATCCCCTGTTCAAAATGATCAATAAATATGACAATTGTGGGAATATTATAAGAAATGAAAAAATCTTGTTTTCGGTTATAAGAGTTCTTAAGCCCAATTTTTTGGCCTTGGGCTTCATTTTAGCGCCTTATTGTTAGCAAATCACGTATCCCTGTTATTTGTTCTTGGGTGAATATCTGTTGCTTATCTTCGCCAATGAAATACTACTTTTCGTATAAATTTTTGAAAAAACGAACTCTACCTTTCCTACTTTTTGGGTACTTTACAAACAGCCATTATTTCGAAAATTATTCGGGCAACAATTTAGTATAAATAATTCCAAATTTTTTTAAAAAAATTATTAGAAGGAGAGTTGGTTGATACCGTCTTTTTATATCCGATTATCTTTTTCCAACAAAATTTGTTTGTATTGAAAGAGTTGTGTAAGCGAAAAATTCCACAATGGGATTTTTATATAACTTGAAAATATCAATAAACATAGAGATTAAACCCTATATAACATGTCTTTAAGTGAATTCATTCCTATATTTTTTGGATATTTTTATTTTTTGATTTCAAATATTTGAAATGCTTACAAAAAGTTGATATCGTACACAAAAAGTCAACTCAAAGAAACATGTTGCTACAACTTTTTGTTCATTTTTCTTGAAATAACATAATTGTTTTATGTAAAAATTATTCAATATATGCTTCTAAATTGAAGTTGCTGATGTAATAACATTAAATTCTATTTATTTTCTATTTTTATCAAAATTTACAATAATTGCATTTCTTTATTTAAATGCATTATTTTGATGAATAACATTTACAATGATCAAAATCCTTCTGATTTTTATTATAAAGAGTAAACATTAATTTCATTTAAATTTTTTTTTCATGTTTTTGTGATATTCAAAAATATTTCTCAATTCACATGTCACATCATTATATTGAAATTTGTTGTGCTTAAATGGAAAATTTTTCTAAAATGTACCAAAGGATTTTGATAAAACTGTTATAAATACAAAATATTGATTGTATTCTATTTAATGGTACTTCAAAATTTAAAATATCATTGTGGAATTTTTTGTAACAAATCGAAATAATATTATATGAAAAAATAATTAAACATGGAGTAAAATTTTATATAAAAACAATTCCGTTTTAACTTTACTATTATTTGATAATAAATAAACTAAAATATTCAAATTATGATAAAAATATTTCAATATTTTGAGAATTTCAAAAAAATCAGTAAATTTGCGATTTCAAAATTTTTTAAAATAAATTACAAAATTATATTTATTAAGGTACCTATGTAACATAGAAAAAATTTGGCTTGATTTTATTAAGGATAATATTCATTTTTTGGGTGTTTTTTTTTCGCTTACACTACTCTGTATTGAATTAATATTATTCAAATGAATAGTTTTTGCATTAACATCAATTCCTTTATCTAAAAGTAATTTTACTATTTCTATATTATTATTTTTAACTGCTATATGAAGTGCTGTTTCAAATTATTAAAACATATTATAAATTATTAAAACATATTCCAAATTATTCAAATGAATATTTTTTGCATTAACATCAATTCCTTCTTTATCTAAAAGTAATTTTACTATTTCTATATTATTATTTTTAACTGCTATATGAAGTGCTGTTTCAAATTATTAAAACATATTATAAATTATTAAAACATATTCCAAATTATTCAAATGAATAGTTTTTGCATTAACATCAATTCCTTTATCTAAAAGTAATTTTACTATTTCTATATTATTATTTCTAACTGCTATATGAAGTGCTGTTTCAAATTATTAAAACATATTCCAAATTATTAAAACATATATAAAATTAGAGATATTTTGATTAATTTCTTCTTCTTTAATCTGAAATGCTTTTAAAAAATTTAAGTAAATATCATATTCATGTTTTGGTGATGAAAATGTATTATAAACTAATTTACTTATAATAATATTAAATTGTATTTGGAAATTTTAAATCAAAAAATGTCATTACTTTTTTAATGGATGGCTGCAAGTTTTCTTCTGTTAAACTGAATACAATTTTCTCAAGCTCAATTAGGAATTTCAAGCAGGTTGATAGATCATTCAACTTTTTATCTCCTGTGTTTATGGTAGTAATATCATCATCAGGCATTTAGTTCCATAGAACGTTACATAATTTTTTAACGATATCAAATTCATATAAAATATTAATAAACTTGTGGTTATTCATTAATGTAATGCATATTGTAATGTATATTGTAATTCATTAATGTATTGGTAAATTTAGTCATTATTTAGTTAGACACGAAGATAGTGTTAAAGTTGTTTGTATTGTTTTTGCAAAAACAAAATCTTATGACAGTCATTTTATTTAGTCTAATTTTATCCATGACATGGATGAGTGATATGATATTACATATCCTATAAATTTCTTTTCAATATAATTTCCCATTACATACTGTGATGCATATCAACCGAGTAATGCACATCGTTATTTTAATTGAACGCGACGATGAGAAATTTGAATGGAAAAGCAGTAAAATTTGTGTGAATAAAATCATTATTTAATGAAAGCTAAAAAAGGCTCTTCAAGCCCTACATACAAAGTAGTGATGGTAGGAAATTCAGGCGTTGGGAAAACTACAATTATTAATAGAATTTATAGTGGAAATTTTTTGGAAAATCACGTCCCAACAACAGGATCACAATATGTTACAATAACAAGTAAAGTTGATGAACGTATAGTTAACTTAGAATTGTGGGATACAGCCGGGCAAGAAGCTTACCGTGGACTTGTAGGTTTTTATGCAAGAGATTCAAAAGGTGCTTTTTTGGTTTGTGATGTTTCAAAGCAAGATTCTTTCCAATCACTCTCACAGTGGGTAGACTTTGTAAAGGAATCAGCTCCAGATGCAAAAATATATCTTTTTGCAAATAAGGTTGATCTAGATGATAGAGTAATTACATCACAACAAATAGAACAATTTGCAGAAGATCAAAGTATTGAATGGTCAGAAGGAAGTGCAAAAACAGGCCAAGGGATAAATGATTTAGTATCAAATATTGCATCAATTCTCTATGAAACGTTTGGTGAAAATGGCACTACGCATAGTTCAGTTACTCTTGAAGATGGCAAAAAACAAAAATGTTCTTGTTGAGTTTATTCAAAATACTTTTTGTAAAAATTTATAATCTCCACCAGTAAATGATATATATATATATATATATATATATAGTCTATGTAGTTTACAACTGTTTAAATTGAGTTCATTGATTATTATTGGATTGTTCAAAAATTTGTAATTCTTGATTGCACGGAGAACGTTTAACGATAGGAAATAACCGATTTATCAGAGAAATTATGTCCGATTCTGATGGGGAATATTGGTCTCAATGGAGCAAACCAGAAAATGAGGCAATACGTCAATTATTTCTTGCCTTTGGAGGAAATGCAAAAACAGAACCATTAGTTGCATCATTCACAGATATTTCTCTTTGTTCAAATGATGAAGAAAATGCAAATCCAACTAAAGGCACCATTTACTTAACTACAAAGAGGATGATATTCCTTCCTAAAATAGGATTTCCTAAAAAAGGCGCTGCTCATGCTACTTTTGATTCACTCTATTATTTATCAATTAACAAATCAGATCTCATATTTCTTATTTCTGATTCCAATGTTTCAACAATTAAAATTAAGTTTAATGATTGGAACACTCTTTTACAATGTTTTATGGTATTTCGTATTCTTGCTGAAAGCTCAATAAAAAAATCCACAGATGTTCCCACGATCCTTAAAGAAGTTTCCTCTATTGATGTTTCTCGTGTTTCTTATACATCCATTGCAATTGATCTACCCAATTCAACAAAACCTAAGAAAGTTATTGAAACGCAACCCGTTGAACAGCATTCAGAAGTTGATGAAAGCACAAATCCATGGAACCATTTTACTCATGCAATTGATTTTCTTAATAATTTCCATTTTGACATAATCATCAAAATCCGAATTCTTTTTGTTCTAGCCTTAATATCATCATGTCTCAAGTACGTTGATTTTCTCACATTCATATCCATCTTATCCATTGGCCTTCTGGCGTTTACTGCGTGGAAATTAATCAATGAGGAAACCGCCAAAAACCGCCAAACTCTTGAAGAAACTCCAAAAGCTATGAAAGGATACTTTAAAGTGTGCCAATTCTTCCAGGAATATATAGGATGGAGGAAGCCACGTAGGACGTTTCTTATTCTTCATTTTTTCATTGGAACTGTAATCACTTATTTCATTCTCCCACCAAAAGTATATAAAACTATGATGGTGGCGTTGGCTGCAGGAATGCTGATAAGGGCGCTGTTCCAATTAAGCACAAATGAGAAAATTTGTTCATCTCCATTATATGCAACTTGATTAATATGTTCCATCTTTTGTTAGGAATAAAAGAATTTGTTTGATTTGTTTTAAGGAAAACTTTGAGTTTTATAAAGAAAAGAATAGAAAAATGTTATTTGCTGGAAACATTACAGAAAACGAAAATAAAATAAAAAAATATTTTTTGATGATGAAAAAGAATAATTATTCAAAGAACATTTAAACTACATAAAAAGTAAATTAATGAGTTATTCCAAATGAAATAAACAATAAATTATAGCTTGTAAATAATCCACAAAAATCATGTAATCTATTGAATTAAAAATTACAGTTTGTAAAATAAAATATGAAAATATGTTCCACCAAATGAAGTTAACCACCAAATGTTGCATGAAGCAAGAGACTTCGACTTATTTCTATGTTGTTATTTCTATTTTCATTCTATTTCTTTTGGTTTGACATGTAATTATTTTAATTTATTTGATATTTTTGGGCATTTCCAATCTGAAGAATATCATTTTTTAACTTTCTTATTAACTAAAAATGATTTTACTTATAATACAAAATAAAAACCAGTAGCTAAATATTTTTTATTCTTTTTTAATTCACCATTGTTTCATACTTTATTTTTTTTATTAAAATGGAGATTTCTTCAACAAATAAAAAAATTATTTCTCATAATTCATTCACATAACAACTTCTTGTTTATATAATGAATTCATTCACATAACAACTTCTTGTTTACATAATGAATTCATTCACATAACAACTTCTTGTTTACATAATGAATTCATTCACATAACAACTTCTTGTTTACATAATGAATTCATTCACATAACAACTTCTTGTTTATATAATGAATTCATTCACATAACAACTTCTTGTTTATATAATGAATTCATTCACATAACAACTTCTTGTTTATATAATGAATTCATTCACATAACAACTTCTTGTTTACATAATGAATTCATTCACATAACAACTTCTTGTTTACATAATGAATTCATTCACATAACAACTTCTTGTTTACATAATATGTAGAACGTTCTTCATATTTCCTTCCTTGTACGCGCCTGTTTTTGTATCCAATGCCGACACTTTTAATATTCCTTCTTCGTCCACCTTAAATGTCACTGTAATTTTTGGTTCTCCAATTTTTCCGTTTGTGATCCCTCCCATCAAGAACTCGCCCAAAAACGAATTATTTCTCGCTGTTTGATCTTCTCCCATGAAGACGGAAATTTTAATTTGATTCTGGTAGTCAGAAGCTGTTGTATAGTTTTCATGAACTTCTATTGGAATATTCGTATTCTTCGCGATGATTTTTTGCATTTCCCCATTATATAATTCAACTCCAAGTGAATGCGGTAATACCGAACGAATTCGAACAATGGGATATTCATTACCAGCGATATCTCCGCCAAGAATTGCTGCACCACTTACGACAGCAAGTTCGGGATGTACTCGTGTTAGATTTAATGGTTCTTTTCCAAAGTACTCTCGAAGAATTGAACGAACTTTTGGTATCTTCGATGACCCGCCTATAAGAATATAATCGTCAATATTCTCCTTAAAGAGGCCTTTATCTTCTAAAACGCGTTTGACAGGGTTTAAAATTCGATCAAATAATTCTGAATTAATGCTTTCAAATTCTTCGCGTTTAATTTCGATCTTATAATCAATGCCACAAAGTGATGGACACGAAATGGTCGTTTTCTGATTCTTTGCTAAAACGATCTTGGCTTCTTCACATTTATCTTTCACAAAGAGAACAGATCGTTTGTTTTGAAGAAAGTCACAGTTGTGTTTTTCTTTAAAGCATTTGGCGACATAATGAAGAAGATTATTATCAAAATCTTGACCACCAAGATGTGGATCACCATCAGTAGCTATGACTTGAAAATCGTTTTTATCAACGTTAAGAATAGAAACATCAAGAGTTCCACCACCAAAATCAAATATAAGAATTTTTTTGTTATTATAATTAGAATTTTCTTTCAAGCCACATGCAATGGCTGCTGCCGTTGGCTCTTCAATAAGACGTAGAACTTTAAGACCTGCAAGTTCCCCTGCTTTGCGAGTGGCTTGACGTTGGTTACTATTGAAATCAGCAGGAATGGTAATAACAGCTTCATCAATTTTAACGCTATAAAAATCTTCGGCAAGGCCTTTCAATTCTTTGAGAATTTCGGAAGAGATTTCTTCTGGCAAAAAGATCTTTTGACTATTTTGGAATTGGATTTTGATCTTAGGAACACCACCATCTTGAACAACTGTGAAAGGCCATAAGTCTTTGCATTCTTTGATTATTGGATCAGTAAATTTTCTTCCAATTAGTCGTTTAGAATCAAATACAGTAGAGTTTAAGTACTGACTTGCTTGATCTTTTGCTACATACCCACAGAGTACTTGGCCATCTTCTGTAAAAGTTACATAAGATGGAATTGATAATTTGCTATTAATAGGGATTATCTCAACTTCATTGTTTTTATAAACGGCTACACTGCTGTACGTTGTGCCAAGGTCGATGCCTAGGATGTAACGAACTTTTTGCTTCTTCATGAGAAGACCTTCTAAAAAATGGTATAAAAAATGCCTAAAATTATGTCAAATGATCGGCATTTTGTAAAATTCACAATTCTTATGAAATTTTACGGTTTTAATCAACACCAATACTTTGGCAAAAACAACCATTTGGCTCTAAATAAAGTCCCAAAAAAATATCTGCTAAAATGACTTACATAAGATGTAGTTTTAAGTGATATTCATTCTTTAGAAAATACATTGAAAAATCAATTTTTTATCGGAAATTGATTGATATCTTTGAATCTCATTCAAATGGCCCTAATTCATCAGATGTTTATTACAAGTAACATATTAAAATTAATGTATTATTTTATATTAAAAAAAATTAATCTAAACAACAATTCAATTTATTATTACTTTGTTTCTTCAGGTCTTAAAAATTGCACCAATTTCAAATATATTTCCAATGAGTCAACATTTACATGTTTTCCTCTTGCAATATTTGCAATATATTCCAAATCGACCTTAAGCTTTGCTTTTACGCCTTCAATGTTAAACAAATTAGATTTCACACCTTCAAAGTCCACACTTGAAGACTTATTCTTTCGAAACACAAGTAATTTATCCAAATCAGTTTTGATTGAAGTCAACAAAGTCTCAGATAACTGATAGAAATTTTCAAATAATGCCTTCACAATTTGTGTTAGCATTTCTTCATTTGCAATCTTAGACCCTTCTTTCGAAGCCCATTCGATATAAGGTGAAAGTGCAGCAACAGCATTCGGCGACGGTTTTAATTTCGTTGAATTTTGAACGCTTGTGCCGTTCATATTTGAAATGTATTGAATCTTTGCTATACAATTTTGAATGAGGTCTTGAGTGATTTCACTCTTTAATGAATTCGAAGTTTCTTCTAATGATTTAATGGGAATTTCCATTACTTTTAACAAGTGCAATGGTGTATATTTGGTTAGAAATTGTTGGATATTATGTAAATCATATGAAAATAATGGTTTCATTTGTTTTGATGAATTAATAGTTGCAAATCGACTTAATGATGATATTAATTTCATCGAAACAATCGCAAAATCTTTACTTTGTTCTATTACAAATTTATCTTCATGAAAAATTTCTTTGTAAAAGCGAACAAAGTTCGGTGAAATTGACAGCGCAAAATTATCGTCATCAATTTGCTTGAGTGGAGCAGTAAAAAGAGATTCAGCATCATTACAGAGCTTGTTAGATATGAGCTGACCATATATGTCAAGACGGAGTTTGGTAAAGATGCTTTTTGATCGATTACAATTTAGAATTTCTTGAGTAGCTTCATCAGAACGACATAGTGACTCACACAATGAAAAAAATTTGTTGAGGAGAACGTAGCACTGAAATTGTTCAGTTATATTTCCGATTGGAAAAGTTATTTGAAGCTCAAGCCATTGAGTGACAAGTGGCCAAAACGAGTAGAAAAGAAAATCGAATGAGGATGGTGATGATTCTATGATAAACAATAGGTCATTTTCCTTTGTTTGAAGATATTCAATAATTTTCGGCAAAACAAGACTGGCATTACTAGTTGACTTAGAGCTAGCACCGTTCAATGTGTTGATAAGAGGTGAAAGAAAATTGTTTGAAAATGATGAATAAACAATGTCTTGAATTCCCATAAGAGTTATTGCATGGAAGAGAAGGGTAAGTTCATCTTTTGAGCGTGATTTAATGCTTTCAGTAAACCTGTTTAAAAGAGTTTCGCAAAAAAATCCATTGAGTCTATCATATTCTGATTCGATTGGTTTTCTTTCAGATGGTTGATCAAGGCCAATAATTTTTGCCTTAACATAAGAAAAAGCAATAGATATGTCTATGAAGTTGAAAGTGTTCAATTCTTTTGAATTGAGTAATGTTTCAATTGATTGAAGATATTCAATTGATTCTAATGCAAGCGAGCATATAGAATATTCATAACGAATACTGTGAAGTTTGTCTGTTTGCGCTTTTAGTGGTTGCATTGATTCTTGAAGATTTTGTGATGCTTTTTCGATTGCCTTTTCTGTTGATCCTAATAATTTTAATAATCCACTCATAGAATCACCAAGTTGAATTAGTTGCTTTGATATTGAAACGAATTCTGTGTAATCATCATGAATGATTGTTGTTAACTTTCCTTTTAAAATTTCTGTAAAAGAATCCAGAGCTTTGTAAAATGCCTGCAAGTTATCAAAGTTATTTTTGTATTTCTCAAGGAAATCTTCGGGACTTTTCCAGTGAGGCTCGAGAAAGTCCGATATTTTCCACATTTCCTCAAGCCGAAAAGTGACATGACGAGATGGCTAAAGCCGTTTAATAATAAACAAGCAAAGCACGATGGAACGATACGCTCAAAACTTTTGTCAATTTTCCTTGGAAAAAGTTTCTCTAAGAAAGAGATCATGATTTCCAAGGCAGAACGTGATCACCCTTCAAGCAAATGGGCACAAACATTTATATTACTTGATGAAATAATTTTCAACTTGGATGCAGATAATATTATAGAATCTGTTGAAAAAACAATAAATCTTTTCTACGATGATATTTTATATTGCTTCGATATTACAATTGCAAAATTAATTTATTTATCATTTCTTTCACAAATAAAAAATTTTAATATCTACTTCAATTATATTAAAATAATTGAAACTAAAGAAAAAGAAATAAATAAAATTAATAATCGAATAGTTAATGTATTTTCACGTTTTCTTCTTTGTTTAGACACTCCAAGAATCTTATTTTCTACTTGATAAAATGATTGAATTTCATTTAATTTCAAAATTTGTTATTCAGAATAAAAAAACTTTTTATTTTTCGCATTATATGTTAACTGTAATACCAAATGATTCAAATGATATTCCATTTTCTGAATATTTTCATAAAAATTATGAAGAGCTTTCAAAGAATGATTGGGAACTTTATAAGAAATTAATTAAAGAAGGAGTTAATCCAAATGAACTCGCGAAAATCATTCGAAATGATGAAATAGAAAAACTTCAAGAAATATCATCACAAAATGATTTTGACTTTATTCAAACAATTGAGCCATCACTTTATGAAAGATGTTCATTCATTAATGAAGAAAATGTTACGTTAATTGATTATGCAGCATTTTTTGGATCAGTTAAATGTTTTAAATTTTTACTTATGAATGAAGCAAACATAAATAATACAGGCAAATATGCAGTTGAAGGTGGAAATCTTGAAATCATTCATTTATGTGAACAAAATCATTCAACATTTGAAGGTGCATTTGAAGCAGCAGTTAAATTTCATCGAAATGATGTCTTTAAATATATTTATGAGAATAAAATTGTTGAATATTCCTTCGAAAAGGTTGTCGATTTGGTTTTGTTTCCAACCAATGTGTGCATAAACATTAAAATATTACTCTTTTTCTTAGAAAACATTGAAATTGATGTTAATTATAAAAATGATTCAAATATACTTTCCGATTTTATTTACAAAATTTTATATTCCAAAATAATCATTGGAATTTAATTAAATTATTTAAGACTGCACTTATTTATGCATGTGAACAAGGTTACATAGAATTGGTTAAATTATTTCTTGAACAAGAAGGAATTGATATTAATGTTCAAGATATTTATTTGATATATTTAAATTATATCAAAAAAATTTAGAATTTCAAAATAATACCTGGAAATTATTTAAATTATTTGATACAGCACTTATGAAAGCATCTAAAAGTGATTACTTAGAGGTAGTTGAATTACTTCTTGAAAAAGTATCAATTGATATTAATGCTCAAGATATTTTGTTGTTTTATTTTATGTATTTTTTAATAATTTTGGATTTCATTATAATATTTGGAAATTATTTAAATTATTTAATACAGCGCTTATGTTTGCATCTGAAAAAGGTTATACAAATATTACTAACTTGCTTATTGAACAAGGAAACATCAATACAAAAAATGCTTATTTTTTCTGTTTATAATTTCTATTGATTATTTTATGTTTATAAATAATATTTGAAGATTAATCTAAATATTTAAAACAGCACTTATTCTTGCTTCTGAAAATGGTCAAATAGAAATAGTTAAATTACTTCTTGAACAAGAAGGAATTGATATTAATGCTAAAGACATTTATTTGTTTTATTTAGAATTTATTTTAATAATTTGGAAATTCAAAATAATATTTGGAAATTATTTAAATTATTTAGTACAGCACTTATAGAAGCATCTAAAAATGGCAATACAGAAATTGCTAAACTACTTCTTGAACAAGAAGGAATTGATATTAATGCTAAAGACATTTATTTGTTTTATTTGATATTTATTTTAATAATTTTTGATTTCAAAATAATATTTGAAAATTATTTAAATTATTTAGAACATCACTTATGCATGCATCTTTAAATGACAACATAGAAATAGTTAAATTACTTCTTGAACAAGAAGGAATTGATGTTAATGCTAAAGATATTTATATGTTTTATTCGAAATTTATTTTAATAATTTGATATTTCAAAATAATATTTGGAAATTATTCAACAAATTTAGAACCGCATATACTTTGGCATGTACATTTCATCACGAAGAAATAGTTAAAATATGGGAATCACCTTATTACTCCTTGTTAAGAGGGAAAATATTTTTAATAAAATCGGAAATGAATAAACAGTGTTTATAAACAGTCTCTTTCAGTTCTTTTCATCGTGGTGTGTTACTCTCTCAATTCTGAAGAACAGTATTCTTCTTTCCACATATTAAAAAAAATTAAATGAATAGAGTAACGCATAGAAAAACAGTTAAATTAGTTCTTTTACATGTTTATTATCGATAATAAAACTCTGCATAAAATATATAAATTTACATTCCATTGTCAAAAATTTGATCAATTTTACATAAAGTTGAAAAAGATATTGCTGTGAACTGCCTTTAAATATAGCAAAAAATTTAGTTACTCATGAAACAAAAACTATTGATATCAACACCTTCTTTATAGAGCTTATTAATGACTTGACGCTTAATGCATCATATAAAATATAATTTATTTTTAATGTACATTGACATTGTTAATAACCATGGTTAATAAGTAATATAAGATATATTTTAAAACGCGACCACAGTTTGATTCAGAAACAACATTTTTTTGCTTGCGTTTTAATTATTTTGGTTTAATTGGAAATATGTAAAATTAATTTAAAAATAATTTAAAAAAAAATAAACTTAGGCTGTTGAAACTAAAGAGATTAGCTTCGGGTAAACAATGATTATTAATAAAAAGGTTTATTCACTTGTTTTGTTTAGATGGTTTTTCAGTATTATCTGCTTTCGCTTCAAGGTAATAATTTAAGAAAATAAGCCCGAAGATTGCAGTACCAAGAAAGGTACAAACTGAGTAAAGGGTTTCCATCTGTCCCATGACCAAAAATATCTTGTTGTCACTTTTTGTTTATCTCAATGCAATTTTATAAGAGGAAAAAAAATAAAATAAACATATATATAAAGATTTATTTATGCTAAATTTTCATGACAACTTATCCAAAATTTTTGAAGCTTCATTTGCTAAGCTTTTACCATTTGGAGAAAATTTATGTGACAAATTTCCAATTAATGGTAAAATTTCATATAATTTATTATTTTTCGCAATTTCCAAAGCATCTTCAAATTGTTCATTTTGGATCAACAGCAAACATTTTAAGTGTTTATCATTTACACATTGTTCAATTAACAATGTGACCAAATCATTTTCAGCATGAACATATTTTAGCCTCACCAAAACCATATTTATAATCTTAGCAAAAATATCATTTGGTGCTTTTTCTTCCAAATTTTTCAGAAATATTTTTAATTTTCCCAAATCGTCAGCTACAAAAGTATCCGTCAAATTCTTCGAAATATTTAACAAGTCAAGACTACATTTCTTTATTATTTCCAAAGCCAAATCGATTTGATTACCGATTAACAAATAATTTATCATTGATTCGGCCTTTTTTTCACCTTCGAATAATGTCAAATCCAAAGAAATATCATTTTTCACACAATAATCACAAAATTTCATTTGCAAAGGTATTATTTTTAAATATTTCAAAACAGTATCTTTTTCATATTTATATTTTCGATTCATATTTCCTTCTTCAATGTTTCTTATATGAGCTTTCGCAGAGTTCATTGCGAATTCGAGATATTTTTGTCTAATTCGAGGATTTTTATTTGATTTAAATAATTCAAGTGCAGAAAACAATGCCTCATCAGTACGATCCAAAAACATTTCGATTTCATACTTTAATAATATTAATGATTTCTCATTTGATAATTTTAATATTTTTTCTAAGAATGATCCGAAAATTATTAAATTTTCGTCAACTTTCTTTAATCTAAATTGTAATCTCTTTAAGAAATTATATGAAATAGCAGTAAGAAAAATAGAATTGAAAAATATATCCCATCTTTCTTGTAATGTTTCAACTTTATTAAAATATTTTAATGCTTTTTCAAAGTTACCACATGATGAATAATATGATATCATCTTAAACAAAGGCGAATAATTTTTCAAATAATATTTTAACAATTGGAAGTTATCAACTGATTGGAAAAGAGTTGTAGAATCAACAATAGCTTTAATTCTTTTATAAAAATAACACGTAGAATTATTATTATTATTACTATTCATGATTAAATTACTTGGATCATAGGATAAAACTTCATTTTTATCATTATCATCAAAACTAAGTTTTTGTACATTCGATTGAAATGATAAAATTTGATTTTTGTTTTGTTTCTTTTTACGTGGTGAAAATGAAAACACATTAAAGTCTTCAAGTGTAATTTCTTCTTCTTGTTTTTCCTCATAAAATTCCGGTAAAAATTGTTCGATATCTAAATTAATTATATTCGAAAGAGTCGGATCGAAAAATTGAATATGCGTGAAACAATTAATATATCTTTGTACAATGTTAATAGTGTTTTGTGATTTCTTATTTTTCCTATTTTCACAAAAATCATTATTAACACCAATTTTAAAACATTTAAGTGAATACTCATCATTTAAATCGGGACATTTAACTTTCCAAATATTCGAAATCTTTTTAGCTAAATCTAAGTTATCATAATCATAACAAATTTTTATTAATTCTTTTCCTAATTCATTTGTATTAAAGTTATCAAATTTATAATTAACTTTATATTTAGTATTAAAAAAACAATTTATAAATTCATTTAATATTTGAGAATATGAAACAATTTGTGAAAGACTATTAAATATTTGTGATTTGATTTGATATTTTTCTTTTAATTGGAAACATTCAGTTAAACCAAAGATTATTTTCGGCAATTGTATACTTGCTAAATATTCAGATGAATGATCAATTATATTAATTTGATCAATTTTCGTATATAAATCTTTAAAAACTAAATTTAATATTTCATTTGGATTCCTCATAATTGGTAAATATGTTTTTAATGACTTAATTATATATTGTATATCTAATTCAGTAGAATCATTTAATTTAGGTATTATTAATGATATAATTTCTTTATCGATATTAATGTTCTCGAATTTATTAAGTAATTTTTGGATTGTTTCAATATCATTAATATTCTCAAGAATTGTCGAGTTTTGTGTTTGACTTATTACCCAATTCTTAGGTATATAATCAAAGAAATCATTTGTTTTTTCATTGATTTTATATTTAGCAGGTATCGATTCTAATATTTCATTCTTTAAAAAAGGTGCAACATTTAATAATTCAGTAATTGATTTATTTGCTTTTAATAAATTTAATGCTTCTTCTCTAATAACATGTGAAATATCGAATTTATATTTATAATATTCACATAATTTAGTCGCAAGAGAATATTCATTTTTACTTAATAAAAATGATAATGCATTCTTTAAAGGAAATGGATTTACTCCAAGTTTTGATATTTTTACTAATAAAAATACTGTTTCATATAAATCATTATTACATATTTCAAGAATTTTAAGTAATTCTTCTAAATTAAGTTCGGAAATTATAGGTTCAATGATCTCTTTGGTGTCTTTAGAAGATATCCGTAATATTAAATTTATTAATAAATCTGTTGGTAATGGTTCAAATGTAAATAATTTACGAATACAAGTACATATAAAACGTTTTGAAGGCCCATTTTGAAGTTTATTATCAAGTTCAATAATAACCTTTTCGATTTGTTCAGGTTCTAAAATCGAAATATTATATAAACTTTCTGGGATAATATTTGTAAAATTGTTTTCATTATTTTGATTTTCTTTATTAATTTTCGAATATTTTTGAAGAATCAATGAATAGTTTTCATTTAATTCTTCTGACTTTGATAATTGAAATGCTATTTTAACAATAGGCAAATCATTTAAATATGATAAAACTTCATTAGAATCAGTTCCAAATTGTAAAATAGCTTCAATTAAATCGAAATTGAAATATGAACATAATTTTTTAGCTGAATCTAATGCATTATTTTCTAAAAGTTTCGAAATTAATAAATTCGGTGGAATATTTAATATTTCATATAAATTATTTCCAATTTTTTTAATTGGTAAAGTTACTGAAAAAATTGAATTTAAATATTCGAAAAATGAATTAATTAAATTTGCATTTGAAATTTTTGGTAATTCTTTCCATTCATTTGCATTTAATCTCGAAAGTTTTAATATATAAAGAGAAATATCTTCTTTCTTAATGACATCCATATTATCATTATTTTTACGTAATTCGAATAATTTTTCGGTAATTTCACTTATTGGCTTTTGAATTAATTCATTATAATTATTAAATGAAAAATATATTTCTTCTTTAACAAGATCATTATTAGGCACAATATTATTTAATCTAAATTGATTCATTTTCTTTAATTTCATATAATGTACATTATTTTGTGCTTTCTCTGATATAATTTGATCAGCAATATCAAATTCACCTGCTTCAATAGCTTTTTTATATAATAAATCTTTAGATTGTAAAATAATATTTATATTTTGTGAATCTGATAAAACGCATGAAATTTGAAGCTTTTTTACTGACTCTTTAAGTTTTTCTTGTAATTTAACATCTTCTGAATATGATAATAATAAAGGAATTAATGCTTCGACAACATTAGTTTTACTAATAAATTCATTTTCATTAATTTTAGTAATAAAAATTAATGAGAAAATATCAATTGTAAGTTTATTTAATGTGTTTTTGTCTTTGATTAAATTTAATAAATATTCGATTTTTTCAATTATTTTTGGATCATTTTCATCAGATGTTAATAATTGAAGTGAATAACATAACGTAAAATAATAATTAATAAAGTCTTTATCAATAAGAAGTTCTTTATCATCAATTGAAATGATTGATATGTTTTGTATTGATTCAAATGGTATATAATCAAATGTATCGAAAAAATATTTCATTTGTTTCGGTAATGATTCTTTAATTAAGTCTTCTGATGTTTTACAAATTCCTGTTAAGTTCTTTAAATGATTTAATAGTTCATTTTCATTGGAAATTCGATTAATAAAATCATTCGCAATGGATTTCGATTTTGGTAATAACTGTGAAATGTTTAATATCCATGATGAATAATTCATAAAATCATCCTTTAAATGACTGAGAATTGCAAAGCCTTGGAGATCAGGGAAAAGCGCTAACGATTGAAGCGCTGTTTCAATGTCTGTTTCGAATTTTTCGAAAAATGATTGAAATGCAACATCAAGAAAATGTGTATGTTCAATGGCAGATGTATTGAATAATGAAGCAAGTCTGCTATTACCGCCAAAGAATGATACTTTTGGAAACTTATATTTCACAAAAAAGTTGTTTTGAAGCTTGACACCATAATCTTTAAGTTTATAAAAATTTGGTATTTGACATAATTGTTCGATATCAACATGCTCGTTGATCGAAATGTGTTCGTATGGAAATACATTTGTCATTGAAATTCCATATTTCTCATAAAATTTTGCTAAGATTTTGTCATTGAGTCTAAACTTGATGTATCTACTGAAAGCCATAAAGAGACCTTGAGATTTTAAAAACATTGAAATAAGAGCTTCCCCTTCTTTGATAAAATCTCTGGAATAATAATCAGGATTATTTAAAAATCTTAAAATAGGTTCAAAAGAACTTATCTTAAATTGGGAGGTATAGTGTATTAAATATTGTAATTCATTAAAATTATCTGAATTTAAATTATTAAATTTTAATAAGCAATAACATAACCAGTTTAAATCATAATTTGAAAATTTCCTTGTTTTTGTTAATATTTTAAATGGTGGCTTTGAAGAAACTAAAGAATTTAAAATTAATTGACTAGATTTTGGATCAAGTGATGAAACAAAAAATTGTGAACAAATTGGATTCATTGAGCATAATTGTCGAATTAACATTACTTCTTTCTCCGTATTTTGGAGCTTTAGATATGAAAACTCTCCTTTTTGTTTCATATATGGAGTTTGAATGTAAAATATTCAATTACCAACAGCAAATGTACGTTAAAGAGACACAAATAGACAAATTATTTTACTTAAAGCTCCATACGTAAAGGGGCTTATTCAATTTTAGAGTATGTATCACTTTGTTTAAAAGTATTTGTACTTGCTTTTATGTAGAGATGTTTTGCTTTATTTGCCTGATTTATTGATCGCTGCTACATGAATCCATATTTTTTTATTAATAATATCTTCGATTATTCCTGTGGTTGTTTCAGGAATTTTTTCAATAATATCCATTGTAATATTTGTTTCTACTTGATAAATAATCAATATTTTATATAAGATGATGTATCGAGTGGTACCAAAATTTTGTTTCCCTATGACACCATTATATTTTTCATTAAAATCTGATTTTATTGGAATTGTCCTATATTTGGAGCATTGGGGGTTAATACACATTTAACTGAATTATCAAATGAATAAATATTTATTGTTTGTTGATATATATGTATATATATAATAAAATATATTAACTTCATATGTATGTGTTGTATGTCCTATTCACTGAAAGGAGACTGTTCTTAAGAACAATAAATCTTCTTCAATTTACGAAACACGAATCACATATTACAATGAATCATATTTAACATGTTACCAAACAAATTCTTTATTTAATCATCACAATTTATTTAATAATCGATAATCATACATTGTATCTTATTTCCAACCCTTACAGCGCACGAAGCCTCTGTTGGATGCAAAGAGAATGCGTCAGGCACTCCTGGGAAGTCCTGCACTTCGGGTTGCTCCAAGTTATTCTCGTCCTCGAACAAGAACGACCGCAACTTATTTCCATAGCATCCCACAGCGAAAGGCAGATACTTATGGATTTCGAATTGCTGTATTGGCAATTGCGTACAAATTTTATTCGGAAGTGTTTCCATCATTCGCATATCGATGATTGACACATATTTTTCGTGCGCAGTCATTAAGTACAACGGCATTGCCAATGTACAATTACAATTCACTAAATCGACGCCACAGCCATCGATTTTAGCGACGGCCTTTTTTTCACGCACGTCAAATATCGACAAATCATTCTGCGCGATATAAAACAAAGAAGAATATGAATTTAACCATTTCATATTATGTATATTAATACGTGGAATTCGAATATCGATAATTTTCTGTTGTGTTTCAATGTCGAATATATGAGCCATCGATTTACCTGTCGAATGTAATATTTGGAATGAACTTGAATTGTAATCAGCTATAGCATTATTACATATATCGGGTGGCGTCATCCAAAATGAGACAACTGAATCTTCAATGATATTAACATCTCGAACAATAACTTGTGATTTATTACTTATTGCTAATAATTTCATGTCGTCAATGTATTGTAAATATGAAATTGTTTTATTCGTTTCAATACTAATGTTAAATAAAGGTTTAAATCTTGTTGTTAATGAAGATTTAAAGATTTTGTTCGAAACAAAATCATCATAAACTATAATACCACTATCCATAACTTGACTATGAATATTACCATAGATATCACCACATGCAAATAGTCCAGATGGAGAAAATGCAGGAATTCCAATTAATGTTGATTCGACATTCATTGCTTTCGATGAGAATATTGGCGGATTTAAGTTAGACGCAGTACTTTCGACGATTTTAGTTAAACAAGAATTCGTTAAATTACTTTCAAGTGGTTGTACATTTTTATCATCGAATTTATTTGATAAAAATAATAAAAACTCAAATAATCGTTCTTTGACTCTCCGTGATGGTTCGAATTGTAATATTTGTAATTCATGTCCTAATAATGTAACTAATGGATTATTCGCTTTATCATCTCTCCATTCACTTAAATAGTTTTGTAATGACGCTAAAAATTGTGGGTTCTCATTACTTAATGCATGTGATAAAGCTACAAGTGATTCTTCACGAACTAATTGATATGGATCATTTAATGATAATATTAAATCATAATATAATTCAGTTCGTAATCGTTCATCAACATTAATGCTTGAATTCATTGTAGTTGTAATACGTGATACAAATGTAGCTCGACATAATGGTGCTTTTTCATCACAAATCTTTTTAACAGGAAATTCTAATGGAACTTTCATATTAGATAACATTAAATGTGATAATGTACGAATTTTAGTTTCATTATGATTAACTAATTCTTGTAAACGTGTCTCTAAGTTTTGTGAATGATATAATTCTAACTTTTGTGGATCAGTAGAAAATAATAATAAAAATGATAAAGAAGCTATAATTAATTCTTCATTATTTGATTTAATATGTTCTAACCAAAATAATACCATATGCTCAAACGACTTTTTCATTGATTTATCGAAAAGAGCGCAATTTACTATTAAATAAGAAAAATATGTAATCGTTTCAGGGTCTTGTAAATCTTCTAAAATATTTGATTTTAATAGAATAGAAAATGCTCTAGTGTTTAAAAACTGAGATACAGCAGATCTAGAGCTTCTAACATAATTAGAACAGAATTTTATAGAATTAGCTCTAAATTCAGGTATAAATAATAACAATTCTAAAAATGGTAACTCATCAGGTACAGGTCGTCCTTTGGCAGGGAATAACATCCACGTTTGAAGTTTCCTAACTTGTTCTTCAAGTAATTCGGACATACTAAACAAGTTAGTTGGCGATGGATTTAAACTTTCTTTAATCGAATATAATGCACGATCTACTTGTAAATCAAATGAATCCCATAAAGGATGATAAGTTAAGTCAGGTAAAGCAGGTTCTGATATTGGTAATGTCGAAACAGATTTCATCATTCTAACAGCAAATATAAAATTAGTGAATAAACTTGATAAAAACTTATTTTGTCTAAAACAAGAATAAAACAATTGTAAGTTATCTTGTAATGATTCATAAGCCATTTTATCGACATATGAAACTAACGCTTGCTCAAGTAATGATAACATATCATTAGCACATTCGGAATCATTAAATAAGTCGATCATTGATTGTAAATCAATTTCGGATAATAAACCACTTCGAATATCAGAATAATTTTGTGTTTGCCATAACAATGCGACTTTTGCAGGTGTTAACATGCATGATGTAAATAAGTCACATGGTAATCGTGGGGTATATAATAATGAGCCAGAAGTTGCTGCAAATATTATATAGTTTTGATGTAAATTACTAAGGACATCTAAGGCCTTCTTGGCAAAATTACAGTCTAATATAAAAATAGCACTTCGATCAATTTCATCGCGGAGACGTTTAAGCCCATCAATGTCATCATGAATCGGTGGCTGTTGTGTCATTTGAAAATATTGCTTGCTTTGATTAATTGAAGTGGTTTCTTGATAGTTATGTAATTCATTGTTACTTAATGATGTTTTAAGTGAAGTTTTAAGTTTGCTCTTAGATTGGGAAACTGTGGGAGTCATACGTGACTTTTGTGATAGAGTTGGATCAAGAACATGATAAACTAATAATTCAGAATCTTTAAGGGGAAGATGACTTCGATTACCAACAGATACTGATTGAAATGAAATGGAAAATTGACATTGATCATCACGAATTAATGTACGATATTCTTTTTCAACACCAGATTTGACTGTCTTGGTGGCCATCTTAACATCAAGGGCTGAAACATCATTCCAACATAAAACTTTAGGTGGTAATGATTCTTCATCAAATGCATATTGTTGTATCGAGGCAAAATCATCTGTTATCTTACAAAGAACATGAATTGAAGGAGCATGTAATGAAATTTGTGGAATATGAATATCAACAGATGGTCGAGTATTGACATAATTGTTAGGAAATGGCTTCCATGTTGCAGTGGTTTCTTGATCAGTTAATAATTCTATTTTTGATTTCCAATCAAGTTCTTGATTCATTTAATTGTACGTTGTCGAATTTGTTTTCATTCAAATAATAAAATATTTCTATATAAAAAATTGACAAAACATTTACAAGAATATAAAAACAGAACATTCGTATACAATATTTTTACTAATTAACAAATGTGCACATAATCCGATTTGGGCGTGTTGATTATTTTTTGTGCAATGTTGAAATTAATTAATTTTTTTCGGATCTAAAATTAAATTTTTCAAAAATCTTTCACACTATTTTGGGAGCATTCAAGGAGACTTCTGTTTGCTTGTTCTATGGATCTTTGTAGTCTTATTCCAATAGATTGTGATATTAACACTTTGTTAGAAAGATTTTTTTTGGTATTTTTACTTACTTCAATTGCTTTCGTAATGTTTGAAATTTGTTGAAGTATGTTTTCCTTTGTAGTCTGTGATTGTAAAATAATTTCTTGATGTTCATCTATTTTAGAATTGAATTTTTCAATTACCCTTAGAGTGTCTTCTTGCTTGTTTTGTATTTGCTGGAGTTTACAACGAAAATTTTCTATTTTTTTTGATTGCAATTCGTTTAACTTTTGTGCTCTTTCTGTTTGCATACGCTGTTTGAATGTTTTAGCGCTTTCAATAGGTGCTGGGCCAATAAGTATTTCTTTGATTATTGATTCTAAATTTACAATTTGTTTTTTATTTTTAAATGCTTCATCATAACATAATGAAATAATTTTTCTGTCAAGTGTTTGAACTAATTTCCGATATGCTTTTATAGAATGTATTTCTGCCTTTATCTGTGCATTTTCAGCTATTTGATCTAAAAATTGCTCTGTTTCACTCATTTAAAATAAACGTACGCGAAATGTTTTACTATTTCTCCATATGTATTATCATCATCAATAAAATTTATAGAACTGATATAGAGCAATGAAGATGAAAATATATTTAAAAAAGAAAAATAGATACATCACATTATTTTTTTATTCATGAAGACAATTTATTTGAAAAGTGTCTTAAAATTAATCCTTAAATATTTCATTTTCAAACATAGAATGAAAGTGCCGCGCATATGTTATCAACTTATCAACTGATTCACCACCAAATTCTTTTTTTATTTTTTGAAATCTTCTTAAGAAAATTGTTTCATTTGGCACTTGTATATTATCTATTTCATCTTTAAGTAATATTAATAACGAAACCACAAAACATTTAAAGAAATGGAATATATCATTATATTGTGCGATTTCGTTCCAAATCTTTTGCAAGTCACTTGCTTTAAACATGTATAAAAACCAATTAGAACAATCTTCCACCATAAAATCCAACGATATAATGTCTTTCTGAATTAGATAAGGAATAACAGATGGTAACATTTTGCAGAAAAATAATGTAACACGTAATAACGCCGTGGAAAATAATTTTTGCATTCGAAGACTATTAAAATCAGAAAATAACCCGAAAATATAAATGTAATTCAGTGTTTGGAAGAGATGTTTTTCGCATAAGTCTTGTTTGCTTTGATCGAAATCTTTTCCAAACTCAGAAACATACGCATCCAAAATTACATATAAAAATCGTACATTATCACATAAGAATTTGGACCCATCCCAATTATAATGTACATATGTTAAAATTACGTTGTGCATTATTTCACGAAGTACTTCTTCTTCATTTAGTTCAGGTATTTTAGATATATTAGTGTCAACTTTTTCAACAATTTCTTTGAAGACTTTTTGATTTTCTAGAATTGGTTCATATTTTTTATCAAACATTTGCTTCCAGTTATCCCGAATTTGAATATAATCGGCATTGCATTCAAATTTGGGATTTTTGAATGTATCGGTAAGTGAAGTGAACCTTTTTTGTTCGTTTAAAGGTGAAAATTCTTTTATAACCTTAAAGCCCTCGATTGTTTGTATAATATCACCAATAGGATCAGGTGGCATAGAATTTTGTGGAATTAGAAATGTGGTATGTGCATTTGATGGACCACGATCAAATGGATTGATTAAATAACAATATGGCATTGAATGATATGAAATGACTTGGTACTTTTGTTTAAGAAATATTATGAAATCAGATAAAATTTGGTGTAAATTGAAAGAAGTTTCATTATTATCAATTTCAGATCGAATACCAACGATCTTGAAAAACAAAGGAGACTTTTTATTTGATTTTTGCTTGGATTGTGGGTATATTTTATTATTGAGAATTTGCGGACCTTTTTCAAAATCATCGAAAATTACATAAACTTCATGATTTTTTAAAACAATTTTGTAGCAAAAATATTGAGCCAATTCTCTAACTTGGTCGGGAGAGCTTCCTCTTGGAATTTTATCATTTTTATCATCAAGATTTCTTTTATAAAAATTTAAGTAAACACTTCCATTAACTGTGTTTAATAATATAATGCCTGGTAATGTTTGTGAATTTTCGAAATGAACTTCAGCTCGAAATTGGAGAGTGTTTTGAGCCGACATTTTTTTCAACCGTTTAAAAAATTCATCACATAAAAATTAACTGAGTGTGTTAGCTATGTTTTTCAACTGCTTCCAGAAATGGACAATAAAAAATTCATTTTTCGTGTATATTATTATAATTTTAGTCATATGTTGTACATAGAGTTTCATTATTTTCGCATTTTTTCTAAATATATATTATGACAAATTAATCAATTTTCGATGAGTTTTAACTTGCAGAATTTCCATAAAATTAAAAAATAAAATATAATTTACACAAATTCATAAAAATATTTTGACCCAAAGTCAATTGTTGATTTCTTTCATATTCTTGATCAAAACCGAAATGAAAGAAGCAATAGTCTGTAAGAATAACATATCTTTCTCCTTGAATGATCCATGGATCTTATTTACCAATTCCACCACTCCAAGTATTTCACCTTTTGCACATGTAATTGGAGCAACGCATAAAGATGTTGTCTTAAATCCTGTTTGGCCATCGATTTCTCTGTTAAACCTTTTGTCATTATAAGGGTCATTAACAAAGAGACTATTTTTAGTTTCTGCGCACACACCAATGATTCCGCTCGATAACGGTATCGTCGGTGGCACTTTTCCGCCATCAATGACGTACGTTTGGAAAAGTTTGTTCTCATGATCAATTAGAAAGATAGAAGCCCTACGAGAATCAAGCGCCTTTCGAGTATGAACAAGTATGTCTGTTAAAGCTTTTTGTATATCTTCATTTTTTGATATTGCATTAGAAATCCCAAAGAATAATCGAAGTTGATTCGACATCTCAACAGAATCTTTATATAGACGTGCGTTTTCAAGAGAAATACCACAGAAAACATTGAAAATTTGGATGATGTTCATATCCCATGTAGTAAAATCATTCCCGTCAAGTTTGTTAATCATTTCAGTAACACCAATTACTTCACCCCTTTGGTTAAAAATAGGAACTGATAAGATAGATTTGGTATGATATCCATTCTTTAAATCTGTTTCTTTATCAAATGATTCATCCTCATACGCATTTGATATGTTTAACGCTTTACCTTCGGTAACTGTTCTACCAACAATACCTTTTGTTATTGGAATATCAATACAATTCTTAAGACCGCGATGAAATGAAGTAATTAAATGATCTCTTTTTGGTGACACTAAAAAGAGAGAACATCGGTCTGCTTTTGTAAGATATCTACCTTTTTCCATAATAATCTCACTTAATCTTTCTGCGTCAAGTTGACCCGAAATAATTTCTGCTACTTCTAATAAAGCCGACAACCCTTCTTTTTCAGCAGTTCTTTTTTCGAAGTCAAGTTGAATTTTGGAGAATTGAAATGAATCATGCACCGATAGAGCAATAAACGGCGCCATCTTTTTGAGAGTTTCTTCATCGTCTCTAGTAAAAAACGGGCGGTTTTTAGGGCGCCTCAAAACGATGGCGTAAAAAATATGTTTTTCTCTGTAAACAGGAATTGCAATTAAAGGATCGCCATTTTCACCATCATGTAATGAATTATATGAAGGGTTTTCTTTTGTGTTCATTATGTTTATTATTGTTTCTGATTCTAAAACTTTTTCAACAATTCCGCCTTCGCCAATTTGTATATCTTCTTGTTTCTCAGTATATTTGTTAATTTTTTTCTTTCCTTTATCATATGTCCAAACTTCACATGTTTTACAATCGAAAAGATTACTTATTCTCTTTAAAAATGATGGAAGTTGATCTTGTGTAGTTCGAAGTTGAAGTAAATCTAATAGAATTGGTTCTTGAATGTTTTGATTTAAGAAATAGCGGCTCATGATTTGAAACTTATGTTGGAAAAAAGTTACAAAGTTTTGATCATTTTGATTAAATGGTTCAGACCCAAAATCACGTGAAAGTGTAATTATTGCATACAACGCATTTTGATTGTCAAGAATGGGGAAAATCATGGATGGAGTTCCACTCATAGAGTATAGTGAATCTGTAGTTGCATCATAAGATGGATGTTTTTCTGGATTATTTGTAATAATAATTGTTTTTTTGGAATAGACCTCTGAAAAAAGGCCAGTCGAATTTTTGATAAATATGCTCTTCCTTGGTGAGAAAAAGACATCAAGAGAAGGAATATTAACCCAACAAATTCCTTGACTGCAATTTAAATTTTCTTTAAAACATCTTTCAATAGCTTCATATACAGAGGTTTCAGTAACTCCCTTAATAAAATCCTCGAAAAATCTGTCAAATAAAACATATTGAGAATCATTAATTTTTTTCGGATGTACATTTTCTTCTTCCACTCTAACTGATAATTTTGTTAAACGAGGGAGTTTTGCTTGCGAATTGTCTGGAGTCTTATTTTGATTATTTTTATAATTTTGTGTGACAATAAAAGGATGAAATTTCTCGATCGAAACTCCATTTCCATGTACTGTGATGCTTGGTTGGTAATTAAAATTTTGTCCTTTTATACGATATGCCTTCGTTTGGTAAGACATTCGTAAAATCCGTTATTTTGGAAAAAAATTTCTATCGTTCTTTAAATTTTCAGCCTAGAGTCACATCTCTTTGCTATTAACATAGTGTTAGGATGAATATTAGTGCGTTGTAGATATCTAAATGGTTTTTTTGCATGGTTTGTCATCATCCTGTGTTCAATTTTTTCATTTCTTTTACAAATATGTATTTACTATTTAACTTTTGCTATTGTATTATTAAATTTAAGAATATAATTTTATTGCAAATGTGAAGTAAAAGAATTATGAAATTTTCGTAACACATTATAATTTTGTTTTAAGAATGATACAATAAAATAAAAACAAACAGAATTAATATTGCTATTTTACATAGTTTATTTATGTTTTAACTCTTAAAACATTTTACATATAAAATTATTTGTGGTGAAGAGGAGGAAGATTTGAATGCTTACTCAATCCAATGCACCTTGCATGAACAAGATGTTGTCCTGGGTTTGAAGATGGAACGCTTGTTATGACTTTTAAAGATGATCCTGTTGATGTTTTTTCTGTTGATGCCACCGTTGCTGTTGTTGCAGCTGTTTTTGCTTTTGCAGTCTTTACTGTTGTCTTTGTAGATGATGCTGTTGTAGTTTTTGCTTTTGTTGTTGCAGCTGTTTTTGCTTTGGCATTTTTCTTTGGTGCTGCGGATTTTGTAGGCTTTTTCTTTTTTGGTTCATCATCTGAAAAATCATCATCCGATGACTCTAATTCTTCATCAGAATCGTTCGAGTCTTCGAAGGAAAACTCCGAATCAGACATTTATCAACTAATATAATGCCATTTCTATTTTTATTCAATTTTTTGACTTTTCCCAGAATTTGGCGCCAAAATCGAAATCCAAGACATTTGATGTGAAAAATAATTCGAATTTCCGCTCAGTAAAAGTGACAGTGGTTGCTCGTAAATTGACTAGGTTTGTTCCGAATAAAGAAATGTTCGGAAACTTATTTAATCCAGCAGCGATGGCAGGAATGCCTGGAATGCAACAACCACCTCCACAAGAAGAAAAAGAAGAAGATGGAGGAGTTCCTCTTCCACCTGGTTTTACCAATAAAGTAACCGATTTTGAAAGTAAAGCTGGAAAAGCAAAAATCAAAAAAATTAATCAAAAGCTTGGTAACTCTATTGCATTCACACCACTTGTTACTTCTGTTTCTCCATGTATCATGCTTTTTATCATCAACAGTGTTTTCATGTCTTTCAATAACTTATGGACAGTTATTTCAAATGGATTTTCATCACTTTCTACAGCAATTTCATCTAATCATCGTCTTTCAATACAAAATCGTCTTACAGCAATTGTAATTGGATTAGGTCTCATCCTTTTCGCACTTTGGCGAGGCTCAAAACTTGGCTTTGTTGGTGGAAAGAACGAGCCTGTCATAGAACATACACCTTTCCTTATGGAACAAAGGTAAGTATATAAATAAACATTCATTATCTCTTCAAATACTGAAACTTTTAATGTTTTTATTAATTCGCTCAACTTATAATTTGTTTAACAATGAAATGTTTAACAAATTTCTATTTTATTAATTACAGTTTCTTTTTTTCAGGCTACACTATGTTCTGAAATTTTTTTGATTGTAATGATACAATTATAATGACTTAATTGTAAAACAATATTTTCTTTTTCAGATTTTTCATGTGTTCTGCAATTTTTTTGATAGTAATAATTCAATTCTTTTTTCCAATATCAATAAAATTAATTTGAAATATATTTAATTAACTAAATAATTGTTTCACACTATTTAAAAAAATTTTATATCGTCTCAACTCTTAAAACATTTTTTTACTAATTCACACAAAATTTTCATCATTTTCATCATCGCAACTCAATGTATTCAATTTCATTCTCGTCGTTATATAGCTTCCGATCAGTCTTTCATCTATTTCCTCGTCATCACTGTCATCAGAGTCGAACAGCAGCCTTTCAGGCCTATCTGCCAGTATTTGCACATTCGGAGCGCACGGCATGTGCCTAATGTTTTCGGTAACTCTTTCCAATATTTCATTTAATTGTTCCGGCGTATTTAAGTTTTCCATATTCGAAGTTTCCAAATGTAATTTATAGTCAGGTCCATAATATCCCAAATACTCGTTGTACGGCAAATCGTTTGATATTTCCTCATCGAGTAAAACCGATGTTTCGTATGCCCAACAACGCGCTACGTTACGTACAGTATAACCACCTCCGCCTGTTACAAGTAATGGAATCCCAAAGCTTTTAACAAAACGGACACATTCAGCATGCCCTTTAATCGTTAAATTGAAACAACCTAAGCGATCGCCTGTTAATGAATCCCCGCCACATTGTAATAGGATCGCTTGTGGACAATACCATTGAACAAGCTTAGATATAATGGGCTTAAATATGGACTCATAGCTCTCGTCATTCATGCCTTCTTTAAGTGGTACATTGACGGCGTAATGACGGCCACTTGAAACGCCAATGTCATCGATGTGACCAGTGCCCGGAAAAAAATCACCATATTTATGAAAGGATACTGTTAGGACGCGATCGGTGGTATAGAATGCTTCTTCGACTCCATCGCCATGGTGAATATCAATGTCAATATACATGACGCGATCAAATCGTTCGAGTAATGTAAGTATCCCTAAAACGCAATCGGCAACATAGCAAAAACCAGAGGCTTCCGAACGTTTGGCATGATGCAATCCACCTGCCCAATTAATTGATATGTCTGCCCGATTATCAATAAGCTCTTTGGCCGCACAGATTGAACCGCCTGCTGATATTTGACAGAACTCAAATAACCCTTCAAAGACAGGACAATCATCGCCAATATTAAACTTGTCGAATAAACCATTTTGATTGACAACATTATCTGGAGTGGCCATTTGAAGAAAACGTATATAATCCTCGCTGTGAAATCTCATCATATCTTCCACTGATGCCTTACTTGGTTTAAGAACTTTCATCTTGGTGTTAAGATTGTATGCAAGAATTAGATCATGTGCCATTCTAATACGATGTGGTTTCATAGGATGTAATGGTGCGTAAAAGAAATTTCCAACATCGTTATCATAAAAGTATGTTACTCTTTTTTTGGATTCCTGCATTTTGTGAACTCAAGTTCCTCCCACACAAAATAATAAAAAATCTGTAAACTATTCAATTCCTTGAGGGTAAATTTTTTTTTTCGACTTGATTTTTCAAAAATAACAGAATGACATTATATTTATTAAATGAATTGAATCATTCAGTTTCCTGGTAAAATAATAATTTGATTCCAAAAAAGTAGTTACAAGCAGTTTTTAAAGTCGTTGCAGAAAGGTTTCCCAACGATAGAACCGAATGAATGAAAAATCATCGGATTTATATTCAAAAACTGAAGTGTTTGGGAAACCTTTCTGCAACTACTTTATAAATTTTGATGAGTATCAAAACCTACCAGGATTTATTATATCTATTTACTTGTGTGGTGGTACTTGGATAAGTGGGAAGGAATAATAAGTCCACGAAGAAATATAACTTTAAGCATAACCAAAGTAATATACTTTGCCAAATTCCTTTAATATTATACAATTTGTTGAAAACAAAACAACGTAATATTATTATCACACCAAAACGAAATAATTCATATTTTTTTGTTTAATATTAATCCATTAATTATCATTTCTCATTGTTAGCAACATCAGCATTATAACTAAGGATATCACTAATTTTCGGAACATTTTTCGGTGGATTCTTTATAATGTCCACGTCAAATTGTCCATTTACGAGTAAGAACCTTACTACGCAAGCCTTTTCGTCTGTTAATGTGTGCGCCCATCCGTGGTCCTTTAATTCTTTAACTTTAGCCACTTGACACAACGCCAAAATTTTTAATGTATTCCCGAACTTTGAATTCTTATAATTATTTGCCGAGTATTGTGCATAACCTTGTGATGTAGAAGAGTTTCGAGCAAAATATATACCATCACCAAGTGCAGCACCATTAGCCATTAGCTTTGTACCTGACGCATTTTTTAATCCGTTTCTAAAAATCGAATGCCATCGATCTCCTTTAGATCCATGAAACAGATATAATGATCCATATTTTTCATTTCTTTTTTGGAACTCTAATTCTGCTTCCGGTGTAGAGATTAAGGATAAAAATTGAAACGCACTTCCAAATTGTTTGAATTTCATCGGCTGTGGTAAACTCACAAAATGTGAGCGGTTTGATAGAATTATCCATTGAATTAATTCATAGGCTTCTTTGGAAATTTTGTGCATCAAAGCCGTATCGTTCTCACATTTTGAGAGCGTTTCCATTTCAGGCAAATTCGCTAAGATACTAGTACAGAGTCCTGTGGAAAATTGTGGTGGAGGTGGTGGCGTTAAAAAGTCCGTGCCTAATGCTGCTGAAAAAATAGAAACAAGTAAGTCAGCAGCCATATAATCGCGTTTGATTTCTAATAAAACAGAATTACCAATGCCTAATTGAGTAAATTGAAACTCACACATTTTGCTACCACAAATAGATGGCTTAAGACCAATGGTTGGAAGTTTAGCTCGACATATACAACAATGATCTTGAAGATCCAAAAAACATTCTGCTATCTCTAATGCTAAGTATAATAAAGGGCATTGCTTGTACTCAACAGATATCTGTGATTCATATTGTCCAATTTCACCTGTACGAAGAAATTTTTTTGCCTGAGCTAAATTATTACCACATAAAACTAAAGCATTCTGCGATTTAACTTTGTCATATCCTTCATGTATTAGTGTATTAACCTTGTCTTCATCAGGTTCACCTGTTGGAGTTAATAAATATATTTCTGATTGATAGATAGCTTTTGGTGAAAAATTCTTGGAAAAAAACTTTTTGACAGCAGCTTGAACAAGAGGACGACCTGTGTATTGCTTCCCATAGATTGGATGAGATATTGATAATCTTTTTGGTTCTTTTGTCCAATCATAATCATCAAGCTCTATGTGGATTTCTAGAATGACTTCATGAACGAGAAAACCAAAAACAGCTTGTAGTGACAAAGGAAGGAAAGTTCGAGGTAAATTGAATGAAACAGTTGTATATGTTGGATCAATTACTGCTGGAAACTTGTACATGTAAGCACTATATGTATTTACAATTGTTTCGAGGTCTGCAATTTTACCAGCGTCCATTGGTTGAGAATCAATAAATTCAAAACCATCAGGATCGTCCTCATCAGAAATTACATATTCTTGAGTTTCACTGATGTATTGAGATTGCTCTTCTGGGTAATCGTCTTCCTGCTCTTGATCGCTCATTGTTTTTTGAATGCGTTTTTTGGCAATATTTAAAGGAGTTTAACGATTCGCATGACGAACAAACATTGTCAATTCTTTGTTTTGCAAAGGAATGAATTTTTAAGGAACAAAATATGAAGAAATTCCAATTCTATTTATAATCATGTTTAATTTTAAATAAATGAGAGTAATAGTGGTTTTGTGCATTCAACCTTTTAAAAATATGTTAAATCAAGATGGATACACTTTAGTCAGTTGGAAAGAATATTATAGTTCGACAATAGTATTTCAAAAACATCATGTTTTTTGACAAAGATTTTGGAACAAAAAACAGAGAACTTATTTTTTAATTTATCCCAGTTTTCGTGATGCTTTTATAAACTATTAAAAAAGTGGAATGCCAAAAAGTGCATTTTTTCCCATTTTGTTTTAGTCAAAAAAGTGCCTGCGTTGAAAAGTGGCAAATGATTTCTGCAGATGATATTAACTTCTTGATTCGCCGGTATCTTCAAGAAACAGGTTTCCCACATACGGCGTATATTTTTTCGAATGAAGCACTCGTTGATAGAGTAAATTGTCCAGTAAACCAATTACCACCACAAGCATTAGTTACAATACTTAAAAAAGGCATGTTATATATGCAACTTGAGAAAAGCATCAATGAAAAAGCCAAAGTTGATCAATCACCAGAAAACATCATAGTATCATTAATAGATTCTGTACGAAATGAAGAACCTATTATACCACCCAAAGCCCCACAAAAACAAAAGACGCAACTATCTCCCACACCATCACGCCAACCTCTCGTTCAACCTGTGCTATTAGTTTCTGAACCCACTGTTATTCAAGATAGTCAAATTTTAACACTTAGTGGTCATTTCTCAGATGTTTATTGTGGCTCGTGGAATAATGATGGAACACTTTTTGCTAGTGGTAGTAATGATGCAACTGCCATAATATGGGAGATTCGTGATCACAAATACAAAAACCATTACATATTAGACCATGCGACCCACCAAGATCGAAATGATAAAGATATCACCACATTAGCCTGGCATCCAAATGGCACGATATTAGCTACAGCATGTTTAGATGGTATTGCACGCCTATGGACCAGCCATGGTGAGCTTAAGTATGTCTTAAATCGTCATACTCAAGCCATTTTTACGATGCAATTTTCACCCGATGGCAATTTATTACTCACAGGCAGTTCTGACCAACAAATTATTGTCTGGAATGTCTTAACAGGGGAAGTTAAGCAAATATTTCAGCATCATTATTCCCGTGTCCTCGATGTTGATTGGCTTGATAATTCCATATTTGCGTCATGTGCTGGAAATTCCACCATTTTAGTCTGTCGTTGCGGGGATGCTCAGCCGTTACATATGTTACGGGGTCATAGCGGAGAAGTTAATAAGATCGAATGGGATCCGATGCGAAAATTATTAGCATCATGCGCCGATGATAACACAGTACGCATATGGTCTCCTTTCGACCGTGCACAAACTATTGTCTTAACCGGGCATACACATAATGTTTATACTATCGAATGGGCACCTGGCACAAGTCGATTACTTGCATCAGGCGCTTTCGATAACACTGTGAGATTGTGGAATGTGAATAATAGGTCGTGTATAGCTGTGTTTGACTCGTATACGCAACCCGTATACACTGTTTGCTTCTCGCCTTTGGGTAAATATTTGGCGTCTGGAGGAGTCGATGGAGAAGTGAACATAATTCGAACTTCTGATTTCACTCTCATCGGAAGATACTCAGCAAGAAGTAGCGTGTATGAGGCGAAATGGGACAGTAAGGGAGAAAACATAGCTCTGTGTTTGGCAAATGCATCAATTGCTGTCATTTCGACAAAGGACTTACAGTATTATCAGGAATAATTGTTCAATAAATATATATGTTAGCTATGTGGTCAAAAATGAGCCGTTTTACTAATCGCAAATGAAATTTTGTTGTCATTCTTTGAGATAAAAAGAAGAAGAGTGGTTCCGACTCTCGGAGATGTCATCCCCTTCAGAAAATTTGTAATTACTTTTTCAAGTATATACACTTAAAATATTAAAAAAATTTATAGTAAAAATTATTCGTCTAGATTCGGATTATTCGAGTATATGACTTTTATATATATAAATTAAATATTTCGAAATTTGATCGAAAAATTATTTTATAATTTTTTGATGATTTATACATATTAATATGCACAATAATATTGCTAAGTATGCTATTAGGTTTTTTCTAAAATAAATATTATTGATTTTGAGAAAAAGTACATTTATTATGAAAATTTAAATGCCGAAAGATCATCAATGTCAATGGAAGATGTTGGCGATTATTTTTCATGAAAATATATAAAAAAATGTGCAACATCAAATAACAACTTTAACTTCATACTTAATTATGTAATAATATAATATTATAATACTTTTCACAACTTTTTTGTCATTCAAAAAGTGGTAAGTTTCACGATTATTCATGACTTTTTGTGTAATATTGAAAAGACTGAAAGCCGATTTTTGAATGCGAATTACACCTCATTCAAATTTCATATTATGATTGAATGGAATCTCCACTTTTTGAATACTCATTCAAATTTCCCACGGTTGTAGGACAGTACCGATTATACCAATACATATCTCACAAAATTCTTTTTTACATAAAGAAGGAGCTTTCGGTGGAATGATAAAAATGAAAAATAAACCGAAATATTTATTAACGTTTTTTGATCGGCGTTACCACTTTTATACATAACTGTACATGAAAAAAAATACGTTATTTGGGCTGAGCTCATCGGAACGTGGTTGGAGTTGAGTGAACAATGTTCTTTCAGCTTCATACTCTATTGCTCGAGTTCATGTAAACATAAGGACATTGGTGTTTATCTCGGGTGAGTTGAAAGAGTTAAATAAGGGAATTTCTTGATTAAATATCCCTCGATATATCTGATTTTCAGATAATAATAATAAAGTTTCAGTACCAAAATTTATTGGTGTATTGCCCGTACCTTGGGTTCTGTTATTTTCCATTTTCAGCTTTCTAAATCTACTAGAAAAAAGTTTTTTATCGATACATTTTTGCGCAAAAAAATGGAAGTATGGGGGATTGAACCCCAGGCCTCCACTATGCTAAAGTGGCGCTCTCCCACTGAGCTATACTCCCTTACATAAATTTTAATATTGTATATTAAATATTATTTAATAAATGTTATTATTCAAATTAAGGGCAGTCTGTTGCACTTTTTTGTTGTTATTCTACAAATTCTTCCATGTCCGATTTTGCTGAATTGTTTGACCAAGGACCAGAGGAAGAAGAACAAATTCCTGAATATCCTGTCATCAATTGGGATGGAATTAACCTTCGTTTGCTTAACGTCCATCATTCACTCTGGGGAGACAAGCTTTGGGAAGCTGGGAAGATAATGGGAAGAATCATCAAAGAACACCTTTTTAATATTTCAGTAGAAGGGAAAACTGTTGTCGAATTTGGTGCTGGTGCTGGTCTTTCAACAATATGTTGTTCATTAGCAGGTGCTTCAAATGTTGTTTCAACTGATTACCCAGATGCGAACCTTATTGAAAATCTTGAATTTAATGTACTTAAATATCCAAATGTGAAAGTTGTAGGACACCAATGGGGCAAAGACATATCTCCTGTTTTAGCTGCAAATAATAATGATCAGTTTGATGTAGCCATACTTGCTGATTTAGTATTTAAT
Organism: Histomonas meleagridis; assembly: GCF_020186115.1. Lineage (NCBI taxonomy): Eukaryota > Parabasalia > Tritrichomonadida > Dientamoebidae > Histomonas > Histomonas meleagridis. The sequence continues at coordinate 408,325 of NW_027150805.1, forward strand.
CACACATGTCATAGTCAGTTACTTCAATCTCTTTCAGGCTGCTTAAAACGAACTGGATTTGCGATTGTCACATTTACACATCATAGAACGCATCTTGTCAAAGAAGATCTTCATTTCTTCAAACTTGCCAAAAAGAAATTTGGGTTCAATGTAGAAGAACTTGGAACAATGCAGCATCCTCCAATGTTCAAAGACGACTTCGGACCAATAGAAATCAGATCAACGGCACATATATGCAAATTAACATATGCCGATGAACAAATGAAACAATAAATAATAAATAAAATTAATAAACATTTGATAAATTTTTGTTCTCCAATGCATTAAAGTTATTATTCATTTAATGAAACGTGTGAATTCGAAGTGTTTGTTGTTCATAAACCTACTTGGAACTCAGCAAATGTGTGGCAACTTGCCCTCATTTGGATGTTCAACTTAAAAAATTGAAGGTATTCGATAAATTCATTCGACATGTTTTTGAAAGAACACCCACACGATTTAAAATTTAACAAATGATATTAAAAAAATTTTTTTGACATCTTTTCAAGAAGTAACACAATTGTTTTTCGAAATATGACTATATTTATATGGGCTTAAGAAGTAATTTAACTATGTCTTTATTCCTAATATTTGCATCATAAATAAGTGCTGTCAAAAATAATTAAAACAATTTCCAAATATGATTTTGAAATATTAAATTATCAAAATATTATCTTGAGCATTGTTCTCAATTCCTTCTTGTTCAATAAGTAATTCAACGATTTCTGTATGACCATTTGAAGATGCATAAATAAGTGCTGTTTTAAATAATTTAAATGATTTCCAAATATTGTTTCAAAATATTAAATCATTAAAATGAATTATAAATAAAACAAATTAATGCTTTTAACATTGATGTAAATTTCTTCTTGTTCAAGAAGTAATTTAACGAATTCTTGTACATGTTTTACTATACATTCACAGAAAATTTTTTCATTATAATAAAAATTATGATGAGTATTTAACTCATACATATTCAGAAATAAATATTTGTTATGTAACAGAAGAACCTTGTTCACAGAAATAGTTGTTTCTAGGAAATAGAAATATAATGAAAAAAAAAAATCATGAAACTGAACACAAAAAAGATTTTAGAAAACATTAATAATTTTTCTTCAAAAGTTTTTCAAAAACAAAACCCACAATATTAAAAATGATTTACATTTAGAATATACAAAATTTTATTATATATTTAACTAAATTACATTTGCTCAATGAATTTGTCTTCTTTGAAATCATCTGCAAAAGGATCTTCTTCAATATTTGAAATAGATATTCCTGTTGTGAATGTATTTGTTGTTTGGTTATCATTTTGTTGTTCTGAAGTTTCATTTTCAGCAATTTCTTCTTTTTTATTTTTTATACAAATCAATAATATAACAAGTAATGAAATTATAATAATAATAATAACAATAACGCAAACGATTATTATGATAATTGTTGTTTTATTATCATTTGTTTGAAATTCATTACTGTAAATATATGTAAAGAAGTTCAAATAATAATTATAATATGTTGAATAAATAATAACTGTGTAATCATAATAAACAAATTCTGTTTCAATATAAATATTCGATGAATTAATTATAATTAGTGAAAGTGATTTCGTTTGTATTTCATAATAAGTAAACAAATGTGTAATAGATAATGTGATCGTTAATAGATATGAAAAAGATTTCGTCAAATCAGTTTGAAATGATTCAGTATATGCATTAGACTTTGAAAATGTATTACTGAGACTGTATGCATTTGACTTAGAACATGTATTACAATGACTGAATGTATGCGATACTAAAAATGTATTTGACTTAGAGAATGTATTACTATGACTAAATGTATGTGATGCTGAAATCGTTGAGATTGGACTGCAGTTCCCTTCTGCCGTTTTGCTGTTGACTGGTAATTCTCCAAATGTCTTGTCGATATATGTTGGATATGTCATAACTGTTGTCGTAACATTATAAAACGCACTCAAACCAATATTTGGTTCTGTGTCGCCATAATAACAAATACATTCAATGACATAACAATTAAAAATGCTGTATCTCCAATTTCTCTGATTCCATAGCCAAGTGTTAATATTCTTAAATTAGAACATAATGAAAATGAATAACTCCCAATAATTAGAATTGAATTTGGAATTGTAATGTTAGTAGTGATTGATGAACATGATGAAAATGCTCCGCTACCAATTCTTGTGACATTTTCTCCAAAAATAATCGTTTCTAATTGTGAACATGATGAAAATTCAGAAATTCCAATATCTGATATAGAATTACCAAAATTTACCGAAATAACTGATGACCAATTTGTAAATGAATCACCTGGAATGGAATAAATTCCTTCAATAATATTTATAAATTTCGTTATGTCTTTATATTGATCCATTTCTTCAAAATCATTTGAATTTGTTATTGTTAATGTGAAAGTATCACCATAAAATATTTGAAAAGAATTTATGAAAAATTAAAACATTCTTATGCTTTTTCTTTTCGCTTGATTTTAGTTTGTTAATTTCAAATAATAAAAATCCCAAAATAAAAAGGTTATACTTCAGAACTTGAATAGTTTCAATGATTTTGAACATTTTCTTGATGAAAATATTGTTCATTAAAATTGCTGAATGTGCTTTTAATGAAAAATGATTAAGAACTAAAGAAAAGAACCTGAAATAATGTTTAACATATGAAATCAGTAATTCTAATAAAGGGAGATCCCAATGATATTTTCCTGTGCTGATGTTAAATGGATAGGATTCATTATCCTTTAGCAGAATAAAATTTGTTCCTTTAATGGATACATTTGCTTTGTCATTGGATAAGAACGAAAAGCATATATCCCTTTTGGATTCTGAAGTAAAGCAAATGGAGTGTTTGAAAGTTTGAGAAATAGATAATTGATCAATTACCACTAAAAATAGATGACAAAATTAGTCAAAATCTAAAAATCTATTTCTCAAAATCTTTGAACCTAAATTTTGTGGAGAGGTTTGTAATAAGAAAAAGAAATGCATTGGGAAAGCTAAGAAGATATAGCACATCCGTGAGAAAACTTGAAAACTTATTGATAAATCAGCCAATAACGATACAGAGAGCTTCAACCGCTTTGCCTTTTAGCGATTTCATTGGTTAAACTTTTGCTGATACATGTTTTATAGTTTTTGCAATCGGAAGATGTTTACAGAGCTGAAACACAATGTTTCTTTATGAAAAGTGACAAAAGGTTCCCTAATTATATTGTGTAAGAATCGTGTAAAAAATTAAAGAAAGAAGATGACATCATTTACCATCAAGGAAACATTCTTCAGATTTTTATTCAATAATCCAAACAAGCATTGTTTCTGTAGAAGTTTAAAGAAGGGTACTGGCAAACAATATCGATTTTTATATATAAATATCTCACCTAAATTAAATAAATGATATCACTCAAATTTACAAAAAATTCTTTTCAATTCTTTTTACATTAATTTTTGAAATTAACGAACAATTTTCGACTGTTTATTTATCAGAGTCATTCCTAAGATAAAGAAAATTTTCAATCTTGTTTTTATTGCTTTTGATTTTTTATTTCATTTGCTATTCTTATTGCAACAACATGATGAAGCACATCATTCACTTCCTTTCTTCGATAAATATTCATTTAATACATTAAGAATTAATTCATTTTGATAAGATTCGATATTTTCATCTTTATCAAATGCAAAATTTCTACAAAAACGTGATTTTTGAAGAATTTCTTTTAATTTAGTTGAGATTGGTATTGGTTGATTTCAAATAAAATTGTGCATTCGGTCAAATTGAAATTATTCTTCGTTATCACCAATTCCTCCTTGTTAAATTCCAACATCATGTTCAAATATATTATTTTGTTGAGATATTTTAGATATTTTAAATATAAAAAAAAATCTTGTATAAGGATCAATTAATTCATGTCAAATATTAAGAACTCAAATTTTAACTGGTTATATCTCTGAAAATCCTGTTTTATTAATAATAATAACAAATTCAGTTAAATTTAAAACATTCCCAATACACCCACCAACTAATAATTTATTTAGTCGTGTTTCTTCATTAAGTGGTGTGCTTGAAAAGATATCTCTAGACTTCTCCTCATTCTTTTAATACTCGATGAATTTCTCCAAATACTTTTATTTTATTGGTACTTAAATTAATAATACAATTCTAAGTAAATATATTAATTGATGAATCTAATTTCCATTATTTTGTAGTTCTTCAAAAAAAAATCTTCCTTAAATTCGATTTTTGAAGAATTTGGGAATTGAGAATAATGATAATCGAGTGAATCATTCACAATTTTTAAATGTTCTGGTGTCATATCAATCCCAATAAGCCTTCTTTTCCGGTGAGAACTGATGTTACAAAAACATCTCGTCCTGTACCACATCCAAATAACTTCTATTTAAAAAATGAAAATAATATGGTAAATTTTACTGCAAAAGAAATAATTGATTATTTTATGGTTACAAGATATTTTTGTTTGAAAAGTGGATTTATATCTGGTTGGAGTTTATTATCCCATTCCTTAAAGCAATCTTGATTGTTTTCATAAACCAAAATGGAGTACAGTTTAATCGTTGTGCTTATATGAAAATTAAGATATGAAATTTAATAAATGTTGAAATGTCTTTTATTTTTACTAAACTGACTTCTTACAAACTAAGGTTGGTAAAAAATAACGTTGTGATGTCTCGATGACACCACTTTTTTCATCGCAATGATCGATACCACGGCTGACACTTTTTTCATGAAATTTCATTATCAATGTAAAAGGGCCTCATCGAGACATCATCGATGGTGAAAAACGGCAAAGGATACGTCACCAACTTTTACCAACCTTATTACAAACTATTATTTTTGTTTCCAGAAAATTTCACCCATTAAAAAAGTAAATTCGCTACAATTATATTAGAATTTATTAAACTCAAACATATTATATATTTCGTTTTTACGAAAATCAATTATATTAACAATTCTCATTATCACAATTAAATTTAATTTTAAATCACACATTTTCAATAGCATATAATGAAAGATGTTCATTAATTACTGAAGAAAGTGTTTTATAAATAATTGTATATGGATAATTTATATCATTAGATGTTTCGATTATCTACCTATAGTATTGAGATCTTTATCTAAAATTTATGGTATAAAAATAATATTATCGCGAGATATTACGATTTGAAATTTCACAATGGCCAATAAAAATTCATTGATCGATCTGCCAATGTTTCAGAGTAACCGCTGATCGAAATTATATTTTCTGAGGAATTGTATCATTCTTTGCCAATAATAAAGTAATCAAAAAGTTATCCATAGTTCGAACTCAACCAAAAAAGATTAAAAAAGTATAAAATAAGAAATTATTTGTTTAGAGGGCTTGGAAAACAGCACCTTCAGCATCACCGTTGAGGGTGATTGCGCAAGCAAGGCGCTCACCGGCAGCAGCATCTCCAAGAACTTCCTTTTCTTCATCTTCAGCAGCTGGGACGTTTCCAGAAACAACCTTTATCCTGCATTTGCCACAGGCCATGTTACCCATGCAAGTTCCATCCTTTGAGATAACATCAGCACCAGTAAGAACTTCGAAAAGGTTTTGGTCATCTTCAAAAGAGAGTGTCTTCTTTTCGCCACCCTTTGTGATACCAACAATGCTACCGAAGCGTGAGAATGAGACAGTTGAAACGAGAGCCATTAGAAAGTGAAGTAAACGCTAAAATACTGTTCAAATTTCTGAAGGAAAGTGTTCGCCGATAAATTATTTCTGAGGTGTGGCCGGTAAATAACCACACTGACAAAAAACGTTAAAAAATTATCATTAACCGCCGCATCTGAAATTTCAAAAAAATTATAATGGAACAATTTATCATTTGGGCGTGGGTGCAATCAAAAATTCATAATTTAGTTAATTAAAAGAATAACTCGAAACTTCTGTCGTAGAATATGTAATATCATTGTTTTATGCATTTCAAAGATTATTAATTGAGACCAAAAACTTGGAATTTTTTTAAGGATTCCGAAAATATAAAAAGGCATTAACCATTAATCCAAAATTATGTGTTTATATCATTTGATTTCAAAAAATTATCTCGATCATTTGTTACAGTACCCAAAGTTAAGTACGTTAAGAAACACGATGACTAAAATTAACGGTCTTTTGAAATGAAAATTATAAACGGCATTTATCAAAGTGTTGTCCAATATTCGTTTGAATCACGCTTCCTGGTTCTTCAAGTGGGATTCTTCTTGTTCCTGCTAGTAGTTGTGCTGGTGTTCGCTGGCTGTTCCATTTCTTAAAGTCCAAAATGAACTTACTGAAACAACAATTGTTTACCAATTTTAGTTCATCTGTACCTTATCCAGTTTTCTTCAAATCTTAACACAATTTTTTGTTGTATTTGTTCTCTTCAAGTTAAATCCATGAAAAAAACTATAATCCACGGGAATAAAACTGGAATCTCGTTAATATTGGGTAAAATATATTTTTATTGTTTGAGAATTCACTTTTTTATAAATAAAAGGTTAAAAATCAGTATAGTTTGGTAACAAAACTACATACATAAAAATTAAATAAATAAATTTAAAATTTCATATGTTTGCATTGATATTTTTTGCTATTGTTCATAATGAAATATATCTTAGAGCAAGTGCTGATCCTAAAGAAACATATGGAAATGGCGGTGCTTTTTTGAGCTGGACGAAAGCAACTGGAAATAATGTTCAATATGTTGCATATCAAAGAATACATAATACTAAAGAATGGGAAATGATTAGTACATATGAAAATGGTCAAACTATTAATGTACTAAATATATACCCTGGAGAAGCAAAAAATAATGTATACTCCAAACATAGAATACCCGTTGATACCTGTTCATTATTTAAGGGTGCAGGGCCCAAATATTCAACATCAGGATTACTAAGATTATGGATGGAAGGTGGATCATGTACAATCGATGATAGCATTTCGAAAATATTGTTCTATCAACCATATGGACTCATTCCAGGGAATCGAAAAATGACCAGAGTAATCACAAAAAGTATTGATGAATTTGAGGCAAATCCTTCAATAATATTTGGTTATGATGTTGTTGTATTTGGCTTTTGGAATGGTTCACCAAATGGTTTGCAGTCGTATATTGTTCAAAGCTTTATTAAACCTTATATTGATAAAGGTGGTAGTTTTATCATTGGACATGGAACTATAAGCGATTCATGGCATACAAATCAAGGTGATATCTTTTTATCTCCAATAGCAGCATCACATTTTGGAACCGAAATGTACCACCCACCAGGTTATGATAGAGATAAAAGATACAAAAAAGCTATTATAAAGAAAAAGGGTGCGATTACATTATATCCTCATTATATTGGTGAAATTGGAGATTCTATCAATATTAAAGAGACACATACTGCTTCAGGTTATGTTCATGGGGATACCTATTTTGAACTTGATCATTCAGATATTCCTAAACAACCTTCAAATAAAAATTCATTTAGTTATGCTACAATTATCGAAGATAGTAGGATAGGTTCAATAGAAATTGGTCATTCATTATATGAAACAGAAGAAGTAGAACTAAAAATTCTGGCAAATATGATTCATTATATGAAGAAAATGACTGAATCAACACATTTTATATCTCATTCAACAATTGATATTGATGGACCAGTTGTAGTAGTGAATCAGATAACTGACGATGAAATATCATGGGTTGCTAAAGATATTGGTACAAAATATGATCTTAAAGTTGATGCGATTGCAGATAGAAATATTGAAAATTTAGTTGATAGTTCAAACATAGTAAAAATTGAAATAAAAACAGGACTTCAAGGATTTTATTATGTTATTGACAAAAATCCAAATACGATAATTAATGGAGATAAAAAGAAAGAAAAATATACTGAGGAATTGAATTACAAATATAAACCATCTGAAAGAAATTCGTATTTTCATATTGCAGCAATTGATAAAGCTAAAAATATTGGAGATACTATTCATTGTATTATGGCAACACCATCGCCAACACCGCTTCCAACAAAATCACCTTCACCGTCAAGATCACCAACGCCATCACCATCAAAATCACCAACGCCTTCAAGATCACCAACGCCTTCACCGTCAAAATCACCAACACCTTCAAGATCACCAACGCCTTCACCGTCAAAATCACCAACGCCTTCAAGATCACCAACGCCTTCACCGTCAAAATCACCAACACCTTCACCATCAAAATCACCAACACCTTCAAGATCGTCAACACCTTCTCCATCAAAATCATCTTCGCTATCAAAATCCCCAACACCATCAAGATCGCAAAACCCTTCACCATCAAAATCACCAACACCATCAAGATCGCCAACATTATCACCAATGGAAACACAAAATATTGGTGATATAACTCATTCAAGAGAATCTGGAAAGGGAACAATAGGAATAAATGAAATTTATTTAGGAAGTGGTATTGGTATTATTCTCGCAATTGGTTTGGTCTTTGGTATTATTTATTTCAATAAAAAATCTCACTCTGAACAAAATTCAAGTAATGCCATAAAGAACAAAACTCCCTTACCAGTTGATAAAAAATTTAATCCATTGTTTGATAAAGATGGTGGAAATGACCCATTCAAAGAAGACTTTTTGGAATAAATTTTATTGAATAATTTGGAAGAAGGGAACAAGCGAAACGTTTTGAGACTCCACAACATTAATATTGCACCAGACTAAAAATGCTTATATAAGCATTCTGTAGTGATACATATGTCATGTTAAGGTTTGGTTAAATTCGCAATTTTTGGGATTGTCTGTCTTTTGGTACATTTTCACTTGGCCAGGACAATATTATTAATTTTTTAACTTAATATAATGATATTTATTTATAGAATTTATAATATTTAATTAAAACAATATTTGTTGTTGTCAATCATAATTAAAACACACCTATATCATCAGTTTGAATTTTAATTTATTTTTATTTTTCAGCCTTTCAAATTCAATATTTTTTTGTTTTATAGTAATCTCATTATTTTTAAGAATTTTGTCTATATCAAAAATTACCTATAATTAATGTATACTAACATATATAAAAATTGATATTCTATTTGCTAATATTATATGCATTTTTATTTGAAGCTTTAATAATTTGTACAAGGTCATAAAAATCGCTTGTGCCCATTAATTTGGGTTGCTTCAAAGCATTTTTAATAAAATTTCTTTATTGAAAATTAGGAGTTATATTGAAATATTTTACATACATTTCTTTTTGGTCGGATTTAAAGCTTTAACATACATATGGGATTTTCAAATTTTTTTAAAAAAAATACTTCTTAATGAATTTTTGTAACTTGGAAGCGAAAATGAATCCAAATTTTTTATCGTTATTCTCTGAATTCTAAAGAAAAAGTTTTATCGGTTTTTCATTTTTAGTTATTAGCCAAAGCGCTTGTCGCCCATTTTTTGCAATTTCCAGAACTTTTCTCTCAAAGGATCGAGTACTATTAGTTTATCATACAGTTCGTCGTTCATTGAATTATCATCTTTTTGTTGCATCAAATGTAATAATAATGAAACACGGTGGAAGTTGTCTGGTGTTGCTTGGTAAAGCTTTTTAGCGTTTTCGAGTGCTTTCTTATATAATTCATCACTTTTCTTTGCAATACCCAAAATATATGAACATGCAGATTCATTTTGGAGATCATTCTCCAATGTCTTGAAAGCAAAATCAAGTTCTCCGGAAAGATCAGCCTTAGCGCCATCTATTACGGAAAAACGGGCAGACCAAGCACTATTGTTTTCGGGATCTTGTTCAAGATAGTAAGTTGTAAGATCAAGAATATCTTGATACATATTCCATCGCCTGGCAAGCCAAAGAGCATAGCTCCACGCATGGAAGTTCTTTGGATCATTTTGAATTCGGTCGGATAAAAGACTTGCATCAACTGGTTTTTCTTCTTGATTGTCAACAACCCATTGACGGTGGTACCATATTTGGTAGGACTTTAAACATTCTTCAAGAATTTCATGGGTAAAAAGAATTTCTTCATCAGAATCATATCCAAGTTTCTCAAGAATCTTACGACGATACCACCAAGCGCATGGATTTCCTGGGACGTTCATAAGAACTGTCTTTACGAGTTCATTTGCTCTTTGTGAATATTCATTAACGTTCATAACTCCACGGAAATAACTCATCATTTGGTCGTAGAAAGGTTCCCAATCAATGTAAAATGGATCTCCCTTTTTCTGAACCCCTGGAACTGGTTCTAAGTCGGCCCATTCTTGGGAATTAGCCCAAAGCACGTTTTCTTCTCCCTCATATGATGCTTCATCATCTTCAGTATCAGCGTGGGTTTGAGCTTGCTCTTTTAATTGAGGATTTGCTTCCTCGTGCGTTTCAGGAGCAGACATGGTTGCAATTATATACTTTCAATTATAAATAATCGTGCTCATTGAAATCAAACGGTTTTAATTAATTTGTTTCCAACGAACCCAAATTCGGGTTCTTTTAAATTTTTGAAGTATATTCCCATTATCTATAAAACAACATGAGTTTTTTATAGAGTAAAGGTATGGGTCTTGATAAAATTACATGTAATGATGTCGAACAAAATCATGATGTAATAAAAATGTTAGTATTAATCTTTGTTACATGTAAATGTACTGTAATCTTCAATAATTAATTTTTATAAACCAAAATATCAAAAACTTCCTTTTGATTTTGGAACTAAGAACGAAATATTTTTGGGGTGCCCTATTGCCTATGCAGGACACAGAATTTTTAATCGTTGCCTACAGAATATGGTTTTAACTTTACGTTGCAAACAGAGACAGTTAATTCATTTGTCGGATATGGCAACCGTGGTAAGCTACAAATTTATTATAATAGGATCAAGTGGTGTAGGCAAAACAGCAATTTTGAAAAGACTTGTTGAAGATATATTTATTGAGGAATCACAATCAACAATTGGTGTTGAATTCGATTCAACAATTTTAAACATAGATAACCGAAGAGTAAAATTGCAGATTTGGGATACTGCAGGTCAAGAACGTTTTAGATCTATTGCAAAGGCATATTACAGAAATGCGGTCGGTGTTATTCTTGTATTTGATATAACAGATAGAGAGTCATTTGACGAATTGACATCTTGGCTAAATGATATTCACTCACTATGTGATCCAAATGCTGTTGTACAGCTAATTGGTAATAAAGCAGATTTAAGCTCAAGGAGAGTTGTTACATTATCAGAAGCAGAACAATTTGCATCAAATCAAAAAATGCAATACCTTGAAACATCAGCAAAAACAGCTGATAATGTTAGAGAAGCGTTTGTACGCGTTGCTACAACAATATTAAGCAAAGGATTAAAACCATCAACACCACCTATCGATAAAAGACCACTTCTTCCTGAGGAAACAGCGTCAAATAAAACGTGCCCCTGCTAAGGATTGCACAAATTAAAAGAAAACATTTGATTTTTTATTCTTTTTTAGGTACGAAAAAAGTGACTTTAGTTTTGAAACTTTTTCTTATTTTTCAAAAAGTGGTATTTTGTGAGAATAAATTCCTAACTTTTTGTATAACTAAATGGACAAAACAGAACACACATTATATCATCTAAATCATTATTATTTATCCATACTTTAAAAATAACAAAATTGAAAACTTTAATGAATAATATAACTGAAAAATTAGAATTATATATTTATTCATTTTTGGTTAAATTTGAAAAGTGGTTTTTTTCCAAAATAAAATCATTTTATATAATTAATTTTTAGATATTGACAACTATTTATGTTTATCAGGTATACATTTGAATGCCGTTGAAAAATATATGATTTTTTTATGCTAACATGTTATGATTAAAAATTTTGATAAAAAAATCCAATATTTTTATGCGTAAGATAAATGCACTTTTTGACATACCATTTAGTTATACAAAAAGTTCAACGAACGTTAAACACACCGACTTCGAAATTTTTTTGACGAATTTGAATTACGAACGTTTTAATGGCAAAACAACTACACTGAAAAATTTTAAAATTTCTTCTCAATTAAGAGGATTAAAGAATGCTTTACAGAAAAGTGTAGATGTCAGAAAGCACTTCACCCCAAAATTTTGGGGTTCTGAATACTAAAATTTTGTGTAAGTGGCATTCTTCCATAATTTTAAATGTACAATCAAAGTTACTACTATAACTATGATGGTCAATATATGTTAAATCCAATGCCAAATTATTCATTCCAAAATAATCAAAGTTATTATCAAGAATTTTCCCAAATTCAATCTTTTGAATATCCTCAAAACATAGCAAATAATATGGATGAAACAAATTTTATTAATAAAATCACAGAATTTTTTATCCAAAAACGAAAACAAAAACAAAAACGAAGATTAAATAAACAAAGAAATAGAAAAGCACCAATAGGAAATAAAATTAAAACAAATCGAAGAAGTAATGTTAGAACACCTAATAAAAAAGTTTAAATAATTGTTAATAAAAAATTTTTAATAATAATCTTTTTTTAAATCGAAATAACAATTAATTAATTCATTTTTTAGTTATGCTTTGTTATTTTACTGATCCGTTTTATGATCCATTCGTGAAACATAGATCAAAAAGAATTTATCCATGTAATGCGATGAATAGATAATTTAATAACGTTGAACGTTGTTTCAACTCTTTATTTGCAGATGCATTTGATGAAGAATTTATTAACCTGAAGAACAAAAATGACAAAACAAAGAAAGGATACTGCCCAAGACGAAAAAGTACCCAAAAAATAACCGTTGAAGAAATTTAATATTTTCTGAACTTTAATCGTCATTGATAAACAATTCAAAAAAGCTATCGATCATTTTTTTGATCAGCCAAAAATTTAGGAAAGTGAAATCAATCTTTTTTCTTCAAGGCAATTTAATTACGAAAATTAATTCATAAATCAATATATGCTAATGGAGAATGTAACTGCTTATATATTATAATCTGTTAAAATAAAAATTGTTATAAAAATTGAGACGAAGATGTCCTGTCAGAAATAACCCCCAGTACGGACATTCAAACGACAGAAAAAGTTGATTGGCACTAATTTCGAATATTTTGCCATAACCATGCTGAGTTTTTCCACAAAAAATTTTTCGAGTTTGGTGAGTTCAAACCACAATAATTTATTCTAATTGCATGCGTGATAGTATCCGTTGTTCATTAGAAGAGTGATTTATTGTTTTCTTATGTGTGCGCGCTTAGAAAAACCTATATTGATCTTTTAAGCTTGCAAGTGTTTGTTTGCATGAAAATGATAAACTAATCGATAAATTCAACTTGGCTTCTATGTGACATTTGCAAAATGTCAATTGAGACCGATAGATAACTGAATAACCATTATAACTTTTTGAATATTTATACATCTTTTTTTGACAGGTCTATAATACGTTAATTAATTCAATTTGATATAAATTGAAAATTTCACTTAGTTCGTTTAAGTACAAAATGAATGATTCCGAATGGTATTTCATTATCGATTCAATAATATTCATCATTCTTGGAATCTACTCACTTGTCGTTTCAATTTTTTATATAGCAGTGCAATCAGAAAAAAAGTATCCAAACAGAATATTTTTTATATTTTTCATTATGATATTTTCAATTGCTTCATCACTCAAGTTTTTTGTTTACAAAGGCAACAAAGAAATATATTCTATTATCTTCTACATAGTAGTGATAGTCAGTGCAACAGCATTTTGCATAACATTTTATTTATCAATTCAGGAATGGGATGCAATCACAAGAGGAGCTCAATTTCAGTTCTGTCATCAAAGTATTGTTACTATTACAATCCTTTTTTTTAACTTCATTATAATGATATCACAATTAACCACATATTTTATGAAGAATATATCAACGCCTCATGTGTTTTTTTACCTTAACTCATTTGCTTCCTCAACTCAAATGCTTTTTGTTCTTGGATATGGGACATTTCATTGTTCAATGGTATTTCGAAATTTAAGTATAGAAGAAGGATCTCCTTACAAAAAACTCTACAGGATTACTCGTGTGTTACTTATTTTTCTTGTGATATTCGGAATTTTCAGCTTTGCATCATTTATTGCATCATTCTTCACAGATTTGAGCAACCAAAGAAAATACCTAATTTTCGACGGTCTGCTGGGCCGCTTCCCAATGTTAGTTGCAGTGTTTAGCTCTTTGATCTATCAAAGAATGATGGACGTTTCTCTCAAGTATTCGAAGGTGGAGAGCGTTAACACAAGAGATATCCACTTAATATGATTGTTTGATTTGTATGTAAATGTTTTTTACGATATTTTTAATTTTTTTGTTACTGCTAAAACATTTTTCGTGTTTCTGAATTTTTCGAATTGAACTTCCATACTAGAAAATTAAAGATAAAATACATGAGCAAAAAACATATCGTTATGAACTTTCATTTATGTTTTTTATAGTAATATCTTAAAACCAAATCATTTAGTTTTGGTTTCATGATTTCTTTTTTCTTCATCTTTTCCACTTTTTTAATCATTAACTGGTCAATGCCATTTTTTTAGCAAAAACCGCTTTTATTATCACGCAGAAACTCAAAAACCGTTTGTTTCCACTTTTTGGCGGCGGGTTCCTGCCAATCGCATTCAAAAAAGTAAGGAAATTGAGTAGATAACCGCCGGAAAGTATTTACTTTTGATAAACCTAATCAAACAAAACAATGAGTGGTGAACCAATATTAATCTTTGATTTAGGAAGTTCACACATAAGGACAGGCTTAGCAACTCAACCGTTACCTGATATTATAATTCCTTCAGCATTTCCAACAGGACAACATAATTATCCCATAGATAAACCACTTCCAGATGATTTTGACCCATCTTTTGCCATCACAGATGCTGAAATTGATGACAAAGATCGAATGACATATCTTTTTGCTTCTATTTATAATCATTATTTTGATGAAAATCAACCAGAGCCAACAAACTTAAAACTAGCATTTGCATGTTCACCACGTTCGATTGAGTGTAACCTCGATATTGCACAAAATGCATTTGAATTACTTGGTGCAGATGCAATAATCATGAAGCCACCTGCAGTTTATTCATTAACCACATTTTCAATTGAAACCTGCATCTGCATTGACATTGGCTATGATATCACCAATGTTATTCCAATTGAGCACAATATGATTTGCACCAAAGGAATCAACTGGACATTCAATGCCGGGTCCGGCCTTGACCTGTTCGCATCGCGGTATCAACTAGGGATCGAAAGCATCACCAAATGGTCACAAATGGAGCAAGCACGAAAGATCAAAGAAGATCACATTCAAGTTTCTCTCAATTATTCCGACTCAATTAGTAAACTAACAGACGACGCCACAACATTAGAGTTCGGCCTCACGTGCGGCGAGCTCCTCTTCACGCCAAAGCTGTACGAGGCCGGCATCTCCAAAGACGGACCCGCCGACAGCCGAATATCGACGCTCATGGAGGAGCCGGGCCTCGCCAAGCTCATCAGCGAGTCGATCCAGCAGTGCGACCTCCACAACAGGTCCGACCTGTACAACCACATCATAATCACCGGCGGAACATCGAGAACAAAGGGGTTAAAGGACCGTCTCCTCAATGACCTGAAGAAGATGAGAGAAGGAATCGGAACAGTGAACATCTTCACGCCTGATGACCCTGTCAACTCCGCGTGGATGGGCGCGGCTGTGGTGTGCCAATGCTCGCCTGAAAACGAACAGTGGCTGACGAAGGAGGAATACGACGAAGACCCGAACTTGGCGTATAGCAGGTTCAACCAATATGGAATTAACCCTATATGAATAAACAGAATAAAACTGTTTCTGAGGAATTGGTGAATTGTTTTTGGGAATGAGTTGGAGTAAATGATTTTTAGAATTTGGTGTATCTTTCTCAGTGTGGTTATTATTTTTGGTATTTGTTGAAGAAATACATTTTGTTAAATTATTAAATTGAATTATTGACAATTTTTTTCTTGAAACAAATGAAAATAAAAAGAGTTTTGGAATTTTAAAAATTTGTCACACCTGTAGCAAAATATTTATTAAATTGCTAGATTTGATTTTTGTTCTTACTGTAATCAAATGTAAAGTTTTGAAAAGTTTTCAAAGAAAAAAAGAAACTCTCTTTGATAAATGACCACAGTTAAAAAGATACAAAAAGAAAACATGTTAGAGTTCCTAACGGATTTGGAAAAGACAATTTTTGTTATAAATGAAGATAATATTGAAACAATTGTTCAATCAATTATTAAAATGTCTTCAAAAAAATATCCATTTTCTTTTTATTTAACTGTTTTACATATTGTCTATATATTTTATACAAAACGTAATCCTAGTGATGAATTGTTATTTCATTTTCTTGAAGAATTAGACAAGAATCAAACAGAAATTAAAATATTTAAAATGTTTTCAAAGCAACTTTTATTTGTTTATGATATCAATAATGAATCAGATCATCTTATACAAAAATTCATTGAGCAAAATATAATTGATCCCAAAGATATCAACCATCGATATTCTTTATATTTTGCTCATATTACTGCAAGTAAGAAAATTACTAAGCAAACGTTACCAGTAAATATATATGCAAAAGAATATGACTCATATTTTGTTGAAAGCATTAAAGAACTTTCGCAGAATAATTGGGAACTTCATAAACATTTAATTAAAGAAGGACATAATCCAAATGAACTTTCAAAAATAATTCGAAATGATGACATAGAAAAACTTCAAGAAATATCATCACAACCAAATTTTGATTTTAATCAAACCTTTAAACCATCGATTTATGAAAGATGTTCTTTTATTAATCAATGGAATGTTACATTAATTGATTATGCAGCATTTTTTGGATCTGTTAAATGTTTTAAATATTTACTTCTGAATGTTGCAAACATAATTAATACAGGTAAATATGCAGTTGCAGGTGGAAATGAAGAAATCATTCATTTATGTGTGCAAAATCATTCATCTTTTGTAGGTGGTTATGAGTCAGCAATTATGTTTCATCGAAATGATATCTTTCAATATCTTTTTGATAATAAAATTGAAGAAATAGTGAATTATTCTACTTTGGGAGATATTTGTATATCACATGATAATTATGAAATATTCAAATTTTTAACTGAGAATAATATGGTAATTAAAGATTTCATGTTGGATACTGCAGCTAAAACAGGTAATACTTTTATTACGACATACATGCTAAAATTTAAAACTCCATCAGAAAAAGTTCTTATTTATGCAGCTGTATCAAGAAATTATGAGCTTTTCAAGTTACTTCTTAAGCAAAAAGATATTTAAGTCAATGCAACAAATGTTAGTTTATTTTATTTAGTATATCTTTAAATTTTTTTATGTTTTATTATGATATTTGGTATTTATTTACATGATTTGAAACACCTTTAATGATAGCATCAAAATATGGATCTGCAAAAATTGTTGAATTACTCCTTAAGCGAGAAGATATAATTATTAATGCACAAAGCATTAATTTTTGAGTTTTCAAAAATTTGTTTGTTTTACTGATTCTATAAAATTTCATTTTTATTTCTATTCATTCAAGTTATTTCCCACTGCACTTTATTATGCAGCTTTAAATAATCACACAAAAATAGTAAAATTACTTCTTGAACAAAAAGGAATTAAGCATCAAAAAAAGTATGACAAAGTATTAATATTTTATTGGTTATTGTTTTAGCAGTATCAAATAATAATATAGAAATGTTAAAATTATTTCTTAAAGATAAAAAATTTGATATCAATAAAAGAAAAGTCTCAATTTTTTATTTGATATTTATTTCTAAAATATTTTAGAACATCACTTATGATTGCATCTAAAAAAGGTTACATAGATATAGTTAAATTACTTCTTGAACAAAAAGATATTGATATAAATGCAGTAGATGATATATATTTGTTTTATTTTGTATTTATTTTTATGTTTTCTTGTTTCAAAATCAATTATGAATTTTGTAAATTTGATTTCAAACAGCTTTAGCTTTCGCATCAAGTAAAGGGAATACTGAAATAGTGAAAATGCTTCTCGAACAAAAAGGAATTGATTTCAATAAAGCAAATCTTTTTTTGTTTTTTTCGCTATTTATTTCAAAAATTTACAATTGATATCAAATTTTTGGAAATTCTTCAATTTGTTTTGGACACCTTTGATGTTAGCATCTGAGTATGGTCATATTGATATTGTAAAATTACTTCTCGAGCAAAAAGGTATTAATATTAATGCAAAAAATATTGTATTTTTTTGTTTTGTGTTAATTAAGAAAATATGCAATTTAATTTAAAGTTTCGGAATTAATTTAATGCTTTCTATACAGCTTTGTTAGTTAGTTGTGAAAAATGTTATTTCGAAATAATCAAATTACTTCTTGAACAAGATGGTGTTGAAATTAATGCAAATACTGTTCAAATTCATTATTATATATTTGTTTTATTGATTTTGTATTTTTAATGTGTATTTAATATTTATAATGATTGTTTTGGACAGCACTTATGATTTCATCTGAAAAATGTCATACTGCAGCTGTTAAATTACTTCTTGAACAAGATGGAATTGATATCAATATAAAAAACATTAAATTATATTTTACTCAGTATTTTTATATGATTTTATGTTTTTAAATAACAATTGGAATTTGTTCAATGTATTATGGACAGCATTAATGTGGGCTTGTGCAAGAAATAATACAGAAATCGCTAGATTACTTCTTGAACAAAACAATATAAAAGTAAGTGGTAAAAATGTTTTTTTGCTTAATTTAAAGTTAACATAAGTTATTTGATGTCACATCATAAAATTTGGAATTATTTTATATTTATCAAAACAGCAATTATGTATGCTTCTGAAAATAAGAATGATGAAATTGCAAAAATCCCTGAAGAAAAAATGCCCAAAAAAGTCACAAAAAAGAAAAATAACTGTATAACTCATTAAAACGAAAATATATTAAAAAATTTAATATCCCTTTGTAATACCAAGTTATTCTCTTGTTTATGTACAATATTTAGTCACGCAAGTTAGAAAAAACTTGAGTTTTATCGATGTTTGTGTATGGTTTTTTGAATAGTTTACGCGCATTTTAACACATTGAAAAATTCTGTGAGTTTGTTTGGCCTTTCTCTGAATGAGCGTTCCAACTGGTGACGAAAAGAAAGAAGTCGCACAAACACAAGCTACCCAACGCATCCGTCTCACAATCACATCTTCCAAACTTCCAAATCTCCAGAAGGTTTGCAACAATTTAATTCAAAAACTTAAGGCTGAACATCTTAAGGTTCGTGGTCCAATTCCGATGCCACGCCGTCGCCTTAGGATTACAACACGCAGAGCACCATGTGGTAATGGTACTGAAACATACGATCATCTTGAACTTCGTATTTACAAACGCGTTATCGATTTTGTTGGAACACCAGCAGCTGTTAAACAAGTTACACAAATTGGTCTCGAACCAGAAGTTCACGTAGAAGTTTCAGTAATCACAGAGTAAATGAACTCAAAAATACATTTTTTTAATACTTTGTTTTTCTTTGGCTTTTTCGCAAGAAAATGAAATTTCCTGTAATAACTTTAATAGAAATATTTTAATAGAAACATTTGATTAATCAAATAAGTTTAAGCAATACTATAATCAATTTATTTTGACTTAAAAAACAAAACAAGATACAATGCTAGTCATTGTGTTATAACAAAAGCAAATCGAATTTGGATGAAAAAAAATGAAAAAATGATTTAAATTTAAATTATTTCAGCAGTATATAAATATTACAAAAGTTATTTGGTTATTAGTTTATTTAGAATTGGAGAGGCTTGAATAGCCATGACATCTTTCCGTTGAGATATTTTTGACGAAGAACTTTAGAAGCAGCTTGAAGTTCAGCCTTCTTTTGTTCAGTGTCTTCCATAGACTTGATGACTTGGTCTGGTTTTATCTTGTTCCAGAAATCTTCATCTTTCATCATATGACGTGTAAGAAGAAGATGGTTGAAGTTAACAATCTTGACAAAAACTTTGACTTGTGTGCGCTTAACAAGGGTCTTTTGTGGCATGTATTTTGTTAACTTCTTTGGTGATTTATCAATACCCAAAACAACAGCATGTGGATACTTGCGTGCTTCAGTTGGTTCTGGGTAAGCTTGCAAAACAATGGCTTTCTTTCCAGCATGGCGGCCATTAAGAAGGATAACAAATCGTCCGGGCTGAAGGAGTGTCTTCTGAGCAGACATCAAAAAAGGGCCAAACCGCACTTAAAAGTGACACTCTATCGTATTCAACAAGAGATTTATCATCACAAAACATATTAATGCATTTGTAAAAAAATGCTAATTTATGCAACAAACACTTTTAGGAGAGCTTTGGTATGATATGATTTAAAACAAAATTAGATTTATGCCAAATCAATTCAAGGTAAATGCTTGAAAGATGCTATAAAAATTAAACACAATATAATGCCACTTGTTTATTAAACATATTTTAAGCATATGTGAACCAATGATTAGACTATGTTGAGTATAGTAATTAAACATTTTTTTGAAAGAATTTCAGAACTTTATGCATATTTTGAAAGAACGATAGAACATTATTTATAAATGATTTTTTACTTCTAAATATCTTTTGGTCTCACATTTGCAATAATAGCTGTTTGATCCTCACTGATAGAAACCAGTTTTGTTGACGCGTTGTTAAATGAAACTGATAATATTCTAGATCTTTGCGGCTTTAATTCGTCAGAAATAGTTTTTGTTCTCATATCCATTAATCTAATTGTTCTGTCTGAAGAAGCAATTGCTAATGTATATCCATCTTGAGTGAATTCCATACTCTCTATAAGTTTACCTCCAATCTTTGATTGACTCACAAGTTCCTTCGGCTCTTTGAAATCAAAAAATTGAACGTAACCGCCGACGGTTCCGACGGGTATTTGCTTATGAGAATGATGTGTCGCGAAGCAGTTGATCGAAAGCTTAAGCTTGCCTGGGTTTTGTGGTGTGCTTCCATATAAATGGTATTCTTCTTGCCTGGTTTCAACATCAATTTGTGCTAATGTGTGTCTTGCAAGACAAATAATTTTGGATTCATCTTCCCCAAAGAATTTGACAGAACGGAAAAAGGCATCACTAACTCTCCCGGAAAATGTTTCTGATCCATTGTCAATATAAAGACTACCATGATCACCAATGACTGCTACGATGGAACCATCACCTTTTATTGCACAATGTGGGCTAAAAGCATCCGGGCAATTAATTTCTCGAATTCGTTTGAAATCTTTTGCATCAGTTAAAACACATGTTCCATCAAGTGATGATGAAACAATTTTTTGGCCATCATTTGAGACACCAATATCGGTAATTGCAAGGCAATGAGCAGGCAATGTTCTTGATTTATAAAATTGATCATTTTGTGATGAAAGTTCCAATAAATCCCCAGAAAAAGACCCAATGTAAATATGGTCATTTACCCACTTTCCAAGTAGTGCAACTTGGTCAAGTATATCTACGTATGTATACTTGTTTTTATCGATTTCATAGAATTCCATTTGGAAAGTGTTGGCGGTTTCTCATGTCCGACTATTTCATATCACATGTCATGTTAGTTGCGTAAATTTTTTAAAAGTTCATCTTTTCTGAAAATTACTCAAACAATGTGTAAAGAAGTTGATCATGTTGAAAATCCAAATGAAAATGATAAAGAACCTCAAAATGATCAACCAGAAGATCGTATGCCGCCACCAGCAAAAAAGAGAAAACAAAGATTGTCAAATAAGGAAAATATAAATCAAAACGAAATTTCAGGAACTCCAATACCTTTTGCCGCATCGTCTATAGATACAGAAACACACTCTCATAAAGATTCTTCATCAGCTGAAAAATCATTTGATTCTGATTTAAGTCAGCAATCATATTATTCTGATGAACAAGAACCATAAATTTAGTTTGATATACATAAATACGAAATAAAATATTTTTTTTAACTTTTTTTCAAAAATCAATATTTGATATTTGTAGTTTAAATAATAAAAATTAAAAGTCTTTCCTATTGGTTGTTTTGGCTCTGTTGTTTATGTTTATCTTATATCGTCAGGTAAACAAAATAATTTTTTTCCCAATTAACGTTGCATGGGTTAATAAACGTTCTCACATAAGGTGATTTTTCACTTTTTGATAGTAGAAAAGTTGATCAACTTTATTTGAATTAATGACAGTTTTGATATAAATTATTGAAATAAATATAGGATTTGAATTTCTTGTAAAACTTTTTGAGTATGATTACGGGCCCTCTAAATTTTCGAGGTCACCGTTCGAGGATACGATATTGATGTGTCCAAAAAAAAAAATAAATTCTAAAACGAGATTGATAATCATATACTATTTAGTGTTCATATTATAGAAATGAATTCATTTTAGGCGTAACGATGAAATTTGATAAAATTATATAAATTGGATATTAACAAATCAACATTCAAAACTTATATAATAATAACACATTCAAAAAAAACATACATTATTCAGATTCTTTTAGATCTCCAAAATTTCAAGATATCAACAACTCACAAACATTGACATTTCATCATTTTTTACTGAAAATCAAATATAATTATCCGATAAAATTTTTTTTTGATTGGCAGTTCTCATAAAACTCGAAGTTATATGTAAACATTAATTTCACAATATGTAAATTATCCTTATTATCATACTCAATAATTTGTTTTTGAAAAATAACCCGCCCCTCGTTAAATGGCAAATTGCCTCAATTAGATAATGTAAACTTGTGAAAAATATTAACAAAAAGGTTTTTAGCTAACTGTATTGTTTCAAAAACTTCTATTTCAAATTTTGTTTTAAAATCGACTAAGTTTGTCCGAAGTTAAAACGGTTGTTCGAATTTTTGAATGAAAAGTGACGGTATAAAAATCTGCACGAAAAACACGTTTTTTATCATTAAATGAAAAGTGAACAAGAAGAAACATCTGCATTTGAATCACAAAGGTCTTTTTCCTTGTCTATGGCCAGTGTTTCAACAATACAAGAAGAGGTGTCAACTTATATCGATTCTTTTTTTCTACTTTTCGATGAAATCAATAGATCTTTTCCAAGAAACTCATTTTTTGCCATAATTACAAATACGTTTTTTATGATTCAAACATTTGCTACATTCTCATGGTTTTTTCATCCAGCTATTTGGCAAATTGAAGGAAATCTAGTTCTTCAATTTTTTCGCTACATATATTCAGTTGCTGATTTTGGTCTTTCTTTTGATTCTATTATTCCACCTATTATTGTTTCCGTTATTTCTTTTTTAGCAATTCTTTTTATTTTAATAATCCAATATTATTATAAACGAACTAAAACATATCCTAAATGGATGTTAGGCTTAGCAGCACTTATATCCACCTTTATATGTCCCTTATTAGTTATTCCTACTTCTCATTCATGTGGTTATTACATCAAGCAAATTCTTATTTCATTTAATGGAACATATTTATTTGTCATAATTATCACCTTTATCTTCTTTTTGACGAATATTTTCATGGTTTATCTCAATCAAATAATTAGTACCATGACACCATTTTTACCAAATAGTCTTTTATCATCATGGGATGGCGAAACCATTTATTACATCACTGTTGCAGCTTCTATTTGTTCTATATTTTCGTTTATTTTTGATATTTTACCCAAATATACATTTTATATCTCTGGTGCATTAGTTATTATTTTATGTCTTTATTTAATCTATAAAATGTTTCAGTTTCCATGTTTCCAAGTTTTTTCTAACGCAGCCTTTTTAGCATTAGAATTATCCATATTATTTACAAACATATTTACATTTATTGAAATTAATCAAACGATTAAAATCTTTATACCAATTATAGTTATCATGATTTCATTACCAATATGTTATATAATTATGTCAAAATCACAACAATCTATTCGTAATAAAGATTATCCAATCGAGACAGAAACACAAGCAATTCGATCATTACGAGTCCAAATATATTATGATCCTCAAAAGTTTATAACATTAGATTTAATACGTGATATCTCAACGAAACATAAATCAACAAAAATATTAGTACAATTAGCACGAATATTAGCAATGTTACCATTAGGAAGTCAATTATTAAATCGATTTATATCGATAATTAGTTATCGAACTGATTTAACATCATCTGAACGCTTTTGTTTTTTTCAAATCAAACGAATTCATTTATTACGACAATCATCAGTTTCACGACAATTAAACAATGATTTTAATGAAGTTAAAAAAGTCACAAGTCGAACCATTAAAATTGCACAACAATTTTGGATTGATTTAGTTGATAAAAAGATTACACATAATTATGGATATTTCTTATCATTTTATCAAGAAATCCAAAAAGTAAATACGATTTGTTTAGAAGCTATTGATAAATATCCAAATAGTCCACGATTTGTTGATGAATATGCACATTTTCTCATCGAATGTAAAACAGATTTTGAACTTGGAACTGAATATCATTATATAGCAGATCAAATCGAAAAAGGAAAACATAATAATATTGATTATGCTTATCGATCATTTGTTAATCGATATCCGATTTATTTAAAGGAGAAAATCCTTGATCATCGAGGTAAGAAAGTCATTGAACAAAAGAAAGAAAATGGCACAAGTAATTCATCTAATAATAACTCAAGTACTTTAATAAGTATTGATGATAATGAATTTGAAGAAGAAGCATCGAAAGTTATGGACCATAGTAAGTTACGTTTAGCATTACAAAAGGCATTAAATGGTTTAAAGAATCATCGATTAGAAAACTTTAAGATTACATTTGTATTAGAAATAATATTATGTATTATCATATTAATTACTTTTAGTTTATTCTTTAATGATTATTTTAATACATTAAAAATGCAATTTACTGCCGTAAAACAATTTTCAAATATTCGAGATACAATTTCACTTGAATGGTATTCATTTTCACGATTTTTAGAATCAATTTCAAATTTATATATTACAAATGATATTAAAAATCAAATTTTAGGGTTTGATATAACAAAAGAAAATTTGGATTTAAATTATTTCGGTGTACCTAAAGATATGTTATTAAAGTTTTGTGCTCAAGGAATGGAAGTTCAAAACACATTTAGTTATTCCGTAGCATTATTTGATAATGTTGAAGATTATACAGCATTATTAGAACCTTATTATAGTTTCCAAAATTGTACTTATTGTCAAAAACCAGAAAGTGGAGTAATAGTTGAAACATCAGGTAAAGCATTAATCGGAATGTTATTTCAACAATTTTCATTATTTTCGAATTATTCAAATGATAATTGGGAAACATCAAAAGAATTTTGTCAATTAATTAATAATTATAATTCATCATTAAAATTATTTCCTAATCAAATGGATTCGATTTATAATTGGTATACATCATTATCTAATTCATATAAGAAAACATTTTTTATTATTATTATAGTTATCTCTATTTTAGTTATATTAATATGTTCGATAACATTTATTATACCATTTTATTTATTACGAAAAGATTTAAATTATTCAAAAGAAATAATGTTAAATGTCTCTAAAGAAGCAGCTGAAGAAGCATCGAAAACTATAATGAAAACTCATGATGATAATACATTAGTAATGTCATCAACATTAGAAGCTAAATCTTATGAAATGATATTATTACCAATTTTTAATATTCTTTTTATTTTTGGTATAATAATTTCATGTATAACTTTATATATAGCATTAATTGGATCAATTGATGTATATAATAATATATCAATTTGGTATATATTATCACATGAACGGAATTCTTACTTATTAGAAACTATGAGTATGGGAATTATTAGTTCAATAATTACTAAAAGTAATTTCCCGATAGAACCTGATAATATAATATATACATATTCGAATTTATGTAATATTACAATGGAAATTCATAATCGTTTAATATCAACTGATAATAATATTAATGGATATTCCACATTAATTGATGATTTACATTTCATTTCTACTTGTGATAACAATGATAATATATCGAAAGTTGATGATATTAATGAACATAATAATTATAAATGTAATTCAATTAATCAAATGATGATATTATTCCAACATTTACAAATCGATACATTAAAATCATTTAATGAACTTAATCCATTAGAAACTTCTCATTTCCAAAACTTAATACATTTAATTGAATATCATTTATATCCAAAACTTTTAGAGATTAATTCGATATTAAATGAACAAACCATAAAATATGAAAAAGATTTTATTACATTTTATTTCCCATTATATTTTTGTTTAATCATAGTTTGTTTAATATTTGTATTAATTCAAATCAAAACATTAATCAATTTAATACATTCATTTGAAATATCTAAATCTTTAATTGGTAGACTTTCACCTCAATATATTGTCTCTAATCATAAACTTTTAAATTATGTATTAGATAATTCGAAAGAATTAAATTCCGAAAAATCAAGTTCAGCTGAACAATCAGTCATTAATTCATCGACTGATGCTATTTTAGCATTTGATCAAAACTTAATCATCGAATTAATGAATCCCGCAGTTAGTACAATCTTTGGTTATACAGTTCAACAACTTTTAGGTCAAAGTATTACAACTATTTTACCTATTAATAAAGATCCGAAGAATTCACAACAATTTTATCAACAAATTAATCTCATGAAAAGTAAACAAGTACCTATGACATATTCATGTAAATTAATTGGAGAAAAAGATGATGAAAATGAAATCTTATTAAATGTTACATTATTAGGCATAAACAATGGGGAATCATTTGCGTTAATAATGAATGACATGACAATTGCAATGAAAGCTCAAAAAGATATTGAAGAAGCCAAAAAGAAAGCCGAGAAATTATTATATCAAATATTACCACGTGATATTGTTAATCGAATTAATCAAGGAGAAACAGAAATATCATTTTCAGTACCAATTGCTACAATTACATTCATTGACATTGTTAAGTTTAGTGAATATTCCGCAACTTTATCCGCAAAACAAATAATGACAAACCTTGGAATGGTATTTAAATCATTTGATTCTTTATTAACAAAATATAAGACAATAATTAAAATCAAATTAATTGGTGACGTGTATATGGCTGCTGCTGGTTTATTCAACCAAAACTTATCAAGTGACGTGCCTGCTAGTGAAATGGTTTCATTCGCTATTGACGTGTTACATGTGTTGGATGAAATCAATCATGGATTGGAATCCAATTTGCAAGTGAGAATTGGAATTAACACTGGAGGACCTCTGATCGCTGGCGTGTTGGGAATCGATAAGCCTTTGTTCGATATAATCGGAGACCCAATAAATGTCGCGTCAAGATTACAAAGTAACAGTCTGCCAAACCATATACAGATATCACAGGCAACTTGCGACTTGATAAAGAATAAGGGATTCGTAATAGAAGAAAGAGGAAAGATACAGCTGAAGGGAAAGGGACTGCAGATGGCGTACTTCGTGGGAGTGGAGGAAACGTCAACAGAAGTGTTCCCGTTCTTGTCATAGATGTTATGTTCGGCGTTTCGGTAATGAAATTGTATTTAATTAATAAATGTTTTTTTAAAATTTTTCAATAATGTAAATGACGGACGACCGAAAAAGATTTGATTCCACTCTTAAAGAAACTTCCATCAGAAGAACTTTTGTTTTGTGAAAGAGAAATATTTGCAAGCAATTCCAGATATCCAAATCGAATCATATATTTTTTCCGGGAAGAGATACTTAGATAGACTGCAGTGAAAAACCTGTAGACCAACAACAAAATTCTATATAAATAATGATTTTAATAAAATTTGCTAGCAAATAGAAATTTTAACATATATTCCCAAAAATATGAATTAATTAAATATGTGAAGAAAATCGAGAAAAAAAATTTTTCCGTGTTAACGTTCTCTTTAGTGAAGTGAGTAAAAAATAGGAATATTGCGAAAATTACAAAATTAAATCGAAAAAAATTTATTAAAATATATATTACTAAATATGTTCTCTATGAATAATGCTACAGTGTGAACTTGGGTTATAAATAGGTGTTTTTCATCCGTCTACATGTTTTTCATTGCAGTCCATGATTTATTTTGATTACCAGAGTATTTGTTGATGTAAGACATTATATTATATATTTAGATAATTTTGGGTGAATAGTAATTACTTGTCTTTACTGATATAATTTGGGGTGCCCCATTAAAATTTTCAATACAATTTTTTGACTGATTACTTGGCCAAAGCAACCAAACTTCACTAACACAGACGATTTCCAACAAACAAAATTTACATAATATTTGTTCTAAGCATAAGAAGCCTTTTGACTATTGTTGTGAAGAATGCGGAACTTTTTTATGCGGAGATTGCCTTTTCGAACAATTAATGCAAAAAAGTGAAGAACACAAAACACATAAAATAATGAAGATATCTGAAATGAAAGAAAAGGTCTTGGGAAATTTGGATCAATCTCTAACGAAATTAAATGACTCACTCAAAATCATCCATGATAAAGTTGAAAATCTCGAAAATTTAAGAACTCAGCTCTCAGTTTCATATGATGAAGCACAAATGGATATGTTTTCAACTTTTAGATCTATACAATCACATTTATCAGATTCAGAATCTAAGTGTGAATCTAAACTATCAAATAATATCAACACACTCAATGACCTTGCTAGCCGAGCCGAAGTACTTGTTGATGACTCAGAATCTATACTTAATTCCACAGATTCAAATTCCATCTCAGCAGCTCCACGTTTAATCGAAAATATTCGTTCTTTTGTATCTTTAGATACCAATTTTACCATTGAAGAAACTCCCACCATTGATTGGACTAATGAACTAATTCCAATATTTGCTTCATATCATCTTAAGATCCAAGATTTTATGAAATCATTCCGTGGCAAGCCTTTCACAGAGAAGTATTCTCGTGTAGTGTCCAGGTACAACGGCCAATGGAGAGTAAAAATTGTCAGATCAGATGGCGATCACCTTGGCGTTTTTATTGAGCTCCTCAGCGGGTTTTCTGAGCCTGCACAGTTTGAATATGCAGTTGAGATTGTTCATCCTCATGAGGATAAACATATTGTAAAAAGTTTCACTTCACTCTTCGGAATAATGGACTCGTGGGGATGGAAGAAGCTTGCCACAGCACGCCAGCTTGAGAGGGACGGATACGTTGATGAAAGTGATACTTTATGTCTATGTGTAAAGCTTAGGCCGGTATCGTTTAAAGATGCAGCAAGGATCGGAGAGGAGACACTAACAAAACTAAGGGAGAGGTACCATAAACTAAAAAATTGTGAATAAAATTTTAAAATCGCATGACCGTTTAAATACAATACATTGACACAAATGTTTTGTCTGAAAATTAAGTGGCAGAAATACATTTTTGAAAAATAAATCTTTTAATTTTGTTAGGAATATTTCGTTTGTAAACATCAGAAATGGTCATTTTTTCAATTATATAACCACTCGAACACTTAAAAGGGAGTTTATTTATAATTGAGAAATTATAACGGTTTATATTGTCAAATATACGGTTAAATTCAAATGATATAAAATCAAAATTTAATCTGGATATATATCAACAAAAATTATAATAATAGAATGCAGTCAGAAATTAAGATGATGTATTCAAATCAGAATGTTTTTACTGATTAGAGATCTTAAAATATATCGTCATCAAAAGGCCCATTGTTATCATTGAAGTATTTATCAAAAATGTCATTTTCTTCGTCTACAGGCGTACTTGCTTCTTGGTTTTGCGTTTCATCTTGGTTTAGTTCTTCAATTATCGGCCAATCATAACACTCTGACAATCCAATATTTTCAATTATTTTACATTCTTTCACATCATAAACGTGTGTGACATCACCAGGAAAGGTAGTAGTGATTTTTTTGATGCGCTTATTACGAGACCTTTCTCTTTTTGCTTCCATTTATGTGAAGTGACCATTTTAAAGAAATTATCAATTTTCAGAACCTACAAAGGTTCTTTGCAGATTGAATTGTTTATTTCAAACGTTCGTACAAAACAAGAAAAAAAAACATAGTTAATCGATAGCAAAACCGTTCAGATTTTGATTCAAAAAGTGGTCAATAAAATAAAAACACATCAATAAAAAATGATAAACTTCATTAAATTATTAACACAATATTGAAGATTTCTTATATATCAAATCAAGAAAACAAATTTCTCATCTGGCAACAATAACAATATGATGAAACGATAATGAGATAATGGAGCGTGATCACTTCCAAATTCAATACTTTATATATATCAAACGGTTGATGGGGTATTTTTTGGGTAAAAAAATGAGCGAAGACGAAGACCTTGACTTATCTCCGCTTGTTCTTCAAGAAATTAACGAACAAACATCAAAACCAAATGACATTTCTTCTTTTTTGACAACTGTCACATCAAAAGGAAACGAACAGAAAGTTATTTTTTTAACATCCATATTTCTTGCATTTTATTTTATATGTCTAGTACTATATTCTGCGTTCACTAAGAATTCTCCTTATGTTTCAACAGCTTTTACACAACTTATGCATTCAATATTGCTTGCAATAACACTTGTTGCAGACTATTATTCAACGCTTTATCCTGATGAAAGACACACTTACGGGTACTCAAGGGCCACAATTGTTGCATCATTTGCAGTATCATTCTCCATAATTTTACTTGCTTTTTCTTTATTACTTGAAGCACTTAAGAATTTTTTACAAAACACCACTTCCACTCCTACTGACATACGTGTTATTTCTTCAATTATCCCACATATTGTTGTATTCATATCTTATGTGATTCCTGCATTTTTGTTAAGAAATGAATCTAAGAATCCATCTCTTTCTCATACACCTCATTTCCATGCTGCCTTCCTTGTCTTCCTCTCCGGATCCATGCATTCATTGGCTCACTTCTGCTCGGGGTACACCCCATTTCTTAAGTTCACTGGTGAAGTAAGCGAACAGATTTCGCCACTTTTTCACGGGCTTGTTGCGCTTTTTATCATAGATCGCGCAAAGAGACTTCTTTATCCTTCTTTCCTTGTTTTGATGCAAGCAACACCCTCAACGCTTTTGGAGGTGATTGATTCAAGACTAGGAGAAACGGTCATCGACAGAATGATACGAGAAGCTTCACATTTTGAAGGTGTTTTAGAGTGTAAATCTGCGCACTTCTGGGGAATCACATTCACAGAATACGTGGGATCTCTTCATATCAGAGTTAAGAATGATGCTAATGAGCAACATGTAATTGCTCAAGCACATTCAAAATTTGATCCAATTGTTCATCATTTCACTGCACAAGTTGAAAAGGATCATTGGGATTATTTGGACAGAGCTTCATCGCCTGAGTTCGATGACGAGCTCGACTTTTGAATTCATTTGTTTTCTAAACGTTTTTCTATACAATTTCTGTTAACGGACAACTCCATATGGAGGAAGGCGGTGAGAACGAAACGAAACTGGATGTTACACCTCTCGGGGAATTGCAAGCTGTGATCTGTACAGATGAATTTTTTTCAAATCCTAGCGTTATGGAAGAATCACTCGAAAAAGGAAAAAAGGATATCATGGCATTAAGAGAAGCGATCATAGCATCAAACAAAGCTTACCAAAGACAAATTAATTTGTTAACTTCTCGGCTTAATAATAAGAAACAAATTGAGAATAATAAAAAAACGCCTAAAAGAGCAATGCCTTCTAATCTTATCTCAAAAGGCGAGAGGAAAATGTCCAGACAAATAACTCGCGAAAAAATAAGTGATGATTCTCTAGATATTTGGTGTCGAACAAAATTCATATTTAATTCAATTCCATCTGAAATTGACCTACGCCATATGCTCCAAAAAGTTGAGGTTGATCAATCTCAATATACAACAAATCATTCACCATGGGAATCCATCTTCAATGTTATTGAACGTTCATACAGTAATGCACAACATATTTCAGTTCCAGATGTTTCACAAGTAGAGCTTGAAGAAGAGACTTTTTCGGAAACAAATTTAAATCTTCCACCATTTCAAGTTGAAGAATCTCAAAAAAAGAGCAGTGGAATTTTCAACAATCTTCTCAGTGCCCTTGTTGAAGCCGATCCGATTCCGCCATCTGACGAACCACGCGAAGAATTTTTGCCAAGTCCACATCCTTTACTTCCAAAGATTGATTGTGACGAATATCTTGGATACTCATTTGATGAACGTCTAAGGATTGAGCTGATTGGCGCGGGATTGGTTCCAAGTGAAACGCTTGGTCGAAATCAACAAATTGAAGCGGAAATCATTGAAATCAAAAAAGAAATGGAAAATGTACAATCAGAAATTGCTCAACTTGGTGATGAAATATTTCAAAATATGCATAAATATAGAGCAATGGAGGCAATGAACAATCGTGAAAATCTAAAATATAAGAAATTTTTGGAAGAAACAAAAAGGAAAAGGAGCAAAAGGTGAAAAACGCCATCAGACTGTAAACCGACGATTAAAAACACGCTTTAGCGTTTGGTGTTGAAATAATTCAAACAATTGTTTCAAAAAATTGATATCCAATACTCTAAACGGCCGACTTGGTTGGCGAAGTTCGCTTCGCTTCAGTTTTTCTTACAAACTTCAATTCACTGTTGTTCATGCAGCACTCGAGAATTATAACTGGACGCCCTAAGTTTCACATTCGTGCTTCAAGGTTCTTTTCCTTCATCAGAAAAACAATTTGATTTTGAGCTTCACCATCAGATACTTATTGATGTATTTAATAAATTTTATGAACAAGACACATATAGTAAACCATTAAATGATATCTAATGATAATTGTTATTTAAATAGTCAACACTTAAGTGGTAAATGTTTTAATAATAATAATAATAAAAACAAATAATTTCAAAGTAGTTATAAGCATTAATATATGGTAAGAAAATAAATAAAAATACCCTTTAAATAAACAACAACATAAGTTTATATTATCTAAATAAAATATTTCAGATCTTTGATTTAGTTTTTACCGCAGCTGCATGAATAAAAAATGAGAATGTGTTCATTTTTTACTATTTTTACCTTTTTTCGTTGTTGTTGCGTTTTTGCTTCCTTTCTTTCTTCCTCTCTTTTTCGGCTCTTCATATTCGATGACGTCATCGTCCACTACAAACGATTCGTCGTCTTCTTCTTTCCTTCTCCAATCCTTTCCGCGTTTATTATTTTTCTTTTTCTTATTGCTCTTTTCCTCATATTCTTCGTCGTATTCCTCGTCAGTGTAATCATCTAAATCTTCGTCGCTGTAGTCGTCTTTTTTAGCTTTCGCTCTCCTCTTTGTTCTTCCTCTTTTCTCTACTTCGGCACTTGATATCAAATAGTCGGCTCTGACTTCAGACTCCGATCGTATCTTCGTTTGGTCATCGTTGTGTTTCTTTTTGTAGTCGTTTGTGATTTGGGTTTTTACGTTGCTCGAAATCTTCTTCAAGAAATCTTTTTCTCCAAATGAACTTAGTTCTAAAACATGTAAAAAGTCATCTTTAGTGAGTTGTAATTCATTTAATATACCTAAAAATTGTTCAATTTGAGGACTTCTTCCTTGTAATAATTTCATAAATTTTAATGTTAAACATGGAATAACAGAGTCATATAATTCATTAGAAGATACACCAATAGTTTTGGAGGACCGATTGCCAATCTCTTGTGTATATCTTTGAAGCTTTTTACGCTTACCATACTTCCCGAAATATGACGGATACTTCATTAATCCGGTAAAATCACCTGTAGAACATAACGTAGTTGGCATCACTGATGATAATAACGCATGCGTATTAAGTAAATTCCATGAACCTGTGTCAAATATAGCTGAATCAATTAAATCTGAATATGAAATACTATCAAGTGCTTCAACAAAGTTATGTCGATCTTCGCCTGGTTTAATATTCTCTTGTATATAAAGTGGGACAAGTGAATAATCAACAAAATAATCTTCAAATCGTTGATCCATTGTTGTTTTGGTTAAAAACATTTGTTGTGCTGCATCAAGTGGTTCAGTGATGAATACATTTTTCTTATTATCTTCAGCATTTTTATCCATGTCGTCATCAATATCACTTTTAACCCAAAATTGTAAATTGTTAATCGCACATCGGAAATCTCCATTACATGTACGTGCTATGTGATCCAAAACAGAATCACTCACATTAATATTCTCTTTGTCGCTGATCTCACGAAGACGACTCGAAATAACCTCCGGAAGCGTCGGTTTGAATTGAATATCAACCGAATATTTAGCGAGCGTTTGGTACTTTTTGTCACCGCGTTCGTTACAAATACAAATTACAGGGTTAGAAGTTGTCTGAACCAACTTTGCTAACTCTTGAAGGCCACCAATATCACTTCGTGACATTCCATCAATCTCATCAAATATTAAACAAAGTTTCGTATTCGACTTAAGAGATGTGTTACGAAAAGCATCAGAAATGGTTTCTTGAAGAAGCTTTCTACTACGCGTATCACTGGCATTGAATTCAACACTATTATAACCAAATTCAAGTGCAACTATATGAGCTGTGGTGGTCTTACCAACACCTGGAGGACCACTAAGAATAGCACACTTTTCATCGCTCTCACCAAAATGCTTGAAAAAGTTCATAAGACTTTCAATTGCTGCTCGATTTCCAAGAATATCACTAAGTTTGCGTGGGCGATATTTCTCTGATAGAAGTGTTGATGGTGGAAAGTAGTCGTCAGGAAGAACAGCTTTGCCTTCAATTCCTTTTGGTTTTGGTGGTTTATAATTTGGATTTGTTGATGCGAGATATTGAAAAAGAAGGTCTTCGTCAAGGATTTTTATACCCTTTTCTTTAGCTTTTTTTATTTTAGATGGTCCAACTTCTGTAATTCCACGAATTAAAATATCAGTACGACCACTAATAGCTGAAGTTACTCTTCCGCCATATCGTTCAATAAGCTCTTTGAGCATGCTACGTGTAAGGCACGGCATTGTTCCAGTAGGAACAAAAGTTATTCCCAATAAACATCCTGCTGCACCAATTGGAATTGGTTTTTGATTTAAAAGAGGTGGGTTATCAGACATTCCATATCGAAATCCAGCACTTGTTGTAAATTCGGACTTTGGTTCTGGTAAACTATAGAGTACACTCCTTATTATCTTTGTTGCTTCCATATATGATGCGTACGTTTAAAATTTTCTGTATTTTATATTTCTTTTCCTTGACATTCGCATGAAATCATGATTTAAAAAGAAAAAGAAAGAAAAGAACATCTCATATTATTTATTATTCAATTTCACAAGTATGAAAATGGAAATGATTATCATTTGAAAAAAAAAAATACAAACATAATTAAATACATTAATAACAAGTACGGCCTGTACAGGCAAACATGAAAAAAGGTAAATTAATTGTTTACATGAAATTTTTGCATTTGAACATGAAATGTGTTTTCATGTTTTGAGAACCAAGATAATATTTCTATGATTATAAATGAATTAACGTACATGAAGAAAGAATGTCTATTGTATTTATCAAAAAATTAATTGGGGAAAAATAGTTGATGGAGACAAAATTTACACCATTAACACAATTCAATGCCTTACACTGCTTTTGTTTGAAAAATAGCTCGATAGAAATCACTTTTTGCGCCTATTCAAAAAGCAAACCTTTTGTCTCATTTTATCATTTAATTTTCTGCTTGACAAATTTTGCTCTGAAAAACGAGACGATAAAACAGAAATTAGGTTATGATGAAACGGTTGGTATTAACCGCTTGGTTTTGAATTAATTGTGACGGTTGTTTAATCATTTCTATTATGTCCGAAGAAGCTCAAACATGCAGCAGAGGCTCGGAATGCCCATTCAAGAATCCAAAGAATATTGAAGAAAAACTTAAGCCATACGAAAAACACATCGAGCAAATCCAGGCAATGTTATTCTGGAGGAATCCAATCCCAATGGCTATTCTTCTTGTTCTTGTTAACCTCCTTTTCTTCATAATCTACAAATTGAACTTGTCATTTGTCCCAACAATGCTCTTGCTTGCTACAATTTCAGTTCTCATCAAGGTCGTCAAAAAGATTGCTGGTGAAAAGATCGCATCAATCTTATTCAAGCCAATTGAAAACAAGGAAGGAACATATAAGATTTACTCACTTGAAAGTGTTAGCCAAACACTTTCATGCATCGCTCAAAAGATTTCCTCCCTCAGAGGTCGTATTTGCCCAGGCGAAAAACCAACAATTGGTTCTGCATTACTTCCTCTTGGTATCTTAGCCGGACTCTTCTTAGTCTTCTTATTGACAGGCACATTCTGGTTGAACTTTGTTCTTGTTAACCTTATTCTCCTTCTCCCAGCCGTCATTTTCCACCCAAAGGTTTTGGAAAAGATCGAACCACATTTTGCTAAGTGCCAAAAGAAAGATTAAAAAATCGTTCAACATGCTTTGGATGAAACTTACATTTTTATTTTAGTAACTTTTTTCTTTGAGATGAATTAAAGACTATGCTATGGCCTTTAACTCAAATTTTGGTTATGGGCGCAAAGATTTTCATGATTCAGAGCAAAAAGACGCTGAAGAAAATTTTGTGTAGTTTTACAACAATTCAAAAAGTGGAAATTTTGCATTTGATTTTTTATTTTTCTGAAGGAATAAAAAAGTGAAGTGATGAAAATTTGTGACAAATCGTGAACTGATTTTGAGCGGTTTGCTTGAATGCTTTTTTTTTGTATTAAAACATTTTTTGAAATCAACGTTAATAATGATTCAAGAATCCGTTCCTTGAAATAAAATCACCTTGAAAAGATGAACGTAATATATTGATTTAAATTTATAGGTAAAAACAAGTTTATTTATAATCTATTAATCTTTTAGATCGCGTTGTACATCTAAAGCCAACTTCGCAATTGGTTTATTTGTTTCCATCAGACTTGTTCCGAACTTAAACAATTTTGTTACTGATTCACTATGGAGATGAATATTAATTGGTGGGCCAATTTTATCGCCTAATGTTTTCAACAAATACAATGCGGCAACAATATTTGTGTGCGCATATGCATGCATTTTGTCAATCTGCTTAAAAATTTTCATCATCCTGTGCTTCACCTCATTGATGAAGTTCCTCGATTTAATAACCTCCGGCGGGAGTACGTTTAAGATTGATGCGAAAATTATGCAAAGCGATTCGAACAAATTATTCGCATATTCAACATCATTTTCAGATTCAGGGTCTAAGGAAACTGAAGTCTGTACAAGCATGAAGTTCCAAATCGCTCGAATCTGATTGATTGGCATTTGTTTTCCTAATCCATCAATCATAAAAGATAAGGCTAAAATCAATTGTGGCATCATCGTAACTTGTACTACTTCATTTAGCTCAGTTATATACTTGAACAACCCTTCTACTTCATTATGTAAATATGGGATTACTCTTGTTTCTAAACATTTACACAATTTACCAATTGCTATTGCAGTCAAACAAACTAACTTTGGCGACTTTGATGCCATAGCTGCGTTGGCAATGCTTAGAAATTGAAGAGTATAAGGTTCGAAATTATATCCAATTGCCATTATAATTGCTGTAAAACAAATCATTGCTTCTTCATAAAGAATTGTTGAGTGGTTGTTTAAAATCCCAAATAGAATTCCTATGACCGCTTGAGATATTGGTAAAACTTTATCTTCTAATCTTTGGATAATTGATGTTATTAATGAACAAATCCTAAAGTTCCTCATTTCATTTCCATTAGAAAATGATCCAAATGATTCCTTTAGCATTGCTAATGATCTTTCCAATAATATAGATAACTTCCTAAATGAATTTTCACCACAAGATTGTATTAAACAACACATTGCGTTGTAAGGAGAACTTGCAAAATCACTTTCTGCGAATTCCTGATCATTAATTTTTGCAAAAATTGTTGAAAAAATCAAATCAAAGTTAGAATCTACTTGTTCCTTTGATACATGCTTACACACTTTTCCCAACACATTTAATCCTCTTGCAGCAACTGGTGGAATACTCACAATTATCTTTGATAATGTTTCAAATATACTAGCTATAATAGGTTGCTGTTCAAGTAATTCTTCGTAATAAGTAACAACCAAGCCTATAAAACGTAATGATTGATCTGCAAGTTTTGGTATCGGTGAAAGTGCAAATTCCTCCGCAGCTCTCAAAAAGTTTACAATTAAATTTGATGTCAAATCATTTTTCAGATCACATGTCACGGACATCAAAGCCATAACCGCCGCGTTCTGGAACACCCAACCGTTTTGTTGGAGCATTTCCGAAACGAAACCAGAAACAACATTAATGAATTCATCAAACATTTGAGTGCCATATACACTACGAAAGAATGCCTTTAAGGTGATATAAGAGTAATCTTCAAGCTGAGGATTTTGAACATCAAAAGCAGATGTACGATTTTCATCTTCAATTATTAAGAACCTTAGTGCGAAAGGTTCAAATTGTAATGCAACTTTAGAAGTCACGTTCAAAAACCCGAAATTTTCATTTTTTAAATTCTTTGATTCGAATTTCCAAATTTCTTCCCAAAAATTCAATGATATTCCTCTAAATATTACATCAGGACAACGCACACCTTCATAAGTGATTTCATAAATATGGTTAAAGAATTGTGGCGTGTATTGATATAGTCGTGTTACAATTTCTAGAATGATCAAATGCATATTTCGATATAAAGTTTCATCTGACATCGGAATAACCATACGAATCAGAGTAAATAATGATGTAATACTTTGATCATTCATGAAAATTTGCGGAAGACGAGAAATTAGTTTTTGCAATGTGTCGGAAATTATATATTTTCCGGTAATTGGAACATCGGGGCTTGAAAGCTGAGTAAAAATTATTTGGAGAAATTCTATTATTTGCGGTGGAATTGACGCAAGTGGAATTTGTGGATTGAATATTGGAAGTTCGAAAATTTCACGTAATACATCAATGACGCATGGGTGCATACTTACATTGGATTTAGCAATGTTGAGAAGATATTCAAAGATGGAACTCCAATTTGAAGATTCTATTTGTAATACTAATGCTAATGTAGCTGACGCAATGTTATGAACAATCATGTCACTATGCGTAATGTTAGTTGTAACAGTATGCTTGACAGAATCACGCATTTTTTGTGATGTGGGTTGGAACCAAGCTTTTCGAATGACTTCAATCGAAGTGGTTCGTTTTGGTCTAATGGTATCCCTAATTAAAGATATGGAAATAAATAATAGTTGAGTTGGAATGTTGGGAAGATTTGCAGCATCAGCAGAATATTGAAGAAAAACTACAGTGTTTATCCGACGTAATTCATTAAGAAGTCGGTTAGCTTCATTAACAACGTGATGATCTGAGTCTAGAAGTTGTGTAAGGCAATTTAGGAATTTGGGAAAATCTGAATCTCCCATATTTTATTTGAGGACTCTGTCTGATTTTATAGGACAATAAACGTTCTCTTGCTTTGCCTATGGACTCGATACAATGTTCACTGAAAATCATTAATTTTTTGGCGTTTAATCTCCAGCAAATCTAAAATAATAGATTAAATATTAAAAATTACCAACCTTTATCTTAAATGTTCTCAATAACAGTTCCAATACTCAAGAGATGGCTAGCATAAACAGAAAATTTGAAAAAAAATTCTTACAGCAGTTTGTTGGTATTCTCCTCAAAATAGAATCAGATAGGCAGTGCCTATTAGGCTGAATAAATATGGAAGTATGGGAGGGTTTGTTGTAATTCGCAACCCTCCGAGGGCAAAAAGTGACATGAGAGTGTTTGTTAACCGTTAATGCCCAACAAATTTTGTTAAAAAGATTTTTAGTAAAGCGTTCAAACGACACTTTTTAACTGGCAGCTTGCCGAAACAATTCAATGTGCTTTCGCGGTTTATCAACTTTTTGATAAATATCGCTTTCTTAGTCAAATTTGATGCTGGCTTTTTTGATCGCACTTGCTTCATGCAGGAAAAAGATTTACATCTATAAATCTCACGGCCATCACCGCATTAATAAGAGGATACCAGCGCAACCAAACAATGATTGGATTTTTCCTGATACAATGTCTGTAGTAATCAAAGACAATGCTATAATTTATGATAGAATGGCAGGTGATTTCTTTTTCAAACGTTACCTCAAAAAGGGCGAGAGAGTAAAAGTTATAGATTACTTTGATAAAGAAAAAGGTTTAGTTTATGTTACTACACAACGTGGTGGATTCCACGGCTATGTTTATGATGATGTTTTAAATGACTATTATTATGAAGGGCTAAATGAACAAATTTATTCACCTTATCCCGTAACTGGTTATGTCGAAGTTAAAGAGGAACCATCTGAATCATCAAAAACCATTGCTAAGCTACATGATTGCGACTGGGTAAAGGTTTTATATGCTAAAAAAGGAGAACCTTGGATTAAGGTTGAAGTTGATGTTATTACTGAACTCTCTGATGACTGTACTCCTGAAGAGTTAGAACGATTCCTTACACAATCCACTGCAGTTGGTTACATTCATCCTGAGGATTTATATTGAATAATTATCACTTAAGGAATATCTCCCTTCTAAAAGTTAATTTGATTTTTTTGGATAGTACTTCATGTTTTTTATCATGTTATAAGGGTGTTAATATGTCTTTTTAGTGAGAAATTTTCTTTCAACGATTAGTTAACCGAGTAAACGTTTAAAATCGGTGTTTGCGTAAACTATTGAAAAGTCCAGTGGCTAATTTTCACCATTCACTCACTAAAATTCAATTTTTATATTTCAATATAATTCTGATTGGCGCTCATCCAAAGATTATTGTGCTTATAAATATCTTTTTGTTTTATCTTTTGAAGTTTTTAAGTTCAGAAGTTTTTTTCAAGGAAAGTTCAGAATCGGTTAATAGTTATCGTACACACTTTTTGAACTGATCGATTGTGTGTTCTTGAATGTCAAATGCATTCAAAAATTGAAATGCTTTTGACATCAACGCAAAATGTTTTTTGCACTCGTTTGTGGTGCTCTCTCATGGCGTTTTAGTCAACACAAAGCTTTGACCAGACAAGCACTCGAAATCCTTAAGGCTGAACAGCCAAAAGCATATGATTTCTTCAACAACAAATATGCCGACTATTGGAATGATGTAATC
The DNA here is from genome assembly GCF_020186115.1 of Histomonas meleagridis. NCBI lineage: Eukaryota > Parabasalia > Tritrichomonadida > Dientamoebidae > Histomonas > Histomonas meleagridis. The sequence continues at coordinate 449,582 of NW_027150805.1, forward strand.
TGGGGCTCATGGGATCCTGATATCTTTGAATTTGGCACTGGTACACATTATTATGTTTACCCAGATGATGGATCAGAAAACGTTGGTCAATATTATCCAAACGCACCAAGACATAAGAATGATGAAAGCTCAAGAACACGTCTTGAAGGACACTGGAAAGATGCTATTGAAGAGTTCAAGAGTGGAAAACTTGAGAAGACATTCCTTTCACTTGGTAGAGCACTTCATTATTTAGGAGATATCGGCTGCCCACCACACTCAGGCGGTATCCAATATCCAAAGAACATCTTCGAAACAAACTATCATAGCCTTTTCGAAAAGTATGCTAAGATTCTTGTTGATGGTGCTGCCAAATATCATGCTACTTCTGCTAAGGGATACTATGGTAAACTTGATGAGGCTACATTTGGTGTTGAAATTAACAAGCTTTGCCAAATCGCTGCTTCCAACAAAGATCTTGTCTTAACTAAGGATGAAGCCAAATGGGATCAAGCAATTGTTAACTCTTTCCCATATGCAGAAATATATGCAGCTGTTCTTCTTGAACGTTTCTATAGAGAAGTCCAGTAAATCAAAAGTGCTTTCGTTTAAAAAAACGTTAATTCTATCGTTCTGTCGTGTTTTGTAATATATTCAATTTTTTCTATGTAATATGATCGGTATTTGAAGTGCCAGGTTTCGATCATTTTGGATACAAATTCAAACTTTTTTATATAGGGTACTAAAAGGGGTTTTTTGGAAATATTGAAAATTATAAAAATGTGATATTTTATTGTGCAGGAGGAGCAGCGCCACCGCCTTTCATAGCGGACATGACAAAAAATATAAGCAAGAAAGGAAGGAATTTCTTGATTAAGGAAAACAATCCACCTTCTTCTGGTGCTTCAAACTTTTGGTAATTTGGTTGGACCATATTTCTGGATCTGGAAAGGGAAACTTGAACACCTTGTTTTTTATAAGAAGTTGATACTTCAAACATAACAGGCGTTTCCTGGAATATGTAAAGTTTGAACATTAAAGAATTTGTATTTGAAGGAGATGGGAATGACAAAACAGTGCCATCCGGTCTAGTGATATGAAATGATTTTATATAATTGTTTTCGAATTTTGTATCAGATAATTGATTGATTTTTCCAATATTTGATCTTTCTTGGTATTCCACTTCAGCAAAATCGTGGCTAGCGCCTTTCACATCTGTTGCAACAATTGTTAATCTTTGAGATAATACCGAGAGGACAAATAAGTAAAACATATGATTTCTAGCCAAACAAATAACCGTTTATATTTGACATGCTTTGTTCGAATGGGGAAAGGGTAAATTTTACCCTTTTAAAATAGGCCAGAATGAATATCCATAATTCAGAGATACTAAATGCACAACCACTTGAATTAGTTGACCGTTCTATAGGACAAAAGGTAGTGATAGTGACAAGCTTAGGAATAGAGTTTGAAGGAATTTTAAAAGGATTTGATTCTGCTGTTAATTGCGTAATTGACGATGCAACTGAAACAAATGTTGTAAACCCAGAATTTAAGCCACGACATCATGATACAGTCTTAGTTAATGGTGGTAGTATATCAATTATTTTACCTTTTGAAAATTAATTACAAATAAACATTACTTTTATTGTTACTCCAAAAAATCAAATTATTTTATTTTTAAACATGTGATTTTTAAATGCTTTTGCAAAAGTTATCAATTGTTTATTACATTTGCTTTTTTTCCTCTTCAATGAGTGCCTTTAGTTTGGCAATGTTTGCTTTGAGTTGATTCCTATGTTCGTTTAGTCTCTTTAATCTTGTGATATGTGATTCTTGGAATTTTTGTCTTTTAATTGTGATTTCATCAATATCGCTCTCCACTCCATTAATTTCTTCACCTACAGCATAAAGTAGCATCTGTAGTTGTCTAATTTGTGTTCGCCAGTATTCTGATCTTCGAATGGACATAATATCTAAAAGTTCATCTTGTTGAAGAAGGTCTTCATAATACACCCCAAGAGGTAATTCATTTGGGACTATTCTTTCTACTTCTTGGAGCTCTTCAACTTCTTCAATTTTTGGTTCTTCTTGAGGAATTTTTTGCATTTCCTCATCAATAAGCGACTGTACATAATCTCTCATCCCAGGCAAATTTATTTCTTGATCAATGTATGGATGTGAATATTCTCCTTCAAAAGAAAACATTTGATCCAGTATAGAAACCGTTAAATGCACCAAAAAACAAAAATATATGAGTTAAAAACAAAAGAAATGCAAATTCTTATATAATCAAATAAATAACTGGAAAATCGCACACAATAATACACAAACGATTTATTGTATTTTGAATTTATCAAATCGAAATTTCGAAATATTTGATAAATTATAAAATTCGTAATTAAATAAATATATGAGTTAAAAACAAAAGAAATGCAAATTCTTATATAATCAAATAAATAACTGGAAAATCGCACACTATAATACACAAACGATTTATTGTATTTTGAATTTATCAAATCGAAATTTCGAAATATTTAACAATTTCTAAAATTTGTAATTAAATGAAAATATGAGTTAAAAACAAAATTTATTCAAACAGTTTAAAGTTGCGATATCTCTTTCACTGAGTTCTGTCTCTGTTTTTTCAGCTTTTCTATTTTTCTTGCAGCTTTATCCGCGATGTCTGATGAGTGCTGAAGCGATCTCTGCTCATTCGGCACATACTGAGTCTGCGCGAACGACGAAAAGTTATTATTTCTTTGAGTCAACAATTGGAACTCTTCAATTCTTGCGATTTCGTCTGCCAAATACGACTTCTCTTTTATCAAATTCCTCAATTCATTACCAATTATATCTTGGAACGCTTCGAATGAATTTTCGGAAATAAATTTTTCGAGTTGATCGATTTCATTTTGTATTTGTATTTGATATGATTCGATTTCATTATATTCATTATTTATGTTTCGTGATAACCAATCGTTTCTTCTTTGCTCCAAAAGTTGAAATGATTTATCGATTGATTCTTGTTCGAACTTTAGATGTACTGAACGCGTTTCAAGTTCGACATTTTCCAATTTAATTGATTTCATTTTGTTTTGAAGTGATTTTTCTTTTCGTAAATAATTTTGTTTGAAATTCGTCGAATATGTTCTTTCTCTTTCGAGTTCTTGAAGAATTCCATCAGCTCCTTCATTATAAATGGTTTTAAGTGAATCGATTTGTTCTTTAATTTGTTGAAGTTCATTTATACGTTGCGAAACTGTTGGTAACACTTTCGATTTCGCTTCTGTTAAAGTTGTTAACATTGGATTTATTTGTTCGTCAATCGATTTCTGTAATGTTTGTGTGGTGTTTTGTATGTTCATATTAAAGAAATCATTTGGAAGTTCGAATATTTCAGTGATTTCAGATATAAGTGAATCTGTGTAATCATCAAAGTTGAATGATGATATGGAAACTTCAAAGTTTTTCATAATGAATGAGAGATCATTGGAAAAACTATACTTTACGTTTGATAGAGAATTATTGATTTCGCTTTTGAGATTACGTTCCATACGTTCAAATTGTGTATTTGTTGTGTCAATTGGCGGAGATGTGATAATTTGTGGTGGGCGATAAAATGGTGAATAGTATGGATGCGATTGCGTTGCTGGAAATTGCATTTGTTGTAATGAAATTTGCGGATTTTGATTAATGTTTTCATTTTGTAATGGAAGTGATACAGGTGCTTGAACTGTGTTTATTTGGTTTGCTTGTGGTTGGACAGTGTTATATTGCTGTGGCTGTTGCAACGGCGTTTGACTTACTTCATTTTGATTTGGAATTATATTATTGTTTTGCTGATTTTGCATTGGCGTTTGACTTATGTTATTTATATTATTTTGCTGTGTTTGCATTAAATTCGTGTTCTGAGGTAACGCTGCATTGCTTATGTTATTCATAGTATTTTGTTGTGGATTTTGAATTGGAATTTGATTTATTTCATTTTGTTGATTTTGATTCGTAATGTTATTGTTTTGTAATGGCATTTGGTTATTATCATTTTGTTGTTGCAGTTGAATTATATTATTATTTGTCTGTGTCTGTTGTAGTGGTGTTTGCATTATGTCATTTTGTTGTTGTGATTGAATTATATTATTATTTTGCTGTACAGATGTTAACTTTGGTGTTTCTGTGATTTGCTGTTTTAAATTTTGATCTAAGTTCAGTTGCAATTGCTTTTCTTTGTTCGGCGTCTGCTGCTGCGCGCCTTTGTTGAGTGGAGTCGTTCCCAGTAACCTTTGGAACCTCGGGCGAGGAACAGGCGGAGCTTCGTCTTCGTTGTTTTCTTTTGTTTGGTTATTTTGTAAGTCGTTTGTGTTCTGTGGTATTTGAAGCATTGGTCGGGAAATTTGTTTTCCGTTTGGATTTGATGGGTTTGGATTATTTGCTTGCATCATCATGTGTAAATTATTCGGAATTTGTGGTGTTTTATAAGGTTTATTGTCATTTGTTATTTGCACGTGATTAATGATATCCAGTGGCTTTGATTTTGGTGGTGGAACAGGTGGAAGTTTTGCAAACATTTCGAAAGATACGGAAGAATTCCCTTCAATTGATTCTTGTCGAGTAGGACTTTGATCAAGTGATTGCTGTTTATTTCTTTTCTCTCTTTTCTCATTCATTGATATCGTATCACTATCAAAACCATCAAGATTAAACGCCATGTTGTTGGTTCCTTTTGGTGTTAGAAGTGGACTCTTGGGATCGTCTGCGCCGAAGTCAAAATGTGACATTTCTGAGCTTGGACCAGTTTCATTGGCTTTCTCAATCGTGCCTTTACTTAAAAGTCCGCGGCCCAATCCTAATCTGGGTGTAGTTTCCAATCGATTAGTTGTGTTATTTGGTATGGGGCTTATTGCTGGTGGCCTTGAAGTTGTTTCATTTTGATTTGTTTTCTTTTTGTCAACATCAGAATTTATATCAGATAATCCAACATCAATATCTTCATCATCTGTATTAAATTCGAATGAATCAAAATTATCAATTTCGCTTAAAGGTGGGGAATTATGGTTCATTAGAAAACATACGTTTAGAATTTTGAAATTATAAATAAATAAACTTCAGAAATTTTCACTCCAATCATTGCAACATATGTTGAAATATGAGTTTTGCCATACAAAAGCAAGGGTTGGTCTGATTCAATAACAATTTCATTATTAACAGGATGAAATAATTTTACAGCTTCTTCAATACGTTTGTGAGGATTCCTTTAATGTCAATTTTTTTGTAAAAGTTTTTTAACATCTTCAGTTTGCATTTATCAGTGCTGTACCAAATAACTTGAATGTATCTTTGATCAATATGGTTATAATTTGCGCTAGTATTTTGATAGTACTATGTTGATATTCTTTGTTTCTTCAAATTAAATTTTTGATGCATAATTTTGTAATCAATCAACAATGGGTGTGGAATTTGCCAGAACGAAAATTTCAACTTCCTGCAAAACAAAGGTATTCCACCGCAATAATTTTTAAATCGTCTTTAAATTATATTTATGGGACATATGAATATAAATTGATTATTAATGATCATCTTATTATATGGATAAACTCCAAGATTTGAACCAATACTATTATATTAAATGCAGTAAAACGTCCTAATATACTTAGCCATCATGAATTATACTCAAAAACAATCTTTTAATAAAAGAAAAAAGAAAATAATAAATGTTTGATGGTAATTGTCTTTATAAAAAAGTTTTCTTTGAAAAAGCTAATAACCGTCAGAAGATTCAAAACTATCGGAGGACGATACGTCTTTCTCTTGCTCTTCATCAGGAAGAACTTTTTCTTCTCCTGGATTATCAATAGGTATCTTTTTCGGCTGAACGAGTTCTGATTCATTCCAGCCATAATATGTTTGGAAAGCAATGAACATGCAAAGAACTCCAAAGAAAAATGTGAGAGAGAAACTATAACTGGAATATTCTATTTTCTTGGTTATGAATATTTTGCATGGTTCTGATTCAGGTGATGTGTATGCTATAAAGCCACTGCCACTATTGATGTTGCCAAATAATGAATGGTTAACAGATAGATTCACAAGGGAAGTGTGCAAGCCACACCTTGGTTCGAAATATAGATTAAGATTTGAAATAAGATTAAAACGATTATCTGTTAGTTCAAATAAATTATCTTTTTTGTTCTTTAAAGAAAGGATGTGAAGATTGCTGTGATTCCAGTTTGAAGGTGAAATATCAATGTGAAAATCAGATGATGCAAAAGAAGAAGAAACTTTGATCTTGAATTTTTCGGAAAGAAATGGACACTTATTTTCTGCAAGCCAAGTTCCTGTTAAGCACGATTTTGCATTTTTAAGATCATGATTACTGAAGATGGCTAATACCAAAGGAAAAAACATGTTAATATGAAGATAACGATCAATATTCACACAAAAATTATTAAGAAATTTTGTGTGTTTTATTTGAAACTGTTTTCACAGTTCACAACACCCTAGAAATCCTTTTTAAACTGCTTTGTGTAAATTTAAACAAAACTTAATTAAAAACCATAAACCTTATTAATAATATTTTAAGTGATTTTTTTCTTTTCGCTTCCTTAAGTTGAAAAAAATGATGAATTTGCTTTCGTGAATAATATTATATTTACTCAATGACTTAAAAACAGATTCGCTGATAGTGTAATGGTTATCATGTAGGATTGTCGTTCCTGTGATCCGGGTTCGATTCCCGGTCAGCGAGTTTTTTTGTGTTTTTTTTAACTTATTTTATAAATTGCTGTTCGTTTTTGTTTTTACATTTATCAATCCATCATTAATTACAAAGAATCTTTTACTAAGTTTCTATAACTAAAAACATGTTTCTTTTGTTGAACTTCCTTTTTCTCTATTTTTGGAACTTTAACCTTAAACATTTCGCAAAGTTTCGTTATTCCTTCTGCACATTTATCGAAGTCATTTTTCCAATCAATGTCTGACAGCAAGTTCTGCATCTCTATCAAATCTATAGTTTCATCATTTTCTTCTTCTTCTTCTGTGTGATCAAATATACTGAACACTTCAATCGCTTCATTTAATTCATTTGCAGCTTTTTCTCTCACGACAGGATATTCGCAAACAAAAGTCGGTGCAAACAGTTCAAAAGATTTCCTTTTCTGTTCTCCAACACATAGAATGGACAGCCATGCGAGTGTTGGCGCCGACACCATTAATTTACGATATGTAATTTTTTTGAAGAAATTTGTAACAGTAACCAAAAACTCTTCTGTAAAATCATGCAGTAACTTCCCCATAAATAATCCTTCGCTTAAAATTTTTGGAATAAATGAAAACAAAGATGAAGTGAAAGTCACATCACATCTGAACTTTTTGAATAGTGTGTTAACGTTTTTTGCCATTTTCACTTTATTTTCTTCACTATTTTGCATGAAATGTATTAATGCATTTCCAGCTCTTTGTGAAAGATCAGGTGCATAAGCTCCGATACATAAAATTAATTTTTCGCAAATAAATGGAGCGAAATCATCAACCGAAATTAAAGAAGCGAAATTTTTGAAATCATTTGCATTCTCTTCTTTTAAGAAAAGTAAATTTTCTCGATGTGGAATTGTTTTAGCTTCTACAAGTTTCTTCATAACTTCTAATGATAATTCTCTAATTCCAGTGATTCGATCCAAACATAATTTTAATACATCGCAAAGTAATGACTTTGCTAATTCTTCATTTGGAAGTAATTCCAATATCATTCGAAGTGACATCGCACGTACTGATGCACCTTCATCGCCTCTTTTTGTTGTAGTTCTATCATTAAGTCCGATACTTAATAATTCTGATACAGTTTTACAATCAGTAAATTTTGATATACCAACAATTGATTGTAATAAATTTGATTTCGTTTCGATTTTTGTTTCGGGATTTTTCAATAAATTTAATATAATTTCAATAATTCGTTTTATGTTTGTCTGAAGATACCAATTTGGAAATGAAATTAACGAAGCTGCAATTCCAGGATTAGAAATCTTTGTTAATAATTCATCAAAGAAATTGGATTCCAAATATTTATTTTCTTCGTCTTTTAAATATAACAATGCATCAATTGCAGATTTTTGTACCTTTTGCGAGTCACTTAAAAGCCATTCGATAATTGTTTGCGTTAAATTTGGTGTTTCAATTTTTCTTTTTGTTGCAGCGCTTAACATTTTAATAAATGAACATTTAATATCATCGCTTTTACATTCGTCAGGTAACACTAAGTAATCTTTGATAATCGAATAATCAATTTCGATAACTCTTAAAAGACTTCCTAACGCTTCTAATCCTCCATGTTTGACATCAATATCATAAGATGAACAACAATCACAAATTGCATATATTATATCTTCTGTGATTAATTCTTTTTGTGCTGTTGCTATAATAGATAAACTTTGTGATGCGAGCATTCTAATCTCATAATCCCAATGTCGAATTCGATTATTAGCTAAATATGTTACTATTGATTCCCCATATTCAGGAAATTGTGCTATAAATGGCGCAATTTTCGTAAAGCAGCCAATGCGTGAAGAAACAGACAAAAAATCTGCTACATGAATCAATTCAAGTCCATGTGGAAACTTTCCATGTCGTCCAACATTTTCTTGAAATGCTGCTGATGCTGATCTTCGTACATTTACTGCTCGATCAAACAAAAACACATTCACTAAATGTTGTGCTATTTGTGTCGCAACACTTTCTAAATGGACTCCATCATATGAACGTGCTATTGCCCAACATATAAAACAACCTGAATCTCGAACATTATCTGCAACTGTATGCGCTCCATATTGGACATCATATGTTAATGCATTAAATATTAATGGAATTGTCTTAAGTAAAACTGATGGTAAAAGAACTCCGCGAAGAGTAAATGCTACTAAACATAAACATGCACCATTAATAAGATTATAATTATCTGTGTCTTCAAATAGACTAAATGTATATTCAATTGCTTGTGACGCAAATGAATATGGAAGGCGTTCAACAATTCGACCAATTCCTTTGGAGGCACTCCATCGAACAATTGAAAGATTACTATGAAGGGCATTAAAAAGCATTCCAATGATCGTGTTAACTTCTAATGGAACTTCATATTCCTCATTAATATACATGTCATCACCGGACGATACATTGTTAACTTCTGAATTTTGTTGGTGTTTGCCAACTTTTTCAATATTAACCGTTCTTTTGCCTCTTTGATATCGCCATGGTGCAATATGCGGAGGAAGGAAAGAAAGAGCAAGTTGTTGGATAATCTTTGCATGGAAAAGTCTGTGGTGAGCAGATGGTGATTCTGCAAGAGGGCCAATTGACTTAAGTATTTCTGAAGCAAATGGAAGAACCCAAGATCTATCATAGCTTGTTAGCATGTAAAATATACAACGAAGATAACCAGTAATAAGCCTTTCATGATTCCCACTAAAAGAAGAAAATGCATTACGTAGAAACGCATCACGATTTTCAATCATATCTTTGCGAAGAAGAAGTCTAGATAAGAAAAATGAAGAGGCTTCACTATCGCGAGATGGTGATGACAAAAGATCAGTGGATTTGGTGATAATTTCAGAAATAAGTTTTTTACGTTTTTCTGATTCGAAGGAAATATCAAATGGAACAAGCGAAAGCTGTGAAAGCCATAATAATAAAACATAAAGCACTTCCCATCTTTCAATTTTTTGGCAAAAAGCATTTGATACTGGTTCAAATAATTCAACTTCGTTAGGGAAAAGTTGTAATAGTTCACGAAAGCCACGAATCTTTGATAATGTATAAATACAATAGTAAATTGTTTTTGGAAAAGGTTGGCCAAAATACTTACGACAAGTACTTGTTAATTCACCAATTAATTTTGCTAGAATTGGATCAAGTAATTGTGGCATTTCTTGATATTTAGTAACCAAATCAATAATCTTTGCGGCTGATTCGTTATCTTCTACATTTTGACATAATAATTGGGTTAGCCTTTGAATTTCGCCTTCATTTTCAAGAATTGCGCTTTCACTTATTAAAGGATCATCAACAATTGAATCCTTATTTTCGTTGATTACAATTGTTGATAGATTATCAGCAACAGAGATTTTTTCAGCCATATTTAAAGATATACGTTTATTAATAAAAGTGCCAATTTTATTAAACTAAAAGGTTCAGCAAGTATTTTGTTTAAATATTAAAGAAAAAGCATATGTAAAAACTTCATTGGATTTATTTGAAATATTCAGTATGCAAGAAGTACTTACAAACATGTTAGAAATTATCAGATATAATATGTAATATGTAAAAATCAAGTAATGTAGAAATTTAAATTTAAATCGACAAAAATGTTGTCAACCTTAGGCAGCTAAGAATTTTAGATAAATGAATTAAAAATACAATTATTTTAAGAAAGATGAGATGTAAATATTTTGTAAACTTCATAAACAGTATCGATCATGTAAAATTCACAATAATTATCTAAAATATGCCATTTTCTTTCTATCATTTTTATTCATGAAGAAAACAAAAAAGCCTATTTTAGGGATTGATTTTGGTACAACTTATAGTTGTATTGCTGTAATTAAAGATGGTGTTATTCAAATTTTAAATAATGAAAATTATCATCATTCAATACCTTCATATGTTGCAATCGAAGAAAATGGAGATTTGATTATTGGTGAAGCTGCAAAAGATCAAGCTCCGTTTCATCCAACTTCTACAATTTTTGATTCCAAACGTATGATTGGGCGCACATTTAATGATCCATGTGTTCAAAGTGATATACATCATTGGCCATTTAAAGTTGTTCCTGGTAAAAACAATTTACCCATGGTTGAAGTTCAAGTTAATAATAAGCCTAGTTTATATTCAGCTGTTGAGATTTCCTCCTTCGTTTTTCATCACTTGAAATTAATTGCTGATAGTTATCTTTCTCTTGATTCAAACGACACTGATTATGCAGTTATTACAGTTCCAGCATATTTTAATGCTGTTCAACGTGAAGCTATTCTGGAAGCAGGACGACTTGCAAACCTTAATATATTACGAATCATTGATGAACCAACAGCTGCTGCCATTGCATTTGGCTTTAAAGAACTATATAACATCTCAAAGAAAATTTTAGTTTTTGACTTTGGTGGTGGTACACTCGACTTATCACTATTAGATGTTGATAAACGTAATTTTGTAGTACTTGCAACAGGAGGCGACACACATTTTGGTGGTCAAGATTTTGATAATAAATTAGTCGAATATCTTGCGAAGAAAATACAGAAGAAATATAATTATAATATTTATGAAAATAAACGAGCACTTCTTATACTAAGAAGTCAATGTGAAAAAGCAAAAATAATGTTGTCAAATACAAGTATTTCCAAGGCATTAATTTTTTGTGCGAATTTATTTAATGGAATTGATTTCAAATATGAACTTACACAAGCGAAATTCGAGAAAATTAATGAAGAGCTTTTCGAAAAAATCAAAACGCCAATTATTCAAATTTTGGAAATTGCAAGAATTAACAAAGAAAACATTGATAATGTTATACTCATTGGAGGTACATCACGAATTCCACTTGTAAGGAAAATTGTATCAGATTTCTTCAACGGGAAAATCCTTATGAATATTGATCCTGAAAAAGCAGTTGCACAAGGCGCAGCAATCGAAGCAGCAAGCAATGAAGAAGAAGAAGACTTCCCAATTATTAGATACACTTCAGTAATCTCTCAATCTATAGGTGTCGAAATAAATAGAACTGATATGGATATAATACTTAAACATGGTGAACAAATCCCTGTTAAATCTCAACCATTATACTATACACCAATAGAACAGGATCAACCAAAAGTTTACATTAAGGTTTATGCGGGCGATAACCCAAAAACAAAAGATAATGTGTTCTTGGGAATGTTTGAATTAAAAGTTACAAAACCCGAAAGCGGTCAAAATCCGAAAATTGAGGTGAGATTGGAAATAGATAAAAATGGAATTTTAGATGTCACAGCTAAAGATATGGCTGCAGGAACATCAGATAAAATGAGGATAAAAGTGGAAAAGATATTGAATTTGTAAAAAAAAAAAGTAAATGGTGTAATAAATAGCTATAACAGAATGATTTAATTTTTTATTTCTTTCAAAAATGCTTTAAACTATTTTTTCCATGCATAATGAAAAATGCTTATTTAATTTCATATTTAATTGATTTCTTGAAACACTTAAAACATATAAATATTTATTACAAATAAAATAGTTCTAACTTAAAAATACAAATAAATTATTATGCAATAATCTTGAAACAAATTTTATTAGATTCTTCCCACCTGAAATATATGCAAGCCTAACCCCAATCTTTAAAGTGTTTTAGCAGTGTTGTAATATTGGCAACATGTTGGTAATGTCGTTTTCCGTTTTTTGGTGATCGGCGTTCATTGACAACCGTTTAAAATGTGACGGTTCAAAAATCAATTTCAGCGGCAAGCATTGAATTAGGAACGGTTGAGTGGTTGTAAAATAATAAAAACATTTTGAAAAGCATAAACCGTCGTCATAAAACGAGTTTTTTTGGTGCGAAATCTATGGAATTTATTCCAGGATGGTGAGTACTTTGTGTGCATCTCAAAGGGGTTCAGCAGGAAAAGCCCTGACAGCTTTCAGCGCTCAAATTTGAGGGGAAATAAAGAAAGTTGATAATCTCCTTCATTGTGACGGTTTCTAAAATTTGTAACCGTTTTACCACATCGGAGATGATTGACAGTGTTCTAAAAGTTTATAAAAGATATTAGAATATTTTGATTGCTTTATTTTGATTTTCAATTCTGTCATAAAAAAATCGAAGCAAGCTCATTCGTTTACGGGGATGGGAACTCTTCTCGTTCTGTTGATACCAAATTGGTTAAGATCTGTAAAAAGCTCAGTGTCGCTCGACAATACTTTAAAAAATTCATTTCCCTTAGATATTAAATTCAATTCTGTCATTAATAATATTTCTAAAATGAAAATTAACTCAACTTATAGCACAAGACCTCCAAGTTTTTTTGGACATTCTTTAGATAATTTTCTAATTTCAAATGCACTTTTTAATCAATTTTTAAAATTAATTCTTCCTTCGTTATATTCCTATTTTATTATTATTAATTTATTATTATTTATAAATATTTTGTTATTTATCATTAAAAAATCATTTTATTTCATTAAATTCTTTAAACAAAATATTTATTTGAAAAACAAACAAGAAAACAAAATATTTTTACTAATTTTCATAATGTTTTTTATCCATACATTTCAAAGTTTTCATGAAGCTACAGGAATATTTGATATATATAATTCAAATGAATTTAGTGATATTAGTGAAGGAAATATTGACAAAGAAAAAATCAAATATGTTATAATTCAAAATGGTATTACAGAAATTCCAAAAAATGCATTTGAAGGATGTATTTCATTAATCAATGTTTCTATTTCGAATTCAGTTACAACAATTCAAGAAAGTGCATTTTCAGGATGTTCTAGTTTAACTAATATTATTATTGGAGAAAATGTTACTGAAATTGGAAGTCATGCATTTGAAAATTGTATTTCATTAAATAATATTATAATTCCAAATTCAGTTACATCAATTCAAGAAAGTGCATTTTTAGGATGTTCTAATTTAACTAATATTATTATTGGAGAAAATGTTACTGAAATTGGAAGTAATGCATTTGAAGATTGTATTTCATTAATTAATATTATAATTCCAAATTCAGTTACAACAATTCAAGAAAGTGCATTTTCAGGATGTTCTAGTTTAACTAATATTATTATTGGAGAAAATGTTACTGAAATTGGAAGTAATGCATTTGAAGATTGTATTTCATTAATTAATATTATAATTCCAAATTCAGTTACAACAATTCAAGAAAGTGCATTTTTAGGATGTTCTAATTTAACTAATATTATTATTGGAGAAAATGTTACTGAAATTGGAAGTAATGCATTTGAAGATTGTATTTCATTAATTAATATTATAATTCCAAATTCAGTTACAACAATTCAAGAAAGTGCATTTTTAGGATGTTCTAATTTAACTAATATTATTATTGGAGAAAATGTTACTGAAATTGGAAGTAATGCATTTGAAGATTGTATTTCATTAATTAATATTATAATTCCAAATTCAGTTACAACAATTCAAGAAAGTGCATTTTTAGGATGTTCTAATTTAACTAATATTATTATTGGAGAAAATGTTACTGAAATTGGAAGTAGTGCATTTCAAGGATGTATTTCATTAATTAATATTACAATTCCTGATTCATTTCCAATAAGTGAAAGTAATATATTCCAAGATTGTACGAATCTTCAATTTATTAAAGTATCTGTAAATAACACGAAATATTCCAATTATGAAAATGATGGAATTATTTATAATAAAAACATTACACAAATTATTTTATCAATGTTCTAATTTAAACACAGTTTTCATAGGTAAAAATGTCACAAAAATTGGTTCTAGTGCATTTCGTGATTGCATTAAACTTCAGTGTATTTATTATTATGGAGGAACACTTCCTGCGATTGGAACAGATGCATTTACTAATATTCATACCACATATGTAATGACATTGGATTATTTTAATAGTGAAGAAAACTCTAAATTTGGTGAATTAAGTATTTCGAAAGGAACAACAATTGATGAATGCAATCCGTGGCCAACGCATACGTTTTCATCATCAAACACATTCTCAAATACATTTACAAACACATTTTCGCAATCCGACACGTACTCTCAATTGAATACATATTCGCAATCGAATACATTTTCTTATTTGCTTCCAGAAAATATTACATTTAGCACAACCAACTCATTTATTATTAATTTAAATATTTCCAACACATTTTCGTTGATATTGACATTATCATTCACACAAACAATTTCAATTTTTATTTCTTCATTTTCAAATTCATTTTTGATATCATTTACTAACGACAATCGCGTTTATATTCCAACATTAATAATTTATTATGATTATACAATTGTTTCATATTCATTTTATTTCAGCTTTTATACGAATTTCTTTACAATTTTACATCAAACAGAAACAAATCCATCTAAAGACAATGCAATTATTATCACAGCTGTTTGTGTTGCAATTGTAGTAGTTATCATTATAATTTTAATTATTTTTTTGTTAATCAGAATTAAAAACAAAAAGCGTCTTAATGAATCAGAATCAACAAAAAGTTTGGAAGAACAGAACGGATTTGATAGCAAAGATACGTTTGCTGCAGTAATGAATTTGTCGAATGTTGAGGAAGATCCGTTTGCACCTGATTTTAAGGAAGATAATAAAATGATTTTATGAGTAAATAAGCGAATGTTAAATTATTTTTTATCGAATCTCATTCACAAGTTAAATAATGTAAAGATATTAATAAGTGAATGAAGCTATAAATAAGTTATATAAAAATAATTTTTTTCCATAATTAAAAATAGTATGTGAATAGTATTAAATATATTCAGTATATATTAGAAGGTATATTATTGATTATTTTTTCATTCTGAGTTACCAAATTAAAAAAAAATTAACTTTATTTCCCAATATGTTTCGTAGAAATCTTGAAATAAATTATCAGTAGATATCACCATGAACGAATCATGATCATGTAAATTTTAGCAATATTTCAGATGATGAAGTTTAAACTATTTATAATTTGAATACAAATCAACCAATACAAGCAAATATGCTAATACAGTT
Source organism: Histomonas meleagridis (assembly GCF_020186115.1). NCBI lineage: Eukaryota > Parabasalia > Tritrichomonadida > Dientamoebidae > Histomonas > Histomonas meleagridis. The sequence goes on from NW_027150805.1 coordinate 465,304, forward strand.
CAAAACCGTGAACATTTACATGAACAAAATAATGGATATGAATCACTATTCGAATTTTATTGAATAATATCTCGTGGTATGTTATAATAAAATGAATTCAAAATAAAGTAACAAATAACACAACATTCAAAGCTCCCAGTAAGTATAAATGAGTCACTAAACAAAGATTTAAGAATACAAATTGATATGAATTCGACATTTAAATGCATACAATTGAAATTTGTTTTCAAATTTTATCGCAGTATTCAATTTTTATCGATGAAGTGACAAAAATATTAATCATTTTTATTATTGTTATGAGCAAGCCATACATTGTATGCCACATGATTTCTGCACTTGATGGTAAAATCACAGGGCCATATCTAAAAACACCTGAGCATGATATATCAGGCAAACATTATGAATCAACCCATCAATCTTACCATCCAGATGCTTGGTTATGTGGTCGTGTTACAACAGATCAAAACTTTACAATGTATGCCAAACCAGATATTGATGAAAATTCACCTGAAGTCCCTGAAGGAGATTATGTGGCCAAAGACAATTGCGAATCGTATTATGTTTCTGTTGATACATCAGGTCGCATTGGCTGGAGAACTAATACACTCAAATATCTTAATCGCCCTGATTCACATATTATCGAAGTTTTAAGCGAAAAAGTTCCAAATTCATATCGTGCATTTCTACGCAAATATGAAATATCATATATTATAGCAGGCAAGGAACACCTTGATTGCCAAGTTGCAGTTGAAAAACTCCAAAAACTTTTCCATATTAAAACATTAATGGTTGAAGGCGGAGGGTTCATTAATTATACTTTTTTACAATCTGGATTAATAGATGAACTTAGTATGATTATTATACCTGTTGCAGATGGCGAAAATAACACTGTAACTCTTTTCGAAAGATCGGATTTCATGGATCCTAAAACATTTACATTTTCATTAAAAGATGTACAAAAGCTTGAAGGAAATACTGTGTGGCTCAAATACACAGTGAATAAAAATTGATTTTTTCGATATTATTTTTTGATAATAAATGCGTAGGAATTATGGAATCATTCTTTATACATTTTTACATGCTATTTCTACCTCTATTTAAAATTACATTATTTATTCAAAATAAATCCATTGTAACTATATGAGGGATGTAATCCGATAATTCAAAATAGTTTCTTAAGTTGATGGATCATTTTTCAATTAATCATTTAATACATAATAATTTAGATATTTTTTGATAAGATTTCAAAATCTTAATAAAATTATATTTAGGCCAAATGAAATATATATGAAAAAAAATAGAAATGATTCTGTAATTACTAGATAGAATAACCATATAAATGAAAACATGTTATGAACCAACTAATATATGTATCTTTTGGTTCTCGAATGAATGATTTTAATATTTGTATAGATTTAAAATTTTTAAAGAAAAAGAAACTTACAAAGGGAAATTCAAAATAACTAATATTCTCGCAAATTTACTTCTTTGCTAGAACCATTTTTTTAAATCAATTGATTTAAAATTGCAATTTTTCATTATGTTTTGTACGTTTCATTAACTTTTTTGATTTTAAGTAATGAAAGCAAACGTTCAAAGAATGATTGGTAATTAATTAGTGTCCATAATTTAAATGAAATTATTAGTTATCCATTCATACCATTAACAACATCATCTTTTTCTAATTCGAAATTTATATTTTTTTCATCGAAAATTCCTTTACAATAATTCTATTATAACAATTTATTAAATATAACTTAATTGGGCTCAAAGTCATCATCGTCATCAGATTGCGATTCGTTTGTCGAGCTCACGTCCAACTTCGCGATGTACTGAATCCTGTCCACCACTTTCGAATTCGTCAAACCGAACAAGAACTCACCCGACATTCCCGCCTCCTTAAACGCGATTTTTGCGTCATCGCCGAACTCATCTCCCAAAATATTTATAATTGCGTCTGACGGTGTAACGCCGATATATTCCTTGAAGCGATTACTCAGTAACGACGCAACGAAAATTGGATTTTTACCAATCGCTTCTATTTCGCATCGAAAGATTACATCTTGCGGAATGTTCTTGAAGAAGCAGGAAGGCGATATTTGGCTGATGTAACCAATCGGATATATACATGAACTTGTCCTAAACAATGGATCTTTTAACACTTTTCCATAACATTCGATTTTTAAGTTTGATGATATTGTGATTACGTACGTGGAATTACTCGTTGGATCTTTAAGCGCCGAATATCCTCGCGCTTGATCTATGATTAATGATGTAATGTTTAATTTAACTTGTGAAGAACTAAGAAATTCTGTTAAAACTTGTTCATTGACACTAAATGTTATTGATTTATCTAAATACCATTGCGTTATATCATTAATCCCATGCTTCATTATCGATATTATTAAGCTGCGACTATCATTCGGTGTCCACCATTCTGGTAATAATTCAATTTTAATATATTCAAATGATGATTCTTTGATCGGTTGAAAATCTTCAATAAATCGATAGATCTTATCCATATTACGAACGACAAATATTAGGTTTAAATAATCATTATTATTAACTTTGTTTTCTAATGATTGAACCAAAGGAAATAAGTCGTATCGTGGCATTGAATCCGGCGACGATAGGATTGAAAGGGCAACCGATAGAATTGAATTGACACATTCAAAAACTGATTCCTCAGAAACATCGGTGAATTCACCCAACGATTTGTTTGAATTAATTTCATTTGGAACACCGAAATTTGACAAGATATGAAATAGTTTAAAGATTTCATCTTCATTTAAAACAGTTCTTTTGATGATATCGGTATGTAATTCCATCCATTGGTTTGGGGTTAAAGGTTGGAAACTTAAATCTAATTTCGGGAATTCATTAAATTGTCTTTCGATAGCTTGTACTAATAAAGAAACTTTTTTCTCGACTTGTCTTCTTGTCATTGAATCATTTTTCTTTAGAAGTTCATTTTCATTAAAAATTGATTGTAAATTCTTGAAGCCATTTTTATCTAATTCATATAACAAAGCATATTCACTAAGTGCATCTCCCCAAATAGGTTTAACATTTGGCCAATTAATACTTTTTTGTGTAGTTAAAAACAATGCTCTATGTAATTCAGCAAAGAATATAATCGAAGAAAACATTTTTTCGGCATTTTTCTCAATGATTACTGAGAATTTACCGAATTTTTTTAATGGGTCATCACTTGTATTATCGCCAACTATTTCTAATAACAAGTTCATTGATTTTCGATCTTCTGGAGGTGAAAGTGTTAAAGCGCATTTAATGAAATCAAGTTGATTTTCTTTATTTTGGAATCCATGATTAACTATACTTTGTACCATATGTCTTGCATAACTAACTTTATCAGATAATGCATTAGTTGATGATGTTATTGATACAGGGAATTGAGGCGGATGTAATAAATTATTCCAAAATTCTTTTTGTTGATTATAATTAATTTCGACTTCATTTATTATAATGTTTTGTTTTATGTTATTTTGAAGGATTTCATTAATTTCGGAATTATAATATTTGTTTATTGATTCATTAATCGAATCATTAAATATAATTTCGGATGTACCACGTAACATTAATTCGATGTCTTCGGCATCCATTTCATGTATAGATTCTGATTCATGATAATCAACTATAGATTTATCAAAACATGCTTGTGATGAATCTAATTCTAATTCATATGTACCTTCTAAAATTAATCGATAAATTTCACAATTCATATTCTCAGGGAAATAATAAAAATCATTATCATATATTATTATAGTATCAAATAATCGATGATCGATTTTATACCCATTAATTTTCGAGGAAAATAATAATATATTTATATCGGGATTATTTTTATATGTTTCGATAATAATATTTCGTTCATCAGGTAATGTCATTTGATTTATCATTAAATATTTAATATCTTTTAATTTCAAATATTCATTTAATATTTCTATGACATTAACTAATGAAGAAAATATTAAAATTTTCTTGTTTTCATTTAATAAAATTGGTAAAAATTTATCAATGAAATACATTTTACCAGATGAATATATTATATTATTTTTATCTTCTGATAATTCTTTATATATGTTATTAATTAAATATGGATGATTACATACTTTCCTTAGATATGAAATTAATGATATTAATGGTGTGTCTGATTCATCCGTTATAGGCTTTAAGAAGATATCTGTTTTTTGTTTAATTGCTTCAATATAAAGTTTCCTTTGGATATTAGAAGGATAACATAAAACAATTTTTTGATTATTATGTTCAATAACTTTTTCTATTTCATTTGGATCTCTTGATAATATATATTTATTAATAACTTCAACTAAATTATTTCGTTTAACTTCATCTTGTAAATCATAAACTTCAGTGAACTTTTGGAAGTTAATAAAACGGAATTGATCCAAAAAATTCAACAAGAAAAATATCTTAAAAATATCCGGCTTTTCAAATAAATCAATTTCCATTAATATTACTGAATGTTCATATTTAATTGTACGTAATAATTTACGTAATCGACCTCTTGAATTAGATAACTTAAATCCATCATCAATAACTATACAACGCCATTCTATATCAACAAAATAATTATACATTAATATAAAGAAGTCATGAGAAATTATTATAACATCACTACGTATTGCATCATTTAAAAGATTCCCATTAACATCATATACATTCATTTCATATTCAACAATGGTATTACGACTTGATGCATTCCCTTGGAATATAATAACATTAAAATCAGTCCATTCTTCTATTTGTTGTTTCCAATATTCAAGTCTTTTATTTGTTGTTAAGATTAAATATGGCCCATTAACTTCATATCGTTTAGATAAATAATTCAGCATTAGAATAACTTGTAATGATTTCCCAATACGTGTTAAATCACCTAATATACAATTAGTTTGTTCATGATAACATTTGATTAACCAATTTAATCCTTCTAATTGAAAGTCTTCTAATATTTGTCCTGATTTAGAGATCGTTTTCTCAGTAATAACTTCATATGATGTAATTAACGGTCGCTTCCATCGTGATGGGATTTTGCGTGTGTTATGTCGTTTCATACGTCTTTGGTAATCTTCAACAAGTTTTATGTTCTTAAAAACAGTTAATTGTTCAATGGTACACATGTCATAACTTAAGTCTCGCCATTTGATTAAAAAATTTGTGGTGACGTCATTCTTAAATTCTGTAATGACACGATCTGCTTCAAACCAATTCGAACAAATATTCTCTTCTTCAATGTATAATAAGTTTGGGATTGATGTGGATTGGATTAATTGATGTTTCTCAGTTAATGATAAAAATGTTCTAAGGGCATTTTCGCCATTCTCAAGTTTCAAAATAGATGATTTGCTCATCCAAAGTGACGACAAATACGACTTGTCTTCAAATTTGACAAAATATTTGTTATCAATATCTGGAATTGAACTTTGCCCTATGATTCGTTGAACTACTAGTGCTGGATTATGTTCTTTAACTTCTAAAGGAGCAGTTATAGTTGGCTCAATAGATATATTAATTGTTGAATCTTCTTCTGAAGTATTAATTTGATTTTGTTGTATGTTGGGTGCTTGTTCTGGAATAGGTTCTTCAGGTTTTTCTTCTTCATCAGAATATTCATATTCATACTCATAAGCATAATCAGCATAATATTCATCTGAATTTTCAAAATCATAGTCAAAAACTGGATTACGAATTTTTTGGTGAATATCTTTAATTTTTGCTGGTGGTCTACCTCGTTTTCTTTTTAGTTCAAATGTTGGATCATATTCATGTTCACTTTGTCCAGAAATTGCTGGTGAAGGAGTTAAAGACCTAGGTATTTTCGGTGGTCTCCCACATTTTCTTGGTTGATTTGTTGAATGTTGATCTCTACTATTTTCTGGTGTTTGAACACGTGGTGGTCTTCCACGTTTTTTCTTCCTAACTTCAATTTGCATTCCGTCTTCATCTGTTTCATTGAACGATTTTGGCTTTCGAACGTTTCTATGTGCTCGATCGTATACAAGTGACCAGCTCATAGAACTGTCAGTTTTAGAATTGAGAAGTGTTCAGAATAATTGGTAAGTTTACATTTATCAAAGGACTCAAAATTTTGTAACAGCTGTCTCTCTTGCAACTTAATGAATTTAATGTGTTATCACTTATCAACTTAATGAATTTAATGTGTTATCACTTATCAACTTAATGAATTTAATGTGTTATCACTTATCAACTTAATGAATTTAATATGTTATCACTTATCAACTTAATGAATTTAATGTGTTATCACTTATCAACTTAATGAATTTAATGTGTTATCACTTATCAACTTAATGAATTTAATGTGTTATCACTTATCAACTTAATGAATTTAATGTGTTATCACTTATCAACTTAATGAATTTAATATGTTATCACTTATCAACTTAATGAATTTAATGTGTTATCACTTATCAACTTAATGAATTTAATATGTTATCACTTATCAACTTAATGAATTTAATGTGTTATCACTTATCAACTTAATGAATTTAATGTGTTATCACTTATCAACTTAATGAATTTAATGTGTTATCACTTATCAACTTAATGAATTTAATGTGTTATCACTTATCAACTTAATGAATTTAATGTGTTATCACTTATCAACTTAATGAATTTAATATGTTATCACTTATCAACTTAATGAATTTAATGTGTTATCACTTATCAACTTAATGAATTTAATGTGTTATCACTTATCAACTTAATGAATTTAATGTGTTATCACTTATCAACTTAATGAATTTAATGTGTTATCACTTATCAACTTAATGAATTTAATGTGTTATCACTTATCAACTTAATGAATTTAATATGTTATCACTTATCAACTTAATGAATTTAATGTGTTATCACTTATCAACTTAATGAATTTAATATGTTATCACTTATCAACTTAATGAATTTAATGTGTTATCACTTATCAACTTAATGAATTTAATGTGTTATCACTTATCAACTTAATGAATTTAATATGTTATCACTTATCAACTTAATGAATTTAATGTGTTATCACTTATCAACTTAATGAATTTAATGTGTTATCACTTATCAACTTAATGAATTTAATGTGTTATCACTTATCAACTTAATGAATTTAATGTGTTATCACTTATCAACTTAATGAATTTAATGTGTTATCACTTATCAACTTAATGAATTTAATGTGTTATCACTTATCAACTTGATGAATTTAATGTGTTATCACTTATCAACTTAATGAATTTAATGTGTTATCACTTATCAACTTAATGAATTTAATGTGTTATCACTTATCAACTTAATGAATTTAATGTGTTATCACTTATCAACTTAATGAATTTAATATGTTATCACTTATCAACTTAATGAATTTAATGTGTTATCACTTATCAACTTAATGAATTTAATGTGTTATCACTTATCAACTTAATGAATTTAATGTGTTATCACTTATCAACTTAATGAATTTAATGTGTTATCACTTATCAACTTAATGAATTTAATGTGTTATCACTTATCAACTTAATGAATTTAATGTGTTATCACTTATCAACTTAATGAATTTAATGTGTTATCACTTATCAACTTAATGAATTTAATGTGTTATCACTTATCAACTTAATGAATTTAATGTGTTATCACTTATCAACTTAATGAATTTAATGTGTTATCACTTATCAACTTAATGAATTTAATGTGTTATCACTTATCAACTTGATGAATTTAATGTGTTATCACTTATCAACTTAATGAATTTAATATGTTATCACTTATCAACTTAATGAATTTAATGTGTTATCACTTATCAACTTAATGAATTTAATGTGTTATCACTTATCAACTTAATGAATTTAATGTGTTATCACTTATCAACTTAATGAATTTAATATGTTATCACTTATCAACTTAATGAATTTAATGTGTTATCACTTATCAACTTAATGAATTTAATGTGTTATCACTTATCAACTTAATGAATTTAATGTGTTATCACTTATCAACTTAATGAATTTAATGTGTTATCACTTATCAACTTAATGAATTTAATGTGTTATCACTTATCAACTTAATGAATTTAATATGTTATCACTTATCAACTTAATGAATTTAATGTGTTATCACTTATCAACTTAATGAATTTAATGTGTTATCACTTATCAACTTAATGAATTTAATGTGTTATCACTTATCAACTTGATGAATTTAATGTGTTATCACTTATCAACTTAATGAATTTAATGTGTTATCACTTATCAACTTAATGAATTTAATGTGTTATCACTTATCAACTTAATGAATTTAATGTGTTATCACTTATCAACTTAATGAATTTAATGTGTTATCACTTATCAACTTAATGAATTTAATGTGTTATCACTTATCAACTTAATGAATTTAATGTGTTATCACTTATCAACTTAATGAATTTAATGTGTTATCACTTATCAACTTAATGAATTTAATGTGTTATCACTTATCAACTTGATGAATTTAATGTGTTATCACTTATCAACTTAATGAATTTAATGTGTTATCACTTATCAACTTAATGAATTTAATGTGTTATCACTTATCAACTTAATGAATTTAATGTGTTATCACTTATCAACTTAATGAATTTAATGTGTTATCACTTATCAACTTAATGAATTTAATATGTTATCACTTATCAACTTAATGAATTTAATGTGTTATCACTTATCAACTTAATGAATTTAATGTGTTATCACTTATCAACTTAATGAATTTAATATGTTATCACTTATCAACTTAATGAATTTAATGTGTTATCACTTATCAACTTAATGAATTTAATGTGTTATCACTTATCAACTTAATGAATTTAATATGTTATCACTTATCAACTTAATGAATTTAATATGTTATCACTTATCAACTTAATGAATTTAATGTGTTATCACTTATCAACTTAATGAATTTAATATGTTATCACTTATCAACTTAATGAATTTAATGTGTTATCACTTATCAACTTAATGAATTTAATGTGTTATCACTTATCAACTTAATGAATTTAATATGTTATCACTTATCAACTTAATGAATTTAATGTGTTATCACTTATCAACTTAATGAATTTAATGTGTTATCACTTATCAACTTAATGAATTTAATGTGTTATCACTTATCAACTTAATGAATTTAATGTGTTATCACTTATCAACTTAATGAATTTAATGTGTTATCACTTATCAACTTAATGAATTTAATGTGTTATCACTTATCAACTTGATGAATTTAATATGTTATCACTTATCAACTTAATGAATTTAATGTGTTATCACTTATCAACTTAATGAATTTAATGTGTTATCACTTATCAACTTAATGAATTTAATATGTTATCACTTATCAACTTAATGAATTTAATGTGTTATCACTTATCAACTTAATGAATTTAATGTGTTATCACTTATCAACTTAATGAATTTAATGTGTTATCACTTATCAACTTAATGAATTTAATGTGTTATCACTTATCAACTTAATGAATTTAATGTGTTATCACTTATCAACTTAATGAATTTAATATGTTATCACTTATCAACTTAATGAATTTAATGTGTTATCACTTATCAACTTAATGAATTTAATATGTTATCACTTATCAACTTAATGAATTTAATGTGTTATCACTTATCAACTTAATGAATTTAATGTGTTATCACTTATCAACTTAATGAATTTAATATGTTATCACTTATCAACTTAATGAATTTAATGTGTTATCACTTATCAACTTAATGAATTTAATGTGTTATCACTTATCAACTTAATGAATTTAATGTGTTATCACTTATCAACTTAATGAATTTAATGTGTTATCACTTATCAACTTAATGAATTTAATGTGTTATCACTTATCAACTTAATGAATTTAATGTGTTATCACTTATCAACTTGATGAATTTAATGTGTTATCACTTATCAACTTAATGAATTTAATGTGTTATCACTTATCAACTTAATGAATTTAATGTGTTATCACTTATCAACTTAATGAATTTAATATGTTATCACTTATCAACTTAATGAATTTAATGTGTTATCACTTATCAACTTAATGAATTTAATGTGTTATCACTTATCAACTTAATGAATTTAATGTGTTATCACTTATCAACTTAATGAATTTAATGTGTTATCACTTATCAACTTAATGAATTTAATGTGTTATCACTTATCAACTTAATGAATTTAATGTGTTATCACTTATCAACTTAATGAATTTAATGTGTTATCACTTATCAACTTAATGAATTTAATGTGTTATCACTTATCAACTTAATGAATTTAATGTGTTATCACTTATCAACTTAATGAATTTAATATGTTATCACTTATCAACTTAATGAATTTAATGTGTTATCACTTATCAACTTAATGAATTTAATATGTTATCACTTATCAACTTAATGAATTTAATGTGTTATCACTTATCAACTTAATGAATTTAATGTGTTATCACTTATCAACTTAATGAATTTAATGTGTTATCACTTATCAACTTAATGAATTTAATGTGTTATCACTTATCAACTTAATGAATTTAATGTGTTATCACTTATCAACTTAATGAATTTAATGTGTTATCACTTATCAACTTAATGAATTTAATGTGTTATCACTTATCAACTTAATGAATTTAATGTGTTATCACTTATCAACTTAATGAATTTAATGTGTTATCACTTATCAACTTAATGAATTTAATGTGTTATCACTTATCAACTTAATGAATTTAATGTGTTATCACTTATCAACTTAATGAATTTAATATGTTATCACTTATCAACTTAATGAATTTAATGTGTTATCACTTATCAACTTAATGAATTTAATATGTTATCACTTATCAACTTAATGAATTTAATGTGTTATCACTTATCAACTTAATGAATTTAATGTGTTATCACTTATCAACTTAATGAATTTAATATGTTATCACTTATCAACTTAATGAATTTAATGTGTTATCACTTATCAACTTAATGAATTTAATGTGTTATCACTTATCAACTTAATGAATTTAATGTGTTATCACTTATCAACTTAATGAATTTAATGTGTTATCACTTATCAACTTAATGAATTTAATGTGTTATCACTTATCAACTTAATGAATTTAATGTGTTATCACTTATCAACTTGATGAATTTAATGTGTTATCACTTATCAACTTAATGAATTTAATGTGTTATCACTTATCAACTTAATGAATTTAATGTGTTATCACTTATCAACTTAATGAATTTAATGTGTTATCACTTATCAACTTAATGAATTTAATGTGTTATCACTTATCAACTTAATGAATTTAATATGTTATCACTTATCAACTTAATGAATTTAATGTGTTATCACTTATCAACTTAATGAATTTAATGTGTTATCACTTATCAACTTAATGAATTTAATGTGTTATCACTTATCAACTTAATGAATTTAATATGTTATCACTTATCAACTTAATGAATTTAATGTGTTATCACTTATCAACTTAATGAATTTAATATGTTATCACTTATCAACTTAATGAATTTAATGTGTTATCACTTATCAACTTAATGAATTTAATGTGTTATCACTTATCAACTTAATGAATTTAATATGTTATCACTTATCAACTTAATGAATTTAATGTGTTATCACTTATCAACTTAATGAATTTAATGTGTTATCACTTATCAACTTAATGAATTTAATATGTTATCACTTATCAACTTAATGAATTTAATGTGTTATCACTTATCAACTTAATGAATTTAATGTGTTATCACTTATCAACTTAATGAATTTAATGTGTTATCACTTATCAACTTGATGAATTTAATGTGTTATCACTTATCAACTTAATGAATTTAATGTGTTATCACTTATCAACTTAATGAATTTAATGTGTTATCACTTATCAACTTAATGAATTTAATGTGTTATCACTTATCAACTTAATGAATTTAATGTGTTATCACTTATCAACTTAATGAATTTAATATGTTATCACTTATCAACTTAATGAATTTAATGTGTTATCACTTATCAACTTAATGAATTTAATGTGTTATCACTTATCAACTTAATGAATTTAATGTGTTATCACTTATCAACTTAATGAATTTAATATGTTATCACTTATCAACTTAATGAATTTAATGTGTTATCACTTATCAACTTAATGAATTTAATGTGTTATCACTTATCAACTTAATGAATTTAATATGTTATCACTTATCAACTTAATGAATTTAATGTGTTATCACTTATCAACTTAATGAATTTAATGTGTTATCACTTATCAACTTAATGAATTTAATGTGTTATCACTTATCAACTTAATGAATTTAATATGTTATCACTTATCAACTTAATGAATTTAATGTGTTATCACTTATCAACTTAATGAATTTAATGTGTTATCACTTATCAACTTAATGAATTTAATGTGTTATCACTTATCAACTTAATGAATTTAATGTGTTATCACTTATCAACTTAATGAATTTAATGTGTTATCACTTATCAACTTAATGAATTTAATATGTTATCACTTATCAACTTAATGAATTTAATGTGTTATCACTTATCAACTTAATGAATTTAATGTGTTATCACTTATCAACTTAATGAATTTAATGTGTTATCACTTATCAACTTGATGAATTTAATGTGTTATCACTTATCAACTTAATGAATTTAATGTGTTATCACTTATCAACTTAATGAATTTAATGTGTTATCACTTATCAACTTAATGAATTTAATGTGTTATCACTTATCAACTTAATGAATTTAATGTGTTATCACTTATCAACTTAATGAATTTAATGTGTTATCACTTATCAACTTAATGAATTTAATGTGTTATCACTTATCAACTTAATGAATTTAATGTGTTATCACTTATCAACTTAATGAATTTAATGTGTTATCACTTATCAACTTAATGAATTTAATGTGTTATCACTTATCAACTTAATGAATTTAATGTGTTATCACTTATCAACTTAATGAATTTAATATGTTATCACTTATCAACTTAATGAATTTAATGTGTTATCACTTATCAACTTAATGAATTTAATGTGTTATCACTTATCAACTTAATGAATTTAATGTGTTATCACTTATCAACTTGATGAATTTAATATGTTATCACTTATCAACTTAATGAATTTAATGTGTTATCACTTATCAACTTAATGAATTTAATGTGTTATCACTTATCAACTTAATGAATTTAATGTGTTATCACTTATCAACTTAATGAATTTAATGTGTTATCACTTATCAACTTAATGAATTTAATGTGTTATCACTTATCAACTTAATGAATTTAATGTGTTATCACTTATCAACTTAATGAATTTAATGTGTTATCACTTATCAACTTAATGAATTTAATGTGTTATCACTTATCAACTTAATGAATTTAATGTGTTATCACTTATCAACTTAATGAATTTAATGTGTTATCACTTATCAACTTGATGAATTTAATGTGTTATCACTTATCAACTTAATGAATTTAATGTGTTATCACTTATCAACTTAATGAATTTAATGTGTTATCACTTATCATTTGTTTTTGAAAATTACGTCAATTGATCGTATGCACATTTCGATTCATTCTCCAAAATAATTATCATAAAAATAAAAATTATTTAATGATAACGTAAAATTTGTTTTACATCCATCCAGTAGTGTTAGTTGGTATTGCTTGTTGTAGAAGTAAGATTTTGATCTATAGGTGTTATAGGCACTTGTGTCAAGTTCACGTTGTACCAACAATTCATGTAGAAGTCATTTCCGAGAGGAAGACTTCGTTTCCAATGTACGATGCCATTACCCAACGCCCAACCGAACAACAAAGAACAGAATATGATTGAGAAGTTCAACAACTTATACAAGAATCTCATTGAATAAATATCCAACAATATGTCGCCGCTCTCCAACATTTCCTTTGCTGCATCATCGATTTCATTTTCGATAACATCCATAACTTTCCATAGTTGTGACGCCGGCTTTTCGATATCGTTTGACTTCTCCATACCTAATTGCAAGTGAATTGGCGCGAATTTCTTCAAGTTGAAGTTACCTTGTTGCAAATCGTGCGGACGATCTCCTTCATCTGTATCATACTCAAACATTTCCGAATAATCCGAATACTCACTTTCGCTTAGTTTGCCTCCCGCCATTCTTGCTTGGTATGCGCTGATTAAGAAGTTATCACGCTTAATGACGTGTGGTAATGAGTAATCGCATGGTAATAACTTTTTACTCTTACGTAAGAAGAATGGTAAGACAAAGATAATGACAAATGGAATAATGAACATAATGATGAACAATGCTTGTAATGCTTCATCTGGCAAATCAAAATTAGGTAGAGTTATATCAAAAGCTACAAGTAATGCAAATATGGAACTGATTGTGTAACAGATGAAATTGGTGATGTTGTGGAGCTGTGATACATATGGAGTTTGGAAGAATTGTGAAATGGATATACCTATGGATGTGGCAAACAATAGCCATGGAACGATTTTTTGTGTTACTGTTGGTCCACCATTTGAATCGCCTGGTGAATAAGTTGATTCTTTTTCATCATCACTTATACCTTCAAACAATGGAATCAAAGACACGAAGAACAATGCAAACAATTTGATTTGTTGGAACGTGAAGTAGAATAATGCTGAACGATGTTTGTATGATGTGAAATGTGAAATTGCACCATTCTGCAATAAGTTAACAATTGTCGAGAATTTACATTCCACAAATGATGTTGGCGCAGGTAATGCATCGACAATTTCTAAGAAGTTTTCGAACATATATCGAAGAATTTGCAATAAGACGGCTAAGAAATATACTTCTAACAAGCTGACTGGTAATGAGTATATAGAAGTAATATCATTTTCACTTAGACATGGATTTTCTTGATGAACCTTATACTTAACTGAAGCTTCCGTACGGAAACAATAAAATGAACAATTTCCATATAACCCTACTCGTGCAGAATCTGAAGTAAAGTTATATTCATTAACAACATATGTACTTTCATTACAATGTCGACAGCCAGCAGTTCTATGTGAGAAATAATCAACAACAGATTCTATGCTGCCATTGAAATCATATGCTTGATGTTCTCCACAATATGTATCTTCTGTTGTGGCTGCATTCAAAACCATTTTCAAAATTGGCAAAAGTGCAACTGTAAATAACATGTTTATGCCTTTGAAACCAAGTTTTCTTAATACAACAAGTATGAAGTAGCACTTTGGTATAAACCATAGAACTTCGAGAACGATACGAATACATATACCAACTAAAATGATACATGAAATAACATCACATATGTAGACTATGTCTTGAAGCTGTTTGCCTTCATAGGTGCTTGATAAAATGCTTTCCCAACCAACTCCATAGCCAACAATGATTACTACTAAAAATAATACACCGACAATGATGGCATCAATAATCATTGAAAATGGTAAATCAAAGCCAAATATTGTCTTGCGTTTCATAAGTTTTGGATTTAAGCCAATTTCAAAGGATAATATCTTCTTGTGAATATGTTGCGTTTTCTCATTAAGCTGTTGGGGATCAACTTCTTTGGTAATTCTAGCAAGGAATACAGATGTGATTTGATGGGCTGCTTTGATATGCCAATGGAAATTCTTACGAAGAACAATGGCATAGCCCCATATACAAAGCCTAACAAGAACATATATCAAGCTAATGACAATAAAGACGATAGCTGCTGTCCTTCCTTCTTCATAATCATGATTAATAAAGCAACAGCCAATAGTAAGAAGACATGGTATAAAGAGATCTGCGAAGAACAAGATGATCCGCCAAGAAGGCATAAAGAAAAGAACATAAAGAAAGTTCATGAAACATAAAATAATAATTGCAAACAGCAGAACTCGCATAGGAGCAACAATTTGATTAAACCGTTCAATAAGATCAAGCTGTGAAAGGAGAACATCTACTGCTTTGTCAAAGCCATCTGGCTCATTCGATCCAGATGGATTAATTCTATCATACTTTTTACAAATATCATATGGAAGAATTGCAAACTGGATGAATGTAACAACATTGGTAAATGATGTAAGAGACACAAGATCGAGCTCACGCCATCTGTATTGGAGAACCATCCTTTTTGTTGTAGTTTTTGATAATAACCGATTAATTCAGTCAATTTTTCGGTTTAGTTGAACTCAAAGTGTCTGTTTACATTTCCGTAAACTAGTGAAATAACGTGTCGTTTGGGGCGGATACCCCAAAATTCAGTGATTTATCAAGAAAATGATTCATCACCAAGAATTTTTGACATTATAACAAAAATTCATACTTTTCTAAGAATTATTTTCTATCGTTTAAACCACGGTGGAAAATTGACCGTTAAAAAAAGAAATCATTTAGAAGATCAAAAAAATTGGCCCCACAGATCTCTTAGCCAATATAAATTTATAATATACATACAATATGTGATGTAGAAAAAATTTATATCTAAGGAATTGTAACATAACGTTTTGCGAAATTATTATTTTATTATTTTCTATGGTTGAATCATATCGGCATTACTTTTTGAATACTATGTTATTTAAAAAGTGGTTTTGGCGGTTAACTCAGAAAAAACTGGTACAATAATTATTGATATTAATTTTAATAATTTTATTAAGCTTAATCACAATAGTTTGTATGACCATTCATTTTTCAATTTGATCGTAAATGATTTCTGTTGTTCATTGAAGTCTTGCGGTTATTTTAAAATGATAATGTTTGTTCGAATACAGTTTGTGAATTATATATTTATTCTAAAAAATTACAAATCTATTGTTGAACTGATTTCAATATCAAAGAATTATATTATCAAAAATTCGTTAAAAATGAATATATATTAATAATAAAATTTGGAGAGCTGTTTCGGAATAATGTTGAAAATTGTTATTTCAATGACGATATGTGTAAAATATATAATATTGTGAGTCGTAAAATCTTTTATTTAGAATCTTTTTTTAATTTTAATTTTATGGTTTTTCCAACAAATATCTTTTTAAAAATTACGATTCGGTTTTTCTTGAAAATTTTTTCTTATTAAAATCTCTTTTTCTTAAATTTGATAAATTTATTGATTTAATTTGTAAAGAGTACACTCCTTCTTTATATAAAAAACTTATTAAATTTAACGATTTTATCGTAAAAACATTCTACGATTTTTATATAAGTGAAATAATGAACTTATTTAGATAAAACCAAATAGAAGTACTTCAACTACACAAATCATGAAAAAACCGAAATATATATTGATTTTTTATATGTAAAGTATTCATAAACCGAAACCGATGTTCTAGAAAGGAGGGAAAAATGTCTGATTCTTATGATAACTCAGATTCGGAAACAAGTTATTCGAGTGAAGAAAATTCTGATTATATGGAACAACTTGATTACCAATCTGAGGCTCAACCAATTTTTATTGAGCTATCAACAAATTCAATTGATATTTCGAAATTTAATGAATTATCATTTTTGCCTCAACTTGCTGATCAAGATTATAACATGAAACAACTTAGCGAAACTGCACAAAATGAAGGATCAATTTCACCTCCAATTGATTCAGTTGTATTTGTTTTTTCAAATCCAAACATTTCTGATAATGTTGCTTCAAGTTATTCTTCAAGGAAACCAAAAATAAGTTCTTGGGTTGATGTTAAAACTATACATTATTCAGATTTTCAAATCCGTCAACAAGAATATATCAAAGAAAAATATACAAATTTAAAGAGTGACATTGATTGTATTTGTCATAACTCACCAAGTTCTTCCAAATTAGATGGTTTAAGTTCACTTCGGAATGATGTCCCAAGACCAAGAATTATCTTTCATTATCTTGGAAAAGAGATTGTTGATGGGACAATAATTGATAATTATCCCATTTCTAGAATATTTGGATCTCTTTCTCCACCATCATTTTTTATTTTTGATTGTTCAAATGCAAGTAATGCAATCGGCATATTAATTAAATCAGCAGAAGAATTTAAAAATGCGCCACAACGAAGGAGTGGAAGGGGTAAGTTTGGTTATGATGGAGCACAAATTAATTGGGATGATTTTATATGTCTTTGTACATATGATCAAAATGAAGAATTACCAATAAACCCATCATTGCCATCAGATTTCCTTACTTCCTGCTTACTTACACCTGTTTCAATTTCCATTTTATGTCATATTCTTCAATATTATAGAACATCATTTAAAGATGATTATTTCCCATTAAAGTATTTAAACTCAGTTCTAATGTATGATAATCCTCATGACCTAGAAAATTTCTTAAGTAATATTACGAATGCAATTGCTGTTGATTATTTATCTTCTTCATTATATTTCAAACTTTTTAATCAGGATCCGTTAATAACAAAACTTTTTGAGAGGTTTATTTTATGTCAGTTTTTACTTAAACCTTATTCAGCATATCCAACTTCATATCCATCAATACCAAATATGAGTCGACATTTATTTTGGGAAAAATGGGAAATGGCGATTGACAACACTTTAAATAGTATTGTTATACCAAAGCCATCATTTTCCAATGATTTTTTCAGTCAATCATTTTCAAGTTTTATCATGTTTCAAAAAGAAAAAATACTTAATACGATACCTAGTTCATATTTAGCTCCAATAGTTCAATATCCATTAATTACATATCAAATAGAAATCCAAGAATCAAAAAGTCCTGAAGCAAATAATCGAAAAGAAACATCAATTATTTCATATCTACAACAAAAAGAAGATAATTCATCAGCAATATTACCAATGTCATTACCACTTGTCCAAATGCGATTAGATCATACATCACGTAGAGCTTCATCTAATGCTAAAGCAATTCCATTATTATCGCCAGGAAAACATAAGCCAAAATATAATATGAGTGATGACAAACAACGAACAGTACAATTTAAACAAGAAGAAAGCACATATAATAGTGTATGGAATTATCTTGCTGATTTTGCACGTGAAAGAGAAATTAATCGAATGAAACTATCACAAGTTATACCCATGAAAGAAATCTTTTTTTATTTATTCCAATGTAATAATCGAGAATTTGATTCAGTCTGTTATATTATTTCATTAACGTTAATATATAATCCTAATTCTTCATCTTGTATTCCGGATGATATTAAATTAGAAACACTTTTAGAGTTATTATTTGAAAACAATTTAAAAAGGAATACAAAAATTTATATTTTAATAATATTATCTTCATTAACACATCAATTAAAACAATTAAGAAAACAATTTAAAAACGAAGAATTTTTGGATAAATATCGTAAACAAATTGTTAACTCTCATCCACGTTTACAAATTTGGTTAATGATATTACTAAAAAGAACTTTTGGATCGAATTCAATTCCTTATTCGATATATGGAAGTTCTTCAATTGATTTACAATTATGTGAATTAACTACGCATAAATCATTTGAAGTACGTTGCGCATCTCTTTTAGCACTTTCGATATTGTTTCAAGATCAAAATCATCCAATCAACAAAATAATATTAGAATTAATCATTCCTTTGTTTACTGATGTTTCATTTTATGTTCGACATCAAGTTTTAATCATTTTAATTCGTTACATTTCAACATTTTCGCAATATAAAGAAACATTTAAATTCGGAAGTTATAAAGAAATAATAAAAAAAATTTATAATTTGGATTATATTCCAGAATTTATACCTTTTGTCCAAAATATTAAAGAGCTTGAAATATCAGATGATGATATGATTGGTATCATAAACTCATTGATATATTATTTTTGTAATGATCCTCATCCGTATATTAAACAATTAGCTAATAAGTTCACAAATCAAAATTATTTCCCTTATCAAAAGTTCGAAACAAGTGAATTTAATGATTTATTCGATGTTAGTGATAATAATGAACTCGAATCAGATTCAAAAGCATTTTTTAAAGTTTCATCTTCTCAAATAATGAGAAGTTCAAATGTAGAAGAAATTAAATTAGTTCATTCATTAGAACAAAATAATGAGTTTTCTAATGATTATTTTATATCACAATTTAAAAAAGCTGAGCTTTATAAAAGAATTCAAATCCAAGCACCTAGAAAAATTACGTTTCATGATAATTCTTTAAATGTCGTTATAGCTACTGCTAATAAAACCGTTTATGAACTCGATGAAAATCTGCAAACGGTCTCCAAAATTTGTCTAAGTAACGTCGAAGAGGACTTTTCTCAGATAGCGACCGTTAAGGATTCGGTTATAATTTCAACTGACGATGGAAGTTTACGCGTTTGGAACCCCCCAAACAGAGAGCTTTCAATTTGTTTCAAAGCTGATATTTGTAGTTTTAATGATATTAAATCACAACAATTTGTAGCGGTTAGTCATTCAACAAATCAAATAGCCACTGCAAGGAGTGATAATGGGATTTATATATGGGATATTGAGATGCAACAGTACATTTGTAGTTGGCCGGTTAAGTCAAAAGTGACAGCTCTATCGGTTCATTCAAATGAGTCACGTATCGTCATTGGCGGTTTTGATGACGGTTCAATGATAGCATATGATTTAAGAATACCACATTTTATACAGACTATAATGACATATAAAGAATTGAAGGATGAAGAAATAATTGATATATTGACAAATAATAGTAATTCTAATTTGGCATACTTATGTACGAATAAAGGAAATTGTTTGATTTGGGATGCTTTCTCAAATAAAACAAGGCTTATAAATAATCAAAGTAATGAAAGAGTAATCGAATCTGTCGGAATACATCCGTTCTTACCTTATATTGTTTATTCTGATATTAATGATGTTCCATACATGACAAAACATGATGGCTCATTGCTGTACAAATTTAATGATGTACAGCCAAAGTCTGTCGTTGCAGTGCACCCGGTGAATTCGGTCGTTGCTTTTGCATATAATAATGAGATTCAATCATATCAAATTCTAACACAGAATGTTATGTAAAATAATTTTTTAGGATACTTTATGATTTTTCCCTTTTAAAAGGAATTTCATTCACATGTTTTACTTCTTTCCTTTGTATAGTATGCTAAGGAAAATTCTCAAAATAATGTAGGAATGGCGACCGTTTAAATCATGGGTTTCCTATCGTCTTCTTGGTCGCGACTAATGGAAGAATTTATTGCATATTTCCATCAGGCCCTTCAAGAAGGGACTGTTTCACAAGCATCACAAAGGATATTGGAAATGTCCTCAAATCCAGAAAATATATTTTACATATTACAAATTATTTGCTCAATTGATGAAAATTCAATCAAGCTAATTGCAATAATTACATTAAAGAAAATGTTAATACAAAAAAACATATTTGACCAAATATTTGCAAATCCTGAAATGAGAGGAATAATTTTAGATCAAATATTACATTTAATTGTTCTTTACCAAAATAACTATATATTATCCAATAATCTTATTGATGCGATTCAGCCTATTTTCCAAAATATTGGATATGAATGGAATCAAATAATTAATTTTGTATGTGAATCATTATCATTTTCAACAATTTTTATTCTTTCCTCGTTTATTTCATATTCAAATGAAAGTAACATTGGACCTCTTATTCCAATTTGCTTCAACAATATTCAAAAATGTATTCAATCGAACAATTCCGATTTAATTATTTTATCTTCCAAACTTTTTTCTGAGTTAGTTCATTTAATCCCTGATGAGTGCTTAGGTATTGCATCTCAAGCCTTTGGTTTTTATTTAACACTATTTGCTAATACAACAGATTCTACTGATTTAGCAAATTCAATTTCAAAATGTTTCAACAAAAATCGAATATTTTTTGATCCAAGCGCAGTACTTTCACAGCTATTTCAAATTGCATCAAAATCAAGTCCAGTTGTAGTTTTTAATCCAATCAGAAGATTTATAAAAGTATTTGGGAAAATGTTTGTTTCGCAAGCACCAGAAATTACTTCAACAGTTTTAACGTTTGCCTCATCTTTGTATCAGGGTAATTGTTATATGGATGAATCAGATTCTCTTTTCGTTCTTTCCACTCTTCGAAAACTTGCCGATAAAACCCCAGAATATTTAGCGGTTTATTTGAATTTCATGAAACCGTCGAATATTCCAGAGCTTTTTTCGGTTATCGGCGGCTTGTATTCAATTATCAGTTCAGTTTCAGAATCACTTCACCTTTATTCACAACAAATTTTTAACTTTCTTTCAAATTGTTTATCAACTAATAATCATACAATACAAGAACTTGCATTGCTTTGTATTTTTGATATTCTTGATTATGAGCCAGATTTCTTTGAAAATTATGCCGATGATATATTCAAAGCACTTATTTCATTTAATTCACAACAACATGAAACTCTTTCTAATCTTGTAATACAATGTATACCACAAATATTATTTAATTGCGAAGTTAGTAATGAAATATTATATCCAACGATTCCATCATTTATTAATCTTGCGGTTAATTCCAAAGAAGCAATGAAATCAAATGCGATATATATATTATATGGCATCATATTTTCTATTGAAAGTAATATATCTGAATATGCGCAATCGATAATTCCTATTTTATTACAATCTGCTGATGAAGACTCTGAAATAAAATCGCGATCGATTGAAGCAATTGGCGCTTTAATGTGTTTTTCTCCACAAATTTGTATTTCTTTTATACAACAAGCATTTGAGATATTTATACCAAACTTAAACTCTGATGATTCGAAAGTTGTTGTTTCATGTTTATCAGCACTTCGTCATACAGCTAACTCTAGAGAAAAAATCGATCCATTTATTGAAATTGGAATGTTTAATGTTTTGCCAATAGTAACAAACGCTTATAAAAACGAAGAAAACTTTGAAATAATTTCTTCTTCATTTTTATTCTTTGCGGATGCCATTAAATTCCATCCTAATTCATGTCAAAGGTTAATTCCATTTTTACTTTCGTTTTCTATCACATGTATGAAAGCACCTGATGAAGATATAGTAATTAATGCAACTAAAGTTGCTTCTAAAGTTTCAGGGGATCAAATTCCCGAAGAATTATTTTCGTTATTAATTAATAATGCAAAGTCTGATAATATTTCTGTTTCCGGATCATCTTTTAAAGGAATTATTACAATATTAAAACGCGGTGTTAAGATTCCGATTGAAGTTTTGAATGTTTTTATTAATCTTTCAGCAATGGCAATTAATCATAAACTTGAATGCCAGGATTCTGATGATGTTTCTTATAAGAAAGAAATTATTGATCCTGTTCTAAAGTTCATATGTCAAATTATACGAATAGATATTAATATTTTCACAATTGATTCATATGCTAAAATAATAATCGAAATGAAAGGTAATGTTTCAAGATATGAAACAGAGAAATGTTTGTTACCATTCATTACTTATGTAGAAACAATTAAGAAAAGTCCAATTTTTAATGATATGCTTCAAATGGCAATTTCATTAATGAATGATAATGAAACTGATTATCCAATTATCCTTGTTAGAGTTATATTAGATTACGTTCCTGAGTTAATGTCACAAGAAATTTTGAACATGTGCCAAAGTAAATTACAAAATGGTTTATCAATTTCAATGATTTCATTGTTATGTACTATTTCGAAATGTTGTCAATTCCCATTCCAAACATTATTACCAACAATGATAAAATGTTTGATATCGAAAGGAAATATATCGGAATTAATTAACATTTGGAAAACGTTTTTAATGCTTTTGAAATCAGATGAAGTCGCAAACGCTTTCGGTAATGTGCTTTGTATGAAATTAATCGATTTTTTGGCAGTAAATGTAAATTTTGTACCAATGGAATTGGTTAGAGAAGCAGTGCAATTCTTGCTTCCATATGCAAATGGAAATAATGAAGTTGCACAAGAAATAGCAAAACATCAAAATGTTTTATCTTTGTTTAATTAATGTTTATTAAAATTTTAATAAATTATTTTTATTCATTGCATTTTTTTTTTTAATATTGCTTTTTATTTATTTTTTGTTAATCTTTCATTTTCATGTGTTGAAATCCTTATGTTCATTACACAGATTGTGTATTAGTCTCTTTTAATGTAGATTTTCTAGAGGAAATAATAATGAAAGCCACAATTACTAAAAGAATTATCCCAATAACAGGAAAAACAATTATATATGTTTGTTTTAAATCTGATTTTTCTTCTTTTTTAGTGGTATCTGGATTATCTTCAGAGTAATTTTTAGAGTAATTTTCAGACTTCGGCACTTCAGATGTAAATGCGGTCGTATGTACTGTTGTACTCTCTTTTGTATATGTTTCTGTAGGAGACTGTGTAGGAGATTGTGTAGGAGTCTGTGTAGGAGATTGTGTAGGAGATTGTGTAGGAGATTGTGTAGGAGTCTGTGCAGGAAGTGCTTCATAAATAATAGGGCCATAGACTGTATCAAGTTCTTCTAATTCAACAATAGTTATATTGAACTTATGTATGACGGGCAAACGAAATTTAGTAATTTGGCAATTTATTTGGCCTTGAATATCTGCGCAAATTAAATCATATGGATCTTTGGTTACTACAAAACGAGCTGTTGGAGGGAACATCATTGTATTTGGATACTTCTTATTTATATTCTGGAGTAATTTCAAATTCCTTTTTGCAGTAATTTTGAATATCAACTCTACACCTTTTTTACAAACTGATTCAAAAGAAGAATGAACTAATGTAAATGCTCTTGTTATAACCAAAGTGTTCTTATTGAATAGTGTTGGGCTAATCTCATTTGAAGGTTTATAAACTGTTGTATATCCTGCTTTTGCTAATTTATCAAATCCTCTCATAAATCTATAAAATGTACACAAAAAATTATTAGTGATATTCCCTTTGAATGTTTCAGAATCTAAGCTCGAAATAAGTTCTGGATAAAATAAGTAGTCATGAATTATTTTAGCTTCATCATAATTTATAGGATCTAAGTTATTTTCTGATAATGATTTTAGTGTGTACGGATCAAATATTTGTTCGAACCATTTATTTTCATTAACATCTAATGAAACAACTTTTGATACTTCATCATGTACACATTGTTTTAGAGCAGGATCATGTATTTTTGGTAAAAAAGCATGTAACTTATATGGGTGACTTTTTAAATCTGGTAAGATACCATCTAATTCGAGAGTACAAATTTCTAAAATATTAAAAAATAAATACATTAAAATGAAATGATGTATAATTTAAACATAAAACTCATTAATTATATAAAAGCTATAAAGGTTAAATTATAAACTAAATAACATGAAAAACTGGCACAAAGAATAACCATGATTTTGTCCAAATTTTTAAATATCTATATTTGAAAACTTAATAAAAATAATGATTTCGAGATATTAAATTAAAAAAATCATAAAAAAAGAGATATTGAAAAAACTCGAAAATTAGAAGAATGTGTATAATTTTTTTTTTTAAAACAGAATAATCGAACATACAACTCCTTATGTTTGAAAACATGTAGCAAGCCTTCATAGTCTTAAGACAACTCCAATTGGATTTACACCACAATTTCACAAAAGAAAACAATTAGAAAATCACTTTTTGAATTCAACATTCGCACTTTTTCTTACCTCCGACACTTTTCCCTTTCAGTTCACATGACTCTTTTGTTTCGGTTTGCTGAGATGTGCTCACACCTGCTTTTTCCTTCATTGCTATAGCCATTGTGTAGAACAAGTTGTCAACGTTCAGTGAGTCTTTTGCGCTTGTTTCCATAAATGGAATATCATACTCTCGCGCAAGTTGTTCGCCTTCTTCCTCTTTAACCTCTCGAACATTGTTTAAGTCACACTTATTACCAATCAATATTTTACATGTATCTTCGCTTGAATCTGATTGTTGGATCTGTTCCATCCAATCTCGAACCTTTTCGAAAGTCTTGCGATCTGTAATATCGTAAACAATAACTATTCCATGACTACCTTGGTAGTATGTTTTCGTTATTGCACGAAATCGTTCTTGTCCTGCGGTATCCCAAATCTGGAGCTTCACGATCTTTCCATCTTGGTTAATTGTACGGATCTTGAAATCCACACCTATTGTTGATATATAGTTTTCAATGAAGATATCTTCAGTAAAACGGATCAAGAGGCAACTTTTTCCTACTCCAGATTCTCCAACGATGAGAACTTCTGATGTTAGAATCAAATCATACTAAAAAGGTAATCACTGTTATGTTAGAAAAATAACATACTAATTTCCTAAGCTCATTTATTGTTAAAAAAATGTTCTAAACGGTCAAAAGGGCTGAAATTTAAAAAACATCCACTTATTCAATGAAACCGCCTCTTTTGTCTGAAAAAGTCATCATCGTTGTATTGAAAACCTATTTTACGACGATGTTCACATCGCAAAGTTTTAAAACTTATAATCGTTATATTTTATTATATATAATAATATTATTCCAACAAGTTTTTATATTCATCGATCAATTTTTCAGTTTCTTCGCAGTCCTCATTATACGCTGCAATCTTTAGCGCTTCATCGTAATGTTTCTTCGCTACTAAAGCTAACGCGCATCTTTTCACCCTCGATGGGAACAAATTAATACAGTCCAAAATTTCCGCGGACACGTCAAGTGTTTTATGTACCTTCAAGAAGTTAATAATTGCAACAATGTAACTGAACAAACGCGGCATATGTTGCACAGTTTGGAATATCGCGAGCGATGCGAAAGTTTCCTTCGACATGAAATTATAAAACATGTTCATCCACAAGAACAAAGTTTCGTGGAACAGATAATAATCGTCGTTTTCACAATCGGATAACCATTTGTAGTAATTATTTATAATTGTTTCTTCGGCGTCGACTAAATTCGACTTTATCATTCCCATCGAGAAATGATAAAATGTTAAAATGTTATAATGATTTAAAGGAATCGATTGAAGGAAATCACGTAATTGTAAGAATAATGTTGTTTTATGATTACTTTTGATTATTATTTGTCGAATTAAAGGAACATAAAAGTTAAAAGTTGAAATTTTATAATTATTTGGGAAAAATGATTTTATTGACTTACAGAAATAAATTTGTAAGTTTCCAAATGATTCATTTTCATATATCGTTTGAAGTAATAATGAAAATGAATATTGATGGAAATAATTCTCTTTATAATTATTCAGATGATTAAATATTATCGAAAAATAATTTTTAGTGTTCATTATAGTTACATTTGGTGATGCATGTTTAAGATATAAATTACATAACTTAATTGTTGATAAAAAAAATGATGGAATTGTTATTATGTTATTAATCACATGATTAATAACTGACTCAAATGGAAATGAATCTTTTATATAATATAAAATAGATGTATGAACATTATAAATAGAAATGAAATAATGAGTAGTTAAATAGTTTAAATCATCAAATAATTTTTTGACGATGATTCGAAGTTTCGATTTAATGTTCGTTTTTATTGATATAATAGAACAACATAATGATAACTCATAAATTGGAAGTTTTTGTGTTTCGATATTATTAAATAGAGTAACAAATGATTCGATTTGTTCTTCTGTTATTTCTTTTAGTAAGTTAAAAATAATTGTTATATAATATAATGAAAATTTCAGTTTTTTAGGTTTGTTTATATAATCATTTAAACATTTAATTCCAAAACTAATTAATTCATTTAAATTTTCCATTTTAATTTTCGGAATTATCGATAAAAATTTCGGAAAATTATTTACTGTTAAGTTTTGTTTATTTTGTATTATTTCATTAAATAAAATTATTAAATTTGTTTCTTTGATTTCATTTGTGATATCAATGTTCGAATAAAAAATAGAAATTCTTTCTTTAGTATGAAAAATATATGAAAAAGGAGTTTCATTAAAATCAAATTTATCAAAAGGAAACTCAATTGATCTTTTATGGAAATATTTAATTAGATCAAATAATGAATTATAATCCAAATCAATTAAATATTTCGAAATCATTTCATTAAGTTTCTCATTATCAAAATCAAACAAATTATATTTTATTTGAGTTTTGATAATTGATAAATTTTCGGAAAATTCTTTTAATGATTTAATATCATTATAAATATATTTTTTAGTTACGATTTCATTAGTTTCATTAATTTCTTTTTTATTATCTATTTCTTTATTATCATCATTTTCTATTGTAATTTTATTAGTAAATATTTTAGTGTTTTCATCTTTTTGTTGTATATAATATTGAACTTTATCTTGTAAATCTTTTGGAAAAGTATCAAAAAATGTATGAAACTCATCAACGCTAATATAAATCGATTTATAATATGAATAATATTGTATACATTCAACAGAATAATTTCTTGGCGATAAAAAAGCAATTGTAGATAATGTATTAAAACATGAAATTGCTTGTTCATTTAAATTCTTTCTTAAATTTGGTGGTATTTTTAGATAATATAAACACCATTTTGATCCATTTTCAACATCTTGAAACAGATTCAAATAATTTAATACATTTAAAAATATTAAAAACAAATTCATATCAGAAACTTTTTGCGCAAGTTTTGTAGACTCAGTTGGGAACAAATATATTACATCATTACATATGAATTTAATGAAATTTGTATCATTTATATTAAATTTATCAATGATTTTTATTACATATTTAACATAATTAAATGATAATTCTTCAACTTCTTTGGTTTCTATATCATGTTCAATTATTTCATGCATAAAGTAAATGTTTTGTTCGATTTGTGAACTATTTATAATTCCTGAGAAACATGCAGAAAACGAAAAAATCGTTGAATATAAATATTCGATAATTTGAGAAATTTTTCGTTTTGAAACATTAAACAATAAAATAAATTTATAATATAATGATATTAAATCAATATCAGTATGTGAATAATGAATTAACTCCAAAATTATATCCAAAAATGAATACATTGAATTGGTTATTCCGAATTTTTTAATGATTTTTAATAATAATTTAATAATTTGTTTCATTTTATTCATGTTAAAAATATCATTTTCATTAATAATTTTCCAAAATATATTTTCGAAATTATTCGAATTAATTAAAGAAAATATTATTTTCGATGCTAACTTTGATAATTGTTCATTTTCATTTAAAAGACTTTTTATTAATATTTCAAATATTTTATTATTTCCACCAATAAAACAAAAATATTTTGTTGATAATTTTTGTATAACATATAATATATCTAATGAATGAATCCATGAAACATTATTAACATAAATAATTCTCCTTAAAAACGTCGAAAACATATTTATCGATAAAAGTTCTCCAAATTTATTTATACAATTTGCTAAATTCTTTAAACATGTCGATATATATTGATTATATTCTTTATATAGAAAATCCTTAAAACAGTTAAAAATTGGTAAAATTTCATTTAAAGTATTACATTCATTAGCTAATTTCGATAATTGTTTAAATTTGATTGTAACATGTGATATACTGTCTTCTTCGTTTGGAATTAAGTCATTAAAACTATATATAAAATTATAAAAAAATGGATGTTCTTTCATTGTTTCAAGCGTTACTTCGCATTTAATTTCTTTGTGGGTAAAAATTACTTTGTCCAAATCAATTTTCGCTGTGGTTTCCCCATGATAATATAATATTTGCAAATAAATATCAATGTCATTTTGCGTGGTAAGTGTTGGTAAATCATGAATTAACTTGTCAATGAAGTTAATTTTGGTAAAATTAACCGAATTTGTTGACATAACAAACGATAATAATGATAAATATTTGATGTCATATAAACTTTCAATGAGTTCTGGATAGTTTTGAATAATTAAACTAATGGTCTTATGATGGTAATATTGGATTTCTTCAGATAATAATTCATTTAAAAGTTGTTGATTCCATTCTAATCCAAAATTCTTAAAAGAAGGTATATAATTAGATATATACTGATGGAAACTTGAACACCGTGATCGAAAATGTGGAATTATATTGATTTGACTACAAAATGATTGAATTTTACTATTTTGAATTTTGGAAATAATGTAAGATGAAATTCGAATAACAACTTGAGCAGTACTGTTTTGAAGGGATTCTTTTTGTGATATTTGAATTGTCTTTTGTTCAATAAATGTTGGGTAATATGGATAAAATTTCATGACG
Organism: Histomonas meleagridis; assembly: GCF_020186115.1. Taxonomy (NCBI): domain Eukaryota; phylum Parabasalia; order Tritrichomonadida; family Dientamoebidae; genus Histomonas; species Histomonas meleagridis. Next base: position 495,492 of record NW_027150805.1, read on the forward strand.
AAAATCATTATTGTCCTTTCTGCAGTATTTACAACAGAAGTGTTGTCGTGTTCGCATGAACCAATTAAAAATTCCCAGACTTTTTGAAGTTTAGAAATTTGAAATTGATATGGTATCCCAGAAATTATCCCTCTGTGAAAATGCTTTTGAATATCAAGAAGAACACTGATAACACTTGCTGCAGGAGAATTTGATTTTTGTATATTTTCGATTTGGGAAACAATAATCGACATTTCTTTGGTTTGAAACGATTACTTTTTACAACAAACAGAAAATTTAACGTTCGTTATCCAGCAATTTCTTATACAAAAAAAATTCGTGATTATAAACATACAAAAAATTTATTAATTATTAGATAAAATAAATGAAGATATTGCATTAGGAATAGATTGTTTTGGTCCTAATTTTAATAATTCACGAACTGCAAGATCATCACGAAGAAGTTCTTTAAATTTTTCGCTTATATTTTTTAAAAATACATCAAAATTATTAATATTTAATCCTTCTTTCGTATCAAACATTATACAAAAATGTGATGCTACTAATGCAATGAAATTCTGTTGAATTTCTTCGACTTTCTTCTTATAGTTTTCTATTGTTTCTTTAAATTTCGCTTCTTTGGAAAAAAGTTCTGTTTTGTAGTATGAATCTTTTAATTTTAATTTACGCGTGAAATCACTCGTTAAATTTTTGTTTTTATCTTCTGAATGTTGTAATTTTAATAACAATTCTTCAATTTGTATTCTAAATGAATTGTTATCATTTTGAATTTTCTCGAGTTTTTCTTGAATTTGAGAATTATTTGAATTTAATTCTTTGATTTTATCTTGATATGTTTCTATAATTGAATCATTTTTCTTTACATTAATTTCTTTTATTTTTTCATCTTGTTTCAAATTAAAATGATTTTGATTTTGGTATTTTTGAATTTCTTTTTTCTTCTTTTGAATTTGTAATTGGAATAAAGTGTTTGCTTGCTTTTCTTTTTCATAATCTTTTTGCAAATTTATAAGTTTCTCTTCAGATGTTCTTAATTTAAGTGATAATTCTTTGATTTTATTGTTTAATAATTGATTTCTTTTTTCAAATTCATTAATTTTGGCTTCAAAACATAAATTATTTTCATGGATTTGTTGTTGTTTTTGTTCTATTATTGCTTCTTTTTCACTTTCTATTTGTAAAACTTGTTTTTGTAAATCAATAATTTTGTTTTCAAATTCGGAAATATTTATTTGGATATCTTTTTTCTGAAGATTTTGTGATTTAATTAATTTTTTTAATTTATGATTTGAATTTTTATAATTATTATTGATTTTAATTTGTTGAGTTAAGCATTCTTTAATATTTTTAATTTTATTATAAACTTCATCAATATCATTACATTTTAACATCAAAAAAAGATTTAGAATTTTACTTTCTATATTTTGATATTTTTCTTTAGATTCATTAGTTGAAAAACGAAGTTCTTTTATACTATTTATAAATAATGCTTGCAAATTATCATCAAATATTAAGTCATTAAGTGGTTTTGTTATTTCAGGGAAAAGTTGTTGGATTAAATTCACAAATAATTTATATTTTTCTTCAAATAAATTTAATTTTTGCCTGATAGATTCATAATCATTATACATATTTTTGTTTTTATTATTATACCATTCATTAATTATTGAAAAAATTTGTTTCATTTTCGTAGGTGTTGATATAGTTTTATTATTTGAAATACTTAAAATTATTTGATTTAATTCTTTAGGGAATATACCTAAACAAGAAGTAGCTATTGGTAAAAGACAACTTTCATCAAATGGCTGTAAAATATTTGAATATTTTTGTTTGATCTCTTTAATTTGTTGTTCATAAGAATACTTTTCTTTTGTAAGTTTGTGAACAATTTCTTCATACTTTTGAATAACTAAATTTTGCTTTGTATTTAAGCCAAAAAATTGATCTCTTAAGTTCTTTAATTCAACAATTTCCTTGTTTTGATTTTCGATTATTATTTCGATTTGATTTAAATATAATTTATACTTTTTATTATCATTAATTTGAGAATTTAATTCTGTTTTTAATTCTTTTCCTGTTGTAATAAGTTCTTTTATTCTTTTATGAAGTTCAATTACATCTGTTTTTAATTTATCTCTTTCATCAACTATTGTTGATAATTCTTTTGTTAATTTGGAGCTTGTTGTCTTTTGATTTGATAATTCTGTTTGGTTTAAATTGTTTGTATCTAAAAGTTGTTTTTTTACTTTTTTTAACTCATTTACTTGATTCAAAAATGATTTTAATTGCTTGTTTAATTGTTCATTTTCATCATTTAACTGTACATTATTTTTTGATAATTGTTCAATTCGTTGATTTAGTTGTAATAATTGTTCAAATTGTTTTGTTTCATTGGCTTTCTCCATACATTGGATATTAGTTGATAGAGTTCCATTTTCTTTTAGAAGTTGTTCATTAGTTTTGGTTAAGCTTTGAATTTGAATTATTTGTTTTTCGATTTGGTTTTTCATTTCTGTTTGCTCATTTGTGTTCTCACCAATTTTTTGTTTGAAATTATTTTGAATTGTTTTAATTTGTTTTTTGAGACCAATATTTTCATTTTTTAGTTTTTTAATTTTTGATTTAAATTTATTGAGTTTACTTTGGTGCTTCTCTCGAAATTGTTCTTTCCTTATACTTGAATTGACTAAATTAATAGTTGTTTCATAATCTTGATTATTGATTCGAAAATATTCTGATACTTTTGCCATTATTTCAGAAAGTTGTTTTTCCAATTTCGTTTTTTGATCTTCTATGATTTTTTGTGATTCTTTTAATTGGCCAATAATTCTTTGCTGTTTACTTATTTCATTTGTCATTGTATTCCTCATCTCTTCCATTTTCATGTTAATTCCTTTGATAGTTTTATCGTTTAATAACTCAAGCTGAGCTTTTTCATCCGAAAAAGATTTTTCTATATCAAGATTTTTCTGAGCGCTAATTTGTAGCCTGTGCTTTAAATCAGAATTTTCTGCATTTAATTTACGAATTTCATTTTCTAATCCTGTTATTTGATTATATAAACCATCAATTTGAGATGAAATTGAAACAGCACTACCAAATTGTTTTTGAAGTGAAGCAACCTCTTCTCTTAAACTTTGATTTTCTTGAAGAAGTTGCTGGATATCTTTTGTGTCCATATTGTCGTACGTTAATTTTTGGCGGCAGTTTTAAACCAAGTACCACCCACTTTAGAATTCTCTATAAAGATTATTATAAAATATTGGATAGATCCTATAATCCTATTTCTAATTAATTAAAAAATACCATACTCATTGATTTGCAAATCATTGAATGTAACAAAGAAGAAGAACAGATCAGATCATAGGATTACTATGAAATTATATCTTTGTTTCAACCTCTAACACAAACCAAATCCTCCAAAAGTTTTTACATAGGTATAACACATTGAAATTAATATCATGTTAATGATAAAATTGTATTTGACTTCATTTTTAACAATTGTAAAAAAATACTTGTGAAATATTATTCAACACTTCGTGCTTCCATTAAATTTGTTCAGAAGTTTGATAGAATTGCATAAGCTGATGGAAAAAAAAAATCAGTAGGATCGATTTCACTTTTTGAACATGATTCTATTGAAACCGATCGAAAAGAACTTATTTTTTACACAGAATGAGGTGAACTCACCCCTCAAAAAAGTACATTTCAGTCCAGTTTGGCTTCATCCAGCCACTTTCTATTGGCACAAGTTCAAAGGCACTGGGCTCGCCTCATTTTTGTATAATGTGAAATAGATTTTCCTCCGATATTAAAACATAAATTAAATTGATCTTCGAATGATTTCATAAAACATCCTTTACTTTTTGTGGCGTTGTCAGAAGCTTCATTTTTTCATTGTTTTCACCTTTTAATTGAGATTATAGGTTTGTCGCTCTGTTTTTTCTCCATTAGTTGATCACTTTTATGATATTACTCCAATGAGTAATCATCCAACTTTTTAAGAACATAACAGTTTCACTATCTCAATTTTTTCATTATCATTAGCATTGAAAACAAAAAATGCCAAACAAAGAGAGAACAACCACTCTGACAAAATGATGTACTTTGTTTTCTCTGTTTTATTATTCTATAAAAGTTTTCAAATATCTCAATTTTTTGTCACAGAAGATGGAATTTTTGAATATGGCTTTCAGGAGTCGTCAGGTGATCTTGTTCTTACAAACATTCTACAAAACATTGTCGGCAATATAATTATTCCTTCAACAATTCAACATGAAGGTAAAAATTATGCTGTGACTCGATTAGAAATTAATCAAAACCTTGTTGGTAATCTAACAGGTGATCTAAAAATTTCAGACACAGTTACAACAATTGGAAATAATTTTTTCAAAGAACAAGAGATTACATCACTTCATTTAGGATCTGGTTTAAAATCCATTGGTGATTATTGCTTTGCATACTGTAATAAACTCAAAAATATAATATTTCCTTCTTCACTGGAAGTAATTGGGAAATGTGCTTTTATGGAGACTAACATTAATTCATTTATCTTACCAGAAAATTCAAATCTTCAAATCATTAATGACCAAGCATTTTTTCATACAAAATTAGTTGGAGATATTAAATTTCCTCAAACCCTTGTACAAATTGGTAATGAGTGTTTCAAAGAATTAGATATTACTTCAATATCTTTCGGAACATCAGCAGCACTTGAAATTGGATATTCAGCCTTTGAGAAATCAAAATTAAATTGTGATTTAAAATTTACAAATGATAATTTAACCATTGGCTATAATTGTTTTGATCATACAAATATTACACATTTCGAAGTTAATGCAAAAAATTTTGTAAATATATTATCATATGCCTTTTATAAATGTTCGTTCTTGAAAAAAGTTAAAATTTCACAAAACCTTTGTGGAACAAGAATTTTGCAAAGTTCTTTTGAAAAATGTGAGAATCTTATATCATTTGAAGCTAATAGTTTATTGAATATTTCGTCCGCTTTGGTAAGTGAATGTAAGAATTTAGAAACTTTTACGATTAGCGGATTATTTCGAGACTCTAAAATTTTGGTATCAACATATGGTTGTCCTAAACTTTCAGAAGTTTCTTTAAGCAATGCAAATTATTTACTTTTAGATGCATTTGTTTCTGTCGAAACACTTGAATATATTTACTTCTATAATTCAGATATCAATTTTTCTAAATATTCATTTAACAATTGTCCACTTTTCAAAAATATTATACTTATTGGTTCAAAAATTGATGTTATTGAATCTTTTGCATTTTATAAATGTCCTCTATTAGAATTTGATAGTTCCATTTCATTACGTATGGAATCACATGCATTTCAAGAATCATGTTTACAAACTTTTACTTTTAATGTTTCAGTAATTCCTTCTTATGCAATTTCAGGATCATTAACATTAAAATATATTCGAATTACAAAAACTGTAACTTATATTTCTGCACATTTTATAGAACAATGTCCTAATTTTATATCACTTGAATTTCTTGATCCTGAATCAGATGGAAATGATTTAATTATTGGTAATGAAGCATTTTGGAAAATGGACACATTTGATTTATCATCAAGACTTCCTAAAAGATTAATTAAAATTGGAGATGAAGCATTTTCAGGTTGTAGCAAAATTACAGGATCACTTTTTATTCCTCAAAAACTTACATCAATTGGTAATTATGCATTTGCAAATTGTATTGGATTAAATGGGATTTTAGATTTTACAATAAATAATGTATTAGAAAATATATCTTCTTATGCATTCTTAGGATGCTCATTACGAGGTTCTTTAGTTTTTCCGAATTCACTTAAAAAAATTGGCGCTTGTTCATTTTCATATTGTAAATTTAATGGTCCATTAGTTATTCCTGATAATGTTAATAGAATTGAGAAATATGCTTTTGCTTTATGTTCATCATTTACAGGCTCATTAATTATTGGAAATAATGTTGAATATATTGGTTCATTTGCATTCTCTGAATGTAATGGTTTTAATGGACAACTTGAATTTCATACTAAAAAACTGAGAAGAATTGGTAAGAATGCATTCTTCTTATGTTCCTCATTAAAAGGTAATTTAGTCTTACCAAATACTTTAGAATGGATTGGGGATTTTGCATTTTTTGATTGTCATAATCTAAAAGGTTTATCTTTACCAAATTCACTTTTACATATTGGCGATTCTACTTTTGCTTATTGTACCGGATTTACTGAAACTTTAAATTTACCGAAAAATCTTAATCACATTGGAACGAATGCCTTTTTCCAATGCGAAGGTTTCACGAAGATTGAATTTGATAAGCAAATCGCTAGCGATAAAATTATTATCGGAAATAAAGCATTTGGTAATTTAAAAATTACATGTTTATCAAATGTTCCAAAAACATGTGAAGGTAATGCATCAAACACTAACAGATGTTATGATTCAACAAATTTTGCATGGTACCATACATCTTCTAATATTAGAGAGAGCTGTTCTGCTACTGAAGCCGTGAGAATAACCCAAAGGGTTATTGAAATAATATGTTCATTAGGGATAATTGGAATTGCATACAAAATTGTGAAATGTATTCGACAATATTGCGGAAAGGAAAAGCATCTGGAAGCAATATTTGATGAACTCATTCAAGAAGCAAAAGAAAATTATGAAAAAGATTATAGAAATCAAAAAATAAACCCTGAAAGTATATGCAATTTTTGGGATCCTTATAAAAAGAGTATAGAAATTTATATCCAAGATGAATTAGATAATCAAAATTTCAAGCACACTCAAAATGATTTGGTAAAAATTCTAAATAAGTCATTTCAGAAATTATGGCCATCAGCTCCAGCTTCATATAAAAAACATTTCATTGACAACGCCTTCAATGGTTTGGAGCTGCCAAAGAGAAAATGTTGTTGTTGGGGAAAAAACGATAATAATAATAATCAAACTGAACAACAAGTGATTGCAAACCGACCTCTTATTCAAGGACAAGGAGTTTGATAAAATTGGATTAGAAAGTGATATATGAGAATACATCATTTCTACTACATTAATAAACAATAATTTGGAAAAAAAATATGGAATACTTTTACATGATTATTGAGAAATTTCATAAAGAACTGGTTTTAAAACGAATAATAAATCTTTCTAAAAAATAAAATGATCAAGTTATCTAATCATATGTGGTAACTCTTTTTTCAAGGTTGTTGAAATAAAAAATTGAAATTTTATAAAAATTATATAATAAACTGATTCCAAATAAAGCAAGAGGGGATTGCTTGTGCATTGCAGTGACTGCACATTGACATAGCCTTGGAACAAGGAAGAGTACATGGTAAAATCACTTTATATTCAGCTCGAAAAATATTTTATCAAAATATCAATTTTTTTTTCCAATCATACGCCACCAAAAATTGTAGTTTGTTGGAAGTTCATTTTAAGACACTCATTACAAAGCATTAACACAACATCCCTAGCTTAACTCAATTTTTAAAAGAAAACACACATAATTCAATGATTTATTTCGACTCGACCCAAAGGCCCCTAAGAATAAACCATTGGATTTTATATCGTTTTAGTGTACGGTCTTTCAATTTATAAAAAACCCTGAAAAATATTTGTATCAAAAAGATGAATAAAGTATTCAATCAATGTGATTGAGGAATGTACATAACCGTTTCATCGGTTTGAGACATTTCTGGGAACTTTCTGTCACACCTTTTCTAAATACAACGTTATTGTTTTCTCAGAATCATTTTGAGGGGATTCTTTGTTTTGAATGGTTTTTGATATATTTACACTGTAGAACTTCAGCCAACCGATTTCTAGAAAGGACAGAAAACAAATCAAACCTCATTTCATTTTAAAATGATAAATCAAGAAAATGGAACGTCATTAGAATCTAATATGCACAGTAATGAGATCTGTATGGTTGACCCAAAAAATACAATTGGATTAATGATCAACCAAGGAGAAAAAGAAAAAGAAATAGTAAAAAGGAGGCTTGCCTTATATAGCTACAACCTAAAGGCAGTGCAAAGAGCGTTCTCGGATAAAAAAATTTCCAAGATGCCCATGTTGAGAAAGATACAACTCAAAACGTGTGAAATGTTCAACTTGAAAACGGACAGAGCTGCATGGAGAACAAAGTTAGGGATATATAGTTGGTTCTGCATGCATTGGAAAACAATTGGGAAAGATGTTCCCATAATTATATCAATGTTAAACAATGATGCATCGGTGTCTACACCATTTCCAAACAATTTACTGTTTGTCAATCTTCCACCATCATTTCATATTATTGATAAATTTTGATAATAAATATTTTAAATCTCACTTGTATTTTTTCGACTTTGCGTTTCCATTCTGCGAATTTTACTAGCCACATTAATTTTTTTAAGTTTTGAAAAACAGAGACGATGTTGTCTCCATGTAATAGTTTTTGAAAAAAACAAAATTTGTGAATTTTTTAATTCAATATTTTCAATGAGATCGATCATTTTAAGGCAAAAAATGTCTCGCTTGAAGCGCTATGAAACCAGAAGTACAAATAATTATTGCCAGTTTATGATAAAAGCAACCAAAAGCCTCATCAAAAATACATTTTGTTTCCAACATTTACTATGATTTTAATTACTATTTGAAAAATAACAAAATTAGCAACAGTTTCCACACTTTTCCGCACTTCGTGATAAAACTGATGGATGAATAACAAACTTATTAGGGGAGTTCCTCTTGGTTTGGAGTGTTTGTGCTACCATCTTGAAAATCTCTTCAACATTTTCCCCTGTCTTTGCCGAGGTTTCGTAAAGCGAAAACCCTCTTTCTTTTGCCCATTTGGTAAGTCTCTTAAATTCGACTTCTTCTAAATCTGTTGTCATTGGCGAGTCTTTTTTGTTTGCAACAATGACAACCATGCTGTCATTCCCAACAACGCTTTCATAGTTCTGAACCCAGAAATCTATATTTTTTAGACTTGATAAATTTTCTTTCGAGCAAACAACAATTGCGGCTTCTGAATTTTGGTAATAAATTCCACCCAAAGATTTGTATTTTTCTTGCCCGCCTGTATCCCATATCTGAAGAACTGTTGATCCAATTTTCCAATTTCCAAATCCTGTTCCAATTGTAGAGTTATATTCCGATATGTAAGAATCGCATGTTAATCTGTGCATTATGGACGTCTTTCCAACATAAGGGTCCCCGAGTAAGACCACTTTATGCTTGGATTCATTCATTTAGTGATTCTTTTTTCAAAGACATTGGAATGTACAACCGAAGGTCTGAAAAAGTCATATCGAAACAAAAATTGAATGATCGGTTAAGGTTTGAATCAAATGGTCAATCCTCCGCCTTAAACACGGATTTGACCAATGAATTTATGTTATGGTATATAATAAAGAACAGCCTTTACAATTCAATCGAGAAAAAAACATTGAACATTTGAAATTTGTAAAAATAAATAATATTGTTAATTTTACTTGAGCAAGAGGCGGGTGGGAAAAAACGTTCAAAGTATACATAAAAAAAGTTGATTTTCAAAACGACGTTAAGGTCCTTGTTGAGGATGTCTTATTTTCTTGATTTTTCTTTGTTTATTTTTATATCTTGTCGAATCTTTGGCTTTCTTTTTTTTTTAATAACCACTTAATCCCAATTTTTTTTTATATTTATCTTTAAAGAGGAAAAGAGAACAACAGTAATTTTTTTCAATGATTAAATGAATCTCTCAGAAAAAAAAAACGATGATCTGCTGTCAGAAAATTTTGGGCAATTGAAATTTTCGCAGCGGTTCCGGAAACATTGAGTAATTTACGAAAAGTGAGGCAAAAGTTTGGGATCTTAGTTAAGATCAAACAAAAAAACTTATTTTTCACACATTTCCCATGTTACATATTCGGCTGAAACAGCTCCTAGTTGTTACATATAATTTTTTATCTCAAGATAAAAATCATGACTTAAAAATTTTTAATTTAAAAGTATTAACAATGCACCAGAAAAAATTTACATTTCAACCAAATCAATGAAATTACTCAAGATTAAATTGTATCAAAAAAAAAAGAATGATTATTCTTTTTTATCATTTTGCTCTTCTTCTTGATTGTTTTCTTTTTCTGCTTCTTCAATCATGTTATTTACTTTTGAGAAAGTTTCATCAGTTAGTTTTTTGACATCTTCCGGTGTCATTCCAGCCCAATCTGGTGCCCAGTACACAATTCCACGTGCAGATTCAAGAAGTATGCCTGGAACTAAGCTGTTAGCTATGTAGTTTTCAACCCTTGTTTGGAGTCCCCAGATTCTTACATTAGTTTTAAGAACCTTGCAAATGAACATCATTGGGCCCTTGTAGTCGGCTACCCACTTTGGTGGATACTTGTAATCATGTTCTTTCCCTTGTGGTGGTAATTGTTGAATTCCTGCTGCTTCGCATACAAATCCACCAAGCCTCCTTTCTTCTTTTGGTAATGGGGCTGAATCAATGATATCAAGATATCGAACTTCTCGTATTTTAAGTTCTTCTTCGTTTAAGTTAGCTGGATTATCAATATCTTCGATGCTTGTGAAAGCGTGTGCACTGGAATCAATGCTAAATTGGAACCTTTCACCAAAAAATGGAATAATGTAGTCTAAATGTGTTGTTGGAGGAGTTGAATAAGCTTCTTCATGGAAATCTGCTATTGAGGTTGGGACAGCCCAACGAATCCAAGCAGGAACTCTAGACTTATAGTGGTAAATTTTGTGCTCATGCTTTCCCTGCCTACCATCTTCTGTTGTGTAAAAGTCTCGAGAAACAAATTCAATTCCTTCACCTCCACTTGATTCTTCCATGGTTCGTTGTAAAATCATGTAATCATCAGCAACATCGAATTGTTCGAGTGCAATTGGAAGAATAATTCGAAGTTCGACTATCTTCATTAGAAAGCTAAGATTTCTGTTGTTTTTTTCGGTTTGTCAAAAATGTGCGACAAACTTTTTGATTAAAATGTTCAGAGAAAACAAAATCCTATCGTCAAACTTTTCAATTGACAATTGTCGAACTGAAACTTAAATTTAGACTGAAATTTCTTTCCTCATAATGAAAATAAACTTGAACATGTCAAAAATAAGATAGATTATTATACATTTTGTACATAAGATATCTTACAAGTTTTGTTTAATAGAATTTATGTAATATATTTGTTGCTTAATAATATATTTTCAAGATGTAAATTATTCATACAGAAATTAATTGTGTCTAAATTGGTACATTTTCTCCAATTTATTTTTTATAACTTATTATTAATTATATTATATGAAAATCAGTAACACCTATAGCATAATGGATAATGCGCCTCCCTTCTAAGGAGGAGACTCTGGGTTCGAGTCCCCGTAGGTGTGTTTTTTTTGATTTTTTGAGAAATACCTAAAAATTTACAAAAAGTTTATTCAACAATTTACAAAAGCCATTGATCTTTTTCATCTTTGATCAAATTAAATGTGATTGGACTGAATTCCTCGGTTGGTGTGTATTCATAACTTTTTTCATAATTCTTTTGTATTGTTTCTTCAGCATTTTTGCTATTTCTTATAGTGCACACAACAGATACAGCAATAATTACAATAGCAGCAATGGCTCCGCAAACAATTCCAACAACCTCAAGCTGCGATAAGCCTTCATTAATTACCTCAGTAGGCAATTCCATATATATAAATTTTTGATAAAATTCCATATATGTAGAATACCTAATAACTGTATATTCATAAAAGACAAGTTCGCTAGTTTTTTGTGGTGCTAATAGTGTATATGAAATAGACGCATTTAATATACTCATTGTATGCGTTACTAATATTGTATTAGTAAGTTGGAAAGAGTATGTAAAATATGCACCACTTGGTAAAGATTGTGTAAATGTCCTCGATTCAGAAAATTCATTTGATTTGGTGAATGTATATGAATTCGTGAATGTATTGGACTTAGTAAATGTATTTGATTCAGTAAATGCATTGGACTTAGTAAATGTATTTGATTCAGTAAATGCATTGGACTGAGTGAACTTTGGAGTTGGAGGAGGGGAACACCCTTCAATGATTGATCCTTTGACTGCATAAAATGTATAAAAATATTCTTCCAAAAATGTTGTTAAAGTCATTATAGCATCCACAGGACATGATACGAATGGATTTCCTATTGTTGTGGGTGTACTATCCCCATAATAATATACGCATTTAAGACTTGTACAATTGAAAAATGCGTATTTCCCAATACTCTCAATCCCATTGCCAAGAATTAGCGTGTTAAGTTTTTGACATTGACTAAAACATTGGTTACCAAGAATGGAAACAGAGTTAGGAATTGTTATCGATATAATAGAACTATTCGAAAATGCATAATCAGATATTTTATTTATATTTTCACTAAGGTATACAGTTGTAAGGCTTGGACATCTATTAAATGCAAAGCCGCTTATTAGTGTTACAGAGTTTTTGATTTCAGCATATGAAAGAAGAGGCCAATCTGCAAATGATCGGCCTATAACTTCACTAACAACATCAATGATGACACGCTTAGTAACATATTTATAATCTTGCGTAAAGTCAGACATATTTGAAATACTGAGAGTGCATGTATCATTATAAAAAATTTCGAAAGTATGTGAAAATAATGTTGAAATAAAAAATATCGGAAGAAACGTATTTCTTATAACAAAAAATGATTTGTTTTTTGTTATGTACTTAAATAAAAAAAGAATAGATAAAATTAATGATGTAAAATATATAAAATTAAATTCCATGTTTGATGAAGAAATAATCAACGAAGACATGCCCCACTTAATATATTCATTTCCTTTGTAAATAATTTTTTTTCTCGCAATTTGATTCCAAAATTTTTAATAGGTAAAATTTCATTTTGACCTTTCGCATATCTTCCATTAATGGAAAATAGGTCGAGTGTTTCTAATAATCTAATGTTCAGAAACAGTCGAAGTTTCATTGGAAACAACCAATGGATTCGATGGTATGTAAACTATTTAAATAAGTCAAAAAACAAACCGAAACGTTCAACTTTTTAATTGGTATGTTTGACAAACAATAACAGATCAATTCAAATTTCTGAAGCCTAACAAATCAATCGGAACTGACAGTTCGAACAAATTTTATGAACGATTTTCGCAAAAGTTACAATGAAATATAATTGGATGCATAAAGACATTATAAACTCGGAGTATACCTTTTATCATGCTTAAACAAATTAATTATTTTTCCAATAATTATTAATAATTCGAAAACTTATTTAATTTCCTCTACAATCATAAACATGTAAATAACAGTGTGGTGATATATAGGTAATATGCATTATACAGATACGATTGTTTAAATTTGAAAAATTCACTTTTAATTGAAAATGTATCATTGTTATAGTGCACCATGTTTTACAAAAGAAAGAGAATATCTTTTCATTTTTTAGATTGCTTACCAACTTGTGCTTTTTTGAAACATTCATAATCTCTTTAAAGGATAATTAAATTTAATATAATACATATGGGCTTAAATATTTAAGTTGAGCATACATTCTTCATAGATAAAATAATAATTGTTGAATCTTTTTCTTTTTTGGATGTTTCTCTCTTTTGTGCCAAATATTTTTAAAAGTGCCATTATTAAAAGCATTCAAATTTCTGTACCACCAAAAGATGGGAGAAGCAAGTCTAAAACTCTTTCAATCTGTTTTCCAAGGGATTCTTAATTCTCTTTCTGGTGGCATCAATCGTTATTTTTCACCTCTTGATGCAAAAATTAATTCAGGTCAATTTAATGAAGAACAACTTGATATTATTACCCAAGAAATGGTCAGTAATTTTCCCAAATTTTTTGTTATGTATCCGAAAGTAATTGAATCAGCCAAATCTTTTTCCACTTCTAATCCTACAGACATTTTAGAATATTTATGTACACTTTTTAAGAATGAATTTAAGCGAACAGTTGGATCTCCCCCCACTATCATTACCATTACCCTTCTTTCTTTTAAGAATACAGACATTCATCATTTTCAATTTTTAAGATACATCACATTAATTATCATAACCGACATTATTCACAGTATTTTCAAAGATTACTCTCAATCCCAAGCCATTGACAGCATTCTTTCATGCGGATTTAAATTATGTACATATGAGAAAGATCGATTTGAACAATTACGACATCTTCTAATTGACAAATGGTCTAACGTATTCAAAGAAATCCCAAGTATGAATTGTAGTGATGTAGAAGTCTGGTTTTTACAATGTTCATGTGATGTTAGTTATGAATACATGTTTAATCTTGTCAAAAACGTTTCATTTAATCAAAGTTTCATTGATAAAATTCTTTTAGCATTTCAATACACACGAAAGCATAAATTAATAACAAATTATTTACTGAATGGGTTATCTATTTTATTATCTACTGCGAAATGTAATGAAAACATATTAAAAGAATTTTATGCAATTGCGAAACTATTAAAGAAATCAGAAACAGTTAAATCAGGAGCAATTGAATTAATCAGTGTATTATTCACACGAATTCCATTTAACGTTAAAAAGATTTCGAATTTTTATCAAAGAAGAGTTTTTAAACATGTTGGAAACGATTTAAAAGTTGAACGTTCCGCATTATCATTTTTAAATTTAATACGTGGAGATATCTCCAAAGTAAAAAATGATGATTGTGAATGTGAGGAATTAAGATATATATCATCATGTGGCCAACAAATTAATAATGAATCATTTGGATCGATTTTTTCGAAAGTATTTTTACCTAAAGCGAATTTTTCTATTTGTCCGAATGTTTTTAAAGACATATTAATACATTTAGCGTCACTTGATATAGATTTTTTTATTAATTCGATTATGCCTAAGTTTAATAAACCTAATGAACAAATTATACCATTTTTAATGATTATACCATTAATTAACAATAATTTATTTTTAATAAACTCATTAACTTCACATTTAAATAATGCTAAAATCCAACAAATTAATACATATTTAAAGAACTTAATTTTATCTGCCGAATTTAAGAAGTTTTTAGCTAATAATTTAACAAAAGAAAATTTAAATAATGAAATAAATACTAATTCAACAATTTTTGATCAATCGAATTATATATTAGAAAACTTTTTAAAGCAAAATCATTATAAATTCAAATGTAAACGCAAAAGTATTTTACGTAAGAATTATGAAACGAAAAGTAATAATTTATTATTAAATTTAATAATATTAACATTACCTTATATATTTACTATTCAAGATTTTAGTGATTCATTTGTATCAACGTCAATATTAAAGTTATCATCACATAATGATCCATTAATATCAGGATCAATAGCCATAATCTTTAAATCAGTAATATTACATCATAATAATTTAATGGTTACATATATTAAAGAATGTATTAATAATATATCTATTGGTGTATTTGATGAATTTCATTCACATTGTTTATATACATTATTAAACTTATTACAAAAAACAAATAACTTATCAAATGAACTTGTATCAGAAATAGAATGTACTGCATTTTATTCTTTTATATCAGATGAACCAAGTCATCGATATTATGGATTAGAAATCCTTAAATATTTAAGTGCTATAGGTAAAAGTCAATGTTATTTTCTATTAAAATCAAATTCTAATTTAATCTCTGATTGTTCTAATCAATCAATTATAATGTTACATGTACCTTCAAAACCTACTTTAATATCACCTACTATAGGATCTATAACATTTGAAGATGCATGTTATTCGAATTATAATGACGTCTTTTTAATATTTTTAAGTCAATTAATTAATATATTAATACAAAATAATTATATCCAAATATTAATTAATTGTCGAAACTTCTTTAAAAACGTTACCGAGAAATATGAATTAATACCAAATTATTCATTATCTGCAATTTGTTTAATATATATTGATTCTTATATATCAGAAGTAATGTGTGATAATGATGAAGAAAATATCGATTTAAGTAAATTTGATAAATCTCAAGTTAAAGTAATTATTAATTCGATTATTAATAAAAAGAAAAGTAAACTTATAAAAGTATTATTATATTCATTTCGATTTGTTAATGAAAGTTTTATACCTATAATATTACCAATCATATTTTCGATTAATTCTGATTTTTATTCTGAAGCTTTGGTAACATTTTCATATATAATTCGTTCGCCTAATTGTTTAAAATATGTAATTGATTATGAATTCCCTAATTATATTCAATTCATTACATCATTACAAACATATTTTTATAAAAAGAATTTAAACACTACACGCGAAATCGAAATTGATAAAAAAGAATTAAAAATGTTAAAAGAAAACGAAACAATTTGTGTGAATTATTGTGTAATTATATCAACACCATTTAATAACTTAAAATGTCCAATTTATGACGACATATGGCCAATCTCATCACGACAAATTATGTTCCAATTTCTAATTCATTGGGCGAAATTACCAAATGAATTAGAAAAGATTCAAGTTTATGCATTAAACGCAGTAATATTAATTGTTCGATTAGTGAATATATTCACTGAAAGTTTTAATTTAGATGATAATATATTAGAATTAATGATAAAATGCCATTTAAATGGATTCCCTGTATTAGATTCATTATTAGAAAATCATTTTCGTTTGTTATTCAATGATTATATTAAAAATGTATTTAAACGCTCTCGAACTGAATCGATTTTATTCTTGAATTCTTTAGTAGAAATAATGCAAATTCATGAAGATAATTTCGTGGAACAAATTGATATAGGTTATTTATTGTTATTAGCAATATGTTATGGAGAAGAAAACCCTGAAATGTTAAAGTTCATATTAAAAGCTGTTGGATTAAAGGTGTTCCAAAACCAAAAAGAAATCGAAAAAATTATCGATTTGAAAAATGATTTCGATTTATCAAAATCATTCAAATTCGCTACTGAATTGATTTTAAGAGCTGGATTAAATATAATCGAAAATTGTAATAATAAGGACTCAATTAAAAGAATTATTTTGGCTTTAATCCCTTGGATTTATAACATTAGAATTTTACCAACTCATGATTGGATTATACAAGGGATACCCCAAAAGTATAGAATTTTTAACGTCGGATCTTTTCTTAACTATACAGGAAAAGTGTCACAGAATTTATTTAATCAAAAAATCGATATATTTTGTGAAATTTGGTTGACTTTATTAAAGTCAACTGAAAAGAATTTCATACTGTTGATATTCCTTTATAGTTTAGAATCTGCTAACCTTAAAGAAAAACTTTTTGCATATTTCATGGAAAAAGATGCTTCATTAGTTTCAAAATTCTTGGCTAAATGTTTAAGCTTTGCTCATTGGTATTATATGAGAACTCAAAAACAACAAACAGTTTCTTCTCTTTCATGGATACTTAAAGTTATTTCTCAATTCTTCATCGAATTCATAGAAACTTCAAATAATAACTTTACAATAGCTATGCATTATGCGTTCTTGTTTATAGAAGAAACGCCAAGTCTTTGTGAATCAATTTTATCTGTTTTCCCTGTTGATGCTATTGATTCTACTTACTTATGGACTAAATGTGGTGCTTCAGGTCCACTTCAAATTGAAGATATTGTATCAGAAGTTTCAAAATTGATTTCTGAAAATTATCCAACAGCAATTGAAAAATGGGCCGATGAAGCAACAAAATGGGTTTTATCTTGTTGTGATGTTAAGACTGCTTATAGATCATTTGTCATATTAAATTCATTATATATAAATAAACCTGTGAAAAAGTCGTTCATAAGCACGTTAATAGAGACCGTTATATATCATTTATCACATAAATCAGAATTATATACAGAAAATGAATTAGCTTTATTTGTTGGAGAAAGCTTTGATTATTTATATAACCATCACAGCATAAAGACAGAAAAATTGACTATGAAATACATTTCTTCATTTATTAATTGTAGCATATTCGAAAATAATTGTATCGAAAAAGCAGTAAAAATTCTTCTGGAATATTATAAACCAGATAAGGAAACTCAAAAGGTATTCATTTATACATTTTTCCCATATTTACATAAACTTGAAAGTGATCTTGAAGCACAAGAAACTTTAAGCAATCTAATACGAGCTACAGATTCAACAATTCTTTATTTCGTAGCAGCACCATTTTTATATAAACATCTTCCATTTACTAATGTTGGTAAAACTTATCAACAAATAACATATCTTACATTAACAGCACGTGATGCATCATGTATATTTAAGATGTATTCTAAGATGCTTACAACAGCTTCTTCTCCTCTCGAAGACGCAATTTTCACAATTTCGACACTTTTGCTTTCAAAATTCAAGAACTTTATCAAACCGAAAATAGTATACAAAATTTATGAATTTTCTCTCACAAAAATTTTACGGTTATCACCGGCAGCTGATTTCCTTCTTTGCGTTTCTTCTGTTAATCCAGGAATTGTTTCATTAAAGGATGTTGACCCAACCCCAGCTGCTCAATGCGAAAAAGTTAAAATAAAAATGGAGAAGCTTATTGATACAAATTATGAAATGCCCCCTATTACTAAATGTAATAAGCTTAAAGATTTAAGAGGGTTGATATCACAACGCAACCCACCAAAGATTTTCCCATATGCTTCGGAGTATGAAATGTATTCAAATGTAATGGATAAAGCTGAAACTTCTCCAACTACAGTGCCAACAAAGAAAACACCACAAATATCTCCTTCACTTTCTATGATTACAACATCAGTATCTCAGATGTGGATGGCAAATGAAATTGTAATGACAATTTCACCACTGAAGGAAAGACCGGTAAAAATGGAACTTCTTGATGAAAGGTCTGAAGAAAATGATAGTGTTAAGTTCGTTATTAGTTCTGAAGAGTTCTTAAAACTTTAAGGGATTTTCATTACAGAATCTATTGATTTAATAAATAATTAATTAGAATAACTCAATACAATATTGCGGGCTTAAAAAATTTTTAGCTTGTTGTGATAGTTATTTTTTGTTAGTACGAACAAATCTGTTTCAACTTTGAGCTCAAAAAAATATTAAAAAATGGTACCAGTGGGGTTCGAACCCACGCACCTCTCGGTAATGGGACTTGAATCCATCGCCTTAGACCACTCGGCCATAGTACCTCTGTTGTTTTTATGAATATGAAGTCTGATAACCAGGAATTTTGGAAAAGTAAACGGCTGCCTTGACCATTTTGAAAAGTGGCATTATGTTTTGGGAAATCGAACTCTCACAGAAAGTACGGATTCATCCAACAAATCTTTCAAGGGACATTGAAACTAGTACCCTTGGTAGAGAGCTTCGTAAATGTGTTGAGGGGCTCGTTACACCAAACGATGGTATTATTCTTCATGTTCAAAAAATAATTTCCTTTGATGCAGGCTTTATTTCATTTAGGACTGGATTTGCAATCTTCAATGTTAAATACAGTGCGATTGTTTTTCATCCGAGAAAAGGACAAGTTATCGATGCTGTTATTACCGAAGTAAAAAATCTTGGTATATATGCTGAAGCTGGTCCTTTAAGTTTGTTTATTGCCAACAAATGCATGCCAGAATGGTATCAGTTTAGTTGGGAAAATTCATCGTTTGTTCCAATTGTTGGAGCTACAGCAATTTTAGGGAATCAAGGGAAGGTAAAACAACTTACCACAAACGACCAACGTAAAAACTATGTACTTCAAAGAGGCACAAAGATCAGAGTAAAGATTATCAATGCAAAACCTCATACAGATTTAACTAAATTAACAGCAACAGCTACAATAGATGATGAGTATTTAGGTTTTATTGGATAATAAAAATAATATAACGAGTAGAGTTTAATTTTCCAAATAATAATTTATAGTAAAAAATTCATAAGAAAAAATTATAATTTTGATAAATTTTATCATTAAAAAAATCTTTAAAAGCATGCAGAAAGTTACTCACAAACCCTCACTCGTTACAATTTCAAGGAAGCTTTACCTTCTTTATAAAATATCAGAACAATGCTTGAGCATACAGTAAAAAAATTTTCGTTTTTATATACATTAATTGTTTCAATTTAAATATCTAAGTTAATATTCGTGTTTTGGAATATAAAAAGTTTTTACTAATTTTTGCTTTTATTGATATATAAGATATGCTCTAGAATAAAAATATTTTCCCATAAGAGAATTGTTCCCAAATATCTAATTTAACTATTTCTCTTTTACCATTTTCGGATGCGAGCATAAATGCTGTTTTAAATAATTTAAATAATTACCAAACAATATTTTGAAATCTGAGTACATTGTAATAAATATTGTATAAAATAAATTCATATTTTTTGCATTAATATCTATTCCTTCTTGTTCAAGTAGTAATTTGACTATATCTATATGCCCATTAAAAGATGCTAACATAAGTGCTGTAAAAAATGATTTAAATAAATTCCAAATATTATTTTGAAACATCAAAATGTTAAAATAAAACTTAAATAAAACAAATAAATATTTTTAGCATTAATATCAATTCCTTCTTGTTCAAGAAGTAATTGAACTATTTCTGTATGACCATTCCAAGATGCCCACAGAAGTGCGGTATAAAATAATTTAAATAATTTCCAAATATTATTTTGAAATATCAAATTATTAAAATAAAATTTATATAAAACGAATAAGCATCTCTTGCATTAATATCAATGCCTTTTTGTCTAAGAAGTAATTTAACAATTTCTGTTTGATTATAAAGAGTTGCCAAAATGAGTGCTGTTTGAAATAATTTTGATAATTTCCAAATTTCATTTAAATATATTAAATTATTCCAAGAAACATTAATCAAAAGAAAAAAATATTTGCAACATTAATATCCAATTCTTCTTTTTCGAGAAGTAAATTGATTATTTTCAAGTAACCTTTTTCAGAAGCAGCCATAAGTAATGTATAAAATAATATGATTTTCCTCCAAAAATTTTTGTGAATTATCAAATTATTACTACGAATAATAAATATAATAAATATACATCTTTAGCATTAATATCAAATCCCTTTTGTTCGAGAATTAGTTGTATTATTTTTGTGTTTTCATAACTAATTGCATAGATAAGACATACACCAAACAATATAAATAATTTTTAAATATTATTTTGAAATATCAAATTTTTTAAATTATTAAATAAAGAAAATAAACATTTTCAGCATTTACACCAATTCCTTCTTGCTTTGTAAGTAATTTAACAATTTTTATATGATTAAATACACAAGCATAAATTAATGCTGTTCTAAATAATTTAAAATATTTCCAAAATTTATTTTGAAATTTCAAATTATTAAATCAGATTTTAAAACTAATAATTAGTTATTTTTAATGTATATATCAATTCCTTCTTGTTCAAGAAGTAATTTAACAATTTTTATACAATTATTTCTAGATGCTTTCATAAGTGCTGTATCAAATTATATGAATAATTACCAAATAAAATCATCAAATTAAAAATTAGTTAAACAAATAATAAATAAAACGAATAAATATCTACAGCATTAATATCAATTCCTTCTTGTTCAAGAAGTAATTTAACTGTTTCTGTATTACCTTTTTCAGACGCAATAATAAGTGCTGTTTTAAATATTATGAATGAATTCCAAATGTTATTTTGAAATCAGAAATAATTACTAAAAATAATAAATCAAAAAAATCAACACCCTTAGTATTAATATTAATTCCTTGTTCAAGAAATAATTTAACAATTTTAGTGTGATTATTTTCAGATGCTAATATTAATGATGTATTTCCAAATATTAAATTGAAATCCATTTTTAATTAAAAAGATATAAAATAAAACAACCAGACATCTTTAGTATTTATGTCAATTCCTTCTTGAACAAGAAGTAATTTTACTATTTCTATATGATTGTTTTTAGATGCTTTCATAAGTGCTGTATCAAGTAACATGATTAATTTCCAATTATTTTATACAAATTCTAAATTTTTTCATTAAATTTTAAATATATAAAATAACTATCTTTAATATTGATGTCAATTCCTTCTTGTTCAAGAAGTAATATAACTAATTCTATATATCCATATTCAGATGCATAAATAAGTATTGCCTTAAATAATTTAATTAAAATCCAAAAAATGTTTTGGAATATCAAATTATACAAATATAATTGGAAAATAAAATTTGATCATTTTTATAATTAACATCAATTTCTTTGTTTGCTAGAAAAAAGTTTATTAAATCAATATTTATGAATTCATTGGTTGGAAACAAAAGTAAATTAATAATCTTTTCGAATGAATACTTAACAATTTCATTTTCGTAGATATATTTGAAGATATCATTTTTATGGAATTTAATCGCTGCTTCATATGCGCCTTCAAATGATGAACGATTTTGTTCACATAGGTGAATTATTTCAATGTTTCCACCAGCAATTGCATATTTACCTGTATTATTTACTTTTGCACCATTCATAAGCAAATATTTAAAACATTTAATAGCAGAAAAAAATGCTGCATAATCAATTAACGTAACATTTTCTGTATTAATAAATGAACATTTTTCATAAAGTGATGGTGTAATTTTTTGATTAAAATCAAAATATTCTCGGGATGATATTTCTTGAAGTTTTTCTATTTCATCATTTCGAATTATTTTTGCAAGATCATTTGGATTAACTCCTTCTTTAACATATCTCTTATGAAGTTTCCAATTGTCTTTTACAAGTTTTTCGAAATTTTTTGTAAAATATGTTCCAAATGGAAGATCTATTGATATATCTTTAATTTTTGGAAAGATATAATGTGAGAAATAATTAGTTTTTTTATTCAATATAAAATTTGTTGATAACATATCTAATTCTATCATTTTCTCAAGAAGAAAATAAGATTCTTGAGTGTCTAGGCCAAGAAGATAATGCGAAAATATATCAACTAAATTATCATTAATTTTATTTAATTCATTTTCTTTTGTTTCAATTTTTTTAATATAATTAATGTATATATTAAAATCTTTCATTTGTGAAATAAATGATAAATAAATTAACCTTACAATTACAATATTGAAACATAATGAAATATCACTATAAAAAAGATTTATTGTTGCTTCAACAGATTCGATAATATTATCTTCGCTTAAATTAAAAATTATTTCATCGAGTAGCATGAGGGTTTGTGCCCACTTTTTTGAGGAGTAACCAAGAGCTGATATTGTTTTAATTTTTTTCATTTATTTATTTTTTTTTTAAACCAGTAACTTTTTCAATAATCAAAAACAGTTTTTATAGACCGTTTAGTAGAACTTTTTGATTTTCTTTTAATCAGCCTCACTTTGAAAAAATGTATAGTTTACTTCACTGAAATAACTGTAATATTTGAATGCCATTTAAGTGCAAATCACTTCACTTAACATTAATATTTAACGACTCAAAAACATATGCAAACATCAATCGGATGTACACAAGATGTTAACCATTCGACACAACTAATTCTTAAATATTTAAATTCTTTACTCAGGCACTAACCATTTTTCGATTTCTTCCTTATCATTTTCATACGACACAAATGGCTTATCCAATATCACCAACGACGCCGTACCGCATGCTGGGCAAGACTCCTTCAGCTTACTTATTTGTTCTTTATCATCTTGTGCGCATCCTATTGACAACAAGTAGCAGCTTGTATGCACCAAATGTCCGCACGGGAAAGCCTCGAATTGCGAATCGCACGCTGGCCTTCCGCATATGTAACAGAGTGCTTGCGAAGGGTCAATAGTCATTGGGCTTAAGTTTGGCGTTGACACGAGCGCTCTTTGTTCGTCAGCTCTTATTTCTATCTTCGCCCTCATCTCGTCACTCTCCTTAATATCAGAAGAAGATTGCTGCACCGAATCTGCGATAATTAATTGCAAATTGCTGAGTTCCATATCAGGTGGGATAACAGGAAGCATGTCGTCGAGAGTTAACTTCTTAGAATGATAAGCAGCTTCAATAAGTTTATCGAATTTGGTGTCGGGCGGAGCTTTCTCTCTATCACCTAAAAGGCGCATCGCTTGGAGCCAGCATTGCTTGGAATCTTTGGCTGTGCTTAGCGGCCCTTGTAATAGCCCAATTGTGGTGGCCATTGAGTCTCTAACGCCATAGTTAATAGCTAAGTTATGACGCTTATGACATCGCGCAAATACTTTCGCTGCTAGTGCATACATATTACGTCGGATTAAAAAGGCGACAAAGTAATCTTTGTCGAGGATTTTGAATTCGGGTTTCTCAAAGAGTTTAACGATTAAGGATTCTTGGTTCATAATGGCTAAGATAATGAAATATAAAAGAATGTGATGAGGCTCTGTAAATAAGCCCATGTCAAAATATGAGTTAAAGATAAATAGAACATTGCCTTGGAGTTGTTGTTGAATGTCTTTGATTGTAAGTGATAATTCAACAAATGTATCAAATATTGCGGACATGCCGGGTTTGTCAGAATCAAGTGATTCGGTGAATTTCATGGTATCGCGCCTGTTGAAACGCATATAAGCTTGGCGTTGCATAATATCACCAACATTAAGGATGTAATTTTGGACTGTACCATAATCTTGGACAAGAAAAAGATATGATACAAGAGTTTTATAATCGCCAAAGGCAAGGCAAGCAGCTTGAAGTAAGGAAAGTTCGCTGGATTGAAAAACATACTTCATTATAATTTTTTGATTAAGATATTGTTTGTATTCAGTAATAAATTGTTTGATACGTTCAACCTCTTTTCGCTTTTCTTTTGTATCCATTTTGCAAAGTTCGAATATAGCTACTTGAAGAAAAAGATGACAAACAATTTGTTGAGAACTATTACTCGCACCTAAAACAGCAGCTCGTTTATATAAATAAGCCATAAGCATACGTGGGCAGTTAGCTATGATTTTCATTACATGCTTAAAAGGTAAATTTTGCATAAGAAAAGTTTCTGCAGCTGTATCATATTCTCCTGCTTGTATAGCTTTCACAGCCTTTGGTGTTAGTAAAGTTTTAACAGCTTGATTCCTTAATAGGGGTTCTTGAACAAAAAGGGTCATTCCGCTCTATTGATCTGACAAATACAAAAAGTGGTGTAAATCACTTTTCATAAACCATACATTTCTTTTATTTTTAAAACTGTGTTTCTTTAGAGTAACCCAAAGATTTAATTTTAGAACGGCTTTAGTTTATCTTAAATTCTTCTTTTTTATAATCAAAATACCAAAAATGTTATTAAATATATATTTTATTCTTTTATCTAACACAACAAAAAATTTCAATGTACGATACGCACTTTTGATTACTTTACATTAATTTTTTAATAGAATTCTTCAACTTCTTCATCAGAATATATTTTAACTAATCTCGTAAAAGAAGGTAAGAAATCCTTTAAACATATATTTGTCACAAAATTTCTTCTTTCTATACATTCCTTCATTAATTTTCCTATTTTTTCATTGTTCAATTCTTCATCTTTATTAAACATTGCAGGCAACGCCAATTGATTTGTATCATATATAAATTTTGGAGCGAAAGTTTCATCGTTTTCAGGTAAAAACAAAATTACCGAATTCTGGAAGAACAAAGGGTTGAAGAATCTTTGGCTTGCGATCATTGTTATTACTTCCACGAATAATTCTGTGTTATTTTTACTCCAATTAATATATTGTTTCCTAGCGTCATTTAACTCTTCGAATTTCATGTTAAGATTAAATACACGAAATTGGAACTTCGAATTTTCGAATGTTTGCTTTAATAATTCATTAGTATATGTTAGACCTTCAAACCAAAATATTACGGATTGGATACTAAACGAAGTAAAATCTTTAAGTTTCGGCTCTTTATGTTTTGCATAATCATAAAATCCTTGATTTATCTTCTCGAGAATATCTATGTATTCATCGTATACTTGTTTCCATGCAGATTGAAGGTCATTTGACATTAACGATTCGTTAAATTGTCCTTTTTCTAATGCGTTATATGCCTTAGTACGAATTCGAGTGATTTGTTTGGGATTAGATGCAAGTAAATATTCCTCTATAAGATCATCTGATATATCATTAAATGTATCAGTAACATTGGAACATGTTAATGACGCATATATTAATGGATGAAGTGGTAATGGTAATTTAAAATGTGACCCTGTTAATGAAAGATTACCTAAAAGAACACCAAAATAATACCAGACTTGATAATCTTTTTTGGTATTAATTGGCGTTAAATATAGTGATTCTGAAAAATATCCATTAATTATCTGCCGAAAATATTGCTTCAAATCAAAATAATTGACAAATACAAAACAATCATCTGATTCTAATAATGATGCAGGGAGTTGATATAATATATTGTCGTCAGGAAAAGCAATAAGTGAATTTGGAGGTTTGATGTCCTTGAACATTAAATAGTTTACAAAATCGGCGGTTTCGTGAAATGAAATGTCAAATGGAAGTGAATAACGCGTGGGGATGCCTGCAAATTGTGAAAGTGGAACATCAGGCGTGAAGCATTCACGTGCAGCTGTAATAGACTCAAGATGGTTTAGCGTTTGGAGAAAAAGTGGCTTTTTTTCATTTTTATATAATTCAACCCATTTTTTCTCAGATTCTAAAACATCATTGTCATCAATAAGACCCATCACGTATGCATATTGACATGCTTCAATCATTTCAATGTTATGTTCAAGAACACAATAATATAAAGCATTAATGGATCTTTCATTTGTAAATTTAATGGATTTAAGAACATTCATTAAATTCTTAGAAACAAAGTAGTCAACTAATTTGTTGAATAAATTGATCTTCTTTTTGTCTAAAACTGATATGATCGGTGTTTTAAAATCTTTGTCGTATTTGTCAATAGGGATATTATTTGCGAATATGAAATCAATTCCAGGTTTCCATTCTTCTTCAAATGCAACATCAACAGCTGATGGTCCATCCATTTTTGGTCCGTATGTACTTTCATTAATTGGAATCATGGACAAACATTTTTTAGCTTTAAAGTGAATAGCTGCGCTTATTAGTGCAACATATTGAGGTTCTCCACGAAATAAAATTTTAGTCATAAATCTTTCTAAATCATTTGGATCAAAAATTTTTAACTGAATTAATTCTGGATTATCTTCTCTTAATGCGTCATTAAATGTTCTTGTTGGCTCAGTCGGATAATCTAAATTAACGCCAATCAAAATAGTGACCGTTTAAAATATTTTTCTTCTTTTGCAATTAAACAAATTTTCATCATAAAAAAAATTACGTAAATGAGAATATAGTTGCATGATTGGTTACTTTTCAAATTATATTTGCATTAAAGAAAAAAAAAATCAATAACAAAACGATTTATACACAAACAAAATTAATTCTTAGAAGCTGGATTTCTGTTTCCTACAAATGAGCTTGGAGGCAAAGGCTTTTTCTTCCTACAACAAGGCAACCACTTATACCTTATGCAAGAGAACACAAGTAAAATAGTTGCAATGCATGAAGAAACGCCGAACCATATTAAAAGTGTTACTGGTGAATCATATATGATAATTGCTTCGGGACTTGGTAACACAATTGGCTTATGGATACTGTATTCGCCATATATCATTTCATGGCATTCAAATGATGTGTTTTCGCTTTGTATTGAGAAGATTGCGCTTCTGTCAGCAAGAAGAAGAGGAGAAATAGATACTATGAAAAGCATAGGATGATTTGGATCTTTCTTCTCAAAAGTTACATTTCTATTGCTGGTATAGTTTTCTGGTTCAGATAAAAATTGATAATAGTATAAAAAATCAACATTTGAAATTAGTGATAATGATACATTAATTTTAGTGTTGTGCATGTTCATGAGAAGAACGCACTTGTTAGAGCCAGGGCCAATCGAGAATTCCTGCCATTGGCTGTTGCTAAATTTGTATGAAACATTGAAATTTGTAGTAATTACTATTCCATCAGGGCATGAATTGGTAGCAATAACGCCAATTGTATAGTTACCACTGATTTTCGCTTGAATTGTAAAAGATGAATTGGGATTTAATGATCTGATAACATATGGCAAATCACGAGCCTTAGCTTCATATCTTAAATCTAATGTTGAGTTTGCAACTGTTTGCTGATAATATAATATATTTGCTTCCTGAGGCAGGTCATATAAGATTACATACAAGGGTAAAATTTTTGTCGCATTAATGCAAATTTCTTGGCCTTCTTCCATAACATATGTATTTATTTCGTGAAGGTGGGCTTCTGCGATTGTTACATTGCAAATACTTTGGGTCGTGGAAAACAAGGCAAGAAAGATCATATTGCAGCAACGATTAAGTTCTATTCAAAATTTTGATCCGCTTCCAGAAAATTTCAGAGTGTCAAAAACGCTATCGAAAATGGAAATTTCAGTTCACTACGATCGTATTCATTTGTTTCTGGTTCATTTTCTACTTTATTCAAATGTTTATGAAACAACTAATCTGGATAAAATTTTTATATTTTCTTTACCTCTTCATAATCTTATATTCATTCGGAAGAAATCTCCAAGATGACACATTTTAAAAGCTTTCTTTGTCTTTTATGATGAAATATTTACATTATAACTCATGAATTAATATATGTTAAATATATCAAATTTTTATTTATATGAAAAGATAATTATTAAACATAATTTTGGAGAATAATTTCATTCATTAGTTAAAAAAAATGGAAAATCTTCGATTAAAATTTTTATGTATCTACTTTTGAAGAATGTTTTTCATAAATTATAGATTGAGTTTAAAGAGATATGATTTTTTTTTCATTAATAATTAATGTTTTACATGCACATGTTAATTACATATTTTACAATATTTTTTTCAATGATGATTCATTCACAGAGTTTTGAAATTAATTTTTCTAATATTGAAATCATTCTTCATAGAAATTATAGAGGTTTGAGACCTTCTAGTATAATATTTTGGGATGGAGTCTACATAATTGGACCAAATGCATTTAACACATTACTTTCATTGACAAATGTTATATTTTGGCACTCTGTAAGAAGAATTGAACATTATGCCTTCAAAGATTGCATAAACTTAAAGTCAGTATTCTTTGGAAACAATATTACATATATAGGAATATATGCTTTTCAATTTTGCGTTTCATTGGTAAATATTACCTTTTCTAATTCAACAAAGGTAATTGATGATCATGCATTTGGTTCTTGTTATAGATTAGCAAACATAAAATTAAATATAGGACTAAAGAAAATTGGTGACTTTGCATTCCAAGCTTGCATATCTCTTACTAAAATTTTTATACCAAATTCAGTAAATATATTAAATATGGGATCTTTTATGGGATGTTCCTTCTTAATATCAGTTACACTAAGTGATGGTCTGGATAAAATACAAGCTCATACTTTTGCAGATTGTACACATCTAACAAAAATAGAAATTCCTCGTTCAATTAAAGAAATTTTTATGGGTGCATTTAAAAACTGTACATACTTGAAAGTATTTACCATAAGTGATACAGTATCGTTAATTGATGATGGAGTATTTGATCATTGTAAATCTTTAGTTTGTATTAATGTAAGTAAGTCTAATCAATTTTTTTCAAATTATGAAAATGATGGAATTCTTTATAATAAAAAAATTACAAAAATTATTCGTATTCCTGAAGGAAAATTAATAGAAAATTATACTTTTCCAGAAAACATTAAACTTAAATTTTAAGTTCATTTCTTGACTGTTGCTTCATTAAAAATATTCAAATGAATCAAAAGCTAAGTATAATAGATTATTATACTTTTAAAGGGTGTATTAATTTGTTAGAAATATTAATTCCAAATTCTGTAAATAAAATCTCTATGTATGCTTTTCAAGGGTGTAATAATTTAAAAACACTCTGCATTGGGAGATCAAATCTATTCATAGATGATTATGCTTTTCATCAATGTTCTTCACTGAAGTGTATTTATTATTTTGGAAATATTGAACCAAAGGTTGGAAGAAATGCATTTTTGGATATCGGCACTACAACAATCTTTACAAATTCTTCTTATATTAATGAAACATTTGGTACTTTAAATGTACTTAAAGGCGATGATTTTATGGAGTGTCCCCCAATTACACTTTATTCATATTTTTATCCTGAAAATGAGGATATATACTAATAATAAAAATATTACTTAAAATGGGTTAACATATATTTTTAGGAGATCTACGGGTATAATTATAAATTTAGTGTAACATTCAATGTATCAAATCTTTTCAAAGAAATTTTCCAAATGATTAAAATAATACTCTTCAAGAACATATATTCAATAAAGAAAATTATTGAAACAAAATCCCTCTAATTGTAAAATTGCTTGGAAAATTTGGTATAGTTATTTTGATTCCAAAAATATATTACTCAATCAAAACATTTTTTTGCAATTCAAATTGATTAACCAAATTCCAAAAATTAGATACATTTGTTTATAAAATTTATTTATAACCTATTTATAAAATGTTTCAAACATAAAAATAATAAATGTTTTTATGTATGAAATTATTAAAAAAAAAATCATTTGTGTTGATTAGCTTATTATTTATTCTGGTCTTTTCTTAGTGACAGATACTGCAACAGCGTCTGTAGTTACACCGCAGTTCCATTCCTGGTTTTCTGCCTGTATATAAACATAGCCTTCGTCTCCCCAATATGTGCTCCATGAGTTCTTTACTTCCCATGCCTCCTTGCCATCGATTATCTTCCATCCAGTTAAAATGACGGCGTGCACGAGATCATTTGCAGTACCAACACATGTTTCATCATCTACAACGCCACCAGTATACAATGACATACTTTCGACAACATTAATTCCAATGGATAATGGCCCAAACTTATATAATGCCTTCTTAACTGCTTCTGTTGTACGTGGAATATGATAACATGCATCAACATAACCGGCAATTTGTTCGTCGCTAAAGTTTCCGCCACATAATCCAGAAACACCAATGTACGGATAATCACGTTCGTAAACAATTGGTAAGCTCTTGTTAACATATGATGAAAGCGCCCAATTAACTTCGCCGCCTTGACAGCCATAGTTATCTGCATCCCATGTGCAATCCATGAATTGATTGACTGAGATTTCACGGAATTCACCAGTGAGCATAGCAAATTGGGATTCAAGTAATTCAGCGGTACCGAATGCCCAACATGATCCACACGCAACTTGGTCACGGGGTGCCCCAACGATGGTCGGTTTGTGATCGCGCCATGAGAAACCGTTTGGAAGTGATGGGAGTTCGAAGTTAAGAAGCTTGCTAGTTTCTTCAGATGAAAGGCAAACATCATCAAATGCACGTGCTTTGAGGTTCTTCAATTTACGGGCTCCAATGATGGTATCATACCAACGTTTACTATCGATATGATGGAATTTGGGTGTATGATGGAGATTACGTGACTTGATGAGTTCGTTGTTCTTGTGGAAAGAATTGTCATTGCTGCTTGGGAAAAAGAGATTGAATTGATTACCTGGATATGGATCATCAAGAATGTCAGGTTCATTACAAATAGATGGGAAGCTCCATACGCCATAGAGAGCATCTGGAATGAATTCATTGATTTCTAATATGTAAACATCATAATGGGAATAAAAAAGTGAAATGGCTTGAGCAACATAGGCTACTGGATAACCAGTCTCACTGTCTGTGTACATTTTCCAGGTAGATGTTTTGCCATCAACTTCAGTTTTGACATAAAGATTGCATAACTTTCCATTGTATGGATAAAGTCCTTCTTGTGCTACATAACCTGCTGGGTCAGGAAGGAATTGTGTTAATTCAAGATCCCATTCAGCTGCTGATTTGGAATAACCATAGCAGATCATTTTATCGCCAGCACCAACAATTTTACGATGAATGTGTTCTTCTTTTGTGGTTGTCCATATTTGTTCAACCCCATTTAATTGATTTGTATATTGACGTCCAGGTTCATGAACGATTGTAATTGGATTTGATAAGTTTGTATATGGTACTTTCCAGGTTCCACGGATTGTGTATTTCGCAGGCCAGCTAAACATTTCTGGTGCAGCCGTTCCTAAAGCAAGCAGAGAGAAAAGCATCAGAAGAGGTTTTGTTGTCGGTTCAACCGAAAATTGAAACAGTCAACCGTTAATCACAGAAAACGATGAAACAACAACTCCATATCGATATTGTTATTCTATACTTTATTCAGAAAGTGGGTAACGACCGTTTGATGAAAAAATAAATATAATTGTTTCGTTCAAAGAAACCAAATCTATCTAAATTTTAAATTGCACAACATATAAAAAAATTCCAGTGAACAGTTTTCACTAAATATTATAATTTTTATTGATTAAAAAGATATGTGTAATTTATTGTAATGAGAGAATACTATAAATGATGAATTTCAATATAATAATATTTATTGTAGCATAAAAATTCGGAAAAATTTAATTTATGAGAAATCGAGAAGAAATTTATACAAATATATTTGTAATTTGTTATAATTCTCACAACAGTATTAATGAAATTTGAAATTTTATAATAATTCAACAAATGCTTTAGAAAGATCGTTCTTAACATGTGAACACATGTATTTAATTGGAACACGTTTATCAAAAA
Organism: Histomonas meleagridis; assembly: GCF_020186115.1. Lineage (NCBI taxonomy): Eukaryota > Parabasalia > Tritrichomonadida > Dientamoebidae > Histomonas > Histomonas meleagridis. The sequence goes on from NW_027150805.1 coordinate 528,075, forward strand.
GTGATGGATAAAGACAAACAATGTTATGAAAAAGTTTATATAACGATCAAGGCTCTTTGAATAACCGTCCGATCATTAATTTTGAAAAGAGTCACATAATTTATTCTAAATGCTCTTGTTCGTGCTATTCGTCAAAGCAAATTCCATAGCATTAAGCAGAGCAACTAAGGAGATATGCTATTCTGTGAGCAAAGGTCAAACAATCAGTCGAACCGATTTTGATACTCTTGGATATAATTGCATTTCTTTAGAAAAGGATATTCAAAGTATCGACTCTGATGCATTTTATGAATGGAGTTCTCTTGAAATTTTTCGGGTTGAAGGATCAATTACTTCAATTGGAAACCGTGCATTTTATGAATGTATTTCTTTAGAGGAATTTACTATACCAGAATCAGTCACATCAATTGGTGAATATGCTTTTTATGGATGTTTATCATTACAAAGCATTACAATTCCAAATTCAATTACGTCCATTCCAAATTCAGCATTTTCCAAAAGTGGTTTAAGTAGCATCGAAATCTTAGGCCCTTTGGCAACAATTGGTGATTCTGCATTTTCATATACAAGTTTAGTTAACATTGAAATCCCAAAAACACTCACAAAAATTGGCTCATCAGCTTTTGCTTCTACTTTATTGAACACAATCACTATACCACAAGGGATTTCATCTCTTGAAAGTTATACATTTTACAATTGCACAAATTTAAATAACATAACAATTCCAAAATCTGTTGTTTCTCTTGGTGATTCAGTGTTTGAGAGATGTTTAGCGTTAAATGATCTTACATTTAGTACGACAATCACAATGATTGGTGTTTCTGCATTTTCAAATTGTATTCAATTAACAGATATTACATTACCAAACTCAGTCAGATCGCTTGGCGCGCAAATATTTTCTCATTGCGAAAGGTTAGTTAGTATTACATTTGGTAATTCACTCACAGGTATCCCAGATTCAGCATTTGAAGGATGTATTCGATTAAAGAAAGTTAATGTTACAGAACCAATTACATCCATTGGTAACAAAGCATTTTATGGCTGTAAAAGAATTACAACTATTATAATTGGTAAGACAGTCTCAGAAATACATGAACAAGTATTTGTAGGCTGTAATAATTTAGAATCTATTAAAGTTTCTGAAGGAAACAAATATTTCAGGAACAGAGAAAATGGAATAATTCTTTATGATTATAATTATCGGGAAATGATACATGTACCAGCAACAGCAACAGCAATAAATATTGCAAACACATTACAAACAATCAAAAGTTATGCATTCTCTAATTCTAAAATAAGATATGTTGATTTACCAGATTCTCTTATAACAATTGAACCTTATGCATTTAGTCATTGTAGTTCTTTATATTTAGTTAATTATGGTAATTCGATTGAAACAATTGGAGATAATGCATTTGAATATTGTGGATCATTAGAAAGTATTAAAATACCAAAAACAATTAAAACAATTGGTAATAATGTATTTAAATGTTGTTACATCTTAAAGAATATTGTTGTTTCATCAGAAAATAAATATTATGCTAATTATGTTGGTGATGGAGTACTTTATGATTATGAAATCAATAAAATTATTAGTTTTCCATTAGCTAAAGGTACATATTATACAGTGCCTAATCCAGTTACAATTGTTGAAAGTAGAGCATTTTCATGTTGTAGTAAATTAAAGACAATTTATTTCAGTAATTCAATTAAACAAATTGGAGAATATGCATTTTATAATTGTACAGCTTTAACATATGTTACTCTTCCTGATTCAATTACTGAAGTATCACCTTATGCATTTGCTAATTGTACACGTATGTATACATTAACAATTTCTAATTCAGTTAAAACAATTTCTGAATATGCATTTTGTAATAGTACATTTTTAACAAGTTTAATAATACCAAATTCAGTTGAAGTCATTAGTGATTATGCATTCTTTAATTGTCATGATATAAAAGATATTATTATAGGTGATTCGGTTACAAAAATTGGAGATTATTCATTTTATAATTGTTATGCTATTGATAACATTACAATTGGTAAATCAGTCACTGAAATAGGATCAAATGCATTTAAATATTGTACTAAAATAAAAGAAATTATACTTCCAGATAATGTTAAAACAATTGGAGATGATGCATTTTGTTATTGTTCTAGATTAAAGTCTATCACAATGGGTAACTTAGTTGAAACAATTGGTGATTATGCATTTTATGAATGTGAAATGGGCGCAATTAAATTATCAAATAATCTTAAGACAATTGGTGCTTATGTATTTTATAAATGTATATATTTATCAACAATTGTAATCCCTGATAATGTTATAACAATTGGAAATTATGCATTTTCTTATTGTAATGGTTTAACTCAAGTTACAATTGGTAAATCTGTAACTACTATTGGTGATTATGCATTTAGTGAATGTTATAAATTAAAGAAAATTGTAATTAGTGATTCAGTTCAAACAATTGGTAATTATGCATTTGCAAATGCATTTGCAAAATCAAATCAATTACAAAGTGTTACATTAGGTAATTCAATCACTGATCTTGGAAATTATACATTTTATAATTGTATTGAATTAAATAATATTATTTTACCAAATAGCTTAACAACAATTGGCGTTCGTACCTTTTATTTCTGTTTTAAATTAACACAAATTACGATTCCTCAAACAATTACAACAATTATGAATTATGCATTTTATAAATGTACTGGATTAACAACTATAACATTACCAAATTCATTAACATTAATTGGTGAATATGCATTTTCTGGAACATCTTTTACTACAATATATATTCCAGAATCAGTTATAATGATTGGATGTTCAGCATTTTCAGCTTGTTCTAATTTATTATCTATTAATGTATCACCAAATAATACACATTATACAAATTATAAAGATGATGGAATTCTTTATGATATAAATATTAAAGAAATTTTATGTTATCCATCAGCTAAAACAGGTTCATATATAATTCCAGAAACAATTACTAAAATTGGTTCAAGAGCATTTTATCAATGTAAATTAACAAGTGTATTAATTGGTAATTTAGTTGAAACAATTGGAATTTCTGCATTTGATTCAAGTGATTATTTAGCAAATGTTATAATTGGTAAATCAGTTAAAACCATAAGTATTGGTGCGTTTTCTGATTGTGGTTTATTAGATAATATAATAATTCCAGATTTAGTTACAATAATTGATCAATATTTGTTTTTTGGATGTATATCATTAAAGAATATTACAATTGGTAAATCAACTACGACAATTGGAAGATCTTCATTTTATAAATGTAATTCATTACAAAGTATTCGAATTCCTGATAATGTTACAGTTATTGAACAAATGGCGTTTTATTATTGTACATCTTTATATGATATTACATTACCTCAATCACTTATATCAATTGAAAGCAGTGCATTTGATGAATGTACTTCATTACAAAGTATTACATTTCCAGATTCATTAAAAGAAATCAAAAATGCAGCATTTGAATATTGTAAATCTTTACAAAGTATTACATTTGGTAAATCAATTATATCAATTGGAATATTTGCATTTGAATATTGTACATCATTAGAAAGTTTAACAATACCAAATTCACTTAAGTTTTTAGGTAATGCATCATTTTATAAATGTACTTCATTACAAAGTATTACAATACCTGATACAATTCAAGAATTAGGTCATTCAATATTTTCATCATGTAATAATTTACAATATTTCGATGGAAGTTATTTCACCGAAATTAAAGAAAACACATTCGAAGGAATCGGAATTTATTTTACCCAATGTACTATAGCACATTTAGGAGAATCAGTTAAAGAAATTGGCGAAAAAGCATTTTATGAATGGTATTATTTAACAGAGATAACATATCCAAGTACAATTACAAAAATCGGATATAAAGCATTTTATTATTGTAATGCATTAAAATCATTTACATTTTCGGATGCAATTACATTTATTAATACTTCAGCATTTTATAAATGTAGTACATTAAAATATATCGATTTGAATAATGTTGAAGAAGTTGGTGAATATGCATTTTATGATTGTAACTCATTAGTAACTGTTAAATTCGGTAATGCACTTACGACAATTGATGGTTGTGCATTTCAAAGTTGTAATTATTTGGACGAAATTATTTTTGGTGATTCACTTCAAACAATTGGTGAATATGCATTTTCACACATTGGATTACGGAAATTAACAGTACCAAAATCAGTTCGCACAATTGGATATGCTGCATTTCAGTATTCAGATTTACGAGAATTAATATTTTATGATACCATAAGTTATATATCTAATTATGCATTCGAATGTTGGAATTTATATTATATATTCTATAACGGTACATATTCACCTAATTGTGATTCATATGTATTTGATAATGTGGACGCGAAATATATTACTGTTCCCGATGATTTCGTAGGAAATTACATAAGTAATATGCTTGTAAAAAGAGTCAGCGAAAAGGAATCATCAAACGCTGGTGTGGTGATAGGTGTAACGCTGGCGTGCGTCATAGTGGTTATAGTGGGCGTCGTTTTGACGGTGTACTTCATCATGAAGAGAAGAAACGAAAAGGAAATCTACGAAGGACTCAATAGCGCTACCGAGCCGCAGGTAGCAGAAACATTCTCGAATGTGACATACCAATACACACATCCATATCAGGAATATGAAGTGTCACAAAATCCTTATCAAGGATACTGATAAATAAATAAATAATTCATTTGATGGTAAATATTTTCGAATGATTGTGCATCTATAGCTATAGTTAGAGACAACTGATTTGCAGTATATTCAGTTGGTATCAATTTATGATAAGGAAAACTACAGTACAATTTGTTTGAGATTTTTCTAAGAATTTTTGGAATAAATACAGCAATTAGTTATATATATATAAAGAAATAAATGGCAAAACGAATCAGTAGCAATTAATTCAAATCGATGGTATCTTTTTGCAACAAAAGTAAAAGATGAATATATAATTTTATCTTTTTCTCTTAAAGGTGTCACGAAAATTTTATGAAATGATTCATATTTTCAAAAAATAAATCAATAAATAAAACATTTGAAATTCTCTTTGATAAAATTTTGAATTTCTCTTTTTCACATGTAATCCCAAAAAAACTTTTTTAAATATACTGAATAAGTCAAGTTAATAAAGGGAAATTCACCCAAATAAAAAACTTTATAAAGGACTTCTTCTTCTTTTATATTTAAAATGAACAAAACATTATTATCACCTTCTTGTAGCAACATGCTCTAAAAATTTTATGATCCTAACTATGAAAGAGAAGTTAACATTTGCAATAACCAAAAGTATTGGTAAATGAATAAAATACATTTGGTTTTAATATTGAAAAAAAATTGATTTATTTTCAACTTAAAACAATAATTAAATATACATAAATTTTATTTAAAAAACGCACCAAATTTTTTGAATTTATATGTTAAACTTAATGAAAGACTCTACAGCTAAATGATCAGACAGTCTGTTGTATGGCTTCCCTTCAACTTGAAACTTTTCCACCCGAGATGAAAAATTCAGAACAGAATGATCGTTCTTATGCTGGAACAAAAATACATAGTCTAAGCATTTTGCATCTGCTTTTTCAGCATCAGTAAGTTTTGATGATGTCACAGGATGAGTTCCTTGCGTTATGTATAGTGTGTCATATATGTCATATTCTTCATCAAAATTAAGTAAATTCATTAACCGATAATATTCTCTTTCATTATCTATTGAATCTGTATTCATGTCACCAAGTAAAAAGATTGGTGAATTGTCTTTATGTTTAGTCATAAGATCAGTGATTTGTGTAATTTGACTTGCTCTAACACTTCTATCCTCATTTGTACCATAACCATATGAAGCTTGTAAGTGAGTTGAAAGTACGTGAATTGATTTGTTCTTAGATATTTGAATTTTTACATAAATCACACCTTTTGCAGAAAATTGATCAGAATGAGTTCCTTGTGAATAAATCGTACTATCAATATCTATAATTGGATACTTTGACACTATTAAAGGACCACCGTCAATGAAAAATCTAGAGAAAAAATTATATTTATGAAGTGTTGCTGAATGATTGAACCCATATTTCTTTAAATCAACAAGAAAGTTTTTAACAATTGAAGAACCAAAATGAAAAGCTTCATTTAAACAAACAATATCATATTTGGATATTACTTTAGCAATTTCTACAGCTCGTTCTTCTAAATATTGTTCCTTTCCAACATGTAATAATTTTGGCAACAAGTATATATTATATTGCAAAAAATTAATTTCATTTTTAGAGTCAATATAAATATTTATTGTATCATTGATTGGAATAATATGTTCGTTAAAAGTAACAAAATATGTAATTTTGATGCTGAATAAAACAATTGCAACAATAAGAAGTAAAGATTGAAGTATTGTTACCAGCATAAATCTGTTTTAGGAAGGTACAAAATTGATATAATTATTTCAAAAAAAATAATGTTGGCTATTGTGTTTGAAAAGAAAATGAGGGTTTTATTAGTTCAAATTTGAATACAGAAAATGTTAAAAAGCCAAGAAATTGAGAGAAGGTTGAGCCATTTGAGTGAAACCGTCCAAATGAAACCGCAAATTCACACAATGATATCATTCAAACGCGTGACGCAAAAAAAAAAACAATAGTTATTCAATTTTATTCAAAAAAAATGTCAAATGTTATTCAATTTTATCAAATAAAACGATAGATTGCAACTGCAAAAAGTGCTACTCAGATTGTTTTATTCAATCAGCCTCGAGTAAAATTGCAACTCCTCTTTTTACCCAATGGCTTGGTGATCCTAAGTTAGGGTTAATCTTTAAATTAAAGTCAGATACATAAGTTGGACCTCTTTCTTTTGTGACATACACAGGACATTCATAATAAACTGCTTGTCTACCTGCTTGTGGCTTATCGATATATACAGCCTTTACATATATAACAGGCAATTGTGGGTATAGTTCTTTAAGATTTGCCTCATTTAGAGAATTCATCTTTGAATCCCATCTTGCTCCTTCAAGGAATAATCCATGAATATATGCGCCATCACGTGGTGGAGCATCGATTTCATTTTCCATTTTCTTCGTTACTTCGACGGTTAATATTGTTTGATCTAATGGCCATCCATTTTTACGAGCTGCAGATTGTGCAACTGCAGTAAGGAACGAAGAGGGGTTGAATAAGCCCGGAAGCCAAACTGAATTAGGTAGTATTAATTCAGATGACCAATCTGTTAATTGCTTATGTCGATCAAGTAAATTCTTCCACCAAGGAAGAAGTGGCTTCAGAGAGTGATAAGCAAGTTTTTCCCAAGATTTAGGAACTTGATTCTTATAAATGGAAATCATTAATTCATCCATTGCTTCAGATATTGTTAATTCACCTGCTAAACCCATATCAAGTTCAACAAGAGATCTTTTAATTTCAGCAATTAATACATTCATTCTTTCACATTCTTGTAAACAAATTGAAACATAAGGCTCATGTTTTTCAATTCTATTATAAAGTTCAGTAATATTAAAAGGCATAGGGATACTTGTCATTATTTCATCAAGTGTCTTTTTAACACTTTTCTCCATAGAAGAATCGCCTTCATCAGATCCTATCGCTCTCGGTTGGATGTTCAGTAAAGTATTGAAAATAAATTCTGTTTGAGTCGTTAACGATCCGATTTCAGCGTTTGGATGTAAACCAAACAAATATGGGGACTCGTCAGGAAATTCTCTTTGAGCGTATTCCTTATATTCTTCCATAGTAGATAATCCGGTAGGTGAGTTAAAGCCAGGCACAAGTTCACCACCTTCGAAATCTTCTTTATCAAAAGATTCCAAATAAGTTCTACATAATCTTCTATCTCTATCGTCAGAAATATGACCACCATACATAATCTCACCAATCAAATAACGTAAAGGCACCCAAGGTATAGGTTGAGCCTGATCCAAACTATCGAATAATAATTCCGCACAAATTGTTAAATCAGAAGGGTTAAAGTTATAAACTCTATTAAATCCTTGCGGTCCGAATTTTCTTCTTTCTACCATAATTGCATGGAACACACATAAGTGGAACAATAATGCCTTATATTCTCTATCCTTTTGACATTGTTCCATGTTATCATCGTTAAACAAAGCCAAAGCTCTCATCAAGTTTGCCTTCATACCTCTAGCGGGTTCATTTGTCACCTTAATTGAGTTCTGTAATATTCCTGGTGGTATATCATCACTTGGTTCAGCCGTAAAGAATATTCTAAACTTTTCATTAATGTCATTATTCAATCGGATTTTTTCGATATGTTTTTCTAAGTCTTGTAACCATTTACCCATCAAATGTAAGTTTTGTATTATTACCCATGAACCTTCTACAGAAGCCTTTGTTAAACTATTTAATGCATTTTCTTCTTGACCTTGTCCTAATGATATATTATATAAATTATTATTATTCTCAGTGAAACCTAATTTCTCTCCAAGGATTTCAATGTTTTTAACAGGGTCTATACCTGGTGAAAGGATAAAGAATATTGATATATATGGAGTAGATTCATTATAAGTTTGTTGTAAAGTAAACACTACATCTTCAGTATATTTCTCACCTATTTGATTCGATATAAATTGTGTTAATGCATTGACCATTCGATCTGGTCGTAATGCTCGAATCACTAATAACTTTTGGAAATCATTTTTGTTCTTATAATCAAGTGGTAACTTTTCATTTTCTGGTGTTTCTAAATCACACCATTTTTGCCATGGCTTCGGTCGTGTCATTATATCTTGTGGTAAAGTTTGGAATGATTGTAATGAACTTAAACCTACAACTGCACCCCAACAAGAATCAGATAACCAATCAGTGATAGGATTTGCAATTGACATTGAACGTGGACATCTTAAAAGATGTAAAAACTCATCCATTTTAATCGTTTGTAATTGTTTATCAGCTAATAATATCCTAAAACATAATAAAGTAGTAAATATGATTTGATGACGTTGGAATAATCCTCTCATAGCCCATCTAAATGTTTTAAATGTTATCGAATCAATTAATGAGTTTTCTCTTGCGATAGGATTTGTAGAATTTTCTGCTTCATCCATAGCTTTAATGAATACATCAATAAATGAACTTAATGAGAATTGATACATATGATCAATCTTAGCTAAATCAACTAATATGAAATATAATAAAGCAGCTCTACCTGCAATTCTTCGATATGCTTCACGATGTATAGAGATTTCTTCAGTAGTTTCTAGTGCTTTCTTAACTCTTTCATTAAGTTCTGCTGACATTTCTTTCGATTTATCTAATGTATTCATTAATTCTACATCTTCAATTAAATTAATACCTGGTGAAGATAATCTTTCTAATAAATTATCTTCAAGTTGTTTCATGGTGATTTTATCAGTATTCATTTGTGTGATTAATTTAGCTTTTTCTTCTTCTAAACCAGGTTTTTCATGTTGAACTACATTACTTAAAAGTTGTTCTTCTAAACCATCTAATGTTACAGTAAAGTTAATTATAGTTGTTTGAGCTTGAATTTCAGGTTTGAAATGAGGATTCGCAATTTTTGTTTGTAAATATAATTTAAATTTATCATTAAATTCTATTTCTCTATCACCAATTTGTATTAAGTTTCTTCGACCACGTTTTATTATATTTCTAGCTAATAAAGGTTCTATTATTGGATCGAAAGTTTCTTCAACATTTTCAATTAATATTGATTCACCATTTTCAACTGCTATAGATATTAAATTAATGAAATTATCTTGGCCAAATCTTAATACCTTTAAATTATTATTTTCTTGATTCTTTCTAATCCATTTAATACCTTGGAATTGTGGATCTATAAATAATGGCCATCTTTGACATGAATATGTAATTGCTGCATTTTCGATTGATACTCGATCAATAGGTAAACCTTCATTATTCCATTGAGCTATTAAAGCTTGATGTGTAATTACGTCTAAAGGATCTTTTTGTAACTTAATATTCCGTTCTAATAAGAATGGCCTCCAGATATCATTTAATAATCGTTCTCGATAAGAACGTGTAAAAGGTCCACTATAAGATATAAATGCAGCTGCTAATAATACATCTCCGACAATTGAAGTTTGTTCATTTTGATATTCAACAATTCGAGTTTTCCATCGTTCTCCTTCATCACCTAAACCTGCAACAAGATCTGTAGCTTTATTAATTTTATCAGACATTTCTTGTGCTTCTAATTGTGCTTTATTCTTTTCTTCTTGTAATTCTTCTAATTGATCCTTTAATTTTTGTAATTGATCTTCTAAAGATTTAGCTTTAGCTTGTACTTTCTTTAATTTCTCTTCACTTTCTTGTAATAATTCTTCGGCTTCTTTAGCTGCACGTTCTTTAGGTATAATATTTTGTATAACTGTATGATATGTTAATATATTATTTAACCATGTAAAGATATTAGCACAAGCAGAAGAAGCTTTACTTACATCTGCTTCTTTAAAGTTAAACTTTGCAACTTTTTGTTTCGTTAATTGCATAATATCATTATTCCAATTCTCATGTAAATGATGTAATTTGTTAATGAAATTACCAGTATTACCCATTAATTTCTTTGCTGCTTTCCATGATAAATCTCGTGCAGGTCGTCCATTCTCACTTAATATTAAGACAACTGCTTGCATTACAGGTTCTACAAGTTTAGGAGGTGTAGTAAATGATGATAATTCAGTCATTGATTTCTTATCAATACAATCAATAGCTTCTAAAGCTTGTGCTTTTAATGGTTGCGCTTTCTTAAGTTCTTCAGTAGCTATAGATTGTTTTTCTTCTGCTTCTTGTTTAATTTTAGCTGTCTTTTGTTCTTCTCTTTGTACAATTTCTGATTCTTTCTTTACAATTGTAGCATCTTGAGAAATACGATCTATTAAATTAGCACATTCTTGTTGTTTTTCGGCAACTATTTTCGTTTGTTTTTCAAGTTTCTTTTTCATTTCTTCGACATCTTTAGAACTATCTTGTAACATTTTTAATCCTTTAGTAAAATGTTGAGTATTATTAACTAACATATTTCTTGTATTATTTAACATTGTCTTAAATAAAGATATCATTTCTAAATATGATTTAGGTGTAGCATAATTATATCTTCTATCAGTTTCTAAATATTCAGTAGATAATTGAATAACTTTAGAATGTGTATTAGCTATAAATTCGATAATAGTTTCAGGATCATTATTATCTAAATTAACATCACTTAAGAAACTTTTAGCAACAGAATATAATGCATCATAAGGCCATGAATGGAACCAATCGATAATCATATTATTAATTAATGCAGGGAATCGACGTGATCTAATTCTAAATATATCACCTGAAGGAGATTGACAAAACACAATACGTAAATGTTTATGTACTCTTTCAGTAAAGAATTTCCAAGCTTCTTCAGGTGTAAATGATATACGTAATACACTCATATCACCTTTAATTTGAGAATATATAATTTCTTTATCTTCTTGTGTAAATATATCAGGTAAAACACCAGTTGATAAGAAATCAGATATTGGAATTAAGAATTGTTCATCTATAATTTGTGTATCTGTTAATAAGAAAACAGTATTTTGTTTTTTACCTCCAGCATTAGTAAATAATTTAACTAAATCAGTATTAAATTCATTAATTCCATAATTATTAGTTAAGTTAATTTGGAATACATTATAATTACATAAATATGATGCTAATTTAACTAAACTTTGTTTACCTGAACCTCCTAAACCTACTAATAACATATTACCTCTAGGTGATGTAATACCTCTAGAAATCCTTAAAATATGTTCAATAGCATCTTTAAATAATACTAAATTCATTACTGGATGATTTTCATTATATTCAACTAATTTCTCATTAATAACTTTAGTAGTTAATTCATTACTAATCATTGGTGCATAATTACCTTCATCAAATTGTGAATCATCACCATCAGGTGGAAATGCACAAAACATCATTTCATCTCTAATAATTTGTGGATCTAATGCACCTTCGAAATATTTAATTGATGAAGTTATACAAATATCTTTAGCTTTTTGATAATCATTTAAATCGATTAAACGATCTGCATAAACACGTATCGATTCTGTTACACAAAGTCGTGTAATATGTTCAACAGTTTTTACATGTGTAGGTAAAGATCGAAGTAATCCTTGTAATACTTGACAAATATCTCTTAAGTTAAAATTATAATGGAATTTAATAGCTGTAGGTATAAAAGTTTTTGTGATTTCTTTATGTATAGATAATATATTATCAATAATTTTCTTTTGATAATTTTTAACTACTTGTGAGAAATTATAATTTTCAAAATGTCCATTTAATATCTCTGTTAAAATAGTTTTCACTGAAGAATCTGAAGGTATACCTAAAGCAAATGTAGAGAAATGTCGTTGGAAACGAGGATTAACAGTAAATGAACCTACTGTAGGATTCATACAAGTAATATAATTAATATTTTTCACATCTTTTAATGTCATGTTTTGTCGATCATACCAATGTTGATAATCTAAATGTTGTCTAAGTAATGTCATTGGACTTTGTGTACCATAAAGATCAATTTCAGGCATATTTAAATCATCTATGAAATAAATACATCTTTTTTGTGCTGGTGGTGCATATAATTTCCCTGATTTCATTTCAATACCTGATTCTAAAAATTGTTGTAATGTTAACGAATTAGTATAATAATTAAAGTTCATAGCTTTATATATATATTCATTTTCATTTAAGTTTTCTAATAAATTTCGTATTAATACTGATTTACCTGTACCTGATAAACCTGTTAACATTATTGGATAATTATTTTCAATTAATTTATTAACTAAATAATGAACTCGTGTAGTTTCTGGTATAAATACTAAATAAGAAGATACATTTTTATCTGGAACATAATTAAATTTGGGGCTAATTTCATTCCAAGGTACAAATTTCTTCTTTTCTGGATTAACATAATAATCAAATACTGTACCTTGTTGAGGAAATGTAATATTTCTCCATTCTGATTTCCACATTTGACTAAACTCAGAACGATAATCACGTCCTTGATCATCACAAGCTCCACCGAAAGCCCAAACAGCAGCGAATACAAAATATAATTCATATAAAGAAGCTTCAGCATTTTGTGGTAAGTTTTCTTCAATTAATAAACTTTCTAATAATCTACATAATGTTTCTACCATTGCTATATCACTTAAAGGGATAATATGTTTAATATTTGTATGAATTAATTCTAATGTACGAGGTACATAACTATTAAACAAAACAGTTAATTGACTTTTTTCATTACCATTCGTTCTTTTATCTAACCATGAATAAACATAAGCCATATAACCTACATCAGTTTCATTAATATATAAAATACCTGCACGTGATACAGTAGCAGGTGTAGCATATTTTAAATGTGATATTTCGAATATTAATCGCATATATTTTGTTAATGGAATTCTTTCATTTGAAGCTAATGTTAAAACTTTATTATCATCCATAACAGTATTTAAGGATTCAATCCAATTAGGATCAATATCTCCATCTAATATTATCCATTTAGGATTATCATTATTTAATTTAGATAAGTTTCGCATTATAGATGAAAATAACCCATCTTGCCATTCTCGTGTAGATTGATTTAAGAATCCAAAAAGTTCATTATTAGTAACAGCTTTTGGATTTAAATCAATATAATTACAAGGTGTACCATTCTTATTATAAGCTCTACATAAAGATCTCCAAACTTCTGTTTTACCAGTACCTGCATTACCTATAATGAATACAGAATGTCGAACATTTAATAATTCTTCTAATTCGACAACTTTCCGAATAAATTGATCTTCTGCTTGGAATTTAGCTTCTAAGACACATTGTTTAATAGTTTCTTCCCATTTAAGATTACGTTTACGTGGGACATCAATTGAAGGGAATAAATCATTAATTAAACCTAAAAAGACAGGTATATCAGTTGAAATAATTTTCGGTAAATTAAAATCACGTAAAGCTCTCATTAAAACTGCTTCTTCAGACATATTAGGATCTGCAGATCTTAAAGAACCTGCTACGACTAAAACGGATTTAACTGCTCTTAAACCCCAATCATAATGTTGTTGTTTCGATAATAATTGTTCACAACGACTATAAAGTGTAGTAAATTTCTTTGTTAATAAAGAAGCTGTTTTAAATCCACTTGCCATTAACATAATTTCACAAATGATTTGGAAATCTGGTACACACATAGATACTGATCTAAATAAAGCCTTAATATTTTCGGGTAATTCAGTACGTCCTGCATAACCAGGATTCATTGTAATAAAGATACCACAAGTCGGTTGAAGTTTTATAGTTTCTTCACCACAAAACTTAAATTCTGTTAAATTAGCTCGACGTGCATCTAATATTGATTTAACTTGATTAGATACAACAGATAATACTCGTGCTGCTATACGATTAAATTCATCAAAACATCCCCATGCACCTGATTGTGATAACCCTTTAAATGTAGCTGCTAATGATTTATGATCCATTTGTTCTGAACAATTAAAGACAAAACAAATTTGACCAAAAGCACGTGCTAAATCTTTAACTGTTTCAGTCTTACCTGTACCTGCTGGACCTGCAGGTGCACCACCCATTATCCGATGTAATGATTGTGTTAATGTAATATAACAACGATCTGTTAATGGAGTTACTACTAAACGTGTAGGTGAACCTAAATATTCATATTGATATCGAAATTCAGCATCAATAATATTAATAAAACAATCATATTCTGAGTTTCGCCATGAAAATCGTAATTGTGATTGCCATTCAAAACATTCATGAGTTTCTTCATGATTATGAACTAAACGTGATACTACATCTCGATTATGTGCATCATTTTGACATATGACAGTAACTTTTTGTCGATTTAATGGACTTAAATTTTCCCCACGAATCATTTCAATTAAATCTTCAAGTTGATGATTTTGTTTAACATTATAATCTTTCATTGCATTTTCAATACCTTCTTCAAGTTGTTTAAACGCAGTATTAACTTCTTTATTCCATTGTATAGAGACTGCTGTTAAACCAACTTGAGCAATATTTTCTATAATCCATTTAGGTCGTTGAGAAGTTTCATAAGCAGAAGAAATTGCTTCTGCTAATTTATTCCTTAATGTATGTTTAGAAGTATCTAAAAGTTTTTGTATCCAGACTTCAACTTGACCATTTAATTCTAATTCTTCTTCAAAATTAACTACTTCTCCTTCACTAGATATCATTGCATTACATGTCTTAGGTCCAGTCCAATTAACTTTTACTAAATTATCAAATACTTTACTAAAATGTTGTTCAATATCTTTTGGATTTCGACCTTTAGATAATATATCTAAAAGATCATTAGAAGATACAAAATAAAATCGTGGAAATGCTTTTCTTTTAGTTTCTAAATATTCATATAACGATTTTTCAACAATATTTAATTCTCGAAGTTGAGTTTCTAAGAATTTTTGTATATTCGGTTGATTACAAGTTTCAATTACACTTTTATTTTCTTCTTGTTTTTTAATGAATTCATTCATTTGTTTATCGATGTTTTCATAAGATTCGGATTGTTTAGGTAATTGTTTTCGAATATCTTCTGAACCTATAAAAATAGGTCTTAAATGAGTCCAATGATATTGAACATCAACCCAAAGTGTAATAACACGATCGACGTTCATTAATTTATTTTGCCAATCGGTTAATGTATTTTTAAAGAAAGAAATGTTTTTATAAGATAAATAATTTTGTATAGCAACTTGATTTTCTTCTAATGATTGAATTAATTCATCTTGAACATATAATACATCAAGTTCAGGGAAACTTTCCATAGGTTTATATTCAAAGTTCATATTAGCCCAAGTTTTTTCGATATTAGTTAATTGTACTTCCATTCGAACTTCATTATTAGCACCATCAACAATTTCAGTGATATCTTCTGAATAACGATTTAAATCTTTGTTTAATATATCTCTTAATTTTAAGTTGACTGATTTTTGGAAATTAATTCCAGTGATTTGTTCAAGTTTTTCCCAATGTCGACCTCGAAGTTTATCATTATGTAATTGATCCATTAAAGGTAATACTGACGAAACTTCTTTAATTAATTTATCAAGTCCTTCATAAACATTCCATTCTTTAGCTTTCTTTTCTATTTTACGGATTCGTTTAATATAATTTTCACATTCATTTGATAATAAAGCTACATCTATTTCGGACCATAATGTATCTTTCCATTTAGATAATTCTGAATCAATTTCATGATATATTTCCCAGACTGATTTAAGTAAATTTAAATCAGATTTCATTAATGTTAAATTCTTAAATGGATTTACAGTAAATTCTAATAATTCTCCATTAGCTTGAATTTCAGCTGCTTCATCATCTTGTTTTTCTAATATATCTTCCCATTTCTTGATTAATTCAGTAGCTTTATCATAACCAATTGAATATTTAAAGAATTCTTCATGATTAAACTTATTAAGATAATCTTGAAGTTTTTCGACAAAATCATCTTCGATTGCACGTAATCGTGCAGTTTCTTCTTGTTGTAAAGGCGCTGTTTTATCTTGTACATTCGTCCAAGTAGTTTTTAGTTCTTGCCATTGATCAGGTCCTTCTTCAATTTGTTGTAATAAAGAATCAGTTACAGTTACACCATGTTGTTTTAATAATGCTACTGTAGCCTTTAAATGATCAAATAATTTTTCATATTTTGGTGCTTTAGTTCTAACTAATAACATTGCTTCTAATACTGCTATTAATTGATCTATATCTCCTTTATTAACTTTAATATCTAAACCTTTATGTGCATCATTTAAAAATTGTTTAAATTCTTTTAATTGATTTAACATGTCATTATTTAAATAATGTGTAAATAAATATACCCATTTACCTAAGTTTAAATCTAATGATTGTTTTAATGGGCGACAATCTACTCGTAACCAACCAAATGAATGTGAATCATGAATTAAACGAATGTCATTTTGTGATTTTCGATAACTTCCAATTTGTTTACCAAAATCTTCTAATGTAGGTTTCTTATATTCTTGTTTCCCAGTAACTTTATCTATTTCACCTAATCCTCCACCTTTTTGTAAAAACTCATTAATAAATGTTTCACGTGATTGAGTCCAAACGTTTGAATGTTTTGAGAAGTTTTCATCTTTATATTGTATACATTTCTTAGCCATTTCTTCTACAGAACTTAATATTTGATTAATAGCTGATTGTATTTCTTCATCATTATTAATTAAATCATAAATTGGTGTTTGATTTTCATAAAATGGTGTTATTAATTTAGTTAAATCTAATGCTCGTAAACACCAATTCTTAAATGTAGAATATAAATTATCTTGTCCTTCTATTAATGGTGGTGAAAATAAGACATGATTATCAATAAGTTCAAGTTTCGTAGTAATTAATGGTACTATTATATGTGAACCTGTTTGATTTTCAGTAGTTTTTATAGATAAATCTTTAATTAATTGATTTAATGAATATAAAATATTCTCTTTAAACCCTTTTTGAATTAATGATGAGATATAATCAAGATATTGATGTGTTTCTGGCGTATCTGGTGATTCTGTTAAAGATTTTACTGATGAATTTACAAGTTCTTGAATTTCTTGACTTTGTTGAGTGATTAAAGCTATTCGATTATTTAATGTATTATTAACTTCATTTTTATCTAATGATTTCTTAGGATCGGTTCTACTAAATAATGCAGGTTGTTTCCAACTTTCGATTTTATTTTTAATTGTTGAAATATTCGAATTAGATGCATTATATAAATCAGAAAACTTAGTAACTTCATTAACTGCTTCTTTAAGGAAATCATTAACATCAGAACTTTCCCATGTTAATTCAGAAATTCCTTTTTCTAAGATCGAATCAATATGATCAATATGTTTTTGAAACATTGGTAATTCAACATCAACTATAGTAGTTAATGGATGATTATAACGTTCGACTAAAACATTAATTGAATGAATATAATCATTATATATTTGGTTTTTTTCATATATTTCCATTGCTACTGGTGGTATATCTTCTTGTATATAACTTATTAAGAATTTGACTTCTTTTAATAATGATAATAAATCTGGATCAAAATTCATTGATAATAATCGTGTTTCTTCATCTCGTGATATTAATGGTTTTTTAAGTTTATCTTTATAATCTTCACTAATTGTTGATGACCATTTTTGTATCATCGATTTTTGTGTGCTTTCAATTGTCTTCTTTAATTCTTTCATTCGTTTTAGTGGTTCTTTCATTCCTGGATCTTCAAATATTTCAGGAATTGTATTTTTAAGACTTTCTTTGATCGATTTAATTCGTTGAATTAATCCATGGAAATATATAAAATCGGATGTAGTTGGTAATACTCCATATAATTTTGGTGGACAGTTTTTACCTAATCGATATGTATTTGATATGTTTTCAATATCTTGATTAAATAATGTAATTATTTGTGGATATTGTTTCTTAAATGATTCGATAAAAAATGGTCGTCGTAATAACGCATTAAAACCTGAAAGAATTTGACCTAATGAGACTATTGATGAGACATCTTGAATGGCCCAAATTGCAATTGCAACTGCTCGGACATCTAAATCTAAAAAGTCTGTTTGGATTTCTTTACAAATTCGTGAAAATTCTTCATCGGAAATAGTTAATAAATCAACGTCTAAACTTGTGATCTTACTTTCAATATCATGAAATGAATCTAAAAGTTGGGAAAATTTCGGCGATAAAATATGTCCATGAATACCTCCGACTTCTGTTTTATCAAATCGTGTAAATTCAATAATGGTTTGAAGTAACGGTTTTATATCGTTTAAACGGTTTCTGAGAGTAATAAATTTAGGCATTACGGCCTGATTATTAAGAGTAAATGATGATGGACCATCAGCATTAATAAGTTTCTCTTTGAATTCAACATAAGCAGAATTGAATTTGTCTAAGACTTCTTCTGACTCATTTATATGTTCAAGTGAATCTTGGGGATCTCCAGACATGATATTAGACCCATCAATGGCAATGATAAATTGCTTGGTGAAGAAATCGGTGATCAGACGAATAAATGAACAGATATGTCGTGGTGAATGAAAATATTTGGTTCGAGTATACATAAGGAAAAGAAGATAAAAAACTGGCTTGAAGACATCACATAAGGATTCAAGATCTACACCAACAGTATCAATTTGTTCAAGATATATATGAATAGGATGAAGAGAACGTTCTGTTTCGATAGCTAATTCATAAGCGTCATTTACTTCACTCTCAATTTGCTTGAATTGGGCAACAAATGGAGGTGAATTTGTTTCTAATGATTCAAGAACAATTTTAATTTCATCTGTATCCATTTGTTTCTTAAGCATTTCGAGGTTTTGCCTTCGTTTTTTCCAGAATTTAACTTCGTCTAATGGGGATAATTCTGAATCTTCTGGAAATTCTTGATCTAAAAAATGCCTAATTTCTTCAATCCATTGGACTACTTGACCCTCAAATGCATGGAGTTTTGTTGGTGAGTCTTCTGCGTTGAGAATCTCATGTGATGGAATTGTGAGTAATGTCATTCCTTGACTTTTTCCCATCATCATGTACATGAGCCCATCAATATCACTCATTGCTGTTACAATTTCATTTGCAACTGGTTTAGAGAAACGTGATAAATTGCTTTCAGTTTTTGAAATTGGTCCATAAACATTGTCGATTATATGATACATAAAATCAATTGGCATTTTAGGTATATCAACAAATGCTAATGATGCTATAAATTCTTTTGGATTATCTGGACTACATGAATTTGTTCGATAAATTGTAACACCTTTCTTTCCTTTTGTAAAAGTATTCATAGAGCATTGTAACATTCCTTTGGCATTTAATGATAATATAATACAATTAAATTTTCCTGTTAAAAAAAGTGAATAATTTCTTTTATATTCTTCTTCTTTGAACATTGTATCAAAACGATCTTTAGTGAGCTTGAGCATCCCACTCACACGGTCAATGATAAAACGAGATCGTTCATCCTCATAAAATACTTTGGATAAGTCCATGTGACTGGATCAATTATTGCAACGGAAAACCGTAGTATTTCAATCAAATACGTTACTTGAGGAATCCGTTTATTCCTTTTTCCAAAAAACGTATTTTAACGGTCGAAGATTATTTTCATATCAAATGTTGAAAAAAATGAGAAAATGAAATATGTTACTTAAGAAACACCACTCCAAATTCTTTACAAAATCAACAAGTACGTTTTAAAACAGTTTGCCTCGAAGAATTGTTTATTGACAGAAATATCATTTCATTGGGGCTGCGTTTGTCCTATAACCACTTCACTTAATGGTGGCTCTTGAGTAGAGATAACTATCCCAGCAGCTGGTGCTTGTATTGGTATGTAACCAAAAGTTTGAGAAAAGTATTTTTGTGTTCTTCTTAAAAACTGTTTTGTATGGTTCTTAACATTATTTGCTGTTCTATTAGGGAAAT
Organism: Histomonas meleagridis; assembly: GCF_020186115.1. Taxonomy (NCBI): domain Eukaryota; phylum Parabasalia; order Tritrichomonadida; family Dientamoebidae; genus Histomonas; species Histomonas meleagridis. The sequence goes on from NW_027150805.1 coordinate 548,649, forward strand.
TTTTTGCAATAACTGACCATTTTGGTCCAACAAGGCGATAAAATTTCATGAGCAATGCTTCTTCTTCTTTTGTCCAAGGAGTATTTGAAACATCTGGTGAAAGATATAGGTTCCATCTTTCTCTGCATTGACGAGCAGTTCTATTTGGCATTTGCTCTTGAATTTCGTTCCATGCATGAGTTCCCTTTAATTGTACAAGCTCTCTAAGTTTTTGGTCTTCTTCATGTGTGAACATTGCTTTTTGTTTTCGAGGTGGCTTTGTTCCTGGTGGCGTGGGGTTCGACATTTGAATTTTACTAAGCCAAAAAAAACCCACCAAAAATTGAATAGGTGTTACTGCTTTTTCAATCAGAAACGATATATATTGAGAAGTTACTGATCGGAAATTCATTTTTGGAAAATAAATTATTTTCTTCTTAGAACCATATCCATATCAATCATTTTTTTTCAAAATCAAAAGGAAATACTTTTACATAGGGCACTGATCTCAGAAACATGTTTAAATTTTTAATCATAATATAAAGATCAAATTCAAAATTTCCAAATAAAATTGCATCTAATATAACAGCATATAAAGATAAGTTTGTTACTGCAAATCACACTCTGTTCGAAACTAATTTTTCTTGAATTAAACATCTGTTATTATTGTCAAAATAATTCAAAAACTAAAACACGTACTAAAGAAAAAAACGCACCTTTTCTTTTGGGGTTACAAGTTTTTAGCATAAAGGAGAGAATTTTTCATGAGAATCAACATATCAATCTTTTTTTTTGAGTACGTCAGATCCCAAGAGGTTCTAAAAACATTTGCAACTCATGATCAAAAAAACCTTAACAAATTTGTGGTATACCACATGTCTTTTTTCATGTTTCCACAAGCAGTTGAATTCTTATTTGGTTTCCTCATAATTTTCTGTTCCAATTTTACGGATTTTACGGTTTAGTTATAACAAATTTTTAGTTCAAAACCTGTCGGAGATGAGATGCCGTTAACTTTTCTTCAAAATGTTCAATAAGGTTTCATGTTGTCAACATAATTTTGAGAACTTATAAGAACTTTTAAAATCTTTCCGTTCAAAAAGTCGTTCAAAATTTGCTAGAGCTTTTTAATCCATTCTCTCAAAAACTCACAAACTATTTTAAATACAAATTATAACTAAATAAATTTTTGAAACGAAAAGTGATTTTCAATTCAAATGATTTTTGAATGTAATATTCTCATTCAAATAATTATTCGGAGCAACTAAAGCATGCAAGACCAATGGGAACAACTAAGAGAAAAATATCAGATAATACATGAAATCAGAACTGGACTGTATGGTCCTACCTCTGTACTAAAGGAAATCGAAACAAATAACACAATGGTTTGTAAATTATTTCGAAAAGAATTTATTGGAAAAGAACAAGAAATAAACCAATTCAGACAAAGAGTAAAGGCAATAAAGGAGGCGTGCATCCCATTTGTTGTCCCATACACAGATATTTTAGAAAATGATAATTGCTTTTACTTATTACGTCCTTATTTACCATACACATCATTATCCGATGTAATTTCTAACGGAAATTTCAGTGATAATACAATTCTTTCGATATGGAAGCTTTTGGTTCAATGTTTTGTTATATTACATGAGAAAAAAATCACTCCAAACCCAATTAAACCTAATAACATTTTTATAACACCACAGAACAACATTGTAGTAACAGATTTATATCAACCTTCTATAAATATTGCATGGGCCTTTGGAACGCCAGATCCAATGCAGCTTGCATTCCTTGCTCCAGAATACTTTAACCACTCTGTTATTCCAGGCGCGCACTCAGATATCTGGGCCTTAGGCGTTCTTCTTGCATTTATGAGAATGAGATGTGTTCCATGGCCCATGAACAATGTTATATCAATGATAAGATCTATCACAGACAATGACTATGTTATCTCCATTCCCAACGACATTCATGAAGATATTCGTATAACTATTGATTCCACAGTTATCCAAAATCACATAAAAAGGCCTGACATAGAATACCTAGGCGACACAAAGATACTTAGGCAGTACTTGCAGAAGGAAAGAAGGAGGTCATCTCCAGCGAAGATATTCAAACCACAAGCTCGAACAATTGGGAGCCCAAAGTCGGTTTTTCTCAAGTACAGTATGGAACAATCAACCAGGAGAAAGCTTCCAAGGATAAGGAGTAGATCACAAGCTTCATTCTCAATATGTGAAAATTCAGAAGATCAAAATACAATTAATTCATCTTTGAGTTCATCTACTTCTCAAACATCATCATACATGGTCAGGTACAGGTTTTATAGGCCAAGGTCTATATCGAACGATTGTCAAAGTCCTCCGCAGGTGGATAACGCTGAACTTTGATACAACGCGGTACCCAAAAACAGTTCATAGAACTTTTTAAAATAAATTAAAGTTGATTGAAATAGCCGATAAGGATTCAATTATCCATCGGCCGATTTTATTATCCAAATCAAATTTTGAAAAGATTTTTGGTTCTAACCAACGTTTGTTTACAAAAGTTAACTTTCAAATTCAAATTAATTTGAATTTTGAGCTCAAGTGATTTTGTTTGAATGTAACGGCACTTTTGTTTTTTGATCCGAAATTTGTTTTTCAAAGGTTTATATCATTTAATACATCGTATAACTTTTTCAGGGACTTTGTTTTGATTAGCAACAAAATTCAAATTTCTAAAAATTTAGTTCTTTTTCCTTTATTTAAGGTGTTAACCTTGATGGATCACGTGGGAAGAGTGAACCACGTCTAACATTCTTTAATCCTAAGAAGAGGAAAGTGATACGATCAAGACCACATCCAAGACCAGCGTGTGGTGGAGCTCCATATTTGAAGCAGTCAACATATTGTTGGATTGGTGTTAAGTTGACACCAAGTTTAGCTGCTCTTTCAAGGAGGAGATCAGAATCGTGGATACGTTGTGCGCCTGAAACAATTTCTTCTCCACGGAGGAACATATCGTATGAGTTGGAATAGTTTGGATTTTCTGGATCTGGCATTGTATAGAATGGACGAACAGCAGATGGGAATTTATCAAGGATGAAGAAGTCAGTATTGTACTTAGCCTTAACAAGTTCACCGAGCTTCTTTTCGAGTTCTGAGCTGAGATCTTGGTAATCTTCCATCTGTAATCCAGCTTCACGGATCATAGCAACTGCTTCTGGATACTTGATGATAACTGGGTTGATAACAACATCTTCAGATGGGAATTGTGCCTTAACTGTGTCGATTTCGGCGCGGCATTCCTTGAGAAGACGGTTGAAAACGGTTGCGAGTAAATCTTTGAAAAAGTTGAGTGCTTCGTGATAGTTAAGTTTGAACTCCATTTCGCAATCGAGACCTGTGAACTCGGTAAGGTGACGGTGTGTGAATGAGTTTTCTGCACGGAACACTGGACCGATTTCGAAAACGCGTGGCATACCAGAAACAACGCACATTTGCTTGTAAAGTTGTGGGGATTGAGCAAGATATGCTTTGCCATTGAAGTACTTAACTTCGAAAACTTCGGAACCACCTTCAGAAGCTGTGGCAATAAGTTTTGGTGTGTGGATTTCTTGGAAACCATTTTGAAGGAGATATTCACGGAAGAATTGGCAGACCTTGGATTGGATACGGAAGATGGCTTGATTGGTGGTGGTTCTAAGATCTAAGACACGGTTATCGAGACGAGCCTTTTGAGTGACATGTGGACGGCTTTTATCTGTGGAAGCTGGTCCTTCATCATCTTCTTCTGTAACACGTTGGCAGTCAGCAACAACGATTGGTGTTGGCTTAGCTCTGGATACAATGTGGCAACGCTTGATTTGGATTTCCATATTTTGCTTTGTTGCAGATGTGACTGGTTTTTCTGTTGCGGTGAGTGTACCATAAACTTCAACAAGAGATTCAACTGGGATTTGTTGAACATATTTTGCTAATTGATTTGGAATTTCACCACCAGCAAAAACGCAAGCTTGGATTGTTGTGATTTGAGTACGAAGAAGAATGAATCCGCATTTTCCTTTACCACGAACGCTTGCAGCAAAGGCACGAACCCAAACATCCTTGCCAATTTTGTCATCTGTCAAGTCAGCAACGGAAAGGATTTCACGTGGTTCAACGCCTTCTTTGGATTGAATAAGTCCCAAGTCACCATACACTTCTGAAGGAAGAGACATAATGAAAGTGAAGGACCATCGAAAAAACCGTTTCCTCAGAAATAAACAGCCACATGTCATTCAATTTTCAATGCAAAAAAGCCGTTTATTGTCTCCAAGCAACTTTACCTCTGAAAATAAAATTTCAAAATCTTTCTTCAAAATTTATAAATTTCAATAAATTCTATTTGGTTTCCTTTTTAAACCTTTTGAGGAAATAATGATGGAACGGTAACATAGAATATGACTTATGTTTATTTTTGATGATCGAGAAATTAAATTTTAAATAATTAATCCATTGGTAATTGAAGAAAAAATTGATTCTAAAATCTGATCAAATTAATTCTTAAAGAAAATGAAGCTCAAAAAATAAAATGATAATTTTTTTAAACAATGTTTTAAATTGATGATGATGTTAGCTAGATTATATCCAATAAAAATATAAGAAATCTGTAAAAATTTATTGGGGTCATTATATTTGTCTTGTCAGGAAGAAGAAATTTTTTGAACCATTCAAAAAGTGGACTTGACAGTCATTCGGACACCCCAAAATCTTGGCATCTTGAAAATTGTAATATTTCTGTCTTTGTAACAAACAGTTAACTTTTCATTTGAATAAACAATTTAGGCTCATCATTTTGCTTTATTAAAAATTGCCTGATTAGGAAATGAAAAGTGTATTAATTAAAATTTTAAAATTCAAAGAAAAATTAAAGTTGAAATAAATATGTTGAAATACAGTTGATTGGTGTTGGAAACTATATTAAAATAATTGTCTTTATGATTCTCAGCTTGAGAAAATTCAAATTGGACCGCTCCAAACCGGTTAGAAAAGTGCCACTATTGTGATAGGCTATGAATTATCGATAAAAATTGCAATCGTTTTTCACAGAATCATATATCAAAAAGTTTCATTTTGACTATATTTTGATTTGCATGAAGTAAACTCTTTGACACACCTATAATTTTTTTCAACCAGTCACTTTTTAATTAAATGCTGCCGAAAACATTCGGTTTTGATTGTTGTTGTTAGCATCATAATTGTTGTTATTGTACTTGCTCTAGTTCTTTGTATATACTTTGGTATTAAACACTCTCGCAATCCTTTTAAAGAAATCGTATCAATTACTGAAGTATTTCCTGATGGGCAAAAAATTAAAGGAGTTATTTTACACCTGAAAAACGAAGTTGCACTTCAGTCATCTCTTGAAGATGGTACTTTTTCTGTTGAGAATCGAAACATCACTGAAGTTTATACTTGCTTAGATTCACTAGGCAAATGTAAAGCTAATGAAGGAGAATATTGGCTTAGATCGCAATGACTCTAATGCATATACATTCACTGAAGTTAGAGGCGAAGGAAAGACCATATTAAAAACTATAACATCTGTTAAAATCGACAAAGATTTCGAGTGCGAAAGCGGAAACAAAATCAGCAAGACGAACAATTTCTATCATAGTGAAAACAAAGTTAATCTTGTTGTTAATGATTTTGAACAATTTGTATTCGAAAACCAAGATGGAAGAAAGCTCACGTACAACTTATTTACACCTAAAAACGTCACAACCACCAAGAAATATCCACTTGTTATGTTTATTCATGATGCCGGTAATGTTGGTGAATCATATTACATTACGCTTATTCAAGGAATTGGAGCTACAGTTTGGGCTTCTGAAGAAGAGCAGCAAAAGAGGGAGTGTTATGTGTTAGCACCACAATTTAACACTGTCATGATGACAATGAAACATTAGAACAATACTACTTAATTATGCCAATGTTTAATGAAGTCCTTGAAAAACACCCTACAATTGATACTGATCGAATATATACCACTGGACATTCAATGGGATGCATGCCATCGATTTCTCTTCTCGTCGAAAATCGAAACTTCTTTGCGAGTGCACTACTTGTACCAGGACATTGGAGCTCGGAAAAGATGAAAGTTTTGGTTAACGATACGTTTTGGGTAATTGTATCAAGAGGAGACGCAAAGGCTTCCGCAGGATTGAATGAAGCTATGGGGGTTTTGGAAGGAATTGGCGCAAACATTACTAGAGCAACGTGGGACGGAAAGGTGACAACTGCGGAGCAAGAAGAAGAAGTGAAGAAAGCGGTCGAAAAAAATACGAAAATTAATTACATTACACTGAAGAATGGAACTGTTGCGCCGCCAGAACATCCGAATATGAATCATCAGTATACATGGAGAATTGCGTATACAATAGAAGGAGTTAGAGAATGGCTGTTTAAGCAAAAAAGACAAAGTAACTAATGAAATGTGTTAATTGAAATACTAAAATTGTCTTTTAATTGGCAAATAGTTTTATATTCATAGGCCATCATGAAGTGATATTAGTGTGCAAATAATAAGAAATCGCATCAATCAATCCTTCAAAGAAGTAATCTAGTGAATATTATTGTTATTCCATTCGAAAACCTCTTTTTACTTTTTTCAAAAACCAATATCTATAATTTCTAATGTTTATATAAAAATATATTTAAACTAAAATCATATTTATTAAAATCTATTTTAATAAAGAAAAAAATGACACATTTACAAAAATGTTTTTAGAATCGGCTGCAAAGGGATCTTCTTCAATATTAGCTACAGATAATCGGCAGAAAAGTTATTATTTGTTTCTTTATCGTTTTGAAACTCATTTTCATTTTCTGAAGTTGAAACATATAATTACTTATTACAAAAGAGAAATTACTTCAAAGCTTTGAAGATAAATAGATATTTCCAGAATTAGATATTATCAAAAAAGAATTTATATTTTTATATATAACATTTAGAATAATTTAATTCGATTATAAAATTATTTATTTAAACATAATAAATCAATTGTAAATTTAACCACGTGAAAATTGGAAGAAAGGACCGGACAAAATTCCTGGCCTTGTCGCATGCAACTCACACTCTTGTTGATATTTCATTAAATGCCCATCAATAACTTTCTTCATTTCATTCATTGATATATCCGGTCTCTCCTTAAACGTCTTCCAGAAGAAGAAAGTGAACAAACCCTGTGAATTATTGGCTATTTTGCCTTGTTTCGCAGTTTGGTCATCATTTGTAGATGAAACTGAAACAATATTGGCAGGAAACTCTAAGGCTTTTACAGGGTCACTAGGAATATTCCAAATAGTTCCACTATGACAACAATCTGTTAATAATAAGGTTTTCGCACATCCATTTGAATACTTCTTTAAGATGTCTTCTAACTCTCTGTCTGCAACTCGACCTTTGTCAAAGACCATTACTTGGTCAACTGATATAAGTTCATTATTTTGATTATATACATGTAAATTAGAACCATGTCCGGTATAAAATACTGTTAAATATTCTGTGGTTCGTTGTAGTACAACTGTTAAGCATTTAATAAATTGTTCAGGTGTTGAATTATGAACAAAAAATACTCGATAGCCCATATACTTATGATTGGCGGCAACTGTAATAGAGTCATTGACCGGACCTACGCCAAGAACTAAGGTTGGATTGGTATAACTATTAGCGCAAATGAGACATGCTCGTGTCATTCGCATTGGTAATGTAGTTGGATCTGTATGTGTGATGTCTTGGGCAATATCGTTTAATTGGGAAAGCGCAGACTCTATTGAAGAATGAGATCGTAATTCTTGGAACTCATTGATCGAAAATACTGGTGTTGGTGGTGGTATGGATATGGTTGGATATAAATGAGTGGTATCAGGAATATCTGATTCGGATGGTTGTTCCCATGATTCTTGTGTCCAAGGATTAAAGTGTAAAGGTGATGATATCCATTTTGTTCCTGGTTGAGATCCATAAAACTTTTGGTAATAATACTCTACTTCTTCAACTTTTGGATAAAAGATTTCAGGTGGTGATTGAAATGATGATGAAGAATTTGTCAATCCTGTAACAGTAGGATAAATTCGCGGAATCGGAACTGGAACTTCATGGAAAAATAAGTACTCTGGGAGTTTAAGATCCCTTGAACTCTTTTGCATCTCCGGACTCTTGGAAAAGTCGATCATGAGTTTGGAGTAGTTAATTGGGCGGAAAATGACGGTTTTACCACTTTTTCACAAATAAGAATTGAATGAAGAAAACTTCGTCAAAACATTTTATAAAAAATACTAAATATTTTTCAAATTATATGATTAAAACAAATATGTACATATCTTAAAGCCTATGTAAAGAAATAAATATATAATAATATTATTACATGTTTATATTGATAAATTAACATAAATAAAATTTCACGATTTATCAATAATGTGATAAGAAAAAACAAAACCAATTCGAAGAAGTTAAAAAAACATATAAAAAATGAACACTTTATTAAGAAAGAAAATATTTAAATATATTTAAAAGTTATTTGAATTTCATCATGAATCACTCATCAGAATCCAAAGCTATGTCCACATCTGATATTTCAACGTCATCATCTGAAGAAGCTGGTGCGAATAATGGTATATCAGAGTCAGTTTCATCTGGTTGAACTTCAACAATTCCTACTGGCTGTGGCTTTGAAATTAGTAAAGATTTTAAATCCTCTTTTCTTTTTTCTTCTTCTGAAAGTTGTTCCAAACTTTGGCAACAGCCCATATTGGAGACCGTTAAATAACTGTCTAATGACCGTTTAATTGCATGATGTAAACGTTCTTCTGCCAAAATGAAGCGATTCAGAATTTTAACTTTGAGAGGAAATAAACAAAGTAAAATAAAAGTAAATAGATAACACTCAAGTATTACAAGATATGGAAAAAACAATTTTTGATTTAAGTGATGGTAATATTAATGAATCTACTGATTCTTTGTGAACAATTTTGATGAAATTTCACATAATAATTTGAAGCATCATAAGAAATTTGTTAAAGAAGGAGTTGATCCAAATGAAATATCAAAAATAATTAGAAATGATGAAACAGAAAAACTTCAAGGAATAGCAGCACAATAAAATTTCGATTTTAATCAAGAAATTGTTCCATCACTCTTTGAAAGATTCTCATTTATGAATGAAAAAATGATTCTTTATTTATATTTGATATAAACGAAACTTAATCAGGAATTAAATTTTTGTTAGATATATAAAATAAATGATAAAACAAGAGATCACACAATTGAAATGTAAAGTATTGTATTTTCGTTATCGGAATTCCCACAACTCACAAAATTAAAGTTAATTTCCAATGAACTCATAGAAAAAATTGAGATAAATACGTTATTCCATGTGGTGCAAATGCATCAATCTCATGCAAATCAAAAAGAAATGGCACAAGTTTCATGAAAAAAAGCATTTGTACTTTTCGTTTTATTAATTTTCAAATGTGTAAATATTTATTTTATATTCAAATTCTTAATCTGTCCAATATATTCGTTGATATTTTTTGTGGTCAATATCACCAACTGTCTCCTGTTAATGTGTTCCCGAGTGAAAGGGTCCTCGCTTTTGTCCTTTAGTAATCTCGTCCAAGTATTGTAATCCAATACATAACCAGACGGAGACATCGCCGGCACTCTAATCTCCTCCTGTGTCATGGAGTCGATTTGTCCTTTCAATGGGTTTTTCAGTGCCTTTTTCTCATATTTGGACAATACGACTTCATGCTTCTTTTTCGTCGAGTGACTGGCTTGTTTTTCCCTTTTAGCTTTACGTGGGAATCTATACCGAAGTTTACCTTCGTCATCGACATAATAATCAGTATCTTTAATTTCGCCATTCAAAACAAGTTTCCGATAAAAGTTGGCACATTGGTATCCAACGCGTCCGGGAATAGTCTGAGAAAAGATGCCCCAACGTGATGTTCCATCTCCGTATAGTTTTTTCATCTCTTCAAGTCTTTTCAGAAATAGTTGCTTTTCTTCAGCTGACCATGAGCCATTCTTTTGTTTCTCGCCAGGCGGAAGATTTCGGTATAAGTATTGATTCGGATTGCTGAGTCCTGATAAATATGAACTTTGATGAATTTCACTCCATTTGTTCCATACCTCTGGATCAACATCTTTGGGACACGGATACTTCTTTGGTGCTGGCTTTTTTCGAGGATAACGTTTTGTGGCTCGATATCCAAATGTTTCACTTTCATATATTTCTTCTTCCTCTTCAACATCACTGTCAGAGGCTGGTGGAGGAGGTGTAGGTGGCTGGATGTTCTTGGATTTCTTGGGATTAAGGAGATGAAGTCGATATTTATATTCGTCGTTGATTTTGATTCGGAATTTTGGATCATTTATATTAAACACAAGCTCCTCAGGATCACAACAAGACATTGTAAAGCCAATATATATTTCTAAAGGTGTTGCTTCAGGCCATTGTTTAACAATAGAAGGGAGAGAACGATTGATCTGATTAATAACTCTTTTTATCATGTTGATTTTATTATTTCGGATTGATTCTTCCAGTTCTTTATCTTCGAGTTCTGGTTCGAAATCATAATACTTAAAAATATCATCAATGGTAATTGGAGTTACATGTTGATCTATATCAGACTCGCTTGATGGATGGGATTCGTCTTTGAATTCTTCTTTGATGTCACATAGCGATGTACAGATTTCCATTTTCGAAATGAATCATGGCGCCATTTTTTATATTTTTCTTTTAATGCGCCAAGTGAAGTTCACCACAAAAAGACGTTAACGAAGAATCGTGTTAATTCTTCCCGCGAAACTGACCTTTAGTGAAAAAAACTATTAAAAAAGGATACATAGTGATGTGGTTTTTTAAAAATTCGATTAATGTTTTTTTAATTATATTTATTATTCAGAATTAACAAGTGTTTCCGCTAAGGGATATGAAGAATGATCCATGGAGTCATGCGGTATACTTTTAGAATTGTTTTCCGAATTTTGCAAGAGATATTTTGCTAAAAAATATATGGGTTGAATCTCTGAAACATTTTCTTCGCCTAATTCTCTTCGTTTATCAAGATTATTGACCTCCTTCAAGAGTTCCTCTAACCCAGATGTTAATGTTTGCAAAACTTTTTCTTCTAGATAATTTCTAATGTTCGAGGTTTTAAGGTTTTGCTTATTCTGATTTAACTCACTCTCGTTTTGTTTTAGGTTATCATCTGGTTTATTAATGCTAAATGATTCAATATTATTTTTTGTTTCGTTTTTTTCATTCATGTTAAACAATTCCGATCCCCAAAGAGCACTTTTGATCGTCATGCATCATAACGTATAAACCGTTTTGTGCAAAAGTTTTTTTACGTAAGAAAGTGACATAAATCGGTTATAACGATCATAATTCAAATCAGAAAATTCATCATGAAAAAAATAAAAATATATCATTTTAGATCAAATATTTTGGATAATTTTAGAAGCAAATCTTCCAGTAAAGATCAACTCTGCAATTATTTCAAATTTATATAAAAACTTACTGCGAACTTTCTTCGGATTCACTTTGATGTCCAACTGGACAGAATTTTTATCGTCTGTTTTAAGAAATTGACTCTAGTTCTTGGGACTAAAAAGTGCAAAGCACATAGTATCACCTATGAGTTTATTTATTATAATTGCATGTGTTAGTAATATTATAAATATAAATTGTTTCTTTGTAAATTTTTGAAATTAATTTCGAAATGATTTAGAAAAATAAAAAAAATCCAAACATTGATAACAAATATCATGAATAGTTCCTTTCTTAATCACAAGAATGATTCATTTTGAATACTTCATCCATGTTTTTGCAAGAAAAATGTTTTAATTTTTTCTGAGGTGATGTTATAATGTTCAGAAAAGGTTTCGATTTCAGAATTATTTATCAACCGCTTTTTAGGATTCCAAATGGGTGCGCAACAATCAGGAACACCAACAACACCTCCATTAACTACATTAGATCTCAGTGAGAGCGGATTAACTGCTGTGCCATATAAACCAGAATTTGAATATCTTCAACAATTAATAGCACCACGAAATCTCATTCGTGATCTTCCTATGTCATTACATAATTTGCGTGGTCTTGATATTTCCTTTAATTTTATACGACGGCTCACCCCTAAATTAATTCAAGAAATTCAAAGTTATGATAATCTCGTATATCTTGATCTATCCATAAATTTTATCTCTGATTTAAAAAATCTTTTAGACGGCATGCCAGCATTAAAACGTCTTTATTTATTTAGCAACAAAATTTCTCATATTAATATTCGGTCAGATATAGAATTTCTTAATTTAGGACATAACTTATTTACCTCTGTACCAGAATTACCAAATTCACTCATAAAGTTAAATATGGATTTCAACTACATAAAAACAATCGATTTTTGCCTTCCAAATCTGACAAAACTTTCAATGTCATTGAATGGCATTGAATATTTTCGAGAGGGTATTCAATTTCCACTTTTGAAAGAACTTGACCTGTCAAAAAACCGTTTGAAAAAAGTGCCAAATTTATTTTACTTTTGCCCAAAACTCGAAGTTCTTGATCTTTCTGATAACTTACTTGAGGAATTCCCATTACCTCCTCAAACTATAGTCGATTATAACTTATCCGCAAACAAATTTAGAACCGTGCCTCATATTTTACGATATCTGACCAAATTAAAAAAATTGGACCTAAGCAAAAATAGGATAAAAAGAATACCAAGACTTCCTCCGTCCATTTGTAGTTTAAATTTACAAGGATGTGAAATTTGTCAAATTGAATATTGTTCTGTTCCAAAATTGACACGTCTAACAATACGCGAAAACAGATTTTCTCATATCCCAGCCTTCGAAAATTGTCAGTTGACTGAATATTATTTGGCATTTAATTATCTAACAAAAATTGAAAGATATGAAATATCGCATTTTGCAACTCGAATCGATTTCTCATATAATTATATTTCCGAAATTCCAAATAATTTTTTTGACAAGTTGGATTTGAAATTCTTTGCAATTGCAGATAACAGATTAACATCAATTCCTCCATCAATTAAGTATACAGCTCTGACAGTATTGGTGATATCTGAGAACAAAATAAAGAAGCTTCCCAAGTTACCAAAGACATTAATTTCACTTTTCGCAGGTTATTGTGATCTTGATTCACTTCCAGATTCACTTTCTAAAAACCCCAATCTTCGTGTTGTCGACGTACCTGGGAATAATTTGCAGTCGATACCAACCTTTAAATCTGTTACTCGTCTTCATTTGTCCAGAAATAAATTTACGGTTTTTCCAGATAACATTCCAAACACTATAGTAAATCTTGATCTTTCTTTTAACGACATTGTCGAGATTCCAGAAGATCTTTGTTTCCTTCATCTTGATGAATTAGATTTATCTTTTAATTGTATCATCAATTTCCCAGAAAACTTCAATGCCCCAATGCTACGTTATCTAAGAATTAGTGCTAATCCTCTTGATGACCTTAACACGTCAGTATTTCCTCATCTTTTGATTTTGGACATTTCAATGACAAATGTCAAAACCCCCGACGATAGCCCCATCAAACAGATTTTAGTATCAGAAGACTATCCAAGTTCTCCAAATCTACGTATCCATAGACTAACTTGTGATGATTGGGTCGCTTATGCAGAAATGAAAGGTGTTAGAGATACAATGGAAGATGCAATAATTGTTCGATCACATATAAAGGGAAATCTCGATGTTTATGCAATGATAGATGGACATGGCGGAAGTGCTACAGCTGTTTTTAGTGAATATTTTATCGAACAATATGTATCTTCAGAAAGTTTCAAATTTACAGAAAAATCAGTCTATCAAATGATATACAAGCTGGATGAAGCATTACGAAATCGAAAGTTCTTTGATGGTGCTACAATCGCAATAGCCTTTTTTAATGGTGAAAAACTAATCACTGCGCATATTGGCGATGCACGAATTCTAGTCATTCATCGAGGCGGTGGAATATATTATTGTACAAATGATCATAAAGTTACTGAACGTAGTGAGTTTGAACGAATTCATTCATTTGGAGGTCGAATCACAAATCTTCGATTACATGGAGTTTTAGCGCCAAGTCGATGTCTTGGTGATCTTAATGTCCCTGCGAACGTCCCAATTCCCGAAGTGCACACGTACAAAATGAAGAAAAACGACCGCTGGCTCATCATCGGCTGTGATGGGATATTTGATGCGATGACGAACATAAAAGTGTCACGAGCGGCGCGACGATCAAATGATGCACGCGGATTAGCTTATGACCTTCGTAACCTTGCTTTTACGAATTTATCACTTGATAACATCTCGGTGATAGTAATAGACTTACAAGCACGAAAATTATTCGACTTTGGACAATGCCCAATTGTATCTGATACATCTGATGATGAAACTATACCTGAATATCATATGTCGAAACAATTCGTTCCAGTCGACTATTTGTTTTATACAAAGAATAAACTCATGGTTATGAATGAAGAAGAGGAAGAAGAGGAAGATGAAGAAGAAAAACTACAAAATGAAAATGAAAGTGAAAATGAAGAAATGGAAATCGTGTCAAATAATGAAGATGATGTCGAAGTAATCGGAAATCGATATGAAGACTATGAATTGGATATCGTTGGTGATCATTATGAAATGTATGAAGTGAATGATGCAAACCATAACAACAACGAGGAGGACTTCGAAATAGAAATAATATGAAACAGAAACGAAATGTATTATATAATATAGAAAATAAAAGTGCTGTATGCGAAGTGAAAATTGTGAATTGCGATGTGATGCTTTTGAATATGAAACAACTTTCATGTAAACTTTAGACAAAAGTTGGTGTTTATTGACATCAACAACGCTTTGTGGTGTGGTATATGCCTGGCATTCATCATGACCACCGACATGTGAGGTAAAAATTTGAATTGATTGAGAGGTATCACTTTTTTCTATGGAATGACAACCAAATACTGGATTTGGTTTGTCGGATGTGACACATAATATCATTTCTTTTTATTTCTAAAAATACAAGTTTGCAACCCTCATATCAAACACAATTCGGAAAAATGATGTTATAAAATGACGATAAGTATTCAATTTCCATTGTGTACACACAATTTCAAAAAATGACATGCATTTCAAAATTAACCGTTAGAATTTACCAGATTTCTCGCAAAAATCCAACATGATAAAAACACAAGTGAACGCTCTAACTAAGAAAAATCGCAGCTTTTATGAACCACTGGTGGATGTCGTATCTAGGATAGATTCAAGGTCACAAGAAGAATCACTAAATCTTGCAATGTCATTTTTCGATTCAAAATTTCCAATAACATTTAATACCATTGTTTGTCATTTAATATATCAATACTGTGTTTGTCAAATTTCTTGTTATGATTCATATTTAAATTTTTTAACATTAATTAAAGGTGCTGAAGAACAAATTCCTAATGTTAACATTATTGAAATGTTTTGTAATCTTTTATTAAACATAAATTCAAAAGAATCCGATTTTCTTCTTGAAAAAATGTTTGAAAAAGGATTAATTAACCCAAATTTTGTTCGCTACACAAAATCATTGTTCTTTGCACATCTTATGTCACCACGAACAATTCGAAATTTAAATGATTATGATCCATATAAAGATGAATATTCCGGCGGTGTGTTTTGGACAGACTTTTTCCAAAATTATCAAAAACTTTCTGAAAATGATTGGGTACTTCATAAGCAATTGATAAGCGAAGGAAATAATCCAGAAACAATAACAGATATAATAAAAAATGATAATGTTACAAAACTTAGAGAAGTTTCAGTGGTAACAAATTTTGATTTCGATCAAAAAATTAAGAAATCGCTTTATGAAAAAAATAGTTTTATTAATAATGATAATGTTTCACTTATCGATTATGCAGCATTTTTTGGGTCGATTAAATGTTTTAATTATTTAATGTCTAAAGATTCTAATTTAAAAAATACATTTAAATATGCAATCGCAGGTGGAAATCTTGAAATCCTTCAAAGTTGTTATCAAAATCATTCATCGCCTGAAGGTATATTTGAAACAGCAATTGAATTTCATCAAAATGAAATTTTCCATTTCTTTTATGAAAAAGAAGACATTAATCACGATTTATCATTAAGTAAATTAGGAACATTATGTGTTAGATATAGTAATTATGAAATTTTTTCATATCTCGAAAAAGAAAACATGAAAATTGATGATGATATTATTAACGAAATTGCAACAAATGGCGACTTATTCTTGTTTAATCGATTTGTTGAGAAAAGAAAATTGCCTAAAAATGTTTTGTTTTCTGCTATAAAGTCCGGAAATGTTGAACTAGTAAATTATATTATTGATAAAAATGAAGTTGATATTAATGAGCATTTAAATAATGTTCTTTTAAATATTTTGATATTTTATTGTTTGTTTTATGACTCCACTTATTTTAGCTATAAAATATGGTTACTTTGATATTGTTAAATTACTGTTGGAAAACAATAAAACTTATGTGAATGAAAAAGATATTTTTTTGTGTGATTTCAAATTGATTTCAATAATTTTTTGTTTTAAAATAATATTTGGATTTTCTTTAAATAATTTTGTACTGCATTATTAGCAGCATCAAAAAAAGGAAATATTGAAATACTAAAAATTATTCTTGAACATCCACGAATTAACATTAATGACCAAGATATATATTTTTTGGATTCAATATTTATTTTGAGTATTTATGGATAAAATTTCATATTTCATGTTTTTATTAAATATTTTTCACAGCACTTATATATGCATCGACATTTGATTATATTGATATTGTTGAAGTTCTACTTAAACGAAAGGATATTGATGTGAATTTAAAAAATGTTTTTTCATTTTTTCTAATGTTTGTTTATCATACTCCTTGTTTTATAATGTTTTTTGAAATTCATTTAAAATAATTCGTTCAGCAGTAATGATTGCATCAAGATATGGTTATACTGAAATTGTTAACTTACTTCTTAAAAATGAAGAAATTAAAATTGGTTATAAAGATGTCTTTTAATATAATTTCATATTAATTTCTTTTATTTAAAGTTTTATGATGATATTTGGAATATATATAATTTATTTAGAACTGCTCTTATTTATGCATGTAAAAATGGTAATTTCGAAATAGCAAAATTACTTTTGAGTCATAAAGGTAAACATCAACATGCTGCAGATAATTATTTTGTTTAATTTTTGTTTGTATTTGAAATTTAAATTTTCAAAATAAAATTTGGAGTTTAATAACTTTGTTTAAATCAGCACTTATGTACGCAACTGAAAAAGGCTATACTGAAATTGTTAGCTTATTCTCTGCACATAAAATCAGATCTAAAATGATGAAAAACAAACTTTTGAAAAAAGTAAGAAAATCCATGAACAAATAAATAAAAATCTCTAATTCTATAAATATAATTTTATTGAAAATTCGTTATATAAAATGGAGCACTTTTTAAATTAAACTTGATAAAATCCGTACGTTTATTTTTTAATAAAAATGAGCACAAGGAAAAATTTTGATGCTGAGAAGCTTTTATCACCAAAATTCGCTAAAAGTATCGAAAAGAATGAAGAATTTACATGTTCCAATCTTCCGGTTGATATATTCAAGATTGATGTTGCATCATTTTTATCAGAAAATGTTGATCCACAAATGCCTTTTAGACAAATTGACAGAAACACTACAACGTCCCGTTATTCAAATGCTTCAAATGGAATTAAGAAGACCATGAATACATATTCAAAAAATAATGTTCAAGATTCTATCAAATCACACGGGTATTCCAAGTTTGGTTTTTCCAAAAATTAATTTGCTATTAAATAAAATGACTAAAAGCTTTTTTAATTTTAAAAACAACAAATAAGTCGACCGTTTAACAAAATGGCGTTTGTTGATTCCACGCTGAATGTAAGTTTAAAAGAGGGTTCAGAAAAGAAATCCGGTCTCCTTAAGCTACAGTTCGGTAGTGGAAGTCTTTCACTTTCTTTTTTCCCAGAACAATTAATCACTGTAGGAAATGATGAAAAGCGCAGAATAGCTCAAATACCTGAATTTGTTCAGCAACTCAGCGATTTTACAATACTCAGAGTTGATCCAAACGACAGTCTCAATATTACACTAGTTGGTTCTTGTAGTAAATATTGTATCTGTTTTCAAAACAACACAGATTCCAATACTTTCCTTGATTGTATATTCCAAAAAGTTCAGCTTGAACATTCTAAGTACGATCCAGATTTATTTCTTATTAATTCTCTTGACACACCATCTCAATCATATATAGTTCCTATCCTTCCTCGTATATGTTCTAACCGAGTTCACATATCTCTCTCAGATGTTCAATCTCAAAATCTTTTTTTCACCTTATCTTCAAAAGTCCGTCAAATTTCCAAAGATTATTTTCTTTCTCTTCTAAACTCTGAAGGAAAGGTTGCTAACATGTCTGAATTTCCAGAAATACTCTTTAATTCATCAGTTGACTATGACGTCCTGCCGCAGCTGTGGAAGTTCATCTTATACGACGGTTATGCGGTTATGACAGCCGATGAGCGAAACGAATTCGATGGCAAAAAGCGTTCTCTTTATAGAACAGTGAAAAAACAGTGGGAAACTACAACTACTAATCAATGGCATAATAGCCCTGAACTTCGGTCATTGGTTAAAACTCTCGAACGTGATCTTCGAGCACATTCTTCTATTTTCGAAAAATATTCATCACCAAAATGTGTTCAAAGGATTACCTTCAATGTTTTCCTTACTCTTTCATTCTATAATTGGGATAATGCTTCTTATGTTCCTGGTCTTGTTGAATTATTAACACCTTTCCTTGACTCTTTCATCAAAGATGCGAATGGTGAAAGTGTCTTCATGCCAAACAATGAGACTCTCGGTATTGAAGACATAGAAGCAGATATATTTACAGTTTTCAATCTTTTTTATGAGAAAAACAAAATCTCGTCCTTAATCAGACATTCCTCGAAACAGCCTCTTCTTAAGCTTCAGATGTTTGCTGATATCAACGATATTTTACAGAAAGATTTTCCTACGTTATTACAGTTGCTCAATCAAAAGCATGCGTACTCATTAGATTTCATGAGAGGAGACTGCGAAAAGTGGTTTGCTACTTGTTTTGAAGGAGAAGATTTAATGCGTTTGTGGATATCTTCTGCATCATCAGCTGACTCCATCGAATTTATGAAGAGTTTCATTGTGTCAATGCTGTACTCGCTCGCGCCGATGTTAATTGAGATGAACTCATTGAATAATGAGGAGATGGTTCGAATGTATCAGAAGGAAAAAACGAAATTTGACTTGAATGTGCTCTTGCATAATACGAAGGAAATGCTCTTGAAAAATAAGTAACTCGAATTCGATTAAATTTATTGTTTATAAACAATTTTGATTTTGTTGTGTTAAAAATTGATTCTTTTGATATGAAAAATCTTTAAAGATTCTTCTAAGGTGAACTTGTGATTTAGACTCAAGAAATAAAGTTATCCAATTTCAACAGTAAATAATTTCCAAATCATTGGAAACTTTTACTGATTTAGAAGAATATAAATCTTTACGAAAGATGATTAAAAGGAAATTTGGAAAACTTCAAAAAGGAGAAAGACTTGAATCATCTAGAATAAGTTTAAACTTTATTGAAAAAGGTGATCAAAATGATTGAAAAAGATCATTAGTTTGTGGGATTTTCTCGAATTCAATTGCTATCAATGTAATTGCATTTATTATTTGGGAAATGCAAGTCAACATTTAGCAGTTCTTTTCAACAAATTGGATACGCTTTGCTACCAGGGAAACAATTGTCAATTGACACTGCAGAATTTCTTTTCAGAATGCCAATAGTGCACTATGTCAACAGACCTAAAGGAATAGACAATGCGAGAAAATACATCACATAAAATGTTTAGAAATCAAAAAATATTTATCATCCCAATTTTAAAGATTCTAATGGAAACCTCACACTCACCTTTACAAATTAATCCTGAGTCAATGGGAAAATTGTAGAAACAAATTTCCCTTGTCCTGCAAATTTCAAAATAAATTTGTCAACCAGGTTTCTTTTACGGCATGAACCAGTACCTTTTTCATTTTTTCTTACAGTGCTATTAAATAAATCTCAACATTATTTTTCAGAGCACCTAAAAAATACGTTAAAAATGAGTTTTGATAAAAAATATTTGTTGCCAGTAAAAATGTCAATCAAATTTTGAATTAAGTGTGTAAACGATAGAGGAAAATTGTGGGAAAATAATCTTCTAATATCTCTAATAAAGGAATAGCTAATAAATAACCTCAGATCTCATTATCTTGTAACTATTTTTCGAAACTTCAAAATCACCCACCCTTAATAACATAAGATCTACATCCCAAATCCCTTAGTTTCAGGGTATTATCTTTAGATGGCTCTAATTTTGATATGACCAAAAAATTTGATCAACAAAAAAATTTATTTTAATGCGTTTAATCATGTTCTGATAACTTAAGAGTTTCTAAAATCGCATTTTGAACTTTCGAAATGATTTTTGTGAGTAAATTTAAGCACAAATTTTCACAATTTCATCAAATAAACGAAGATAAAAAGGAATGAAATGACAAGTTTTCAAATTTTTTACTTCTCTGCTTTAATTATCATCTTCTTCCTCTTCTTTCTTGGCTTTCTTACTAGATTTCTTTGAATCACCACCTGCTTGAGCCTTTTCAGCAGCTGCCTTTTCATTATATACTTTTTTCTCTTCGTCGCTTAAGTCTCTCCACATTTGGCCAACTTTTTTCATAATTTCTTTCTGTAAAATATCTGGGTTCTCTTCTACGATCTTTGGACGAACTTCAGCTTGGAAGATAAGGTAACCTGACCTTGGACGCTTTGGCTTATCACCACTTGTTTTAGGCATTTATGAAAATGAACTGAAAGATATTTCACTGGTGAATCAAATATTTGAATAAGCCTCAAACATTGACTAAAATGGCGCCAAATTAAACATAAACGTATTACACTTTTTGAATAATATTATGACGGTTGAAATATCGTTTTTGACCAATAACAAAATCTTGTCAAAAACAGGTTTTGGAATTAATGAAAATCTCCGAAATGAAAAAGCGCAATGAACATTTGTTGTGAATATGTGAAGAGCCACTATATATCTCAATGATGGGTTTGTTAAATTTCTAATATTAGACATTTTATTGTTAAATTTTGGAATTAATGTACTTATTATAACTTCTTGATGCTATAGAAGACGCCGCAAAAAGGATCAGAATGGTTCTTTGGGCGAATTCGCGGATGGAGGAAGCAATGGAACCATTTAGATAACCGTCTTGATTCAAATTTTCAGATAATTTTATCTCAAAGTAAAAAAGTCATCGAAGAAATTCTGTGGTTTATATCTCATCTGCCATCCATTCTTCATCGTTTTCTTCTTCATCTTCGTTGTCTGTGCTTTCCTCAATAAATTCTTGACTTGGTTTCTTTCGAGAAGATGAATAAGTTTCTTCATCTATAACATCTTCAAGTTCTTCTGCTGGTTCTGGGGTTGGTGTTGGAGTTCGAATTGAAACACCACATTTATAAGATTTTAAGAATTTTAGGATTTCTTCTGAGTCTGCTGTGCTTTCATATTTAATAGTTTGTGGTTTTTTGAACAAAAAAGCTCCAAAATTCTCGTCGCCAAGTAAACTTTTGGCTAATTCTTCGTTTTCCCTTTTATCAATTGCAATGAATCTAGCTCCTTTTCTTACTTTTTTCTCTAAAGCTCTAGCTGAGTTGTGTAGATCTTGTGAACCGTTATATCTTGGTATGTCAATAATAGCAAATAAACACGTAGGTTTCTTCATAAGCTGACTTACCATAGTTTTGTTTGTATATAATAAATTATTTTGCATTGATGTTGGCCAAATTCCAACTTGTTGACGAAGCCATTTTTCAAATATAGCTGTATCAATATTTCTATTATACCTTTGAGGATGTGTTTTTCCAGGCATCCAAACAAGCCATGATGGTCGATCAAAAACACCTGTTGAATCACAGATATCATTGTAATGATCACAATCAATTTGTCCAAACTCAACACGTGGTTCAAGCCAGTACATTCTACTCAACTCTTCATATGTATCTTCTGCATCTACACATGCAGGACAATCTTTTTGATAAAAATGAACAATAGAAATTTTCTCTTCCTGATTGCAGAATGAAAAGAATGTTTTGTCTGTTAAGTCTGTAATGGTTGGTGATCTTAAAAATAATAAAAATGTTAAAAACATTTATTTCAGCCTGCTGGAAAAAACCGATATAAGCCGCTTTCATAGCTTTCAAAAAGTTATCCTTACGGGGCAAATTTTACCCACTGAAAAGGAAACTGTAGATGGCTTCAAGGCGAATTGCATCGGATTACAAAATAATAACAACTCAACCACCTGATGGTGTTAGACTTGTAGAACAAGAAACTCTTAATGAATGGATATGTGAAATAGATGGTCCAAAGGACACAATTTGGGAGAATGGAGTCTTCAGATTAAAAGTGACTTTTCCACCTGAATACCCATTTAAAGCTCCTCGAGTTGTTTTTACAACGCCAATGTTCCATCCAAACATATCTCCACAAGGTAATATTTGTATTGATTTACTTTTTGATCGTTGGCTTCCATCATTTCACATAGCTTCACTTTTAGTTTCAATAAGATCATTTCTAGATGATCCAAATCCAGATCATGGTCTAAACAATGAAGCATTAGATCAATTTCGAAATAATAAGGAACTGTATGCAAGGAATGTTAAAAAATACATTGAACAATATGCAACAAAGAAATAAAAATAACTTTTTTGGAAATAATAAATGCAATTAATGAAGAACGGTATTTTTTTCTTTACTATTAATTTTGCCAAAATATTTTCTTTGAATTTTTTATGGAATTTTTTAATGGAAGTCGAAATTAAGAAAGATACAAGGTTCAACAGACCTCTTTCCTTGAAGTTTGGGGTAGTTGAGTTTTCTCCTAAAGAGATGAAAAAAAGAAAGGCTATCTTTTTTGGAAATCTTGCATTATTTTCAATATTTTCATTAACAGCCATTGGAATCGGAATTTGGCAGGATCGATCAAAGTGACCAGGAAAAAGAAATTGGAAATTGATTATGTTTAAAATTATTAAATAAATTATTTCATAATTTACAAATAATTCGAATCTGATTTTTTAAAACACTTCTGCTTTGTTCGATGTATATATTGGGTTCTTTGTTTTAATACCACTTGTTTTGATTTTGTTTTTTGATGAAGTAATAAAAGTGCCAAATGGAAGATGGGAGAAATTTTTGGTGGAAAAGCATTTTTTCAGAAGATAATATCTCAGATGTCCCTACTAAATTTCCTAGTTTAGAAATAGCATCAAAAATTTGGCCTAAAATTTCTCCAATTCTAGATGCTAAACTTGATATCAACGTTGATTTTGATTCTTATTGGCAAAATGCCAAAGAACTTATATCTTTTATTTCGAGTTTTAAATTATCTGATGATTGCCAATTTTCAGACTTAATAGATGTAATTTATAAAAATTCAAATTTTTTTTATCCAAAAGCTATACAAGATTGCATACCATTTATTGAAAAATTTTGTCCACAGCATCCTAGTGACTTCTTTGTTTATGAATTTTTTCGGTGCATCGGTGATTCAATACTATGTGTACAAACATGCATCTATCTTCACAAACAAAAACATCCTTTATGGGTTTCATTTATAAAAAGGAAAGGTTCATCTGAAAGATTT
Source organism: Histomonas meleagridis (assembly GCF_020186115.1). Lineage (NCBI taxonomy): Eukaryota > Parabasalia > Tritrichomonadida > Dientamoebidae > Histomonas > Histomonas meleagridis. Next base: position 572,465 of record NW_027150805.1, read on the forward strand.
ATTGATTTATTTCTTCCATTTTTTACTGTTCCAGCACCAGGACAATATGATAATGAATTTTGGGCATTACGTCTTGAAATTTTTGAACTAATAACAAATCTTCTAGTTGACAATCAAAACATGATCTGTCTCATGAACGAGACACTTCTTTCCATCCACAAAATCACCAAAAGTGTCATATTCAATTCCCCCTCTGAATTTTCCATAAACTTTTTGAGGAACGCCTTTCAAATTATTGAAATCGGTATTCAAAAAGTGAAGCCTGATATATCATCACGAAGAATCACTGCTTTAGTTAAAGCATCGCCACCAAGTCGAATTACACATGCATTAATTGTTCGTTTTGCATATAATCATAGTGCTTATATCAAAAAAGACACTCTTGCGAAAATTTTAATTTCGCAACAAGTTGTCTCCACTTTCGATTTGGAGATGCTCGATAAAATTGCATCAAACCCAGCCTCTGGTTGCGTTCAAGAAGTGGTTCAATACATCTCGAAGCTGATGATTTTGGATCCACTTTTTGGGAGGTCAGCGGCGGTTTTATTGAAAAATATATTGACGAAAAACCCGAAAAAAGAAACTGTCGATTGGGTATGTAAATTAACGAAAAGATTTGCAATGTTTATTGCAATGGCTGTTCAAAAGAAGAAATATTTAGGAAGAGTCTCTAGGGTTACTGAATGTTTTGTAAATACATTAGCACCAAATTTAAATTGGTTTTCTAACTTGATAAATGACTTGTTCTCCGGTCTGGTGTTGGCTCATAAGGCTCCGGCTTATTTCAATAAGATATTTGTGTTGAAGGTTGAACTCGATAATCAATTTTTAAATGAAATGGAATCTTTCCAAAAAGCAATTACTTCTTTGAAAAGTTTTCCATTTGACGCAAAGCAACAAAAGCTGTTTGAAAAGCCACAGAAAAAAGAGAAAAAGCCAAGACAAAATAAAACATCTTCAAGGAAAAAGCCAAAAAGACCAAAGTGGCAATCATAAAAATTTGTTCATAAAATGTAATTTCAAATTTATTTTTATTAAAACTTTTTATTATTATATTAAGAGATCTGCTAATAGAAAATAAAAAAGTGTTGTAAATAACAAAACTAATAATAATTCGTAATCACTTTGCTTTAATTCTGATAATGCTTTTGATATTGGAAGTTGTGATGTTTGTTCTTTAACTATATTTTGTGGTTCTTTTTCTTCCTCTTTTTCATGCTTATGATGATGTGGAACTTCTTCTGTTTCTGCTATCGTTTTTTGAATCTTTCGAATGTTTTTATGAAGTTTTCTTATTTGTCTTTGAAAAGATAGCTCAATGCTTTCTATTTTAATATTAATTTCTTCATATGAAATAGAAGGAGGAAAATGCGTTTTTTCTTTATCTTCAGTAGTATCAGCAAAGAAAAATGAATTTTCCATCCTATTAATAATTTTATTCATATCTTCTTCAAATTTTTCCTTTTCTTCTTTACTATTTTCTATGAATGCATTTAGTACTCGATGCAGTGTTTGAACTTCTTTCTTCAAACTCAAGTATTCATCATTGGATAAAAACATGTCTTGAATTCTATGATTAAGATTTTTTCTTTCTGATTGGAATTGGTGTTGAAGCTTTTCTTCATACATCATCAAATTCTCTCCTATTTTTAAATAAGTTGAAATTTTATCAGTATTAATTCTCATATTTTCTTCTATTCTTTGTATTCTTTCACATGCAACATCTAAGATTCCTTTAATATCAACGTTTATTGGTTCATCAACTTCTGTTTCTGAGTTTGAATCAGCTTCATTTTTAGTTATTAGTTTTTTTAGTTTATTTACTTTCTTACGAAGTCTATTTAATACATTATTGAAATGAACATTGGTCTTATTAGCTTGAATATCAACTTCTGTTTTAAGAGCATTAACGATTTCATTTATTTTATTTTCTTCATTAAAAATTATTTCTGTATCTTTTTTGTGATTTTCTATTATGATTGAAATATTTTCAATTATTTTATTTGATATCTCTTCTGACTCTTCCATTTTTCTTTTAAGTTCATCAAGTTCTTCATCAGCAAGTTTTATTTGTCCAATATTTGTTTTTAAATCAATTTTTAGATTATTGATTTTATCTTCAAATTCATGTAACATTATTTGATTATCCTCTATAGTTTTTGTAATCATTAAAGGGCAATCAAGAATTTCCCGATAACCTTGTTCAACTTTCTCTTCAATTGATTTTACTTTATCTTCAATTTCTTCGTGTTCTAATGTAATAACATATTGAAGATTTCCAATTTGATCAAGGAATTCTTCTTTTTGGAAGTTAATTAATTCTTCGAGTTGCTTTTGATTTTCGTCTAATTGCACAATTTGTTCTTGATTATTTTCGATTCTAGAAATTCTTACTTTCATTTCATTAAAATCATATGATTCATTTATATTATTATCCAAATTTTCTTCAGTAGAACTTGATTTCATTTTTATTGTATCTTGCATTACTTTCATTTCACCAATTAATTCATGATAAGTTCTCACAAACTCATGAAACTTTTCTTTTTCGTTATTGATATTTTCAACTAATATTTGGATTTGTTTTTTTGTTTTCGATTTGAAGTTTATTAATTTTTGTTTTAGATCATCAAAATCATTTTGATTTACATAAATATTATTTTGCTTTGCTTTAAATTCGTGGAATGTATTCACAAATTCTTGAGTATATTCTTTTATTTCATTTATTTTTTTCTCTACATTTGGCATAATTTCTTTTTCGATAATATTTTGAAATTCATCAATTTGATTATAACATTTCTTTTGATATTCATCAAAATACTTATTAATTTTTATATAATTCCTTTGTATTTTTAATATGATTTCATCCCAAACTTCGATTCTTTGATTGGAAGCCATATCAATTCTTTGAACATAAAAATTTTGTTCTTTAAATTTTTCTTTAATTTTTATCATATCCTCTTCAAGAAAATCAAACTTTAACTTTAAAGAATTTAATCCTTGATTATTTTTTACTTCATCTGAAATACTATTAATTTTTAATATCATTTGTTTATTGAGTTCTATAATTTCATTAATACGTCTCGAATTATCTTTAATTAAAACATCTAATGTATGGTCAGTATCTCTAAGATGAGAAAAATTCTCATTAACCATTTCATCCAATTTTTCTAAATGAATTCTAATTTGTTTCTTAATTTCTTCAACTAAACATGGCACTTCAGAATTGGATTGGTTCTCATTTAATTTCTTGATTTGTTCTTGAAAACTATTTTTCATTTGCATAATAAAATCCACCATTTCTTTAAATTTTTGAGCAATAATATTTTGCTGATTTTGGATTTCACGAATTGCTTCTTCATAAGACAGTTGTATCTCTTGATTGTTCAAAATACAAATGTGAAAAGCATATAACTCAATTTATTTAAAAATTCAAAACAATTTTTATAATTTATATTCCTTTTAAAACAATAAAAAACTCAAAAAAATCAATATTAATAAAGAGTTGATAGGAAATGCTTGAAAATAATGATTCCTTATTTTTATACTATTAATAGTTTTATTTTTATATAATAATAAGATAATAATATGATTAACAAGTTACTTTATTTTTAATCATTAAATGATTCAGTTAAAAATTTTATTTTGAAATGTAAAAGTTTGTTTGGTACATATTAATACTTTACCAAACCAAAATAATTAATTCAATAAACGTAATAAAGATCATGAAAAATACGTATGCAACATGACTTAAAGAATTCTGCTAGCTGAAACAACAACAGCTCTTCCAATACATAAATATATTAAATAATAATAATTATTTTATCATAAAATTATATATCTCCATTATTATTTGAAATGCATATAAAATTATAAATGATAAAATGATAGGAATATGTTATTCCATATTATAACCTAATTAAATTTATTGGTTTTAAAAAAGATTATAAGATTATATAAAATCACACCTGAAACAAAATAGATGCAAATAGATTAATCGTTATTATTTTTTCAATTTTCATTTCGTAATAAGTAATCATAAGTAAACTAAACACAAAAACAATACAATATCAAACATCAGGATGTGACAGAAATGACTAAGAATTCCATATTTCGTTCCGTTTATTTTTACCTCAAATTGAATAGTTTACAAAATCATGCTGAATTATAAAGCAAGACAGAAGAAAACATTTAGAAGCCCATCAAGAGTAAATTATTTATCAAGGACAAATGTCCAAGATGACATTGATGAAGTCTCAAATGAAGAAATTGTTAATAACTTGTTATTATTTAAGCAATTATTAATGAATGAGTCATTTGAACAATTGATTCCGATGCAAGGCTTCATTTCGAAAATTCTTAAGAACCATGCATCTTCATTTTTTTCAAAAGTTTTGAATGATTTTCATTTTTTTCAAAAAACTATCGAAATTTTTGCAAATTGTATGGATCTTAATATCCTCATGATTATAGGAAAAGTTTTAGTGCAAGGTTCTCTTTGTTTATCTAAAGATGATATCATCAAATTTTATTTTCAAGTACAGCCCAACATTTTCCAATCCATATCCAACGTTCTCCCTCGTGTCACAAATTCATCTCTGTTCACTATCGTTTGTCTTATTCTTGGGAATTGTTTTATTAATAATGAAATATGTTCCAATATCACAAATTTTTTTCAAATTCAAAACTTTTGCAAAATGATATGCTCAATAGATCCTTCTCACCCAGAACTTTATGGTTATTATTTTCCATGGCTTCGGTGCATTTATTCATATTGTTCTCATCCATGTACCAAAGATGATTCACACTTTATCCTCACAACGTTAAGAAAGATTTTTCCTTCTATTGTATATGATGGGAAAGTTGTGAATAACAAATGTTATAAATATTTTTGTTGGATATGTATCAAGATGATTGATAACGATACTCTTATCAAAGCAGAGTTCGACATGTTTAAGTTTATTGATGTTTGTGTTGATCAAACAGCAAGTAATGATTTTAAAGTTCAATATAATTCTTTAGTTTTAGTTGGAAAGTATATTGCAAAGTATAATGAAAACTTAAATCTTGACGTTGTATCATTTCTTTTCCTTGGCACAAAAGCTGAACTCGAATGTATACGGATTCTTGGATTATGGATTTCGACATTAATTTTAAATTCCGTTACCATTGAAGCTGTTCTTAATTTAGATATTTTGAACATGCTAGTCCAAGCATACCATGATGGAGGTTTTCAGCTTAAGCAGGAGATTGTTCTGTTTTTTGTTGATGCGATTTTGGTCCTCTCAAAAAGTTCGTTTTCTGAGGAATTGACGGTTGAGTTTTTGGAGAGATTAATTTCAGCAAATGTGATCGATATGATGATAGAGGCTATGCAAGTGGAAACTAATGACATCCGGGGGAGAATTGGAATATCAATTGCAACTTTGCTAAGAATATTTACTGATGATGAACAAAAAAGAATAATTGCTTCTTGTGGTGATTCTTGTGATAATTTGAGTCAGGTTCTTACCGAAATGCAAATGTCATGCAATGGTGTGGTCCTTGAAGATGTAATGTATTTATCATCATTACTCGATAGTTTAAGTGACCAACAAAACGTTGTTTTATAAATGTATGAATATATGTAGAAAATGTATTTTTTATTTTATTTATAGAATTGTTTGGAAAAATAATTTTTTTGTAAGTTATCACAAAAACATTTTAACCAAAATTTTTAGATATTTTAATAACAAAGTTAAGAAAATGATGTTTTAAAAGTTCTAAAATATTTTAGTTTAAATGTTGTATTTATAAGACTTTTCATTCATAACGATCAAAAAAATTGTTATGCAAAAATTGAAGTGCACTTTTAATTATTCTGTGAAAAAAGATCGAACCTGGTGCGTTGTATAAAACCGTTTTCGATATTTTAAAACCAGATTTTTTAGCCGAAACAGTAAGGAATTGTAATGTTTACAAGGAAATTGAATTAATATCCAAATTTTTCAGTGGCATGTAGAACCAAGAATTTTCGGTTATTTTAATACATCATAAACCGATCAAAAAGTTCGACGGCCGTTTTTTCTTCCGTTAGTGTTTTTTTTGAATTGAATTCAAAGATCAGTTTTTGACTTGTTCGCATCTGAAAAAGCTAGAAATAACCGCCAAAACGGTTTCTTATCAATCGCCTATGGTGAGCAAAACAGAAGAAGTATATAATTATCTACTCGGCGGTCTGCTAACGACAAACATCGTTATAATGGTCTGCACTCTCGGATACAATGCGTATTATAATGACCACAACAGTTTTTCGACATTAAAGTATGGCCAAGATCAAAAAGTTTCAGATATAGCAATAGCTATAGTTGTTCTATCAGCAATTTCAGCTGTGGCAATGTTATTATATTTATTCGTATATTTATTCGATCTTTCAACATTATTCAAATTAATCCTTCTCGTAATAGCTATTCTCACATTCCTAGGAACTCTCCTTGCACAAATTATTGGGGAAAGTTATACAATGTATGGGAATTCATTAATTTCAAGCATCCATTCATACTATGACAATAACGAAGATTTCCAAACTTATGTCAATGAGAATTACCATGTTGGTGATTCCGCCTATGATTTTTCACTCCCAGAGACAAATAGTTCCGTATCATATGATCCATCATTATTTGGCGATTTCATCGTTTCATATCGTTACTATGACAACGGAATGTACCGAACAGGCAGAGTTCCTTCATGTCGCTTTGAGAACATTACACTCGACTTAATCTCCGGAGGAAGTAGTCAGACCGCATCGCTCGGCCCATGTTTCTATGACTTTTCCAACGTCGAAGGAACATGCGTCGGTCGTTGGTCAGCAGAAGACTTCGGCCAATATTGGTGTTATCTTGTCACAATTCATGATGAGAAACTTGCTCAGCCGACAATCCCCGACCAGATCAAATATCAGGCGGAAATGGACCGCAACCATTATGGCTATGGTACGTTTGCCAATTTTTACTCTTTAAACGCACTCTTTATAATCATTGAAGTAATCGATATACTTCTTTTGTTAGCGTTAATGATCGTAAACACAGCAATAGAATTCTGCAAGCCAAAGAAACAGAAGGAAGAACCCAAGAAGGAACAAAAGAAGAAGCCAGAGCCAAAGAAGGAACCAGTAGTGAAACCTGAACCGAAGAAGGAGGTCGTGAAATCCAGCCCTGTGAAACCAATGATTTCATTAGATATTTCATCAGATACTTCATCAAATGAAAACATTTCTTCATCATCATCTTCGTCAACAACTACAACATCTTCAGAGGATACTTTGGATTCTTCACCAGATTATGTATATGAGGAAGAAATAGAAGAGGATGAAATTGAGGAGGAAATTATCGAAGAAGAATATTATGAATATGATGATGAGTCAACATCCAGTGGCTCATCATCATCATCTACAGATGAATCTACTTCTTCTAATTAAACGATATCATTAAATTTAATTAAATAAAAATTTTTTTGATGCAAAAATCAAACAAAGCCTCTCAATTTTGATGTTTTTTGTCTTCTTGAATTCCAAATCTTCTTTTGCAATATGACAATTTTTTTTTCATTTTAGGTATGAAATAATGTTTTATTGATATAAAATTATGATTTAATGATGTTTTATAGTGCAAATATTATCATTTTCTTTGATGACTGTATCGTTTCTGGTCAAATAAATTGACTCACAATTTGGTCACACCACTTTTATTCGCGGTACATATCCTCTCAAAATTTGAATTATATAATTCTGAGCTGAACACTTTATTTGTCAATTTTTCATTTTTATGACTCCTTGCTTCCACTACCCATCTTCTATACCAGGACACATACATCCTAAAAATAAGTTTTCAAAAGAAGAAGATATGCTGTTAAAACAGATTGTAGAAAAATTTGGAACAAACGATTGGAAAATTATTGCAAAGGAAATGCCAGGAAGGAATCCAAGGCAGTGCCGAGATAGGTGGCAGGGGTACCTGTCGCCTCATATTTCAAATGAACCATGGACTGAAAAAGAAGACCAACTATTGGTTCAAAAATATGAAGAATTTGGTCCTCGTTGGAAATATATTTCAACATTTTTCCCAAATAGAACTGATATCAACATAAAGAGTCGTTGGCAGATTAGACAAAGAAGACTTAAAAAGGAAGAATTAGCCAAAATGAAATTAGAACAAACAAAAATGTTATTGCATGAAGATAGTTGCTGTAAAAGGGTAAAAATAAATACCCAACCACCACCCAATGCGTGCTGTGTTAAAAATGAAACAGTATCCCATTCTTTACCAATACCAAAATTCACTTCCCAAGAAGCTAACAATAACTTATCCTTTTTTGGAATGAATTCAAATGATTTGAACATGAGCAATGACTTTGATTTCTTATGTCCAGACAATTGGGAATATTCATTTTTAGACATAGAGTTTTAAAATTTACATAACCTATTCATAAAGCAAAATATCAAATTTCTTTCCAGTAATTGTTGTTGTGCTATTTATAAATGATATTAGGCTGTTTTTTGTATTTTTTTTTGTTTGTTAAAACCAAAAGATTCACGATAAGAGTAAACCACTGAAATGCGAAAATTACTATTAACGATATGTGATTGAATGTTTTACATGAATATTGTTTTGATACACAATATAATAAATTACTTAGTTCTTGATGATAAAACACAAAAATATTATGATAATATCATATTGTTTTACTGTGCTCTTTTGATGTATTTCAAAAAATATTTTACTTTTTTTCAATTGATTTTATGTAATCGATTAGTAACTCAATAATTTCTATGGAACCATCTTTAACAGCTGCTGCTAATGACAGCATTAAATTTTTTAGGAATAAACATCAAGTAATATTAACAAATTTCAAACTATTTTTATAAATTTTGATACAAATTAATTAACATCATGAGAAATTTTTATTTCTTTTTGTCCAAGAAAGAATTTAACAATATCAACAAATCTTTCATCAACTGCAGTTATAAAAGCTGTATAAAATAATTTAAATAATTTCCAAATATTATTTTGAAACATGAAATTGTTAAAACAAATATTATACAAAACAAAAAAAATATCTTTAGCATTGATATCAATTCCTTCTTGTTCATAAAGTAATTTAACAATTTCAAGGTGATCTCCAAAGCATGCACAAATTAGTGCTGTTTCAAATATTTTACATAATTTCCAAATATTATGTTGAAATCCAAACTTATTTTAACAAATTTTATTTTTCGCATTGATATCAATATCTTTTTGTTTAAGAAGTAGTTTAACAATTTCCAAATTACCTTTGCTAGAAGCAATCATAAGAGCTGTTTTAAATCATTTAAACAATTTCCAAATATTATTTTGAAATATCATATTGCTAAAAATAATATTAAATCAAACAAATTAATATTTTTAGTATTGAAATCTATTCCTTCTTGTTCAAGAAGTAATTGAACAATATCTATAAAGTTTTTATCAGTTGCATACATAAGTGCTGTAAAAAATATTTAAAATAAATTCCAAATATTTTTTTGAAATTGCAAATTATTGAAATGAAAATTTTATAAAACAAATTTATATCTTTTTCATTGATATCAATTTCTTGTTCTAGAAGTAATTTAACGAGTTCAATATGACCTCTTCCCGATGCATAAATAAGTGCTGTTTGAAATATAACAAATGATTTCCGAATATTATTTTAGAATTTCAAATTATTAATATAAATAATAATTAAAATATATAAACATTTTTTGTGTTTAGATCGATTCCTTCATGTTCGATAAGTAATTTAACTATTTCTGTGTAACCATTCCAAGCTGCATACATAATAGCTGCTTCATATATTATAAATAGTTACCAAATATTATTTTGATATTTTAAATTTTTTAAACAAACACTTATAACATTGATATCAATATCTTTTTGCTTAAGAAGCATTTTAACAATTTCTATATATCCTTTTTCTGATGCATACATAAGTGCTGTTGAAAATTCTTTAGATAATCTTTAAATATAATTTTAAAAGATCAAGTTATTGAAAAAAACATTAAATAAAACATATTTATAGCTTGAGAATTATAATCTATTCCTTTTTGCTCAAGAAGCATTTTAACAATTTCAATATACCCATTCCAAGTTGCTAAAATAAGTGCTGTCCAAAATAATTTAAATAATTTCCAAATATTATTTTGATATCCTAAATTATTAAAATAAATATTAAATAAAACAAATAAATATCTTTAGCATTAATATTGATTCCTTTTTGCTCAAGAAGTAATTTAACTATTTCTGAATGATTATAACGCGATGCTAAAATAAGTGCTGTTCTAAATAATTTAAACAATTTCCAAATATTATATCGAAATTAAAATTAAATGAAACTAACAAAAAATAAAACAAATAAATATCTTTAGCATTAATATCAATTCCTTTTTGTTGTTCTAGAAGTAATTTAACAATTTCTATATGGCCAAATTCAGATGCACCCATAAGTGCTGTATAAAATATTTCAAAAAAATTCCAAATATTACTTTTAAATATAAAATTATTGAAATGAACATTAATTAAAATGATAAAATGTTTTTAGTATTAATATCAATCACATTTTTCTGTAAAAGTATTTTAACAATTTCTGTACTGCCTTTTTTGGCTGCTAAAATAAGTATTGAATTAAATAGTTTAAATATTTTCCAAATATTTTTTTAAAATACTAAAATATTAAATTAAATTTTAAATTAAACAAATAAATATTTTTGATTTCAATATTTCCTTCTTGTTCAAGAAGTAATTCGAATATTTCTTTGCGGTTATAACGTGCTGTATAAAAAAGAGCAGTTTCAAATAATTTAAATAAATTCCAAATATAATTTTAAAATTTTAATATATTAAAATAAAAACTAAACAAAACAAATTAACATTTATAACATTTATATCAATTCCTTTTTGTTCAAGAAGGAATTTAACAAGTTCATTATGATCATATTGAGATGAAATCATAAGTGCTGTTTCAAATAAATTTAACAAGTTTCAAATATTAATCAGAAACAAAAAATTATAAAAATTTTTTCTAATTTAATCAAAAAAACATTTTTAGCATTGATATCTATTTCATAATTGTTTAAAATATACTTAACAAGTTCGATATTGCCTGATTCTGAAGAATATACTAAAATATCATTAGGAATTGGATTATTTTGAAGAAAATATTTAACAAGTATTATATTTCCAATTTTTGCTGAATTATTAATAACATCATCATCGATTTGTGTTTCATCATTATTTAAATATGATAAAAGTTCATAATTATTATTAGAAATACAAGCAATTTGTAGTTTGTGAAATCTTTTTAAATTACTGTTAGTAATTGATTCATCTGAGCTATGATTTTCGCTTGTGTCATCTTCATCATCTTCTTCATTTTCATTATCATCATCTCCATTATCACTATTTTTATTGTAATCTTCATCATAATCTTCGTTATCACTATCAGAAGATTGAATTGGTTTTCCTTCTAATTCCTTATTATAAATATATTTAAAGATATCATTTCGATGATATTTAATTGCTGTTTCATATGCACCTTTAAATGTCGAATGATTTTGTTCACATAAATGCATTATTTCCAAATTTCCGCTTGCAACAGCATATTTGCCTGTATTTTCTACTTTTGCACCATTCATAAGCAAATATTTAAAACATTTAATTGATCCAAAAAATGCTGCATAATCAATTAATGTAACATTTTCTTTGTTGATAAATGAGCAAATTTCATAAATTGATGGTTCAATTATTTGATTAAAATCAAAATTTGTTTGTGATGATATTTCTTGAAGTTTTTCTATATCATCATTCCGAATTATTTTTGGCATTTCATTTGGATTAACACCTTCTTTAATTAATTTCTTATGAAGTTCAAAATCATTCTCTGAAAGTTTACTATAATTTTCTTGATCGTTATGTATTATTGCATCACTATAAATGTCTTCAATTTCTTCATCTGATAAGTTGAATACAAAATTTGGATTGTTTCTTTGAATGTTTTCTGGATTAATAATTCCACGTTCAATTATTTCTTTAAGAAGATAAAAGGACTCTCTTGTATCTTTTCTCAAAAGAAAACATGCAAACACATCAAAAATTTTTGTTTTATTTTTATTGTTTTCCTCTAATGTTTCAATCTTTTTCATAAAATCTAAAATTATATCAATATTTTTCATACTTATAATGAAAAATGAGTATATTATTTGACAAATAATAAGGTTAAAAGAATATGAATAATTATCATCGAAGTTTTTATATATTGAATCCGCTGATTTAGGAATATTATCATTATTTAAAAGAAAAATTATTTGCTGAATTTCTTCCAGTAATTTCTGTCCGTTTGTGCTTGGATTTTTTTCTTCGTTCATTCAGATTTGAAACAAAAATCGGATTTTAAACGGTCAAAAATATGGACTATCTTTTTATTTGACGGTTATATTCAATTTTGGATAATAAACTATTGAACAAGAACACAATTCAGGCATTATTATAAACAAAGAGAATGTTAAACTGAACCCGTCCCCTAAAAGCAACTCATAACAAATAAACATTTCAAATTTCTACTGTTATTATTTAACTGATGATATATATATATGGATGGGCTTTGTGTTCGAGTATTAGTGTAGAATTGGGGAAAAGCCATCTGATTATATATATCAAATAAGTTATTATCTTCAAAAGTTTATATTTCAATTTCATCTAATTTTCTTATATATACAAGAAAACTTAAGTTACTTATTAAACAAAACATTTTTCATATTTTACAATAAAATGAACATTGTATACATGAATTCTATTTTTATTTTTATTCAACAAATTCTATTTCCTTTTCCTCTTCTTCTTCCTCATTTTTAATTAATTTGAACTCGTCATCATCGCATTCATTTTCCATCAACAAAATTCTATTTTTATCTTGAGTTAAGCCCATCAAGTTGAATCCCAACAACGCCAACGCCACTCCGAACAAAGGCATTGCAGAATAACCATAAGTTAATGCGTCTTCTCTATATATATAATGTCTTACAATAAAGTTAAATAACATTGCCAAAGTTGTAATTCTTGAATGTTCCACAGCAGAAGTGTTTAATATCAGCCAAAATTGTGTGTAATGTTTTATTGCGCTTGATAATATAAATATCAAAGCAATTAATATATTACTTTTGATCGGAGATGTTAATATTTGTTCTTTATGTGTTAATGAAATATATAAATGATATGAAGTTGTGATAATTATCCCAAAAAAGCCATTCTCGCTACAAAACGAAAGCGCTGAAAGTTTGATGTCAGTTGAGTGAAGTGATTGAACAATGGTCATACTAATGCATTTAAGGAATATCGATAAAACAAGAAATATATAACCTGCACGAATGGATTCAATGCCTAAAACATAGTATGGAGTTGGATGGATGGGTTCAATTGGTAATCCAACTGGACTTGATGAAATGGTAATGTAACCAACAACTTGTAACATCATGCCTAGGAATTCTAATGTTGTTAATTTTTGGTTGAAACATATAAATGAAAAGATTGATTGTATTATTGGAAATATGCTAAGAAGTGTTTCTGATTTTTCGGGGGCAAGTGATGTGGCAATTTTAAGGGAGGCGTCACAACTGATATCAAGGAGGGTGAGTGTTGCTGAATTTAAATGTGATAATTCTTCTTTATCACTGTAAATTTTTTTAGAGATTTTAAAAATACGGCCAAAAAAAGCAACAAGGAGCATTGAAATGTATTGGAGAAATTGAGATATTAATAATCGTGGAGGATTTAATCGAAGAAATGTGAACCGAATTTCTAATATTTCGGAAATTATGTACGAAAGCACAAAAAAAGTATGATGAGCTGTGACTGACTTTTCAAACCCTTCGACTTTTTTTAAAGGTGGCAAGTTTTTGGCCACCATTTTTTTGTTTTGCCAGCTATAGAATTTTATATCAAAAGTGCTTGTGTACGTTACCGATACGTTCAATATTTCAATGCAGAACGTTCCTGTTTTGGGTTATACTGGGTTAAAAAATATTTTAAGATTATAATTTTTCATGTTTAAGTATCTAAGTATATATATAAACGCTTTATTACCTAAGTGAAAGATTGAAACCAATTGGAATTGATGAATGTGGATTCTTTTTTGGTGTTTTTATTTGGTTTTCTTTAAGTTCCCAAATCCTTAAAGTTTCATCCATTCCCAAAGTTGCAACAACATTTTCTTCTTCGTTTACAGTAATATTTATAATATCACCAGTATGTCCGTTATATTTTCCATATTTCTTGCAATCTTGAGTCAATAATTCCCAACTAAAATCGTTTCGTGCATGTGTAACAATATAACCCCATTTATTAGTATATTTAATACCAGAAATAGGTGTTCCTATATTAATATTGTAAAGAACATCTTCAGGATGCATCGAAATGACTTTAATATTTCCATCATCCATTGCATTTGTTACAGAAAATATATTTGATGAAACCCACGTAAAACTACTAATCGATTGATCGAAATTATATGTTTTCTTTTTTTGATCTCCCCATATGTTAACTGTATATAAATCTGTAGATGCAAGATGTGAACCATCTGTTGACCATGAAAGATGCGTTATTTCTGATTTGTGTTCATTAAAAACATTTGTAATATTTGTCCTGATGTCAGTGATGTTTATATTGTTATCAGCTCCACCTGATGCAAAACGATGTCCTTTAAAAGACATAGCACCACATTTGATATCATGACTCTTGAATGATTGAATCATTGAACATTTTATAGGATCCCATAATTCAACTTCACCACTTGCTGAAATGACAAGTCCTTTATCTGTCCAACAAAGTGATGTAATGGGTGAATTGGCTTCCATAAGTTCTGTGGTGTTACCATCTTCCCAAATATAAACACATGTATTTAATGCAACAGCTAAAGTCCTTTGTTTAAAATCAATAAGTTTCGATGGATATGAATTGAAAAGATCAGGAGCATCTAAAACTTTATCAACAGCAATGGGTGCTTTCTTTTTGCATGGACTTTGAATTATTTTTGTAGGCGTTTGTGGAGATTTCGAAGTCGATGGCCACTCAGATGTTTGACAGGATTTAATTGGAGATTTTGTGGGAGTTCTATTTTTTGGAGATTTAATTGGAGAATTGAAAAATCTATCTTTATCATATGGAGATTGGTTTTGCATTTTTAGGTCTGAAATGCAGAAGCGAAGGATATGAGCTGATTGTGTTCTCTGTTTAGGTGCCCTAGTGTTGGCATATGGGCTTTTTTGCATTTTATATTTAATACGTTAAGCTTAACGCATGGATTATTTAAAAAGTGCTTTGTAAAATTAAGTCAATAATTATTGAAACAAACTCTTAAATTTAGATCAAATTTTGTATTGTATCCATTATAATCGGTCAGATTTTGTTTTTAATATTTACACACATCTCAATTAAGAATATACTTGATTGAACAATCATGTTCCCTTTTTCCCTACAACTTGATTCATTAAAATGATAATTCCAAAAGCAGTATTAAATAATTTTATAACCTTAAATTATAATCGGAAAAACTGTGAAATAAATTGTCATAATATAAAAACATTCAAAACTAGTATGACATTTTTCAAAATCAATTTTTGTTCAAAAAGTGATAAATTTTGAATGAAATGATAACATGTCACATTAAATAACATTAGGAAACAAACAAGTATCTTCGAAGTACAGCAGTACTTAAAGTTGTTTTTTCAGAATTCCATGATGAAGCAAAACGAAGGCAATGATAATTTTTCCATGAAATTTTATATGAAAGATTTTTTTTGTGTTTCAAAAACATGTTATTTTGATTGTATGGTTTATTAGGTTCGATCTTTTTTCTTATCGGCAAAATATTAGGGGGGCCTCGTGTAAACGGATATCCCTCCTAATTTATAACATCGTTAGCGGTTAATTTTCAGAGTAACGATTAATATGTATTCAAATATATTATTTGAAACGTTTACGAAAAATTGAATAGCCCTGGGGATACCAAAGGATCAATGCGACCAAAAGAAACCAAATACATTACGCCATTAAATATTACACCGGCAAGCATTGATGAACAAGTAAATTTAAAAATCGCTCGTCTAGTTTCAACTCCAATAAATTCTACATCTGTAATTAATGAAATCAGAAATCTAGTTTTTCAAGTGCCAATTTCAGAACTCGAACCATCAACTCATCCGCTCGCAGAAAAGTTATTGGATATTGCCATTAAACCAGGTACGACTGGAGTTACTTCAACACCAGAATTTCGACAAGAGATTCTTTCTTTGTTAGTAACATTAAATTTCAAATTTCAACCAAACACGCATATAGATAAATTGCCAGCATTTTTTAAATTTATTTCTGAAGGAACCATTGAAGAAATGTCTGAAGCTTTATCAATTGTTCGACATTCCTTTGAGACACCCGAAACATCAAATCAATTTTTATTACAAATTGCCAGGCTTTCCGTTTCTGCCGGTAATGTACGAATGAAATGGCTTTTAACTAATTATACGAAAATTGATTATTCGACATTTTATCCATTTCTTTCATTACTTACACTGATATCATTTTGTGCGCGTACGTTTGATCAACTTTCAGAGCATTTTTCACCTATTTTTACCATGATGGAACAATTTATAACCAAAGAATTACCAAACGATACAAACTATAATTCAATTCTTCCACTCCTAGCGCTTAAAGCACGTACCACTCATTATTATACTTTAGCCTCAGATGTTTCATCACGTACAAAATCATCGATGGCAATTTTTGATGCGATTTATAACTTAATTCAACATTGTCCACATTCATTTCAACTTCTTCAAAACGAAATATCATATTCATTTGTATATTTTGTTAATCAAAAGAAAGAACAACCATGGATCGAATCATTAATTAATATATTACCAACAATGATGAATTCATTTATTACAGATCCCGACTTTTATGCGTCACGACAAACATTAGTTTTTAGGTTATGTGAAATTGTTTTACAATCACCAAAATCAGATCTGAAAATTGTTTCATTAATTGTAAATTTTGCAGTCGATTTTTTATTTATTGATAAATTCCCATTAATTCAACGATCAACAAAATTCCATAAATTATTAATCGAAATTAATAATAAAATAAAAACATTACCACCAAGCATTGATATATTTATTACATTATTTTATGGTATTAATAAATTCTTTTTACTTATCGAAAAATCAATTGATAAAATCTTTGATCCTAATAATGATACCACCACAAATTTTAATAATGTTCAAGCTACGATATTATTTGTACAACAATCATTTGAAACACTATTTAAATCACTTGAAATTGCTTCTTCAATCCATATAACATATGAAGAAATTAAATCAATTTCAAATGGTTCTATAAAGACACAATTTACACAACTTGATTCTAATTTAATCATTAATTCATATGTAAATTCATTATATATATTTATACGATTAAGGAATTTAACTAATAAATGTAATTTCCGTTATGCATTTCAAAATATTAATTCATCACCGAATAATAACATGAAAATGTGTATGATTCATGCTAAATTTATTAAGTATTATGATCGAATTCGATGTTTAATTCAATATTTGTTCCAAAAGTTCCCATTAATTTTAGCTAAATGTAATATATTATTAGAAGCACGAATATGGAAAAATGTTTTTATTAAGTTCTTTAATGCAAAGAATTCTATGGTTATTGATTCTTCTTTTATTAGAACATTTTTTTTAGATATACCGAATTTTATACCTTTATTACATACATTAACTGATTTCATTATCCAAGAAATGAAAAGTTCTGTTTATGGAACTATAGTATTTAGAACAGCGTTTAGTATATTTAAAAAAATTAATGAAAGTACAAATTTAACACATGGAGAAATAAATGAAATAAATATGTCCAAAATCTTAGGATATATTAATGGTATTTTACAGACATTTAAAGCAAATATATTTAAAGTATCAAATGTTACTGATACTATAATGTTTATTATTGAATTATTAATATTTATAAATACTTTTTTAAAACAAACAAATCAATTAATAAAAATATTAAATTCCGATTTTACAACAAATATTATTTCGATTTTATCAGAACAACAACATTCTTCTGCATCGATTTTAATACATTTTATTGAATATTTAAATCAAAACTTTCCGAAATTAATAGAAAATGATATAACAATTGATTCATTAATAAAGTCGATTCATAATGAACCTATTAAAGTCTTAAAACTATTAAAAAATATAGGAAAAAGAAATAAGCCTTTAATATATGGTAAAAAAGAACGAAATTCAATAATATTAGAAACGATTTTTAATAATTTATCAAATGCAAATGAAGATGATAAATTACTTTTATTAAAATTCACTAAAAAGTTTAAGTTAAAACGTTGTTTTACACCACAAAGTAATTTATTTATTACACGTTATAGTTTTAATAATAATGAAGTACAAGTACCAATTGATCAAATGATTTATTCGAATGTACATTCATTATTAGATTCGATTGATGATGAAAAACTTTGGTGTTCATTAAAATCGTTATTATTATCATTATTTGAAGAAAATGAATCAGATGTATTACCTAAATATGAAATTATACCATCAGAAACAGATAATTTATTATTTATCTTTAAATGTTTTAATTATGTATCAGCATTAGTAAATAAAAACAAGAAAAAAACATTAGAAATTTTATATGAAATATCAAATACACCAAAAATATTAAGTTATGTAATATGTACAATATTATATACTAAAATTGATTCATTTGATGAGAATGAAATGTTAAAATTTTTTAATCGAATTAATACCAAAAATTATTTCCAAGAATTTATATTAAATTCATTAACAATATTTAGTAATTGCTTTTTAAATTCATACGTTTTCCAATTAAAAATAGCAAATTATTTATGTGATTTTCTAAATTCTTCAATTTTCCATTTAAAATCATTTTTAATTTTTGTCTTAAATATAATTTCTAATATCACTGACTTACAAATTATTGAACCATTTCCTTCAGAACGATTTCAATTTCAAGAACTTTCAGCATTACCAAAGAATGTACAAGATTTAATTGATTATATTAAAAACTTAATAAATGAAGAAACAGATGATGATAAATTACATGAAGAAATGAAGTTTTTATTAGAAGGAATTAATCATGTAAATTGTTTATTATATTCATATACATGTGCTGAATTTGCACGTGAAATTTATGAAGATGAAGAAGTTGAAGAATATGCAAAATTAGTCATTAAAAATCCGATTTATTCGAATAACTTAAATAATTGTAAAATATTATCAATAATGTTAAGAGCATTTCCAAAAATTTATGATAAATTATATGAAGGAATTGAAGAATTAATTAAAATTCCAGTCTTAAATTATAATACACTTGAAATCAAAGAAAAAGAATCATTAAAAGATATCATTTATCCTTTATTAGTATTAAATTCTGATAATATACCAAAATATAAAATAATTTTCCAAGAAATAATTTCATCAAGATCAAAACATATATATTTTATATATTCATTATTTGAAGAGATTTATCATCAATCACCTAAAAAGATCCAAAAACAAATATTACAAATTCTTTTAGATCAATTAAATAATGATGGAATAATTGAAATGAATAAATGGGATAATACAATTGAAAATATTAATAATAAAATTGGGAAATGGGTATCTATACAATATTATTGGCCATTATTATATATCATTGATAAAAATAAAGCAACTGCTACAATCGTATCACAAATATCATTATTAACTAAAGTGAATACATTATTTAATGTTCTTGAATCATTTTATATATTAACAAATCAATTAATTAATAAGGATGTAATTAAATATTTATTATCAATTGATCAATTCGAAAATACAATGGATTCAATAATTTTATTTTTTGATAAATGTGGTTTTGCTATTGATGATAAGAAATATTCGATAATTACTAATGCTTTAACTTTTGCTACTAAAACAGGTTTTAAATATTTAAAAGAATGTTTATTATCTGATTCTAAAAACTCTGTTATATATAAAGCATTAAAAATTTCACCAAAACCTTTAAGGAATAAATTATTTACTAATATAGCATTCATTAAAAGTTCATTAAATTTTAATGATAAACCAAATAAACTTCAATTTATTATTACATCAATAGCTATACAATCAAATGATATTATTACAAATCAAAAATTATTTGATTTAGTATATAAAGTAATATTATCTTCATTTGGTGGTAATGGTTTACAATTACTTTATGTCGATAATTTTATTAATTTCATTATAGAAAATATTCATAAAATACCAAAAGAATATATAATTTCATTAATAATAGAATTAGTTAAACCTGAATCTTATTTATATATATTTTTATTAGAACAAGTTATTAATGAAATACTTAAAATAGATTCTGATTATACATTAAATGATTTCCAAGAATTATTAAATCTTGAAAATATTAATTTATCGATTTTTATTGTACAAAAATTAATAATTAAATATTTACAAATGAATTTAAATGAAATACAAAACTTCATTGATATGATTCAAGATAATCATGAATTATTAATTAACTCAATATTATTATTACAAAACCAACTTAAATATAAAATAATGTCAACAAAAACATATGAATTATATGAGAAATGTATAAATGATAAACAACGACATATCGTGTTTGAAATATGGTCTAAATCCGAATATAATGGTGATTTTGATAAAATGTTTACATTATTTTTAAAAAGTTTCTCAATATATATATCAAATAATCAAAAGAATGCATGTGAAAATATCCGTTTTCCGAATGATGTATCTATTAATTTAATATGTTTAAAAATGTTATATAATTGTATTTTAAGTTATCAAAAGACTCAACCAATAGTAGCATCATTATGGAAAATTTTAGCAAATAATATTTCATCAATCTCAAATCCTTTAACTACAATATGGCCATTACTTTTAAGGCAAACATTAAATTTAAAACCTTTTGCTAAGAAAACTCAAATCGATTATTTAGAACCATTAATTAATGAATTAACAATATTTATATGTTCTTCACCACCGCCACCAAATAAAGAACATTATGTTATAATATATTTTGGTCGATTTTTAATGTATTCATTACGAATGGTTTTAGAACAATTTAATTATGCAGGTAAATGTATTTCATCAATAATTAAATGTGGAATACAATTAACGCGACATTTTGGATCACAAGTACATATTATTCAAATGATAACACAAATGTTAAATGAATTATATCAAAAATCATTAACAGCAATAACGAATAATCAAAATAATCAAAATAGTATTGATGGATTTGATTATTTATTATCAATAATGCCATCAGTATTAGAAGTCTCTATACAATATGATGATACAATTGAATATAAACAAGTAACAGAATTATTATGTAATGTTATTGATAATATTAAATCGAATTCATGGCCTTATGCATTCCAATGTTTATATTGTTTATTAAAGAATAATAAAGGATTTGAAACATTCTTTAATCAAATTAAGTTAATTAATAATGATGAAATTACGAATCGATATTTCTCATTAATTTGGATCTTTTGTAAATCAAATGAATTAAGATCAAAGAATTATTTACCTTTTATATTAAGAATAATTAAATCTGGTAATCATGATATTAATTTAACACAAATATTAATAACAATTGGGTTACAAACTATAATATCATATTCATTTGATTTTACGATACCAATTATAATTAATGAATTAGAAACAAATAAAGAATTTTGTTTAATATTTATAAAACATTTTTTGTCAATCGAAAATATATCTGATAATGATGCAATAGCAATATTAAATATATTAAAGAAGTTTTTATTAACGAATGAAATATTACGAACAAAAGAATCAAATAATAAAATTAAAGAACTTTTAATCGAAGAATCAAAAAGTAAAAATCAAGTTTTAAAAATATTCGGAAGGAACTTTAATCCAAATGAATTTAATAATTTATCTAATTGGGAATTAAGTTTAACATTACCCGAATTCATTCGTTATGATTTTTATGATTCTATTTCAAATGTATCACCATCGAATATATATTTACATCATTCGATGTATGAACATGCATTAAAATATGCTGAAGATAAAAATTCATTTGATTCGGATTTAATTAATTATCTTTCACTTGATCATAAAGTTTTTCCAAATAATATATTAAATAACTTTTCTGATCTGGATATCATATTAAAAACATGTGTAAATAATTTACCACTTAAACCTTTAAATGTTTATTCGGAACAATTTGCAAAGTTTTATACACTTTCATCGATTATTAAATGTATTAATTCTAGAAGACAAAAACCAATTAAAATTAGACCTATTTCATCATTATATCCACCATTTATACATAAATCATTTACAACTATTCGAACTAATTTCTTAAAAATATTCCAACAAAATTTACAAATACAAAATTTGGAAGAATCTCATATTAAAGCGTATAAGAAATCACTTGAATTTTCATTTTCTCAACCACGCGAAATTATTACATCATTAGAAGAAACGATTGATAAAATATCAAAAGATTTTATAAGTTATAAAAAGTTATTATTATCATTAAATAATAGTAATAAAGAATGGGAAGAAATTTATGTTAATGTGATATATAATGGTTTAAAGTTACGGCCGAATAATGATTTGTTTATGGTGTCATTATATAATATATTTAAAAATAATAATAAAGATATCATTAAGAAATTCGAAAAAAATGATTTGTTCCAATTTAATATGTTTTGGAGTTCACAATTCATTTCATTAATAAAAGAAAATCACCAATTAAAATGGTTATTATTATATATACATAAATCATTGTTATTAACTTTAATGGAATTAAATGAAAGAGACGAAATTCTTCCATTTAAGAATATCGTTGATATTTATCCATTATATGAAATCATTGATGAAATAGTTTCATTAAAATTAGCAAAAATTATTAAAAAAAATTCCGAAATTGAAAATAAATTTTTCGAAAGTTGTATTAATGAAAATAAAATAATTGACTTAAGCTTGAAAAATTCTAATCAAATTTCATTATTAAAATCAATTTGTATGAAATGTAATTGTATAATACCATTTACTGAAAATGAAACAATTTATCGAATTGAACCTGTAATTCGAAACTATGAAAATAAAATAATTTTATTAAACATTCAAACGAATACTGGTAAAATAATTAACTTATCTTTAACTCCAAATATACCAATGACAAATAAATTTAATATACTTTGTAAATTTATTAATAGTAGATTAAATAACTTTAATGACACAAGAGAAAGAGGTCAAATAATCGCTGAAATACCTTCGATCTCTATAAAAAATGAATTCTTTTTATCAAAATCAAATTTCATGCCGTTTATAAACGGTCGCGTTGACCGTTATATTGATGACATTGAAAAAGTGGGCAGTTGGCCTATGAAAAAGTTTTACATAAAATGGCATTGTTTGT
The DNA here is from genome assembly GCF_020186115.1 of Histomonas meleagridis. Taxonomy (NCBI): domain Eukaryota; phylum Parabasalia; order Tritrichomonadida; family Dientamoebidae; genus Histomonas; species Histomonas meleagridis. Next base: position 596,017 of record NW_027150805.1, read on the forward strand.
TTGCAGAAAGATATGCCGCTTTATGTTCTATACAGATATTATTAATGGGACAAGTGATGAACCCTTTTAAAATGAGTATTGACGTCGATAACGCTTTGATATCAGCAAATGAAATTCGATCATTTGATGAAAAAAGATTTGTTTTGAGATTATTCGGTAGAATTTCAAAGTTTATGAATGAAACAATGGTGTTCAGACCTTTTAAAAATGGAATATTGTCTTCGTTCTTATGTTACTCTTTCTATAAAATGGAAATTTTTCATGTTTTAAGCGATTTGGAAGAAAACACAAATGTCGCTGAACAACAGATACAGAGAATATCAATTGCGGGAAATGAGCTTGAAAACGTAAACCAAACTCTCGATGCATTGATAAGAAATTCAATGGAAGTCAAAGAACCGTTTGCGCTTCCATGGTTTTAATTTTGTAAATAATCATAATAAATAAATAATTTTTGTTTTTAGAAAAAAAAATGAAATTGAAAATTGCACAAAATGCCTCATGTAATGAAAAAGTGGAAATCAGAATTTATGAAATTTTTCCGAATTAAATTCAGAATGAATATTATTATATTAGAATCAAATATCGATAGATAGCTATATAATTTACTGTGAAAAAAATAATTATTTAAATGATTACATTTTCATTAAATGAGGTATTTCAAGATTTCCCTCTGAACGATTTTTTTTTTTTTTTTTTTTTTTAATTCCAGGCTATATGCTTTTTTACGAACTGATTTAGTAGTATACAGATTTTTATAAGATTTCTTTTAAAACTTCGTTTGAATTATAATTTTGTGTTATCAATATGATAGATGAATAGAATACAAATAAAAATTATTGATATAATGCAGTTACATAACAAATTCATTGAAATGTTATACACAACAAATCTCATGATAAAAATACCATTCAACTCGTATTTTTAAGTTTTACCGATTTTTTTTTTCTTAATTAACAAGTAAATGTTTATATGCTTAATATCATTATTGAATTTTTCTTTTTTAAAATCACTCGCAAATCGATCTTCATCAATATTATTTGTTGATGTTCCCATTGTAAATGTATACATTATATTCTTTTTAATTATGGTTTTCACCGAAACTTTTTGCATCTTGTTCTTCACGTATTTGTTTTCTATTATGAATTACAATCAAAACTATGATAAGTATTGAAATTGATACAATTATGGCAACTTCAAAGCAAACACTTATAATTATGATTGTGCTTTTATTATCACCATCGATATTTTCATTTTGTTATTTTCTTGTAAAGAAATTACTATAATATATGTAATAAGTTGAATATACAACAACAGTATATTCGTAATAAATAAATTCACTCAAAACATAAATTAATACAGAATTCAAATCAGAAACGAAAATGAATTCGAAACAACAAATGAAATTTCATATGACTACGTAAATGCATAGATTTAGTATACATTTGATTTCGTTAATAAATGTAATAATTACAACGAGTTATTACCCAAAAATGACATTTAATTAAACAAATTATATTGTACAAAATCATATTTAAATAAGCCAGAAGTAAAAATTACATAATTTTCAAAAATTTTTATGATTTAATCTTAGTTGCGATAATTCCTGAATTTTCGGTAACTTTTGCTCATGTACTTTAGCTCTTAAAGTTGCCTTTGATATAATTTCCAAATTTTTCATCTCTACAAAATACTACATCTGCAGAATAGTACTATTAAGAAAAACAATGAAATTTTAGTATAAATTTATAAGCTAATATAAAATAAAATGTTGTACTTCTCGTTCTTTATTGTTTGATCTTATTACCATGAACGTACACTCATTTTCATTCAAACGACTTAAGTTACTATAATATATTTTTTTTTTAATAATCCTAATGCCATAATTATATGCAAAATTTTAATACATTTAAAGTAAAACTGATACTTATCATTTGATGTTTCAATAAAAATATTTAAAACTCCAGAAAATGGTATCAAACATGCGAACAAACTTATTCAACCTTTACTGAAATCACTTCTTAATTAGTGTACAGATTTGTATTGAGTGACAGCACAGAGTTTTGATTCGACTTCTTTCTCCTGTAAATTACAACAGCGACCACTATGACGACAATTACCACCACAGCGCCGACGCAGATTCCGACAATCAGAGCGGTGTTGTTATTTTTCTTTTCCCAAATGTCTGCGCATTTGTCGTACGCGTTTTCCTTCATTACATCGAAAGTTCCGAACTTTGAATCATTGTAATAATTAAATGTCATTACGTATTCCAAAGTTACGTTATTGAACGCATTTTCTTCGATTGCAGGTTGCGATTCACCATAAAAGTAAATGCAGTTCAATTTGTTACAATAAGAAAATGCATCGCTTTTAATTGTTTTAACATTTTTACCAATTGTTACTGAGTACAAATTATTGCATTTGTAGAACATACAGTTGTTAATTGTTGTGATATTTGATCCAATTGTTGCGCTGATTAAGTTCGAACATGCGTAAAACAAATTCTTTCCTAAAACTTTCACTGAATTTGGTATTGTAATATCTGTTAATGATCTGCAATATGAAAAAGCGTTTATTTCGATTGTTTCGACATTTTCGCCAATTGTAATCGAAGTCAAATTATGACACGACTGAAATGCGTTATCATAAATTGTTTTTACTTTATCGCCAATGACAATTTTAGTTAAATTAGTTAAAGAAAACGCTGATGTACCTATAGATGTAACTGATTTCGGTGTGTTAACTTCTTTTAATGATTGACATGAATAAAATGAAAAATCTTCAATTGTTCGAACATTATCTCCAATAATAACTTTCTCTAAAGAAGGACATTCATAAAAGATAAATATTCCAATCGATGTAACTGAGTTAGGAATTGTAATACTTTTAAGTCCTGCCAAAGAAAATGCGAATTTTTTAATTGTTTTCACATTCTCGCCAATAGTGATTTGAATTAAATTGGAACATGAAGAAAACGCGTTTTCGCCAATAGTTGTAACTGAATTTGGTATTACTACGTTAGATAATAATGTACAAGAAGTAAAAGAATAATCATCAATTACTTTAACTTTATTACCAAAAGTAATTTGTTCCAAATTCGAACATTCAGCAAATGAATAAATATCAATTGTAACAATTGAATTTGGAATTTGGAATTTTTGGTTTTTGTTTGAAATTGGGAAACAAATTAATTTTGTTATTTCTTTATTATAAAGTATTCCATCATTTTTATTATTCGAATATTTATTGTTATTTTCGGATACTTTAATGGATGTAAGATTTGTGCATAAATAAAAAACTGAAGCGCCAATTGTTTCAACAGAACTTGGAATTGTTATCTCTTTTAATGATGTACATTTACTAAATGCGGACTCATCAATTGTTTTAACATTTTCTCCAATTGTAATTGTTTCTAGTGAAGAACATAAATTAAATGCATAAACATCAATGACTTGTACTGAGTTTGGAATGATGACATTTGTTAATGGTAAACATTCATAAAATGCATATTTTCCAATTGTTGTAACATTTTCTCCAATTGTTACTTCCTTTAAGTTATTACAAGAATGAAATGCATAATCACCTATTGATATAACTAAGTTCGGAATAATAATTTGAGTAAGTTGAGAACATAATTGAAATGTGTAAATTGAGATTTTGTTTATTTTATCACTTAATGTAACTGATAATAAATTTGTGCATTCTTGGAAGCAATATTCATCAATTAATGTTACCGAATTTGGTATTATGACATTTGCTAAACTTGCACATAATTTAAATCCACGAACACCAATTGTTTCAACATTTTCACCAAATTTAATTTCATTTAATTTGGAACATGATTCAAATGAACTGTTTCCAATTGTTTTAACTGAATTAGGAATTGTTATTTCTGTTAATAAGTTACATTCATAAAATGAATAATCTAAAATTGTTGTGACTGTATTAGGAATTTCAAATGTTTCAAGTGATTTCATAGGCGGATATGAAACAATTGTTGTGATGTCTTTGTTATAAAGAATTCCATCATTCGCATTGTTGGAATATTTTGTGTTTTCGGGGGATACATCGATAAATTTAAGGTTTTCATTCGATGAAAATGCGCCAATTCCAATCGATGTTACAGATTTTGGTATTGTTATATTACTTATCAAACAAAATCTAAATGCAAAATCATCAATTGTTTGAACACTTTCCCCAATTATGACTGTTTTTAGACTTCGGCATGATTGGAATGAATTTTTTCCAATTGTTGTTACTGAATTTGGTATTGTAACACTGATTAAACTTAAGCATAAATTAAATGCATAATCACCAATTGATGTGAGTTTGTCATTAAAAGTGATTGTCTCTATCCTGGTGCATCGATAAAATGAATAACTACCGATTGTAGTGACAGAATTTGGAAATACAATTTTGCTTATTTTTGCTAAATGAAATGCATAATCACCAATGGTTGAGATACTATTTCCAAAAGTAATATTTTCAATGTTATAACACGAATCAAATGCTTTTGAACCAATCGAAACAACAGAATTTCCAATTTTAACAGAAATCAACTCAGTCCAATCATAGAATGCTGCATCTGGGATTTCTTTTATGCTGTCAGCAATTACGACAGTTTCTGAAACATTCTGATATTTATTTGTAAATTCTGATGGATTAGATATAGTAAGTGTTTTTGTTGCATTATCAAAAGTCTGTAATGTATGTGATAAAAGTACTGAAAAAAAGAGAAGAATTAATCCTTTAATGAGATGATTCATCAAAAAAATAATTTGACAATCTACAGTTGTTCTTTGTAAACTTTTCAAAATGGCGATTGTTTGAAGTAAATAACCGTAATACCTCACTTTGTCCAACCAGTTATAAAAGTGACAAATGAAGAAATCAAATTGTTCAATTTGTCGAATATTAGGTTAATATAGATTTTCAATATGTCATAATGATATTATTGACAAAACTTTATATTATAAAATACACATAATTTTTTATACACAAATTCTCCTTCTACAACATATTAATTAATTTTTCTAAATATAATTTTAAGTTTATTCATTGTTTTATCTAAACATATTTCGTCTTGTTTTCTTCAACCTTATTTTTATACAATGGATTGGACAAATTGATATTCAATTGTGGGCGAATTTGCAGTCTGCAATGTCTGTTTCTCATTCTCTGACAATATTCGGTTTAAAAAAATATAATATAGAACACTCTCACGAATGCAGCATTTTTAACCTTTGCGTCTAGACACATCTGCCAGTATTCGCCAAGATATTTATTTTTTTTTGTTAGGAGTTTTGAATTGTGGGTAAAGAACGTTTATATAGAACCGTTTAAAATCCGTTATGTTGAATAAGAAAACGATTATAATTCATTTAAAATATTCTTCTAATTTCATCACTCCTCTGACAATTCAGTTTAACCCTAAGGATGAATTCAAGCGAAAGCAAGGTTTGCAGGAACTAGTGAGTTACCCAAAGTATTTGAAAAAATTTAACAATCAAAAATATAACCTGATGATCCAGAAAAGAGCTAATCGCTTTGTTAATATGATTTTTAGTTTCAATCGTTTTAATTTTTTGGCTGGCTTTATTTCATATTTATTTTAATTACCATATCTTTGAAAGATAAATTTATCTTATAAAACCAAATTCAAAATAAAAAAAATAAAAAAGACCACGAATCCCCTGATGTAAGAAAAAAAAGAAGTAAGCTATTTGGTATTTAATTCTTTGCAAGTTGCTCCTTAACAAGTTGTGCACGTTTAGCAGCAAGTTTTGCATGCTTGAAGCGTTGGAAATCGTTCATTTGGCTCTTTGCTGCTGCAGCCTTGAGGTTCTTTCCCCATTTTGTTTCTTCAAATTTTGCAACTGCATCAGCATCCTTAACAGCAGCAGCAACTACTTCTTTCTTAGCAGCGCGCTCAATCTTGACAACAATGTCTGTGAGTTTAAGGCGCTTGATTGGGATCATTTGACGTGGTTCGTTAGTTCCAATAACATCAATCATAACACGTTTGTCATCAACGATATCAACAATAACGGCAAGCTTGTCAGCGAGTGGACCGTAGGAAACAAGTGCAACGCGACCGAATTCAACGAACTGTGTGTAAGGCATTTATCGAAAGGCCAGGCCAAACGGTTATAACGGTTTATGTTAAGGAAAGTGTCATTTAAACGGTCGTTTATCCTCCAATTTGCAAATTTACATAAATTATAATAATATAACCAATTGGGATTACTTCCATTAAATTAAACATAAGTGCATTTACATAACATTTTTAAATTGTCATAGAAAGTTTTAAAAATTTTTTTCGAATAGGATTGTGACCCCCCATAGAACCATTTTTTAAAAAAAATGTTAAAACAACAAATTTAAAATAACTTCAAAATTTAATATGTCATAATCTTTATTGGAGATTTAGTTCTAATGCTGAATTAATATTTTTGTTTTAAAAAACTTTTATGGTAAATCCCTTTTAAATTTGAGGATAAAGTCTTATGTCACAAACTCTAAGATTAATTTTTAATAAGAAAATGAATCGAATAACGAAAGTACCTTTTTAAATCCTTTTAAAAAATCCTTTTTAACAGTTTTTAAATTAAAGAATATATTCAGTTACTAATGTTTTTTTCATCACTTTTATAAATGTATCTCTTTCTTTTAACACTTTCTTTTGCTAAAAGCATCGAAATACCTGGTGTTAAGTCAGCATTAAACAAGGTATCAAAGTTCAATCAAAAAATTGATAAAATAAGTAATGCAAAAATTCCCCCAATAGAATCATGGATTCAACATAATTCAGAAGATTTTGAAGATGGTGATTTCGAAGATGAAGATATTAATAATAATTATAGATATTATAATGAAGATAAAATGGATGATGATGAAGATGAAGAACGATTTAGATCTAGATATTCAAAGAGATTTAACGATAAAGGAGATGATGAAGAAGAAAGATATCAATCTAAATATTCAAGAAAGTATATTGATGATGAAGATGAAGACGATGATATGTATCAACACAGATATCCAAGAAAACTTTATGATGAAAGAGAGGATGAAGAAGAAAGATTTCAAAATAGAACTCCTAAAAAATTTGATAATGAAAAAGAATTTGAAGATGAATTAAAATCTCAAAATCCAAATAAGATAAATAATGAAGAAGAAGATAAACTCCTTAAGAAACAAATGAAAAAAGAAAAGAAAAATAAAAATAAAAACAAAAAGCAAAATCCTTCTTCACCAAAAACAGCAAAGAAATCACTTTGGGGTAAATTTAAATCCAAGGTATCAGGGAAAAATAAGAATCCAATGAAGAAAATACTTTCTAAAGGGAAGAGATCAGGTTGGAAGCGTTAAGCTTTCTAATAAAAAGCTGGATTATCCTTTTATTTAATTGATTCTTTTGATAACCCATTAAAAATTATTTACTTATTATTTTTCTTTACTTAGATATCACTAAATTTAAAATTAGAAGATTAAAATTTTTTGCATATGAAGCACCGCGAATCGTGTATTAAAAATGAATAATGAGAATTTATATCATTCCGCTTTATAAAATTTATAGTTATGATTTCTTTTAAATTAAAATTATTTGATGGAATTCCATCACAAAACTTGGTAAAACTTCATAAAGTGGAGTTTAGTAAAAATAATAAATCAAAATCATATTCTGAAAATAGAATATTTATTTATACTTTTTTTTTTTTAAAGTTCATTGTATATATTTTAAAAGTAAAAAGCATTAATATTAAAATTTATTTCACTTGAATTCTTTTAAAAAATTGATCAGAACAATTATAAAAATTTCTTTTGTTCTCAGAGTTCATGAGTGCTTCACTAACAGTTCTATGAAAACTTTCTTTTGGCAATGCGGGTAAAGCCAAATATGGATCTGTTTCAATTGGAGTATATTGGAAAGCAAAATCATTCCCTTTAAAAGAAATTTGATTTGTATTCCTTTTTCTTGGACTTATTTCACTTGAAACATAAATATTATCTGCTTTATTTGGATCTTCTGGATTTGCAACAACTTCAATCCCTTCATCCGTTTCCTGAATTTCTCCATCTGTAATTAGTTTTTTATAAAAAGCATTACATTGATATCCAACTCTTCCTGGGATATATCTGGAAAACAACCCCCAATGCCCAGATGTTGGTGGATGTGCTTTTAATGCTTCAATGAATAATTGTTTTTCATCTTCTGTCCAATGCCCTAATTTCCTTTCTTCTCCAGGTAAAACATGACGGTAGAAAAATCCATTTGGATTTGATTCTATTTGCATCCATGCTTGTTTCTTACATGAAGTCCATGAATCAAAATCATCTGGTGTTTTCATATCAGCCAATTTGATGGATGTAAATGTGTCTATTTCTGAAATATTATTACGGTCAATTAAGGGTGAAGAATATACATCATTATCTTCAGCGCTCATCTAGTTTCTTAAAAAAGGTGATTTGATTGAGATTTTGACTTGGCGGGCGCCAATACAAAATAACTGTTAACGATTTTTGGGTGCTCTGAAGTTAGCGCCAATCCCCACTTTTTGTATACAATCCATTTCAAATATAAAATAAAGTTCACAAAGAAAAGTTCATCAAAAAATATTTCGAACATGTTCAATCTCATTTAAAAAAATCACTTTTAATTCATTTTTATTTATTTTTTTAAAACAAATTAATCGTTGAAAAAAGTACACCAAGTACAATTAATAACATGTTAAGAGTAAGTCCAAATGGTGCGCTGCTGAATGTATTGAAAGAAATGCAATTTTTATCAGGATCTTCTTTTTCTGGTGAATTTACAAGTTTCTTAAAGTCTTTGAGGCTAAATCCTTTAGGTACGATTCGATAATCCATATAATAAGCATTTTTGCATTCCCTATAAATCTTTTCTGCAAATGAACCACACAAAGAAATTGATCTTATTGGAGGTAAACTTTTATTTTCATGATTTACGATAAAAGAAATATCTTTTATTTGAGGATGACAAATAGCACAAGGAATATAACGAATTAAGTTATAACATCTTGGGTAAATCTTAAATTTGTAGTTATTATAATGCCCTGAAATCTGAGTCATTTCAAATAGTGATATTTTATATGAGTCTGGATCTTTATACATACAACATGTTTCAATTTTTTTATTTACATACATCGGACATGCTTCTTCAAAATCTTGATGTTTTCCTGCAACATAAGATTCTGAAGGAATAGGATTATAATCTCCATTGTTATATTTTATTCGATTGACACCTGAAAGAAACATAAATAGAGGCATTTGAAGGTTGAGCGGGTTTTTATCTCCATAATATCCAACAGGAGAATAAAAATTAATAAAATAATTAAGTGGTAATTTACCGTATGTTTTTGCTTCTAAATCATCTCGAAGAAGAGATGCACAATCACCAGATATGATTGTTTTTAAGAGGATCACTACAAACATTATTTTTTTCTATTTTGTTTTTAATAGATAAAAACAAAGGAAAAAGTTAATTGAGGAAACTAAATAAGATAAAAATGTTTTATATTAAATACATTTTTACATGAATTTTTTATTTTTATTAGTTTTGATTTTTTAACATTTTTATTATATTAGTTAATTTATTTCCTTTTGCAAAATAATACTTCAATTTTAAGAATCATTTTCTAAAAATTTTATTAATGAACAAAATAACATATATACAAACATATTAACATTTCCCAAATAAATTGACAATAAAAAACTTTTCACTATTTAAGACTTATAGTCTGAGAATAGAAGAATGATTAAAGAAGCTGTTGAATGATAAATTTTGACTTTGAATAGTTTACAAATATTCGACCATTTTTTTCTGGAATGCTTGCTCCATATCGCGAACAATTAGACAAGATGAAAATTATTCTTGGTTCTCAAAGTCCTCGCCGTAAAGAACTTTTATCACCTATACTTAATTTTGAAGTTGTTCCTTCAAATTTCGATGAATCCACGATAAATCCTTCACAATTTCCAAATCCAAGTGAATTCGTTCGAGTTCAATCAAGGAAAAAATGTGAAGAAATAGCAACACGTGTTACAGATGCAGATATGATCATAACTGCGGATACAATTGTTTTTATTGATAACCAAATTTTGGGAAAGCCAGGTACACATGAAAAGGCATATGAAATGATTTCCAAGCTAAGTGGACGATCTCATTCTGTTGAAACAGGAGTATTTATTCTTATGCCAAAGTTGAACAAATCTGTTTCTTTTTCTGTTGAAACGCAAGTTTTCTTTGACGACCTTCCTGAGGAAGTTATTCGTGCATACGCAGATTCAGATGATCCACTTGACAAAGCTGGTGGATATGGAATTCAATCAGGCGCTGTCTCTCTAATCAAAAAGATTGATGGTGATTATTCCAATGTAGTTGGGCTCCCAATTCACGAGATATGTGTTCAAATAGCAAAGCTTTTAAAGCAATAAAACTGATTTAAATTGGTAACTTCTTTTTATTTGGCTTCGTTGTTCTACAATCGGTATTTTAATTTGATGAAATAATTTGAAATTTTGAAAGTAAAATGAAATATTCAAAATTTAAATATTAAAAATAACAGAAAGATTTTTAAGGACTTGGAGTAACCTGAGTTTTTTTTGAGAATTCATAAATTCTTAGTTTTGCTTCAGTACTGAAGCGTGTGAAAAAGACGTTAAATATCCAAAAAGTGCCAATGAGCCGGATAAGAAGAAGAAGAGAATTAGCACCACCACAAGGTTGGGATGAAGTCAAAGATATGGTAATGGAATTAAATGAACAAATGCGTAACGCTGAAAATTCAGAAGATACTGCTGCTTCAACTCAAGAACAAATATGGGCAGTCATGCGTCTTAATTGGAAACGATCAAGACCAATTTATGAAATGCGTTGGAAGAAGCAAACTATGTCCAATGAACTTTATGAATGGATTCTTAATCAAGGCTATGCAGATCGAGAACTAATTAATCAATGGCGTAAACCAGGTTATGACAGATTATGTTGTGTCTCCTGTATTTCACGAAACACTGATCAAGGTGGTGTTTGTATTTGTCGTGTTCCACGAAACCAACGTAGTAATCGAGATCTCAAGTGTCATAATTGCGGGTGTCCAGGCTGTTGTTCTGGTGATTATTTAGATTCATCTGAATATTCCGATGAAGAAGAAGAAGAAACAAAAGAACCCCAAACAACAAAATGATATAAAACATATGTTTACTGATATATTCTGAATTTCTATAGTACGATAGCGTTTTTCTGGTAAAAACGATTTTTTGATCATTGAATTTTCTATCGGCTGTATTTATGACAGCAAAAATCTTGTGTCGAGCAAAGATTCCCTTGCTAATCTTGCTCTACAAATCTTTCTAAATATTCTCACTAACAAGAAGTCTATTATAAAGACTATGAAAGCAGCTATACATGTTGACTCTAAATGTATATCAATCACACAAAATAATAACATATAAAAAATTATTAATGAAAACTCAACACCGCCTAAAAGTGTTTTCTTATAATTGTCATCTTTAACAGGCTTTAAAACTGTCTCATTTAATACTGTAGGCGGCGCATTAAACACAACTTGTAAAAATCCGGGTTGTAATACAATATATTTGTTTTCGGTTGATGAGCCATCAAATGTTTTTTGTAAAAATTTGTTAATTTCGTCATAACTTTCTAATGTTTGACTTGAAAGTTCTTTTAACGAAACCTTTAAAGGAAATGTTTTTTGACTCTTTTGTAAGACTTGTGAAATTTGTTGATATTGTTGATAAAAGTCATTAGCGAAATAACACTCGAAAACTTGTTCCTTAGATCCAGCTAGTAACCCTCTAAGGCCTACAAGTCCTTCATGTTCTTCGGAAAGATTTTGTGATAATTTTTTCATTTCGACATCAGTATGACTATTAACTGATCTACCATGCAAGTAAAACCCATGTGCAGTTGAAGTCGTAATAAATAATGAAATATTAGACGTAGTGCATAAATCCAAAAAATTGTAAAATGGGTTACCCCAAAAACGCCGATAGAAAATATGTGTCCAAATGTATTGAACGATAATCATTCCGAGCCAAAAGATAGTCGAGATAGCATAACGTAACATCCAATAACTTGATCCAACGTCAATTAAATCAGTTGTAGGTATAGGAATTGAAAGAAATTCCAAATCTAATCCTTCAAGGCAAAATGTTATTACTATTAATGTGAATGGTACACTATATGAACGTATCGTAAATATTCGATTTAACTCATTCGCAACATTAATTCTTCGCCACGCTGATACAGGAACACCTTCGCTCGATGGCGATTCCCAATCCATTAAAAAGAAATGGTTCATAGGTTGAACAAAAAACATTTTTATTAATGAAGCAGCGCCTTCAAATGCTAACGCACAATATAAAAAGTTTCTCAAAATTGTAAATTCTAAAATATCCGAATCAGGTAAACACCAAAAAACGAATTTTTGGAATTTATAAAAAATAAAAACAAAAAGAGAAAAGCCAAATGATGTAATGAAAAAGAATAATGCAATCGTGTCTAAAAATGAATAAACAATTTCAAGGAAATTATTCGATAACATATTAAAACGTCCCTCAGTCATGACATTAACAATAATTCGAATAATAGCAATAATCAAGGCAAAAACAGCTAAAATAATAACAAGAATTAAAAAGACTTGTTGGAAGGTTTCCATGTTCATGGAATAATGAACAAAAAATTGGAAAAATGGATGTTGATTCGAGTTTTGATTCGATGAAATCTCGGCGGTTTTGTACGTTAAGTCGGATTTTGGAATTTCTCGCCTTTCGAGAGAGATAATAGGCGGGTTAATACGGGATTGGTCTTCATTTTGAATGACAAATGTTATGTTAGTTCTATTAAGAATTTGGATTGAATTTGTATTATTATTCATTATTGAAAAACGGCGAACACTATGGGTATCACGTTGTGCGTCATAGTAATACCAATTAATTAAAACGGGTATTGGACGAATGATTATATATCCATTTGAATCAACTCCATCTTCAAAAAAAGGTTCATAAAAATCAGTAGGCTCGGAATCTTTAAGTCTTGTGAGATCAAAAAAGCATTCACATGAATAATCAGATCCAAATTGACGCCATAACTGACCAATATTATTCTTTTGAGAACATTTGTTTAACTGGAAAGTAAGTGGTTGGAAGCCTTTAAAAACTCCGTCCCATGTATATGTTGCTAGATAAAATTGAGTAACTTCTGCAAATTCAAAATGTGATAGAATTATTTCTTCTGATAAAACATATGTAAGATCAAAGTTGACAGGGTAATCAATAAAAGGACCATCTTGTGGCCAATTTTGGTATTGATGTCGATTAAGATTACTTCCAAATTGTGGAATATCTGTTAACAAATTGTAAGGAAATTCATTTCTAGAATAACCAAATTGACTAACAAGATTAGAAATAAATTGGATAGACCTTGGATATGGTAAAACAGAAACAGTTGAAAAGTAAGCAATTAAAAGATCATATGCTGTTCGACAAAATTCTTCTGTCATTTCGTTGGTACCTATTGTCATAGAACAAGCATCATCAGTTATAGTAAATCGTACAGAACTTATTGAATTGATACTTTGAATAGCAGCATTATAAGTTTCGTCTGAAATACATAAATCATAAATTATATGATTTGGAGCCAAACATTCATTTGTTTCTATAAAGTCTGTTCCATTATATGAAACATATGGCTGTGTATGACAATAGAATATATTTGGATTTGATTCACAACTAAGACATTCATATCCATATGTATCAAAATATTCTCCATCCTCGCATTCTGTTTTTAAAATAGGCATGTTATCTGGAATTGATCCAGATAGAGAAAGGAGAAAGAAGAACATATTTTTAAGAAAATACGTTTTAAATTCAGATTTTAACGTTCTCAAGGAACTTGTTTAACGTTCTCCAATTGGACATGGAAAACCCAATTCGATTAACTACATCACATCTCCCGAGGACAAAGGAAAGAAGAGATAAAGTCCAAATTCCAATTGGTATAATTTTTGATCCTATTCCAGAAAATTTAACAGTTTATGATTGTGAATTACCTAAATGTACAAAATGTAATGGATATCCGATCCCAGAATCACCAAATAAATGTCCTTTTTGTGGGTCACCAATTCCAAGTATTAACTTTCAAATTCCATCAGATGCAGAATGGAAAATACAATCAAATAATGTACCAAAATCTATTTTTTTAATTGATACCTCATTTGTTCCTCAAGATGGTGGATATTTTACTTCCATTCTTGACACCATATTAAATTCACTTCCTCCAAATGCAATAAATATGGCTTTTGTTACAATTACTACAGAGTTATGTTATTTACTTCCAGGTGGCAAAATTGGTATATCTCCTGACCTTGAAGGAACAGTTTTACCACCAAATGCATTTCTTAAAACAAAACCAGAATCATTAAATCCTTTAATTTCATTTACACATAAATGGAAAAACCCGGATATAATTGCTGCCCTTGATATGCTATCTAATGTTGTTGGTTCTTTTGGTCATATTTTTCTTTTTCTTACATCTTCTCCATCATCATTTTCTAGAATTGGTGCTGAAACAGAATCTAGTGCATTACGAGGGTCTAACTTTAATGAGAGGCTTCAACAAATTACCAAAAAACTTCAAGTTCAAAGTGCTAGTATTGATACATTTGTATTCAAAAAAATTAGTCGAGATGTTGATTGTACTTCTCTTAATAAAATGTGCTCCATTACAGGTGGTAGGCTATTTTATATGAATGCTAATCAAGAATATGAACTTGTTAATTGTTTAACCAATTTTCTTCATTTCAATCAAACTATTTGTGAATTACGGGCATCTGATGATGCAAAAATCTTGCCATCGCTTGGTCTATATCAACACCATCCTTCTTCTTTCCAAGCAACGTCACCGCAATCTCTTGTTTTCCCACTTTTGCTTCCCGAAGTATTGAAAAAACCGTTAACGATACAAGCGACCGTTAAATACTATGGGATTGATGGAACCTTTCATATGCGGGTTTATTCACGTACTATACCAGTATCCGATGATCTTTCTTTGGTTATAAATAGCTCATATGAGCCATCAATTTTTAAATATATTACATGTTCTTTACTTGATTTATTTTATCATCAAAATTCATCAATGGAACAGATGAAAGATCTGGCCTTAGGATTTTTAAAGCCGATCTTCTTTTCATATAGATATCATATATCTCGTAGTCCAAATCGATTTTCAAATTTTGTCATGCCCGATTCCCTTAAATTATTACCATATCATGTCTTGGGGCTTCTTAAATCCACAGCCTTTTCCCGGTCAATTTCATATGATGATCGTGGTTATGAATTAGGATCATTAAATTTAATGCGACCTGAAAAACTTTTAGAAATTGGCTTTCCACAAGTTATGGAGATTACGTCCTACCTTAAGGGTGAAGGAGATATACAAATATTATCGCTTAACGAAGGCGAACTGACAAATGATCGATTCGTAATTCTTTACGATGGATTCAATAGCTATCTATGGGTTGGAAGCAAGATCGACAAAGAAATCTGTAAAAAGGTTTTCGGCGTCCAAAATCCAGATTTGGTGAATCAAGTATTGGAAGATGGCGACGAAGTGTTAAGTCGATTCAGGTCATTAATGAGAGGAAATGTTCGGATATTTAAGGAATCGACATCGAATTTACTTGTGCTGTACGACAGATTGGTGGAAAGGGCAAGTACGACACTTCCGTCGTATCAGCAGTGGCTAATACAGTTACACAGAATCACATTACCAAGAGAACAGTACTAGAAAAAGGATATAAATAAATATTCACTTTCAACTATAAATAATTTATAGTTAACTTTAAAGTGTAATTTCTTTGATATATTCTTTAAATTACATATTTATTAATGTACAAACTTCTAAAGATTTGAATATAAAGGGACCAGAAAAAACTGTCAGCAGAGGAAGTCTGCCAACCAAAATTATTTAAAAAAATATACAATTAAATTTCCCAAATGTTTTATCTATTTTTTTAAAAAAGAGAATAATTTAAAATGATTGCAATTTTTTATTGATTTCCTTTTTCGATTTTTTTGAGGCGTTGAGTTAACGCATTGACAGGTTTTTCGATTCCCTTTAAGTATTTTTTGAAGATTTTTTTGGAAATAAGAATCAATTTTTGCCGATACAAAAACAGAAATTGAAAAGAACACAAACGCCTTAAAAAAATTATCCAAACATTTACGTAATAATTTTATGATTTATAAGAATTTATTTACTTATAAAGAATCGTATTGTTGTGGATCGCTTTGGTACATATTATCCAAGTTTACATCTTTCTCTTGCTTCGCGGCCCAATCCGCAATGAGCATGTAATTTGGCTGTTCCTTGTAGTCGATGTGATTTGTCAAATTTTCGCTTTCGAAGTAAACAACGGATGGAACGGTCAAACGTACATCAGATCTGAAAGACGGTGTTTCCTTGTACACATCATAGATGGACCATGGAATCTTTCCGCCCGAATAAAGGATTTTTTCAGCTGCGGCAACTGCTTCTTCAGTAAACTCAGCACATTTATCACTTCCCCTTAAGGTGAAGATAACAAATAATGGGCCATTAACAAGGAGATCTTTCATTCCAAGTTCATTTACAAGTGCAATGCGATCAAATGCTTCTATTGGCGTTTTGATATACTTGAAAGGTAAGTTACCATCTGAAAATTGAGAAATATCATCACATTCAGCATATCCTATTTTGGAAAAGTTGGTTGCAATACAAAGTTGCTTGGGTGCTTTGTCATAACCGAAAAGTGTCAAAAGTGCATTCATTTGTATCGGCTTAGCATAAACCATTGAAATCTTTGACTTGTCAAAAGAAATTTCGTTGAGCGAAGGAATCTCAGAATCATCGTCAATAAACTTAACAAGTGTCTTCTTAGAGTGTCCATCTTTTTCAAAGAGTGAATTCATATTGTATTTACGAACTTCTGGTTTGGGAAGAGATTTATACCATGAGATCATTTCAGTGGTAGTGGGTTCGCCAATATAAACTAATGGTTTGCGATCTTGGTTTCTGTAAAGAACTAATGATGGGAATCTGAAATTCCATGATTTAGCTATTTTTTCATCAGAAATTCTTAAAAATTGAACATGCTCGTGAATAGCTTCTGACAAGTCAATTGAAGCTCTACCAAATTTGGTTTCATTGTTTGAAAGCATAAAAATAACATCTGACGAATCATACTCATCTATTCTTGTTCTTCTATAAACTGCATCAATAGACTCGGAATCGCTAACATCAATATCAGTGAAATGTTGTGATATAAACGAAGAAATGAAACGATCCATATTATCAGAAGAGAATGATCCTATGAATTCTTTGATGTCTGTCTTATTTGAGATGTGGTATAAAGCAGGAAATCCAGGGATTGCAAATTTTCTAGCTGTTTTATCTCCACTAATGATTGGAATAACATAAAAAATTGCTTTATCTTTATATTTTCTAGCAACCTCTATAAATCTGAGATATCCTGCATCAGGTATACGATTATTGTCTGCGTGTAAGAAAAGGAAACAATTTGGAGTTTTTTGTAAAGATTTTTCCCAATCCTTATCGAGAATTTTTCTAAGGAATGAATCATCAAGCTTGACTCTTGACATTACATTTGGAGTTGAAATACTGAGTTTGGAGAGTGTAACCAATAAATTTAAAACAAACATTTTTTTTGTTTATCCAAAGTGACAAGTTTACAAAATAAACGGCTTCTTTGTTTCAAATGCTTTTTGGCATCGCAGATTAACTAAAAATATGTTGTTACGCTTTGCGAAATTGATAAAAGTACACCTATTTCATCTCTATTAAAAAAATTCGTTAAGTATAAACTTATAAAATATTTTTTATTCATAATTTCCATTTTTTTTTAATTATCACATTTAACTCCAGACCCCAATAATAAAAGCCTTTATTATAGTATTTCTTTGGTGTTCATGAGGCTGTCGATGAATGATTGACCAATATTTTCATAATTCTCGTTAGGTAAAAATGTGAATTGATTCATATGTGATAACAGCATATCAGTAACTTCTTCTGGTGATGTAAAGACTTGAATTCCAAGCCATTTTTGAAATGTCATCTGATTACCAAATGGAAGTGATATTGAAGTAATGCGTTTTACACTATGTGTCATTAAGAAAATGTTCTTTTCGAAAAACCTGCGAACACATTCAGTTAAATCACCCAATTTTGATGAAATATATAAAAAATCTTCAATTGACATTCCCATTACGTTATCAAAAATTGGTCCAAACCCCTCAACACTTAACGCATTTCCGCCATCAACTTTAGATATTGTAAAATAGAAGTGCCATATTGGTCTTAGATCTTCATAAGACATTTTACATTCAGGACATTCAAGAAAACCATCTATGTTTTGGGAGCAATTATCACATCTCCTGCAATTAAAAGCAGGTATACATTTTAATGCTTGGTATTTTTCCATTTGGCTAAAATAATTAATCACAAAAAAGTTGACAATTTTGTGAGCTCACAAATTTTACAAATAAAAAAATAATTTTTGTTTGTTTTTTAAAAAAATTACAAATAATTTTTAGTGACCATTAAAACTTATAATTGGCAAGAATAGTTCAAACAATTCTTGGTGTTCGGGGCATAGAAGATTTTGTACATTTTTTATTGTATCTTCTCGTGAT
Organism: Histomonas meleagridis; assembly: GCF_020186115.1. Classification (NCBI taxonomy): domain Eukaryota; phylum Parabasalia; order Tritrichomonadida; family Dientamoebidae; genus Histomonas; species Histomonas meleagridis. Next base: position 614,749 of record NW_027150805.1, read on the forward strand.
TGTTGGTGTCTGTTATACAAATTTATTTCAGATATCATTTGATTAAAGTCACTGTAGGTAAGTTCTTGTTTTGCAGTTTTAATAAATAATGAACTTTTAGATGTACCCGTAGTTGGAGTTTGTGATGGTTTAGTTCTTTTTGTTGAAGGGGAGTGAGGCGTAGAAAATGATTGTTTTGAAATTGATTGTTTTGGTTCCAGTTTTATAAATGATTCATATTGAGGTTCTGGTTCTGGTTGACTGCTAGATATTGCATCTTGTTGATCAAGGAGACCTTTCAGAGATTGGTTAAGTGAGATAAATCGCGATATTTCTTGATCTTTTTGTTGGAGAGTACGTGAAATAGAAGAATTTATTGTTCGAAGTCTTACAGCTTCTGCATTAGCATCTTCGTATGCAATCTGTAATTGTGTATTTTGCTTTTCTAATTGTTTGATTCTTTCTTGTAAATCCTGGTTTAAGGCTTCAAGTTCTGTAACCCGGTTTTGCCACATCCTTGATGATGCTGATTGTTGTTGCTTAAATGATTTAACTGCTTTTTGTAATTGAATCAAAGCTGAATTAAGTTCTTCTTCGGCGCCTAATTCCATCCTAAAAATAAACGGCCTTGACGGTTATTTCTCGTTTTCCTTTTTCTTGCCGAAATTTCCATGTATAAGTTCTCATTTTGCTATGATCGTCAATGAAATTATTTATAATTTAGATATATATATATATAAAGAGAAAATGTAGAAATTGAAGATAATATTTAATTAAAAAACATTTTAGTTTTGATCTGCTCTGTAATCATCAACTTTAAATTCATCTGTTTCTTCATATAAGACATCACGAATCTGCTGTAAGAGAGGGTGTTTCCATTGATTTTGAACACCCAATTTTTCCAGTAGCCATAGTTTAGAAAGATATATTTGCTTTTCATAAAGCAATCCAATCATTCCCTTTTTTAATTCTGTATCAGCCTCTATATAAGCATCATAACCTTCAAGCATTGCATTTAGCCTTTTTAGTTGATCTTGTGTTATTTTCACTTCTCCGTTGTCTACTTTTGTTTTTAATTCTTTTGCACGTTGCCAAATTTCTTCTTCATTTGTTTTGTCTGCTTCCATTAATTCCAAATTAGGAACCGTTTAAAAATTCATAGTGGCAGAAACGGTTTTATTGACGGTTATGGTCTGGCCTTTATCAAGATGGGACGCAAGAACATCACAAAAGCTCGTGAATCCATCATTAGCAGCCTCAGCCTTGTTACCAAATCTGGAAAGTACAGCCTTGGCATTGAACAGACTTTAAGAACACTCCGTTCAGGTCAAGCCAAACTTGTTATCTTTGCATCAAACATTGCTCCATCACAAAAGTCCCTCATCGAATACTATGCTATGCTTAGCCAATGCGATATTCTTCCTTTTGATGGAGATAATGTAGATCTTGGAACAGCCTGTGGTAAATATTTCCGTTCATCTGTTATCACAATCATTGATGCAGGTGAATCTGAAATTCTCAAAATGATCAAGGAAAAGTCCGAGTAAACACAAAATGATAACTAATTTTATTTTTTGATAATTAGTTTATTTCAATTTATTGCAAAGTTGTTCGCTTATACTCACAAGTGGTTCACATTACCTGTTTATAATTATGAAAGTTTTTCAAAGAGATTACATTAATTTGTGATAAAATCTGTTACTTATTTTTCTCTTTTAATACGTACTAAATAACTAGAGTGGAATTAGTACATTCCATATTTTCAAAATTTTATTGTGAATCTTATAAATTTTTTTGTGAATAAATTGATTATGAAAAATTATAAAAACTTGCCAAACTCCTTTATTAAAAACGTTACTACTTTTAAAGGAATATTCACCAAAAATCAATTTTATTTTTTGATTTATTGAGTCCGAAATTAGCCTTAATTTGAGCTAGACAAATGCTTTTCTCCTAAGTCCTCCAGGCACTGAGAACTTGATAGAAATGCGAGCATTATAAATTGATGCTCCGTCCATTTCTTTGAACGCTTCAGCAGATCCTCTTATATCCCAATACTCTATAAAACGCTGCATTGGCTTTTGTGGCGTTCCACGAATTTGTTTTATTTCGCCGAATTTCGAAAACACTTTGGATAATTGCTGATTATTTATCGAAGGCGTCAAATGAAATAGAACAATTGTCCCATTGTTAATTGGTTCTGATCCAGGGAGAGACTTTGGAACAGAATATTTAACAGTAATTTCACGATCTCCTATTTTCATTCCATTAAACATATCATGGAACATTACTGAATGCCTTAAATCAAAGAATTCCATATGGACAGATCCATCACTGTTCATTTCGAAATAATTCAATACTGTTGGGGGATTTATTAATTCATGCATATTTTCTTGTGTAAATTTTTTTTCAAGATTATAAACCTCAACAGAGCGGCTTTCAAGTTCGGAAGGAGATGTCACCTCTCTATCAGGTCTATTGATTACAGGAATTGGTGGATTTGGAGGTGCTTCAAATGTAGGGATCTTTAACAAAGAGTACTGGTTAAGATCATTTGGTGAAAAGCTCCTCCCATAACTTGGAGGAGTTTCGATGAAGAATCCCCAGTCTTCGTCTGTTGTCATTGAAGAAATGGAATGAAACGTTATATACGGTTATGCTATTCAAATCTGAAGAAGAATTGAATCGCAAAAATTTTATGCGGGAGTTGTAAAATCAATCTTTACAGCTGTAAAGCTTATAATTTAATTGAAAATTTTGAATGGTTCAAAATTTTGACTTTTTGTAGGCACAGTTCGAGATTTTGTGTAAAATAATTTCAATTTTTCATTTCATACCATTAATTCTTCGCTTATATAATGATATTATCAATATGTTTTTATAACAATACGTGAAGGCGTGCTTCTTATTTCGGACAATAATTAAATTATCAATATTTAACAGGTCTATTATGTGGATGTAAGAGGTGTTCGAAGGACAGCAGTCAATTGAACCAGAAGATTTTTACACACAATTTTGTGATGTTTACACTAAGAAATTTCACGAACAATTATAAAAAATGCCTCTTGTCACAATAATTTACATCACTAATAATAAAATGCCTTTTTTTAAAACGTATTGATTGATACTAATTTATCATTACCTTTCATACTTTTTTTATCAATCCAAAACAGGAAACCATCCAATCTTTTTTCTTTGATGGATGTTACCAGAATGTATTTGAATCAATAGAAAAAGTCAACATTTTAATTTCAAAGCATTACACAACCTCCTCACATCTTTTATCGTTTAGAGGACGTTTATTATTCACAAAACCGTTTAAGGAAAGCGATGGAACCAGAAAGCCGCACAATTCTTCCTATCTTAACTCTGAGCCCAAAAAAAAGATATTACTTGTTGGAAGCAGAACCTTATTCAAACGAAATAATATTAAACAAAAAAGATGTTATTGATGGAATTAATAAAAATCTCTTAAGATTATTCGGAACTGCAGAAATCAACAATATACCAATTGATGTCATCGAAAAAGATACTAATATGTTTGTTGTTTCAACAGACATATCAAAATCTGTCGCTCTTAGATCTGGCTTATTATTATCTCCAAACAATTCGCGAATTCATAACTTTAGAGTTCTTTCTGAGGCATCCTTTCTTCAATCCCTTTTACATGATAGTCGTCTATACTTCTCACCTTTGCTATAATATGATGTTTTTTTGGTATAAATAAGTAACTCATTTCCCGAGAATTTATTAAAAATAAAATTTAACATCTCTAATTGATCCAAAAAGGCCATCTAAAAAAATTAGGAACATTTTCTGATAAATAAATGTTAATATTAAGATATTTTTTTGATCAGAAACAATATAGGAAATTTTAAAATAATTTTTATGCACACACATTAAAAAGATTAATTATTTAGATTTATCTCTCAGATTATGTCATTTATTATTACGTTAAATGTGATTATCTGCTACAGAAAAACAATTAACAAATGAGATTCTTTCCACAATTCATTAAAGCCATTTCTTGTAAAATTTTTTTCATCATGAAAAATGCTTTTTTTTAAGTGCAATCATTTTTGCATTCTCTTCCAATTATCTTCAATAACCATCCATTTTTAGAGTAGAGGTATTCATAAATACATAGCCCCTGTAAGGATACTGATTATTGGAACGTTTACATCTTTTTCTTTGCTTGTGATGCGTCAAGATTGTGAGTCTTATTTCAAATAAAATCATCCTCAAATTCCCAAAAGCAATAACTTTTCAAAAGGAAATGTGGATCAGCCACTGAAAAATCAGTGCAGATAAACGGTTTGCCTCAATTATTGTTTTTGTTTACATTAAGTTTGAAAGATTTCAGCGGTTTTTGCTTGGTCCTTTGCCGATTCAAATACCCACAAAGCAAATGCTTCCAATAAATAGAGGAGAGGCTCCGCATACTAACAAAGAAGTTGGTAAACTTGGAGATGTTAAATATTATAATTCTTCTTATACATCTTTTCCTCGTCATGAACTTAATCCACCTGACCAAGACTATGCTCGTGAACGTTTTAATGCAATCAATCACAACACAAAAGAAGGTGTAAAACCAATGACCAAAGAAGAACAAGAATTCGAAAGAAGTTTAAATTGGAAATTAATCAAAAAATTCACAATGGCTATCTTCAAAATGGATGTAACAAGGTTTAGTTTCCCTGTTGGTTATAACGAGCCTCGTACTTTCCTTGAGCGCTCAGCTGATCTTTTTGGTTTTCTTACCCAAATTTATTTGGATCGTGCCGAAAATTGTAATGATCCCTCAATGCGTCTTGCCAACGTTGCTGTTGGTATTGCTGCTGGGTATCATTATTATCTTCAGCAAAAGAAGCCATGGAATCCAGTTCTTGGAGAAACATATATCGGAAGATGGGAAAATGATGTTACTATCTATGGTGAGCAAACTAGCCACCACCCACCAGTTTCACAAATCCAAATTGTGACACCTAATAACAAATGGAAGATTAATGCCAAATTCAATTTTGCTATTGACACTGGTATTACACGTATTGATATTCTCCAAAAGGGACTCACTGAACTTGAGTTTGGTGATGGAACTCATATCGAATGGGAATTCCCAATTATTGCTGTTACAGGATTACTTCATGGAGATCGCGTTGTTAAAGTTAGCGGCGTTGTTGAGATCAAAGATACAACACATAACCTTATTGCAGTGATTGATGTTAATCCTACACCATCAAAAACAAATGGAATTAAGAAATCTCGACCAACCACAATATATGGTGGAGTTGCACCAATTCCATCCAACGTTGATAAAAAGGAAAAGAAATCCCTTCAGTTCAACCCAGTTATCAAAGGCGATTATTGTGATAAATTATTTATCGGAGATGAAAAAGCTTGGGACATTAATGAGAACATTGTCAAGAGACCAAACAAGCAAGTCGATGATGACGAAATTTTACCATCAGATTGCAGATATCGAATTGATAGAGGATATCTTATTGAAGGTAATATGGATGTTGCTGACAAAGCCAAGACTATTATGGAAGAGTGTCAGCGTCACGACTATAAACTTAGGGAAAGCATTCCTAAACATTAGAATATTCTATTAAAATTTGATTTTTTCTAATTTCTTATTTTTATTTCTGTTCTTGTTTAGCCTTCAGCGAAGCGACAATTTGTTCTGTCGAGGGTACATTACTCTTTTGGAGGTCTGCCTCGGTGACGGTTTGAATTTCCTCGACGGTTTGGAGTGCCCCGTCGACCGTTTTCTTGTTGAGTTCTTTTTGTTTTCTTCGTTTTTCACCTGTTTTATGTTTCAGGAAATATTCACCGCTTTCAATTTGTCGATCGATTTCGGTGTCTTTCGGATAATCCGGTAAAATGTTCTTGTTTCTAATTTTTCTCTTGAACTTCTTCTTCTTTTTGTTCATCTTCTTGAATTTGGGTAGAAAACGGTCCCAGTCTTGATTGGCGAGCTCGGGGCGCTTCATGAGGTCGCGCTTGACCATAAGCGTCTTAATGTGGTACACGGGATGGATGTTATTCATACAATCTGTGGCTACTTTCTGAACTGTTCTTAATCCTTCTGGTGGTCCGATCGCGGCAACTGTATGTCCTTGTACTAAGATATAACACTTGGTAAGAAGTTCTAAAGCTTTAAGCGTATCACCATTGGGGCCAATTAAACGTTGGCGACGTTTAATAAAGCGTTCTGTATTTCTGATATCACGACCAATGACAATGATCATTGACTCAACGTCATCATCAAGAACACGAACCGCATTTTCAAATGGTACTGATCGTGCTAATAACTTGATTAAATCGCGACATCGGATAATTGCACATGGATCCCAGGTTTCATTGGTGGTACGAACAACCATAACACCATCTTTGGTATCAAGAGTACAATCAATCCCCAAAGTTTTAAGTTTTTCTTCAACTTTGGGCCAAATATCAGTCAGATAACGTTCGCGATAATGAGGAAATAGAACTGCAAATGAAGACTCTTCTAAGAGAGGGTGTTTCATATCCCCTTTTTGAAATGGGCGCAGAAATTCTGGATCAAGTTCCTGCTGCTCCATTTTTTCTTTGGTCTTCCGATTAACGGTTGCTAATAAACGGCTTCCATAAAAATCTTCTTTTGGGTGAAATGTATTGTTTGATGAAAACATGATGCATTCTGTATTTAACTTACTTATGTTCAAATTATTTTAGCAATATGCAATTTCCTCTAAATCCTCTTAAATTGTGATGAATCTTTTGGAAAAAATAAATAACATTTCTTTAAAGATATCTCTCACACTTGTTATTATAGTAACTTCCATTTGTAGAAACTGCCTTGAAAAATATGTAGATCGACAACAAAATCTGAAATAAATCATTAATTTTTATATAGTTTGTTAGCAAATAGAAATTTTAATACACCTTCAGTCCCAAAAATATTATTTAATTGTGTTTAATTGTTTATATCATCGCCCCAAGTTTTATAATAAAAAATTGGCGCGCCTATTTGTGTTAAAATTTCGGCTTCTGTCAATTGAACAAAGTTTGGCGCCTTGAGAACGGATGGAATTTCTCCAAAGCCTTTGATGATACGGTAGTTCTTAAATGGTGAAACAGGAGAATATGCTTGGAATTTATAGCCATTGGCTTGAATTTGAGTTTCTTTGAATCCATCTTTGGAATGTGGAGTATATTGTTTACAAGCAATGCTGAGAAGAGGCTTTGTATATGTGTAATCAGAGCGAGTAAAATCAAGATCAGAAATGGGTTTTGTTTCAACAGTATATTCGTTAGCAACCTCATGATGATTTTCTAATATAATTTTTTTGGTAATAATCGCAATGTTATTATCTTTTGTTAAAGAAATACAATATGGCATGAGAATGAACTGATCGGAATGAGCTTCAATTTCTGCAAGTTTCACGACATTGTCTATAAATAATTCATGAGAAATTGGATTATATAAAGTTAACTCGTTTACACCCATTGTCAAAATCCCTTTGCCTGGTAGCAAGATTGATGTGCTATTAAAAATTTGGAATCGTTCTAAATTTTCGTCAACTAAATGAAGATTAAATTCATCATCAGATTTCTCGATTCGATACAAATAAGGGTTAATTGAAACATATTGTTGGCCTTCGAAGTTAATGGTGTTGAGTATTGTTTGATACTTCTGCGTTTGGAAACGATTGAATTCTGAGTAAATTGGTCTGAATGGAATTCTTTCTCCTGTCGAAGAAATACATTGAGCTTTCAACTGCACAATTTCATTCTCAGTGATTCGAAATACAAGTCCATAAATCACAAAATAAAAGAAATTTTCTCTCCGAATTATAATGGGATCATACCTTCCTGAAATTTCAAAGTTAATTGGTGCGCTTTTGAAGGTTGTTATGATTGTGTCTCCTATACGGAGCGCAAGAACAAGCTCTGAATTATTTCCTGTCTTATATATGAGAAATAAAGGTGATTCATTATATGATAATTGAATCAAATCGCCTCTAAAAAACGGATATCTTAAAAGAAAAGCATAATCACTACTTTCTGTTATTTGTCGGCGATTTGAACGCTGTAAAAATTTAATTCCTTTTTCATTTTCAATGATTTCTCCCAAAGAAAGAATTGTCCTTATTTCATTTTTTGGAGCTTTTGAAATCTTTTGTTGGCGCAACTGAGAACTTTTGTTTGCCATCATTTGCACTTGGGGATAAAATGAAAAAAATTGTGGGAAAAATGGTATCCCATAAAAAGGAAGATATTGATATGGATACATGTATGGTATGTAACCGCCATAAAGAGGGAAACAATATAACGGAAATGAATAACAGACTATTGAAACATTCCCTTCATTTGGAACTAGGATCATTTGTTTATTATCTTCTTCTTTTATATCAGCAGAAGCTCCGTGTTTGCTGTGTTGGTTACTCATGTTAAAAATAACGGTTTTTGAAAAAAAGAAAAAGAAAAAATTTTGAATGTTTCTAATTAGTTTGGAACGAAAATAACACAAGCTTTCGATTATCAACTAAAGGGAATTACATCATTTGTTGGTTCAATCCAAAAAAGTCAAAATTTGAAAATTGAAAAAATATGATTAATTCAATTTCAAAATTAATTTTTGCTTTAAATATTTACTTAAGTATTACACCAGAGCAACCAAGCAAAAAAACAAAATATTAATAATTAAGAACATTTTTATTTATATTTAATAATAAAATTTATCTGTTATTCCGTTTTTGGATGTTCTTTTTTCATCATAATTTTATGATCAACGAATGAAATCGTCGCTGTAAACGAAGCGAACACCACCCAACCCGCCATTAACACGAACACAGTTATATAGAAAAACGCGAGCCAATTAAACAAAGGCGTTCCATCACTAAATGCGTTATACGTCGGCATAATATTATCGCCAAGTGTAAAACTCACCAAAATCTCAACCATTGACACAATCGAATGTGCTTTTTCAGCAACACTCGAAAACATAAAAATACCAAACAAAAAGAATGCAAAAATAATTGGAACAAATCCAAGTATAACATCAACAATCATAAAAATTCCTTCTCGGATAATTTCAACAAAATGATATGAATAATCATTAAATTGAAACCATTGTAATGCCGACAGAAACATAAAGAATGATGATACAGCAAAGTATTGTAATGTTAATAATGATGGATACTCAGTTAATTTCAAACATTCCACAAACACGACGATGCAGGCGGTTATGATCAGACAGCTCACAAATATTTCGTAAACTAGCCAAACGCCAAAAGTGTAATGAAACTGTTGACGAGGTTTTAATTCTTGATAAATAACATCAGTATCAAGCCAATGATGATGTTTCGCCCAACGTTGACGGTGTTCATAGAAAAGAATAAAAAGATGAATTAAGGATGATATGAAAAGAGGACGAATAGCTTCAATTGATTTGAAATAATAATGAAGATGCTTACGATCGATTTTACGACCTTTAATAGAGTCTCCTTCAAGAGGACATCGATGACGAATGATTTTGGAACTTAGAAAGAAGGCTGGATCAGAATTTACACATGATACAATAACAAGAAATTCCCATAAACTACAACCTGGAACTGGTCTACGAGATGAAAAAACATAAATCGGAACTGAGGTACGTATTGTAGTGATGTTTTTGAGTGATTCTGAAGTGATGGATGGTTCAAAAATAATTGATTCCGTTCCATTATTATATGTAAAATGATGGTACACAAGCGTTGTTTCATTTGGAAAGTCAATGTCCATGAGAAAATCGGTTTTAATACTTTCAGCTTTTTCTTGAATTTCTTGATAGTAATTATTAATGAAAGATGCCGTAGCTACCGAAGTTTCATGAGTTTCTAAAAAAAATACTGATTTGAAAACTCCACGGATATTGTAAGCATCCATCTGAACAGGTTCAAGTACATTCATTAAGTACATCCAGCAACAAAAAACTTCGATAATGTGGAAAAGTTTTCTCATTGTAAACCTATGATATATCCGCCATGTTTCAAGAGTGCCAATATTGTTAAAATATGATAAAGAAATTGGAAATGTCACAAGACGAATTCTTAGAGGCATTTCCTTTCTGCTGTTAACGTTTGCAACTTTAGGGTGCCCCTCAATAAACAATTGAAATCATTTATCGTTTCTTGATTCACCACTGCTATATGTTACAAGCATTATTAAATTGGTCATGAACACTTGCTTGTCTTTTAAAAAACTTGATTTGTTCCAACATTATAGATATAATAAATGTTTTGAAAGTATGTTATTTTTCTTGATTTTTAACTTACTCTCGAACCAAACATTGTGTGTTAAATCTAATTTTAGCCTTGAAGTCACAGAAGAAAATGAAAATTTATCATATTTTAAGAATTTTACGAAATATTTTTTCATTCAACATAATTATGTTGTCTAACGTTAGACAAATTCCTCGCCATTCATTTTCTCATTGGAATCCATTGGTAGAAGAACTAGTTCATAATACTTCCGCTATTTCTATTAAAGATTAATGCATTTCTTTTTTATTCAACATGAAATATTTGGGGAAAAAAATGAAATAATTACAATATCATCTTTTACATTTATATTACAAATATACAAAGTTATATTATTATTAATGAAAGCATTGAAACTAATTCTAAATCATTTATTAATTGGAGCACAACAACAATAAATTTAAATGATAACAAATTCTAACATCATCACTTTCTATATATCTAACTCGGGTTCAATCCGATTCATATACAAATTTATATTTTGACTTAAAAACATCATCACTATCATATACATTAGTTCACACCACAATTCGAACATCCAGGATTTCATATATTTCAACAAATGCATCAATGCATATACATCTTCATTAACAATAGTAACTTACATATATGTCATATCAGCATTACAACACATATGTATAAAGCATATGATGCTTCATAGCAATTGTTATATAAATGCTTGTGTGTAAAAATAAATTATATTAATATTAATTGTAAATTTTTTTCATCTATAATGAAAATATGTACAGTATATGATATTTTATCTGTTGCCCATTTTTCCTATATTATCTAATGTTTATAATGTTTCGCATTCATTTGTAAATTTACCAAAGAGTAATACATAAAATTATATAATTAAAACATTTAAATAAAAAATTTTTAATCACTTTTACTCAGATTTCATCACATCCCAAGTACAATAAACAAATTGAAAATCGCTTTCGAATCTATGACCGTCCAAATATCTCAACATCTCTGTTAAATAAGATTTACATGATTTCTCCATACTTATTTTTAGTGCTGAAGTTTCTTTACTATTTGTTACCAAAGCTTTAACGAAATTCACAACTTTTTCTGCCAAGTCATCGATATCTATTTGATACATTCCTACAACAATTCCAGATATGCCAACAACAATTATATCCATTAGTAAGCCTAAATATTCAGTGTTATATGGAGAATCAGCTTCAAAATCTTCTTCATCCATTTTGTCTAATTCTTCGATAACTTTTTTTGATGAGGAAATTAAAGTATTCAAATTGCTATCGTTTTCGTTACCAGTGAATAAGTCGTCGCAACTTAATGAAATTCGATTAGAAAGAAGAGATATTGTGTCTAATATGCTCCCAGAAAGACGGGAATAAAATAAGTCATTAGTTTTGGAATCTGTTGATTCAGATGCACGAATTAATGATTTAAGCCACATACGAATAATATGATGTTGTATCTCAATGGAAAAGCTTTGAGCTTTGCCAATGCCACGTTCTCCATCTCCATAACGCATACGATAGCCACATGAAAGAAGATCAACTAATGCTCCATTTACACTTGTTGTAAAACTTTTATAAACTTCGGCGGGTTTAAATATAGTTAAAAGTTCCTTCGAAAGGTCCATAAGATCTTTATGTAAAGCAATTGATTTACTACGATCTGGAAATTTAAATGTGGGAAGGATTGAAGAAAGAGCTAAAAAGCGTATCTCTGGATTAGGAATATTATAAATAATATTGAGGGCTTCGAAAAGATGTTTTTCGGTTTTGGCATCAAAAATTAATAATGGAAATTTGGATGTGGATTTCATTTCAAGCAGAACCAATTTGTTCTTGTTTGTTACTTTTTCAATATTTTCAACATCTACTTTTAACAGAACAGATTTCCAATCGTATGATAGAATTTCGAAGTATTTGAGTGAAGTAATTAAATGACAATTTGTAAAAGCTTTAATTTGGGCTTCATTAAACCCATATGATATATTGAAAATTGAACCATGAAATTTTGGAGTAAACATTTTTTATTTTGTAAGTTCTTTGTAATACCAACGATCAAAATGAATTTAAAAAACTATTAATAAAAATCAAAACACATCCCAATAATTCTTACATATGTAAACTAATTTGATGAATGCATAAAAGAGTAAAACATCATACCCAAAACATCCCAAAAGGAAATGATGTTAAACACAAAGTTTATTATTTTTTTAGTTCAATTTAGGAAAAAAAAAGAGTGGAATGAGTTTGCCTGTATCTGTTATAAGAGAACATCGTTCAGCTCAAAAAATCAAAATCCGCAATACATAAAGAAGTAAAGAGAAATTCCATTGTGTTAACCTGAAGAAAAGCATAACGAAAACATGTTTGTTTGTGTTTCATATCTAAGATATTTAAAGAATTTTCTCTTACCTCAAAGCAAAAACATTAAGAAACAATTCGAAGATATAAATTTATCAAAAAATTTATTCGAATTTCATTTTCTTTACACCGCCTCTAAGACGTTGATCCGAGTAACGCTCATTCAACAAATGTTTATCATTTTTCAGAATATTTTTTGCCTTTTTTATCATCCAATCTGATGCCTCTAAAATTTCTTCTTCACCAATATTTGTTGTATATCTTAACAATAGCTGCATTGGGAATCTTTGATTTAATCCGACAAAAGAAGAATAAACAGCAGCTGCAGCGCCAACAGCTGTTGGACAATCAAGTGACTCAAAAGACATTATGAAAACTTCACAAAAAAAATTCGCACACTCATAGACAATTGCATCTGTTGAAACAATATCAAGAAACCTACGCACAAAAAACTTGATTGTAGGATATGTTGTACGAAATGATAGAGCTGGAAGAAGATCCATTTCAGTTGCGATTATTTGATCCGCTATAAAATTTGTATTCGTTTTCTCTAAATATTGATCTAAATATCCATACGTGCGTTTGTCGGCTTTAATGGAGAGCCAAAGACATGATAAAACAAAGAGTTGAATATTTTCTGCAAGGAGTTCTGTGGAACAAAGAACAATGTTGATATAAAATGCTGCATTGAAAAGTGCATCACTGGAACAGCCAATATCTTGCGCTACTCGTATTAAATACTTAATAATGTTTTCTCTCATTTTTGGAGATTTTTGAAGAATTTTTTCCTGGCGAGTAAGGAATGATTTTTTGGAAACTACATTAGAAAAATCTTCGTCCATGGCATTTAAAAAAATATCATTTGCAATATATGATAATTTTCTTGGGATACTTTTATTTTGCTCATCAATATCAATTATCTCTTCTTCACTATCTTCAGTGAAATCAGGATCACTATATTCATCATCATCTTCTATACTATTTATATTTTGAATTTTCATTGTGCTTTGGGAAACCTTTTCATCTCCTATGTTGTTTAGATTAATTTTAGTTTCATGTTCATCCATATCGGGTCAATTAATAAACGGGCATTAACGTCAGCTTTGATAAATTTATCCAAAAAAATTAAGAAAATTTACTTTTCAACAGCTTTACGACTTCGTTTCGTTTGGACGCTTCAAGGATGTTAAAATGGCATTTTATCCGATTGATATTAATGTCATATTTTTAAATGAAAAAGCATTTATTTGAAGTATAAGATAACATTACTACAAAAAAATTTTTATTATCAAATATATAACGGGCTTAACATGTGATAGGGCGAAAGCCTCAGATGAGTAGAAATTGAGCATTAATCACAAAAATTAAATATTGTTGCATACTACAATTCATGTTGAGTTACACCTGTGTTAGGCCTCAGCAATATTTGTCGATTAAAAATAAGCAATAATATTATTGACGATATTATTCGAAAAAACGCAGCGGTTTTATATTGTTTTTCTTTCTTGAAATTGAGTGAAAACAACATAAATTACGACGCAAAGTTCCGTTTACTACAATAGATTTTCAGACAAAATTGAATATAAACCGCCTTGACAACATGAAAAGTGACAGAATGCCTCAAAACCTTACATTCAAATCGTGGTTTTCACCGGTTTACATATGTAAACAGTTATTCACACAATCCCCCTGAATACAACGTGCCAAAAATTTTACAAGCCATTCAAAATTGAGTTACTGTAATTTCAATTGAAATAGATTTGTTTTAACTTTTTGAAATTTTATCAAAAGTTCAAATCCAATCATGAAATCGCACACAAAGACGAAATCCTATCCCCCAACAAATCTGGATATCTCGTCTGCGGATGAACTACAGATAGGGGTACCTTTAAGGCTGTTATCTTTTTGTCAATTATGCGGATCTATGGTGAACAAATATGGCGAACCCTTCACAGGTTTAACAGAAGATGAAGCAGATAACCCAGTGGTTGTTCGCGAAATTACATCTGATTCAACTAAATCGTATCCTTTCGCAAACCACTACTCATCTTCATCTGGAAATGAGTTTACACTTTCCGTAAATAATACACAAGCTAAAGCAACTACAGAGGAAAGGGAAGAGCCTTCCGACTTCATTTTTGATGAATTTGACCCACAGTCACATTTTATGCAATTTCTCCATAGGACTAACGAAAGTAGACTCAAGTCAATAGGATACACTTACCCATCTTCTACTCCAAACCAGGAAACCACATACAATTTTAAGCATTTGTTCAAATCTGTTCCAAATTCAATGGGCGCTGAAAAAAATAAGAAGCGTCCAAGGTCCCATAGCTCTAACTTACCTCATAGCATTGCATCAAATGTTAAAATCATCAAGGTTATGAGATAAATTTCAAATATATGTACAATTTTCCGCTTTGAAAAGGCAACCAAACTTGACCAAGTTTCAAACTTTTTATATCAAATCAAATTTGTAATTTAAACAATTGTCTAATTATATCAATTTTATTGCTTTTGGTGCAATATTTTTACTTCTTTTTGTTGTACCTTTTAAAACATTAAGACAAGTCTACGTATGGCTTCCGATGAAAATCAACATTCGATGGGATAATGCGATGAATCCGAACTTAAAAGTCAAAAATAAACGGAATGAAATTTTACGTAAAGCATTGAATCTAAATTTTCATCACTTTCACATTTAATAAAATATAATCCTTTCCAGCTTTTGCATAAAAAAAAACATTTAGTGAACAAATTTTAAGGTGTAAAGAAATAGTTTTTACTTTTATGTAATTACCTAACAAAAAATTATTTTTTTTACATTGGCTTGCTCGAAGGCGATACCTTCAGATGTTTGTATATTGGTAAACATTGTCCGAAGAACAGAATTGCAAACACGACTGATGCTATTAAATTTATTCCAGCAAGTACAATGAACAGAATTCCTAAAACAGGATTCTTACCACCGGCGAAAGATACTTCGGAGATTACAATTGATTTTGTTCCTTCGAATGAGCTGACGGGGTATGTATTATTTATTTGCACATAATAAGTTCCGTGATCAATATCAATGTCAGGTGCTGTAGAAGCCCAAAGTTTCCTAAACTTAGATAACGGTGCTATTTGTACCCAGTTTACAAAATGTTCATCTTTTTGTCCTTTTGGAAACAAGGTAGAATTGCGAAGCCAAGCACTAGTATCATTGTATGTTGGGTTAGTGTCTTGAAAAAGAGAGTAATAAGTTGAGATAGATATGCTATCTGATGTGAAATTTGGTAATGAAGAATCAATTACAAAGGTATCGTTGAATATACTTGTTGGAAATGCGCCACAAGGGGCAAGTGGTTCGCCAATATCATTAACTCTCATTGGATCACATTTATCTAAATTATCTGATGTAACAAATTCTCCACTGAACTGATCCCAATTTTTCGAGCTCATGTAAAGGAAGTTATTTTGAAAGAAGTTTGTTAGTTGGTAATAAAAAAATAGCTGAGTTTTCTTCAGATCTCTGTCAACGTCAAAACTTACATTACAAACTGTCCCAATTTGGCATTTATCATCATATCTTACAATGGCTTCCCAAAGTCCGTCGCTTGCCAAGAATATTGGCAATCCAAATGCGAGTGATACCACTGTTAAAATAATGAAAATAATTGAAGAAACGCAAGGCGTGTAGAACGGCTTACATGACCCAAGCCTCTGCTGCAGGAACTTCGACTGCGCGTGCGGTACCTCCTCTCCGTGACTCTCGCTGGACATCGCCGACACGGAACTTGAGTTCAATTTGCGTGTTCAAATGCCATAAACCATTCAATTGTTGGCACTTCGCAAAGTATCAAAACGATTCGGCGCACTTTGAATTGTGGCGTCAAAAAAAAAATAAATATTTCATAGTGCTTTATCATATTTAGCTGCTTGATGATGTTGAAGAAGATCCAGAGCTCTCATCAGAGTCGTCCATTGATGTTGCGTTAGGTGACGATTCATATGAAGAAGATATTTCAGATTCGGATGATCCGGAGGAAGACTCAGAGTCTGATGAAGATTTGTCTGATGATGACTCAGAGGACGACTTCCTTGGCGGAGGCGGCGCTGGAGCTGGAGCGGGCGCTGGAGCTGGTGCTGGTGCTGGCGCAAGTTTGATCGGCTTGTTCTTGGGCAGCGATTCGGATGATCCGGAGGAGGACTCAGACTCAGACGACGACTCATCGGAAGACGACTTCTTTGGAGGCGGCGCTGGCTTAGCTGGCGCTGGCTTGGGCTGCGGCTTGGGCACTGGCTTCTTGCTGGACGACGAGTTGCTTGACTCCTCTGATGACGACTCGGTTTCGGATGATGACTCTTCAGAAGATGACTTCTTTGGAGGCGGCGCTGGCTTGGGCTGAGGCTTTTGTTCGGCGGGCGGCGCCTTCCTCTCCTTGACGTCTGATGATGGCTCTTCGGAGGTGGACTCTTCTGACGATGACTCAGATGATGACTCAGAGGTTGACTCTTCCTTCTTAGGTGGTGGAGATGGTGCCTTGGCTGGCTTAGGTGGCTTGTGCTTCTTAGACGATGAGGTGGACAACTCAGAGAATGATGACTCAGATGATGAATCTTCCTTCTTCTTCGGCTCCTCCTTCTTCTTTGGTTCTTCTTTCTTCTTTGGCTCTTCCTTCTTCGGTTCCTCCTTCTTCTTGGGCTCTTCCTTCTTTGGTGGCGCTGGCTTGGGCTCCTCCTTCTTCTTGGGTGGAGCTGGCTTCTTTGGCGCGGCCTTCTTGGCCTGCTTGTTCTTGTCGTTGTAGTTGAGGATTGAGATGACGTTTAAGATGATGATCAAAATGAGTAATGTTGGGATTTCAAAGCCAAGTAAGAAAGAATTGAAGGCATAGAAGGCAGAAAATGTGTTGACACTGAACTGTGTCCTTTCTTCTTGTGCATCATACTTTTCTAACTCAAGATATGATTCAGTTGTTGCAACTTCTTCACGATCTTGTAATTGGTGGCTGACATAACATATGTACCCTTTCAAGTTGTCACCAGACCAACTTCCAATGCAACTGTCGGAAGCAATTGTAAAGAAGCATGGATCATTTGATGAATGATTAAGATTTGACGCATTAACATTAACTGTACATTGGGCAATGGTGGATACTGTGTAACTGTCATCTGATGTAATTGCATATGTAACAAAGAAATCTGGATGATCAGCTTGGAATTCTTCTAGTGATGAATAGTTTAAAGCTTGGTAAACTTCAACAAGACCAGAACCATCATAGTTATCTACATATTCTCTGAATTCTGAATTACCATTATAATAATTGTAAACTGAAGGAACAATTGTTGTGCCGAATCTAGTGTAATCAAGGCCCATGATCTGTGAAATTATAAGCCCTAATGATGTAATAATTGAAACAATGAAAATTATAAGTCTGACTATTTTAGCTGCATCAAGTAAGTACATAACTGTTACGATCAATAATAGGACGGCTGTTACGATAGCGAATACAACGCATAAAATTGCGATAGTATGTACCCATCTGTGAATTCCGTATGTTAATTGAGAGTACATATTATTGTCATCAAATAATGCATTATATGTACATGCTGCTATGGACACAATGAAGAGACCAATAGTGCCACACCCAAGGACAAACTCGAGGATGGTTTCTCTCTTGAGAGCCATATTTCTTTATAATTTCGGTTGGTTGAGCTTTTTCAAGAAACAAATTGAAAAAGCGGAACATTTGAATTGGCTTTTTGGGCCAAACGGTTGCGTGCGCTGATCGTTGATTGGTCTTTTAAAATTCAATTAACACTGACCAATTGAGCTTTTTCAAATGAGTTGTATGGGAGAAATGATTTCGTTTCGTTCCAATTTATACCAATGTTATGATTTTAATTTTATTAACATAATGTTATTCACTTTTTTAAGCTTTACATAGTGTTAAAAGCAAAAATAAATGGAATTTAAAAGAATTGCAAAAACACCAAGGTTTTGCATCGTATCAGAATTATTTTCAATACTTTACGGATCAAAAGTCTTGATTTTTTCTCATGCTAAATCTTCAATTTTTTGCAATTTATTAAGGAAATCGTTTAATAAAAATCATTAATGTTGAATTATATAATATTTAGATGATGACTTGGAACGAAACAATGTTTCTTTACGAACTTCTTTTTGTCATCGTTTGTTCGAACAAATAATGTCTTAAATTTTTTGACTTTCAGGTGAGATTCTTATCGTATTTATCACAAATTTTCTTCTTAATCGCTTCAACTTTTTGATAACTTTATCGTTCGTGATATGTTTACCACAACGTTCAGCTTTTTACCATTTGTTCATATATAACAGTAAATTTTAACAATGAAAATCATAGATCTTTAAAGTCCTGACGTATTATACTTAAAGTCTAAGAAACTTCAATAGAAAAATCAATGTTCACCCGTTCAAAATTAACATTGAAAATAAAAAAAAAATTGTAACAATGATAACAATTGATATTTCATTGCCTTTCCACCTCACGAGTATTTAGTATTTTATTTAAATTTAGATGAAAAACAGGTGAGAAAAAAATCATTTAATAAAGTACGTTAATTTTTTAACGGTTTCTAATGACAGACCAACAAAAACAAGATGTTTTAAAGATCGAAATGGAAATGGAACAGACACATATTCTAGGTCAAAGCGTTCAAACAAAAAATAGTTTTTCTTATTTTGGCGGATATGACATGAAAGATCTTTGGATTCAAAATTCGAGTTCTGAATTTAATACAAGACTTATTCATGTTGGTACTGTAGCATCAATTACAGAAGGTTTGTCTAAAATTCATGATATGCAATTTCCTTACACAAGAATTATTGGTGCTTTATGTGTTTTTAATCCCGAATGCAGTATTTCATATATGTTTGGCGGAATGATTCAACAAGCAAACGCTAACAACAAACTCGAAATCATTTGTTCAGACAAAATCTATGCACATAAATGGGACAATTTATTTCCAATATCATATTTTAATCCTAACAAAGACATATTTTCCAAGAGGGGATGTTTTTCTCCATGCGGGCGATGTTTTCATTCAGGTGCATGGGAAATCAATTCATCTTCAATGTGGATTTTTGGTGGTCTTTGTCAAATAGAAGGCACCGTAACCTTTTTAAATGATTTGTGGAATTGGTCTAACATTACTGGTAATTGGATTCAGGTTGAAGCCCTTAATTCACCATCTCCAAGGATTTATTCGTCACTTTTTTGTGTTGAGAACAAACTTTTTCTGTTCGGCGGTTTTACTCAAACAGCCGAAACTTCATTTTTTTGGGTTCTTGATTTATCCCAATCTGTTTTAAAATGGGAAGAAATTGAGATTCCAGTCCAGCTTAAAAGTCAAGTTTATGGTTGTAAGCTTAAATTTTATAGTGATGATTATAATTCATATCTTGTTTTTGTTGGTGGCTCAAATTTTTATCTTGATATTAATTTCATAGAAAAAGGAATTAACAATATAAAAGAAGATATTGAAAATCAAGCGCCATTAACCATTTGGTTTTATTCACTTCATAACAAAAATTTTAGAAAATTTGTAGTTAAAGATGTGCCTAATGTTTCATATCATAGTTGTGAAATTATTAATGAAGACGTATATATATCTGGCGGCATTATTACTAACAAACAATTTAATGTTAAGCCCAATAATATAATTTATAAAATTAATTTTAAGAATTTTTTATATAAAAATTCATTTAATAATTCGTATATGATAAACTCAATTCAATCGTTTAGTAAGTCATTTAACCCAATTAATGATCAATTTATTAAAGACTTAAGAGATATAATAATAGAAAAACAGAATAAACAAATTTCAAAATTATTTATAAAGGAATTAACTGAATTATTTCATTATCATCAAACATATCATTTTCCATTACAAAACTTTGTATGTTATGCTAATGTATATGCGAAAAAAGAAATTTTACTTAAACGAATTGGAAAAATGTTTTTTCCTCAAACAGCAATACCAAAAGAATATATATATGACTTAATATATTACGCATATACTGATACAATTGATCTAACAAAAACAAAATATACAAATTTTTCTGAGTTTTCTATGTTTATTGAGTTTTGTATGTTAAATAAATTATATCGTTTAATATGGTATGAGTTTGGTTATCATTTACAGAATTTAATACCTTCACAAGTATTTCGTTTGTGTTTTTCAACATTTGGTAATTCTAAACAACCAATGTTTGAAGATCCTAATTTAATAATAATGAAAAAAGTTTTTTTGTTTTTTTTAACTAAATATCATCGATTTGCCGATTTTTCATTACTTATCGGATTATCATCAATTTCATCACGTTTTATCCTAAAGAAAATTTCATATTTTGAAACTTGTGATTATGAATCAATTAAATTAATATTTCCAAATTCAAATCATAAGTATCAACTTGCATATTTAACAAATGGTACAAGAAAAGATATATTAAATAATATATTTAAATTTGATAATGATGTTCTTAATGAAACAGATATTATAATAGTTAAATCAATTCTTTCTTTTACTATTCCATTACTTTTTGATTTCCATTCGAATAAAATAATTTTCTCTTTGATAAAATTACTTAATTCATGTGATATGAATTTCACCGAAAAATATTTTAATGATTTAATAGATAACTCTAAAAATTTGTTTTTTATTATGGCAAAAGAAAATATATATTTTAAAAAGGATTTAGTTTCTTTATTGCCGAATATTAAATTTAATTTTTTGTTATTTTTTGTGCTCGATTTAATTGGAATTTGTGGTAATGTTATTATAATAAATGATGATAATAATATGAAATTTTTTTATGATTCGAATTATGGAATTTCAATTCCAAACATAACATTAAATTTAAATATATCAAAAAAATCTATATATGCTATATTTTTCGTCTTATATACTAATATTAAAATCAATGATTTACCCGATTTTTTTGATATGGAATCATTGGCATATGATTGTTTAACATTGTTAAGTAAAAATTTAATTATTCCTCCGTTTTGTATTATGAATGATATGAAAGATTTCGTAATACAAAAATTGTTTATATCTAAAGATAAAAAAGAAGCAATTTATAAAATCGCAAATTTGTTTCCGAAATTATTTAACGCAAGATTACATGAGAAATTATTTAATTTATATGAATTCGATGAAATTTATAATATTATAAATGAAAATTTCTTAAATGATTGCGATGATGAACAAAAAGAATATTTGATATTAAGACATAATTCAATGATTTTGCCTCATGAAGAAGAAATAAATGTGGCAAATATTGATAAAGAAGATGAGTATGATTCTGAATCAGATTCTGATGGAGTTTCTTATTCAAAATAATTAATAAAATGTTTTTAATGTTTAATTTTGTTTTTCATCTTTTTCCTAGGAAATTATTCAATTAAATTTAATATATATTCACTTATATAAAGACATGTTTGAAACTTATGTATTATTTTTTGAGGATTTAGAATGCAATTTATATATAAATTTCACTTTGAATCTCTTCTTATCATATCATTAGCTTAATTCATAAAATTGTTTTGATTTTGCATAAATTATTAAACGTATAATTTTTATTTAAAAATCCAAAATAATTATTAATACAGTTATTGCTTAGCATACTGTATAAGCATGTGATGTTCATCATCAATGGTCATTCCGTTTAAGCCATTAAGTGCTGCTGTTGCTTGGTCAATTGTATCAAATTCAACAAATGCAATATCGTTTTTCTTTGGAACAGTTCGTGCTTCAACAAATCCAAGGTACTGTTGGAACAACATACTAAGTAAGAGCTTGTTATCTGAGTCAGGAAGATTCTGAACAAATAATGTCTTATTAGGCGGATTGAGATCTGCTGTTGGAGCAATAACAGGAATTGGTTTGGAATAGGCTGGCTCTTCTGTGATAATTATCTCTTCTTCATCTTCTGAGAGCATATCGAAATCGTAATATTTTGGAATCGAACCATGTGTAAGAAATTCAGCTTCAGCATCTGATATTCGTTCTGCCTTCCTACCATATGGGTTAAATGTTCCTGACATTTTTTGAGTAATTTGTGATTTTGCAAGCGCAAAATTTACTGAAATTGGTCTATCAAATAAATAATATTTATCAAGCATTCTTTTTGCAGCAACAGCACTATCAGTTGATTGAAATGTAATCCATGCTTGACCACGTCTCTTTAATCCTTTATGAGCTCTAATTTCTAGAATTGTTCCGTAAGCAGAAAATATAGAAAACAAAGCTCTCTTTAGCTCATTGGTACCGATTTTATCGCAAATATGATTAACATAAAGAGTTTGCGAAACAACTGACATTAGTTTCGATTTCACACAACAGTTAAAATTTTGACTGTATCCGTTAACTTAAAATTTGGAATTCTCGAAACAAGAAAATCAATTTTCCAATTTTCTGGAAAAATATTCTGAATATTTAACTGATGCTCCAAACAAAGATGAACTACTTGTTTTTGGAAAAAAATTATTATCACCTTTTCCTCAAACATCCAATAATAGAAAGTCAATACAACTACTTGAAAAAAAGGAAACAGAATTATCAACTCCTCGTAAAGAAGAACATCCTCGAGTGAAATCATCAATATCTTTATATTCTCGATTTGATACATTTCCTTTAAATAACAAAACCACAACAGAACAACTCTCAACTGAAATCAATGCAATTCAACATAAAAACGATCTTCTTCGTCTTAAGAAGAAAACACTTCAGACCAAAAAGTCCGAACTTACCACTCAATATCAAAATATGATAATAGATAGTATTCATAAAAAAGAAGAATTAAACGAAGAACTTTTAACACTGAAACAAGAGCTTGCTCAGTTAATGCGTCGTTATGACACCACATCACCAGATACGATTTATAATCCCAAAATGAGTGAATTCATTGAACTTAATCAACGCATTATTCATCGTATCAACGAACCCAAATCTCTTGCGCGCGATTCCATTCTTCATTGTGAGCGTTGTGTCTTTGATCTTTACAAAACCAAATTAGAAACACTTTTACAACATTCATTTCAATTAACGCCAGAAGAAACGCAAAAATATTTTAATGATTCCTCGAATGAAATCGAAGAACAAATAAATCAACTTCGGAAAAGTATAAATAACGAAAGTATTCGAAACGAGAAACTTCAAAACGAAGTTCGACAACTCGAAGATTGTGTCATAATACAAAATGATGAAATTCGAACATTAAAACATAAGTTAACACAAATCGAAGATAACATTGAAGAGATTAATACAATTTCGGTGAATGAAATAATGGAACTAAAGGAGAAATATAACAAATTGTTGAATAATCAAAATGAAGAAAATTCATTTGTTTCTTCAGCAAGAGAAAATGGAAAAGAGAAAAAGAAATTAAAAAGAACTTCTTCAATGAAAAATAATATAAAAGATTTGATGGAGAATATGAAGAGCGAAGAATTCTTTGTCGAAAATAGAAAAGAATTTCTGTTTTCTAAAATTAGTAATCCCGAAAACATTATGTAAATTGTATAAATTTAATTTAATTTTTTTCATTGTATTACAAAAATGATTATTGGAAGGATAACATTAATCATAAATAGTAAAAAAAAAAAAGATTAATTTTGAAATTATGATTGAAAAATAATATTTTTATGAATATTCTTCTTCAATGTGATGAACAACTTAAAATATGAGTTCCTTGGTGATAAATCTTAAACATTTCAATATTTCAAATTGATTCATATATCATAACTTTGTGGTTGGCTGCTAAAGACATATTAAAATTCATATTTTGAATGATGGGAAAGTTTTTTTTGGCAGCATTATGAACAAATAAATATGACATATTATATTTACAAAATCTTATGAATGGTTAAGGTTTTGGCACTGCAAATACCATAAATAATCCAAAAACAAAAAACAGGTACTCATTGAGAAGAGGATGTGGAGAAGATAATGGTCCATATTTTAACTTGGATTCAATTATTGAACTTGAGAGAATCATATTTAATTTAAATGAAGAAAATATTGAATCATCAATTGAAGAAACAATAAAATTATTAAACGATAATTCTATCATTTTTGGAAGAAGAAGGAATGAATATCAATGGTATTATTATCAATGAATCATCAAGTAATGGGAATTTATATCTTAAATATTTTCTTCAAAAGAATCAAATACCAAAAAATATTTTATTTATATCTATGTACTGTAAAATCAGGAAACATGTTTGAACTTTTGAAATATATCAGATAACAAAAAGAAATTGATGTCAATGCTGAAAATATTTTATAATTTTGTTTTAATAATTTCATATCTAAAAGTAATATATAGAAATTATATAAATTGTTTCAAACAGCACTTGAGGTTGAATCTAATTATGGCTTCACTGAAATTGAAAAGTTGATTCGTGAGAAAATAAATCAAATCAAAGTATTTATAAATGCGACCAAAAATGGTAAAACGAAGAAAGTTGCAGAACATATACAGAAAAGAGTTAATATAAATGTTAAAGATATTGATTAGATATGTTTACTATATAAATCATTATTTTGATATTTTTATATAATATATGGAAATTATTTATATGATTTAAAACAGTTTTCATTTACAGTTGTTAAAGCACAACTATTATAAATAAAGTTTTTTATGAATTTATTAAAAATTGAGTGAAATTTGGCGGAGTGTCAACTTTTTAAATAACTTTTGATCGTTCATATTTTTCAATTTGAATATGTCTGTTTGGCAAAAACGAGAAAAATATTTTTCTTATGAATGAAGTTCAGATCGATACAATAAATGAAACCAACAAAAATTTGCTTAGTCGCTCAGTCTCCAAGCCAAAAGTTTTTGTATCATTCACAGAAGCAACGAAAGCAAACACATTAAAATGTGAATTTGGAATTCAAAAAGATGATACCACAATATATCTCCACAAAAGCAAAACGAATTTTACGAGTCTTACTCATTTTGACAAAGTTGTTCGAGAATATTTTCATGCATCACGTTTTGTCACGCCGTTTCCAAAGAAACCATCGGACAAACTTATCGATGAACTCAACAAATACTTCTTCGAGCTCATAAAAATTCCGGGTTTTGTTATTTTTTCCCCATTTGTTGAACTTTTTCACTTCGATCCGAAAATTTTCGGAGATTTTGAATAAACTTTTTTCACATCAAATTTCCGACGGTTGAAAAAAACAAAAATATTTAATAATTAATCGAAATCGCGTGAGCTGGTCCTTCTCGGTGTCACAAGGAACTGGTTTCTGCCTGCATTCACAACAGACGTTCCCAGCCCTGAACGGTTCGGAAAGATGAATTTATTTGGATGGAAGAAAATCGGATTTGATTCTCCACCTTCTCTAGCTTCTTTCCAATGAAGGTTCGTCTCTATGTTACTTATCACATCATCACAATCACCAATAAGCTCTGCATTAAAATCACATTCAACACATTCTCTGTTGATCAATATTGATGGTACATCATAGAACATTGATGGCAAGTTAGCAATAGGCCTTACCTTAAGCGATGTTCCTATGACAATTAGAAGGTCTGCTTGGATCGAATCTTGAAACGCTTCTTTTTCATCAAAATTTGTATCTTGACCAAAGAAAACTATACCTGGTTTGATATAACCTCCACAAGAAACGCAGCGAGGAACTGTACGAGCATTGATTGCTGGCCTCAAATCTTCTATCGAATATGATTTTCCGCAAAAAATACAATGATTTTCTCTCCATGAGCCATGAACGCATCGGAGCCTCTCTGGAGGAATTCCTTTCTCAAGTGTGTCAACATTTTGGGTGTATACGCGGAGCAATTTACCTTGTTGTTCAAGAGCTTCAATGAAATAATGAGCTGATGAGTACTGTGGTGTTTCTGAAGGAAATATTAGGTGTGCAACACTCCAAAATATAGATGGATTTTGCAAAAAGTATTGAATATCAAATACATCATAAGGATCATTAAGAACACCCATCTTTGCGACGGTATCATAAAGTCCACCGGGAGAACGAAAGTCTGGACCTGTACTTGCACCTGCTCCCATAAGGATCACTATATTTTTTGCCTGATAAATCAGGTTGTAAACCGTTCCGATGTCTGATATTTGTTGCTTAACTCGACCACGGCTTTCCAAATCTCTTTGGGATGCAATTTGGAAGATAAGATGCCACAAATTTTCCTCAGATACACCCAAAAAAGACGCAGCTTCAGAATGATCTTTTCCTAGAAGGTCACAGAGGAGATCTTTTGGGTCATCCCCGTGCTCATAGGCCTCGAAAACAGTATTTCTCAACGAGATCGTTTCCATCTGCAGGTTCCTCTCTCAATTTCAGATTTTCAGCACAGCTTTTTCAATAAAACTGAATCAAATTCTCAAATTCAAATGGTTTTGCTCTCAAAAATATTTGGTCGATCTCGAAAATTCAATAAAATCGCCGTAAAACAAAATTTGCTGCTTTACATTGCTTTTTGAAAAAAAGTTTCGGTTAGACGTTGGCGGAGGAAATTTTTTGTCTTAACGTTTTAAGGTGGCAAAAGCAATCCAAAAAAAAGGCAAGACAAAGCCAAAAAGCATATAATTATATTAATGTTAAATTGTTGTGTTCGGTCTTGGAACTTTTCGATGTTAACATGTTAAATCCTTGTTGCAATAATTTTTGTCTCATTATTAAATTTTTTATGAGCATTTCCCAAGGTTGGAACACGTTTTCATAATGATCTCGTTCCTTTGGTCACGTTTTAGGAAATATTTTTTTGTTTTTTCTTATTTGGATTAATTAATTGTTTGTCCAAAAAACAAATAGTTTTATTGGAGCCTCTTTCTACATTACGAGAACGAAAGTTTAATCCTTATTATTTTGTTATCTTCGAGCATTTGCGCATGTTCATGCGATGTGAGTTGTGTTTGGTCTTTCATTCAAAAAGTAGATTGAGAGCACAAAGAATTACCTCAAAGAAAACGTTTATTTCAGAAAGCGATAAAAATAAATTTTGCCAAAACCGAAACTTTGAGGGCTTATGCTCAACTCATAAAAACGACAATTCTTTCACTGTATTACTTTATTCTTTCTTTAAGTTCTTTTCAGGAGTTGGTTCTTTTTTGTCTTTTTTCTTTGACCCTATAATTTTTGCATAGATGTTTACGCCGATGAAAACGCCGAAAGTTAAAATTGTTCCAATATAACCACAACTCCTTCTTACAAAGAAGAATGAATCAAAGGTTCTATACCAGAATGTTGACGTAGCGTTTGTCATTGAAATCACCTTCCAAAAGTGATACAATAGATTTCCAAGTTTAGATCTCGAAGACCTTGGATAATATTTCTGAAGCATTTGATCGGCAACCGACGATGCAACAAGCTCAGGTAACAACATCAAGTATACTGGGTCAAAGCCATGCCATAATGCTGATACAACAAACACAGAATGATGTGAAAAGGAGTAGCTAAATCCATTGTCTTTCAGTTGATAGAAAAGATACCTCTTAAAGAAGATATGTGATGTATGATTCCAAACTTGTAACCAAGCTCCAACTGACGGCGTTGTAAGAAGTTGGACTAAGCCCATGTTGGAACAATCATAGAAATCTTCTACAAGTGGTGTTTCACAAACTCCTGTTTCATAAATGCTGGATTCAACTGGATGCCATGCTGGATAATATCGACAAAATTGACCAATGGTACACACAATAGATAAAAGGAAACGTATAAAGACATTTTGGCGAACAAACCAAGGTTGTGAATAAAATGAGATTTGAACTTTGTTCATAAAAAGAATGTTGAACACGGACCAAAATATGCTTGAAAGGAAGCGTTTGTTGGCATACTTACGTGATTTAGAATCAGCTGAAATTTGTGGATGATCACCAATAGTAAGAATGTATTCAAAGATTTTGAACTCAAAACATGGACCTGAGTTGCCTCCCATTGGTGTTATGCAATATGCAAACCAATCAAGAAGTGATGGTTTTTTATCAAGAGCAAGACGCTTGGAAAATTCACGTTTAACAGGTTTTCCTTCCTTGATTTTGCGGCCATCAGAAAGGTTGAATGTTGTGAAAACTATACGATTAAATAGAATCATTGTAATTGCAGTTACTTCAAAATCCCATGATTCATTTGCCTTAAGTTTTTGATAAAGGTTTACAGCAGTATTTATGCCCATTGCAATTAAGGAAACAATATACGGGTTTTTATCTATGATGAAATAAGTTATAAATGTAATTAAAATTGGGATGATAAAATCATTTTTGTATAAGATACGGGTAAGGAACAATCCTGTGATAATGTGAAATATAGAATGAAAATATCTTGATTTGATTTTTGGTAAAACCCAACGATATAGTGGCATTAAGCTCATGGTGATGGTGCAAAGCCAGAACACAGGACCAATGAATTCATATACATCAATAAACCATGCAAAAAGAGATTTTTTTGCTTCTTTTTCCATTAGGCAGGAATTTTGAGGGTTTACGGTTTTATGGGGACTTTGTAATGTGCAATTTTTTGAATATATATAAACGGTTTTACTTCACAATTTACCAAACCATCACTTCACCTTTGTCGCCAAACTGCGTCACTTCAGAAGTGAGGTGATGTTTCACGCATGCGAAAATTTTTAGAAATAATTTTAAATTCAATAAGAAATTTTATTAAATAATTAATATTTTCCTTAGAAATCTTAGTAATCTTCACGAAACCCAGTGCAAACCGAATGTTTTTAATTTCAAGAAATTTTAATGATTCTGAGAAAATAAACATATTCTGATGAATTTTTTGATTTTTATAAATTCCCTATCATCACTTAAGTAAAAATCTGTCCTCAAATTGAGAAAAAAGCATAAAGATCAAAATGGAAATTTCGAAATCAATTTTTTCAAAATATTTATTTTTTAAGTCAAATCTTAATTATTTGTGATTTATATTATATTTTACAAATGGTAGTTCTTGAAATCTTAAGGATGATTTTTTTTCATTCAATTTTCTTCATTTTTTTATCACTTTATTTTAAATCATATATAAAAAGTTCTATGAAGTGGCAGTGGTCTTTTTTTTCTAGCTATAATATTAAAATAAAGAAAATATTAAAATATATGTATCATATTTTTTGATTTTGATGATTTGCCAAGATATTTATATTTTGATGGTCAAAAAGTGCTCAAAAATTGGTATTTTATATATTTTTTGTTATGTGATCATATTCAATCAAAATTTTTGTGATTAAAATCGTTTTATTTGGTTTCACAAATATATTCGTTGAAGAAAATAAGACTTTAATTTTTCAATTTAAATAATAAATAAAAATAAAAATAATCAAATATATTAAAATATTAAATTATATATTTTTATTCATAAATAAATAAAGACCAGCGCCACTTCATATAAAAAGTTGCATTTGCATAAATGTTGGAGAAGTCGTTTTTTTCATGTATTTTCACTTTTTCTCAAAAATTTCAATAAAAATGATACAAGATAATAGTTTAGAAAATAAACATATCTAACATACAATATTACTATATGAGAAATATTCCAAAATTCCCGAAAAAGTATGGTCGAAATCATATCGAATTTGGAAAGATTGAACAATCAAAATTTCATACCGAGGGTATTTTTGTACTCTCCTACCGATACCATTATTAACATAAAATTACCGTTGAAAAAATATTGCAGGATTTGAGGTTTGAGTACCTCTGAGTTTTTTTCTAAGAATAAAGATAAAAATGAATTTCAATACATTCAAATTTTAATTCATAGAATATTATATATAATTGCAATCGTTCATTCAAAAGTGGATAAGTTTCAAAATTTATTTGCCAGACATTTATGCTTGACAATGAAGCGAACCTCAACTTGGGATACACAGTAAGCCCATTTGGAGGTGAATCTAGGCATTCTACAAAGAGTAGGTCTATTTACATGCAGATGTTGAAATCACTTCAACATTTAATACTCAATTTAAACGAAGAAAATATTGAACTAACTGTTCAACAAACCATGGATTTATATAGACCGAAATATCCATATTCTTTTAATCGCATTTTAAGTATTTTGATATATTATTCGTTTATTTCGCAACGAGAGGAAGGAGATACGTATTTAAAATTCATAAAATTAATTCAGAAAAAAGAGGAAGAAATAAATGAAAATGATCCTAAGATCATTGAAGTGTTTAGTAGTTATTTAAATGACATCCAATTCTCGCAAGAATGTGAATATTTTCTTGAAAAAATGATTGAGCAAAATTTAATTGAGAAAAATATTATCAAAAAAAATCGATCGAAATATTTTGCGCATTATAAAACAGAAGAAGAGAACAAAGAATTATATGATGATTTTTTTAGTTATATATTTATTCAACAATATGATAAACTTTCGAAGAATGATTGGGAACTTCACAAGAAATATATAAAAGAAGCAGTAAACACATCAGAAATCTCAAAAATAATTCGAAATGATGATTTAGATAAACTTCAAGAAATATCATCGCAAGCTGAATTTGATTTTAATCAAAAAATAAAACCATCACTTTATGAAAGATTTTCATTTATTAATGCGGAAAATGTTTCATTAATTGATTTTGCAGCATTTTTTTCATCAGTTAAATGTTTTAAATATTTACTTATGAATGGTGCAAAAGTAAATAACACAGCAAAACATGCAACTGCAGGTGGAAACTTAGAAATTATTCATTTATGTGAACAAAATCATTCATCATTTGAAAAATCATATGAAACAGCAATCGAATTTCATCGAAATGATATCTTTAAATATATTTATAAGAACAAAATCGAAAATTTAGATAAAAATGTACAAAATTCGACTTTTTATAATATAGATCAAAACATTTTGAGATTAGTACCACCGAAATCAGATGAATTAAAATCTAAATATCTTAAAAAACTATTAAAATATTCTGATCGAGAAGGAAATTATGAAATTTTCTTATATTTAATAAAAGAAATAAAAATCGATTTCAAATTTATTAATATGTTGGCAAGAAATGGAAATTTATTTCTTGTGAAACATTTTCTGAAAGAATATCCAATTCCTAAAAATATTTTAGTTCCTTCTGTAAGTTCAGGAAACATTGAACTTGTGAAATATGTTCTTAAACATGAAGGAATCGATATAAATGCTAAAATTTTTTTGTTTGATTTAAAGATTATTTTTTTAATATGATAATTCTAAATAATATATAGAAATCATTTGTTTTATTTCATACAGCTCTTATGATGGCTGTATATAATGATGATGAAATATTAAAATTACTTCTTGAACAAGAAGAAATTAATGTTAATGCTAAAGATGATTTTTGTTTGTTAACTTTTTTGTTTATTTATTAAATTTAACATTATGTTCGTGTACTTGGAAATTGTTCAAATCATTTGAAACAGCACTTATGTTAGCATCTGAAATTGGTAATGTTAATGGAATAAAATTACTTCTTAAAAATGAGGATATTAATATTAATCAAAAAAATGTTTTTTCGTTATATTCGAATTTTTTAAAATAATTACGTTATTCCATAAAATTTTTTGGAAAATGTTTACATTATTTGAAACAGCTTTAACTATAGCAATTGTAAGGAATCAAACAAATGTTGTGAAATTACTTCTTGAACAAGAAGATATTGATATTAATATTGAGGATTTTTAATTGTTTAATTTGATTTTTATTTTGTTCATTTGATATATTAAAATAATATTTGGAATATATTAAATTTATTTAAAACGCCACTTATATTTGCATCAATGAATAATAATGCTGAAATAATAAAATTACTTCTTGACAAAGAAGGAATTGATATTAATGCAAAAGATATTTGTTTTATTTATTTGGCGTTTTTTAAAATGATATCATATATCAAATTAATATTTGAAATTTTTATAGATAATAAAGAACTGCACTTATTTATGCTTCTGAAAGAAGTAATAAAAAAATTGTTCAACTACTTCTTGAAAAAGAAGGAATTGATATTAATGCTAAAGATGTTTTATAGTTTTGTTTTGGTTTTATTTTAATAATTTAAAATTTAATAGTTTTATATGAAAAATATTTAAATTATTTCAAACAGCATTGATTGTTGCAGCTAACAATGATCAAATAGAAATAGTTGAATTACTTCTTGAGCAAAAAGAAATTGATGTTAATGCTAAAGATATTTATTTGTGTTGTTATTTGTTTACTTTTGTTATC
The DNA here is from genome assembly GCF_020186115.1 of Histomonas meleagridis. Classification (NCBI taxonomy): domain Eukaryota; phylum Parabasalia; order Tritrichomonadida; family Dientamoebidae; genus Histomonas; species Histomonas meleagridis. Next base: position 647,582 of record NW_027150805.1, read on the forward strand.
TAATTTTTCAAAGTATTGTTTGGAGATTGATAAAATTATATTTTACAGCACTTATGTTAGCTTTCCAAAACGGAAATACAAAAATAGTCAAATTATTCGAACAAAAAGGTATTAAAATAAGTTCTAAAGATATTTGTTTAATTTTTTTGATAATATAAATGATTTGGATTAAACCAACTTTTTTTATAAAATAAAAATAAACATAGAAACCAAAATAAAAAACCAAAACAAGAAAAATTTATAATTAATAAAACTTGTTATTTCATAATAATTTTTTTTAAAAATATAATCATCAAATACGTTGAATTTTTTTTTTCTTTTGGATAAAAAAAATAACTATGAGAAATATTCAAATAGAAATATAACTTTGTAATCTCTTATGACTGTATGTAGATTAAAATTGATAAAAATTGATTTCTTTATTTGGACATAAGCTTTTTATTTTTATCATTTAATAAATGAACAAAATTTAATGTTAAAAATTTATATTTTCATTAATATTCGTAGTCTTAAAAAAGTGTGTTGCAACAAAAAAGCATAGATTTACACAGAATATATCAGGCTAATTGAAATGAAAGTTAAACATTTTAAGGATATATTCATAACTCTTTTTTATTTAAATAAATCAAAAGAAATTGCAGTATTGGAATTTTATTTTTTTCCTTTTGCTTTATCATAATGATATAATCATATAACTTTTCTGTTTATTTGAAAGATGAAAGATTATCAATAGAACGATGATAAATCCTTTTCCTTGCTTCACCAATGAAGCATGTATTGAATTAAGGTCATCATATCCTCCAGTATAAAGTTGAATGTTTTGGTCATCAACAACAAGAATAACTTTTCCAGAAGTTATGCATATTAAATAGTCGGATCATATTCATTTATTAAATGTCCATGCACAAATTGAGTTGTTAGTGCTAATGCAAAGCAAATGCACCAAAAACTTCAATCACGTAACACCCATAGAAAAAAGAGCATTCAATTTTCAACAAAAAACGATTAAATTTATCAGAAAATGAATGGCATCAATCACTGAAGTAGGATCATGAGATCTCATGCGATAATGAACTCCAGCCCCCATCAGTATTTTTGTAAAATAATGATTCCAGTACTTCATAAGAAGTATTGCATGAGCACATAAAAATGTGAAGAGTAAACCTTGTTTATAAATGGTAAAGGTTATTAATTGCAACACCCTTTTTTCTCATTTTGGGTTGGCCCATTGGATTGGATTTGAATTGACTTTCCCTTTGCACTTACTTTGATATTGCAATCTGCAATTTCACCAAATAAGTTTTCTACTCCATCACCTGTTATTGCAGATGTCACAAAGTAGTTTTCGGCTAATCCTTCGTTCGATGTCAAATTATCAACAAACTTGGTGGCTTCTTCGATTTCATTGGAACTTAGTAAATCAGACTTAGTGACTGTTAAGAAAATCGTGCATTCTGGTGAAATTTCGATAACTTTATCGATCCATTCAGTTAAAGTATTGAGGTTTTCTTTATTTGCACAAACAATGGCAACATTTGCACCTCTATAATACATTGGCATAATGGCTTGATATTCTTCTTGTCCGGCTGTGTCCCATAAGTCGAGTTTAACTTTGATGTTTCGGCTGTTAATCACAGTTTTGGTGTAATTTTCAGGGCTTACAGTAGAAACAGTTGAGAGATTTTCTCCCCTAAAGTAGTTAAGGAGGGAGGTCTTGCCCACACCAGAGCTTCCTACAAAAATTACTTTCATTGTATTTTCGTCATCCATTTTGGATCAGTGAGTTACGGTTTCCTTTTTGTTTAGTTTACAAAACCGAAAATTGGTAATTAATGTAAAATAAAACCTGAAATTATGGTTATTTTAGTGTTTTTAAGAATCTATTTAAAAAAAAAAAAAAAAAAAAAAAAAGTTTTTCGAAGATTTTTGATTGTTAAATAATTTTCAAATATTATTTAGAAATAAAATTATTATTAAATATTTATTTTAATGAACAAAAAAATTATTCAATTCAAAGGATTAAATATTCATTCATTATCATTTGGTACTAATGATTCATATCTTAAAGCTATGGAACCTAAAATTAATAAGATATTACCATTAGTAGAAAAATCTTATGCATCTCATGGTAAGATTAGTCCTGAATTAACAGAACTTCGAACAGATTTAATTACAATCATTAATAAAGAAACTAAGAATCCTTATGAATTAATTGAAAAACTTAAGACAGCTACAGATGTCCAAAAAGTTATTTCTAATTCTATGCAAAAGATTGGTGTATCTACAAAGAATTTAATTGAATCAGTCCAAAATAGAAATAAATCATCTAAAACTCAAGCAATTGCAGAAATCATTGAATATGTCTCTAATTCTATAGCAGCTATATTCCAAGGATTAAATGTTACATCATGTGAAAATGATTCGATTTATAATGATTGTATTAGAATATTCGATTCTTCTTTAATATCAGTACGTTCAATGATTGATATCCTTAAGACTTCTGCAGTTTCTTCTACTTCTATTCGTAGATCTACACGTTCATTTAATAGAATGTTTGATTCGATGCTTGATATTATGGAAGTATACTAATATCCCAATTTATAAACAAAAGCCTACATCAGATATCGGTAAATCTAAATTAGAATTCATGAGAATTGCTTCTGATGTAATTAAATCATTATCTTCAACTATTACAGCTAGAGCAGAATCTAAAATCCCCGAAACGTTTGAAATAATGTTCAATTCACAAGTCGAAAAATTAGAGAAATCTATGAAAGAATTAGAAACTAAATCAACTAAATTATTACAATTAAATACTGATAAACAAGCAGAGAAAGAATTTAATAATTTATTTGTTACTATTAAAGAACAATTTGGACAATTCAAAGCTAATGCTAAAAACCCAACATTAAACAAACAAGATTCGGCATTATTTGATTTAACTCATGACTTCATTAACTTAAGTGATTCATTTGGTGGGTTAACACGTGTTATTAATAAGTTAACTGATGCTGTACCTATAGTGCCTGATTTAGAAAATGCCGAAAAACTTAAGAAACGTTATGTAATGCCATCAGTACCTAAAGACACTGCTAATTTGAAAGTTATTGATTCAGTTAAGAAGTTAAATGAATATATTAATATTTATCAACAAAAGTCTAAAGCATTTTATGGATTATTCCCTAATGCAAAGAATGCACAATTAGCAGATTCAATGAATGAAGTATATACAGCTATAGATAATGTCGTATTACAAACATTAAGAGTTTCAGCTATATCGATGAACTTAGAATTGCAAAGTGGTTTAGCAACTACTTGTAGTAACATTGCAGTAAATTATGATTCATTACTTAAGGAATTACGTAGTAGATTCATGTTAAGTGGTGATTGGGATGGACAATCACCGAAATATAGAGAAAACATTAAGAACGCAATTGAAGAGACACAGAAAATCGCGCAAAAGGCATTAGAAATAGCCGAAGAAGAAGCTAAAGCACAAAATGCAGTTAACGCTAAGTTCACTAATGTATTAAATCCATTAACACAAGTTAAATCATCATTAGAAACTTATAATGATAAAGTCAAGACAATGAAGTCAAGTATCTCACGTGAATATGCTACAAACATGTTTGAATTGGTATCACTTTATGCGACTCTGTAAATCATGTTGTGTTACATGCGAAGGCACATCCAAGTAGTGAAGAAAGCGTCGATAGTTATCTTTCATTAACTGAAGAAGTAACTGAACAAATGAAATTATTACTCGACGCGTCAACTAAAATTACTTCACAAGAAAAGAAAGTCGAAGAACCCGAAACTTTGGTCATCGACAGAATGAAAGGATTAAATGGAATCGGAGAGAAATTCGCAAAGCCGCATAACAATGAGTCACCTGAAGCAAAGGCACTGAGAGAAGGCGTAGTAGTAATATGTAAAGGTGCAAACGCATTAGCAAACTCCGCAGAAACTGCTTTGAACAATAAGAGAGAACAAAGGAAGAAACAAGAAGAAGCTGCAAAGAAGGGCGGCGCTGTCGTGAGAGTTGGAACAACAAAGGAAAGTTTGCTCAAGAGATTGGAGCTCGAGTCAAGAGTCATTAGAGCACGTATCATACTCGAGAAGTCTGAGAAGAATCTCGCTGAACTTGGATGAAATGAGGAGAAAATTTAACGAAAAAATTAATTAAAATTACTGTGATGTTTTATACAGAAGAATATGGAAACATTTGGAAAGATCGAATGCGTCCTCATGTAATTACTTCTTTAATATAAACTTCGCACGCAAATATATTATTCTGGACATAAGTTTCTCTGTTACGGATTTTTATATTTTCAACATCATTAATTATTTGGCGTGAAACTTGTATAATTTACATGGAGAAAAACGACAAAAAGTGCAAAAGTTGTACAGTTGTGTAATGCTTTGAAATGATGCTGTAAACAGCGGCCGATGGATTTTTCTATAAAACGATAATGAATTTTGAGTAAAAAGTTCTCTTGCATTGAATTACCGTATTTACAGTTCGGACAATCCTGATGTTTCTGTTTTTCTTCCTTTCTCTAACTGAAATTACTCGTTTCAGTACTTGGTGTAATGGCATTTCAACAGGAGATTGTGAAGCTGAACTCCAACAAACAGATAATGAATTTTCTTTTTCACATATTGGTGAAAAAGATTATTCTGTTACATCACCTCGTATCTCATGTCAACCTGGTGATGAAGTAACTGTTACTGGCGATGTTTTTTATATAAAAGGAGATGCTAAATTTCAAATCATTCCATACGATTTTAATAATGATCCAGATTGGTCATTTCAATCTTATCCAGTTGTTGACTCACCTGGAGGATATGCTACTTATACTAGAAAATGGATTATTCCAGGAAATTCACGTAATTTCACATTTCGTTTTGTCGGAAGTAATATTACCAATTTTAAGTTTAAATCTATAAAGTGGGATATAACTGGTCACTACGATGCGCCCACAATTCGAAATGTCGAACTTGAAAATTCAAACATCAAATTAACATATGATACTCTTTTATTAAATATGACAATTCATGACAAAACCACCCAACGAACTTGGACTCAACGTAGACAAACTATTGGTGGCACTACAATAAATTTAAAAACTACCAGTAGTTCAATTTCTATTGATACAATTACACAAGATAATCTTATTCACTTTAATATTGAACTTTTAGAGGATGGCTTTCGATCTACAGTTGCTCTTGATAACAATAACTCCGAAATTCTTCCACCAGATTATCCGTTTCCATTTATCTCTTCACTTGGAGATCGTATTGTACTTCCATACTGTGAAGGCATCACACTTCCTGTTGATTTAACCGAACTTCTTGGACGTGATGAATTTTATTATAGTATTTATAGTTTATCAATGGCATTTGTTGGTCAAACAAATGATCTAAGTTCAATGATAATAATATTTGAAACGCCTTATGATAGTTCAGTAGCCGTTGTCCGTTATAATGAAGAATATTTATATATTAAACCACGATTTAGTCTTGAGAAAGGACGCTTTTCATATCCTCGAAAACTTCGTTATGTCTTTTTAGAAGGAAATCATGTTTCTATAGCCAAAAGATATCGAAAATATGCGCAAGAAAAAGGATATTTAGTACCATTTACAGAGAAAATTAAAACTCGTCCAAACGTTGATAAATTAATTGGCGCAGTTAATGTATGGACTGTTGGTAGTTTTAATATTAATAAAATCAAATTATATACCGAAATGCAATCGTTAGGGAATCGAACGAATATTATCATCAGGTGGAGGATCAATCAGTGAAGTTAATTATATGAATAATAATATGACTAATATCCTTTCAAGTCGATATGATATTTATCAAGATCAAATGGATCCCGAAAATATTATCAAAGGTTATGTAAGTAATTCGACAGCATATTTTTATGATGCATTTCCTGATGATGTTATTGTTGATGAAAATAATCAAATAATTACTTCATGGTCAGTAAATAATTTATCATGTCCAGCATGTTCAACACTTGAAGAATGTCCACGAGTTGGTTGTGCAGTATTATGTGACTTAAGAGCGCCTGAATATGCAAAGAAGAAACTTGATAAAGAAATTTCTTCTGGTTATAACTTTACAACACGATTTATTGATACGACATTTGCATCACCTTATCGTGAATGTTATCATCCAGATCATCCTATGACTCGAACAATGTCATTAGAAGCACGAATCGAACTTTTAAAGGAATATACAAATCGTGGATTTGTTGTAGGAACAGAGAATGGTAAAGAACAAGCTATACCTAATTGCGATTTCTTTGAAGGAATGATGAGTCCTGGCGAATATAGAGTACCTAACTCTGGAAGAGATTTAGAAACAGTGTTTACTTATGTTCCTGAAGAAACTCAATATATGGTTGATGAAACTTTACGAATTCCTTTGTTCGAACTTGTTTATCATGATTGTGTTATAAGTTATTGGTATTGGGGAGATCATAATTCGAAAGTAATTCCTCAATGGGATAAAAGAGATTTGTTTAATCGATTATATGGAACTCCTCCAATGTTTTTGTTTAATCAAACAATTTGGGAAAGATATAAAAATAGATTCGTTCAATCTTATAAAACTGCAGAAGAAATTTCTTATTTAACTGGATATTATGAAATGTCTGATCATAAATATTTGTCTGATGATTGGAAAGTACAACAAACAGTGTTCGGTAATAATAGGGTTATTGTCACCGTAAATTTCGGTGATAAAAAATTCGGAGGTATTGAACCAATGAGTAGTACTGTCATCGTTTATACAGATGCACCTCCTTGGGCAATTGCTGTAATTGTAATTGCTGCTGTGGTAATTGATGGAATAACTTTTCTTGTCCTTTTTATAATGAATAGAAAAAAAGGTGAAGAAAAAGACTCCAATGAAGATTAAAAATAATGTGATATAAATAAATATTAATATAAATGATGGAAATTTCTGTATTTAACAGATCACATCAATATAAAACATACTTTCCACTGGTTTTCTGGTGTCTTTATTCCTGTATTTTATAATCTTCTATGTGTTACATATTTTCTTGATTTACATCATACAATTTCAAACATTGGTTGGGGCTATAGTCTTCTTTTTATTTTATTATCACATGTGTTTCCATTGGAACACTTACAAGCATTTGTGTTATTGCCATTAATGGAGAAATGAAAGAAGGCGGATGTTATTATTTATTATCACGTACACTTGGTCCCGAAATTGGGGCTGCCATTGGTATAACTATTGTTATAGCGCATTCTACCTCTGTATCTCTTCGATTACATTATGTTTCTCTTCTTATCACAAATTTTTATTCGAAACCACTTTTGTCATCACTTTATTGGGATCGCGTTTTATGGCAATTTCTTTTAATTATCTCCTTTTTCATTTAGTAATTTAACTATTTCTGTATATCCTTTTTCATGTGCTAACTTAAGTGCTGTATCAAATAATTTAAATATTTTCCAAATATTATTTTGAAATATCAAATTATTAAATTTTAAATAAAACAAATAAATATTTTTAGCATTAATATCAATTCCTTCTTGTTCAAGAAGTAACTTAACTATTTCGGCGTATCCAAATTCAGATGCACAAATAAGTGCTGTATCGATTAATTTACATAATTTCCAGATATTATTTTAAATTATCAAATTATTGAAATTAATATCAAACAAAATAAATAAATATCTTTAACATTAATATCAATTCCTTCTGATTTAAAAGATATTCAACGAGTTCAATGTTCCATAATTCGGGAGAGTATGCAAAAATATTTTTTGGAATTGGATTTTCTTTCAGAAAATAATTAATGAGATAAAGATTACCAATTTTTACCATATTATTGAGAATATTTTCATTTATTTTCATTCCATTTTTCTGTAAAAACATAAAAACTTCAATGTTCAAAAACATAATACATAGAGAGCCTAATTTTTCTATATCATCAATTTCGATAATTTTATTTTCATAAAGATAATTAAAAATATCATTTCGATGAAATTCAATTGCTGTTTCATATGCATCTTTAAATGATGAATGATTTTGTTCACATAAATGAATAATTTCAATGTTTCCACCTGCAATTGCATATTTACCTGTGTTTTCCACTTTTGCACCATTCATAAGTAAATATTTAAAACATTTAATTGAAGAAAAAAATGCTGCATAATCAATTAATGAAACTTTGTTTTTATTAACAAATGAACATCTTTCATAAAGTGATGGTTCAATTATTTGATTAAAATCAAATTTTGGTTGTGATGTTATTTCTTGAAGTTTTTCAATTTCATCATTTCGAATTATTTTTACAATTTCATTTGGATTATGTCCTTCTTCAATATATTTCTTATGAAGTTCCCAATCATTCTTTGATAATTCTTCATAATTAGCAATGATTTGGTTAAAATAGCTAAAATTTTTTTGTTTATAAATTTCTTCTTTAGACATATAATGGATAAAATATGGATTTTCCTGATCTTTCAATATTTTTAGATCAAGAATATTATTTTCATACATTTTCAAAAGTGGATAATATAATTTTTGCTCGTAAATTCCTGTGTAATTTGGATCGAGGTCAATAAATTTTGCAAAAAGAAGAAAATTAGTAAAATCGCCTGAACTCTGCGTCTTCCGACATTGTGTCTTTTGGCGATATCACGCTGACTTAGACCTTCGATAATGTCAGCTTTGATCAGCTCATCAACATTGACCATTGAGTTTATCATATATTTTAAATGACCGAAAGAGGATGTAAAATATTGATTTATTTATTTATTATTCTGTATTTTATATGTATTTGTATACTTTACGTAAAAGTGCAAATAAAAGTGACATCAAATGACGTTAATAGCAATAACGGCTTTTTAAAAAATATTTTGACACACTCGACTTTTTGAGATGATAAACTATTAAAAAAGTGGTGTAAATAAAAGTGAGACCTTTTCGTACCACGACACTCCAAGTGTGTTATTTTCATCCATGTTAAAAGTAATTTTTTGAGTTTCCGACAAGTAAACTTCAAAGCAATTTTTTACAGATGCTAAGAAAGAAGAAAAAATTGATCTTTTATTAAAACTTACTTACATATGCAAGTGTATATTTTCGTCACTAAAACATATTCAACAAAAAATCAGAAATTTTATTTACCAAATCGTGCATTCAGGGGTCATATTAAGTTTTTCCTGATAGAAATTCATCTTTTCTTCGGAAGGTGCCACTCCAAAATCGCCTTCTGAATACACTCTTATTAATTCTATCAAAGCGAATCGATCATTCTGCTTTGCGCCATTTTCCAAAATTTCCAAAATTCGTTCATTATTTGGTGGGTTTTCTTCTTTTAACAATTTTATAGCGACATCTAAAAATTGGAAATTTTGGTTATCGAACATAAATTGACATAACTCCAAAGCTCTTTTTGGATTTTTGGCAACATTTCCTTTCCCATTTGCATAAATTTTAATTAAAGTATCAATAACTTTATAGTAATTCATTTTAATTAATTCTTCACATATATCGACAGCTTTTTGTACATTTTGTTCTATTCCATTACCATTTAAATATATTAATGCCATGTTATGCATTGCCATTGTGTCCCCTTTCTTTCTTGCCATTTCGAAATATTCTAAAGCTTTCGGAATATTTTTCATTTCTTCATCTTGTGAATAAAGTACACCTAAATTATAAATTGCATTTAAATGTCCTTTTTAGCAGCAGCTTCATAATACTCGGATGCTTTATTTAAATCCTTTTCGACTCCTTTTCCATAATGATACATAACACCTAAATTAGTTAATGCTTGAACATGGTTATTACTTGCTGCTTTTTGATATAATTCTAAAGCTTTCTTTTTATTTTTAGGTATTCCTTCACCTTCTTGATACATTAAAGCTAAGTTATAAGTGCAATCATCATCACCTAATTCAGAACCTTTTTCATAATAATATAATGATTTATAAGGATCTTTTTCCCTATAAATTTCAGCTAATTTTTTCATCGAATTTAAATCACCTAATTCAGAAGCTTTCGTTAAAAGTTCGATTGATCTTTTCGGATTACGTGGCACAAAATGTCCTGGTGTATTAACCAATAAATTTGCTAAGTTATACATTGAACGTGTATGATTTTTTAAGATTGCTTCTTCATAACATTCAACAGACCTTTGAATAAGACTCGTGTTCTTCCCAATATATTCATAATATTCTCCTAACGAACATAATGCATCAGGATTCTTAGTTTTGGCTGATTCAACTAAAATTCTTCCACATTTCCCTAAATCTGGTGGAATCTCTTTGTAACCATCGCGATAAAGTATCGCAAGTCTTATTGTGCAATTAAAATACCCTTTTTCTGATCCTGTTTCTAATAATTCAATTGCTTTTTGACAATCATAGGGAACATTTTCTCCACTTAAATATTGTAATGCAAGATTATATATAGAATGAGCAAAACCCTTTTGTGCTGATGTTTCGAGTAACTCAATACCACGTGGAATATTTTTTGGAACCCCATTACCTACAATATAAATCATCGCTAAATTAAACATAGCTGTAAGATCGTCATTTAAGACACATTTCTCATATAAGTTGACGGCTTTTGGGATATCAATTGGATTACCTCCCAAACCGATGTGATAAATTTGTGCAAGATTAAATGATGCATCATTTATTCCTGCATCAGACCCTTTTTGGAAATATTCAACCGCTTTATTGATATCATGTTCAATACCTTCTCCTCTTAAGAATAAATTACCAAGATCCATATATATTTGTGGATTTTCTTTTGCTTGTTCTTCAATTTGGGATAAGTTCTCTTTAATTTTAGAAAAATCAGTCATAAAATTTTGTTTGGCAAATCTTTTTTTTATTGAATAGTTTATATATAGGATTTCAGAATGTTGTGTGATGTGATGTTTGAATTGCTTCAAAATTTACCCAAACCGTTAAAAACAATGAAAAAGCCGATACATATCGTTAGTGAAGACAAATCATAAAAAAATGAAGAAGCAAAAACAATTAAATGATATCGAAATTCATCAATCAATAATGCAAACCCTCTTTAGGTTGGCTAAAACAAATATTATAGAATCAGCAAATTCAATAATTGACATTTTTGATGAAAATCATTATTTAAAATATTTGAAACAGCACTTATGAAAGCATCTTCAAAAGGTCATATAGAAATAGTTAAGTTACTTCTTGAACAAGAAGGAATTGATATTAATGCTAAAAATATTTATTTGTTTTATTTGATATTTATTTTAATAATTTTGGGATATTTCAAAATAATATTTAAAAATTATTTTAATTATTTAATACAGCACTTATTTTAGCATCTTATTATGGTCATACAGAAATAATTAAATTACTTCTTGAAAAAGAAGGAATTGATATTAATGCTAAAAATATTTATTTGTTTTATTTAAAATTTATTTTAATAATTTTGGATTTCAAAATAATATTTGGAAATTAATCCAAATATTTTATACAGCACTTATTTGTGCATCTTCAACTGGTTGTACAGAAATAGTTAGATTACTTCTTGAACAAGAAGGAATTGATATGGATGCTAAAGATATTTATTTGTTTTATTTAATATTTATTTTAATAATTTAAAAATTCAAAATAATATTTGGAAATTATTTAAATTATTTTGGACAGCACTTATGAATGCATCTTTATATGGTCATACAGAAATAGTTAAATTACTTCTTGAAAAAGAAGGAATTGATATTAATGCTAAAAATATTTATTTGTTTTATTTAAAATTTATTTTAATAATTTTGGATTTCAAAACAATATTTGGAAATTATTTAAATTATTTGGAACAGCACTTATATTAGCATCTGAAAAAGGTCATACAGAAATAGTTAAATTTCTTCTTAAACAAAAAGGAATTGATATTAATGCTAAAAATATTTATTTGTTTTATTTAAAATTTATTTTAATAATTTTATATTTCAAAATAATATTTGAAACTTATTTAAATTATTTCAAACAGCACTTTATGTAGCATCTATACAAGGAAATGCCAAAATAATTAAACTTTTTAATGAAAAAGTAAAACAATCAGTCTGATGCAAATTTTACATATACACTTTAAGAAAAAGAGTAAAATTATTTTCACAAAATTGATATATAATTAAATTTCAATTATATATTATTAAATCATGGAACCAATTTTTAAATTTGCGTTTTCAAACTAAGTTAAGCAAATATATTTAATATGAAAAATTAATATATCTGAGATTTGCATTAAATAATTTTTTCGTTTTTTGGGATTCTTGGTGTTGAAATTGACCTTTTTTGAAGGGAATTTTATTTGTCATTTTAATATTTACCATGAATGTATGAAATGAAAACGATCACTAATTAATGATTTAATGAATTTTTGATTTTTATTAATAACTTCCTCAATTTTAAAATGAGATCAAAATCAATGTTTTGATTTCAAAAGTACTTTTACAAGTTTAAATTAAAACCATTATAACTTATAATTTATTATTTTTAAATTATATTCATAGATGTGGATATGTATGATGTTTAATCAAAAATTTGGTTTATTCTTCTTAAAACCATGAATAAGAAAATTCACTTTTTTACGAAAAAGTTTCACCGGAAAGAAAATGAAACCGAAAATTCAAACAGAGCACACAAATGTTTTTTCTTTTCTCTTTTGCGTATCTAGCAAAAGCAGAACCTGTTAATCCTGATTTTGAGAATGATATATTTAGTTGGATCAGTCTTTCTAATTTTACAGACCCATTTAAAATCGATATACAAAATTTTTCACAATGGACTTCAACAAATTTAACCCATAATTTAAGTAATCTTACATATGAAATTGATATCAGCCCAAAAGAAAAAGTATCACTTACTCAAGAAATACAAAATTTACCAGATATTAATTTTACTAAAATCTATTTTTTCTTTAATTCAACAGGAGAAACAGACCTGGTAACCGGGTCTTTAGTTTTACCAAAAGAAACGTATACTGTTTCTGCAGGTCATTCAATCAATATCACAATCACTGAAAACATAACGCAAAATATCACAATAAGTTTAACAAACAATGGACCCAATATTTCGAATGTACTCCTTCCAGAGGTTATATTTTACACAATGGCAAGCAAAACAGATTATTCGATAACTCAAAGATCAATGGTTCTAAACCATGCTAAAGCAATCCGGTGTAGCGTGTCTCTTAATGTTAGTTTTGGTGATGTTGAAATCGAAACTGTCAGACTTCCAAACATTCATTCAATACCAGATCCACTTCTTCCTTTAAACCAAAAATTCGAAAACGGCGAAGAGTTTTCTATTATACCTGTGCTCGCTAATGATGAAAAGATAATCGGTTTCGATATTGAAAGTACAGAATATATTTCTTATTGGAAGGTCAAACAAGTCGACAATATGCATAGCTTTTCAATGAGAATTCGACCTTTAAAGGCGTTCAGACTTTCTTATGTTGTCATTGAGACATCTTCAACGGATTATCTTCAAGCTTTACAAATTTGGCAGCATTCGTTCAACTCTGTTTACCAAAATGAGTTTATCGGATCTTTTGTTTCTTATGGAAGTGTTCCTCTACAGATAATTGAATCATTTAATCAAGTTTTTGAGATTGGTAACTTAACAATTGCAAATGGTATTCAGTACTTCCAATGGATTCCCGGCTTTTCTGTTAATATTTCTGCACCTCCTGAGAATTTGACTGATTGTGAAGATGAAAAATGTTTATATATCAAAAAATATGGCCGAAAAAACTCTAAATTGGAATATATTTATTCAAAAATTAATGAAACATTCTATTCATATGAGGTCAGCTTTGTAAAAGATTTATTTTTCAACTTGTCAAATCAAACTCTTATGGAGACCGTTTATTACAATGGCTTTTTTTCTGATAAATTTGACAGTACTTTGGTTGATTATAATATTCCAACAAATGCAGAATTCCCTTTTGCTTTGCTAAAGGATACAACACCATATATACCAGTAATGACTTCATATTTTATTTTTGTAGTAAATAATTTTGAATATTCGCCAAACGGTTATTTAATGATGGGTAATTGGATTCATCCTCAATTTGCAAATTACTGTATTTCATTTGGTTTCCCTATAGCATTGTGTGGGGAAGTGTTTGATTATTCAAATGAAAAGAAAAACTCTATTTGGAAAATTCGATTTCAAATTGGTTCAAAACCAATATCACTTATAGAAACAGCCACACAAAACCATGTAGTTAATAACTACGAACAGCTTTTCTCAGTTGCTATGTCTGTTAATGCGCATGTTAATACTCATAATCATATTATATGTGGTATTTTAGCGTATAACAATGATGTCATTTCATACAACACTGCCATGAGGAACATTGGTTCTACCATATATTATCCACGAATCCGTGAGTTTTATACCATATTATTTAATATGTCAGAGCAAATTCCACCAATGACTGACCTAGAGCATGACTATTTTGGTCTGTCAATGTACTGCAAAGAAACAGATCAAGATAATCCTCAGGAAGTCTGTTATTTAAATGTTTTGGTGAGTGTTCATAAGTACAATTCGAGTGAAACTGTCACTTTTCGTCATATAAACTTAACGTTCTCCAGCGGTTTAGTTCCAACATGTTTTCAAGTTTCGCAAGGGATAAATTGTACAACATATCAGACCTCGGTTAATATCGAATTGTCGGTAAATGAAATTCGTACGGCAACAATACAAATTGAAACCGAGATCGAAGAAGATTTGTCAAGTTGGGTTTCAGAAAATATTCCACTCGTTATAATCGCAAGCGTGCCAATTATCGCATTGTTGGTGGGTATGGGATTCGGATTATGGTTTATGTTCTGTAAAAAGAGATCTTCAAAAGAAGCGCTTGCAAGAATTGTAAAAACGGCGAAAAGAAGAAAGAAAGAAAAAACAGAAAAAGAAAAAAATCTTTTGACATAAATTGTAAATAAACTGTGTTTAAATGTATATAAAGTTTTATTCTTTGTTGCGGATTGAATCTGCAAATTTTTCAAAAATGTATAAAATGTTCTATATGAGATACACAACATAATATATATTTGTATTCATATGATTTAATATTCGAATAAAATATTAATATGATCTCGCTTACAGATAAATATGATAGAAAAATGATTGAAGATTATATTTATGGATATTATGCAAAATCTATTTAAAGAGAAATTAATTTATTAAAAGAGAAATTAAATTTATGTATATTAAGCATAATTAAGCTTTAATTAAAGAGAAAGTTTAAACAAACAGTTCCAGGAAGAACTCACTTTGTTCAAGAAATAGTTCAAACAATAACACAAAATAAATATATAATCTTTAAAAGTACATTATATATGACATGCAAATTTATTTTAATCAAGTGATTGCGGAAAGGTTTCCCAATGATACAATTCTGGAGTGTTTGACATTTCATTATATATATATATAATACAAATAAAACATGTTTATTAACTACATTTAGTCAACTCAATTATCTTAAACAGTTGATCATTTTCGTTAATTTCGTCCAATTTCATATTTATATTTGTTTTATTAACTATTACAGTATAAATCGGAATAGAAACCAATCTATAAATGTAACTAATTCCACAGCCAAATATTGTCATTACTATTCTCATTTTATTACTTAAATTTTCGCTTAATTCTTTTCTTTTGATGAATCTAATTTTATCGTTTGTATACATTTTTAAACCAGTAAAACAATTCCAAAATATTTTTCTTCCTTTTTGATCAATTTTTGGTAAATGTTTTTGATACGTTTCATTATAACTTTTAATATATTCTTGAATTTCATTTGAATATGTAATGTTTAACTTAACTTGTATCCAACTGTTGTCTTCAAATGTCGGCATTTGATAAGTAGTTGTTGCATTTGTAGAATATATAATTTTTGTTGTAGCTTTACAATTATAATAGCTTTCACCTTCAGTAAATCCTTTAAACATAATTTCGAGATAAGGAAATTGATTCATTAAATAATTTGTTTCATTTTCATATGAGTAATATGTTTCATATTTAGAAAAAACACCTTGAACAACTTCATTATCTCCTTCCTTAATGAATGTTACAAGCAAAACCAGATAGGGAAAAATACCAGAGAACATAAGCAACTCAAAAACAAGAATATTATCATAATATTGACACAAAATAATGAAAACAACAAGAAGAATTTCGGAACAATAAAGTAACCAATGCAATAAAACAAAAACAAATGGTACTTCAATGAAATCAAGATCTGAATGTTTCTTTTTGGCTTCAAGATACTTACTACGAGAAATAAAGTAAGAGCAAAAGCTCAAAATAGTGAAAAAAATCATGAGAATGATGCTTAAAATGATTATGAATTTTCTTTTTTTTTTGTTTGTTAGAGACCTTTTTATTTCCATTAGGAGTATCAATTTTTATATATTTTTTATTGTTTAATTCAGTCATTTCGATGGAATCATCCACTGACATGTTTTGACAAATTTGGAATAAAGTATTAAATTGTTTTTACAAAATTTCAATTTCAAATACCAATAAAATGCTCTAAAACAACTAAATAAGCATTAGATATTTATAAGCTAACCAAAAATGCTTAATGTTTATGAAATGCCTTCGAAAAAGTTGCAATTCGGAAATTATATTACATTTGATTAAGAATTAAATTTAAAGTTAAAACTAAAAATCCATTTCATGTTTGACTGGTGACGCTTAATTCCAAAATATTTCTAAATCTAAAAAAACATCTTATTCAAATTGTTCAAAAAACAAAAATTTATTATAAGCGTTACAGTACTGTGAAAGGCAAATCAAAAAAAGTTTTATAAATGAAATCAACTCTTAAACCAGAATAAGAAATTTGTTGGATCATTCACAGGGGTGACCTGGATTTTGATCTCCGCGTCACTTTTTGACCTTGGTTTATAATGTAAAGTTAATAAATCATCGATCACATCACCAACGTATGGACAAAGATACTGATCAGATCCCTTACGAAGAAATTGGTAAAGAAACGGATTGGATACCTCTTAACCAAAGGGAGTCCTTATCCATATTCCACATTATGGGAATTTGTTGTTCAATGCTTGCATTCCAGATTGCATATAGTGTTGAATTTGCCTTAGGCACGCCAATCATGTCACGCCTTGGCATTGCGCAAAGTGTACAATCCTTAATTTGGTTCTCTGGTCCACTTTCTGGATTTATCGTCCAGCCATTAATTGGTTTTTATTCAGATATTACCATGGCAAAAATGGGGCGAAGGCGTCCATTCATTATTGTCGGCGTTATTGGTATCTTGTTAGGATTTGTATTATTATTATTTGTTGAATCACTCGGAAACGCAATGGGCAAAAGCGAATCTGCAAAGAAAGGACTTAAGATCTTCATCTTCACACTTGCGCTTCTTATTACAAATATTTCCATTAACGTACTTCAAGGACCATCACGTACATTAGTGGGAGATGTAGTTCCAAAGGTACAACAAGTTAAGGCCAATACCGTTGGTTCACTTATGATAGGTATTGCCGCAATTATTACGAATCTTATTGGAGGATTAGATCTAGCGACCAAACTTAAGTTACCATTTGATAATGAGAAACTTATCTTTATCATTGGTATTGTTCTTATAGCTATTGGTGTTATAATTACATGTGTAGTTGCTAAAGAAGAACCACTTCGTGTTAAACCAGTTCGTGCAAATCCATTAAAGGAAATATTCCAAGCTGCACGTAATGTACCAAAACCAGTGTTACGTATAGCTATAGTTTTCTTCTTTTCATGGATGGCTTATTATCCATTTAACATTGAAACAACTGATTTCTTCGGATTTGATATTTATGGCGGTAGATCAAATGGTACAGATAGACAAAAGACAATATATAATGATGGTGTTAACTTCGGTATGCTTGTAATTGCTGTATCTAATGTTTTAGTTTTAATTTATGGATTCTTCCAAGAAAAGGTTATTCAACTCGTAGGAATGAAATTGACTTATGCTTTATCACAGATCATCGAAGGTATTTGTCTCGTCTTAGTCTTCTTCATTTCAAATAAATGGGCTTTGATGGGTATCTTCGCACCACTAGGTATTTCTTGTAATATATTCAACTCTGTTCCTTACGCTGTCGTAGGAATGTGCGTTTCTCAAGAACAAATGGGTACTTATATGGGCGTACTTAACTCTTGTTGTGTTGTTGGTCAACAAATTTCTAACTTTTTGCTTGGATCTGGTATAGGTGCTTTGTCTCCTGATTGGAAGGCTCCAATTCTTGGTTGTGGTTCAGTCTTCGCATTCTTGTCAGCTTTGTTGTGCTTCTGGATTATTGTTCCTGAACAACAAGAACAAGAAATGTTGGAGCCACTTAAAACAGTCGAATAAACAAAGTAAAAGAGTAAAATTTAATCTTTAAACTTTTAATTTTTTATCATCACATCAAATTTCTTGATGCATTGTATCGTTTTGGGGTGTACCATAGTACGATAGCTGTACAAGTTAAGTGTTATATAATATATGTATTACTCAGGGAACATGCAATTTATTAATGGACAACCAACACAATTTCAACAGACACCTCAAATGCAATATAATGCATCGCAAAAATACCAAAATTTTACATATTTTTCTGGATATAATCAATTTGGATATCAATATGGATATGAACAACAGGTATATTCTAATTTTACAGGAAATGGCTATCAACAGTTTCAACAAAAAATTAATAGTAACACAGATTATGAACCACATAATAACAGTCATTTCCAACAAGTAGATTATACTCAAGCTAAGTCACAAAATAGACAATCAAATGGCATGAATCCACAATCTGATTACTTGAGAAATAGTGGAATACAATTTGAGCAATCAAATCGTACACAAACTAATCAATGGTATGATTATCAAATTGAACAGCTAAACAACTCACAACCTAATCATCAAAATTATGCACAATTCCAACAACCAAACAATGCGCGAACAGATTACGCAAGAGAATATATACCAAATAATTCCCAAATCAATCCTCAAACTTATACTCCAAATATAACAGCACAAACAAAACAATCGTTACGCAGCGAACAATACAAAAATCGTAACAAGCAAATGAATGTAACTCAGTACGAACATC
The DNA here is from genome assembly GCF_020186115.1 of Histomonas meleagridis. Classification (NCBI taxonomy): domain Eukaryota; phylum Parabasalia; order Tritrichomonadida; family Dientamoebidae; genus Histomonas; species Histomonas meleagridis. The sequence continues at coordinate 666,747 of NW_027150805.1, forward strand.
CAAACACAGCACAACTCAGTCAACAAAATTATTCACAAATCACTTACATGACAAATACCATAGCGCAAGCAGAGCAAATAGATAACGCTCATTACGAACCGACAAATGCACATCGGTTTAGTCAACAAAATTATGCACAGTCCAATCAATTAAATAGTACACAAACATATTACGCAAGAAATATCATAACACAAACAGAACATATAAATTGCGCTCAGTACGACAAACAAAGTTATACACAGCTACAACAATATCAGCAACCGAACAATGGACAATCCAATTACATATCAAATGTTAAACAAAGTAATGCACTATATCAACTTCCAAACAATGCAAACGCATACTACGCAGCACAAACACAATACACTCCGAATGCGACAGCACAAAACATTACGCCCACTCTCACATACACAGGCAAATGCATTCGCATTACTTCTGCTGCGACATTTGCTGAATTCACAGAGAAGCGAAAGCAGCTTCAGCTTGATTTTGTACAGCAACTTAGCGATGCAACAATGAATGCTGTCTCCGACATAACCAATGCATTCGACACTATTAACACTGAAGATAATGAAAATCAAATTCAACAAATTGATGCAAATGAAAATGAGAACAAAAACTTCGAATCAATTGTTGACACACGTAATGCCGAACGTGTAACTAATTATCTTTTGAATAACAAAAAAAGTAACATAAAAAAGGAAATGGAACAATGTCAAGTGCCAATTCTTTTGTGTTTTCTAATGACTGCATGCGACGCAAATGAGCAAATGAAAGAAGAAATTGTGAAATTTGTTGCGTACGCGATCGAAATTGTAGAGGAAAAGAAGAAAAAGGATAAAATAAATGAAGCAGATACTGTGATAAGTGAAACGAAGAGGCAATACAAAGGAATAATGTAAATACATAAATTCATTTCCCCTCCAAATGAAACATCAGAAGAATTAAACCAAGTTGAAGATGGTGTGCCCGAAAATATATTTTTTGAATGAAATTAATACAGATTTTAGGCAGACCGCAGTGAAAAACCCGTAGACCAACACCTTAATATAACCCACGCCTACACTGTAGCATTATTCATATAAAACATATTTAGTAATATATATTTAATAAATTTTTTTTCGATTTGGTTTTTCACTCACTTCACTAAGGAGAACGTTAACATGAAAAAATCTTTTTTCTTTACATATTTTGATTAATTCATATTTTTGGGACTGAACATATGTTAAAATTTTTATTTGCTAACAAACTATGTAAAAATTTATGATTTATCTAAAAATTTGCTGTTGGTCTACAGGTTTTTTCACCATGGCGTGTGGAGATTAAGAAATCTTATGAAGAAGAAATATGGATAACCCAAATTATTGGAAACGCCATAAAATAGCATTTGCTTGCTTAGCTACTTATACTGGGTACATTTTACTATGGAGATGAAATTGGTGATCTTCATGATCATTGGTATTTGGAATTTCTTCATTTCAAATGATAACCTTTCAAGAACTGATGGTCATATTGAATGGTTTAACAAAAACCAACAAAGATTGTGTTTGTGGTTAATAATGGAACACTCCCAACAAATTTATATGACAATTGTGGGGGAACTTATTTTAGAGATTTGATGACAGGACGTGAAATACATTATACTGCGATGCTCTCACGGTAAGTATTTAGTAAATATTTAATGTATTTTGCAAAATCACTTTAATGAGCACAAATTTTTATTGAAAAAAAATCGAATAATAATGCTTTTGAATCACGGGAAATAAGCAAAAAATGAACACATATTTAGTTTGAAATAAATCATTTTTGTTGCTTATTTTTTAAGTATAATTTTTATGAAATTTATTAAAGTTTGATATAAAGAATCATTCTGAAAGGGATAAGATGAGATAGGATGATAAAAGAGTTATATACTAGATGTAATATTATTGATATCAGATTGTCTAATTTGGTTGTGGTTCTTTTGATCAATTTTTTTTCCATATATATTTTTAATTACCGTTCCTATGTTATTGCCACTTTTGTGGTAAAGTGTTAAAATTAGGAGGTTATTTCATACATTCTTTCAAACGGGAAACAATCAAAGCCAAAAATCAAAACATCAACAAAAAAAAAAACACATATCTAATATTACAAAATCTTGAATAATATTCAATTTAAATGAAGAAAATATTGAGGACTCTATAAAAATGACTCTGAATTATTTTGATGATAAATATACATATTCGTTTAATTTTATTATTTGTAGTATTATATATTCATTTTTCATCTCAAAATATGATGGGGAAATATGTGTAAAATATTTGAAATTACTTGAATCTAAAGAAAGAGAACTTTATTCAATTAATGATGAAAATATAATATATATTTTTGTAAAATTTTTAAATAATCGCAATGAAGAAGAATCAAATTATCTTCTTAATAAAATTTTTGAAAATAGCCTCATTGAAATAAATCAAAAAATCATATCGCGTACACTATACTTTTCACATTATTTATATTCATATGAAATCTTCAAATATGAAAGTTTTGTAAAATACAAATCATTTTATAAAAACATTAGAATACTTAAAAAACATAATTGGAAACTTCACAAAAAGTTAATAAAAGAAGGGGTTAATCCAAATGAAATTGCGAAAATCATTCGAAATGATGAAATAGAAAAACTTCAAGAAATATCATCACAAACAAATTTTGATTTTAATCAAAGAATTGAACCATCACTTTATGAAAGATGTTCAATTATAAATAAAGAAGATGTTTCATTAATTGATTACGCAGCATTTTTTTCTGCAGTTAAATGTTTTAAATATTTACTTATGAATGGCGCAAATGTAGAAAAAACAGGTAAATATGCAATTGCAGGTGGAAACGAAGAAATTATTCACTTATGTGAACAAAACCATTCATTACTTGCATGTGCATATGAAACAGCAATTGAATTTCATCAAAATGAGATTTTTAAATATATTTATGAAAATAAATTAAGGAAAATTTATAGTTTAGAAGAATTAGGAACTAAATGTATTTTATCTCATAACTATGAAATTTTATCATTTTTACAAAATGAAGGAATGCAAATTTGTGATTTACATATCATTGCTTCAATTGAAACAGGTAACTTATATTTAATTCAGTATTTGCTTGAACAATATGTGATTGATACATATATACCAAGAATTTCAACAATTTCATGGAATAAAGAACTTTTTAATTACCTTGTTACAAAGAATTATATTAACATTAAAAATAAGAATATTTCATTATATTATTTGATATTTTAAAATGATATTTATGATTTATTAATAATATTTAAAAAAATATTTAAAAGCTCATGCCATAAAAGGTTGTTTGATCTTGCGATGTTTCTTATTGAAAATGAATTAGTTGATGTTGATGATATTCATTTGTTTTATTTGAAATTTATTTTAATAAATTGATATTTCAAAATAATATTTGGAAATTATATAAATTATTTTTTACAGCACTTATATATGCATCTTCAAATGGTCAGACAGAAATAGTTAAATTACTTCTTAAACAAAAGGGAATTAAAATTATAGTCAAAAATATTTAATTGTTTTATTAAATGTTTATTATAATAATACTGGATTTCAAAATAATATTTAAAATTTATTTGAATTACTTAATCGAGCACTTAGTATTGCTAGTGAGCATGGTCAAATAGAACTTGTTAAATTAATTCTTGAACAAGAAGGATTTGTAATTAACTGCATGAATATTTACTTGTTTTATTTGATATTTATTTTAATAATTTGTAATTTCAAATTAATATTTGGAAATTATTTAAATCATATAAAAAAGCAATTTTATTGGCATCTGAAAAAGGTCATATAAAAATAGTTAAATTACTTCTTGAAAAAGGAATTGATATAAATGCTAAATATAATGACATTTAATTTAATAATTTTGGATTTCAAAATAATATTTGGAAATTATTTAAAACAGCACTTATTTGGGCATCTGAAAAAGGTCATATAAAAATAGTTAAATTACTTCTTGAACACGAAGGAATTGACATAAATACTAAATGTGATTACATTTAACTTAATAATTTGATATTTCAAAATAATATTTGGAAATTATTCAAAATACTTATTACAGCACTTATGATTGCATGTCAAAAAGGTAACAAGAAAATAGTTAAATTGCTTCTTGAACAAGAAGGAATTGATATTAATGCTAAAGATATTTATTTGTTTTATCTAAAATTTAATTTAATAATTTGATATTTCAAAATAATATTTGGAAATTATTTAAAATATTTCAAACAGCACTTATAGAAGCATCTAAAAATGGCAATACAGAAATTGCTAAACTACTTCTTGAACAAGAAGGAATTGATATTAATGCTAAAGATATTTATTTGTTATATTTCATATTTAATATTATAATTTGATATTTCAAAATAATATTTGGAAATTATTTAAAATATTTCAAACAGCACTTATGTATGCTTCAAAAAATGGTAATACAGAAATAGTTAAATTACTTTCTAAACAAAAATAATAAATAATATAAAATGTTTGATTTATTTAAAGAAGCGATAAAATTTGTAAATAAAAAAATTCAAATCAAAACAGTAAAATTACAGAGATTTCAAATTGTAATTTTAAGTCAAGAGGAAATTATTCATTATTTAATGATTTTTCTTATTTAAATAAGAAACTTAGGTCTTTTTGATGTCAATATTTTCTGTGCTAAAATAGATAACAATATTCTATATTTATTATCAGTATATAATTTATATTCATATCAATCGTCCCCATAGGGGCTAATGATCTAATCCAGATATTTTAATCAAAATATATTTTGATCTGTAAGCAAAGAAAAGTGTCAATGAGCAGTGTCACTTTTGCCTCTGAGAGAAGACATATTGCCCCCATTTTTATCTCTTAATTATTCATTATTTAATTTTTGGAATGGGAAAGAGTCCATTTGCTCATTCGCAAAATTACATCTTGATTATGTGACTATCATCGTTTAACAGCTTCTAAAGACTTGATTGTCTGGTAGCTAAACTAAATTTGACGCATAAAGAACGATAAATTATCTCAGAAAAAGTGTTTAGAAATTTATGGTGGATAAATAACCGTTGTAATCGAGTTCTTAAGAAATTTTTGATAACTTTACGCAGAAATAAACATTTATTTGTTTTCAAAAACCTGGAAAGGGGACGTTTAATTTAGGCCGAGTATTAATTCATGAATGCTCCAATTACAAAACTATGTCAATTAATGGCAAAACCAGAAAACTCAACGTGCGCTGATTGTGGCGCAAAATCACCAAATTATTGCTCACTCAATCTCGGAATTTTTTTATGCAAATCATGCAAAGAAATTCATTCAACTTTAGGAAATCAAATGTTCAATGCAATTTCATGCTCTGACGACAGTTGGGATGACGCACGTGTAACATCAGTGTCAAAAATTGGAAATAAAGTTGCAAATAAATATTGGGAATATTTACTTTCAGGAAATTTCCAAAGACCAAATAACAAACAACTCGATAAACTTAGAGATTTTATTCACAAAAAATATATTGAGAAAAAATGGGCAAATCCTTCAAAATCACCACCGAATCCATTTGGTGCAAACGAAACCGAATCACTTGATTCAGATTCATATTCGTCATCATCTCAAAGCCCTTTTGCTGATCCAGGAGAACCGTCTGATAATGAAGAAAATCCTTTTGGATCAGATGACGATGTTAATCCATTTGTAATCAATGAGCAGCCAAGTGCACCTAACCCGCCAAAGCCTTCACAAACTCCATCAACTTTCCAATTTGAACCAAATACTTCAACTGATAACCAATTTGATTTCTTCCATAATAAATCTACACCAAAGCCGCCCATGATTCCCATTCCAAGCACACCCAAACCTTCTCCTTCCAACACTTCTCCATCAAATCCATTTGATGATGACGACTTTGAAAATCCATTTGATGCCAGTGTACTAGACACAATTCATCCATTCAAAGTCAAAAAGGATTCTGGTTCACAACTATTTCAACTTCAAAATGTTGATGTTCCTGAATTGTTTTCTAATGAACCAATAGAACTTGATTCACATGCTCTTCAATTTAAGAGCATCAAGGCGCCACTTTATGTTCCTACAATTTTCGTTCCTCCTTTGTTTCGACCAAGTGTTGACTCTCCACAATTCATTCAAAATAACCGCCCTATCGAAGAGCCCCCCGAATTTGTGCCGATGCAATTTACAGTTTCAGAAGAAGATGAACCGCCACCTTTTGAATTGTTAAATGCACCGCCCCAAAAAGTGCAGCTAACGGATGTTTTCAGGGCGCCCCCATTTTTCGATCCATCAGCAGACGATTATGAACCTCCACAGTTACAACCAATTCAACAAGTTGCTACTCCTGATATTGGTAAATTAGCATTGAATACAGAATTTGGAAGTTCTTCAGTCGATGAATTCCCATTTGACGAAGTTGATGATTTCTTAACTGTAACACCAATCATAATGAAACCAACTATACAAGAGACACCAGAGCCGCAGCCAGAATCTGAACCAGAACAAGAACCAGTAAATGATGAAGAAAGTTCTCATTCTGATAATGCCGAACAACCTCCAGAAGTTGGACACATTTTCAAGTGTACAATAATACCAATTAACGTCAACATTGAAACGCCAAGTCCATTAGTCAAAGATGCTCCACTAGATGAAGCATTTCTCCTAAAAAGCATAATGCATTTGAAGCCAGAACCTCCGCAAGCTACTCCTCAACTCCAAATGAAGCGAAAAGCTATTGACGGAGCTATTCCTGACTTTGAAGAATGTCAAGGAAATATCAATTCGTTAACACCACTTACCAACCTTAAGTATCCGAACCTTTCAGCTGCTCCTCCAACTGAAGCGCCTGTACCAATTACTCCAAACAATGCATTTGAAAATCCATATTTAGAAGCTGCATCAATGAATACATTTGGCAATTCAATTTCAACAAGTCCTACAAACATCCTTCATTCAAGTATAGTTACACCAACACCACAGTACCCATCTGTTCCTGATGTTGTTCCACTTCTCAATGGAGATAAACCTGTCAAACCTGGAAATGCCGATAAGCCTATCGTTCCGGGCACCCCAATGGGACCAAACATCAGTCAGGTACTTAAAAACGAAGCTAAACCAGTATTCGAAGGTCCTAAACCTTCTTTCCAATCTGGCGGTAAACCATTTGGAAGTATGCCAAGAATGCCATTCCCGATGAATTTCTCAATAGGACAAAATATGAACACAACTGATCAAAGTATGAACTCAATGGGACAAAGCATGGGATCTATGGGTCAAAGTATGAATTCAATACCACAAAACATCAATCCAATTCCTCAAAGCATAAGCACTATTGGTAACAGTATTGGATCTATGGGTCAAAGTATGAATTCAATGCCACAAAATATGAATCCTATACCACCAAATCCTGTACGCGCAAGTATGATCACTGCATCATCCGGGATCCCTGTTTTCAACAATGAGCCAAATCCATATCAGTCACTTCAAAGCTCGAGTCGACCCAAGTTTAAGTAAACGATAGAAACGATACAGTACTGACGATCAAAACCAATACAAAATAAAATACAAATTAATTCTCATTTATTTGATATTTCATAATGAAATCTCTATGTTCTTTTGACGCGATCAAAGCCACGTTTAGCTTTATGTTTATGTCTGGTTTTGAAATTCCTTTTTCCGGCAAATTATATAAATCAGATGGAATTGCGATGAAGATCGGCGCTATTTTCAACACGTTTAAGTTATCGATATCGAACATATAATTTAATAAGTACTTAATGTTAAAACCTTTATCGATTAAATCGGGTAATACATCACCGATTTTCTGTAACAATTCTTCATTTCCATAAACTAAAGCGCAATATAAGTCATCGATACCCGGAAACTCGTCTTCATCCACTTCGATATTTTTAAACATTTTATACCAAAAGATGTAATTTTTCTTTAACTTTTCAAGTTTAACATAATTTTCTATTTCGGTGAATGTAAAAGTACCTCTAAAAATACATTGCAAAATTAAGTTATCATTGTCATCTTTATCTTTTAATATATCGAACGCTAATTTTGCAATTTCTTTATCATCTGTTTGAATTAGAAACTCAGCGAAATCATAAATTATATATTTAATGTTTTCATTAATTAAATTATATAAATGTAAAAAATGTTTTGTTAAATATAACAAATTACATTTTCTTCTTTTCATTGTATTAATATATTGTTTCATATGTTCAATATCGAATTCATTTGCATGAACATTTAAATATGTAAAAAGTTTATCTGTTACTTTATCATCCATTTTATACCCTAAAAATGAAATTATATTTAATAAAAATTCGTTTTCAAATTCTTTTCCTTTTCGATTAAATATAATTTCAAGCGAAGGTTTATCTTCTCCAATTTTTTTTAATACACTTTCAACACATTTAATAATGTTCTCTTCGTCACTATCAAAAAATGGATACATTAATGCTAAAAGTTTAGATTCTGTGATATCATTTGTTTGTAAACGAAATAAAACATTCATAAAAAATTCGATTTTTTGTTGTTTTAATATTTTCGATTCGATAAATTGTATAAATTCATCTTTGGATTCAGTGCATTGATAAAATAATAAATAGTCATTGGCCTTACAATTACGCTTATAGAACTCATTTAAGATAATTCCTTGCGATCCTTTAAATAATGGGAAAATTGTTCGCATTATATAATAATGAACATTTTTAGTACAATTAAAAAATGGTTCAAATAATGATCGAAATTTGCTGGTAGAATTCATTTTAAGGTTTTTAGCCCATGGAATTAATATTTGTACAAATTTTGTGACTAATTCACTTTGAATTTTGTCATTACAAATAATTCCTATAATAAGTTTAATAAATGTTTCTGTTAAATTGGTTAATTTATTTGCTATAAATGTTGATGAATTCTCTTTAGGTATTATTTGATGTAATCCACCTGATTTTCTAAAAGTGACAACATGAGGTTGGTTCGGTAACGGTTTCCGTAAACGTGCTTCTGATCGTCTTCGTGACGGTTTAGTATACCATTGAATTCGGTTGAGTAAATCTATCAAATCTGGGCAAGTCGGAAATATGAAATCATGAGTAACTAAAGCTAAAGCGATTGATAACGCTAAATGTTTATCAGTTTTTAATTGTTCGTAATATGTAATAGCGAAATAACCGACTATATAACAATTGGACAAAGTAATTAATTCGATTGAATTTAAACAATCAGATAAAATGTTTTGATGTTTTGATGCAATTAAAAACAAAGGCTTCAACAATCCAATACATTTATCTATTGGTATGAAATGTATTAATTTATTTAATGTATTAAAACATTTTTTATAATCAAAATTCGAATCAGAGTTTGCTATAACACAAGAAATCTCAACAAAAAACACAAAAATTAATTCGGAGATAGAAATGTTTTGGTTTTCTTGTTGCTTAATTATTTCGGCGATATTATTTTCGATTGATTGACTTGTTAAGTTATAAAATTCAATGATTTCTTGTCTCGAAATTTGTTCATTTATATGACTAAAACATATATTTAATATTAATATATAAGAACTTGTTGCGTTTGTAACTTTTATGTTCGTAATGAACTCTTTAAAAATCGATGATCCTTCCAACAACAAATTGACAATTAACTTATAAAATTTTATGTTTTCCGTTTGATCTTTTTGTGAATTTAACTTTTGGACAATATGTCGATATATTATTAACTTTCCAAGATTTGTTAACTTCGGTGATGTTGATATTTGATGAATCATTTCTTCGAGAAACTTTTCATTTGTAAATGCTAAAGTATATATAAGTGTCGGCTTAAGTTTATATTTAACTAAGTTTTCCATAATTGGTTTATATTCATTTATATTTCCTAAAACTAAACCAAAACTTTTGATATGAAAATATTTCGAATTAATATCATTAATTATATTATTCATTGATTCTTTAAAAGGATTTGATTTAATATATATCTCTAATATTACTTGAAATATAAAATGACAACAAAATTGATTCCGTATTAAGATAAATAAAGATGATTGCGGCATGACAATGTTTTCTGGATCTGGATTCCGTAAATATATTTCTTGTGGTGAAAAAAAGATTTTCTTTAAGTTCTCCGTAGAATATGTCGATAAAAATTGATATATTGGTATTTGTAACAAATCTTCGGATTTCCAATCAGGATATGCTATAGTATATATTTCAAATAATAATCGTGCGAACTTTTGGATAATTAATACTAACATTTTACTTGATGAATATAAATATAATAAAGTCATCGCATTACAATGTGGTATATCAAATTTAGATACTATTTTCCGGATTTTTGATGTCGCTTTAACATATTTTGTTGATTTAAACATTGTAATAATTGATGATAAAAGTTCAGTTAAAAAATATATGATATAATTAATCGTGTTTTTGTCATTAAAATAATATATTTTCTTAATGGCATTATCAAATGAAATATGTATATACTTAGTTTTCTGTGTACAATATTCAACAAGCTTACTAATGGGATATTCATTTCGAATAAGTTCGCAAATATACGGTTGTATCGGCTCTATCGTCGTATCGTTTGCCACTTTTGCAAGCAAATCAAACCTTGATGCGTTAATTGAACGATGTATTAATTCTTGCCGAATTTGATCATTAATGTTATTATGATAAACAAGGCATTCATAGAATTCGGTTTTTGATAATGATTCATATTGTAATTTAGAATCGACATTTTTTTTCGATAAAAATTCATCAATAATTTGACATACAAACTCAGGAAAAGCAATGGTGGAAGGTGGGAGATTCAAAACAATAGGTTCAATTGGTTGAATGTCTTTTACATCAAGTTGTACAATTATTCGTTTTAATAATAAAAGACATGGTTTGATTAATTCAGAACATTTAAGGCCTTCTGATATCGCTTGAATTTGTTTAAGATTTTTGTTAAGTAAATTTTGGTTATGAACGACAATGGAAAGAAAAATTAATCTTTTTAAAATATCTTTGGCTTTATGTATTTTTGTACGACTTACTTTGACTTCGTCACATAATTTGTTACAAATAGAAGATTCAAGATTAAATTTTAATAATACAAGCATTTGAATAATGGAAGATGTAAATTGTTCAGCAAAATCTTTGTTTTTTAAGAAAGTGGTGGCTTTGGGTATCAAAAGAAAAAGAATTTTTTCTACACATTCACTATGTTCGTCGAAATCAAGTAAACTTAAAATTGGAATATAATTACTCATTTTTGGTGATTGCGGGTTTAATGATTGTCTTATGTTCTCACAAATATTTTCAGTGGTTTCTATTGGAAAATTTTTGAGAATAATGTTAAATAATTTTCCGGCTAATTCTGTAAGTTCATTAAAACAAATCACAGAACTAACAACTTCAAAGAAATCAGGGAGTTGTTTAGCTTTTGGTGGTATAATAGTGAAAATTGGTATAGCAATTTGGCAAATTAAAAATTGTGTCGAATACTTAGAAGCTGGTTGTTGACATGATTTCTTGATACAAACATCTAGATTTTTGTAATCAATTGTAATGGGATTTTTTAATTTGGTTTTTAATTTTATAATTAATGAGATATGAGTTCTTAATTTTTTATACTCAACATCTTTATAATCTTGAATAGGATTCTTGGAAAACGCCAAAAAAGGTCCTGAAAGAGCTGTTAATTGTTCGAAAAGTCGCTCATTATCTGTCATATGTCGCTTTGTTTCCTCTATTTAAATTTTTTTGACAGCTTAGTGAAAACATCACAATTACTTATCGTCAGAATATTTTGAATTGGTCGATAGAATTTTAAAATGGATGAAACCCCGATAAAGCTTACAAAATCTTGATGATAAAATAAATAATTTTATTAAAAAATGTCCGAATATATAAAAGGTCGTTTATAACATATTGAATTCGAACTTTTTGATGGCATAATCGAACAAACGATTTGAATGCAAACCGAAGTTTTGATACAATATTTGGATGGAATACAACATGAAATTGTAAGAAAATCTCACGGATCAAAACCATGTTATAATGAGATAAAAGTCAAATTTACACAAAGCCGTATCTCGTTGTGTTGTGAATAATCAAATAGATAACAAATACCGGTAATTGCGCGCATGTACAACACGTAAACGTGTTCAACATAATATGTAACAATTAGATAATAGCTCAAATGATCATTGTAATTTTACCCTCATTTCGTTTATTACTAATGTGAAAAATTTAAATTGGATAATTATGTTACGATTTTAATAATGTTGATCCTTCAATATTTGGTAATTTTTTATTTAAAGTTTTACAAAATCAAAAGGCACGTTTAATATTTAAAAATGATAAATTATACAAAAATTACATCTGAAAAAAAAGCTTTTTTTCGTAAGTTAAAATTCTAGTACTAAAACAGAGGTCACAGCATTAAAATGAGTGATATAGTGTATGGAGTTCATTTTTTATTTTCTTCTTATTAAATAAATTCTTTCTTTAGTGAAATCTTCAAATAAAAATAGATAAATTCTTGAACTTCCGTTGGAACACAAAAAATTATTTCCAAATTGTGTTTTATATATATTACAAAGAAATTAATTGATTTGCTTGTTCGCGTTCAGCATTAGATATTTTTTGGTAGTCAAGAAAACGTAGGCTAGGGAACAATTTGATAGTAATTAAACGATAGTTTGGCAATGCTGAAATTGGATTGAGATGAAGACTTAAACGCTTCAAAAACTTACATTCTTTTAATACCTTTATGTCTTCAAAAGAACGTATGTCGTTATTAGATAACATTAATGTATGAAGATTTGGAAGTGTTTCAGCAAAATTTGATCCAATATTCTTTACAATATTGTTGTGAACTAAAAGTGTTGTGCAACGCCTAAGGATCGGGAAGTCTTCTAGTGTTTCAATTTGGTTATTTGATAAATCAATTACATCAAATTGATCTTGTGTAACACCAAGATTCTCAATTCTTGGGATTTTGTTCCCCCTCAAGTCGAGCTCACGTTCATGAAGTGTGTTTCTAAAAGCAGGGGCTTTCATGATAACATCAATTGTCAGTCTCCTCATCTTGGTTGGAACTATGCTATCGTACGTCGGTTTTTCTGTGAATATACACTTTTTGAATCAAATGAATGAAAAACAATCGTTATGACATCCTCCCTGCAACAACATTTCCCAAGGAACAAAAGGAAAATTTCACTTGCATATTCATCTTTGTTTGTCATTATGAAATACCTCATTTATTTTTTCTCATTAAATTATGAAAAAAAGAATATCATTTTTTAAAAACATTTTTATTATGATTACTACTGAAATGATTATTATCAAAACATACTCATTCATCCCTATGATGCTGATTGTGTTTAAGGATAAGCATTAATACTTCTCAACAAATTAATTTATTGGGGTCCATATTTTAGCCATAGTTCATCTAGAGATTTACGTGAAAGGCTATCAAGATTAACCAAGCCTTCTTTGTTCTTTTTAAGTACTCTTTGATCGCCTCCATTTTTAATAATTTTTTCAACTTCTGTTGTATCTTGTAATTGGTTTAGGATTTTACTTAACTCCGACAAGTCATATTTTGGAACATTCCGTATTTGCTGATTTGTGATTTGTTCTGTGACTCTAGCTATCTCTCGATATAATTCCCTTATCCTTTCCTCATAATTTTGTAAGTTGAAAAGATCAAATTGCTTAAACATTTTTGATGCTTTCTTTTTTAAGTAAATTGCTATTTCACCAGGAATTGTTTCAGCTGTATTGTATTCTACTGCATTATCGAATATTAAATTTACATCAGCCATCCATTCTTTATGTGATGTGTACACATTGTCTTTGATTTTCTTTCTGATTGTATCTAAATCCATTGGATTTTTTATCTTTGATAAATAATTTTCATCAACAACAGGTTTTCTAAACATACCAGACAGTGGGTGGTTTGTAAGTTCCTTTGTGAATTCAGAACAAAGGATCCCTAAAGGCGATTTGCTGAAAACTTCAACCATTCCTTGACTAACAGACCTTGTCAATACCAAAATTGCTTGCCGATAGCAAATGTATCCAGCATGTAATATGAACTGAGGACAATAATCTTTTTTAAAAGTATACTTGCCAAGCACTGATTAAATTGTATAGATTTTAGCTTTTAGGAATATTCTTCATACGTGTTGGAATCAGATTTTTTTTTTTTTAATTTACATATTTCTAAGATATATTATAGTTTTTATAATGTTTTTCAAATTAAAATTCTGCTTTAAGTGTGTTATTGTGAATAATTTTTTCTAAATGATATATTTTTTAAAAAATAAGAAACGTTTTCTCATCAATTTTAAATGAGTCATGAAGAAAGTTGCATAAAGAGAAAAGAAAGTGTCACAAAATTAAAGTTACTAGCAGATCTTATATTTAACTTAAGGGAAGATAATATTAATTCAACAGTTCAACTAGTGATAAAAACATATGACTCTATATTTCCATATTCTTAGAATCTTGTTATGAGCAAAATAATTTATTCATCTTTTATTTCTCAAAGAAAAGACGTGAAAGTTTATTTAGATTTCATAAAGGCAATTGAAGCATGCGAAGAAAAAATAACACAAAGCGATTTCAAAATTATCAAAGTCTTTTGGAAGTCTCTCCTTTTTTTAAAAACTCAGGAATCATATTATTTTCAAGAAAAAATATTGGAGCTTGGAATCAAAAAATCAAAATTAACAAAAATAAATACACTATATTTTGCACATAAAAAAACATTAACAGAAATCAGAAAAATTAAATATATTGCGCCATTTAATGATGAATTTTTTCCAAAGAAAAAAGAACTTTCAAAAAACAATTGGGAATTACATAAGAAATTAATTGAAGAAGGAGTTAATCCAAATGAAATTGCAAAAATAATTCGAAATGATGAAATAGAAAAATTTCAAGATATTACATCACAAACAAATTTTGATTTTGATCAAATAATTAAGCCGTCACTTTATGAAAGATATTCATTTATTAATCAAGAAAATGTTACATTAATTGATTATGCAGCATTTTTTTCTTCTATTAAATGTTTTAAATATTTACTTATGAATGGCGCAAATGTTTATACACTGGTAAATATGCAATTGCAGGTGGAAGTTTAGAGATAATTCATTTGTGTGAAAAAAATCATTCATCATTTATAGATGCATATGAAACAGCAATTGAATTTCATCGAAATGATATCTTTAAATATATTTATGAAAATAAAATTATACCAATTGACAATTTAAGTGATTTAGGAAAGATTTGCATTGAATATAGTAATTTTGATATACTTTTATTTTTAGAAGAAGAACGAATGAATATTAATGATTCTTTTATAAGATGCTTAGTGTGTAGTGGAAATATTTTTATCATAGAAAAATACATTAGAAACAATTCCATTCCTCCAAATATATTAATTAATTCTGTTGAATCTGGAAATATTGAAATTGTTAAATGTTTTATTGAAAAAAAAGAAGTTAATATTAATGCAAAGGATAATTTTCCTTTGTTTTTTATGTTTCTTTTTAATAATTGGTATTTTTATGCTTAACTTATGACTGCACTAATGGTTGCTTGTGAAAAAAGTTTAACTAACATAATGAAATATCTTCTTATGCAAGAAGGAATCGATTTAAATGCTCAAGATAAATATTTCAACTATTTAATATTTTTTAAACAAATATGAAGTATTAAATGATAACTTGGCTTTTATTCGAATAATTTTGGACTCCACTTATGATTTCTTCTAATGAAAAAATTACAAAATTAATCCTTGAGCAAAAAGATATTGATGTAAACAAGAAAAATATTTCAATCTTTTCTTTATTATTTCTTTTAAATATTTCTCGCTTGTTTATTATATTTGGATTTTATTTTATAAAAATCAAACACCTCTTATGAATGCTTGTAACAATTTTCAACATAAAATAGCTGAATTACTCCTTAATCAAGAAAATATTAAAGTTAATGAACAGGATGATTTTTTTGTTATTTCAATATTTAATTAAATATTCTGAAATTCTAATTTCAGATATGGAATATCTTTATAAATATTTATACAGCACTTATTTTTGCATCTACAAATAATGATACAGATATAGTAAAATTACTTCTTAGTAAAAAAGGAATAGATATTAATGTTAAAAATATAAATTTTTGTTATTAATAATGTTTATAAAATTCATATGAAATTTTTGAATATTTTTTGGGATTTATTGTAATGTTTTCAAACAGCATTACATCTCGTATCATTTCTTGAATATATAAAAGTAGTTGAATTACTTATTAAAAAAGAAGGGATAGATATTAATGTGAAAGATATTAATTATTTTTTGTTAATGTTTTTCAAAATTTTTTAATATATTATATGGAAATTTATCAAATTATATTGGACGCCACTATTAGAAGCTTGTAAAGAAGGATTTATTGAAGTAGTAAAATTACTTATAAATCAAAAAGAAATTGATATTAATATTCAAAACGTTAATGTTTTTTATAAGATGTTTAATTAAAAAATTTGATATTTCATTTTATTTTATGGTATTTACATATATTATTTCTCTCAGCACTGATTTGTACATGTTCAAATGGTTTCACAGATATTGTTAAACTTTTACTTGAGCAAAAGAATATTGATGTAAACCAAAGTAATATTTGATGAATTCTTAAAATGATTATAGTTTTAATTTAATATTCTAAATGGATATTTGGAATTTATATATTGAATTTTGGACACCATTAATTTTTGCAACTGCCAATGAATTTACAAACATTGTTGAATTACTACTTGAAAAAGCAGAAATTGATGTTAATGCAGAAAATTTTTTTAATTTCTTATTTGATGTTTCATCTAATATATTATTGTTGATATATTATATTTAATGTTTAAGTAATATATAATGGACTCCACTTACATTCGCATGTGATAAAGGTAATATTGATATAGTAGAAATGCTTTTAAATAGGATAGAAATTGATATCAATGCAAGAGATATTATCAGTTCATTTAATTTTATATTTCAAATAAGTATTTGGGCTTTATTTTAAAATGATTGGACGCCTCTTATGTTTGCTTGTGAAAATGGTCATGCAGATGTCGTAAAATTACTTATTAACCAAAAAAATGTAGATATTAATGCAAAAGATATTATTTCTTTTTATTAAATGTTTACATCATAAGTTTAATGATTCAAAAATATTATTGGAATTTCTTTATTTATTCTGAAACAGCTTTAATGCATGCTTATAAAAATCAACACACTGATATTTTTTGTTTCTTTTAGAACAAGATGGAATTGAAGTTAGTGATGACATTAATTCAAATATAAGAATGGAACAAAAAAGAAAAAAAGCTTAATAAAATAGTGCATATTTTCTTTTCCTTCTTTTATGCGTGCTCATTTGTAAAGAAAGGTTGAATTCAATTTTTTGTTATATTTATCATTATTTCTATAAATTAAATCTTGTCACTCCCATCAAAACCAGAAGGTTCAATACGTTTAATAAAAAAACAGAATTATAGCATCTGTGTATCAGAATGTAATCTGAGGGTGGGCGCAAAAATTTGTTCTTGTGTAACGCGGCTATTGTAAATAATTATTTATTCAATTTTATTTGTATTAAAATGACATTTGATTTGGCGGTAAATTTGCCCGCTGATTCGAAGAGTTCATTATTTATCATGTCAACTAAGAAACCAGCTTCAAAGACACCAACAGAAAAAAAGCCAGCTGTAGAGGGAGAAGCTCCAGCCGAAAATGAAAAGGAAAAGAAGCAACGCCATAAGAAGAGAAATGAATCATTCTCATCTTACATTTTCAAAGTTCTTAAACAAGTTCACCCAGATATTGGTATTTCTAACAAAGCTATGTTGGTAATGAATAACTTTGTTACAGATATCTTCGAACGTATTGCACGTGAAGGTGCACGTCTTGTAGATATGAACGACCGCAATACACTTGGGTCTCGTGAAATTCAAACAGCAGTTCGTCTTGTTCTTCCAGGAGATCTTGCAAAACATGCTGTTTCAGAAGGCGGTAAAGCTGTTGCTAAGTTTAATGCTGAGTAAAAATGCTAAGTTTGATTTTTTTGTTTTTTCTCTTGAATGAAAAATTTAATTAAATTACCGAAAAAAATTGATGGATCATATATATTAAATAATGAATGTCCACCCTGTAGTTAATATTGGTGCACATGTGTTTGGCATTCTGGTTCAATCCTTTAATGTTAGAGTAAGAAATTTATCAACTAAACTCAAAATAGAGACCGCAGAGACCGTTTAAATAAGTTCTTTTATCGTTTAGAAATGTTATATGAAACAAAATTTTGTTTTTTCGACCACATGATTGAAGAACATAAACTTTTATCACGCTGGAAATTTTGGGTTGTTCAATCAAATCGCAACTACGAAATCGAGCCAATTGCATCTTTTTCAACAATCGAAGAATTTTGGGATATTTATTCTCAATTTCCAAATATTGAAAAAATGTCTCAAGGTGGACTTTCTTTGTTTAAGGATGGAATAAAACCAGCTTGGGAAGATAAAAAAAATGAAGATGGTTTTTCAGTCAGAATAATTAAATCGTTTGATAAAAAAAGCTTTGATGATTTGGTCATGAACATCATAGGTGGCACTCTTGAACAGACCATAAATGATGTAAAGTTTTGTGGCTTGTATGTTTTGAAAAAACAAATTAATATATGGAACATTGCTCTATGGTTTGAACATGGTCAAATATCGGAAGACTCACTCGAGCTTCTTGCTTCTTTGCTTAAAATTGAAAGATCAAAGCTTAATGCCAAGAAACATAATACATAATGAAAATAATTAATCGAACGTTATCATATTTTGATGACAAGAACTCCAATTGATCTAAGTGCTCATTTTGTTTAAACGCATCCATTCAGCATTAGAGGTTTCATGAAAATTGCAAAATCGATTTTGCAATAAAAATTTGTTAATTTTGTAATAAATGCCAAAACCTATACCCGCTCTTCATCTACTTACAAAATTATTAACATTTGCATATCAACGATTGAATCAAGAAACATCAAACACAAGTTAATTAACAACAAATTTGATTGATATACCTATATGATTTTGAGATACATGTGGAAACAAGCAAAGCTTGAATTCTAAAAATTTTTAACTTCTTCCAAACGTGCAAATTTGAAACCCCAATTCAAATAAACGGTCGTCTATGGATACCCATACTATCTATAGAAATTCTATCATTTTTGAAAAGGGTTTAATCGGATGTCCCCCGGGGACTGTCCCCTGGTAGTCAATTTTTTGACACACGCAGTTAAAAAAATTGACTACATTAACTTATTTGTATAAGTTTGTTTGTTTTTTTAAAAAAAAACATCCTCTGGTAGTCCCCGGGGGACATCCGATTAAACCCTTTTGAAAATAAATTCAGAGATTGAAAACAGCATTTATATTTTCATCAGAACAAAAACAAATTAGAACAGTTAAAGTACTTCTTAAACAAAAAGGAATTGATATAATTTAAAGATATTTCTTTATTTTATTTTTTGTTTATTCTGATCATTGGATATTTTATAACATATTTTGGAATTTGTTTTGAATATTTATGTCACTTTGTATTAAAAAACATTCAAACAAATCAAAGTAGTTAACATTACTTTGTTAATACGTATTATTTCAGTATACGAAATGTTTTATTATATCTGAGAAATGTGTTATCGAACAAAACTGAATTTTATTTGTACCAGTGCTGTCTCACAACGTTTTTACTATAAAAAATATCATTTAATTATTTAAATTTTATTAATGAATCCTAACTCGAGAATTAAAGTTTTTCTATTATGTGCTTTAAAGGTCAAAATTTGATGTATTATTTTCTATATCTTTCGCCATGTAATTTGAGAGTTTTTGGAAGAAATCTTCAGATGATACACTTTCATCATCAGATGACTTTTCGCGTACTGCGATAACAATGATAATGATAATAATTAACACAATAGCAATGACACTGCAGACAATTCCGATTATAGTTCCATTTGAGAGACCATTACTTTGGTCACTGTTTAATTGAGCAAGTTGTGTGTAGTAATCAGAATAGTAACTAAACATAGATGGGATGTATGACTTGGTGTAAGAATATGTTACAACTGTCATATGTGTTGAAAAGCGAGAAGTGAATACAATAGTTTCTGTGAAGAGTACTTGCTGTACATCGGTCTGAATAAATGAAACAGATTGAACCAAAACATATGAATGGGATAATGTGACATTATTTGGATACAATGTGATAACAGGATCTGATGGTGTATTTGTGTTTGATGGTGTAAATCCATTAGACGGTGTATATGTATTTGATGAAGTAAATCGATTAGATGATGTAAATGTGTTTGATGGTGTAAATCGATTAGATAAAGTAAATGTGTTTGATGGTGTAAATCGATTAGATAAAGTAAATGTATTTGATGGTGTAAATCGATTAGATAAAGTAAATGTGTTTGATGGTGTAAATCGATTAGATAAAGTAAATGTGTTTGATGGTGTAAATCGATTAGATAAAGTAAATGTGTTTGATGGTGTAAATCGATTAGATAAAGTAAATGTGTTTGATGGTGTAAATCGATTAGATAAAGTAAATGTGTTTGATGGTGTAAATCGATTAGATAAAGTAAATGTGTTTGATGGTGTAAATACATTAGATGGTGTATATGTATTTGATGAAGTAAATGTATTTGATGGTGTTAATGTATTACTGAAAGTTGAAGAATCTTCTGTCTCCGATTCAGTAGTTTTGATTGGAATATGTTCTGATGTTGTTTCTGATTCAGTAGTTTTGATTGGAATATGTTCTGATGTTGTTTCTGATTCAGTTGTTATGATTGGAATATGTTCTGAATCAGTTGTTGATTCAGTTGTTATGATTGGAATATGTTCTGAATCAGTTGTTGATTCAGTTGTTATGATTGGAATATGTTCTGATGTTTCTGATTCAGTTGTTATGATTGGAATATGTTCTGTTGTTTCTGATTCAGTTGTTATGATTGGAATATGTTCTGTTGTTTCTGATTCAGTTGTTATGATTGGAATATGTTCTGTTGTTTCTGATTCAGTTGTTATGATTGGAATATGTTCTGATGTTTCTGATTCAGTTGTTATGATTGGAATATGTTCTGATGTTGTTTCTGATTCAGTTGTTATGATTGGAATATGTTCTGATGTTGTTTCTGATTCAGTTGTTATGATTGGAATATGTTCTGATGTTGTTTCTGATTCAGTTGTTATGATTGGAATATGTTCTGATGTTGTTTCTGATTCAGTTGTTATGATTGGAATATGTTCTGAATCAGTTGTGGATTCAGTCGTTATGATAGGAATATGTTCTGAATCAGTTGTTGATTCAGTTGTTATGATTGGAATATGTTCTGATGTTTCTGATTCAGTTGTTATGATTGGAATATGTTCTGTTGTTTCTGTTTTAGTTGTTATAATTAGAATATGTTCTAGTTGTTTCTGAATTCAGTTGTTATAATTGGAATATGTTCTGATGTTGTTTCTGATTCAGTTGTTATGATTAGAATATGTTCTGATGTTGTTTCTGATTCAGTTATTATGATTGGAATATATTCTGATATTTATTTCTAATTCAGTTGTTATAATTAGAATATGTTCTGAATCAGTTGTTGATTCAGTTGTTATGATTGGAATATGTTCTGATTCTGTTGTTGTTTCAGTTGTTATGATTGGAATATGTTCTGATGTTGTTTCTGATTCAGTTGTTATGATTGGAATATGTTCTGAATCAGTTGTTGATTCAGTTGTTATGATTGGAATATGTTCTGATGTTGTTTCTGATTAAGTTGTTATGATTGGAATATGTTCTGATGTTGTTTCTGATTCAGTTGTTATGATTGGAATATGTTCTGAATCAGTTGTTGATTCAGTTGTTATGATTGGAATATGTTCTGTTGTTTCTGATTCAGTTGTTATGATTGGAATATGTTCTGATGTTTCTGATTCAGTTGTTATGATTGGAATATGTTCTGTTGTTTCTGATTCAGTTGTTATGATTGGAATATGTTCTGTTGTTTCTGATTCAGTTGTTATGATTGGAATATGTTCTGATATTTAGTTTCTGATTCAGTTGTTATGATTGGAATATGTTCTGATAGTTGTTTCTGATTCAGTTGTTATGATTGGAATATGTTCTGGTGTTGTTTCTGTTTTTGTTGTTATGATTGGAATATGTTCTGATGTTGTTTCTGATTCAGTTGTTATGATTGGAATATGTTCTGATGTTGTTTCTGATTCAGTTGTTATGATTGGAATATGTTCTGATGTTGTTTCTGATTCAGTTGTTATGATTGGAATATGTTCTGAATCAGTTGCTGAGTGAGTTGTTGTGATTGGAATATGTTCTGAATCAGTTGTCTGATTCAGTTGTTATGATTGGAATATGTTCTGATGTTGTTTCTGATTCAGTTGTTATGATTGGAATATGTTCTGATGTTGTTTCTGATTCAGTTGTTATGATTGGAATATGTTCTGATGTTTCTGATTCAGTTGTTATGATTGGAATATGTTCTGATGTTTCTGATTCAGTTGTTATGATTGGATTATGTTCTGAATCTGTTGTTTCTGATTCAGTTGTTATGATTGGAATATGTTCTGATGTTGTTTCTGATTCAGTTGTTATGATTGGAATATGTTCTGATGTTTCTGATTCAGTTGTTATGATTGGAATATGTTCTGATGTTTCTGATTCAGTTGTTATGATTGGAATATGTTCTGATGTTTCTGATTCAGTTGTTATGATTGGAATATGTTCTGATGTTTCTGATTCAGTTGTTATGATTGGAATATGTTCTGATGTTTCTGATTCAGTTGTTATGATTGGAATATGTTCTGATGTTTCTGATTCAGTTGTTATGATTGGAATATGTTCTGATGTTGTTGATTCAGTTGTTATGATTGGAATATGTTCTGATGTTGTTTCTGATTCAGTTGTTATGATTGGAATATGTTCTGATGTTTCTGATTCAGTTGTTATGATTAGAATATGTTCTGAATCAGTTGTCTGATTCAGTTGTTATGATTGGAATATGTTCTGATGTTGTGTCTGATTCAGTTGTTATGATTGGAATATGTTCTGATGTTGTTTCTGATTCAGTTGTTATGATTGGAATATGTTCTGATGTTGTTTCTGATTCAGTTGTTATGATTGGAATATGTTCTGATGTTGTTTCTGATTCAGTTGTTATGATTGGAATATGTTCTGATGTTGTTGTTGATTCAGTTGTTATGATTGGAATATGTTCTGAATCAGTTGTTGATTCAGTTGTTATGATTGGAATATGTTCTGATTCTGTTGCTGATTCAGTTGTTATGATTGGAATATGTTCTGATGTTGTTTCTGATTCAGTTGTTATGATTGGAATATGTTCTGATGTTGTTTCTGATTCAGTTGTTATGATTGGAATATGTTCTGATGTTGTTTCTGATTCAGTTGTTATGATTGGAATATGTTCTGAATCAGTTGTCTGATTCAGTTGTTATGATTGGAATATGTTCTGAATCAGTTGTTGATTCAGTTGTTATGATTGGAATATGTTCTGAATCAGTTGTTGATTCAGTTGTTATGATTGGAATATGTTCTGATGTTGTTTCTGATTCAGTTGTTATGATTGGAATATGTTCTGATGTTGTTTCTGATTCAGTTGTTATGATTGGAATATGTTCTGATGTTTCTGATTCAGTTGTTATGATTGGAATATGTTCTGATGTTGTTTCTGATTCAGTTGTTATGATTGGAATATGTTGTGAATCTGTTTCTGATTCAGTTGTTATGATTGGAATATGTTCTGAATCAGTTGTTGATTCAGTTGTTATGATTGGAATATGTTCTGAATCAGTTGTTGATTCAGTTGTTATGATTAGAATATGTTCTGAATCAGTTGTTGATTCAGTTGTTATGATTGGAATATGTTCTGATGTTGTTTCTGATTCAGTTGTTATGATTGGAATATGTTCTGATGTTGTTTCTGATTCAGTTGTTATGATTGGAATATGTTCTGATGTTGTTTCTGATTCAGTTGTTATGATTGGAATATGTTCTGAATCAGTTGTTGATTCAGTTGTTATGATTGGAATATGTTCTGAATCAGTTGTTGATTCAGTTGTTATGATTGGAATATGTTCTGAATCAGTTGTTGATTCAGTTGTTATGATTGGAATATGTTCTGATGTTGTTTCTGATTCAGTTGTTATGATTGGAATATGTTCTGATGTTGTTTCTGATTCAGTTGTTATGATTGGAATATGTTCTGATGTTGTTTCTGATTCAGTTGTTATGATTGGAATATGTTCTGAATCAGTTGTTGATTCAGTTGTTATGATTGGAATATGTTCTGAATCAGTTGTCTGATTCAGTTGTTATGATTGGAATATGTTCTGATGTTGTTTCTGATTCAGTTGTTATGATTGGAATATGTTCTGAATCAGTTGTTGATTCAGTTGTTATGATTGGAATATGTTCTGAATCAGTTGTTGATTCAGTTGTTATGATTGGAATATGTTCTGAATCAGTTGTTGATTCAGTTGTTATGATTGGAATATGTTCTGATGTTGTTTCTGATTCAGTTGTTATGATTAGAATATGTTCTGATGTTGTTTCTGATTCAGTTGTTATGATTGGAATATGTTCTGATGTTGTTTCTGATTCAGTTGTTATGATTGGAATATGTTCTGAATCAGTTGTTGATTCAGTTGTTATGATTGGAATATGTTCTGAATCAGTTGTTGATTCAGTTGTTATGATTGGAATATGTTCTGAATCAGTTGTTGATTCAGTTGTTATGATTGGATTTTGTTCTGAATCTGTTGTTGTTTCAGTTTTTTTGATTTGAATTTGTTCTGAATGTTGTTTCTGATTCAGTTGTTATGATTGGAATATGTTCTGATGTTGTTTCTGATTCAGTTGTTATGATTGGAATATGTTCTGATGTTGTTTCTGATTCAGTTGTTATGATTGGAATATGTTCTGAATCAGTTGTTGATTCAGTTGTTATGATTGGAATATGTTCTGAATCAGTTGTTGATTCAGTTGTTATGATTGGAATATGTTCTGAATCAGTTGTTGATTCAGTTGTTATGATTGGAATATGTTCTGAATCAGTTGTTGATTCAGTTGTTATGATTGGAATATGTTCTGAATCAGTTGTTGATTCAGTTGTTATGATTGGAATATGTTCTGATGTTTCTGATTCAGTTGTTATGATTGGAATATGTTCTGATGTTTCTGATTCAGTTGTTATGATTGGAATATGTTCTGAATCAGTTGTTGATTCAGTTGTTATGATTGGAATATGTTCTGATGTTGTTTCTGATTCAGTTGTTATGATTGGAATATGTTCTGATGTTTCTGATTCAGTTGTTATGATTGGAATATGTTCTGAATCAGTTGTTGATTCAGTTGTTATGATTGGAATATGTTCTGAATCAGTTGTTGATTCAGTTGTTATGATTGGAATATGTTCTGAATCAGTTGTTGATTCAGTTGTTATGATTGGAATATGTTCTGATGTTGTTTCTGATTCAGTTGTTATGATTGGAATATGTTCTGATAGTTGTTTCTGATTTCAGTTGTTATGATTGGAATATGTTCTGAATCAGTTGTTGAATTCAGTTGTTATGATTAGAATATGTTCTGAATCAGTTGTTGATTCAGTTGTTATGATTAGAATATGTTCTGAATCAGTTGTTGATTCAGTTGTTATGATTGGAATATGTTCTGATGTTGTTTCTGATTCAGTTGTTATGATTGGAATATGTTCTGATGTTGTTTCTGATTCAGTTGTTATGATTGGAATATGTTCTGATGTTGTTTCTGATTCAGTTGTTATGATTGGAATATGTTCTGAATCAGTTGTTGATTCAGTTGTTATGATTGGAATATGTTCTGAATCAGTTGTTGATTCAGTTGTTATGATTGGAATATGTTCTGAATCAGTTGTTGATTCAGTTGTTATGATTGGAATATGTTCTGAATCAGTTGTTCTGATTCAGTTGTTATGATTGGAATATGTTCTGTTGTTTCTGATTCAGTTGTTATGATTGGAATATGTTCTGATGTTGTTTCTGATTCAGTTGTTATGATTGGAATATGTTCTGATGTTGTTTCTGATTCAGTTGTTATGATTGGAATATGTTCTGATGTTGTTTCTGATTCAGTTGTTATGATTGGAATATGTTCTGATGTTGTTTCTGATTCAGTTGTTATGATTGGAATATGTTCTGAATCAGTTGTTGATTCAGTTGTTATGATTGGAATATGTTCTGAATCAGTTGTTGATTCAGTTGTTATGATTGGAATATGTTCTGAATCAGTTGTTGATTCAGTTGTTATGATTGGAATATGTTCTGATGTTGTTTCTGATTCAGTTGTTATGATTGGAATATGTTCTGATGTTGTTTCTGATTCAGTTGTTATGATTGGAATATGTTCTGATTTAGTTTCTGATTCAGTTGTTATGATTGGAATATGTTCTGAATCAGTTGTTGATTCAGTTGTTATGATTGGAATATGTTCTGAATCAGTTGTTGATTCAGTTGTTATGATTGGAATATGTTCTGAATCAGTTGTTGATTCAGTTGTTATGATTGGAATATGTTCTGAATCAGTTGTTGATTCAGTTGTTATGATTAGAATATGTTCTGAATCAGTTGTTGATTCAGTTGTTATGATTGGAATATGTTCTGATGTTGTTTCTGATTCAGTTGTTATGATTGGAATATGTTCTGATGTTGTTTCTGATTCAGTTGTTATGATTGGAATATGTTCTGATGTTGTTTCTGATTCAGTTGTTATGATTGGAATATGTTCTGAATCAGTTGTTGATTCAGTTGTTATGATTGGAATATGTTCTGAATCAGTTGTTGATTCAGTTGTTATGATTGGAATATGTTCTGAATCAGTTGTTGATTCAGTTGTTATGATTGGAATATGTTCTGAATCAGTTGTTGATTCAGTTGTTATGATTGGAATATGTTCTGATGTTGTTTCTGATTCAGTTGTTATGATTGGAATATGTTCTGAATCAGTTGTTGATTCAGTTGTTACGATTGGAATATGTTCTGATGTTGTTTCTGATTCAGTTGTTATGATTGGAATATGTTCTGATGTTGTTGTTGATTCAGTTGTTATGATTGGAATATGTTCTGAATCAGTTGTTGATTCAGTTGTTATGATTGGAATATGTTCTGAATCAGTTGTTGATTCAGTTGTTATGATTGGAATATGTTCTGATGTTGTTTCTGATTCAGTTGTTATGATTGGAATATGTTCTGATGTTGTTTCTGATTTCAGTTGTTATGATTGGAATATGTTCTGAATCAGTTGTTGATTCAGTTGTTATGATTGGAATATGTTCTGAATCAGTTGTTGATTCAGTTGTTATGATTGGAATATGTTCTGAATCAGTTGTTGATTCAGTTGTTATGATTGGAATATGTTCTGATGTTGTTTCTGATTCAGTTGTTATGATTGGAATATGTTCTGATGTTGTTTCTGATTCAGTTGTTATGATTGGAATATGTTCTGATGTTGTTTCTGATTCAGTTGTTATGATTGGAATATGTTCTGAATCAGTTGTTGATTCAGTTGTTATGATTGGAATATGTTCTGAATCAGTTGTTGATTCAGTTGTTATGATTGGAATATGTTCTGAATCAGTTGTTGATTCAGTTGTTATGATTGGAATATGTTCTGATGTTGTTTCTGATTCAGTTGTTATGATTGGAATATGTTCTGATGTTGTTTCTGATTCAGTTGTTATGATTGGAATATGTTCTGATGTTGTTTCTGATTCAGTTGTTATGATTGGAATATGTTCTGATGTTGTTTCTGATTCAGTTGTTATGATTGGAATATGTTCTGATGTTGTTTCTGATTCAGTTGTTATGATTGGAATATGTTCTGATGTTGTTTCTGATTCAGTTGTTATGATTGGAATATGTTCTGAATCAGTTGTTGATTCAGTTGTTATGATTGGAATATGTTCTGAATCAGTTGTTGATTCAGTTGTTATGATTGGAATATGTTCTGAATCAGTTGTTGATTCAGTTGTTATGATTGGAATATGTTCTGATGTTGTTTCTGATTCAGTTGTTATGATTGGAATATGTTCTGATGTTGTTTCTGATTCAGTTGTTATGATTGGAATATGTTCTGATGTTGTTTCTGATTCAGTTGTTATGATTGGAATATGTTCTGAATCAGTTGTTGATTCAGTTGTTATGATTGGAATATGTTCTGAATCAGTTGTTGATTCAGTTGTTATGATTGGAATATGTTCTGAATCAGTTGTTGATTCAGTTGTTATGATTGGAATATGTTCTGAATCAGTTGTTGATTCAGTTGTTATGATTGGAATATGTTCTGAATCAGTTGTTGATTCAGTTGTTATGATTGGAATATGTTCTGATGTTGTTTCTGATTCAGTTGTTATGATTGGAATATGTTCTGATGTTGTTTCTGATTCAGTTGTTATGATTGGAATATGTTCTGATGTTGTTTCTGATTCAGTTGTTATGATTGGAATATGTTCTGAATCAGTTGTTGATTCAGTTGTTATGATTGGAATATGTTCTGAATCAGTTGTTGATTCAGTTGTTATGATTGAATATGTTCTGAATCAGTTGTTGATTCAGTTGTTATGATTGGAATATGTTCTGAATCAGTTGTTGATTCAGTTGTTATGATTGGAATATGTTCTGATGTTGTTTCTGATTCAGTTGTTATGATTGGAATATGTTCTGAATCAGTTGTTGATTCAGTTGTTATGATTGGAATATGTTCTGATGTTGTTTCTGATTCAGTTGTTATGATTGGAATATGTTCTGAATCAGTTGTTGATTCAGTTGTTATGATTGGAATATGTTCTGTTGTTTCTGATTCAGTTGTTATGATTGGAATATGTTCTGAATCAGTTGTTGATTCAGTTGTTATGATTGGAATATGTTCTGATGTTGTTTCTGATTCAGTTGTTATGATTGGAATATGTTCTGATGTTGTTTCTGATTTAGTTGTTATGATTGGAATATGTTCTGAATCAGTTGTTGATTCAGTTGTTATGATTGGAATATGTTCTGAATCAGTTGTTGATTCAGTTGTTATGATTGGAATATGTTCTGAATCAGTTGTTGATTCAGTTGTTATGATTGGAATATGTTCTGATGTTGTTTCTGATTCAGTTGTTATGATTGGAATATGTTCTGATGTTGTTTCTGATTCAGTTGTTATGATTGGAATATGTTCTGATGTTGTTTCTGATTCAGTTGTTATGATTGGAATATGTTCTGAATCAGTTGTTGATTCAGTTGTTATGATTGGAATATGTTCTGAATCAGTTGTTGATTCAGTTGTTATGATTGGAATATGTTCTGAATCAGTTGTTGATTCAGTTGTTATGATTGGAATATGTTCTGATGTTGTTTCTGATTCAGTTGTTATGATTGGAATATGTTCTGATGTTGTTTCTGATTCAGTTGTTATGATTGGAATATGTTCTGATGTTGTTTCTGATTCAGTTGTTATGATTGGAATATGTTCTGATGTTTCTGATTCAGTTGTTATGATTGGAATATGTTCTGATGTTGTTTCTGATTCAGTTGTTATGATTGGAATATGTTCTGATGTTTGTTTCTGATTCAGTTGTTATGATTGGAATATGTTCTGAATCAGTTGTTGATTCAGTTGTTATGATTGGAATATGTTCTGAATCAGTTGTTGATTCAGTTGTTATGATTGGAATATGTTCTGAATCAGTTGTTGATTCAGTTGTTATGATTGGAATATGTTCTGATGTTGTTTCTGATTCAGTTGTTATGATTGGAATATGTTCTGATGTTGTTTCTGATTCAGTTGTTATGATTGGAATATGTTCTGATGTTGTTTCTGATTCAGTTGTTATGATTGGAATATGTTCTGAATCAGTTGTTGATTCAGTTGTTATGATTGGAATATGTTCTGAATCAGTTGTTGATTCAGTTGTTATGATTAGAATATGTTCTGAATCAGTTGTTGATTCAGTTGTTATGATTGGAATATGTTCTGAATCAGTTGTTGATTCAGTTGTTATGATTGGAATATGTTCTGAATCAGTTGTTGATTCAGTTGTTATGATTGGAATATGTTCTGATGTTGTTTCTGATTCAGTTGTTATGATTGGAATATGTTCTGATGTTGTTTCTGATTCAGTTGTTATGATTGGAATATGTTCTGATGTTGTTTCTGATTCAGTTGTTATGATTGGAATATGTTCTGATGTTTCTGATTCAGTTGTTATGATTGGAATATGTTCTGATGTTGTTTCTGATTCAGTTGTTATGATTGGAATATGTTCTGATATTGTTTCTGATTAAGTTGTTATGATTTGAATATGTTCTGAATCAGTTGTTGATTCAGTTGTTATGATTGGAATATGTTCTGAATCAGTTGTTGATTCAGTTGTTATGATTGGAATATGTTCTGAATCAGTTGTTGATTCAGTTGTTATGATTGGAATATGTTCTGATGTTGTTTCTGATTCAGTTGTTATGATTGGAATATGTTCTGATGTTGTTTCTGGTTCGGTTGTTCTGATTGGAATATGTTCTGATGTTGTTTCTGATTCAGTTGTTATGATTTGAATATGTTCTGAATCAGTTGTTGATTCAGTTGTTATGATTGGAATATGTTCTGAATCAGTTGTTGATTCAGTTGTTATGATTGGAATATGTTCTGAATCAGTTGTTGATTCAGTTGTTATGATTGGAATATGTTCTGAATCAGTTGTTGATTCAGTTGTTATGATTGGAATATGTTCTGAAATCAGTTGTTGATTCAGTTGTTATGATTGGAATATGTTCTGATGTTGTTTCTGATTCAGTTGTTATGATTGGAATATGTTCTGATGTTGTTTCTGATTCAGTTGTTATGATTGGAATATGTTCTGATGTTGTTTCTGATTCAGTTGTTATGATTGGAATATGTTCTGATGTTTCTGATTCAGTTGTTATGATTGGAATATGTTCTGATGTTGTTTCTGATTCAGTTGTTATGATTGGAATATGTTCTGATGTTGTTTCTGATTCAGTTGTTATGATTGGAATATGTTCTGAATCAGTTGTTGATTCAGTTGTTATGATTGGAATATGTTCTGATGTTGTTTCTGATTCAGTTGTTATGATTGGAATATGTTCTGATGTTGTTTCTGATTCAGTTGTTATGATTGGAATATGTTCTGAATCAGTTGTTGATTCAGTTGTTATGATTGGAATATGTTCTGAATCAGTTGTTGATTCAGTTGTTATGATTGGAATATGTTCTGATGTTGTTTCTGATTCAGTTGTTATGATTGGAATATGTTCTGATGTTGTTTCTGATTCAGTTGTTATGATTGGAATATGTTCTGAATCAGTTGTTGATTCAGTTGTTATGATTGGAATATGTTCTGAATCAGTTGTTGATTCAGTTGTTATGATTGGAATATGTTCTGATGTTGTTTCTGATTCAGTTGTTATGATTGGAATATGTTCTGAATCAGTTGTTGATTCAGTTGTTATGATTGGAATATGTTCTGAATCAGTTGTTGATTCAGTTGTTATGATTGGAATATGTTCTGAATCAGTTGTTGATTCAGTTGTTATGATTGGAATATGTTCTGAATCAGTTGTTGATTCAGTTGTTATGATTGGAATATGTTCTGAATCAGTTGTTGATTCAGTTGTTATGATTGGAATATGTTCTGATGTTGTTTCTGATTCAGTTGTTATGATTGGAATATGTTCTGAATCAGTTGTTGATTCAGTTGTTATGATTGGAATATGTTCTGATGTTTCTGATTCAGTAGAAATTAATTGACATTCTTCATTAATAATTATTCCCTTAATTACATTTAACGGTCCAAATGAATCATCCTTATAAAACTCTTTTGTCATCACAGTATTTACTTTTACATTTCTAAACGCATCAGTTCCGATTGATGGCATTGATTTACCATTAAACCAAATACATTTTAGGGAAACACAATTCATAAATACATAATTTCCTATTGTAATAACATTACTACCAATAATTACTGACTGCAATTTAGTACATTGATAAAACGCCATATTCATAATTGTACTTACATTATCTCCAATTACAACTGATTCTAATTTGGAACAATATCTAAAAGCAGAATCACCAATAGTTACAATTGAATTCGGAATAGTAAATTCTGTTACAACTCCAGTTGGACAACCAATAACTTTTGTAATATCTTTGTTATAAAGAATGCCATCATTTTCATAATTTGAATAATATTTGTTTTCTTTCATAACTTGTATCGATTCTTTAATGCCCAAAAATGCATAATCGCCAATTGTTGTAACTGTTTTTGGTATTATTATATTCTTTATTGAACACCCATGGAAAGCATATCTTCCGATTGTAACAACATTATCTCCAAGTGTAACAGACTCCAATTTAGAACAATAATAAAATGCATATTCACCAATTGTAATAACATTATTTGTAATAATTACTGATTCGATTGTAGTGCATCGATAGAACGCCATGTTCTCAATGGTTTCAACTGAGTTGGGGGTAACAATTTCTTTTGCATATTCTGTTGGACAACAAATAACTTTCGTAATATCTTTGTTATAAAGAATGCCATCATTTTCATAATTTGAATAATATTTGTTTTCTTTCATAACTTGTATCGATTCTTTAATGCCCAAAAATGCATAATCGCCAATTGTTGTAACTGTTTTTGGTATTATTATATTCTTTATTGAACACCCAGAAAATGCATATTTTCCGATTGTAACAACATTATCTCCAAGTGTAACTGTTTCTAAATTAGAAGATTTATAAAATGCATGATCACCAATTGTTTTAAGTTTTGATCCATTAATGTTTGCTGATTGCAATTTAATACAATACGAAAATGAATTTCTACCAATTGTGCTGATGTTGTTACCAAATATAACTGATTTTAAATTTATACAGTGATAAAATGCAATTTCTCCGATGGTGACTAACGAAGGGCCGAGGTCAACTGTCGTTAGATTTGTCCAATCTTTGAAAGAGTTCTTTGGGATTTCCATTATTCCATTACCAATCAATATGTGTAAAGTAACATCTTTATAAACATCATTTGCGAAATCATTTGGTGACGTTATAGTAAGTGTTCCAGTCGTTACATCAAATGCTTCAAATGAGTTTGTGAAAAGCATTATAAAAACAAAAGGAACAAATGTTTTCAAACTAAAGTTTGAATTAGAATTATGATTTCCTTTAGCCAATAATGCGATTACAATGGAAAACATAACCATACAAAGAACAATCTTTGAATAACTTGCAAATATATTGGTAAATTGAAAATTGCAAAATCGATCAAAGTAAGAGTTCATTATGATTGATTTATATGTTGGCTTGCATTGCCCTTGTATCTGCATGCTTTGTGTCAATGGAGAAAAAAGGGCAATCACCAAAAAATTGGTTACCATAAAAAATAGTGGCATTTTTTTCAATAGAAACGTGTTAGGAAGTATAAAGTTCCCAATAATTGAGTTGACCGCCCAAACATGAACTCAATTATTGGTGGTTATTTTCTGAGACATGATTATTTGGCTAAGAGACCTTGAAAAAAATGACCATTGTTATTAATAATGAATAATTTTTTTTCGTATCGTCATAACTTTTTGTATGTGTATATATTGAATTTTGTTCAACATTGCATTTCTGAGGATTTGAAATCAAATTTTCTGAGGCTTCCAGAAATGTTTGTGAAGGTAAGTTTGCCACAAATGGTCTATGACTTTTCGAAAAAATGCCTAAAACAATAAAGGCGTACTAGTTAGAGCGGACAACTTAAAAAATACACATTTACTCAACACCCACTTATCATAAGTTCTTCGTTAAGTATCACATATATTATTCATAATATATTATTAAAAATTTGATAGACTTATAATATAAGGTTTGCGTTTTTTGCAATAGAATGGAGTAAAAGATTCTATATATTAAGATCATTTTTATATGTGTGTCTTGTTATAAAATAACTCAATATTATTTATTCAGTTCTGAGCTAAAATGTAAATTTGCCTTATATGCACAATAAAACAATAAAATTCCAACAATACGGTGTTTTGAAGGCATTTTTGCTTTGATGTATAATATCAAAACAATTTTTACAAATATTATTAGCAATAATATCTCTCATTATGAGAGCCTCATAATCATATTTCCAGACTTTACATCATCAAAAGTGATTTCTTTCTAGAAAGGAAATTGAAGAGTAATCAGACACTTTGATTTCATCAAATGCAGTTACATAAAAATAACGTTTAACTCGAAATAAATCAATTTCAGAATGAGAAATATTTTATTTCAAAGATGCTTGAAGATTTTTATGAGCGAGCATATTATTCATGAAGTTTCATTCACCAACCAGCATAATTAATAAAACTTGATTCTACAAATCTTTCTCAATTTTATCACATAGAAGATAATTATAACCTTCTTATTTTGACGTGTGGGTTAATTTTATTTTGGTCATATTGATTGCAAAACATTACTTATTCCTAAGCAAGCCTTAGCAAACAAAGGATCTTTTCCTTTGAGAAAAACAGATAATGATGTTGTTAAGAAGTAACTTTTATAATGATAAATATCATTAAACACTTTAAGTTCTTGCTTGCTTGTGTTTAACTTTATTTCTATTGAAGAATGGTTATCGATATTTTCGGTTTCGTTGTCTTTCTTCCAAGAATTATTTTGGAATACATTCATTCTAAGATTCACGTATAAACGCTGTTTTTTATAAAGTTAGCATTTTTATTTAATGCTAATATTTGGTGAATTTTTTAACAAGGTTCATATTAAATTACCATTATTGTTACAAAATTATATGAAAATGGAAAATATGATGGTCTGCAGACAATTTCATTGTTTATTGAACGAAATGATAAATTATAATTTCATTTTCCAAATTAATTTATATTCATTCATATAAATGGTATTTTCATGATAATGATTGATTTTTTTCATACATCGTGTGAAAATACTATTTTGCAAATAGTATACAATTTTTAATAATGCGTTGGGTTTTCTGATCAGTAAGTTCCGGAGAAGATTTTTTTGGCAACTAATTAAATATGTCATATACCAAAATTAAAAGAAATCGATTTGAGTTTACTAATTAAAAGTATCTTTTCCATATGTTGACTCAATTTCGATCAAAATTACACATTATCGACCATGAAACATCATAATAATTATCACAAACTTTTGAATTTATTGATAATATAAATTCTAATTAATAATCATTAAAAACAAAAGGAACGAAGTCATTTATTGTCTTTTACTCATCGACTGGAGCTGAGCTTAATTCGGATATAATCCAACCTCTCGAAGCGCATTCATTCTTTACGTTTTCGAATGCTGCGTTATTTGGTACATCAATAGTCATACTATAATGTTCCTTATTAGCATACACATCCACGTGTGGTAATGAAAGTGTTGACAATACACTTATATGGTTATTCACTAAAATTTCGCAAAAATTGGAATAATTTGCTGTACCATATGGCAATACTAATTGTATCATTCGACGTGTTTTCCTTAAGAATAAGGCTCTGTCAATACACCGTGAAAGCATATTAAGTTCGATATTACCACCACTTAAAACACAGCAAACATTTTCGCTTTCTTCAAAGAAAAACTTTTTGGTGTAAACGGCCGCAAGTGATGTTGCGCCAGCGCCTTCGCAAACAAGCTTACAACGCTCTGCTAAAAGAGCAACAGCAAGTGCTACATCATCCTCAGATACTACAACTACATCGTCAACATAATGATATATAATATCAAGATTAAGATTTCCTGGACTTTTCACAGCAATACCATCGGCAAGTGGGGTCTTGGTTTCTTTGGCGATTTTGTTGGCAAATCGTTTCTTTTCTTTGTTGTAGAGCTCATAAGTGATTGGGCACGATGCCATTTGTACTCCAACAACACGAACTTTGGGATTAAGTTTCTTAATGGTATAAGCAATACCACTAATAAGGCCGCCACCTCCGATTGGAACAACAACGGTGTCAAGCTCTGGGCATTGTTCATGGATTTCAGCAGCAATAGTTCCTGTTCCAGCAATAATGTATTTGTCGTTGTATGGTGGAACAAATACCCAATCAGGATTTTCCTTAAGTGCCTTCTCCATTTCAGTTTTGGCATCATCAAAGGTTTCACCAATTTGGATAACTTGACCTCCATAGTGTTTAGTTGCATTGACTTTTGCCATTGGTGCATTCTCGGGCATATAGATGATGGATTTGCACTTGCAAAGGGTGGCAGCTAATGCAACGCCTTGAGAATGATTACCTGCACTTACAGCAACAACTGTTGTTCCTTCTTGAAGTGTCTTCATCTTGTTGAGTGCACCCCTAAATTTGAAGGCTTTGCACTTTTGGAGAGATTCGACCTTTAATGAAAGATTGCATCCACATAATTTAGCAAGATTATCTGGTCGCATTAAAGGAGTCAAAACTGCTTCATCTTTGATCCTTTCTCTTGCTTCCCTGACATCTTCGAGCGTGATACACGAATGTTCACTCATATTTTGGTGATCGTTTTCGATGTATTTGTCAGTTATTCATTGAAAATTTGAAAGAAGAAGCTTTTAAATTTCATTGTTTTGGAGTGTTCACTTCACTTTTTGTTAAACGTTCGCCTCATTGACATTTTCTGATTTAAACGTTCTCCAAATTTGATGTATTTTATATAAAAGTTCACTTATAAGTTATTAATAAATAACGTAATAAATATTATTCCATTATTTAAAAAATAAGTATGAGAAATACTAATACTAAAATTAAAAATCATATAATGATTTATTCTCTAAGGATTATTAATGTAATGACATTTTATACCATTAAAATTATAATGTATATTTTTTCCTATCGTTTGAAAAAAGCGGGGTTTCAAAAGAAATGGAGATATCCATCTCCGACTTTGAAATTCTCGATTCAGTTGGAGCAGGATCATTTTCTTCGGTTTCTCATGCAGTGTACAAACCAAGTGGAAAACATGTTGCTTTAAAACGTCTTTTTTGGAATAATTCTCCACAAAGGATTGTCAAGGAAATCAAATGGTTGCGAAATTTACATCACCCAAACATAACGAAAATTCTTGGAATATTTCGTGATAAAGATCAAGTCACAATTATATTTGATTATTTTGATCATAAACCTTTTAGAACCTTACTATTCATGTTGAACAATAACTTAATCAAAGGTTACATGCGGAGTTTGTTACATGCACTTGTTTACATTCATAAGTTAAAAATAATTCATCGAGATGTCAAGCCTGCTAATTTTTTATTTAACCCAGAAAAAAGAACAGGGTGCTTAATTGATTTTGGCCTTTGTGAAGACGATCTTCATATTGAAACTTCAAGCAAAAACAAAAATTATATTTGTGATACAAATGATCTTGATCTTAAGTTTCCGAAAAGATTTCAAAACAGACCTCGAATGATTGCAAACAGAGCTGGGACTCGAGGATTCCGTGCACCTGAAGTTCTTCTTTCTGCATGGAATCAAAGTAGTGCAATTGATATTTGGAGCACTGGTGTTATACTTCTTTCAATCGTTTCAAGAAGATATCCATTCTTTCGAGCTCCAGATGATTTAACTGCTCTTTGTGAGATAGCCAAAATTTTTGGCACAAAGAAAATTTATGAAACAGCAATTGAATGCAGACGAAAAGTAATTTTCCCAAATGAAGCTGAACCTCTGGATCTTAAGGAACTTTGTTTTGCTTTAAATCCTTCCATTGAGGAAATGGAACTTGAAGACAGTATATTTGATTTGCTGGAAAAATTGTTAGAACCAATACCCAGCAAAAGAATTACGGCTGAAGATGCGTTACAACATCCTTTTTTACAAGAAAATTTATAAATATATATGTTTAAATTATAATCTAATTTTTCTTACTGTTTCTATGTGTTACTGATCAGTAATTTTCACTATACTTTTTACATGATTCTAAAAATTTCATGGTTATAATTTTTTGTTGAAAACATTTGTTGATTATTTTTGAGTAAACATATTTAACATCGTTTTATGATGGAAGTCTTTTATTTTAACATGTTTTTTTTTTTTTTTTAATTCTTACTTTCTTCTATTCAGGCAAAATTAATATAATTTTATTTTGTGTTCTAATAAAATTAGGAGAAGTAAATCATTTGGTTTATGATATGAATATAACATTCTTCTAATTATTTATATCTAAACTTATGAAAATATTTTTATTATATGTTATTTAGACGAACAAACATATCAAAATTTCTCTAAAAAAACATTTTTTATTGAATGAAAAAATTCTTTAAATTACTATCATTAAACTC
The DNA here is from genome assembly GCF_020186115.1 of Histomonas meleagridis. Taxonomy (NCBI): domain Eukaryota; phylum Parabasalia; order Tritrichomonadida; family Dientamoebidae; genus Histomonas; species Histomonas meleagridis. The sequence continues at coordinate 705,253 of NW_027150805.1, forward strand.
TATTGAACAGATTGGGCATTTCTTTCCTGTTTCCTTATTTAACAAACATTCTCTACACAATGCATGACCACAACAATTAAGGATTGTATCTCTTTTTCTACATTTACAAATTGGGCATAAAATCAATTTTTTAAAATTCTCGATTTTCTCGATATCATTTTGATTCATATTATCATAATGCATATTATCTATTTTTAACATTTCCAATTTTTTTTCTATTTTATCTTTATCATCCAACGCTTCGTCCAATTCCATTTTAGCTTTACCAATTTCGGCGCATAATCTATAGTTATAAGCAGATAACTCTTCGATTTCTTTTCTTTTTTGTATAGTTTTCGATTCTATTTCGTCGATTTTTTTAAATTTTTCTAATTCCGCAATTAAATTTTTCTGTTTTTTTATTGTGTCGAAAAATGAATCACTAATTCCATCAATTATATTACATATGTTTTCAAGTTCAGACATGTTTAATGTATTTAAAAGTTCTTTTATTAAATCTTCGTATTGTTGGATTTGATCAATTTCTTTTTTATTTAAAAATATTTCTTCGTCAGCTTTATAATGATCGATTATAAGTTTTAATATTTCGGAATCTTTTTGGTTTATTTGTGTGATTAAATTATTTTGTTCAAATGAAAGTTCTGCTAAATGATTACGTAAAGAAATTATTTGTTGAAGAAGTTTTAGTTCTGTTTCTTTATCGGATTCATTAATATATTTTTGTTGTAATTGTTGATATATGTTTTCATTAGTTAATGGTTCTATTGTTGGAAGTGGTTCTAATGGAAATATTCGATTAATGAATGGTTGAATTTGTGTTTTGATTTCATTTGTTTGTTGTTTCTTTTCTTCATTAATTTGCCTTATAACTTGAGTTTGAGTTTCAAGTTCATTAATACATTTCTTTAAAGTTTCAATGGTTTGGGTCAAAAAAAAATAAAGTTTATTTAATGATTCGTAACAAATTGGAATTAATTCTTGTTGTGATTGAAGCGCTTTATATGAAATATGGAAAAATTGACACGAATTTCGAACACTCGTAAAAAAAGGTGACGAGTGAAGATCATTGGGATCACAATATGTATAATCGATTTGATTTATAGGGACCATTTGTTTTTTCATGGATTTGATAGATTCATGAGTTTGGGCAAGTGTTGATAAACGACGTGAAATTGTATGAATAAGCTGGCCGAGTTCAGATATATCATTGTTAGCATCTTCTGGAAGATTTAGTTCGGAATTGAGCCAATTTGCAAACGATTCTGGAAGAGTAGAAAATTCTTCACAGTTGAGGATAAAGGATTCGGAATTATTGGCTGGCGGTTGTGAAATGGTTAGGATTTTTTTCCGGTCTATTTCTTTCTCGAGATTAATTTTTTGCGATTTAAGATAAAGAATAAATTCTGATGTACGTTTTGGTATGTCTAGCGTCCTTATTTCACCTTGAAGTATTGTAGATGAACATTTGAGTATAAGATTTTGAAGGTATTTGATATGTTGAGTTGCAGATTCAAAGTCTTGAGGAGTACCTCTTGTTAGGTCATACTGATGGTGAATGCATTGATCTAAAAATGAATATATTTCATGGGGTTCTGTATTTCCAAACAAGTAATCACAAAAAATAAAATTAAAGCCAAGCATTTCTGTTGAAGTTAATAGAGAGTTCCATTCTTTCGTTATTATTTCGCATCGGGTTATGTTTTGCTGAATATTAAATTCCATATGTTTAATATTATTTTGTATTTTTTGGAATTTTGAAATTAAATTATCTGGTTCATCTGGTATTTCAATAATATTTGTAACTAGAGATTCTGTTGGCAATATGCCTTCAAAGGAGATATAAGAAGACATTGCCTGCAATTCAGGGGCACCCCATCTCCAAATGAATAAAAAATTTTTCATATAAGTTGATACTTTTTGCATAAAACTTGATAGGATCGAAACAAGATCTTTTTTTTTCTGTAGCAAAAAAAATTCATCAATAAGCTTTTGATCAAACTTACTCATTTCAAATTTTTAAATTCATTTCGAATTGAATGTTAATATTATAATACTTATTAACAATGCGTTAACATTAAAAACAATGTAAACAATATAAGTAACACTGAAACTGTACCGTATTTTTATTTAAAAGTTTAATATATAGATGATATATCATTATTTAATGGAAAAAGGTAAATTTTTACATGAATATGATGGAGAAACCCTATTGCATTTAAGATTTTTAATGGTACAATAACATTTTCTTTCAAACAACTATATTCCCAAAGATTTACTTATCTCAAATTAATTTCTGATGAATGCAACATTTTAAATTCAATAAAAATATTTTATACATTCACATTAATTCCTTTTTTTCTAAGGAGCAAAAAAGATAATAATTCTCATGCTTTAATGTCAATTACTCTTTTAAATAAACGTAAAACCTGAAAATTTATTTTTTATTTCATATGTATCAAATTATGTTATCTTCATTGAACTTGTTAAATATATTCTAGATAAAATGAAATAAATTGTATATAATATAACTAATGTACCTATGATAACAATAAAAATAATGTATTTGGTATTGATATGATAATAATTATTTCTAAATCATTTTTAGTAATAATCATATTTAATTCATTTTTTATAAAATGTAAATATGTAATTTATTTTAACATTTGTAAATTGGATCTCCCCGAAGTACAATAATACTTAAAGGTTTTTTTTAAAATTTAAAATCCAAAATATTAATTAGAGTTAAACGACAATTTAAAAAAAGATACAAAAGTAAAACAATTAATTTTTTTATATTTGGAATTATTTTTTGCCGAAGGCAAAAAATAAATCCGAGGTTAAAAAAGTTTTTTATTTCCGATATCGTTTTACATGACCACGCTTTTTGCTTGATGAGGATCGATTTTATTTGTCTTTTTTGCTTTGTTTTCTAATCACAAAGACCGGTTTTACAATTTGTGAAATATCTCACTTTTTGAAATAGAATTGAATTCTAATGTAAAAAAGTGCCATAATTAATGAAAAAAGAAAAACAAACCCACAAAAATGAATGGGAAGAATTTCTATCGATTAATCATATGGCCTTTGGTCTGGATAAAAGAAGTGTAGAACAACCAACAATAATTGACAAGCTTACTAAATCTTACCCATTATCTATTAACTTAGTTATAAGCCAATTAACATATATATATTTTTCTGTAAAAATGAGTGCGTTTGATTTATTTTTAAATTTATTACAAGAAGATGATATTTTTAAAACTAACGATCAGAATAAATCAATTTTTATTGAAGTGTTCTCACAGTTTCTTTTGAATAAAAACACTCAAGAATCATATTATATTCTTGAGAACATGATTGAATATAATTTAATTGATTCAAAAATTATTCAAAAAAAATTCATACCATATTTTGTTCATTATAAGTCTAAAGAAGAAATAATAAATGATAACGAAAATTATATTTTTTTCCATCATATCATAGAAAATTATGACGAACTATCAAAGAATGATTGGGAACTTCATAAGAAATATATAAAAGAAGGACATAACCCAAATGAAATTGCAAAAATAATTCGAAATGATGAAATCGAAAAACTTCAGGAAATATCAACACAAAATAATTTTGATTTCAATCAAAAAATTGTTCCATCACTTTATGAAAGATGTGATTTTATTAATCAAAGAAATGTTACATTAATTAATTATTCAGCATTTTTTGGATCAGTTAAAAGTTTTAAATATTTACTTATGAATGGAGCAAAATTAGATAAAACAGGTAAATATGCAATTGCAGGAGGAAACATCGAAATCGTTCATTTATGCGAACAAAATCATTCAGCATTTGAAGATTCATATGAAATAGCAATCAAATTTCATCGAAATGATATCTTTACATATATTTATGAAAAAAACATTGAAGGAACTAAAAATTTAGAACAATTAGGAAGCTTATGTATATTATATAATAATTTTGAAGTTTTTTCATTTTTGATTGAAGAAGGTATGAAAATTAATGATTGCATTATTAATGAAGCTGCAAAAATGGGAAATATGTTTTTGGTCAAATATTTTCTTGTAAAAAATGATATCTCTAAAAATATGTTAGTTTACTCATCAGAATCAGGAAATATTGAACTTGTAAGATATGTTTTAGATCAAAAAGGAATTGATATCAATGCTAAAGATATTTATTTGTTTTATTTGAAATTGATTTTAATAACATAACAATTCAAATTAATATTTGGAAATTATTTAAATTATTTAATACGGCAATTATGTTAGCATCTCAAAAAGGTTATACTGAAATAGTTAAGTTACTTCTTGATCAAAATGAGATTGATATCAATGCTAAAAATATTTATTTGTTTTATTTATTATTTATTATAACAATTTAATGCTTCAAATTAATATTTGAACATTATTTAAGTTATTTAATACTGCACTTATTTATGCATCTTTTAATGGTAATGTTGAAATAGTTGAATTGCTTCTCAAACAAGAAGGAATTGATGTTAATGCTAAGGAAATTTATATGCTTTATTTAAAGTTTTTTTAAATAGTTTTGGATTATTTTTTGGAAATATATGAAATTTATTTTGTTAATTTTTATCAGCACTTGCGGGTGCATCTCAAAAAGGTTATACTGAAATAGTTAAGTTACTTCTTGAACAAAAAGATATCGATATAAATGATAAAAATATTTATTTGTTTTGTTTGCTATTTATTTTAATAATTTCATATTTCAAAATAACATTTGGAATTTATTTAAGTTATTTAATACTGCGCTTATGAATGCATCTCATAAGGGTTACATAGAAATCGTTAAATTACTTCTTAAACAAAAAGATATCGATATCAATGCTATAAATATTGATTTGTTTTATTTAATATTTATTTTAATAATATATTGTTTCAAAACTGTATTTGGTAATTAATCAAAGTATATTCAACAGCACTTATGCAAGCATCTGAATATGGATATACAGAAATAGTTAAATTATTTCTTAAACAAAAGGGAATTGATGTTAATATAAGAAATGTTTAGATGTTTTATTTGAAATTTGTTTTAATAATTTGATGTCAAATCTTAAAATTTGAAATATTTTTGATTTATTTGAAACAGCACTTATTATAGCATCCTTAGATGGCCGAACAGAAACAGTTAAATTGTTGCTTGAACGTAAAGGAATTGATATTAATGCTAAAGAAATTTATTTGTTATCTTTAAAATTCAACTTAATAATTTAATATTGCAATACAAAATTTGGAAATTTTTAAAATTATTTAAAACTGCACTTATTGCTGCATCTGAAAATGGTCATATTGAAGTGATTAAATTACTTTTGAAGCAAGAAGGAATAGATGTGAATGTTAAAGATATTTTTTTGTTTAGTTTGATATCAATTTTATTGACTTTATATAACATAATAATATTTGGAAATGATTTAAATTATTTTTTACAGCAATTATGTACCCAGCTCAAACTAATTATATTGAAATAGTCCAATTATTTCTTAAACAAATAGATTTTTACATAGATGTCAATGCTAAAAATATTTATTTATTTTGTTTGATATTTATTTTAATAATTTTATATTTCATTTAGATACTTGGAAATTAATAATAACATTTGCAACAGCTCTTATGTTAGCAATTGATAACGGAAACATAAAAATAGTTAAATTACTTCTTGAACAAAAAAGTATTAGTGTAAATGATTCTGATATCTATTTGTTTTATATGATATTTATTTTATTAATTTTGGATTTCAAAATAATTTTTGGAATTTACACATTTTATTTGATACGCCACTTATATACGCATCTCAAAATAATCGAATAGAAATAGTCAAATTACTTCTTGAACATAAAGGAATAAATGTTAATGCTAAAAATGTTTTTTTATTTCTCTCAATTTTTATAATAAAAATTTGAAATTTTAATGAATTCTATGGTGCATATTTATATTATTTAAAACAGCACTTATGGTTGCGTCTGAAAATGGTTACACAGAAATTGTTCAATTAATTGGCACAAAATGCGAAAAATATTTTGATTAAATAATATTGTTTGATTATTTTTTTTTATATTTTCATATTTGTGTCTTGAAGCCAACTTCTTTATTGCTATAGTTTTATTAAAATAATAATAAAATAAAATTTATAATGATAAAACATTTTTCAAATAATTCAAAAGTTAAAGAATTATTCAACATGATACATCATTTTTAATTAATAAAAAAATATATTTCATAGAGCGATGGTTCAATTATTTAATTAAAATCATGATCATGATATGTTAATGTTTCTTGAATTTTTATAGCTAAAGATTTTATATACTACATAAAAAAATGTTGAAAATACAATGTCTTTTTAATAGTGAATTTTTTAACAGTTATGTTAATTTTACCAATGGTGTTGCCTCTTCTAATACTACTTTCATGTACTGGGATTTTGTTTGCATTAGTATATCAGAAGGATATTGATCCATATCAATTTTTTTACGAAATCACATCTACAGATCAAAACCTTTTCAAGACATATTTAATTCTTTTTATTTTTCTTTTATTTTTTGCATACGGAATTCAAAGATTTTTCATTAGGAGAATAAAACTTGTAGAGGCTTCATTTGTTATATTCCATTTTATTAATATGATTATCACAGTCACTTTAACTATAGATTCTAACTTAAGTAACGTTCTGCAAAACTATCATGAGGTGTTTACCAAGTTAATTATTCCACTTATTTTTTATCAATTAAATCTAAATTACCAAACCAAGATTCTTTCTATTATTACAGAAATGAAAAAAGATGCCAAACACATCGCAGGCATTGTCACAGGTCTTACTTTTACCCTTGGACTCATATGCACTTACATACAATTTGTTAATTCTGATACCAAAATTGACATAATGTCACATATAATCTTAAAACATTCACAAATACAAATATCTTATAACATTATTAAGACAATGTTATATGTTCTTCATATCAATTTTTTTTATCAACAATTCCATCGAATTGACTGTTTTTTGTCGACAGATTTTATATTTTATTTGTTACCAATTTTTTATGATTTTTATCATTATTTCTTTAAATATCATTTCATAATATTGACCAACATTATATTTTTATTTATATCATTTCGCGAATTCTTTAAAGATATTTCATTTATATTAATTGTGAATAACTTAGAGATCGCAGAAGAAATTGATATAGACCAACAAAAGAAATGTAAAATATGTAAAAAATATTTTAATAATGATGAAGAAATCATTAAAAAGTTATCATGTGGACATTGTTTCCATGAAATGTGTTTAATGAAATCTGTTATCATGAATAAAAAATGTCCGATTTGTAATTGTAATATTGAAAACATAAAGAAAAAAGAAACAAAAATTAATAAAAAATTAGTTGAAGAAAATAAGAAAAAAGAAAATGTTATTGTCGTTGTTGATGATGATAAAGATAAAGATAAATGTGAAGATAAAAATGAAATACAGAAAATGACAGACGAAGAATTAAATGAAAGATTAAATAAATTGAACGAAAAATTAGAGAGCTTAAAAATTAAAGCAAAATCTTCTGTTGAAAATAAATGTTAATTGTAAAAAAATTATGATTTTTTATATTTTATTGAATATTATTATTCATTCCATACATTTCACTGCAAAAAACACATTTCCCACTCTTTGTTTTAATGAATAAACGATTTATCGAAATTCGATTTTAGAATGCAAAGAAGAAATTTAAATGTAGAAACAGAGGGGTGACAATCGGATTTGAATGGAAAACGATCCCCATTTGAATAAACTGATCAATCAATTTTTGTCACTTTTTATTTGCTTCCAAAAAAAAAAAAAAAAAAATCATTCAAAATGCTTTTTTAACAAAAATAATGAACTGGAACTGAAAGGCTAAGGTTTATATGCAATAGGCCTTCCATCATACCTTTAAATATTGTCCAATTCAATCAAATTGATCAATTGAAATGGTAGGTACGACCAAATCTATACTGAATTTTAAATGAACAATATCTTAAATTTTAGTCGGTAAAAGTTTTAATAATTGTTATATTTCATGAAATAAGTATGTAAATGATTATTTTAGGATTAAAAAAAATCGTAGGAGCGAATTTCGCAAAAAAATGATTTAAGTTTTTTGCATGTAAAGTATTCAAACAAACCACTTTTACAATTGTTTTTGATCGTGAAAATCGATTTTTGTGTTAAAAATATTCGGTGTTTGCTTCCAATTCAATTTTTTGAGTCATATTTGACATCTTATCGTGAATAAATGAATGAATTTTGATCGCTCGACGTGATTGCCATCTTATCTGTAAAAACACAATTTTGATTTGTATAAAATTGTTACAATATCAACATATAAATTGATCTGATACAATCCATTAAAATATATTAAAAACTTTTTTATTCACTAAAATATTATGTGAAAAAAATTCCATGATCAAATATATGTAAAATGAAAATGCTGTTAAAGATGGTAAAATATGCCATTAAGAATTCTTGCATCGAACTTCCCAAAAAATAAAATTAATTATAAGCACTTGAAAAATAAATTAAATTTTATGGTATTTATTAATAATATTATTAATATGGATTATCATCAGAGATAAAATTTATTACTATTTGTCATCATTCTTTTTCAAAATCATTCAAAGGAAGGAAATGACGTTTAAAACGAAACATCGATCCATTGAATTTCACCAAGAATTCTTAAAATGTACGTTTACATTAAAACCATGAATTGTCATCAAGAAAAAGCCCTTGCTCCAACAAGAGCATGCAGAAATAGAAAGCAAAACCCTTCTTCAGCAGTTTGGACGGAAGAAGAAAAAAAGTTGCTTATTAACCTCATGAACACAGAAATAAGAGGAAATTGGAAAAAGATTGCAGAATATTTTATAAACAAAACACCTCAACAATGCGCTGAACAGTGGACAAAAGTCCTTAATCCAATCATTAAGAAAGGCTCATGGACTTTTGAAGAAGATGAAATTCTCAGAAGAGAAGCAGAAAATTTAAAGAATAATGGTAAAAATTGGTCATATATATCTACGTTTTTGCCAGGACGTACTGGAAAGCAATGTAGAGAAAGATGGATGGATCATCTCGATCCAAATTTAAATAAAGGACCTTGGTCAGAAATCGAAGACCAGCAATTGATATCTTTCCAAAAGATATATGGGAATAAGTGGGCAGAAATTGCTAAAAGAATGCCTGGTCGTTCTCAAAATAACATAAAAAATCGTTGGAATAATAATGTAAAAAAGAGACTTCCCGAACAGCCTTCGGTTAGCCTATACACAACCCCCGTTTCTAATAGAAGCCATGTAATTGAAACACCTGATTCGATTCCAAATGATTTTCCAAAGCCTGAAATTGAAAGCCTCAACTATAGTACAGAAACTGGTTACTATGATTCACCACCTGAAGAGATTTTATTGACACCGTTCAATTTTGATTTCAACTTTTCATTCAGTTCTCCTACCTTTTTGCCAACTCCACGCAACGACCATAAGCATTTCGGAGATCAAACAGATCACCAAGAATCCCGCTAGTTCCTTCGCTTTGCGATTCTTCTGCTTATGTTACGAATGATGTAAAATAATAAACGTTTTTTGTTGTTTGTAAATATTTAAACGTAAAATATAAACAAAGCACTTTTTTGAAACACGAAGAAAAACACACAAGAAAACATTAAAAATATTGTTTTGTAAAAGTATCATTTTTTACTTTCAACAAAATGAATATTTTAATGACCATTAAATCATTGTATATGGAAATCTGATATGTCTTATTTCTATCCATGGTAAAAATACCTTGATAAAAATTAATGTGTTTTTTGTAGAAGCTTTAAAGCTGATTTAATTAAACGAACATTCAAACTTGTGTATTGATATATATGTATATAACATTTCAATTCAAAAAGCATATTATATGGATATTAGGAGTACGTGCTAGTTTTTATTGAAAACACTGTGAAAGAGAAACTGTAATTAATGCATTTTGTTTTAAATTATGTAGAATATTTTACAACACAAGAAAACAAAATCAAACAAAAGCCTGGGCCAAGTTTTATAGGATGCTACTCTGGTGGTTAGTATAGTTCATATTTATGTTTTGTTTAGTCTACTTTCATTCTTGGAATAAATTGACTATGTTTGTTCGAACAATTTAATGAATCAACCAATCCAAGACGTTCAAAACCCAATCACTTCAGCGAGTTCAATTGTTGGTGTAAAATATGACAATGGAATTCTCCTAGCATCAGACAAAGCTGTTTCTTATGGAAGCTGTTTTAAATTTGCAAATGTATCACATTTTCATCAACTCACACCACATCTTATCATAGGTTGTTCTGGAGAAATGGCTGATTTCCAAGAACTCATTGATTCACTCACAAGTATTATTCGTCAATATGAATGTCAACATAACGGTGAAGATTTAACTCCATCTGAAGTAAGCAATTACATTAAAAGACTTATGTACCAACGAAGGTCGAAGTTAAATCCACTTGTAATGAGGTGTATTCTTGCAGGTGTTAATCCAGACGGTTCATTCTATTTAACATCAACTGATTTATATGGCTCACAATGGGAAGACGATTATGTTGCTTCTGGTTATGCAGCCCACATTCAAGGCCTTCAACTTCAGAATGCTGCCAAAAAAACACGTGAAGAGGTATATGAAGCTATTAAACAAGTATTTGTCGGGTTGTCGGCACGCCACTCAGTTATGGCCGGGCCAATAGAGTTTATTGATATTACACATGATGGCATCAAATTTGAGGACCCAATTGAGATCCAACCAAATTGGGATATTATTGATGCAACTTGGGACCAGTAAATACTTCATTTTTTGCATTCATTTCGACTCTTAATAATAAATCATAAAATGCTATCCTGTGATTCATTCAAAATCGAAATATTATTCATTATGGCTTATCCCTCAAAACGACATTCTTAAGTTGGGCCGCTTTTGGTGTTCACAAATTGGTAAACAGGAGCGAATTTGTGGGACAATTTTGTACAGTAGCTAATGTGAAGTGTTTAGCCGATAGGGAAATTGACTAGCAAACGTTTAAAAATAAAGCATTCAAAATATAAATAAAACATTTAAAAAGTGTGCATAAGAAACAGCAATCCTGCTTACCTAAACCTACCTTTACTTTTTTGCTCAGCAAATGGAAAATCACAGAAGTAATTCTCCTTTAGGCGAAGTTATTGAAAATGGAAGTAATATCAAATTCGTCTCTAAATCAGACATTTCTTATAATTTTTATGCAAGCCCACGTTTTCGGATAACTTTATCAAATGAATTTTGCTTATTATATGAAGAACAATTCCATGACGGAAAAGTTAGTCCTTTCTTGTTTTTACTTGACCGGTGCGATAAAGTCCGAATTTCATGCCAATTTCAACCTCACGAAAAAGTTGAAAAATATGTTTTTGTTATTAATTTTAATGAAACCTATTTTTTGCTTTCCTGTAACACATCATTTTTAGTAACACCTAAAGAAATCAAACTTATTAAAATCAAATGCCTTTCATCTTCAAATATCCCAATTCCCGTTGAACAAGTTTTGGGTTGTTTTGCCAGCTGCCTTGATTCTGAATCCATCAAATCATATGTAATTCCAACACAACTTTTTGAGGATAAATATTACATAATTTTAAATCCATATTTATTCCGATTTGAATTTGAAGGAGATGACGTTCTTCTTCAGTGCGTTGATGAGAACTTAGATATTTTCAATTATTCTTCCATTTCATTTTTCTCAAAGGGAATATTATCAAATGATCCGATAAATCATAAAGCGAAAGAAATTGCGTTTACCCTCTATCATCCAACAAAACATGAGTTATACATAGCAAAAATTAAGTGTCCAAACCTTGTTTTTGTTCATTGTTTATCTGTAATATCAGGTAATCGGATTGCAATTGTATCAAAGGAGGATAAGGTAGTTCGAAGGTTTGCTCAAGTTTGTGTGACCAGTAAAGAATATCAAGTTTGCGCTGTTATCAATATATCTGATATCAATTTTGAACTTAGCAACTACAAATATTCGACACCCGTTCTAACTGTTTCTTGCAAAAACTATAAACCAAAATCTGATTCTGGATTTCAGGTCATCAAATCCAAAAAAGATATCTTTTTTTATCAACCAATTCTTCCAATTAAAAGTTACCATGTTGTTTGTGGGTTTGGTGACATTCCATCTTCGTTTAAAGCCCCAAATTATCAGCAACTTGATGACAAAGAAATTAACTCACAATTGGGTGCCCCAATTTTATTTGTCTTCGATTTTAATGACAAAGTGATCCAAAAAGGATTTATAAATGAACTCCCCGATAAATTAGCTCTTACTTCATGGGTTACAGTCTCAATTGACTCTGACCCAGAGTCTTCTTCTACATATAAAAGAGAAGGTGTTAAGTGGTTAGGAATTGTTGAACCAATTAGTTAATAAATTTTCAATAATTTTTTTTTTAATTTTCTATTTATTCATATCATGTTAACATGTTAAAATCTTTGCATTAAAGCAAAAAATTGTTTCAGTTTTTGAATATAAATACGATGATTTTTCATTCATTTATCTCTATCGTCGAAATCACTTTATATAAAGTTCAGAAAACTTAAATTTTTTCGTTTGATGTTAATGTTTATGTCCTTTTGTTGAAGGACTCAATTGAGGCAAGCTTGAATAACCACTCCGTGGACTCCTTATAGCGATAGATGAATTAAATTGTTCCATTAAAATTCTCATTTGAGCCAAATCATTTTCTGTTACCATTTTCTTATTCATTTCCTTTAAGCTTGGCAACATGCATAGACATTGTATTCTTGGTGAAATATTTTGTGTTAAAGGGTTATCATTAAAATCGAAACTTTTTAGTTCTATACAACATTTTAATTTTGCTACCTCATCAACTGTTGTAATTCTATTGTGAGATACGTCAAGTGATTTTAAAGTAGGAATTCCTATATTATCGAGTTTTCTTAATGAGTTATAGCCCAGATTCAAGTTCTGAATATTTTGACAATTCAATGAAATTTCGGTTATATAATTGTGTGATAAATCCAAATCGATCAAATTTGGGAAGTTTAATACAATTTTTCTTATGGAGTTGTTTTGTAAAATCAGTTTATTTAAGTTTGGCAAATTAACCATTGAAAGCGAACCGATTTGTAAATCATTCAATTTGTTTGATGAGATATTTAAAATTTTAATTTGAGGAATAAACATCAAAAAATTCAAATTTTGGAGTTGATTAAAAGATAAATTTAAGTCTAAAAGGTTTGGAATCGATTTTAATGTCCATTCGATATTACTAATTAAGTTATTTGATAAATTTAATTCTTTTATTGATTTTGATGTAAGTGCATTTACATCTTTTAACTTTTTACTTGATAAATCCAAAATTTTTTGGTTTATTTTAATAAACTTTGGTAAATCTTCAGTAAATAGAATGCCATTATATTGTTTTTCTACTTTTGAACGAAGTTGTGAAGAAATTCGTAATGAATTTAACATTTTTAATTTCGGCAGAATGAAAATGAAACGATTTTCATTAAATAACTTAACACATGGATTATCATTAACATTTAAAACGATTAATTCAGGGAAACCATTAAAAGAATTTATATTTTCTATTTTATTGTTTGATGCAAATAATATAATTAATGTTTTATGAGGTATTAAATCTTTTATTTCATTATTATTCACATTTAAGATTTCGATATTTGGTAATTGTTCGGAATTTGGAAACTCTTTTAAATGGTTATAAGAGAAATCGACAAATTTTAATGAATTGTTATTAAAATCGATTTTTTCTAAGTTGTTTCCACACGCAAATAACTTTTGAAGATTTGGTAAATTCGAAACAAAAGAAAAAGAATTTAAACATTTCCAATTTAAGTTTAGAATTGTAATCGAATTTATATTTATATTATTTGGATTAAATATTTTATTATCGAAAAAATTATTATTTATTACATTATTTTCGGATATTAATTTCAATGTTTTAGGTAAACAAATTGGATTTCCATATATTAATAATGTTTTAATATTGTTTATAGTTATTAAATCATTTAAATTGGAAATTTCATTAAATGAAACATCCAAAATTTGAAGTTTCGGAAGATTTGGTAAATCGGAAATTGTTTTAATTTTATTAAATGGAACTCTTAATTCGATTAATTGTTCGAGTCCATTAAATATATTTAATGTTTCAATATTACAATTAACTAATGTAATTACGGAAAGATTTTGATTTGTTAATAAATCATTTTCGAATTTATTATATAAAATGATCGAATTATTTTCGTTATTTTGTATATTATTCTCTTCATTTAAATTCGAATTTATTTCGTCACAAATTTGTGAAATTTTATTATATATTTCATCATAATTTAATCCAAAAATATATAATTTCGTTGGAGATAAAATTTCATCATTTTGAACATATTCAAGAATAGAAATAATTTCCTTGTTTATTATTAATTTTGTTTCTTTAATTAAATTCCTCGAATTTGATACCCAATTTTTTATTACGTTTATTACATCTGAAAGTGAATCAAAACTTATGTAATAATTTTGAATTGATTCATTCGATGCGTTTTCGTATGGAATATATGAAATATCATATGATTTGATAATCGATAATTGCGTTTCAAATTTAAAGTTTTCTGGAATAAAATCTTTAACGCATTCATTAAATTGAATGGTTCCACTTGTTTCATATGTTAGTTCACCGCTAAGTTTAATGAATTCTGTGATTTGTTCGGTAATTTGTTCTGCAATCTCAATTAATGAATAAATTTTTTCTAATTTTTCGACGTCAATTTGATGGTTAGGTTTGATTTTACTTATAAGGTCTTTTGTGTTAGATAGAAATTTGAAGTAATTCGATGATTTATCTGAGATTTGTGAAATTGATTGTGACGTATAATAAAGATGGACATCATTTGCCTTTGAGGTGACTGATTGCCTGGCTTGGGGAGTTATGATAAAGGTATCAATAATGTTTATTTGCGGAAGTCGAGCTAATGAAATAATGTTATAATTAGGAAGTAAACAAAGTGGATTACTACCATAACAAGGATCATATATATTAAGTTCTCTGAGCTTATTAAGCTTTGATAATGGCCCAAAAATGGAGAAATCATTGAATTGATTTCCTCCAAGATATAATGTTTGCAGATTAATTAAAGATGTAATCGAATCAGAAAGAAATGAAAGACCACACGAAGAAATATTTAAGAATTTAAGTGATGTAGAACTTGGAAATTTTTCAATTGTATTTATTGGATTGTTTGAAATTGAAAGATGTTCAAGTTGACTTAAAAAAGATATATCGGGAAATTTTTCAAGTTTTCCGCGTTCCATAATCAATTTTTTAAGTTCAAGTGAATATTTAATTCCATCGCAATTTGATAAACATGTATGAAAAACAATTAAAGAAGTAAGTTTTGGTAAATCTGAAAGCCAGTTTAAATCAACAATATCTTGTTCAATTATACTCAATTCACGAAGATGTGAAAATTGAGAAAAATTTGGATGAATTGATATATTAAAATGAAAACATTCAATTTTTGTAAATTTGTCTGGATTTTCTTTAAAATCATTAGCATTAATTTGATTGTCAATTAGGATATTTTGTAGTTCTTTCTCATCCATTAGACCGTTACATTTAGAACGTTTATAATTTTAGGTGACCGTTAACCTAATATTTTCGTAAAATTAAATCAAATCCATTTAAGCAATTTCAACAAAATTATTTATCAGACACCAGAAGGGAAGAAAGGTTTGGAGAAGGGGTTACTAAAAGAAAACAAAATTTACTTCATAAATCAATTTTAGATTCAATTTTTCAAAAACTTTCTAATCCTGAAACAGTTCAAGAAGGCCTGAATGAACTCCAAAATTTATGTGATGAATACATAATAGTTTTTTCTGTACCTCAAATTAATTTTTTATTTTCATTACTTCAAGCCGCTTCAAATACCCAAGCACTAGAGCAAGTCATTTTGATTATCCATGAGATTATTTCTTTTTGTGAAGAATTTAATAATGAACCGATTTCTAAACCTGAACTAATAAGATTTTTCCTTAACAATATTAATCATCCTCTAATCTTTGAATGCCTTCTCTTCCTTGCTCAAACCAATGAAACGTGTGCAACTGTAATTTCTGAAACTATTACTCAGTCGGAAGTCCAAAATCTTATTGAAACCACAAATCCAAATCTTCAACTTAATATTGATTTATTAAGCTCATTTGTTGAATATGAGTCACTTTCACAATTTTCTTTAACTTTTTTACCACAAATCATTCAAATTTCAAATCTGACCACCGACGAAAACATTTTATTTTTATGTTTACAAACCATTAACATATCATTAAGCAACTCTGTTTTACGAAAATATTTGAAACGCTCCAAAGAATTTCGACTTCTTTATACAAATTGCACAAATTCAATTCGATGTATTAACGAACGACTTGAAATCTTACAAAACTTTAAATATCATTGTTATCAAGTTATTATTAACAATGAATTATTTCCATTTGTTTTGCAATGCATAAACATTGATAATTGCGGTATTAAATGCAATTGTTCGAATATTTTTTACGAAATATCGCAAATGAATTTAATTGATTCGCTTCATTTTTTATACCAAAATAATTGTGTTAACATATTATTTTCATTTCTTGAAAATAATCCATCAGTGGAATTAATCATTTGTTGTATTACTGCACTGTCTTCGATTTTTTGTTATTCGCAAACAGAACAAAAAATTTCTTTTTTCGAAAACGGTTTTTTTGATTTGTTTTGTAATTATTTTGATTTGATACCAATGAATAATCTCGAGCTGATAACACGCGATTTGATGCAAGTGATCAGAGACGCGGAAGTACATAATGATATTGTGATCATAGAAAGATTTAAAGCAATGACAAAGTTAATAGAATTGTATGAAGAAGTGTTGGAAGTGGAAAAAGAAGAACCGTTTTATACCATTGCGTACTCATTTATAGTAAGAATTAAAGAATAAAAATTTTTAAAATAATTTTTTAAGATAAAAGAATGTGATTTAAAACTTCGCTGTATGCATGTGAAAGTGTATGAATAATTTTGTGCACAAAATTTATTTTTTGATATTAAAATGGTTATTGTTGAACAATTTATTTGTATCTTTTACTTCCATAGTAAATATATTACAAATTGTAGTGATTGTGATGAAAGCTCAGTTTAAAATTGATCAACTACTTAATGTTTGTAATATATTTTAATTTGTTTGAAATTATTTTTTGAATAAAAATGAAGAAATTTTTAAGAAAGCCGTTTTATTATTTCTAATTACACAAAATTATCCCTCCGTGAACTTTATGAATTCTTGTACTTTATCACGTAACGCAATTCTATAGACCAAGAAGCCAATCAAAGCAATGACTAAAATAGTACAAACCATTGTTATAGCTACTACAGCACCTGTTGAAAGTCCTTCTTTCATTGATTCTTCTTGAGCAATTTCATCATTTGTTTGCTGTGCTTGTTCTGTGTTTGATGGATAATGTGTATTTGTTGGATTCTGTGTATATGTTCTAGTTTGAGTATTCGTTTTTGTATTTGTTGGCGCATATGTTTTAGTTTGTGTATTTGTATATGTTTCATCGGGTGTATTAGTTGCAGTTTGAGTGTTTGTTGCATCCTGACATTCATTATCAGTACCAATTGTAACTTGTGTTAAGCCAAAAGTTGTTCCTTGATATGATGACACAACTTTAACATCGGAAACTGGTGCTGAGCCAAAGATATCATTGAACCCATTTAGCATAGACGGATTATAATAACCACAAAAACAAACAGTATTTAATTGGTGGCAGCCATCAAATGCATACTTAAAAATATTAGAAACTGTACTTGGTAATGTGATAGATTGTAAACCAGTGCAACCTTGGAATGCATATTCTCCAATTGTAGAAAGTGTGCATTCCATACAAAATTCCAATGCAATGATTCGTGCTTTGTTTTGAAATGCTCTATGACAAATAATATTAACTCCTGGTCCAAAAAATATTTTAGAATATGTATCAGTAACGTTATTTACATCTGTTGAAGTAACATATTTTTCATCACTGATAGAAAGTATTCCATCTTGCACATTATATGCTGAAAATGAGAGAGTAAAAAATGAAAGCAACATGAAAGGAATTTTTTAATAATGAACTGCCAGAAGGTGGAATGGCATTGAAAAATTCAAAGCAAAAAATCAATAACATTCAATTGTGCACTTTTTAGAGGTACCCCAAACTTGAAGTCGCAATACACATTCTTCACTCGTTCTTCAAGTGTTGATTTCAGTTATAGTAATTGTCATGTAAGCAATCTTTATTTTTCAAACAAAGTTAACTCTAAGAGTTTCTAAGAGAAACAAAGTTAACTCTTAGAATAAAAGAATAAAAGTCAACAGTAGTTACCATTATTTGTGGAAATCCATCAATCAAAAAAATTTATGTTAATTTGTTTAACATTTTTATCATTTGTCGGATACAATAAAAGTCCGAATCCAAAAAAGTTGTAATCAATAAACACTTTTCATTTGAGATAAATTGATCTCATAAAAATGTTGATAATAACTTTATGTAGAATTAAGTAACACTTTTGGGAACATAATATTGACAATAAATAATGAAATTAAAGGAATCCTGATTAAAATTTAGAAATTCTGAAATAAGTAAGAAATAAGAAATATTTTTTGGACAAATTACTGACAACTTACAGACGTGACATTTTCATAGTGGTCATTCAGGAAATAATGGAATTCTTTAAGATCTTCAATAAATTGTAAATATTAACATCAGAAAATGATATGGAACATTTTAACTTTATCACCATCGTTATGACAATGATATTGTAACATATTCATATTTTTTATTGGGATAAAAAATTGATTATTATATTATTATTAAATGTAATGTTTCTCGAGATATAGGAGTAGGAAGTTGTACATGTAATAGATTTGGTCTCTTCAAATTTGATCTATATAAGTGAGAACTGTAAAAAAAGAGAAAACATTTTTGTGCAACTAATTGTGAGTGCTGACCGTCATAACTTTTTGATAGGAATTTTGTGAATAAAAAATATAATTAATTCAATTTTGAGTTATGGAGATTGCTGGTGAACTGAATATACACTTGCTTTGAAATCATGGTGGTTCCTGTGAGCATTCTGGACTTTTTCTGTCGAAAAAGTACTGATTTCAATGACTTGAAGCGTTTTAGCACTCAAATTTACCAGAAGACAAAAACAACAAGAACATTTTTATACGAAAAAAAAAGTAGATACTGTCATTTGCCAATTGAAATTTAGAGCCAAAATGTTTTCTATTGAAACGAATGCTAAAATTATTTTTACTTAAAGAAGGTTATAAGGGGAGGATTACGTCATATTACACAGTCTCAGGAAGCTGGTTCAATAAATTATTAATCTGCACAAAGTAAAAAGGATCGAATTGTTGATTGTTTTCCTGATTGGTATCTTTCAATATTTGATCTTCATCATTTATATCATTATGAAGATTCGGAGGGTTTTTTGTTATTAATCTTCCACAGTAAAAGAAGTCTTCTTCTGACTTCACATTCAAGTTTAATGCCTTGATCTTCCTCATAATAGAATTCCATCGATTTTTGACATTATTAAGTGATCTGTTATCGAAATATTCTCTAATGATTGACCACTTCGGACCATATATATTATATTTATCAAATAATATACGATCTTCTTCAGGCGTCCATGGGGAAAGGTTCACACTCGGGCACAAATAGAATTTCCATCTTTCTCGGCATTGCCTAGCATTTCTAGTTCCAATCTCAGATGAAATAAAATCCCAATTTTTTGTTCCATGTTCTTGTACAAGCATTATGAGCTTTTGATCCTCTTCATATAAGAATGTTTTTCTTTTCTTTTTATTATTTGGTTCATGAGATATTTGTTCTTCAGTACGATATTCCATTTGATTTAACTGTTTTTTATTTGTTCAGAATTAAATATTGAAGGCAAATTTGAGATTTGTGTGATATGTTCTGGATATTCTATACTAGATTTTCTATCAAAATTTGTTAGCCGCACACAAACCGCTGGTGAAAACAAATTTAAAACACGATTTTCTTATTATTATTAAGGAATCATCATTATTTCACCATTTCTATTAATAACAAATATCAGTAAATTGAAAATTAATATAAGTTTCATTATATAATTAATACCAACAGAAATAATATTATTTTTCATATTGAACTTATGGTTCAAGGTTTGTGAGAAAAGCGTTCAGTTCTATCAAAAAGTTAAGATTTTTAATCCGACGAAACGTCAAACGATCGACCATAGAAAGTTTCGCATTTGCATGTCCACTGATAAACCATACAAAACTTTACATGAAAACCTGTAAATCTTCTAACACAACAACAAGCATGTTTAATATATATATAAAATTGTTTTGCATATAAGTAAAATAACTAATAAAGATAGAGACATATTTGATAAGCTGTAAATCCTCCATATCAATTTAGATTGTTCAAAAACATTTAATTTATGAAACAATAGATGGGATTTAGAGTTCTATTTATTTTATTTAAATTTTTTCTATTCTATAATATTACAAAAATAATTTGAATTTGATATTTCAAGAATAGTTTTAATAACAAAAATATTTATTCATTGTAAATTTCATTGAAGAGACCTAGTAATATTACATGAAGTAGTTCCATAGAAGCGATGGAAAACATAATTTTGTACAACCAGACTAATCATAAATTTATGGCAAAAAGTGACACACGTATACTATTCAAAAAGTTGTATCGTACTAACTTTGGCTGTTGGAAATTTTTATGGAACCAAAAACAAAAGAAGAGAAAATTCAGGAAATACTTGAAACATGTAAAAGTCCATACATATTGGCACCAATGTTTCAAGTTAATGATTTAGCTTTTCGATTAATGTGTCGAAAACATAATGTAAAAATATGTTATACAGGTATGATTAATTCTCATTTATGGGAAATTAACAGAACAGATCGTCCAAAGATGTTTGAAACATGTAAGGAAGACAGGCCATTAATTATTCAATTAAATGGAAATGATGAAAAAGAACTTATTGACGCAGCAAAGGATCTTGAACCATTTGCAGATGCAATTGACATTAATTTGGGGTGTACTCAACATATAGCAAGGCGTGGTCAATATGGATTTTATATGGTTAATACAGATGAAAAGCGTCAAAACGTCATCAAAATTATCACCAAAATTACCAACACAATATCTGTTCCAATGACAGCAAAAATCCGTGTTTTTAGTGATAATGAGAACAATGTTGATGTAGAAACAACTGTTGAATTTGCCAAAAAACTTGAATCAGCAGGAATTTCATTAATTGCTGTTCATGGACGTTCCAAGCAGCTTGACAAAGCTGGTGATGTAGATGTTTCTATTATTAAATCCATTGTTAGCAGTGTTAAAATTCCAGTAATTGGAAATGGTGGAATCAAATCAAAAAGTGACGCAGATTCAATGCTTTACCAAACTGGTGCTAAAGCGGTTATGATCGGTCAAGCTCTTCTTAATAATCCGCATCTTTTAGAAACAAATGATCCTGATCCTGTTGACCTTTCATATGAATATCTTGAATTCAACAAAGAACATCCAAATTCTGATTTTATTCTAATTAAGAGACATATTTTCTGCTTTTTTAATCAAGTTCTTTCAAAGTCTCCTGACATATCATTGAAACTCAAAAATGTTCATACATTTGAAGATTTAGAGACATTTCTTAATGATTATCGTGAAGCACACAAACAAGAATAACAATGATAAATGTAACGATAGAAAAACATCAAATGATTGTGTGCAATATAATCGTTCTCTATTCAATTAAACGGCTTGTATAATAAAAACAAAATATTTTTTATAAAATTATTTCTGTTGTTCATATTTTGTAATCATTTGATAACTCATTAGATTTCCGCTTTTTGTACCGCATGCAAATATTGGCAAACAAGGATGGAAAGCCGAAAAGTTTGCGATATCAATATCTGGTACATAATTAGTAATTGCTGTATTCGACAATGATGTTAAAAATGGAGGCTCTTCTTTCGGTGAAAACAAAATCATTCCTAATTCCTTATGTACATCGAATGACAACAAGTTTGATCTTTTTAAACCACAAGGAGCAATAATTTTGGTTTTCATATTAAAGGAAACACATCTACCACTTTCAGCTGCTGCATAAACATTATAAGAATCACCACATATTTTCACTACTTTTGAATCAAGCATTGTTTTTGTAACGTCAGTGTTTAACGGCTCCCTCAAATCCACGCCGATCAAATAACCGTCGTTGTACCCTGCGAAACAAATGTTTTGATCAACGGAATTCAAGAACAAAGCGGAGATAATATGATGAGATTGGAAGGACCATTCTCCTATTAGTTTTTGAGTGTTTATATCCCAAAGAGATATTCCACTATTTCCACGAGATGTAACTATTCGATTTGAATCTTGAGCCACACCACAAAATTGGGATATTTCCTCACAACGAAAATTAGCGTCTGCTCTCCACACAATAGAAGAAAAAAGATGAGAAGGATTCCATATTTGAACGCATCCATCATTTGTACAAATCACGGCCGTATTGGAATTCACGAAATGTATATCCGAAACGCAATGTTCAAGTTGATGTTCATATAGTATATTAAAGTCCTTATCGAGGTGATAAAACTTATTATCGAAAGTTGCTGCGATCAAATTTAATGAGTCAGGAGAATAAGCCAAGTTAATAATTCTCGAGTCCAGTGTAATTTTAGCCGACATCTTTGGCTGTGTTTTTTTAGGCAATGAAGCAGGCAAACAAGAACAAGATTTTAATGATATCTCTTCATTTGAGTTATTATTTTTGTTGAGAAGATGATGTAAAGAGCTATTAAAAACTGATTCCGATTCATCTTCGAGTGAAATTGTTGCTTCTATTGGCTCATCTGCTTGTATGTTCAATAGCGCTTCATCTTTAGGGTCACTCATCCAATTTATATAACTTTCGTAACTTGAAGGCGATGGTTGTTGTGATTGGATTTCATGTTGTTTTTTATAATGTATTAAAAGTTTAATACTTACTGCTGTTTTACGTATGAAAGGATGTGGATCTTTACATAAATATTCGATGATCCCATATATAACATTACAGAAATATGAATATTTATTTGTTCGATGTGATGCATTATCTACGAGTTTAATAAAGTCATAAAAGTTGTTGTTGTATAACATTTGTATGTCGATTTTTTTATCGAACCAAAATGATAAAAGATCAGAAAATGTGTTATGTGCATTAGTGAGCTCACTTTTTTGTAACGATGAAACAAATAAATTTGTACGAGTTTTAATGAATTTGGTTAAAAAACATAAAACTTGATGACGGACTAAATATGACATATCTATAGATGAAGGAATTATCATTAATAAAAGTTCAATGTTATTAATGTTTTCAGTGCCTAAAACAAATGTACATAAAGTTGATAAAGAAATGGCTCTAATTTGATGTGACGAATGAATTAAAGATTTCGAGATTTGTAAATAATATTTACGTACTTCATTTTCTGGTAATTCGTATACTGAAAATGTAAAAATCCGTTTGAGAAATATATATATCCATAATAATAAATTCGAATCTTTCTCTTTAAGAATTTCACGAATCTTTAATAAGAATTGGATTTTAGTACATGTTAATCGTATAGATCGTGATGTAGGGACAGTACATGATAATATCGAGAAAATATTAATTCGTGATTTTATTGGTATATTTTCATCGAATATTTTCTCTGTTATTTCATCAAAATCTAATTCTTTATTAATTAATAATATTAAATTCGGATTTTCCGAAAACAAAAACAAAATTAAATAACAAACAGCTTGAAAAACATCAGAATTCACGTCACAAATCATAAACTTCGAAAATAACTTTGGAAATAATTGTGTATAAAATATTTGTAAATTATTTTTCTCATTGTTCTTTAAATATTTCACTAATAATATTAATATTTCATCATATTTATGTGTCTCGATAAAAGGGATTTTAGTGATGATTGATAACAATGAATATTTGACTTGATTTGGACTTAAAGTTTTAAACGATTGAATCGCTTGTTTAAACAAATGATTCGAAAAAGAAGGTTTAGGAGTAAATATCGAAGTGACCCAAATATCTATGATTGATTCCCAATGTTTCCATAGTTCGCTCCCTCTTAAATCAGGTATAAATGGATAAGAAATCGGATGAACGTCATAAGGTAATAAAAGAAACTTTGCTAATATAAACCCACGTGATAAAGAAGTCATTATTTTATCACTTTGAAATAACTTTACATATATTTCGGGACTTAAATAATCAGAAGCAATTGCATCAATAATCGATGAAAATGATAATGTCATTGAATTAATTTCTTCATTACTAATTTTACTATTAATAAAATTCGTTAATTGTTTATTATTACTAAATGTAATTCGATAATATTGTAAGATATACCATATTATCGAAATACGAACAGGAGTAAAAATACATGATGTTAAAAAATCACGTGGCAAATATGGATTTATTGGTAATGTCTCATTCTCAGAGGTCAAACAAAAGATATAATAATCTTCGTTTGATGGGATTTTAAAAAAAGATGAAGAACTTGGCATAGAAGTGGTGTTCCGCACTTGCGAAAGTTGCTTAAAATATGGTATTATTGATCCAGAGTTATTACAATCAAAAATATAACAGGAAGGTAAATAAATATTCTGAAATAATTTCTTTAAAGGATATTTTTGGACTTCATTACTATGTGTTTCTGATGCATAGATGTTTGTACCATCAGTATCAAGTGAACTAAAGCCAATATAATGAAATACAACTCGACCTGTTGGAATGTTTTTTCTCATTTTTGATAAATCATCTAAAACTTCAATTGTTGGTGAGACGTATTGATAAAACCGGAGTTGATAACATAATGTTTGGTAAAAATTTTTATATGTGGAATTAATAAAAGATGGAAAATCTGAGGGTGTCATTATTTTAATGTTTTTCCACGCAAATAATAATGGACATTCTGTAAAATAATCTGAGGTGACCTTGATACTTTTAGATGGATATTGTGTAACTGTTATAACACATTCTATTTCTTCAAATGAATCATCAGGATGTGTGACATTTTCTTTTCGAGTTTGATCTAAATTATAATCATAATCAGTTAATGAATATATAAAATCACCATTGCTTTCTGGAATTTTAAAATCATCTTCTGGATATAATTGAGACAATGGAATTACTTGATTATCACTTGAAGGATCAGACATATCTGTTTTAGAAAGTGTATCTGAGCTATCATCAATGATTGAATAACTATCTGGAGAACTGATGGATAAATTTAATGTTTTCTTCATTGATGACATAATTATTTATTTACAATTTTTATGGCATTTTATATATAAAATTTGAATACAACTTCCGCCATTTTAAACGGTTGTAATCTGTTCAAAAGTATGACATGTGATATGAAACCAACAACAAAAAATATCAAAATGGCTTTACCTTTTACTAGAGATGATGTTCATATATTAGTAATTGATGATGATATCATGCAATTAACTGTCGTTTCAAAATCTTTAATATCTCTTGGTTATAAAGCTACTAATGCAAATAATGGAAAAGAAGCATTAGACATTTTAAATTCTGGTATTCATATCGATTTAATATTAAGCGATGTTATGATGCCTGTTATGGATGGCCCTCAATTTCTTTCTGCGGCGCGTGCTGATCCACGTTTTACTGAAATCCCAATCATCATGATGTCATCTAATGACCAATATGAAATTGTTTTTAATTGTCTTTCACGAGGTGCTGATGATTATATGATTAAACCTTTAACGCCACAAGTTCTTAAAAACATTTATGCAAATGTATGGCTGAAACGTAAGCAACAAGCTATTGCAGCTAAAGTTCAAAATCAAATTGTAAGTACTGCAGCTCTTACAAAACAAATTCAACAACTTAAAACTAATTATAATCAATCTTTTCATTCACCAATCCAAGATATTAAGACATCATTGGAAAATCTTTTACAAACTAAAACACTAACTCCTGACATACAAGAATCCTTAACTCAAACCATCAATAAGCTTAAAGGGCTTGACTCAAATGCAAATATTCCAATGACTTCTTCACCACAACAACAAATTCCCCAAAAAATGCAAAACTATTTTTCCTCACAATATGGTGTTAAAATGCAACCAAGCAATTCCAGTAATAACACGCCAACTGTTACACCAGTATCAATCCCAGCTGTTCGTAAACGTGTAGGCGCACCAATACCAGCACCAGCGCGACCAGTAATAGACATACCACAATTATCATCCTTAAATTTAGGCGAATCATTATTCCAACTTCATTTTAACATTTGGAATATCAAAGAGTCACTTTTGATAAACCTCGCAAATGATTTATTGAATTCCACCGATGTAGTAAAGACATTAAATTCCAAACCTGGTGAAATAGAACATTTCTTAAAGCGAACATTACAAAGTCATAATGCTAATCCATTTAATAATTTCCGCCGTAGTTGTGATTGCTTACAATTTGCAGTATATCTCTTACGAAAAATTGGAGATAATTTCACTGAAATTGAGAAAACGGCATTGATATTATCCACTCTTTTACATGACATTGATCATCCCGGCACAAATAATTTATTCCAAATTAATACATGTTCAAAGATATCAATTATATATAACAACAAGCATCCAATCGAAAGTAACTCAGCTTCTTTAGGCTCAAAAATCATCCAAGAATGTTTTTCGTTAAATCTTAATGATAATAATTATATTGAAATCCGGAACATTTTCATTAATTGTGTTTTAGGTACTAATTATTCGAAGTTACAAAAGTTTTTGATGAAAATTTCTTATAATGACAAAATCGATTTCAATAATAAAAATCATAAAATGTTAGTTCTAAAGTTAATTGTGTTAATGGCGGACTTAAGTTTCGCGATAAGGAAATGGGACATAACAAATTATTGGTACCAAATGTTAAAAGACGAACAGCTGCAACAAGGAGATATGGAAAAGAGATTGGGAATGAACGTAGAACCTTTAATGGATAGAAGGAATTCGACAACTAAATATGCGGTGCTGAAAACATATTTTAACATTGTCGTGCTGCCAGTGTTCCAAACTGGTATAAGAATATTCCCAGAATTGGAGGAGGAGTTGCTGAAGGCATTGCAAGAAAACTTAAGCATTATAGAGGAAATAGATGCAATGCAAGAAAAAGATAACGATAACGAAAATAAATAAAAATATTTTTATGCAAAATTGGAAATATTGTTAAAATGAGGTACATCCATAGTACTCATTTAGGAAGTTTTGTTTTCACATTAGATAAGCTAAAGAAAGCTGAATATTTGTATTTATTGATAATGATTGAAGATATTTTCTGATATACATTTCGATGTGACTTTTTTTCTAGGTTTGGATATAACCATATTCTATAAAATCTTAATAGCTTCATTTAATTTATAGTGTTGCATTTAGAGAAAGATGAAAAAAATGAATAAGATATTCAAGAAGTGATTTAACTATTGCTTGGTGTTTTCATATTTTTTGAATGAGTAGTACGTTCGTAATAAAACATTAGCTATGCAGATTAAAAACTTGACTATCTAAAACAATCAAATTTAAATTTGAAGCATTTCCAGGTCACCATAATTTAATATGCCAGAAAAATTGAAATTAATATCTATTGCTCCCTTTAATGTTTTTTTTTTGAAACTTATTTATTTTAGAAGAAAAAATAATAGATGAACTAAACTATGTCATGTTCATTATGTATCCTTGTAATTGAGAAATATTTTTTGTATTAATATACAAAAGGTAAATTCAGGATATCAAATTCGATGATACAATTAAAAATGTCACACTATTCGTAAGTCAGCACTTGAAAATCATTTTCGCTTAGCATTTTGCAATTTACTTCTTTTAACTGTTATTTTCTAACAAATAAAATCGATTTCACAAATGTTTATGAATTCATTCAAACATTTTTCATTGTATTTGTTGCTTCGGCTTAATAATTCCCTGTCTTACCAAATCCTGGTACACCTTCAAACTCATTACGTCGCCCGATTCTGTCTCTATTTCCTCATCTCCTTTTTGCCAAACCTCCTTTGACAATGTCTTCTTAATCTTTTCGAACAGTGCAACTGCCTCAGACACCTTTGTCACATAAACGAAGTGTCTTGTAGGCGGAATGCCCAAAGCTTTTAAGCCATTGATATGACGCACATCAAAAAAGTGACGCTCAAATGCCAGGGCACCCCAATAACTACGGTTACCGCAAATTTCGCATTTGTACTCAACAGACAAGCCATGAAGTTTGTAGAGCCAATATGGAATAGGCTTACCATCCCAACCTAACGGTAATCCTTTCGGATTATAAAAGTGTTGTTCATCTTCACTATCACTTTCATCAAATACAATTGGAGAATCTAAATCTTGTTCTGCTTCAATGACTGCAGCTGTTAATGTTTCACGTCTACTTGTGTTTTCGATTGTATTGTTAAGGGTATTACGTACGGTATTAATTAGTTGATATAATGTGTATGCTAATTCTTCATAATGCAATTGTCTTAAATGACGTTCTTCAATGAGCTTATCAACGCCACCTAATTTCTCTGCGCGTTGAACATTCTTTGAATGACTACGCTGCTTTTGATGTGATTCAAGTAACTCGGGGCTTTCGAACGAACGATCGCAATAATGGCAGTAGTTTGGCGGTAACGGTTTCGGGCCACCCCTATATTGAGAGAGGAATCCTTTGTGAATTGATTGCATCGTGGACTCGATGTCATAAAATGGATGGGAGCGTTCAATAAAGGAAACGAGATAGTCTATGAAGTTTTGGAGGAATTTCTCTCCTTGTGGGGATTTAGGAATGAATAAAAAATTGTTGGAATCATTAACCATGTTAAGAAAGTCAAGATATCGCATGTCGGCGCCACTTAAGGTTAAATATTCACGATGAATTTGGGTTAGATCAAGATATTTGCCATAACATTCTTCGCCACTAAATTTGGAAAGAGCTTCATCATTTTCGGGAACAACAATGTGACGCTTGTGACTGCGGTGACGTTTCTTCTCTTGCTCTTTTCGTTGGTTTCTCCATTCTTGATATCGATCATTATCATAAAATAAACTGAGATGAATAGTGCCTTTGATATCAAGTACAAGATCATTCATTGATACTTCCTCAGGAATTGGCGCTTGTGGTTGTATATTGACTTCAGGTTCTATGTCACTGACTTCTTGATGAAATTTAACACGCTTATTAAGCTCTTCATAAAATGACTCGACTGGATTTTCAACTCGCGGAAATCCCTCATTGACTTTTTCGAGAACTTGCTTGCTCAAATCTTGGATTTCGTGGCATAAACGAGCAACATGATGATTAATATAGGCTTCTTCTTTAACTGTCTTTGGCTGATTAATTAGAAGCCTTACCGCCCTTTTTCGCTTTTCCTCAATATCTTGGTACATTTGACGTAATTTTTCAAGAGGTGTTGAAGACATTGTTTAGGAAAATGAAAATAAACGGTCGTATATCCTTATCGAGAAAAGTGACATATAAAGGAACAAAAAACCACTTATTTTGATTTTTGTTCATTATAGAACTAATGTTTCAAAACGCCATTTAAATGTTTTGACAACACTTCACACCCTAAATCTCTATTTTAAACACTTCCAACAGGCGGCAATCGTGTCATATTGCCATTTTCAATATCGCTTGATAAGAACATGCTCAGATAAATAAACGGTCGAAAATTGTAGGTTGATTTTAAAAAATGAATGTTTCCACAATGGATATCAAAGTAATGGTAAAATCATAAGGTCACCAATCATTAAGAAACATTAGTGCTGTTAATAATGATTCTTTCATGGTAATAAATCATATGTATCCAAAGATCTTATAGACATTTAATGCTAAAAACATTTAATTTTTTTAAATAAAATTTAGTTTAATAATATATGTTTTTTAATGCATAGATTTGATTAATGCTATTGTAATTTTAAAATAAAAATATTTTTTCATCATTGATCATATCTCATTTTGAATTTAATTTTTTGAAGATTTAATATTAATTTATTTTGTTACTTTGTTTAAGCTATATCATATATTAATTTTGTCGAAAATCTTTATTTTTGAAGTTTCTAAAAAATCAAAAAATGATTTGGAATTTTTTATGGCTAGATTCGGCGTATATTCAAAAAGTGCATATTTGAATAGTTTATTACTAAAAGCGAGTATGAAAGTGTGTACAAACTCCCTCACGCGTGGGTGCTGTTTTTCATGTAGTTTCACTTTTTCTCAAATTTTTTTAAAAAAACAAGATAATGATTTGGAAAATAAACATATCTAACATACAACATTGCTATGTAGGAAATATTCCAAGATTCCCTAAAAAGTATGGTCGAAATCAGATCGAATTTGGAAAGATTGAACAGTCTAAATTTCATGATGATGGTGTTTTTGTAATCTCTTACCTATGTCATTCTTAACCCAAAATTACTGCTGAAAAAATGCAACAGGATTTTGAATTTGAGGAACTCTTTTTTAATTAATTAATTTCCTAAGTGACCAAATAAAATAACCGTTTATATATGATTTTTTTCCTTTTTTTAACATGCATCCAATCTGAAGGAAAAAGTAATAATATTGAATATATCGACGAAGGTCTTAGAGGTCGTGTGGAGCATGTTTTTTCAGAAGAACAACTAAATCAATTACAGAATACATCAGAAGCACATGAATATCAAACAGAAATTACACGTTTGATGAATATCCTTGTTGACAATCTTTACCAAAACAAAGACATTTTCTTAAGAGAAATGATTTCAAATGCAAACGATGCATTAGATAAAATACGTTTTTCTGCTCTTCGGAATCAATCAGTTCTTGATGGCGGACCAAAGGAACTACAGATTCTTATAGATATTGATGAGGAAAGTAAAACTTTATCAATTACTGATACAGGAATCGGTATGACGAAAAAGGACTTAATTGAAAAATTAGGAACAATTGCAAAGTCTGGAACTAATGATTTCCAAAAACTTCTTCAAAGTGGAGATGCAACATTAATTGGTCAATTCGGAGTTGGTTTTTATTCAGCATTTCTTGTTGCAGACAAAGTCACTGTTATTACTAAGCACAACAACGAACCCAAACAACTTGTTTGGATTGGCGATGTTTCATCACAATATACAATTAGTGAAGATCCACGTGGTAATACTCTTGGCCGTGGCACGCAGATTATTCTTCATCTTAAAGAGAACTCATATAGCTATCTTGATCGAGATCGATTGATATCAATAATTCGACATTATTCCATGTTTGTCGATTTTCCTGTCAAAATTTGGCACTACCATCAAGTGTATACCGAAGAAGGTGAGATTGAAGAAGATGATATTGATGTATCTGAGGGCGACGATATTTTCAAAGGTGACGATGTAACCGAAGAATCAGACTCCACTGAATACGTCACGTTTGAAGACGGCCAGAAGGAGAAGAAAGGCATCAAAAAGAACGTTTGGCAGTGGGAGCTCGTTAATAACCGTAAACCGCTATGGCTTCGTGATCCTGACGATGTTCCCGAGTCGGATTATTCCGATTTTTACCAAGCATATTTCAAAGAGAGTTCTCCGCCTCTCCATCATATTCATTTTAAAGCAGAAGGAGGACGTCTAACGTTTAGTGCACTTTTATTCATTCCATCAACTGCACCTCCTGCCGATCAATCGATGGAACGTATTACCAAAAATGTTCGCCTTTATGTTCGGCGTGTGTTGGTACAAGATGAATGGGGTGATGAACTTCTTCCAGATTATTTACATTTTATCAAAGGGATAATTGATAGTTCTGACCTCACATTAAATGTTGATCGAGATCGACTATCAAAGATGAATACACTTAAACTTATTAAGAGAAGGGTTACATCAAAGGTTTTATCAACTCTTCGACATTTGTTTCAATTTGAACCAGGAGTATATTATACCTTTTATAAGAATTTTGCTGGAAATCTTAAGTATGGAGTTATTGAAGATTCAACAAATAAAAGAGCATTATCAAAATTGCTCATGTTCTATACAAGTTATTCACCTAATGATCTAACAACACTTGATGATTATGTCCAACGAATGAAGAAAGGACAAAAGAAAATTTATTATATTGGTTCAAGTACCCGTGAATCAGCAGCAGTCTCTCCTTATCTTGAAGATTTATACAGTAGAGGCATTGAAGTAATCTTTGCTATTGAGCCCATTGATTTATATTGCTTAGATAGGATGGAAGAATACGAAGGCTTCCAGCTCGAAAACCCTGAGCAAGAAAGCAACAAGAAACACGGCCATACAACCGACATGTCAAACTTTAACATCACTCAAAAAGACTTTCAAACGATTTCGAGGTGGTTCAAAAAGACGATAGGAAACCGTTTAGAAAAAGTGGCAATATCAACACGATTAAAGTCTACACCTGCTATAGCTACTTGTACTAATTGGGGTTATACGGCAAGCCATGAAAGATTAATTAGGGCTCAGACAGTACATGACCACAAGTTAACAGATAGTATTTCAATGAATCGAAAAATATTGGAATTAAATCCAGAACATCCAACAGTTTTGGAGATGTTTGAACGAATAAAGAAGAACCCGGATGATAAGGACTTAAAAGAAGATGCTTTGTTGTTGTTCGATACTGCATTAATCGCTGGCGGATTTACTGTAGACGGAATCATGAATTATACCAAAAAGGTCTTTAGGATGTTGGGGAAGTCGCATGGATTGTTGGACGAGATTGATGAGTTTGAAACTAAAAATGCAGTATATTATACGACCATGGACGATGAGATTAAAGCCGGGAAAGAGTTTGAAACTAAAAACGAGAACAAGAAAGCGGATAAAGGAAAAGATAAGCCGAACTCTATGGAACTGTAAGAATTATAAACAGATAATTATTTTTTCGAAATCAATTATTTCAACATATGCAAACACAGCTTTGTTTGTCTTAATATTTATAGTTTTTGCTTTCTTTTGTAAAAGTTATTTTAATCATAAAAATGTTAATCATCCGTATTGGAAAAGAAAACTTGATGACACCAAAGTAAATGTTCTTGTAACATAAAAAAAAATAATATTTTTGCGAATTAATATAGAGGAAATAATATAATTTTCATTGAAAACAGAATGATTTAACTCGATTTGTTATAAAAAAAAATCATATCACTAAAATAAAATTAAAATATTATTTTATCTATATCATATTTTTTTTTAATAAATTCGATAAATAAATAATTTTCCAGATCATAGATAATATAAATATATAAAAAAAACAATATTATAACACTTTTTTATTTCAGACTTTGAGATTCAGGGAATTGATGTTGATTATAAATTAATGTTTATCTCATTATAAATAGGATGTATCAAGATATGACCAAATTAACTTTATATATATATATATATATATATATATATATATATATATATATATATATATATATATATATATATATATATGTATTTACTTTATAAAAATATTAATATTTTTATATCAACTATTACCAGTCTGGAGATCATATATTGAAAAAGAAAACAAAGATAATAAAAAATGCCGAAAATAAAAGTGTCAAATATATTGAAAACCAGATGCTTCCTCAACACCAAAAAGAATTTGTATCATTTATTAAATGGCAAATCGGACAAAAAATATTTGATATTAATGGTAAATACGTTTTTCATGAATATTGAATGTTTAATAATTTTTTTTGGAATTAATATAAAATTAATGAAACAGCACTTCATTGGGCAACACGCCAAGGTCATTCTGAAGTTACAAAAGTTCTTCTTGAACAAGAAGGAATTGATATTAATGCTAAAGATATTTATTTGTTTTATTTAGAATTTATTTTAATAATTTTATATTTCAAAATAATATTTGAAAATTATTTAAATTATTTTGGACAGCACTTATGTTTGCATCTAGAAATGGTCATACAGAAATCGTTAAATTACTTCTAGAACAAAAAGGAATTGATATTAATGCTAAAGATATTTATTTGTTTTATTTATAATTTATTATAATAATTTAATATTTCAAAATAATATTTGGAAATTATATAAATTATTTTACACAGCACTTATTAAAGCATCTTGGTTTGGTCATGCAGAAACAGTTAAATTACTTCTAGAACAAAAAGGAATTGATATTAATGCTAAAGATATTTATTTGTTTTATATAAAATTTATTTCAATAATTTTAAATTTCAAAATAATATTCGAAAATTATTTAAATTATTTTGGACAGCACTTATGTTTGCATCTAGAAATGGTCATACAGAAATCGTTCAATTACTTCTAGAACAAAAAGGAATTGATATTAATGCTAAAGATATTTATTTGTTTTATATAAAATTTATTTTAATAATTTTATATTTCAAAATAATATTTGGAAATTATTTAAATTATTTAAAACAGCACTTATTAGAGCATCTGAAAATGGTCATACAGAAATAGATAAATTACTTCTTGAACAAGAGAATATTGATATCGATACTAAAAATATTAATTTGTTTTGTTTCAAGTATTTTCAAATAATATGATATTTCATATAAACATTTGGAATTACTTTCAAAATATATTGAAAGTGATAATATAATGTGCGGTACCCTTCGAACAGTAGTAAACTTTTAGATAGAATTTTCGTGGTTATAAATCTTTTTAATCAATAATTGATAAACTTATTAATATATTTTAATAACTGAAAAAATTGCATATATTTTACTATAAAGAGCTAGCTATAGGAAATTTTGTAATAAACAGACAAAAGAATTTTATCTTTGGTTAAGTGATCTATAAATTACAATATTTTAAACATGATAGTGAAGGTGATGTCAATGATATGATTTAAAAAAATTGAATTTAATACTGAAGCAATTGTCACTAGAACTTCATCAAATCATAAAATGAAGAAAAAATATTGGAAACAAAGAAAAAAAGAAATAAAGAAGATGAAGACAATGAATTTGAAGAATTGATGAATACAGATATGACAAAACATAATGTACAGAAATTTGTTCTTAGCCTCAAAATATTAATGTTATGAATTGTTTATCCAATTTTGTCATATTCAGTTGTGGTATTGATTGGTTCTTTTTGACCGTCAGCGCCGCTAGAAGCGCCGCCCTTCATAGCAATTATCAAACCAATGCAGGCAGAGATGATTCCACCAATGAACCATGCAGCAACTGAAATAGAAATTCTTCTGCCAATTGAACTAGTTGATACGCAAACAAGAAGTGCTGCAATGAAAGATGTGATGAGATTTGATGTGATGTAAAGGATTGCTTCGTTAACTTTGTCAATTGATGCTGATTCAAGAACTGATGCTGCAAACAAATTTGTTAAATATGGCCAAAACACACAAACAGCTAACTCGATTCCAGCAACTATGATGAAGTAGACCACAGTTCTGTTTAAGTAATGTCCTATAAGGTGGAAATTTTTCGGAACAGAAATAGCAACAATGCCTGCAAAAATTGCAGTAGAGGCTGCTATAATATATACCGTGCGACTCTTTGGATTGTCGTTGTGGAAGAATGCTAAGAATAAACAAAGTCCTGCTAAAACAAGTAAAATAATTAAAATAATTATGCCATCTGCAATGCCTTTAATGAGAAATACTGCTAAAAAGGTAGAAATAAAAGTGGTGACGAAACCAAGTCCAAGCAGCACCAACGTAATTGAAAGAAGGGAACGGATTTCCATTTTTTCGATTTGGGTTAAACTGTTTGAAAGCGTCAATTCAAAGGGCGCATCGTTTCTGTCAAATTTGACATATATCGATAGGACAGTCAAACATTTTTGAGGTTATTAAACGGTCGATTTAGTCAGTAAGGGGGTCCAACACCTTTAATGTTGCACTTCTTTGGTCTGTTCTAGGAAATAATAATAAGAAAAATATATTTGATAACAAGTTTTTCTGTTCCAATTTTTTAGGTCTTTTCTATGCTTTTTGATCGTATTTTCTTTCATTATAAACATTTTATCTCCAAATCAAATTATAATTTAATAAAATAATATCGTTGTATCAATTGTGATTATTATGTAGTTCATTATATTTCGAAATCAATATTCATAATTTTTTGATTTTAAAATGAATAGGACTCAATATTAATCGAATATAAATCAAAATTAATAAAAAATTAAAATATACCATATAATCTTAAAAAATGTAATAGAGAGATTTTTAAACTTTTTAATTTAAAAGTTAAATTGATTATCTATCATGATAAAAAAATTAGAATTAAAATCAAAATAATTTAGTATTTAGCATAGAGCATTAATAATTATAAATATATTTTGGGTTTACAAATTAAGTTTATAAATGTGTATAAATTTATTATTAACAAAACAATATTTTTATGGTGGCAACAGTTTGGAGTACAACTTTAATAACTCGTTATCTGTGGTATAATACATCACAATATATAAAAACAATATTTTTTAAAAAATATTTTACTTTTTGTTCAAACTTAAGAAGAAAAATGTGTTTTGGCAAATTAGTACTAAAATTATTATTGCAAATAATAATTTCGATGATACTTTTCTTGAACATGTTTTGATTCCATCTGTTTGTATACATTTATCTCCTGTTTGAACACATTTATCATCTGTTTCTATGCTTTTATCATCTTTTATGACAGCAGAAATGTTTTTTTCATCATCATAAAAAAATTTCTCTTTTCTCATTTCTATTGGATTCTGAATGTTTCTTTTTGCTTCGGAAAATGATAA
The DNA here is from genome assembly GCF_020186115.1 of Histomonas meleagridis. Classification (NCBI taxonomy): domain Eukaryota; phylum Parabasalia; order Tritrichomonadida; family Dientamoebidae; genus Histomonas; species Histomonas meleagridis. The sequence continues at coordinate 742,205 of NW_027150805.1, forward strand.
ATTATTATTTTCATTGAACTTATTTTGAAATAGTTTCATGACGTCATCTCTTTGCGTTCTATTTGAACTGAAACCATTGAACCCCATTGAATTTCCCGAATTTTTATTTGTTTTCTTACCAGAATTTTCAACAGCTCCTTTTTTGCGAAGGAGTTCAATTATTTCTGTATGACCATTTTCAGATGCTAATATAAGTGCTGTTTTAAATAATTTAAATAATTTCCAAATATTATTTTGAAATCCAAAATTATTAAAATAAATATAAAATAAAACAAATAAATATTTTTAGTATTAATATCAATTCCTTCTTGTTCAAGAAGTAATTGAACTATTTCTGTATGACCTTTTAAAGATGCCCACATAAGTGCTGTGTAAAATGTTTGAAGAAATTTCCATTTATTATTTTGAAATATTAAATAATTAATATGTATTCTAAACATAAGAAAGTAATACTTTTCATATTGACATCAACTAATTTTCGTTCAAGGAATAATTTTACAATGTCAATATGATCATAATCACATGCAAGCATAAGTGCTGTTTGAAATAATTTTAATAATTTCCAAATATTATTTTGAAATCCAAAATTATTAAAATAAATATAAAATAAAACAAATAAATATTTTTAGTATTAATATCAATTCCTTCTTGTTCAAGAAGTAATTGAACTATTTCTGTATGACCTTTTAAAGATGCCCACATAAGTGCTGTGTAAAATGTTTGAAGAAATTTCCATTTATTATTTTGAAATATTAAATAATTAATATGTATTCTAAACATAAGAAAGTAATACTTTTCATATTGACATCAACTAATTTTCGTTCAAGGAATAATTTTACAATGTCAATATGATCATAATCACATGCAAGCATAAGTGCTGTTTGAAATAATTTTAATAATTTCCAAATATTATTTTGAAATCCAAAATTATTAAAATAAATTCCAAATAAAACAAATAAATATTTTTAGCATTAATATCAATTCCTTCTTGTTCAAGAAGTAATTGAACTATTTCTGTATGACCTTTTAAAGATGCCCACATAAGTGCTGTGTAAAATGTTTGAAGAAATTTCCATTTATTATTTTGAAATATTAAATAATTAATATGTATTCTAAACATAAGAAAGTAATACTTTTCATATTGACATCAACTAATTTTCGTTCAAGGAATAATTTTACAATGTCAATATGATCATAATCACATGCAAGCATAAGTGCTGTTTGAAATAATTTTAATAATTTCCAAATATTATTTTGAAATCCAAAATTATTAAAATAAATTCCAAATAAAACAAATAAATATTTTTAGCATTAATATCAATTCCTTCTTGTTCAAGAAGTAATTTAACGATTTCTGTATAGCCATTTTGAGATGCATAAATAAGAGCTGTACAAAATGTTTGAAGTAATTTCCATTTATTATTTTGAAATAGAAAATAGTTAATAAATTTTATAAATATAAGAAAGAAATACTTTTTATATTGACATCAACTAATTTTCGTTCAAGGAATAATTTTACAATGTCAAATTGACCAAATTCACATGCAAGCATAAATGCTGTATCAAATGATTTGTATATTTTTTAATATTTTTGAAATATAATTAAGTAATTTGAATAAATATCATATAAAACGAATAAATATTTCGAGCATTAACATCAATTCCTTTTTGTTCAAGAAGTAATTTAACTGTTTCTATGTGACCATTTTCAGATGCGCGCATAAGTGCTGTATAAAATAATTTAAATAATTCCCAAATATTATTTTGAAATAAGAAATAAAACAAATAAATTCTAAATAAAACAAATAAATATCTTTAGTATTAACATCAACTTTTTCTTGCTCTAGGAGTTGTTTTACAATATCTGTAATACCGTTTCCAGCTGCTTGTATAAGTGGAACTCGAAATTATTTAAGTAATTCCCAAATATTATAAAATATCAAAATCTTATAATAATTATCAAATAAAAGAAAACAATTTTTAGGTCATTGATATGGTTTCTTTTTTTCTCAATGAAAAGACTAGTTTCTAGTTGGTTTGACATTTTGAAAATGAAAATTCCTAATCAAAACCGTTCAATAAGTAGTCAATTTTCAGAAGTTTATGGTTAACTGCACCCACGAGCCAACCCATCCACAAACATAAATCAACCAATTTTGATGTTTTATTCGAGACCAAATAAGCTCATTAGTTATGGCGCCCACTTTGTCTACTGGTATACCTTTTGTCAAAATAATTTCGAATCTACAAGAACTCATAAATTTATTTATTATATTAATTGCTTTCTACAAATTTACATAAATATATATTAATAATGTTCGTACGAACTGTATATATTAATACCCAAAACATGAACAAGTTCTCCAGGAAGTCGAATTTTCGTTTATTTTATCGTCCTACCAAAAGCCACATAAACCATGCAAAATCCACTTTTTCATTAACAAATAACAACAAAATTTATATTTACATATGATTAAAAAAAGGTTCCAGAAATTGTATTACAAAATTTATCACCAACCAAAATAAATTTTTTGTTTCATAGGTTTACATTGATTCGGTGTTATACATGGAACATCTCCAACTTCAATATATGGAAAGAATGACTTATTTCCACAACATTGTAAGTTCAGTTCCATTATTAAACGATTCCAATTACTATTTAAAGTGCCAATCACGTGCTTCACGTCAATTGACTCCTTTAAATTAGCAAAAGAAGTCACTGCTTCTCTATAATGATCACTGATTTTATATAAGTTAAATCCGCCTTCTGTTCGTTTGTAATCAAAATATGAAAAATCGAATTCATCCGAATATTTCAAGATTTTATCAATTGCATTTTGATCATCACTACTTACGAAAACGGAAATTTTTTTATTATCATAAATTTTCTTTAATACTCTTAAAGGGTATATGAAATAGTTCGGATCAACAACTTGCATTTCCAAACTTTTATCGCCGCATCGGATATGGACTGATACGTCGTAATGATTTTTAGGGTTTACTAAATGTTCTTTTCGGAATTTGAGAATAATATCATTAAACTCGTCGTTAAACTTGGTGAGAAAAAATGCTGTTTGAAGACGCCAATAATAATAATATAATGACTTCGGCGTCGCTGTGTTTTGAATGATATCTATGATTCGCTTTGGTACAAGTGTACGCGCATATATACCTGTCTTCATATACTTCGGATTAGAGAAGTTGATCTCTTCGGGCCTTACCGAACATGATGATAAAGGTTTGAAGTAACAATCAAATAATTTCTTGCCGTGACAATTCGGCGTGTTAGAAAATGCATAATGATATCGAGGATCATATATTACTGTGCGATTAAGTTCAAGACCTCGGCCAATATAAGTGCCAATAACATGGATATATGAACCAATGCCTGACGAATAAATGTTTGGAATAAAAAGAAAGTTTCGTTCACTACAATTCTTGGGAAACTGATTTTCATAAATGATCTTTTGAACTTCTTCTGTTCCTGGAATACCTTGTTTCTCTGGTGGATATGGATTATCCAGTGTAGGATCAAAAAAAAAGACTTTCTGATGCATTGTATGATAAGGATATAGATGATCGAATATCGCTAGAAGTCGTTCTTTGGTATAATTTTTCTCTAGCATCTCTTCATATAACTTGTACTGAAGCGTGGTGTTATCAAACTCGGAAATGGGTGAGAAGCCATTGACATATACTAGGCGATGTAATTTATCTTTATCTGTGTAAAAAACTGTAATAAATAACAATAATGTTATCGTAAACAAAGGGATAAATATGAGAAAACTTTTACATTTTGTCTTTTGTTTCTTTTTCTCGATTTCATTCATATTCGGTGTTTTCAGACGGTTTTTCTTGGAAATTTTGGATATTTACCCACAGTTAACTCATTGAAAAAGTGGTATACGGTAGAATTTTAGACGAAAAAAAATATTTAATAAACGTTTACTTATATCTTAACAAAGCTTCTGAATTTCCTCAAACAAGAAGAATGTTATGACAGCAGACGAAGTAAACTTTTTTATTGAACGTATTGCTACTTGAAATCATTTAAATAATTTCCAAATATTGTTTTAAAACACTAAATTATCATAACAAAAATATACCTTGAACATTAGTACTAATTCCTTCTCACTCAAAAAGCAATTTAGCTATATCAGTATAACCATATGTTGATGCGATCATAAGTGGAGATGAATATAATTATATCAAATTAGATTTAAGTAAAGTAAACATCAAATATATAATACAATTACTCGACTCAAAAATTTTGGCAAACTTTCGAGTTCAAAAGATATGAAACTTATTCAAAGTAATTATGCCATCACCATTTTTTGAATAAAAACGATTAATCGTTTGAATGCTTCCAAAATTTGATTCCAATGAATGATTTACTTGAGTAAAACACACAAAAGCTAGAGAATTGAGCATTTTTAAGTTTGAATTACTAGAGAACGGTTTTGATCGGATTCGATTCTAAAAGTGTGGATAATATTAACGTATTTCCTGGTATTCAATTCCAATGTTTCAATAAATAACTCAGTTTTTGTCAAGTTAATCTTTACAAATCAAACCCCGCGGTGGGGCAAAAAAAGCTAAATAGGTCATTTTGGGACAGTCTATAAAACATAAACAAAATCCATCGAAAAAATCATGTTAACTCCTTCTTTTCCCGCTAATGTTTACTATGAATCATAGCATATGATCTACAAACTTTGAAATAGCATCTTTTGTAACAATTGTGTTGGGCAAAACTTGTGTAAACGTTCTATTTTTTATTTTTCATCTTGGCGAAGGGGCTCACATTCAATGCTTCCAAGATTTGAGCTTACAAGTCTAATGCTAAAAATATCTATTTGTTTTATTTAATATTTATTTTATTAATTTAAAAATTTATTTAAAAATGTTTGTAAATTATTTAAATTATGAAACTGCAGATATTCAAGCTCCTTTTAGAGGTCGTACAGAAATAGTTAAGATAATTCTAGAACAAAAAGGAATTGATGTATCTTGAATATAAGATATTTAATTGTTTTTAGAGAGAGATTGAAGTAAAAACAACATTCTTTGTTTTCAGCATGAGTTTCTGTAAAGTTAATAAGAATACTTAAAAAATAATAATAATGATATTATTTATGTTTCGCATTACCCAAATTATAAATGGTCCACATTTTTCATAGATGTGCAATCGTTTATTTCTTCAATAAATGAATTTCAATTATTTATTTAAAAAATGACATAAATGGAATCATCATTCACAAAACTAAAAGGTATAAAAAATTTTTTTAAAGGAAAAGAAATTAAACAAATACAACTTTTTGCTATCGCCGAAAGTGTTTTAGTATTTACTACATCAACTGACCCTCAACCAAATTTTTATTTTTTTAAAGATGATAAAGTAGCCACGCCATCAATTGATGAAACTGTTATGTACCAATATCACATCGATAAAGTTTCTTCATTAGATATTTCACCATGTGGAAGATATGCAGTCACAGGTCATTCTAATGGTCAAATTATTTTATGGGATCCAAAACTTCTTATTCATATTACCTCATATTATATACCTACACACAGAAGCATCACATATACAGCAATTCGACATGATTGCAAAGCAATTTTAATCTCTTTAAATAATTTTCAATTACATCAATATATGATTATTTCTCCAATGAACTATCTCACCATCAAACAGGGTGATCAAATGGTGTTTGAGTCTCGTATTACTGGAATCAAAGCAGCATCTTCATGTGATTTATCCATTCATTTTTTTATAGTTTCTTTCACAGACAAGATTATTATCATAAGGTCAGAAGAAGATATGACTCAAATTGTAGACATTCCCTTTGTTACGCCTCTTATTAACATTATTGGAAATGATTACAAATTTATCGTTTCAGTTGCTACAGAAGAAAAAATAACACTTGTTCAAATTCGTGAAGATGGTGAGCATACGGAACTTTACTCACATGTTTTTGATTCCAAAATCAAATCCGTATCGTTTCTATCGTCGCATCATCTTTTAATTAAGTTCAACAAAAAAATCTTAATTTTACATACATTAGGAGAAATTTGTTCAACTATTCCACTTGATTCAGCAACTGATGAAGCTACTTCATTAGGGAATAAAATATTCCTCACACCGCATTACCAAATAACATTCAAAACTTGGAAAGATCACATTTCACAACTTTACGAAAATAAACAATTCAAAACTGCCATAACAGAAGCTTATTCCATATTCACAGATAAGTCAATAATTTACTATTGTGAAAATAAAGATGAAATTGTAGAGCTTGTCAAGTCTATCATGATTAGTTTCCTTAAAACAATTCAAGGAGATCTTTCACAAATACAATTTATCGCAAAATACTCAATCGATTTTGGCCTCTTTGAGTATATTTTGACTGTTGGTTTCTCGCATATTCCAGAAGAAACTCAAAATCTCCTTGCTATTGCAATGCTTGATTTTGCGAAGAATCATTCATATTTAACTTCAACCTTATTTCGAATTGTTTCAAAAATCAAAACTCCTTTTACAGATACACTTGAAGATGCACTTTTAAAAGTATCTCTTCCTCCTTCATTTACTGAAGAAATGATATCAATTGCACAATCTCTTCATTTTAACAGGTTAATTTTTCATCACTTTGATTGTGTGTTTGGTGATATTTTCCCAGCATTTTCTCTGATTATAGATAATGGATTACCATCTGAAATTTCATTTGCGATACGCCATGTTTTTCTTTCAGGCAACTTTACACCATCCAAGACACTTACATGTACTATGTGGTTATTTACCCCCGATTATAGTCGTCTTCGTAAATGTTTTTCATCCGATTGGATAACCGCCGCCGATTATATTCAAAATGTACTTTTTCAATGTCCTATTCAATTTTCGTCTATTCAATCGTTAAATCTGAATGATGTAATATCTGTTTCATTATTATGTTTTACCAATGCGCCACTTGATAAAGGCACGAACCTGTTTGAATTATTAGCCAGAGCAACATTAGAAAACAATGTTATTATACCAAGTGAATCAATTAACACTATTTTGAATTTCATTTTTAATAATAATAAAGTTACAAGAACATTACGCGAAAAGTTATTGTTAAAAATCATTAACAATGATTATAAAAACGAAATGAAACTCATTGACTTTAACGAAAGTATTATAACTTCAGGTTTTATTAATGCATCTCGGATTATATATGAAAGTAATAAAGATTTCAGCTCATATATAATAGCAATTTTATTTAGTGATAATCCTTATGATGCGTTAACGATTCTTGAAGAAAATGACACAATAACTATTGACATATTATATCTCTGTTTCATTCCGTTACTTCTACTTGATGCAAAACGGTTTATTAAGTTAATCATTGAAAAATTCAGTGCTTTACACCCAAAGTTCATTAATGAAATTGAAAACCCAAATTTGATATCTATTTATTATGAAAGTTTAATAGATTGTGGATATGCTAAATATGAGGATTATATTTATTATTTGTTGTTTATTTCTAAGGTCGATACTAATAGATTTGTTGATTTTATTATCAAGAAAAAAGCCGAAATTGTTAACGATAACTTATTGAAACTTTTTGAAGACAACAAAATTTACATCGGATTAACGGTCGTTTATATGACACTTTTGAATTGGATTGAATCATACAAATTTTATTTGAAACATTTGAATGAAAACGGTTTATTTAATGTAATCGTTTCAAAAAAATTAATCGAAAATATATTGGATATTAATGAAAATCCCACTGAAGCTTTATGTAAAATTTTAAGACCAATTATAAAAAGCATTAATGTTGATGATAATATAAAATTAATTTTAGATTTAATAAAATTAGCAAATAATAAAATGAAGACATGTGAAGTGATATCGGCTGTTTTGTCGTTATCGTTGGGGTGCTCCAACACTAAAATGAAAAGTGCTCTACTGGCGTACGTTAAAAAGGTTGGCGGTTGTTGTTTTGTTGAGCAGTCATCGTTAACCGCCGATGTAAAATTCAGAAAGAACATTGAAATGATTTACGAAAAGTGCAACGGGAAATCAATTTCAGATGGAAAAGTTTCAGCTGTAAATACTCAAAACGGAATCGTAGTAATATCTACAATCGAAGAACAAAAAGGAGAAGAAATGGATAAAGAAACATCAGATGAAATTAAATCAGCATTACAAAGGGCTGAATCGATTCTGATAAGTCGAGGAAACAGAATTCCTCAGAACAAAGAAGCGACAGTTGTTCTTTTTACAAATAAATAAATGTTTTTATATGCGATTTTATTTTTGGCGTTTTCGGAATCAAAACGATCATTTTGTGTTTGCAAATGTTTGTAAATCCATAAATTTAAGTTCTTTTTTTATAAAGTAATTTTATTATGATGGTGACCATCATCAAAAGATAATTTTGTGTTTGCAAATGTTTGTAAATCCATAAATTTAAGTTCTTTTTTATAAAGTAATTTTATTATAGTGATGATCATCATCTAAAGATAATTTATCACGATATGATGTAATGAAATCTGTTGTACACAAATTATTTAATTTACTTTTTCTGCAACTAAAATTTTTGTATCTTTTGCATTAGGTTTGGTAATATTGACATAACATAAGCAGTCACACAAAGACATTAAGAGATATTTACTTTTGAGCAAAGGTTTCTTAGTCAAGAAGGTCATCGAATCCGAGCGCTTCATCCATTTCTTCTAATTCATCGTCATCGTCTACTGCTTGATCCAGCGACTGCATTCCCATTGCCATACCCACAGCAGGCGCCGCCGCCAGACACTGCATGTACACTCTATTCGATAGCATTGCTCTTTGCTGCATTTGCGTTCCTGCGCTAAACGCGTTGCTTACACTACTTTGCTTTATTACGACGCCTTCTCTCGGCTCTAAGAACTTCCAAATCTTCGGAAGTAATTCCTTCACTTCGAGTGAGTCTTCTCCCAATTTGATTAGGCATTGTTTAATCATTGGATATAATAACCTTCGAACTTTTGGATCATTCGAAATCTCTAAAGGCCAATCAGAGATTTGTTTTAATTGTTCATAAGTTAAAACGTTTTCATGTTTCGAAAACATTTTTTCCACAATTGGAACGAATTGGAAATCTTTTTCTTTCGCGATATTTAATATGAAATTTAATAATTTGTTTAAAGTATTTGACGAAATTTCTTTAGTCGAAATTACATACATTAAATCATCATTCGAATAATTCTTTAGTTTTTGGACAAGTGTATCATAAGGTAAATATGAAACTATTGGCGGAGATTTACCTTTAATAGCAATGAGAATTCTTTTACATATGTTACACATAGAGATAACATCATTCGTACCTATAATCTTTTGATGAACTGAATCAAATGTTTCATTATATATGTCAAAGATATTATCAATTGATGAATATATTGAAGAATCGATTTTTTGTGGATTAAACCAAATGTTTTTGACTTGCTGTTCATTTATTATATCTAAGGCTTCTCGAGTTTTCTCGAATATTTTAATGAAACTATTTATCATTTCGGTATATTGTTGATGAGCTTCACTAAAACAAAATGAAAATGTAAACGTAAGTAATATCGCTGATGGTGTTAATACATTAAATGTATTAAATGCTTTTTGTATAAAAATAGATACTTGTGATGCTATTTCTCCTCCTTTAATACCGATTTTAGTCAAAACTTGAATAACTAATTGTAAAACATGTTGATCATTAGTTAATAATCCATTCCCTAAGAACTCGGAGACATATTGTTGATATTTTTGTTTCCATATACCATTACGTGGCATTGATATTTCGCCATAATCTTGTGCGCCAATTAAGTTAATAGGCCATGAAGATTTAGGCATAAGTTCTTTATATATTGGCGATTGATATAATACATTATTACAAAACTTAGGTCGAATTAATTGTGCTAAAATTGGTAAAATTTGATTTTTACCAAAACTATAAATATTTATTATATACTTAAAAAGTTCATCAAATTGTTCCGGTTCTTTATTACAAATCGCTTGTGATTTATAATATGCAACTATAGAACTAACTATAGTTTTACGGATATCAATATTTAATGTCGATATACAAATAGTATCAAGATAATCAAACGTGAATTTAGGTAAAGGAATTCCACAAATTTTATAATTAAGAATCCATGAGATTAATTTAATACTAAAGATTGGAACATAAGAAATATCTTTTTGTAAGTTTAATGAGATTAAACTTGTTAATATTCCATAACGCTTATCTTTATTAGGTTCATTAATTAATTTTTGATGAATAAATTCTAATATTTCACCTGCAAATAATTCACATGTAAGTAACTTTTGTAATGTTTCAACTTCTAATGTTTTATTGTTATTATACCAATTTATACTTTGGATTCCATCAGGAAAATGAATTTGATTAATTATAACATGTGAAAGATAATTAATAAATCCAAATTTATTGTTTTCGCCTAAAGTTTTCTTTATATCATTGATTGATTGTGAAAAGAATTTAATTAATGTTTCATAACATTGTTCATTAATTTTAATATATGAAGAAATCGTCGGCTTTAACATAAGTGAACATACATAAGCTATTAATGCCATAGTTCCATCATATTGTTTTAATCCAAATGATTTATTATTATAATATTGGCGACTTTTAATTTTTAATGGACTTAATGAAGTCGTTGTTATTTCTCCAATTTCATTCCTATATAATGTTTGTTTTGGCTGAGGATTTGGATCATAATTTGTTGGAATTGGATCTTTAATTAATAAATCATTGAATAATAAAGTTAATACTGATGATAAGAAATCATTTTCTTTATCAAGTTGAATTGATTTCCAACATTTATATAAACATGAAATTACATTTTCAAGTGATTTTCCTGAATATTTAATATTTTCAATGAATTTTTCGATATTACATTTAAGTATCGAATTACCAATTCGTTGATAAAATGAATTCGTCCATAATTCATATTGATATATTTTAGGTTTGTTTTGTTTTGTTGGAATTGGAGGTAAAATATGTATAACTCCATTTATTAATACTTTTCGTGGCTTATTTTTATGTTTCGGAATCTCTTTCTTTAATTTTAGATAATTAATTATATAAATATCAGGTTGAGCTTTTATAGTTAATGAAAAAGTATAAAAAGGTTTCGCTTGTAATTTCTTTTTACGTTCTGTTTTTTCTATTGGTGAATCATTATGGAAATTAAAAATCAAATCTAAAATTTCAAATGTTTCTGTTGAATTTTCATTATTAAAAATCCTTCCAACAAATGTATAATTCGGTAAAAAACATTTAAATGCTTCAACTGAAGCTTTAGTTATTTGTACATTTAAATCCAATTGTTTTATAGTATTTTCATAATTTTCAAGTGAATGTGTATCAAAATAATCATTAGGTAATATTAAATCATTAATTAAATATAAATTATTTCTTGTAAATAATGATTTTATATATGAAATTAATTTCATCGTAAGTATAGTTGATGGCATTTTATAATTTTTAGCTTTATAACTATTAACTTTCTCTTTTAATATATTTAAAACAACTTTAATTGGTTCATAAGCAATATCAGTTGAATTTTTGTTTTCTTTTTGATATTTACTTGCAAGTAAATAATATTTTATATCTAATCCACCTATAAAATTCAGACTTCGATCATTATATACATTTCTTGATAATATCATATCTCGATATTTCTTCGGTAATATTAACGTAGAAATTCCATTCATTATTTCGATTCTTAATTTCATTAATTCATTATTAGAAATAATTGGATATTTTGGTTGAGGAATTGAACTAAAACTCATATCAAAATTGGTCGGAACATTATTATATAATTGTTCTAAAAGAATTTTCGTAATTGATGAATAAACATTACTTATATCTGGTAATTTATCATTATATGACCATTCGATTGAATGTGTAAGTAATCTTCCATAAGGCATTGAATTTTCTTGATAAATTGGACACTTCGAAATGATTTTATTATATAATATATCAGAATAATTATCATAAACTTTCATTCCAATATATACTGAAAGTGGACTTAAAACATTATCATGAAATATTTCCATTAAATAAGAACTACTTTTTGTGTTTTGATTTAAACAAAATATACAAAGTCGATGATGACATTCTATTGATCTTTCCATTAAATATTTATCATTTGTTTCATACGCTTTAATCAGAATCTTATTAACAAATGATTGATAAACAGAATGAACTCTTTCAAATAAATTCGAATTTTTGGTTTTCATTACTTGGAAAAGATATCGTTCGAATAAATGGACTGTTTCTTTAGTTATTTCACCATTCTTATTAACATTTTTTATTAATGGTGGATATTTAACAGTAACATTTTGTTGAAATCCATATTTATCACATTGGTCATTTTTCTTTTTAGTCTCAATTGAGTTTGTAAGTGTTTCAAGATCATCAATTAATAATGAAAGTGATAATGGAACAATCGTAGGTTGTTTAGCTAATTGTGAATTTAATGTTTTCTCTCCAAGTGGATCAGCCATTAATTCATTGATTAATTTATCTCTTAAATTAATTGGCAAATAATAAAATGGGAAATTTCGAATGTCATCATAAAGAGAATTTACTTCCCATGATTTTCCATTTATTAAAATTTTGGTGATTCTGGTTAAATATTCAGTGTATTTATTTGGTGATATTTTAATAATGTTTTCTTTATTATTAAATATCCTTTCGATAATTATAGTGATAATATTTATCGCTTCATCATAAGTAGGTACAATTCGATTAGTTAATGATTTTAGAACAAATTCCATGTTAAAAATAGATATTAAGTTCTCAAATGGTTCATAATTATTATGTTCAATGATTTCTTCATAGATAACATCAGGTGTTTTCTCCATAAAAATGTTCCAATATTTGGAAAGTGGATGTTGTGGTTCATCAATACTAAGTGAACGAAGTGTATTTATGAAATCAATGGAATGAGAATTATAATTAGGCGCAAAAAGTTGTTTGATTACATTTGTAAGATGTTTTCGCTCATGTTCTTTGTGTTCAAGTTCATATTCAAATGAATTTGGTATAAGTTCTTCATAAATAAATTTCATGTCAATGAGTTTGCAATTTAGATAAAAATCAAGTGGATAAAAAATGTTTGTAAGAGCACTCGGTTTCTTATAAAATATGTCGGAAATATGAAGTCTTTTGGATTTATACGCAGGAAATTGGTGAATCGCTTTTGATAATGATTGACATAAATCTTTTTGTTTGATCCATACTTGCTTGAATTCTTTGAGGCAATGAAACATGGGATAAAGTATTTTCGACTTATAATGTTTTGGTGATTTTGTTGAATATAAGTTTAAAATTTCAATTACAACATTGATAAGACATTTCCCAAAAGATGACCGATGTTGAAGTACCTTATGGGAAACAAAAAAGCGCTTGTCAATGAAAATTATGGATTTTCGCTCAGGACTGATTTTCGAATAATGATGATCAGGATTAATATACTCTTTCCAGATTCTAAGGCTCATCTCGTCTTTAAGTGGTTCACATAGACGAGCTGAAAATGCTGAAATAATATCTTTATCTGATTGTAATGAAAATAATTCAGGAAGGAATTTATATGCCCAAAGATGATCTTTAATATTACTAAGAATTTCCACACCAACTTTTTCTGATATTTCAAGAGAATCAAATTGTCGAATAAGGATCTTGAATATTGTCGATCGAACAGAATCAATTGTATCATCTAAAATTTTGATAACGTCATTATACCTTATATTTTTAAATATTTGCTTACGAACAAATCCTTTTTTAAGAATTGAATTCACATAAGTGAGATATTTAGAATCATAAACTAGCTGAAGCAATTCAGCCCATTGCTTACGTGTTGCAAGGCACCATACATAGCTTTTTGGATTTGATTGAATAGAGTTTATTTCGCCATTTTTCCAATCAAAAGACATTAAAATTTTTTAAATTTTAATCACTTCACATGGCAATTCTATCTGCCATTGAATATTCGAAAATTTTGAAAAAAGTTTAACACAAATATTTTCAGTGGTAACCGTTCGCACAGTGTGAAAATTTGAGTACTTTTTGTTCAACGAAATTTCTATCGTTTTTCTGAACGAATGGTAAAAATGAAATGATTATATATATCGTTATTATTTTCCATAAAGAACAAACACATCATTCATTTTATCTTATATTGAATATGATTAAAAAGAATTGTGTTGATTCAAAAATACCGAAAAACACAATCTATTTTTTTGCATTACATGTCAGAAGAAAAAAAAGATATGAAGAACCATTTGACAAATCAACTTGAGGGAAATTATGATGTATATGTTTAACTTGATTTTTTTTTCAATATCAAATTTGTGAAAATTATTATCAAATTTTTTATTCATAAATTTTTTTTTCAATCAATCATAGCCATTTAATAGGTCATTCAAAAAGAAACTTATCCATATCAAAAAAAGTTAATTAAAATAACTTAGATAAAAAGTGAGAGATCATAAATGTGATCGAAATTCGAGAATTTAATATCTTCTGAGAGGAAACAATAAAATAATTAAAAAAATACAAAATATTTATATATAACAGATAGTGAAAATATGCAGCAGAAACTATAGATGGATAATAAGTTTGAAAGAATGCATTCGCTCATCGCCGATAACGTTTAGTTGGTTTCATAGATTTGGGAAGTGATTGTAGAACAGATGCTTTGCGGATGTATGGTATTTCATTTTTCCTTAGAGGATAAATGATTTTTGGTGTTGAAAATCTTGAATCATGCACTCCCTCTATAGTTGTTTTTTTAAGAGCTTCATCATCTGCTTTTGCTTCTCGTTCCGCAATTGCTGGAAGACTTTTTGTTCTTTTTGAATTTTTATTTTGATGTAGTGTTTGATATGATATTTTCTTAATTGTTGCATTCCAATTGTAAGGCTTGTCACTTGGCTGAATGCCTAAGGTAAGAAAATTATGTTTTTGTTCAAGATTTAAATTATTATCACTACGACTATCGACAGGTTTTTTCAAAAAATCGTCAACAGTTTCAAACGCTTCCTCTTCACTCATGTCTTTTGATTTGTGATTTGGTTTTGAGCGTTGCTTTTGTCTCATGTTTTTGTTAGCTTTTCTCTTGGCACCAAAAAACGTTTTTATGTAAAGTAAAAAGTGACGTCATCATTTTTATCTGAAAAAAAAAATCGAAATTAAACCAATGTTAAATAGAATGAAAGAAAATTCATTTATTGCTGATGCCTATTAAAAAGATCTTTAAACTTTTATTCCCAATATTTAAACATATTACATTATTGAATTGATGGGGTACTATACTTCCATTCAAGGTTAAATGAATCTATATCAAAGTCATCAACACCTTCATCATTAGGTGGATTTTCTAATTCGTTTAAAGTTTGATCAACAAGTTTGGCTTTTTCTTCAATTTCAGCGATACGCTTTTGTTTTGATTCTTCTTCATCTAACCTAACCACTTTCTTGATTTCAGTGGTTTCAACAATATCGTATGAATCATTATATTGATGATTATCATTTTTATGAATTTCTTGTTCACCGTAATTACCGTCATCTGAGTCATCTGAAATTCCAGCAAGTTCTTTATCCAATTCAGCCATTGCGGCATCAATATCTGAGTCTGCCATTACTTTGGTATCAATGTCATATCACATTTCAAAAAAAAATTTGAACGTTTAAACAAAAGCACTTTTCAAATTCTTATAAACGTATTTTGCTTCGAAGCAACAATTTCCTAAAAACAGAAAGATAGACGCAAACCAACCAACCTATCTTTTTACCCAAATACAAAATAAAAGTGTTAATCACAAAACCCAGCGGATACTTTTTTTCCCAATCATTTTTGGAATCTTAATCCATTTTTTAGCAACATTATCATATCACAACACTGAAGTTCAGTGTTATCTGCATGCACATGATTTATGTTCAGTTAATTTAACAATAGTATATGACATACCAAATATTTCTTCATATTTAAAACATGAATCTGAATATCATTTTTCTAACACTCCAAATTATGTTTACATCCGCGATACGCATGTCCCCGAAATGACATTTCTTGAAAGAGTAATTTTATCTAATTATCCAGATCGTGGATATATTCCACTTATAGCAGCAACTTACGCATATACTCTCCCTCAATATATTCTTTATATCAATGGATCCACTATAAGTGAATTTCCTTCTGATGAATGGATTAACAATACATTATACAAAATGCAAAAAAATGATACACAAATTGCATTTGGTTGCCAAACAATGTATCATAACGAAAAAGTCGGATGCGGCTTAGCTATTATTCAAACTTCTGTTGTAAACGAACTTCTTTTTTACACAAATTCAAGTTCACAATCAATTCCACCACTTCTAGCATTATCTTTATACTCCAATATGCATCCAGATGAAATTCAAACCATATATGCACCATTTCAAGGAATCAAACCGAACATTAATTATAATTATGTTGATTCAACATATCAACCAATTCGTTCCCAAAGATGTCCACCACATAACGAAACATACAATGACACCTTTGCAATACTTTTACCACAATTTAAACGCGATTATATTTATAATTTTAGTAAAAAATTCCAATTACAAAGTGTTCAACCCGAATTTTATTGTATTGTTCAATGTGAAAATCGAATTCATTATGACTTAACAACAATTCAAAACATATTACGACGAAAAGTATATCAAATATGGTGTTATAATTGGAGTCCATTATTTTATTTTCCTAATCATATCACATCTATTTTTCCTGTTGATTTTGTTATTCGATATGATGATGATATGTATTCTAATAGCACAAACACACATTATGAAGTCATCAAAAAGTCCAAAAACGATGACGTTATTATCGGTAACGAATATTTTATTTTGAATATAAATTTGTGCGGTTATGACGGCAAAATTAACTGCAAAGATTTTGACCATGTGACCTCACCTTATGTTTATCGTCCTTTTCATGCCAAGTTGAGTTGTAGGCTTAAACATTATACTTTCGCTGGTGGTGAAGATATTGGACTTTGCGTATCTTCAAATTTGTTATGTAATACAAAACATTCGGTTTATCCCTTTGATATAATTGCATTTCATCAAGATAGAAAAGGACATATCGAAGATGAATCAATTAAAAGAGCATATATTGAGGAAAATATTAATGGAATTTTGTTGTTTAAAATTTATTGTAATTATGTGGATGGCGGATATAAGCCAAAGTGTTATAATGGATACACAACGCCAATAAAGAAAAGAAAGAATTTGGTTCATGATCATTATAAAATGAATTTCATTTAATGTAATAAAATATTTATTTGTTAATTGAATTTTTGTTTTATTTAACATGAAATAATGAAATTTTAATATCAAAATTTATTTGTTTGATTAAGATTAAAAATAATTTATGCATTGCATCGAAATTTTGTAGTTCGGAATTTAATAAGGATAATATTAAATTTACAAATGGATTTTTACCAAATTAATTTAAAGAATATAATTTAGTAAGTCAATTATCTAGCTTTGAACAGCAGACACTTTCCCAGGACCAGCCAATAGAGCTAACACATTCCCCATTGCAAGACGACGCACTAATTAATTATTGAAATGGGTTGGTATCAATAAAAATAAGACAAAAAGTAATCCACGCATACAGTTTTTGCAAATTTTATTTTGATGATCCGTTTCAAGCTGCTGCACTCCAATTTTTAATAAATAGAAAAAATTTTTGGGACCATTTATTTTTTATTTTTCTTTTTCTTTTTTCCTATTAAAGGTCATCATCCTCAATGATAAGGATTTTGATTTGCATACTCCATTATTTTATTTGCTTCTTCATTTGATATATTCATTCTTGGATCTTTAAATATGTATCTTCCTACATACTTTAATGAAATTGTACCTCTTGGACCCATATCAGCCATCTGAAAATCAGTCGAATGCACAGGCAAAAATGTGGCATTTGAAAAAAACCTTCTCTTGAAATAATTACAAATTCTTTGCTTTTCTTTCTTGAATCCCAATTTATTTACTAGAATTACATGATACATTTTTTGTGATAACATTAGCACATTTAAATTATTTTGGTTTCGGGGACGTAATGTTAATTGCTGACCTTCAATGAGATCTTTTGGTTTATCACTACCACGTCTAAACAATCTCTCCATTAAATTTGATATTTGGATTCCATCAAAGAAATGATTTTCTGTTTCATTGTTATTTGATTTAAATTCAATTCCAGTTAATGCTTGGAAAAGTAATTTTGAATTTTGATGTGGTTGTTCATAATATACCAATAAGGGATATCCTAATTTCTTTAAGCCACCAAAAAATCCAAAGAATGATGATTTAAAGAATGTACTTTCAGATTTTGTTATTAAATTATATTCCCATAAGTTGGTGTATAATGAGGTATCGATATCAACTTTAACATCTCGATTTGAAACATAATGTTTGTACACATAATTTACACTTAAGCCTGCAACTCCCAATAAAGCTAAAACACCAGTTCCTCCAAGAACTAATTTTCCAACAGTAGTTAATGCTGGTAAATAAGGAGTAATTAAATGAAAAATCTTTGAACCTAAAAAAGTAACTACCTCATGAGTAACTTTTCCAAGTTCTATTAATTTTTCAATTGATGATACATATACACCATGTTGAGCTAATACATCTAAACCTTCCAGGAATGTTAGTGAATATATATAGGAAATTGATTTTATACCTCCAATCGCAACATTTTCCCCAGTTTCTCCAATTAAACCAACAATAGATGTTCCAATGTCTTGAATATTTGATATATTTTCATCAGCATTTCTAATACAATCAATTACGTACTGACGAGCAAATTTGTTCCTTTTTAAAATTGAAAATGCATCCTTCAATATTTCATGAAAATATTGTTGATAATCGTTCGCAGAGATGTCATCTTCACCAATGACATAAGGTAAAACAACACAAATAACAATACCAATCGTTAAAGACAATTCTGAAAAAATTTGGCTAATGTTTTCTTGGTTAGCTTCTTTTAATTTATTGTTTATCAATGTGTTAAGATTAGCACAACATGTAGAACAATGTTTTGCCACTTCACTTGCATTACGTGGTAATATGTTGTTATCATGCGATTTGATTTCATTTCCAAAATCTACAAAAAAATTTTCAAATAACCCCACAGATAAAAGTGCTAAAGATTGAATCTGATCCTTTGGATGACATAATTTGTCATAACTGATAGATTTTAAGATATGGTATAATGAATAATAAACTGTAATATAAAATGTCACTGGATGATTTATTGCATCTCCAATTGGTAAAAATTGAATAAATTCATTGAAATAATGTTCTGATGCAAGTGAATGTTCGTTCATCCAATCTCGTTTCAAATCTTCAAGTATTGAATTATATTTACTTAATGAATAATCCCCACTTAAATCCCTCATGTTATTATAATCTCGTACAAGAAATATAACTTTTGTCAATGATGAAGATGAAAGTTGTGCTCTTCGAATTATTGTTAAAACAGGTTTAATGCTTTCTCCGATATCTTGGATTTTTGAAACAGTAATACAAATTGTTGAAATTGATGAGAATATTGCATGAATGCGATCAAGGTATCTTGCTCTTGCATCGATCGATCTTTCATCCCCAGTTCCTTGTGCATCAAATAATATTACACAAGTATTTTGATTACTATTTGCTGCTTGAATACAAAAGTTTCGAATATCTTGAAATTGAACTGGAATTCTATTTATGAAATCAGAAACTCGGTAAATTCCATCTGCTAATAAACCTTTCGTTGTCGTATGTATTCCATTTCCGCTTGGAAATCCCATATTACCTGTAAGTGCTTGTAAATATGTTGATTTACCTGTTTGATATAATCCGATAAGCATAATTAAAATAATTGGTACATCTCCAACTTGATTATACATTTCTTGAAGCTCATTTATTTTTATAGGTATTTGTGATCCACTATCAGGATTTGTATTTTGTTCATTGATTAATTGATATGGGATATTAAAATAAGTTTTAGGCAATATTGATGAACATTTCAATTGTTGTTTATAACAATTAATGGTCTCTTGATTTACAACAATATCATCATAACTTTGATTAATCATTTGGTAAACTGTTTCGAATGTTATGTTTGATCTATAATTAATACATATATCTATTAAGTCTCTAAAAACAAGATTTTGGGGAATTGTACCTGCATATGCATGACCTGAAAATAAATGAAACAAAATTCGCCCAAATGATTTAATATCGTTTTTTTTCATTTTTGTTGAATTTCTTTGGTTGGTTAAATGCGTAAATGTTGTTCCTGTTATGATTGGCCATTTATTGGAATCCAAATAAATATTTTCCATAATGAGATTGCAATGTGCATAATTATTTAAATGTAAATATTTCATCCCAGAAGCTACACCAATTGCAATTATAATTTTTTGAACAAGTGATAACGAAGAAAGTGTATTACCATTTAATTTATTTTCGTAAAATGGCGTAATAAGAACTGAATGATGACTTGAATCCTGACAAAGGCCAACAGCTTTGATTGAGAAAGATTATTAAGAGCATTGAATGTGTTAAGAAGATTTCCTTCTGTTACATGTCCATTTGCTTTTTGCATTGAAACGATTTGACCTGTCGAATTAATCATTCCTTTATCGATTCCATTTCCAATCCCTCTTCCAACAACAGTAAATGACTTCATTTCGACATGGCGATTTCGATTTGCACTCAACATTGTTTTACGAAAAAATTTGTGAGATGAAATCAGCCAATTGTTAACAATTGTGAATTCCTTTGAAAAATTGTATTAATCTTATGACATTTTGTCATAATATTTTTGACAGCGCTGACACGTATCTGGCAAATTCTAGACTATTGAAAAAGTTGTGTTTATTTATCAGTTTTTGAAGCAAGTTCGTTTTTTCAGGATGGACCAAGGAGAAGAAACAGAAGAGAATCATGAAATTAATGAAAAAAT
The DNA here is from genome assembly GCF_020186115.1 of Histomonas meleagridis. Taxonomy (NCBI): domain Eukaryota; phylum Parabasalia; order Tritrichomonadida; family Dientamoebidae; genus Histomonas; species Histomonas meleagridis. The sequence continues at coordinate 763,256 of NW_027150805.1, forward strand.
AAAAAACTTTCCTATACCCAGGTCAATGAAAACAAAAAACAAAGTTGAGCCAATAAAAGTTGAGTATAAATATAAACCTGAAGAATTTGATCCTGATCTTTTCCAATTGTTTTTTGGTCTTGTAAACTTTCATTTGCCTGCTTACGGACTCGAACAGACTCAACAATTTTCAATGGCTTTAAAAACAGTTGGAACTGCTTTTGAACAAAGTGAATCAAATCTTCTTCAACTACATATTGCTCGACAATTCTTACTTGAATGCCATAACCAACTACTTGCTTTGACATCAAATCCAAAAATTTCAAAAATATCTGTTCTTCATAATGAATTATTTTTAGCTTCAGAATTCTTTCATTTACAAATGAAATTAGGCAAATTAATCGATTACTGTGACATGCTTATGGCAGAAACATGTGATATGTTTATATCTGTAATGACCAAAATTGCAAATGATTATTGGAAAAGTGGAAAAACAGCTGAAAAACTTATAAGCGAAGTATTGAAGAAAGAAATGGAAAAGATAAGAATCCTCAACAATGGAAGTTTCGAAATACTTTCAAAATGGGCTGTGAAATGTTCAATCGGAAGTGCGCCACCAAATGATAAACAAAAAATTTTATATTGGGCGAAAGAAAACGAAATAAAATATGAATAAAGTATCTCTAAAGTGTGACATAGTGTTCATTTTTAAATATGAAACCCAATTTTTTAGAATAAAATTTATATTTCTCACATTTTGTGTATAATCTTCTGTTCACTTTCATATACACAAACAAAACTTCAAATTTTACTTGTAATGATTAAGAATTTTTCAAAGTTTGGAATAAATTAATTCATAATTAATCTCTTTTTATCAATTAAAATATGCTTTCGTATATACTTATATGTATTATTTCAACATTATCACTTGCAATTAATAAATTTTCAGACAAATTAAATTACAATTAGATAAAATAATTTATAAAGAAATAATTGCAAAAAAGAAATAACAAGGAATAAGCAGTTTAATGTTTTTTTCTTCGGTAATCAAAGCTTGGTGTAGAATCAACGTTGAAATCAGAAAAAGATTTAAAAATAGTATTTTCATTTTCTTGTGCATCTGTTTCATTTTCTGCTTTTATATGAATTCTGTCACGGTAGGTTTGCATCATTTCCCAAATTTGTTCAATTACTTGCACAGATGATTTTTCATTTTTTACTATACTTTTAGTACGATTACTCTTTGTCAACGTAGCAAGTTCCATTTCTAGTTCTTCTACTTTTCTTTGCTCATTTCTTAGTTGTCTTTGAAGATCAATATATTTTGTTGTGAATTCTTTTTGTTCTTGTTGATATCTTTCACGTGCACTTAAGAAATGCTCTTTTAGTTTACATAGTTCTGAATTTTTTTGCTTCATTACAACATCTAACGAAACATTATCATTAGATGTTGATTGTTTAGCAATAGATATTGGACGATTCATTGATTGTTGACGCTTTAGCCCACTAAATTGGAATCTGCCAACACCACTGCTTGCTGCAAAAGAAGGCGAAATTTCCATTTGATGATGAGAAACATCAAAGCTTGTTATCACATCAAAGAAATCAAACAGAGTGAAATGTCATGTGAAATTCATATGGGGAACAAAGAATTCTGTTTTTTTCGGGTAGAAAAGATCGAATTCCAAAATCCCATTGATACACCTGTTTATCTTTCAATCACAACAAATAAAGGAATCAATTTTTCTTCTCAAACAAAAGCAAAAAAATTTCAGGAAAATGTTATTGAATTTCAAGAAGAATTTTGTATTCCTTTTACATCAGATAAAAAATCATCACTTCAATATATAGATATTGATTTGAAAACTCAGGATAAAAAGAAAAACTTAAAAGAGAATTTGGGAAATTGGCGATTTGAAATAAAAAATATAAAGCATGAAGAAAATTATAAAGAACGACAAAGAGATGAAGAAATTGAGGATCAAAATTCGGTAACAATTTTTTACCGAATATCCATTTTCCCGCAAACTTTTTTTGATCAAGAAACTCCTCCTGAAGACTTTTTGGAACTTTATAACACCAAAAAGTTCCAGAAAATTATTCAAAAAAATCGCAAAAAAATAATTAAATCAAAAGTGCCTCATTCAACAGAAAACATTGTCCTTGAGACAGAAATTAAAATGCCTAAAAGCCATGACTCACAAGAAGAAAACTCTAAAAAATTTTTGGATGAAGATATAAATGAGGTACCCTATAAACAATCTAAGAAATCCAAAGAAAAAGCACTTAAAGAGACAGAAACACCCAAACATAAGAAGCATCAAAGCGAAAAACCAAGTTCTGAAGCCTCAAAGCAAGGAAATCTCAAAACAAATTCGAGTCAATTATCAAAGAAAATCACTCCATCCAACTCAAGTGCAACCGCTTCTTCCATTATTGAAACCCAACGGAAGTGTGCTGAGTCTATTGCCTTATCCCAATTTCAAATTAAATTTAGCATAACTGTATTTCGTCTTATCTCTCATCCATCATCCATAGGCAATGATTTTTCCCAAGATTTGTTTCAGCCATTTCTTGATTTTGGCATATTTCAAAATTTTGATTTAAGTGAATCACAATTTGAACAAATTATCTTTCCACTTATTCATTCCCTCATTTCTACTATGTCCAAGTCACATACTATCGAAGAGTTATTTACACTCCTTATCACGATCATAAACTTCAGCCAAAGGATCGGCAAAGAAGCCGTTACGAAAACGACCGTTTACGTCGCGTCACTTCACCAACTCGAAATCATTGTAAACAAAATTATGTTCTTTTTAGTACAAAATTTAGCGTCTATTATAGCACCATCAGTTAATATGTATTCATTTACATATATTGATGAACTTTTAATCGATTCTGTTAAAGAAGAAACAAATCATTTTTTAACAGTAGCAACAAATATGAAAATACCATTAACTATTAAGCAATCAATAATCACTGAAACATGTCGAACAATTGACTCTATGTTATTTAATGTTGTCATCCAAAATGTAATGCCAATAGATTCTGAAATGATATGTTGTTTAATGCAAAAAATTAATGTAATGAAGAAACTGTTTCAGGTTGAAATTGGTGATGACGCATTCGAATGGACAATGTACTTAATTAGGACAGTTGATGAATTAAATTCAGGCATCAAAAATTTTAGTGGAAATAACCCTTTTTTAAGGCTTATTGCAGAAAGGATCGAACCAAAAATAGTTTTGCCGAGTGGTATAACTTTGGAAATGTTGGGTCCATTAATTGATGACAAATCACAATTATGTTTAACCAAATCAACAATCACTGAACAGTTTTCTTTTGATGATTTCTTTCAATAGAACATAATTAATAGAATGTTTTCTGAATAAAAGTTATATTTATAAATTTTTTCTAAAAAAATATTTGTTTTATTCGAAGTGGAGCCAAGAAGAATGTAATTGGTATCAATTTATTATAAATATTTACTGAATATATATTGATGAAAAATAAATTGACATTTATTGATATTTTTTGAAGAGCATTTCATAATAAATATAAGAAGCCCCTTTCATTTTGCATTATTTAGGGAGATTTATAATAAATAAGAATAATTTTTCATCATTGCGAATTCGTTTCAAAAACTGACTTTGAGAAGCTTCTAGGAGCTTTTAGGCTCAGAATTTTCTGTCACTGTAAACAATATTTTGTGCAGAATTGAATCATCTGAAAAATTGAGCGTTTATTTGCGGTATCATCGTTTTAGATTGAGAGTATCGAAATCTTATCATTGAAAAGGTGAATTTACAACCATTTAAATCAGTTTTAAATGCCAAACTTTTTAGTCAAAAAAATGATTTCACTTTTCGTTATTTGAAGTCAAACGTCAAAAAACCGCCTAATTGATTCCATGGTTTTGTCGTTTTTAAGGTATTTTATGCATAATTCGGTCTTAAAAAGCAATGTGAATAACTTAAAATGTATTTTTATTTAATATTGGAAGGATTAAGCCAACCACCAAGTCCGAAATCTCATTAGGCATTGGAGAATACTTCAAAATTCCGAGGTCGATTTAATAATGTATCGATTGAAATAAACTCACAAGGATCTAATGAGTGTGGTTTTGGCTTTGCTAATTCATAATATTCTTTAACCATGGATATTTCACCAGGTATTACATAGCTCTTGTGAACTACGCCAATTGACTCAAGAATATAAGCAATTTGATAAAGCTTGCAAACAGTTGTCTTGTATCTCCCATTATTTCTTGAAAGAAAAGTCCCCATTTTCTTAACATCCATTGTATCTGTTTTGTTTGCATAAAAAAGCATTACAAAGGAAACAGTTAATGAAGATATTGAGATGCATTTTTCGTCAGGAAATAGATTTACATTCTTTTCTACCAACTCTTTTAGGTCGGCGAAGGTCTTTTTGATGTTAGAAATCCCTAGCCAGTTTATGCAATCGACGCTAGGCTTTTTGCAGCAGCCAACAGCTTCAAGAACATTAATCAAATCATAAAATCTTCTTCTTTGGAAATTAAATTTTTCACATATTGCAGATATTGGATAAATTTTGAACTGGTGTGATTCCGCGTAGTTTATGAAGGATTGGATATTCATTCTGAATGAATCGGTTGTCTTTATTTCTGGTGGCTTATTTAAAATGCTTTCTCGTTTCACCAATTTTGCAGGCTCAATTTGTAAGGGGATATTTGGGGAAAAAAATTGGGGATTGACTGTGCCGAGCATATAAAATGAAGTCACTAATTTGAATGGATGAATGGGAAACCACTGAAAAAGCTGACATTGGCCACATGTTTGAATGATGGATAACCGAATTTTTACTATGGCTTGTTATGGTCAAAAATTTATATCGACTTCAAAATCAATTGACATGCGATCGGGATTACGCAATTTATCGCGTAAACAACACAAATTTCTTAACAAATTAAAAAATTCTGTGTTTAAAAACATCGGCACCATAAACAACGAAACAACCACCTGAATTTATCCAAAAACTGTGGATAAAACTAACTCCTCAACTCAATGAAATAAAAGCTAAAATGCATTGATTTCTTAGTGCCCACACAAACAAGTATTTAAAGTTCAATCTATCATAATATGAATAATACAAAAATTGAATATTTACATCTTCTCGATGTTTCAAGTTGTACCCTGAACCAATGAAATTCTGAAGTAATTCCGTTCCAATCAATATTAATAGAAAAATATCCTTATCATAAAAAAACTATAAGCATTCTTTATATTCGAACGTAATGTTACAGGCGTTGAACGGGAAATGTATAGTTAAATTGTTCTGGTTGTATGCATGGTTTTGGTAAATAAAAATTCCGACAATAAAAAATTATTGCTTCTTGTTTGTAATAAAATGCTACACAAGTGTTACCCACTGTATGTCGAATTTCAAGAGGTAATAAATTTTAGTATTTTGGTGTTAATACTTTTGTGATAATGAAAAAATTTGCTCATTGATGAAGCTCATCATCATTGGGGTGCCCGAAAGACGGTTCAGTTCAAAATCAACGGTTTGGCCATCCATTTCTCAAAAAAGAAAGAAGTGTATGTTTTCCCCTGATGAGACAGTACGGACCTGTTCTGATTATAGATGATTCGTGCTTGTCTGATGGAAGTATCGACATTCTAACACATAGATATTCTCAATCTTTTCCTTAGGTAACCTATGGTTATTAATCGTACATCTTAGACAGTAGCTTATCTTTGCTAAGCTTTGAATAAACAATCTAGTTTTTTACTTTCTGTTTTTATTCAATGTATTGTTTCATGCTACATTTATTATACAATAGAAAGAATGAAAACCTTCTCTCTGTTTTTATAAAAAAAATGCGCCTTCACTCATAGGAAATTGTAATAATTAATAATTAATAACTTAAGAAAATTCTTACAAAAAATTAAATTTGCGCAAACTATCAACCAAGTAAAGCCCTACGGACCTTTTAAAACAATTCCAATAATTTTTGAAATAACTTGTGAATTACATGTTTCACAATGATATCACTGTTAATAATATCAATTGGAATATTCCAATTGATTTTTTAAAAATGAAAAAAATTATATATCCATTATTGCCATTCACAACAAATTTTTTGAACTTTTCTTTATGGGATAATGCCCAAAATTAAGAACCTATAAATAGGGAATTCATCTGCACTGGGCACAATTCATTGCCCATAAACGTTTTTTCACTACAATTTTGAATGAGTTAAACGGCTATTATTTTTGAAAAGGTTTAGCAGCATCAAAATGTTTGATGTGGTGATTGTTTACTTATGGAAGTTTACATTTCGTCATCTTCCTCTTCTTCACCATCTTCGACTGATTCAGAAGCAACTTCATCATAATCCTTTTCAAGGAGTGCAAGATCTTCACGTGCTTCAGGGAATTCAGCTTCTTCCATACCTTCACCTACGTACCAATGAACGAAAGCTCTTTTAGCGTACATAAGGTCGAATTTATGGTCGAGTCTACTCCAAGCCTCAGCGATAGCAGTAGTGTTAGCCAACATGCAAACAGCGCGTTGAACCTTAGCAAGATCACCACCAGGAACAACAGTTGGAGGCTGATAGTTGATACCCATCTTGAAACCAGTTGGGCACCAATCGACGAATTGGATTGTGCGCTTTGTCTTGATTGTAGCTACGGCGGCAGATACATCCTTAGGTACGACATCACCACGGTACAATAATGTGCATGCCATATACTTACCGTGACGTGGATCGCATTTAACCATCATATTAGCTGGCTCGAAAAGTGAGTTCGTGATTTCGGCGACAGATAATTGTTCGTGATATGCCTTTTCGGCTGAGATGACTGGTGCATATGAACAGATTGGGAAGTGGATACGTGCATATGGAACAAGGTTAGTTTGGAATTCGTTGAAATCGACGTTGAGTGCACCATCGAAACGAAGAGATGCAGTAAGGGAAGAAACAACTTGACCAATCAAACGGTTCAAGTTGGTGTAAGTTGGCCTTTCGATATCTAATGCACGGCGGCAGATATCATAAAGTGCTTCGTTATCGACCATGAATGCGCAATCAGAATGATCAATCATAGCATGGGTGGCGAGGATTGAGTTGTATGGCTCGACAACTGCTGTTGATACTTGTGGTGCTGGATAAACTGTGAACTCGAGCTTGGACTTCTTGCCATAATCGACAGAAAGACGCTCAAGAAGAAGTGAACCAAAACCAGAGCCTGTGCCGCCACCGAAGGAGTGGAAGATAAGGAATCCTTGAAGACCAGTGCATTGGTCAGCGAGTTTACGGATACGATCAAGAGTCAGATCGATGATTTCCTTACCAACGGTATAATGACCACGGGCATAGTTATTGGCTGCGTCTTCTTTGCCATTGATGAGTTGATCTGGGTGGAAAAGTTGACGATATGTACCAGTACGGACTTCATCCATACATGTGGGCTCGAGATCTACAAAGACTGCGCGCGGGACATGTTTGCCTGAGCCCGTTTCGGAGAAGAAGGTGTTGAAGGCATCATCGCATACACCGATAGTTTTATCGGAGGGCATTTGGCCATCTGGCTGAATGCCGTGCTCAAGGCAGTAGAGTTCCCAGCATCCGTTACCGATTTGAACGCCGCATTGACCAACATGGATAGAAATAACTTCACGCATTATGAAGAATGAAGTGACAGCGAAAAAGATAAACGGACAATTATTTGAGAGCTATAATAACGTATTAATTTCAATGAAATAAACGGTTATTGGCCAATGAATTTTTATCGTTTTCAAACGACAAAAAAGTGCGATAATTCGAACAGAGTACTGTTAACGTTTGTAAAATAAAATGGGCGGTGCAACGTAGAGGTGTTCTGCAGAAGGAGCTGAAGCACATCTGTTACCCCCGCACATGGATAACGTTGAATACAAAAGAAGCAAAAATTGCGTGGCGGTTTTATTTAACCAATTTTAACACAAAAACGAAATGTCATGTAAAGACGATAAGTACTCAACCGTGCAAATTGTCAGATAAAATGAAAGTTTTTTGGACTTTTAAAACCGTTGTTTGCTTTGAAAATGTTTTTTTTTTTTTTTTTTTTTTCTCGCTCAAAAACAAGAATAATACAATGCGATCATTTATTAGGGCTGAACACTCAAAGCGCAGAAATTTATTTTTATAGATTGTGGTCAATTTTTTGCGGAAAGAGAAATTTTGGTAAAGAATTTCTGGCAGATGAAAACTATTTTCTCTTCAAATAAAATGGATTTTTAATATAAAAATATTACAAGCTGCTTTTGATATTAAAAAAATTGTTGAGAAATTTAATATTAATGCTGTATTTGAACACAAACATTATTTTTTTTCTTCAGCGAACAGCGGTTTTGATCGTCATTTACTTCATTTTTTTGGATGGATGAAGTATCAAAATACAAAATTGTTCTTACTGGAAGTGCTGACGTCGGTAAAACATCTTTGTTGACTCGTATTACAAAAAATTATTTTTCCAAAACATATAATCCAACTGTTGGAATTGGATTTGGATTTTGGGAAACAGTAGTGGAAGGACACACAGTCAGACTGCAAATTTGGGATACTGCAGGAACAGAAAGATATCAATCTATAACTCCAATTTATTATCAAAATGCAGAAGCAGCACTTATATGTTATTCCTTAAAACAAACAGAAAAAGAATCAGAAGAAGCAGTAAAATTTTGGGTTAAGAAATTTTTAGATACTGTACAATCTAAACCAATATTTATTGTAGGAAATAAGAGAGACAAAAATGATACGATATCAGATGAAATGGAGAGGTACCTCAAAGAGCAAGGAAAATATAAGTTATACAAAGTGTCTGCTAAAACTGGTGAAGGAGTAATTGATCTTTTCAGCAGTGTAGCTAAAGAGGTTTGGAAAAACTCATTTCCAAAATCCGAATTTTTGGAACAAAATACGAGGGTTTCTGGTCCTCCGCAAAAAACGAGTTGCTCATGCTGATTATCTTGTTTTTTACTGTGTAAATATTATATATTGAAAAATGTATAAAACTGTATTGAAATAATGGTGGGCATTTTTTCTTCTTTCAAGGCAAAAAGTCATTTGTATTTAAAGTTGAAAAATTTTAAAAATTCTTTTACAAGTTAAAATTGATTTCAAACCAATTAACAACAATCTGCAACGCCCAATGTGTGTATAAAAACATATTCCATTTAAAAAAATTGCAAGAAAATTTTTGAAAAATCGTCTAATTTTAACTCTAATTTATGAAGAAAAAAAATACACTTCTTTGGAGTTGTTCGAAAAATCTACTTATTGTCAAATTACTTTTAGTAAGTCCAAGAACTACCATCCATGTACTTGCATCCTATCTCACATACTTCATATTGTTCTTCAGGATGACCAAGGGCAGTTGTATGCGCACGACACAAGGATTGGCATTTTGATAAACTTCCATAGAGAGGTGGATATGAGCAGCAACCGTATTCGCAATCATAGTATTCACTAGTATGCCCATTTTTTTTGTCGTAACGTCTTTCGCAATAACGCTCGTAATCATTCCTAACAACAACATAGTTCCAATTTTTCTCAGGTTTGATGGTTTGTTTTGGCTTTGTTATAAATTTCACTTGCTTCTTACTTTGTACAAGACAGCCTGCCTTGCAAGCATGTTCTAATGATGTAGTGTTAAATTTTTCGCAAAACTTGAAGCATTTTTTGCTTGAGGCAACGAAGCAACCGCAACGATCAAACAGTTAAATTTTCTTATAGTTTGGATAAATCTCAGTGTTTCTTGATATTAAAATGATAAAAATTAGGGTATGTAACATCCAAAACATCGCATTTACAAAAACATCAGTTTTAAGTTAGTAAATAATGATTCAAGAAATATTTAGGACACAGCTGCACGTGCTGATGTGAATTGCATGGCTGATAGGGAAATTAACCGGCAATTAAATAGTAAAGAATTGCTAGAAACTTTGCACAAAATATATTATGTAAAAAAACAAAACAGAGCCTATTTTCTATGGAAATTGATTTATTGTGAAAAATCAAAATTTTATTGAAATTTAATAAAATATTCAGAAATTCCTAAATTACATTATGCATATTCATAATATATAGAGTTTTCAGGTAGGGACAAACCGTTGACATCATTTCTTCATTATTAAAAGGCAATTTATAAAAATACTCTATGTAATTCTTTGAGACAATTTTTTTTTTGAATGCACCCCCACTAAACGAGGCATTCCAAAATTTTCCTGGATTTAATTTATTATAACGCCTAAATGAAATCTTAATTTTTTTCAACATAATTTCAAAAAAGCATTAACAAAATATATAATATGACTAAATATTTAACGATCTTATATTACATATTATTTATGCTAAAATATTTCATTCATATAAAGAAATAAAACTTTACTTTTGTAAATATTCCCAATTCTTCACATAAGAAGGCATAATCGAATGATAATATTATTTCAACACTTTACTTATTTACTTTTTATTAAAATTATTCATCATAAGGCGTTATAGGAAGCCTTATGTCATCCAAATTTAACTTACACAAATTAGCCTGTTCTGTAGTTGTTGCCTTCAGCATACAATAATAGTACGCCCAATTGTCCATAGCCAGCGCGGTCATCTTCGCCTTATAACTCCATTTGCCTCTGCTTGTTTCGATTACCCAACGCGCGGCTTTGCGGATACTTTCGTTACCCAAATCCGGCATTCCATACGCCTCCGAAAATCTGTATTCGAGGTCCCATTTGAGCTCATTATGTTTCGGATTCATTAATATATCTCCGTAATATTGCGCATAATCAATTAACCCGCGCTTGGAACTAACTGTGTATACTCGAAACGCGGGATTATTGTTGTGCGATGGTGAAATACTAGGACTGGAAAGGGTATAACCTTTCGATTGACCTGTTTCCCCAAAAATAGGCATGAATAAGTCATAATGACTATGACCAACTAAAAGATTTTCGATTTTATATTCTTTGACAATCTTGTCGAAAATGTCAATGTACTTAGTGTGCCAGCCTTGCGACGCTTTGACATCGGAATAGCCCGGTGGAATATGCATCGTAATCAAAATTTGGAGATCTTTGTTTTGAGCATCAATAATGGTTTTTCGGAGCCAGGAGAACTGGCCATGTGGATCTGTGTCATTGATTTCGGCTCGGACTGTACTATATGCGACCGTATTCAAAACGATGATTCGAAGATTTCCTTCAATGTAGTCATAATAATAATAGCCTCCTTTAAGAAATGTGTCCAATTGTTCGCCTTTTAGCGCTAGACGAGTAAATGTTGAAATTTTTTTGAAATCTGTGGAATCAGTTTCGAAACTACCATAGTTCTTGAAAAAATCATTGTTCCCAAGGGAAAAGAATAGAGGAATATTAGGATAGATGTTGCCAATTTGATTAACAACATTTTCAACTAATGCTTTATGTTCTTCTTCATTGAGACCAAGACCATGTGCTGGTGCATCGCCTCCAAAAATAATAAATTTAGGATCTTTGCAAAATCTTGGCACTACTTCAAGCATTGACATGAATGTTGCATTCGGTGTGTCACAATTGTATTGGCCGTATTCATGTGTTGAATTTTCATGGAGAAATTCTGGATCTTGGCAATAATATGGATGTTGTGGTAATCCGTTTGGAACGTATTTTATATCTAAATGTACATCATTGACAAAAAGAAAATCAAAAATAATTTCTTTGTCCCATGGCCGCGTTAAAACTAACGATGATATGATTCCTATTACTACAATAACTGATGACAAAGCAAGCACAACAACAATAGAAGATTTCATGAAGTATTGCTGTGTTGCTGGTGTTTGTCAGAAACCACTTTTTTAAGAACGATGCTTCAATTTCAATCAAATCGGCAGTTATGTGAGGTCAAAATTGTGTGATTGTAAACATTTCAAAAAGTCGTTTGAATAAAATTAAATTTTATTTGAAATGTTTATGTGGTAAACGGGTGAGTCTAAACGTAAATATGAAAAAAGGAAATGTAAAATCACCAAGAAGAATTATTCCAAAAGAAATTTCACATATAAAAAATAGTGGTTTTTCAACACCTAGATTTGAAAATAAGAAAATAAATCAAAATGATTTTGTCTTTAAAGACACAGATTCAAATCAAAGTAAAAAGCCATCAAAAACCATCAAAGAAAATATTGAAATGAGACATATAATAAATAAAAAACAAGAAGAATATGAAAATCGAATTAATTCATTAAAAAAAGATATCCAACAAATTGACAATGAGTTAGAAATTTCAAAAAACATTTCTCAACAGAAGACAACACTTCTTTGGAAACAATTAAAATCATTAAATGAACATGTTTCTATTCTAGCAAATAAATCAAATCTTGATCAAAGTGATGAAACTCCTCAAATGTTAAAATCGCAAATTAGTATTACACAAGATGAATTAGAAAGTCTTAAAAATACGGCACTTCATATTCAAAAATCATGTGAAGAGATTGAAAATGAAATCAATGAATTAAATTATTTAATTAATATAATTCCAAATGATTCAGCCGATATTTTAGAAATTGCTAAGTTACAAATAAGTTGTAAAGTTCACCGTTCAATTAGAGACTCAAAACTTAAATATCAAAATCACCAAAAATTTGTTCAACAGCTTGAAGACCAATTTCAATGTATTACAATCGTCAACACAGAAATTTCAGAAGACAACCGTAATATTAACAACAGAATTAAAAAACTCGAAGAAGATTATTTACAATTTCAAGACCAAAGAGAGAAAATGTTAGATTTATTAAACAATTCTACTACTAAAGTTTCATTACCATCATTACGGTCAACACTTTCAGATATTAAATTACAACATCGAACTGAAATTTATGAAATTCGTTCAGAATATAAACGTCAAATATCAGAAATCGAATCACAAATTCAACAACTATCTAAAGAAAATGATGAAAAATGTCAAATAATTGAATACTTAAATACTAAAATTAATGATTTAACAGCAGAAACGTTAAACATTCAAGAAAAAGGCAGATTGGAAATCCAACGAATCCAACGTAAAAACAAAGAAGAGATCAATAACATTCGCAAACGATATCAATATCAAAACACGATTAAATAGATTTTTTATTTAAAAAATTTTTAATTTCATCAAAAACGTTTTTATAATTATCAATTTCTATTCCATCAAATTCATTTTCATCAAATTTTTTAATAATTTTTGGATACAATAAATATTTTGTTAATTCACTAATGTTTTCATTTTTATATAATTCCATCCATTTCGATTTCAATTTTTTTATTATTAAAATCCCAACTAAAATCAAATTAAATGGATTAACAAATATTTTATTATCAATTTCATCAACAAAAAACATATTAAAAAACGAAGAAGCACAAAAAACAAACCATTCGTAAGGTGAAATTCTTAACTTCGAAAATATAATATATTCATTTTCGATACATATTATATATTCGAATAAAATTCCTAATGGAATTATATCATTTGATGTATTTAAATTTATGTTTTTGTTTATTATTTTTAATATTTTTTCATTGTTTATATCAAACTCTTTTACTAATTTTTGTAATTCCTTCTTTAATAAAAGATTTGTATATAAAATTTGTTGAATATAAAATGAAAATTTTTCATTTTTCATTGTTTTCATTTCGTTTAAAAGTATTAATAACTCATTTTCATTCGAAATTAAGCACATTTTTAAATGAATAAAATTAAAATCTTGTGAATTATTTTGAAACTTTTTAATGTATTTATTCGAATAATTTTTTTCTTTTTCATTTTTATTATTCAAAAATATTTTGAATAAAGAATTAATACTAAATTTTGGTAAAGGAATATTTTTAAAAAACGAAATTTTTTCTGTGATTTTAATTATGTCTATAAATCGAATAATACTACTAAAAATAGAAGAAATAATTTTTTCTATTTCACTTTTATTATTTTCTTTTTCATTTTCTAAAAGTTTCAATAGTTTTAAATAAAATGTTTCATTAAAAGGTATTAAAGGATTCATATAATATAAAATTAAAAAGTCACAAAACAAAAATAAAATTAAATTTGTTTCAGTTTCAATTTTTTCGTTAATGAAATTTAATATTTCATTAAAATTATCCAAATTAAACATTGATGAAAAAGAAGAAAAAATATTTTTAATATAATCTAAAACATCGAAAGAAAACTCATTCAAATACGAAAAAGTATTTTTCAACGAATTTATCATTTTTTTGATACTTATTAAACCTTTTTTAGTTCCAATTAAAACGAAAATGAAAAAAGTAAAATTTCCTTTTTCGATATAATCATTCGAAACTAATAAAATCTTTTCGAAGTTATTAGTTGGAAGTGTTTCAGTAAACCATTTAAGCGAAACATTAAAATTTAATAAAAGTTTTAAATTTTTTGAATACGAAAATTGTTCTAAAGTTAAATATAAATTTTTTTCAAGTTCTTCATCAAGAACAAATGAAATGTAATTACAAAACTTATTAAGAAATAGTGAAAGAGATGCAGAAAATTCAAATGTTACATTTTCGTTTCGCCAAATGTTTACAATGTTTCGTATTAGTGATAAATATTCGATTGTTTCAACAAGTTCGGGACCGCAACGAATTAATGAATATGAATAATGTCGAACAAATGGATCATTAGAGTTACAACTTTTAAAGAGAAGAGTATAATAATCGATTAATGATGTTGATGATAATTCATTCGGATCAATATCATGAATATTTTGAAGATATGATGTGTCGTAAGTAGTGGCTTTTCGAAGTTGTTCTAAAAGTTCTTCAGAATTTTCGTTTTTGGTTGTGTTTCCTATGGGTGACCATAAGCCATTTTTGATTATTGAATGAATGATTAAACGAATTTTAGAACACGTTTCACTTAAAAGTTTACTGTAATGTTCGCTGTTTATAAAATATGTTTCATTTGATAAATATTTTTGTTTTATTGATTTTGGGAATGAATAAATTATTTGTCTGATCTTTGGTTTCATAATCAAAGACGAACCAGTTTCATAAATACCTAAGAATTCTACATCTTCACCAATCATCTGGAAAACGAAATAAAAGAGTTCAATGTCTTCATTCATTCATTTGGAGACCGTTTAGTCTTGTGTTTTTTCAAAATGTTACAACTTGTTGCTAAACATATTTGATTTTTGAATTAAGGATAAAAAATTCAAAACCAAATGTTAATGTATTTTTTATCGAAAACATAATAATAAAATATTCGAAATGATCAAATATGAAGGAATATATTCAATGAACTTTGACAATATTGTACGTAAAGTATTTTTTGATGAAATAAATACACCTGCAATACATTTTGGTTTTTTAACATAATGATGAATTCGACGAACATTTTATTTATTTTCAGCATTTTTACAAATACAATAATCAGAAATATACTAGTCACACGATATATCACAACATCAATATCCAAATCGATTTCAGCATTACCAAATTATATATGTAACTTTAAACTAAGTGTAATTATAATATAATCATAATTATATTAACAAAATTGTTTATCATTCATTTATTAAAAGCGAACAATGACTAAATACATAGCTAATTCATGTAATTTAATATATATATATATATAAAATATATCATAATAAAAGTTATTTGATTTTTTCTTTACTCAAGATTTTTTTTCCTTGAAGTTATTTATTTTTAATGTATCAACTATAACACCTTCATCTTCATTACTTAACTCACTTTTTATTTTTTGAGTAACATTATACTTATCATAGTTGTCTTTGATTCCTTTAATAACATTTTTTGATATTTTGAAGAATTCATCAAAATCAAATCCTAGATAATAAAGAGAATAATTATATTCATATATATTTGAAAAATTATACATATTTATTTGGTGTGCATTGTTGAATTTCTTAACCATATATAAAGATCTCTTTGGAATAATATTAAATTTGCGAAGCATTACCAGTGAATCATTGACTTTTACCATAATGTTTCTGGAATAATAAGTTTTTTCATTACGAATAATAAATAGACTCATTGCAAATTTAATAGGAACCATTACTGAAGTATTAATATCATTATTCTCTAGTTTTTGCGTTAACTTTAAAGGTATCTTTGAGCATAATCTCAGCGACAATAGTATTGTAAACATTTAAAATGATATGAAAAAAACATAAAATTCATCATAATTTTATTTTTTCAAATATTTCGTAAATTCAATTATATAAAATTAAAACGAAAATGCTTTGAATTTAAGTTCCATGATATTTATTTTAATGTATAAAAAATTGGATAAAAAGCAAAAAGAATTTAATACACCTTGTCGTGAAATCAAAAAGTAATACCTTCAGTATTTATATATATTTAAATTTCACGATAGTTCTTGGGAAATATTTAATATGATATTAAGTCCTTGTAAAATGTTATAAACCAATTGGAACGTTATTTCTGAGTATGGTTTGTTCAACAATATTAACACCTATCTTTGGTTATAACAATTGGCTTCTAAGCAATTTATGATTGTTATTTATAAAATAATATTCTATTCTCTGGTTTCAACAATTGATTTAATGATCAAAAATTAAAAATATATCTATTTAACATTATGATCATAAAATTATTAATTGCAAAATGTTAAATATTTTTATATAAATATTTGTATAAATTTTAATTTATTTACGCATATATTTATTAATAACAACAGTTTATGTCGACAATATCATTGCCAATTTTCTTGACTCATCGATTGCCTCATTTTTCGGTTCCATGCAAAAGGAGTACAGTTCCATTAACATCTCGGCGCCGAACTTTATTCCTTCCTCAGTCATTTTCCCCACAATCGTACAAAACAACGCGACGTGTCTTGCATAGACGTGTTGATCTCTTATTGTCTTACTGCATTTCATCATTTCGATTACGATTTTTTGAATTATTTCATTTGGCAATTTTTCTTTTGTTAATAACCATTTTAATATGTTCGCATTTGCCGCATTTAATGGAACATATGAAAGTTTTTCGATATGTTTATATGATTTAGCTTTAACAAGTTGTGATATTAATGATTTTGCAATAAGTGGATTTATTTGAATTAATGAATCAATTTCTTCGAATTTTATGTTCGTGGAGAGTTCTTTATGAGAACAAATGTATTTAATGAGGGCATCGGTTTCCCCTCCATTAAGTGGAGATTTAATAGCTTTTTTATATAAAGTTTGCGCTTTTTCATTTGAATCAATTACAACGCATTCATCAAGTAAAAAAGTGACATCAAATGATGTGATATATGTAGAAGAAAGTTCGCTCACACTGACGGGAAGGAGTGGAGGAGGTGGTAGAAGATGTGGCGGTTCGAAATCAGATAGAAGATTACTAGTTAAAAGTTCAGAAAGAATCTGATCATGAGTTTGGATATCATAAGAGATTGACGATTCGTCAATAATAATACATGGAAGGCTTGTTTGAACTGTATAATGAAGAGTTGGATTTTGTGTAGTTTGTGGAATTCGAAATTTGGGATTTAGAATTGACTTAGTGGAATATCCACCAAAATATTGTATTGATGAGCCAGATAAAATTTGAGATAAAATACAAGTAACACGTGGTGAAGTAGAATCTGGTGATGAATTCAAAATTGAATATAAATATGAAAATAATGGAAGAAATGGATTATCGACTAAAGAAACATTATTGAATTCATTTGATAAAAGCCAAATTGCGACGATTTGTTGGGAATGTGTTAAAATTCGATTTGAAAGGAAAATTGAAATTCCTGTTAATGCGATCATTCTATATCTTTTTTTCAAGGAAGAATGAAATTTATAAGTAATTGAAGTTAATGTATCTGTTTCATTTGATAATAAAGACACCAAAAAGTCGGCATCTTCTTTTTTGAGCATTTTGGCTCTTGGCGAACAAACACAGTCAATTTGGCATAAGTCAAATATTTGTCAAAAACGGTTTGTTCAAAGATAATTCCTTTGAATGGGGTGTGTATTGTCCCTTTGTAACAAGAAGGAAGGGGTTGATTTTCAACCTAATGAAATGCTTGACGGACCTGGTGGACAACATACTCGTGGTGTTAGAAATGATAAAGAAGATCCAAATGCTCCACTTCTTACAAAGAAAAATCCTACACCATTTGACAAAGAACTTGACGAATTCGTGGAAGGATTAAGTACAGATGATGATATGATCCCTAATGATGAGGAAATTGAGGCGATACTTGGGGAAAAACAGGATTAATGTTTTTCTGTATCATTGATAAAATACGTAAATATTACAAGTAGATTAATACATTTTTTAGTTGGAATTTTTAGCACAAACAATTAATTTTTTTCTTGATTTCTTTCACAAAATAAATCAAAATTATTTCACACTTATAAAAAAAAAATAAATTATTGTGTAAAATATTGTAAGAAAAGATTTATTCGGCTTCTACTGTAATGACTGATTTATAAAGAAGTTCAACTAATTCATCAAGATGTTTTTCACCATTCTTCTTTTGTGCCTTGATTTGTTTCTTTGTTTTCTTCATCATTTCTTTTTCCTTTGCGTCATTTTCCTTTTTCAGGGAAGATTCAAGTTCTTTCAAAGCTTCTGCATTTTTAGCTTGGATTTGTATAATATACTTTTTAGCTTCGTCATGTGTTTGACTATGAAGTTCCTCCTGTCTTTGAATTGCTGCGTCAAGGACTGCGTTTACCTTTTTCTTATTTTCTTGGAGATCCTTAATGACTGACTCCATTCGATTTGTCACTTTTTTGTGGATGTTTACCAATGACAGTGACTGTGAAAAATTTGACAAAGTAAATCGGAATGAATTTACTAGAAAATGATCAATTACCAATAATTGAAGAACAATCTGTAAAAAGACCTTTAAACTCTTATATTTTATACTGCAGTAAAAATAGAAGTAAACTTCAAGAACAAAATCCTTTCTTATCAAATAAAGAAATTACAAAAATCCTAGGAAATAATTGGAAAAATCTTTCTCCTGAAGAAAGAGAACCATACGTTCAAGAGGCAAATGCTCTTTTAACAGTATTTAAATCATCGAATCCTGAATACCATTACACAAAATCAACAAAAAAACGCCTTCTACAAGGAGAAAGATCAACTGCTCTTTATGAATCTATTTCGAATTCTGCTAATCAGCTAATTCAGATGACAGAACCACCAACAGATCCATCAGAATTTCTTGCTTGGATTGGTGCACACATTTTCACACAATACATACAATCAAATGAAGCAATCCCAGATAAGCTTGTGTCAGTGTTGCTAAACGGAAACTTAATGGTACCTCCTACACAGGAAGATATTCAAACGATAATACAAAAACTCAAAAAAGAGCAAAAAAGAAATAAGTCCAAAACTTGAAAGAACAAACCTCATTATAAGTTTTGGTATTGTTTGATAATATTAAAGAATAAATGTTTTCAAAATATTAATATTTTGTAATTTATTGAACAATATTTTATAACAAACACTATTTAAAACAATATTAGTTCCTTTGTTGATAGGAAAAATTATATCATTTCATTTGAGATTGTGTCAATATGTTCAATGATCAAATATTTTTCAAACAAAAATTCATAAACACAAAACTAAAAGTCAGTGATTCTCAATGATCACAACTTGAAGAAAATTGAGTCATAAATTGTAAATTTTGATTATCGCAAATGGAAAATGTAATAATAAATATTCAAGAAAAAGGTATACCTTGTTTGTTTAATGAGTTGCAACTTCGAAAACTGTCTTAAGACCAGTCAAACGATGGTATGCAGCTGCAAAACCGTTAAGACGATCTTCAACTCTTGTCTTGTCATGGGCGTCAAGGGTGACATATGTTGTTTGCTTTCCATCGGTGTCATAGTGGGTACGCTTTGCAACGATTGCTGTTGGGTATACAACATCATCAAGAAGGCCTTCGTGAACAGCGCGGAGTGTACGTCCAGCATTACGGATGGCCTTGTAACGGCGACCTGGTTGTGGTGTCTTTGGAAAAGCACGACGTTTGGCAACGATGACAACTTGAGAATTTCCAAGTTTCTTTTCAAGTTCTGGAACAAGAGCTCCTTGAATTTGGTGGTAAGCTGAAATTTGCTTGTATGGAACTTCAACAATAACAACTTTAAGTCCATTAACAGTAGCTTCTTTAGCACCAGTGATCTTGAGAAGATTCATGGCTTTTTCGTTAGCAGCACCCTTGATTTCAGTGAGTGCTGTTGCAACTTGTTTTTCGAGAGCTGTTGCTTCACCTTTTTTGTCGATGATGCTCATTTGCAGAAAGGGCCACGCATAACCGTTAAAACTCCTTTTTTGAATGACACTTTTCCAATTACCAAATAAACTAATTTTATTATAAAATAAAGATGAAAATGACAAAATAGAATAAGAAAAAAGTAAATTCAATAAAAGTATAATCAGAGCAAGAAAGTATTTTAATAGGTAAAAAATAAATTTTTAATTATGATAATTATAAAGTTAAATAATAACACGAAAACGAAAAGCAAGGAAAGAATTCGTGTTCTTTTTAAATTGGAAGAGAATATGCTACCTAATTTTTATGACTTTCACATTATAATGAATGTCCAATTCAAGGAAAACATTGTATATTTTACTCGGGACATAATTTCAATTCACATGTCACGTTATTATATTGAAGATTGTTGTTGCTTAAATGGAAAATTTTTTGAAAATGCACAAGAGAATTTTGATTAAATACAAAATATTTTTATATTCTATTTAGTGTTGCTTCAAATTTTTCAAACCCATTGTGGAGTGTTTGAGCATTTCGAAATATTTTCATATCATAAAAAATTAAACATGATGAAAAATTTTGTTTGAAAACTATATCATAATAACTTTATTATTATAATCACCCGATAATAAATAAACCAAAGTATTCAAGTATCACAAAAATATATTAATATTTTAAGAATTAAGAAAAAATCAATAAATTTGTGATTTTAATTTTTTTTTGAATAAATATAAAATTATATTTACTAAATACCTTAATAATAAAGATAAAATTTTGCTTGATTTTATTAAGGATAAGGCTCATTTTTGAAGAGTTTTTTTCGCTTACTCCATACTGCCAATTTCAAGAATCAGAAATTCCTTTTAATTTTTATATATTTGATTTAGAAACAAAAATTTTTAGTACAACTATGTGTCAAGCAATCAAATCCAAATCATAAATGATAACAAACTGAGGCTTGAATCAAGCCGCTTGATTCAAACCAACGAGTTCAATACTTGGAACTGTTCAACATTCCAGTCCAAGTTTTACAACAACATTGAATTTCAATTTTAATCATTTGAATTTTGTGAGAGCTGATTTTTGTGAAGACTCCGCAAGAAAGAAGACGTTAATTATCAATGGGTGTGAACGAAAGCCAACTAAAGAAAGTCGATCCATCCTTTTCCCATGCAAACACATACGCCAACATACCACTGAATGTACGTGGCCGTGGGAGAGGCAATAGGTTCCCTCGAAATTCTGCAACAAATAGAACAGAATATCGAAGAGAAGCAATTCTTCCTCAACCTGAGCTACTCAAAATGTCATTCGCAGCAACATGGAGCATTCAATTTCCAGAAAGTCTTGCACCTACTCCTCGAGAAGGTCATTTTTCTACATATTCTGAAGAATTACAAAAACTATATATTGGATATGGAACTGATTCAGTAGGCACAATAATGAATGACGTCTGGGAGTTAGATCTCGCCCAACAAAAGTGGCGTAGAATTATTCTCCATGATCCACTTTTCCCACGTACTAATTGTAGTGCTTCAATTTCTGGTGACTTGATTTATGTTTTTGGTGGCGAAACTAATGAATGTGAATATGTTTCACAGCTTCATTCAATTAACATAAAAACCGGTGAAATATCCATTGCAGATGACTCTCTTCCGGACTATCCAGAGCCACGTATTTCACCCATTATCCAAGCCTACAACCAAAAAATCTTCATTTGGGGCGGTTCCAATGGATCTAATCTATCAGATTTATCAATATTAGACTTATCTGAAAATCATTGGCGTACCATCAAGATTGATTTCCAAGGCAGAAGTTCTGTACCATGGTGTTTAATTGACCACAAAGTATATTCATATGGCGGATCAAAAAATTCTAGTCTTATAATAATTGACCTTGAGGAAGAAAGTGTTGTGCAAGAGCAATGTATAGGATCACCTCCTCCGCCAGAGTCCTCAAGCGCCGGAATGGTTCGCGTTGAGAATTCAATACTTTACTTCGGAGGAAAGACACAAACAAATTGGAGCTTACTGTATGCATTGGATCTATCACGTTCGTGGTGGTATGTTTTCCATGTCCTTCCCGATAATGAGACCGTCACAGTTCGCGATGGTAGGGTAAATGAGTATGGACAATTTATGCTTCCTCGAACACATCATTTTTCGATCGGCTATTCGCCGAAAGATAAGAAAGTTGTGGCAACGCTTGGTGCGCCTTTTAATGAGCCGCCGACATTGTTTGTGCTGTCGATTGGCGAGGCGCTTGGGGTGCTCCATATGAGGGACGATATGCTCGACGAGCTTGCACGCGCGCATACATAGTCATCTTCTGTAAATGTTATGTCAAATTGCTTTTGTTTACAAAAAGAATAAAAGTATTAATTTTAATAATGAACTTTTTGTTTGTAAATGTTATACCTCTTGAGAAAATGCACTTTAAGTGTTCATTGTTTTAATTGCTGAATTTCATTATTTTTAGGAAGAATATTAACATTAAAACTTTCACTTTTTGGAAACTTACTATATAAATTAGCTGGTACTAATTTGATTTTCTAATAATATTTTGATTAAACTACATTTTGAATCTGTATTTGTTGGAATTTTTTTGTATTTTTGTTATCAATTAAATATATAATAATAGTAATGAAATTGTTTGGTGTAACTTTATTTATCTCCATAATATAAAAATAGCTGCATTGATAATGCATTTTTGTTCATTGCTCCAGTATAAAATCATCAAATTATCAACTTGAGGTTAACAAGGAATTTTGGTGAAAATTTCATGAATGAATCAAAAACATAATGGTGTTCTAATTAAAACATAAAAACAATGGAATAAATAAGTTAGTTATAAATTATCATCAAAAAAATTAACATTTTTGAATGAGCATGTGTGTTTTATGTCTGAATAAAAAGATCGACTTTTTTCAAATTTATTCAAAAACACCTAAATTTCATTTACGAATATTTTTATATAATTTTTAAATAAAACTAAACCCATTTAAACCACCCACATTTTGCTGTGCAATAATTTTTAGTTTAACGAGAAAATTTATGCACCAAGCTATAAAATGATTTATTGAAATTTTTAAATTTTTTGAAGAAAATTGACAATTTCTGAATTATTTCCTGTTATCATAATAGTTAACCGACATTTTTATTAATAATTATAAAATGAACATTTAATGGATATGTTTTACTTGAGATTTCATCAAAATTTAATTTTCTAAAATTATTATCAATTTTTGAATTTTTTCCTATCATAGTATTGCTCATTTAATAGAGCACTTAAAAAGAAATCGATTTATATAAAACAACTTAGATAAAAAATTATGAAGAATTACCAAGAAAATTATATTCGTACAAATATTTATGAATGAAATTGTTCTCATTACAAACATTCAGATATTAAACTCCTTGACGCTTCTTACTCGTGTGGACAAGAAACACATTGTAATTGTATTTGCACATACAAAAATTACATATAACTTGAGAACTCAGATTTATTAAGCGTGAGCCTTTCTTACCTCGGCTAGGATTGACTGTGCCTGCTTCAATGCCTCTATCAGTTGTACGCATTTGTTACGCTTTTCTCTTACAATTGGGTCTTCGACCAAATCGGGGTTCAATACGAATCTTTCGACTAATCTCAAACGTAATTCATCAACGGAATCCGTCAGCAAATACTTGAAGATGGCTTTGGGGATAGAATCCATAACTTCTTTTCTTACAACGACATAATATCTATGTACTAAATCTACAAGTGCTGATACATTGTTTATAACTGAGCCAAAATCGATTTTGATACCTTGGAAGTCAGGATGTGATGTATTAATGTAGGCTAATTGAATGTCAATTAATTGGTTGATAAACTTTTCGGCATCTTGTGTGGCTTGTATAACACTGTCTTGAGCTGATAAGACTATGTTATCACGTAATGAGCTAAAACGTGATAATTCAGGAACATTAACAGAATTATGTAATTCAATTAATGCTTGTTTAACTTCTTGAACACAATCAATAGATGGCTGACGAAGCTTTTCTATTTCGTGGTCAATAAGTGTTTGGAATGTTTGTTGTGGGAAGAACATTGAGCTGTTGATACCAGCATTGTTGGCGATCAACTTTTGCACTTTTTCAATTTTGAGATCTTTAACCGATGGAATTGAAAGCATTTTCTGAGGAAATTCATCGATGAGTATTGAAATAATAGATGAACCTCCCTCGAGACCGTTTGGTGTCAAATTTTTACTCGATCCATGGAGGAGACCGTTAAATTCTTCCATATATTTGCTGACAAGATCAAAGAGAAGAAGCTCTTGTTCTTCAAGGGTTAGACCAATTGAAGCTCCATATGTTTGAAGTTCATTCTTCTTCGCTGCAAGAAGTTCATTGACTTGAGCATAAAGTGATGGGATTTTAGATTTGATGTGTTTCATTAAAAGTTCATTAAGTGTACGTGAAAGATATGCAGTACCACAGTTGTTGGCAATATCTGCATAAGCTGGGTGACTGGCAAAGAATTTACGTTCACTTTCAGCAGCATCTGAAACTTTCTTATTAGAATTGATATCATGTTGTGAACGATTGACAACACCAATGTAACCAAGCTTGAGAGGATAAACTCGGTTGAGAAGAACTTCACGAGCATCAGTTCCTTTATCCATAATATCAAGTTTTGTTAATACACCAATTGTACGATTACCTTCTGGATCTACTTTACGTGCGGCAATAAGAGAGTCTGAGTTGGCAAGATCAGTGTTTGCTGGTGTAATAGCAAGGATGATAGCATTTTTAGGTTTGATATAACTCATAACCATCTTTTCGATTTGCTCTGAAATATCTTTAGGTTGATCTTCAACAGCAATTTTGGTAAGACCTGGAAGATCAACTAATGTGAGGTTGAGAACTGTTGGTGAATAAATTCTTAAATTGATTGGAACATCTTTAACACCTTTGTTTTTGCCACAGAGGCGGTCTGTTTCGTCTTCGATTTCTTTGCGAATCTTGGTGAAATCGGTATATTTATGTCCAGGATCATGAAGAAATTCACCCCACTCACGTGGATTATTGCCTTCTTCGATGTGGACAAGTTGCAAAACTAATGGGCGACGTGTACAAATACCGGCATTACGTGGAAGGAAATCTTTTTGAACAATAGCTTCCAAAACAGAACTCTTACCGGCTGATTGACAACCTACAACGACAATTTGTGGCAAATCTATTGCATGTGATCCAACTGTTGAAAAAACATTTTGAAGTTTGTTTAAAACAGGAATCAAGTTTTGCATGGTTAAATTAGAGAGCGGTTTGACACTTGACGATAGATTTGAAATAAAGTTGCGAATATTAAAAAGTGACGATAATCAGCCATTTTTTAAATAAAACGGTTTCTTTGGCAAAAATAAACAACGATTTTGGCAATGATTAACCCGTTCAAAAGAAAATAAAAATTAAAGAAAAGAATGTAGGGCATTTTAATGACTAACAAAAATGATATTTTCGTTTTTGATCCAATAAAATATAATTATTATCAATCACAACATTAATTTATTTCTTTTCGTTTTGCTGAATAAGGAGAGTCTTGAAAGAAGCAATGAGCTCAGTAAGCTTATAAATAGGAAACATTTTCTCATAAAGAATAATTTATTGTTCTTTAGTTTGGTTTATGAAACCGTTATTTAGTAGTAAACGTGCTCTATAAAAATGTCCAACCAAGAAGAAAATAAACCTATCCCAGATTGGGAAAAGAATAGAATGAAACAAATCGAAGAGCAAGAAGAAGAAGAAAAAAGACAGAATGAGGAAATGAGAAAGAGAGCAGAATTAGAAAGAGAGAAATTTCTAAAAGCAATTCAGGAAAAACAAAAACAGAAAAAACTCGAAAACGCTAATATGAAAGCGCCACAGCCACTTCAGTCAGATCCAGATGATCCAATAGCAGGTTGGGGGCAGGTAATGGATGCAGTTAAACCTTTGAGACCAAATATCAGCCCAGAAGAAATGCGAAAAGTTAGGAACCTCTACTTTTCAATGAAGAAATGAATTTTTTTTTGTATTTTCAATTTCAATTCAAATTTAATATTAGTATATAAATAAATATATTTTTTTTATAACATTGCATATTGTACAAAAATAATATTATAATTTTATTCATAATTTTGCTGAGTTGGAATCTGATTCATAAATGAAAAAAGAAAGAAAAAAACTCCCATAACGATCAAATTGTTCACAATTGATGTCGATTTTTTTTAAGTACTTTTTTTTGGCACAATTATTTTCTCACAATTGAACGCTGCTAAAAAATAAGGCCACAAATGGAAAAAAAGCAACTTCAGCAGGATTTAGAAATTAATGACTTCATTGACTTAGCTCGCCCACTTATTAATCGTAAAGGGAAAAGCACAACAACTTTATGCCTTGAGTATTCAAAAATATTTGAAAAGACTTCGTATTATGGCTTCCAAATGCAAGGCAAAATATGGCTTTTACTTTCAATGATTACCGATCGTTCTTCATCAGTTCCTCAAAGTTATCAGCCATTGATAAGACAAATGCCTTCAATTGAGATTTATTTAATATTCTTCTTTTGGCTTTCAAAAATCTATGATTTCACCAAAGAAGAAAATCCTACTGATGAACCAAATACAACATTTGAATTTATTCGAAAAGGAGATTATGAAGGATTTCTTAATTACATACAAGAAATGCCAAAACACTGGAAACCTGTAATGTACACAGGTTCTTTTTCACCTGCTTATTACAAAAGGTGGCGCCAAACAGCACTCAATTATATGGCGAATGCAAATACCACAGAAGAAGAAAAGACAATCATGTCTGCCCTGTGTGCGAACAAGGATACGCTTTATTCCTTCTCACATAACTTCTTTGATAAATTATGGAGCGAACTTTACATATTGATTTCTAATGCAATATGCGGTACATACGAACAGAAAATAGAAACACCAGAACCACAGTCCTTGTTCGAGAAGTTAACGTTGTTGTTTCTTGATCCTAAAATTAATCATCTAAATTTCAAATCAATTTTGGGAAATAAAGAAGTTCCACTTGTACTCAGAGTTCACATATCCATAGTATTTGGCCAGATTGATCAGTCTGTTCTCGAAGATTTTATTGATCTTCTTGTTCAAAATTATCTTCTTGATCATGTCATTTTGTATGCTTCATTTGCTCCCAAAGAAAATGCTCTTGAAATCATATCGAGAATATACTCTGGCCTTCCCGAACCAGAAAAGCGCGTTTTTAATGTTTCCCAGCAAGTTGGGCTTGATTCTTTCGAAGTCGCCGATGGAATTGTAAAGTTCACAATATGCTCTCAAAAAGACGATTTCGACGGTTATGTCAACGAACAAGAGCTTTCACAAAGAAAAATAAATTCATTAAAATGGATGAAACTCATCTCAGCAACAAAGGAACAAGAGCTACTGGAAGCTAGACGCCTTATATCACGCTTTGTAATTGAGGGTAATTTCATTGAAGCTAATAATGTCTTTAAACAATTCCAGAGTTACTTCGATGACAAATACGAAATCTCATGTTGGAACATTCTCTTTAAGACTGAACATCTTTACGCTCAATGGAAGAATGGTTCTGGAGATGCCAAACAATTGATACAAAGTTTATACGATTTGATTAAATATCCAAACGGATGGATGAAAAAGTCTGCGCTTGTGGATAGAGAGGTTGGCCAGCATTGTATTCCATTGGTAACAAATCAACTTTTAGAAGCGCTATGTTCTATCAAAGATTATGACCGAGCGCTTGGGCTTTCGTGTTTGCTGTGCGATGGCAGGCAGATCTTGCGCACGTACTTCCAGAGAAACGATGCGATGCTCCTATTGCAAGAAATAAAAAGAATCGCAATCGGTAAGTATAGAATGAATCAAAGTGTTCAATAAAACTGTAATATTTTTAGCAATCTTGGTGTTCTTTGAGAACTTAGTGATATGGATTTCAAATCATCTGGATGGAAAGATCCATTCCATACAAAAACGGTTGCCCAAAAAATCTGTACAATCAAAATTTCAATTACAATCGATTTTTCTCAGAATCTGTGTTAAACTGTCGAATTCATTTGTCCGCAATCAAAAAGTTAAATAAATTTTGATTTGAATGGATTTTGATTTTTATATTATCAAAAAGTTGTGCCAAATTCTTATTGGTTGACAAACAATTTCTTCTTGATGCTATCTATGCTTCTATTTTATACTTTCTTTAAACATAACTTAAGTCAAGAACACTTTAAAATCTTACAGAAAAAAAAGCAATTCAAAAAAATTGTTCCACTAATTCAAAATCTGAATGCACAAATTGAATTTATACAAATTGTTAATACTGATCATTACGCTACTAGAGGCTATCAAAGGTTTAAGCTTTTTTTAAGATGCACTTTTGATTATTATAAAACAAATCTTGTAAATTCCAAAATGTATTTTTGTAGAAACAATTTTATCGAAATTTTAGTGATGTTTTCTTGTTTTCTATTTTCTTTTGTGTTTTTTTTATTTCTTTTTTCAAGATTTTTATTATTTTATAAAAAGAAAAAAAATATAACAGAACATAACAATAATCTCAAGATATTTTTGATATTTTTTGTTATATTTTTTGTAAATTCGATTCAAGAATATAATGAAGAAACTTTTACACTTACAGTCAATAGCACTAATGAATTTACACAAGATTATAAAGCAACAACCAAACATGTTATTATTGGTGGTGAAATCAAAGAAATTCCTTCAATGTCATTTGAAAAATTGGTCAAATCTTTATACTGCATATATTGGTGATTCAGTAATAACGATTCACTTTTTCTGCATTTGGCACATGTTCCAATTTGAAATCAGTTTATATTGGGAAAAATGTCACAACAATTTCTGGCGGTGCATTTGCATATTGCACAAGTTTGAAATGCATTTTCTTTAATGGTGAAAAAGAACCAACATTTCGATCAACATTATTTTTTTCATTAGCATTTGATAATGTTCCGTCAACAACAGTTATGGTTCCATCATCATATTCAGGAGATGAATTTGAAGAATTTGAAGTAATTCAAGATACAACGATTGAAGGATGTGAAAATGATGACTGGGGCTTGTCAAACATTAAAACAGAAACATTTACACAATCAAATACATTTTCATTATCGAATACATTTACAAAGTCAAATACATATACTAAATCAAATACATTTACAAAGTCAAATACATTTTCTCAATCGAAAACATTTACAAAATCAAATAATTTTACAAAGTCAAATAATTTCATTAATTCAAATACATTTACAAAGTCAAACACATTTGGTCAATCGAATACTTTTACTAAATCTAATACATTCATTAAATCAATGAATTCTGACATTAATTCTAATACTAATTTTACGATTTCGTTTCTTTTAACATATTCATTAACATTTACACAAACGATTTCATATGAATTAATTGTTACGAATTCATTTACAATTTCACTATTTGAATCTAAATATATTTATAGTGAAGTTGAAATGATATATTATAATTATACGATTGTTCGATATTCGACATATTTCACATATTTTTCACAATATTTCATTACACTTTATAGTGAAGAACAACAACTCCAAAAATCGAACTTCACCACCAGTCTTTTGATTGGATGCATTTGTGGCGGCATTGCATTTGTTTTCATTGTTGTTGGACTGATCATTTTCCTTGTGCATCATCAACGAGGCAAAACAATCGCAATTTCAACGACAGAAGATCTCGAAGAACTTTCAACATCAAACACAGAAGAAAAGGAATCAATCCAAAGAATTCGTGACTTTGTTGTAAATGATAATGATCAATGGATTTGAACTCAAGAACAAGAAATAAAAATGTAATAAAAATCCATGTAATCGATTTTTATAATATTCTTCGCAGTAAACCTTTTTGTTTTGAACTTCAAATACTCCTAATACATTTGAAATTCATATTTATATTAGATTTCGAAACATATCATTAAAATAAGTTTAAGTTTTAATTTGAAAAAAATAATTTATCAACTATCATAAAAAAAGATATTTTATGTTAATCAAATCAACTATCATTATCATGAAGATTGATATAATCAAAATCTAATAATATTGATTGTGGTGTTCCTTTTTGTTGGTGCACCCCGCAAATGATATTCGTTAACGTTCTCTTCAATTTTCTTGAAAACATTTCCTTTGTTAATGAAAGCGAATCAATTCAGGTCTTTTGGCTATTTCACGTATTTTTTTTGCATGCATCCGTATACATTTTATTTCATAAAGGGCATCCTTAATATTTTAAATTTCCTACCAGTTAAAATTAAAAACGATTTCTTTAACAAACAAATTTCAAACAATATCTTAACATCGCCAAGCAATAGTTTTTCTTGTTTTAATAATTTGTTTGATCAATTTTTTTTTTATGATCATAACTCTTTTCCCATTTATCAAAACTTGATTCACCTAAATGTAAATTCGTGTTTTTTATCTAATATTAATTCACTTTTCATAAGTAAATTGTTTAATATGTATAAAAACATTTTTTTGAATTCACATTTATTCTTAATGTTTATTATTTTATTATTATTGATTTTCTCCAAACTTTTATTATTTTATAAAAAGAAAAAAAATATAACAAAACATAACAATAATCTCAAGATATTTTTGATATTTTTTGTTATATTTTTTGTAAATTCGATTCAAGAATATAATGAAGAAACTTTTACACTTACAGTCAATAGCACTAATGAATTTACACAAGATTATAAAGCAACAACCAAACATGTTATTATTGGTGGTGAAATCAAAGAAATTCCTTCAATGTCATTTGAAAATTGGTCAAATCTTTATACTGCATATATTGGTGATTCAGTAATAACGATTCACTTTTCTGCATTTGGCACATGTTCCAATTTGAAATCAGTTTATATTGGGAAAAATGTCACAACAATTTCTGGCGGTGCATTTGCATATTGCACAAGTTTGAAATGCATTTTCTTTAATGGTGAAAAAGAACCAACATTTCGATCAACATTATTTTTTTCATTAGCATTTGATAATGTTCCGTCAACAACAGTTATGGTTCCATCATCATATTCAGGAGATGAATTTGAAGAATTTGAAGTAATTCGAGATACAAAAATTGAAGGATGTGAAAATGATGACTGGGGCTTGTCAAACATTAAAACAGAAACATTTACACAATCAAATACATTTTCATTATCGAATACATTTACTAAATCAAATCTATTTACACAAAGTAATACGTTTACACCATCAAATGCATTTTCTCAAAGTAATACATATACTAAATCAAATACATTTATACCATCAAATACTTTCACTAATTCGAATACATATACTAAATCGAATATATTCTCTCAATCTAGTACGTTCACAGAATCAAATACATTTTTTTACTTGAATACTTTCATTAAACCAATTAATTCTAATTCTAATTTCACGATTTCGTTTCTTTTAACATATTCATTAACATTTACACAAACGATTTCATATGAATTAATTGTTACAAATTCATTTACTATTTCACTATTTGAATCTAAATATATTTACAGCCAAGTTGAAATGATATATTATAATTATACGATTGTTCAATATTCGACATATTTCACATATTTTTCTAATTTTTATTTTATTTATCAAGGAAATTCATTTTTACAAGAAGAAACAAATGAAAATGTTATTATTATCATTGTTGTTGTAATTATTGTTATTATTATTGTAATTTTCATAATTATTATTATGTACATTAAAAGAAAACAACTAAAAATTGAAACTTCAATGATCGAAACATCTAAAGAAGAAGAAATCAACTACATTAACGAAATCGAAACAATTGTACCGAATTCAAACATTGAAAATGATCCATTTGCGAATGATTTTCAAGAAGATAATACTATTAACCATTTGTAAATGTAAATATAACTTAAATTTCAAATTATATTTTTATATCTCATAAGCAAATCTTTCCATCTGTTTCGAACAATTTGCATTATAAAAACAATGATAAAATATTTTTAACTTTGGGCTTATAAACGTGTAAATTTAACTCTTGAAAAATTATTTTACGACTCATTTAATATAAAAATTACCCAAACGCATTAAAATACGAAAACAAATTTATAATGAATCTAACATTTCATATTTAGTGAAAACTTTAGATATAAATAAATGTTATATAAATTTTTCATTGATTTTGTATAATATATTCGTAAACTGTAATTTCAAAATATTTTTATGAAATTTGTGTTCCATCAAATATTTTAACATTTGAAAATTAATATCATTATATCTAAAATACAATACGTATAAGCAAAAATAAATAAATGCAAACAAAAAGTATCAAACGAATTATTATATACTATTAAAATTTCTAATTTCATATAAAAGTCAAATATATTAAGGTTTAGCATGATAACATAAATAATTTATTTCTTTTTCATAAATAAACTAAAAGTGTCATTTGTTCTAAATTTACGAAACGGTTTATCATCTGCCAAATTTTTTACTTTTGAGAGAAATTTCAACTTTTTGAAAGGGCAGATGTTCCAATTTAAAAATTAATCAAATTTTCAAAGAAACCAACTTTCACTTCACAAATGTCGGATCATTCGGACAAATCCTCATCATCAAGTTATGATGTTCCTGAACCAGTTCAAGAACCAGTCCAAGAACCACCAAAACCTGAAGAACCTGCTTGCAAAATTGGTGGATCATGTGGTGGCTGCTGCCCATTAAAATGCTGCCGCAAATGCCCATGCGAAGCATTCAAACCAGAAAATATCCAAACCACCCTTGAAAAGAACGAAAAACTTGTTCATGAAGTTCAAGCCATGATTATGTTCAAGCGCCCAATTCCATTTGCTATCCTTCTTGTTTTCGTTAACCTTTGCTTCTGCCTTTATCGTGTTCTTGACCTTAACTTTTATGCCTTTGTTACACTTGTTGCTATCATTAGACTCCTTTTCAAAATATTCGGCTGCACAATCAAATCAATTGTTCTCAAGACATTCTTTGGTGGTGAAATTCCAAAGGGTGACGGTTCAAACCGCATTCGTTCTATCGAAGAAGTCAAATTCTTCCTTAACAAAGTTTTAGCACCACTTTTCAACCTCCAAAAGATCATCAAGAAGCTTGCTTCCGATGATTCAGTTACAGGACTCCTTATCTATGCCGGAATTCTTTTCTTTGCATTTGTTTTAACCGCTGCAATTGATTTCTTCTGGCCAGTTGTCATTCTTGTTAACCTTCTCCTCATCCTCCCAGGCGTTCTCCTCCACCCATTAGTTCTTGAACAAATCCAAAAGATCAAAGGAAAGGCTGCACAACAAGCACCAAAGGAAGAAAAGGAAGAAAAGAAAGAAAAAGACCTCAAGGAAAAGGCTGCTGATTTGAAGGAAAAGATGGAAGAAAAGGCTGAAGACCTTAAAGAAAAGATGGAAAAGAAAGCTGAAGACCTTAAGGAAAAGATGGAGGAAAAGATGGAAGAAAAGAAAGAAGAAATCAAGGAAAATCTTGAAGAAAAGAAGAGTGAATCATCTGATAGTGAAAAGAAGGAAAAATCTTCTGAATCATCTGATTCAGAGAAAAAGAGTGATTAAATCATTTGATCACAGCGTATACTTTACGCTGATCATTTATTCACTAATTTTTTTATTTTTTTTAGAAAATTCTCTTCATCCAATTTTTGTAAGGTTTTTTATATCTATTCCCATACTCTAAGTAATATATTATATTTGCTATTGATTTCTTTTATGCAATGCATTGCTTCTGATGACAGAAAGAAATGTGATGTAAATACGATAATTTTTTATTCATTTAATCTATCGTTATGATTTGTAAAGTTTACAATGCCAAAATGAGTGAAATGAAGAACAAAAATATTTTAGTCAGCTTTGATATCGATGCAACGCTTTTGAAGGTACCACTAACAAATAATTGCCATCACGAATCAATGGTAAAAGCTATGACAGATATTTTCGGAATTGACCCACCACAAAACTTATCGGAGTATGTTGGATTTAAATTTGCTGGTGTGTCAGATTACACAATAGTAAGAAGTGTTGTCGAAAAGGCTACAGGTAAAACAGAAAATAATGAAGATTTAATAAATCAAATGATTCTTCTTTCAGAAGAGAATTACGAGAAAAATTATGATGGTACAACCGAACTCCTTCCAGGATGTGAACATCTTTTGAAAACACTTAGTGAAAATCCAAATGTTACTGTTGCAATATGCTCAGGAAATTTACCAAAAATCGGAGAATCAAAACTTGTTGCCGCTGGGCTTTGGAAGTATGTTAATCCTGGCTGTTGTGGTTGGGGACTTCATGAAGACAGAGCCGAAATTTTGAGGGATACTATCAGCAGATCTAGAGAAGCAACGAAAAAATCATTTGACAAAGTTTACCACATTGGCGATGCTGTACAAGATGTACAGGCTGCGCTTGATGTTAACAAAACAGAGGAAATCGATGTGATACCAATCGCTGTTCTCACTGGGCGAACCCGTGAATTCCCACCAAACACACGCATTGTAGAGAACCTAGAGAAAGGGTTCCAGGAGCTGGTGGACTTAATCACGTACTGAATAAACGTTTTTGAAATTCATTCAATTAAAAATATACTAAATAACAAATGATAAAAACATTCGTGAATAAATTTCTTTATTTCGTTGAACATAAATATGTAAAGTGTTATACGGAATAAAATTATTTTCCTTGATTCGAGTATCATTTTATTTCAAGATCTTCAAATATTGTATGAGGATGACGCAATTTCAATCAATGATTGAATGTGAGCAATCTTTCATTTTATTAATTATAATAATAATTTCGAATAAAGAACAATATTTATTCAAATTATTCAGTTGTTTTCACGCATTTTTAAATTTAAGAACAATGCCCAAAAGCATTTACCAGAAATGAAACACTTGTTTGACCGGTCAAATATACAGTATATATTGTTGTATGATACATATGTGCGGACTCTAAACGTGAAAGGATGAATTATCTCAGATTTTGTTAACATTTTATTCATCATGAAGAAAATGATTATAAATATATTCTTTGTTGATTAATACATCAATTAATTGGACTCAGATTTTGAAACTCCCAAATTCTTCATTCATTGCATTGATGTATTTTGATTCAGTTTATTTAATCTTTCTGCTGAATACAACAAATGCGTTTAAAAATTTAGTATGATAATACAAGAAGCATGTGTTTCATTGTGGAATATCTTTTTGCATGGAGTATTTTTGTTTTTTTAAGTTGAAAATTTAATAGTGGCATGAGCTTTAAGATTTTACATGCCATTCATCAACAAAACTTGTATTCAAAAATCCGTGTAAAACATACGATAAGAACGCTGGTTTCTCTCAAATATTCTGAAAAATTTCAATTTAAACAGACCGAACATATACACAACTTTTGAATGGAAATCAGTGGTTACTTAAGTGGGTTTTGAATGGTATCGTTTATACTCCACAGAATTATAAACGTTATACAAAATCAAAATAATTAAAATCATTTAACAAATGAAAGCTTCAACAAACAATGAAACTTATAAGATCATAGTTGTCGGCGACATCGGGTCTGGGAAGACATCATTAATTAAAAGATTAGTTCACCATACATTTTCAAATCTGTATCAATCAACAATAGGCGCAGACTTTGTAAAATTCGATATTCATTTAGGCCCACAAGAAATAATAAGTCTTCAAATATGGGACATTGCTGGAGGTATAAAAAGAAATTGGGTAACAAGAATGTATTACGCATCTGCAACTGCTGCATTAGTACTTTTTGATATGGGAAACAAAAACTCATTTAAATCAGTAATAGATTGGAAAAAAGACATTGATGATAATGTTGTTACATCGGAAAATAAACCAATTCCATGTTTACTGATTGGAAACAAATTTGATTTAGTAAGAAATACCCAAAAAGATTGGGGAAAGAGTCAAGAAGAGATGGAAAAATATTGCAAAAAATACGGTTTCTTGGATTTCTTCAAGGTGAGTGCAAAAGATGATATTAATATATCTGAATCAATAATGTTTTTAACAAATTATATCGTGGAAAACAGTATCCACTCAGAGGTTTTTTGCAGCACTGAATTGGTTGAGAACCCACAAAGAAATAATTGCTGCAGATAAGCAATTTTGTTTTGAAATTTTATATAAATAAAGAAGACCGTTGAATAAATAATTTTTTAATGCAAAATGCACAGCCTTAAAAAAGAATGAGATTCGAATGGGATTTTTTTCCTGAATCTAAATTTTTATAAGCATTTAAACGGTTTGATATTTGATAACGGTCATCAGATTGCATCATGAATCAAGAATTTGAAGTAATTCGTGGCTCAAGTGATGGATATAGAAATACTACAGAGATTCCCAAATACCAAAAAGATGTATTTACAAATTCAAAAAAATTTTTATTTTTAATTCTAATTCATAATTTTATTTCTTTTAAAATGTTCAATATATATTAAAATTGATATTTGTTACTCCCATTATAATTCTTATAATTAATTTTATTTTTACCATCATGAAACATCTAAGAATTGACAGTAATACTGATATCAGAACAAACATACAAATAAGAGAAATCAACAACATTCGTAATGAAACACATTAAGAGTTTAATGAACTTTTTCTTCAGTAAACAACAAACTTAAGTTTTAATCAAAATTTGTTTTTTAAATTGTGCGAATTTCTTTGTAATGACAGATATTAATTATTTATTAATTCCGATTCAGTGAATACTGAACATTTTTTAAATTATGAAACTACTTTCAACAAAATTTGTTTCCGATAGATTCTGTAATTGGTTAGGAACAAATGATAACGGATCACTAAATATGTCCATTGGATCATTTTCAACAAAGTTATCAAATGATTCTGATTTCTGATCAAAATATTGATAATCACCTATACCTTCGATACGTAGCTCAGTGCTTTGATTAAAACTTGATATATCATCAATTTCGGTAGCCGGAGAGATATAATCAAAATTTGAATCATTTGGAGTTACTGTTTCTTTTTTTATCCTTGAACTGGAGTTTCTTTGTCTAGTTGTCCACTGCCTAAGTTCGGAGAAGTTGTCTTTTAAGAAAGGAAATTGTTTTAATAATGAAGATGATTCATATTTTTGTGGTGTCAACCCATACCCAATAAGCTGAAATGACCCATTTATTGATGACTTACATTTCGAAGTAAGTAATCTAAGTTGTCTTGTATTGATTGCAATTTCATCATCATCGTTTAACCAACAAATTCCGCAAACAAGTGAACGCTTCCAATCATCTTTATTCCCTTGAACAACAAATGCTTTAATTGCGCTTATAATTTTTTGAAATGTTTCGATAGAATGATTTCTCCTATTTTTACAAGATGGGGCAGAAATAGCAGCTTGCAGTAGAAAATATGTAGCACGGTCTTCTTCAGAAAGAAGTTCATAATACATAGGTTTTTGTCGGGAATGATCTTTGAGTTGAGTCTTGTCCCCCCACATCCCAATTGTAAAACGGTTTTTTAAGAAATTCAACTTTATCACCATTCAAAACATTTCGTTTGATCGTAATAACCTCAAAAATTTTCTTGCTAAAAAACAACATGCTGTATAACTAATTAATTTGATTGATTGCAATTAAAACATCTCTAACTTCTCTTGTTAAAAAATTCTAAGCACATTTAAAAAAGTATAAATTGTAATTGATGTGAACACTTTTATCTGTCATAAGTTTCAAAGCTTACTTTTACAGCTTATTTACCACACATGATAATATAAAAAGTTTCCAATATTAGTATAGCTAATTATGTATTAAAAAAAAGCGATTTTATTTAAAAATTTGTTCTAGAACATCTACTTTTCAAAGTTAGTAAAAATAAATGTTACAAGGTATGGTAAATGTGTTGTATTTCCTTTATTTTAAACAAATATATCTTGAATAAACGAAATTAGACATTATCATTTCCTGTATTAAAAGTGACGAAGAACTTTAACGGCCTCCAAATACACGTTACTAAATATGACTGATAGGTTTTCAAGAGCATGCCAAGATTTATTAAAAAATGAAGAAATAGCTGAATCAAAAAGAGCACAGTCTATTCGTATGGGTAAAACGCTTCCTGATCAAAATGTAGTAATTCCAAAAATTGGTGATTGGGTATTATCACCAGGAATTTCAACAATACATTCTAATCAAAAGAAGTCAAAAAATAAATCAATAAAACCATTTCCACAAGATATACCATTATCAGATGATCAAAAAGCTCGGAAACAATTAGCAATAAAAGAAGGTCGTCTTCCAATCGCACAACCAACATCACATACTGCCAATGCTCCCTATCATGTTAAAGCTCCTCGATTAATTACAAATTCCAAAACTAATTCCAAATCACCAAAAAAGAATTACCCACCTGGGACACTTACAACAGATCTTAAATCGATAATTCGATCCAAGTATCGTCATATGACCGATTCTTTACCACCACTTGAAGATCATGAGAATTCTGAAATTCAATCATTAATATTACCATTAGAAGTATTTGATGATTCAACATATGAAGAATATCCCATTGAAGAGCTTATGAAACATCCAGATGCTGTTTCCAAATTTAAAGCATCTAATGGTGATGTCATATGGAAGAAATGTAAAGTCATAAATTATAATTCTGAAAATGAACTTTTCACAATCCAATGGAAAGACAATGACAAAACCAAACAAGTTGCCAGGTTTAACATTCGATTTCTTATTGAAAATCCACAAAAGTTTGAAGAACGAGTTTTACATGCTAAAGAATCATGCGAAAAATACATTACACAATTTCGCTTTAATTATCGTATTGAACAAATGCCTATTGATGATTTACCTGACATTAATTACGACACAATTCTAAATCCTAAGAACATAAAATATCCACAATATAATATCCCGAATGATAAAAATTATGAAGAACTTAAACAAGAATTATTAAATGATGTATCAAAAGAATTCAAATTCTTAAATAATAAACTTCAATTTATTTATGAATTAAATATGAATCCATTAATACCAAATCGTGATGAATTTTTATCATTAATACCACAAAATAAAACATCTAAAGATTATGGATTAATTATACATGTTAATTATGATTTTAATTTATTATTAAAGAAATTTTCGGCAAAATTTTTATTGGCAAATGAAAATGTATTAAATGGAATTCGTTCGATTTGGTGTATATTACAAGAATCTTCTTCATTAACATTTTTACGAAATGATTTTAATGAAGTATTAACATTAGATGAATTCATTAAAATACAAAATGAAAAAATTGATAATACAAATGATTCATTAAAAGAAATCATTAAAGAATCACTTGAAGGTATTATTAGTTTAACTATATGTAATGTAACGACAGATGAACAAATTAAAAATCATGATTTATATCAAAATATGGTAAATTTATCAATAATTATGTTAAATACGATACTTCGATCAATTGTATTAAATACAATTTCGAATTTTATTAATATATTTAATCAAAAAAATCCAATTTTTTTATTTAATTTTAATTTCGATGAAACGAAAAATGAATTAAATTTAAATCCAACAATTAATGATTTTAAAGATTTAATAATTTCATTATTAAATCAACTTGAAAACACAATAAAAAATCTTCCATCAATAAGTTTAATTATATTTAATTTAGAAACAAAAAATATTTCATTTGATTATTCGATAATCGAAGACAATAAAATGAAATTAAATGAAATATTAAATAATTTATGTAATGTTTTATCAGAATTTATAAATGAAAGAAAATATTTAGAAAATACATTAAAACTTAACACTAAAACATTTATAAATGAATTTGATCCAAATGGAACAAAATCATTAAATGATTATAAAACAAAAATTGATGAATTTGAAAATGTTATTAATGTTATACAAAATGAAACTCAAACATTAAACATAATAAATATATTTCAAATTCATTGTCAACAATTTAAAGAAGAAGGATTAAAACATACGAAACAATTAATTCAACAATTATTATTACATATGAAAAATTTTGCATTAAAAGAATTAAAAGAATTACAAAACGAATATATTGAAATCACAGAAAAGATAAAAAATATACCAAAAACACCCGAAGAATTAATGAAAATATTTCAATATATCGAAAATGTTATTAATAACACCGAGAAAAGAAAAATAAAATTAGAAAATGCTAATAAACGATTTGAATTTCTTGAGATATATAAATTCCAAATTAGTGATGAAGAATGTAAAATTAAATATGAATCTTCATTAATACCAAATAAAATTAATAATATTATTAATGAATCGAAACAATTATTAGAAATAGAACAAAATAAAATGATAACAGAAATTAAAAATGATGAAAATGTTCTAAAAAATGAAATCGAAAATGAATTACCTCAAATTATTAATAAATTCCAAGATTTAGAAATGACTGTTGATGCATCAGAAGCAGTTAATTTATTACAAAATAAAATCCAAAAAATTCGTGAGAAACAAGAAAAATATTTAAAATGTGAAAAATTTTTTTCATCCGAAAAAATATTATCGAAACCATTACAAAAATTAATAGAAGAATTCCAACCATTTCATCTTTTATGGAATTTAGCTAATGATTGGTTAACTATATATAACCAATGGCTTGACACTCCATTTATACAAATAAAACCAGAATCAATAAATATATTTTTAAATCAATCGATTAAAAAGACAACGAAATTAAAAAAAGACTTAAAAACATATCAAATAATTATCGAAAAAGTATTAAATCCATTAACAGATCAAATATTAAAATTTAAACAAATAATTCCATTTATAACTAAATTATTACATCCAGGAATTAAAACAAAACATTGGGAAAAGATATCAGAAATTGTTGGGTTTAAAATAATTCCTTCAATGGAATTAAATCTTCAACAATTTTTAGATTTAAATCTAGAAAAATATCAACAAGAAATTACAGAAATTACAAATATTGCTATTAATGAATATAATATCGAATCTATACTTGATCAACTTGATATCGAAATACAATCTAAACAATTCCAAACTTCAAAATATAAAGATACAAATGATTATATTTTAATTAATATTGAAGATTTAATGAGTTTAATTGATGATCAAATAATTACTATACAAAACTTATTAATGAATCCATTCATTAAACCAATTAAAAAAAGAGCTATCGAGAAATTAGATTTCTTAAAAAACTCGCAAAATATTATTAATGAATGGATTGAAGTCCAAAAGAATTGGATTTATTTATATCCGATTTTTACTGAAACTACAATTACAAAGAAATTAAATGTTGAATCACGTGATTGGAATTATGTTAATAAGAATTTTAGTAATATTATGATAAACACAAATAATTATCCTGACTTTCTAACTGTCATTCATCGTAATAATCTGTTAGATAACCTAAAAGAATTAAATCGATTATTAGAATCAATTATTAAAGGATTAAATAAATATTTGGAAGATAAGCGTAACGGTTTCCCGAGATTTTACTTTTTGTCAAACGATGAATTGATTTCAATACTGTCTCATTCAAAAGATTTGAATTACATTCAAAAGTCATTCTCGAAACTTTTTGAGTACGTCGCATCAATTGATGTGGATGACAACTTTTATATTACATCAATGAATGATAATGGTTTAGAGAAGGTCCAGCTCAAGAATTATGTGAACGCTAATACAGAAGAAATAGAAGATTGGTTAAATGCTTTTGAAAATGAAATGAAAAACACATTAAAATCCGAAATTTCAAATGCAATACATACATCAACAAAAAAGAAAAAAGAAAATTGGATTAGTGAATTCCCTTCGCAAGTTGTGTTAATTACAAACCAAATTTTGTTCACACAAATGGTTACATCAACAATTCGTTTAACTAAATCAAAAGGTTTACCAAATTTATTACAAAAATATATTGAACAACTTGAAATACTTACGACAATTATACGAAATCCAATCACATTATCATTACGACAATTAATTTCGAGTTTATTAATAAATGAAGTACATAATCGCGACATTATCAATAATTTACTTAAGGAACAAGTCAATGATGTTAATTCATTTCATTGGATTAAACAATTACGTTATTATTGGGAAGATGATACAGTTATTATCCATAGTCTTAATAACATTTTCGAATATTCATATGAATA
Source organism: Histomonas meleagridis (assembly GCF_020186115.1). Lineage (NCBI taxonomy): Eukaryota > Parabasalia > Tritrichomonadida > Dientamoebidae > Histomonas > Histomonas meleagridis. The sequence goes on from NW_027150805.1 coordinate 805,754, forward strand.
CGCAGGTAATTCTACAAGATTAGTCATCACGTCATTAACAGATCGATGTTATCAAACATTATTAACAGCATTTAAACAAAACTTAGGTGGTGCTCCATCAGGTCCTGCGGGTACAGGTAAGACGGAAACTATAAAAGATTGTGCTAAAGCATTAGGTCGTTCATGTATTGTATATAATTGTAGTGAAGATGTAACACCAGAACAAATGTCGCAATTCTTTGCTGGTTTAATTAGCTCTGGTTCGTGGAGTTGTTTTGATGAGTTCAATCGTATTAACATTGAAGTCTTAAGTATAATATCACAACAAATTCGTATCATTCAAAACGCGTTAAATTCTAATTCTGATTCGTTCGTATTAGATCAACGTAAGTTAAAGCTAAATATTAATTGTGCAATATGTATCACTATGAATCCTGGTTATCAAGGCCGAACTGAACTGCCGGATAATTTGAAAGCTTTATTCAGACCGATAGCGATGATTGTACCAGATTTTCAATTTATCGCAGAAATTTTATTATTTTCAGGCGGATTTAAAAATGCAACGATATTAGCAGTTAAATTAATTGCGATAATTGATTTATGTAAGAAACAATTAAATAATTGTAAACATTATGATTGGAGTTTACGAAGTATTAAATCGATATTAGAAATATCATCAAAATTAAAACGTAATAATGTTAATGAAGTTGAAGAAATTATATTAATTCAAGCAATTGTTAAATGTATTAAGCCAAGATTAATTAAAGAAGACATTATATTGTTTAATAATATTATTAATGATGTCTTTCCTAATGTAAATTATAAATTAAATGTTATTGAAACATTAGAGAAATATTTACTTAAAGCATTTAATGAATTAAATTTAATACCTATTGATGAATATATCCAAAAATGTTTTGAAGTATATGAAACTGTTTTAGTTCGACATGGAATTATGTTCATTGGTAATAGTATGAGTGGCAAAAGTATTACATGGAAATGTTTACAATTAGCGTTAAATAAATTATATGAAACAGAAAAAATTGGAATGAAAATTAATATAAAAACATTAAATCCTAAATCAATAACTACATCTGAATTATATGGGTTATATGATCCAATTACTAATAATTGGACCGATGGAATATTATCAAAAAATATTCGTGAATTTGATGATAATGAAAATAAATGGATAATAATTGATGGCCCTGTTGATTCATTATGGATTGAAACTATGAATTCATTATTAGATGATAATAAAGTTTTATGTTTATCTAATAATGAACGAATTTCATTAAATAATAATATGAAAATTATGTTCGAAACTGATAACTTAAATCAAGCTTCACCTGCAACAGTATCACGTTGTGGAATGATATATTTTGATTCTAATTCATTACCTTATAATGTTTTAATTGATTCATGGATTAATTCCCATAAAAATATTAATGAAATTGTTACTAATTATTTAAAGGAATTATTTGATGAATTCGTACCAATAATGATAAAATTCATTAGAAATGACGTGAAACCAATTATAGGATCAAATTATTTATTCATTTTAAAGAACTTTTTGGATTTAATCGATTGCTTTTATGATATATTACGAAAGCAAATTATTAAAAAAGATGAAAATGAAAATGAAACATTAATTGATCCTTTAAATCATGAAATATATTATTCGGATTTTGTGAAGATGAAAAAAGAAATTCCTTTTATAGATGATTTTAAGGAAATATTTGAAAATATATTTTTCTTTTGTATTATTTGGAGTTTCGGTGCAATACTTCCCGATAATTCACGTAAATTATTTGATAACTTCTTAAAAGATATTATTGTTAAAAGTAAAAGAGAATTAAAATTACCAAAAACAAAAACTGTTTTTGATTATTTCATCGATATTTCGAATAATAAATGGATAGAATGGACTGATGGAGTTACAGGAACTGAATTAACTATTAATAAATCAATTGAAGAAATATTTATACCTACAAATGAAACTTCTTCGATTATATATTTAACAAAATTATTGATATATCATTCGAAACATTTCTTATTATATGGACCAGAAACATCTAAAACTTTAAGTATTAAAACATTATTTGATAATATTTTAAATAAAACAAAATTCGACTTAAAGAAAATAACATTAACAAATTGTACTTTGGTAAATAATTTATTAAATATCATCAAAAGTTTCTTATATAAAAATCATAATAATTATTATGGACCATTAAATAATGAACAAAAATTATTACTTTTCATTGATAATTTAAATTCCATTAAACCTGAAATGTATGGATCACAACCTACTTTAGAATTAATACGACAATTCTTTGATTATAATGGAATTTATAATCCGAATTCTATGGAATTTCTTAATATATTTAATACAATAATTATATCAACAATGAATATTAAAGGTAATTATGGATTTAATTCGATATCTGAACGACTTTTAAGACATTACTTTTATATATATATACCTAAATATAATGATGAAACTAATTTAAATATCATCAAACAAATATTAAATATTAAATTTAATAAATTTAATGAAACAATTAAAAATATGATAAATTATATAAGTTCAGCAACATATTTAACATGTAAAAGTTGTCAAGAGAATTTATTACCATTACCTTCGAAACTTCATTATCAATTTTCATTACGTAATATTATACGTATTATTAAAGGTATATTAAATGTTAATGAAGTTAATGATGAAAAACAATTTATCCGTTTATGGTATCATGAAAGTAAACGAGAATTATATGATAAATTAAATGAAATCTCTGATAAAGAATGGTTTGATTCTATCATTAAGTTAAATATATTAAAAGAATTTCATATTTCATATTTATTTGATGAACCTAAGTTTAATACATTAAATGGTAATTATCAAGAATGTAATTTAAATGATGAAGAAATGTTAAAACAATGTCAAATGTTATTAGAGAATTATAATAATAATTCGAATATTAAAATTAACATAATATTATTTAATGAATTAATTAATCATTTGACAAATTTATTACGAGTTTTATCAATTGAAAAAGGTCATATTATATTAATAGGTATTAAATCGAGTGGAAGAAAATCATTAACTAAATTATCATTGTATTTATCATCAATCGAATTATTTGAGATACAAATCACTAAAAATTATTCATTTAATGAATGGAGAGAAGATTTAAAGAATTTAATTAAACAATGTGCACTTAATGATATAACTACAGCTTTTGTTATCTCTGATAATCAAATAATTCATAAGTTTCAACTTGAAGATATATCGAATTTATTAGTTAATAATGAAATTATTGATTTATTTGATAATGATGAGAAAGAACAAATTAAAATCGAGTTAATCCAAAACGAATTATTAATTGATGATAATCCATGGGAAATATTTCTAAATAGAATCAAAAAGAATTTACATATAATATTATTATTTTCACCTTATTCGAATAATTATAAAGAATTTATATTATCTTTTCCTGCTTTAATTAATGAAACTACAATTGATTATTATCAATCATGGAATGAAGAATCATTTAAAAATATATGTTATTATTCATTAACTAATTTTGAGAATTTAATGCCTATCATTAATTCATTAGTAAAAATTCATATGTCTGTAAAAGAAATTTCCGATTTATATTATAAAGAAGTAAAACGTTTTACTTCTTGTACACCTTCACGTTTCTTCCAATTAATTTCAACATTTAAAACAATTTTAACTAAAAAACAAAATGAATTAAATGAATCAATTACAAAATATTCGGGTGGAATTGAGAAAATTATAAAAACTAAATCACAAATTGAAATATTACGTAAAGAACTTGATGAAAATATACCGATTTTACAACAGAAACATAAAGAAGTTGAAGAAATGTTAAATGAATTAAAAGTGAAACAAAATGAAGTCGAAACTTTAAGAATTGATGTAAAGTCACAAAATGAAGAAGCTGAAAAAGAAACAAAAATTGCAAATGAAATTAATAATTTGGCTCAAGAACAATTAAAGAAAGCTGAGCCTATCTTAAAGTCTGCACAAGAAGCCGTAGATTCTATTGATCGTAATTCACTTATTAATATTAAAACATTAAAAAATATTCATCCAGCATTAAGAGAAACATTTGAAGCGATATGTATAATATTTGGTAAACAACCAAAGAAAAGCGATACTAATATACCGGGTGTTAAAGAAGAAGATTATTGGCCTGAAACTTTAACATTATTAAATGATATACAATTCATTAAAAAAATTAAAAATTATGAAATTGAAAAAATACCAAAAAATATTATTGAAAAACTTAAGAAATATGTTGGTGAAAATAAAAAAGAAAGAGAAAAGAAATATAATGAAGTAAAGAATGGATATCAAGCAGTAGCGAATTTATATTTATGGGTTTGTTCTGCTTATGATTATTGGTATATTTATCAAGAAGTATTACCAAAGAAAATCGAAGCTGATAATGCTAAGAATAAACTGATTGAACGAGAAAAGATTTTAGAAGAAAAGAAATCATATTTACAATCAATTGAAAACCAATATAATGAATTAGAAAATAAATATAATGAATTAAAACAAAATGAACAAGAATTATATAATAATGTCGAATTACTTAAAGTTAAAATTAATAGAGCAGAGAAAATTATTAATGGTTTAAGTAATGAATATAAACGTTGGAATGATAATTTAATTAATTTAAAGAATTCATCGAATTATATAATTGGTGATTCAATATTAATATCTTCTACTTTAATATATTTTGGTGTATTTTCTTCTATTTATCGGAATAAATTATTAAATATATTTAAAGAAATATTAACAAAAGAAAATATTCAATTTTCGAATAATTTCTCTATAATAAAATCATTAGGAAATGAAGCAGAAATAAGGAAATGGATAGTTAAAGGGTTAACTAATGATATAAATTCTATTGAAAATGCTCTCCTAATAAAATATAATGAAAATAATTTCCCATTATTAATTGACCCACAATTTAATGGTACGAAATGGTTATTTTCTGAAATTAATTCTGACGATTTAACAATTTTACGTTTTGATCAAAATGATTTCACTCAAAAACTTAAAAATTCAATAACTTTAGGTCAAAATGTATTAATAGAAAACGTCGGATTAAAATTAGATCCAATTATTGAGCCAATATTATCTAAAGAAATCATTGAAGTTGATGGTCAAAAGAAAATGTTAATTGGCGGTGAATATATTAATTATAATGATAATTTTAAGTTATTTTTAAGTACTAAATATCCAAATCCAATATATACACCTGAAATATGTTCACAAGTTATATTAATTAACTTTAATACTACTAAAGAAGGATTAATTGATTTATTAATGAATACTTTAATTGAAGTAAAACAAACTGATTTAGATAAGAAACGAATACAAATAATGGAAGAAAATGCTATTAACATAAAGAAATTACAAGAAATTGAAGAAGAAATAATACAAATTGTTTCTAATAATAGTAATGATATCCTTAATGATGATAAAGCTATAAATACTTTACAAAATGCTCAAAAGACTTCGATAAATATTGAACAACAAATGAAAATATCAGAGAAAACTGAAATATTAATACAACAATTTAAAGATAAATTTATATTAATAGCAGAACGTTCCAATATATTATATTTTTGTTCATCTGATTTTAATATTATTGATCCAATGTATCAATTTTCATTAAATTGGTTTTTAGAAATATTTAAAAATTCGATTAAAAAAATCGAATTTAATTTAAATGATAATGAATTAATTAATAAGTTAAATTCTATAATAACAAAAAAGTTTTATCAATCAATTTCATATTCATTGTTTTCGAAACATAAATTATTGTTCTTAACTTTAATGACAATTCGAATTTTATATTATGAAAATAAAATTACATTAAATGAATCAAAGTTTTTTATATCGCCAAAGATTTCAAATATCGAAAATAAAATCGAATCTTTACCTAATGAAATTTGGAGAATCGTTGAACCTTTAACACATATTTCATCGAATTTCGAATCAATAATTATCGATGTAATGTCACGTAAAGAAGAATGGAAAATATATTTCGAAAGTAATGAACCTGAAAACTTAAATATTCCAATTAATAATGAATTAACTGAATTCCAAAAACTTTTAATTCATCGAATATTTCATTTACATCGAATTCCATTTGCATTACGTATCTTTATAACTAAAACATTAGGAAATGAATTTTTAGAATTACATCCTTTAAGTTTAACAAAAACATTTAAGAAATCGACAAATTTAACGCCAATAATTTTCATAATTAATTCTGGCATAGATCCATTAGATGAAATTATAAACATTTCGAATTCATTAGAATTAAATAAATATTTGAAATGTTATTCATTAGGTAAAGGTAAAGAGAAAGAAATCGAAGAATTTATTCTCAATGGAATTGAAAATGGTTATTGGATCTTATTACAAAATTGTCATTTGTTATGTAATTGGTTAAAACATTTAGAACATATATTAGATAATTTAAATCCGGAGAAAATTCATCAACGATTTCGATTAATATTAATAACTATGTCAACAAATGAATTTCCAATTGGTTTATTATATCAAAGCTTAAAAATTATTTATGAAATTCCGAAAGGTATTAAAGAAAACATATTACGAATTTATGATGGATTTAATAAAGAAGAATTTGATAATGAATATACCGAATTAGAAAAGAAATTAATATTTAATTTAGCAGTGTTTCATTCAATAGTATTAGAAAGAATTCATTTTGGTTCAATTGGTTGGAATATTTCATATGAATTTAATTCAAATGATTTTAATATATCATTAAAAATATTAAAACAATTTCTAAATGAATCAACTAAAAATAATAAAATTTCATTTAAAACTTTGAATTATATAATCGGCGAATTAAATTATGGTGGAAGAATTATTGATAAATTCGATCGTAGACTTTTATTAACTTTATTAAAAATATATTTTAAACATAAAGATGAAATCGAAATTGGTAAAAATTATCAAATCCCTAAAGATTATAATATAAATTTCGATGAATTCATTTCGATAATTAAAACTTGGCCAAATATTACTGAAGGTGAAAACATTGGATTAAGTGAAAATGCAAATACTATAAATACACGACATGAATCAATACAAATCTTTAATTCGTTAATTGAGATTCAACCGAATTTAATAATAAATGATAATAATATTAATAATAATAATGAAGAGAATTTTCAACTTAATTTAATTGATAATATAATAAATCAAATTCCTAATAAAATAAATTATAAAATCTTCATAAAGAAATTCGATTTAAATAATATATTAAATAATGTAATTAATCATGAAATCATTAAATATAATTTGTTAATAAAATGTATAAAGAAATCATTGAATAAGTTAAAAAATGGATTAAAAGGATTAATTATTATTAATAAAAAATTTGAATTATTTAACAAAGAAATTATATCAAATAAAATCCCAAATATTTGGTTAAAGAATTGTTACCCATTAAACCCAAATATGAAATTAAATGATTTCATCGATGACTTAAATCAAAGAATTAATTTCTTAAATGATTGGATTAGAATTAAAGAGCCGTCAATATATAAGTTAAACGTCTTCTTTAATCCTGAAGAATTTCTAATTGCACTTTTACAATTATATTCTCGAAGACTTAACGTTCCCTTCGATAACTTAAAATTTGAAACGTTAATCTCGGAGAAAGAAAAAGATCAAATTGTAAGTGATATAAATGATGGTATATACATCGAAGGTATTAAGATTGAAGGAGCGAAATGGAATAAGTCATTGAAATGTTTGATGGAATGTGAAAAGAAAGAACTGATTTCGGAACTACCAATCATTTGTCTAAAGCCAATTGATAAAAATGACGTCAACAACAACGAGAAAGAGAAGTTGTATCATTGCCCTTTGTACATAACTCAGAACAGAGGATCAAATTTAATTGGGACATCAAACTATTTGATGTCCTTGAATTTGCCGACGGGTGAAATGACAAAAGAACATTGGACATTAAGATCGGTAGCAGCATTTGTAACTGCGGGAGAATAAATAAATAAAATGTGTTTTGTTTGAAAATCGTAGAAATCGATTTTTGTAAATTTATTTATAGAGATTAAAAATATTTGATTTCATAGGTAAAAGTGGCACTTTTCTTTACGCATAAATAAAAATATAAATTTCTTGATTAGATAATTAGGGATTGTGGCGGCGGTCGAATGGAATGAATGTAAATTATGTGTTAATAATAAATTTAGAATATTATATCCTGTTTGTCAAAAAATTGACCGATTTAGATAATATTTCATGTGTGATAATGTTCAATTTTTTATTTATAAAAAGTACTAAGAAGTGGTGTTACTTTTGACTTTGTGCAATAAGAAGTTTTATCAATTAAATTAATTTAATTCATTATTTTGAAATATTAAATTATTAAAACAAGTAAATATCTTGAGCATTGATATCAATTCCTTCTTGTTCAAGAAGTAATTTAACAATTTCTATATGACCATTTTTAGATGCTAAGTGCTGTTTCATGTTTGGGATAAATTCCAAATATTCCTTTGAAATATTAAATTATTAAAACAAATAGTAAATTAAACAAATAAATATTTCTAATATTAATATCAATTCCTTCTTGTTCAAGAAGTAATTTAACGATTTCTGTATGGCCTCTTGATGATGCTTTTATAAGTGCTGTTTCTACTTATTCAATATTTCCTGATTCTGCGGAAAAAATCAAGATGTCAACTGGAAGCTGATTTGTTTTTAGAAAATATTTTGTTAGAAATAAATTACCTGTTCTTGATTCTATTATAATGAATCATCAATTTTCATTCCTTCTTCTTGTAAAAATGATAAAATTTCATAATTATAATGTAAAATACATTTCTTCTCTAACTTCTTGATGCTTTTGTTTTTTATTATTTGGTTTTCATAAATAAATATACCTTCATCGCGGAGACTATACAAACAATGGATTACTCAGAATCAGGCCAATAGTTCGGGAGATTAATAGATATAATAGTCCCCGTGATTATTATAATTATTTTGGCTTTAAGAACAGTATACAGGAACCAATACATTTAGCAGTATACAAGAATCATTGGTTTGTATATGAAGAAACACCGTTTAATGATAATCTTGTAATAGCTGCTAAAAGAAATCTCAATAGTATACGCTTGGTAGTCGAATTGGAAAAAAGGGGTTTAATTAAACTAAGAACTATGTAAATTTTTTTTTTATTTAATAACCATAAGGGGTACCATTAGCATAATATTTCAATCCGTTGTGTAAATCTAATGTGAAATAAGTATCTCGACATATGAATAGTTGTGGTGGAGGTGAATGATTTCCAGCATCAATCAATGAAACATCATATACATGAATATGTAATGGTATATCTTTATTGTTAATGAATGAATATCTTTCAAAAATTGATGGCTCAATTTTCTGATTAAAATCAAAATTATTTTGTGATGACATTTCTTGAAGCTTTTCAATTTCATCATTTCGAATTATTTTTGAAATTTCATTCGGATTAACTCCTTCTTCAAAATATTTCTTATAAAGTTTCCAATTGTTCTTTGAAAGTTATGCATAATTTTCTTTGATTTGATCAATGTATTTATAAAATTTCGATTTTTTAATAAATTGATCAAGTTTTTCATTTGAAACATAATGTATAAAATATGGTGTTATTTTATTTTGATAAATTGTTGATTTGACGAAATTGTTTTTAATTAAGTGATTAAGGAGATAACTTGATTCTTTAGTATTTTTATTCGGAAGAAATTTTGCAAATATTTCAAATATTTGGTTATTTTCTTCAAAAATTTTTAATTTCTTTCATAAAATCAATATATATATCAAAACAATTTATTCTAGCAACAAAAAACGAATATAATATTTGACTTATCATAATATATAAAGAATAAATGTAATTTTCACTAAAATTATTTATTATCAAGCCTGCTGATTGTGCAATATTTCCTTTGTCTAAATTGAAAACTATTTGTTGAACTGATAAAAGTATTTCCATTTCATTTTGATTTTTTGCTTCGCTTTTCTGATTAATGTTTGTACATTCTGAAAACCGAAAAATAGATAAAATTCAGGATTAAAAAAAAATGATTAAAACTTAAATTTATTGTTTACTGAGGAAAAAGTTCAATGAACACTTTTTACAAATGTTTAATAATATTATCTTCTTGAAAATCTTTCTCAAATGGATCATTTTCAATGTTTGGAATAGGTAAAATTGTTTCGATTTCGTTAATGTTATTAATTTCTTCTTCTTCTTTAGATGTATCCGTTCTTATTTTGCCTCGTTGATGATGAACAAGGAAAATGATCAGTCCAACAACAATGAAAACAAATGCAATGCCGCCACAAATGCATCCAATCAAAAGACTGGTGGTGAAGTTCGATTTTTGGAGTTGTTGTCCTTCACTATAAAGTGTAATGAAATATTGTGAAAAATATGTGAAATATGTCGAATATCGAACAATCGTATAATTATAATATATCATTACAACTTCGCTATAAATATATAGGGGGTGGAAAAAGTCTTTGCGTGCGAATTTTTTTATTCAAAATAATTAAGTAAATATTTTTTTAATTATTGCTAATTAATGTACTCCCCTTGGTTTTCAATTACCATGAAAAGTCGGTTCATCCATTCATTATACACGGATTTAAATATATCTTTTGGTATATTGTATAGCAATTCAGTCACTTTTTCCAAAAGTTCATTTTCATCCTGAAATTCACATCCTTCTAGTAACTTTTTAACATACCCAAAGAGAAAAAAGTCCGAAGGAGCTAGATCCGGTGAGTACGGAGGATGATCAAGTCTTTTTATGCCTAAATCATTGAATTTTTTAGCAACCAAATGTGGTCTTGCATTATCTAAATGTAAAAAGTATACTTTTGTTTTGGATTTTTTGAGCTAAATCTTCAAGAACAACTTCCGCAAAAAAACTCCCTATTAAATTTTCTATCGAGCGGAAGCATTGTAATTGATTTAATACCTGTTATTCCCCAAATAACAGATATCATTGCTTTTTTCGCTCCAATAGTTTGTTTGACTTTTTTTTTTTTTTTCTGCCCCGATTCTAACCACATTGTATTTCTAGGGTTTACAAAGTATACCCATGTTTCATCTTGTGTAAGAATCATCCTTATCTTTCGCTCGTTTGCAGTTGTTAAAAATTCTAATAATTCCTTTGCAATATGCACCCTTTTTGCCTTAATTTCTTCAGTAAGTAAATGTGGTACCCATTTGAAATTTACCTTCCTCATTTGTAATTTGTTTATTAAAATATTTTTTTTTTTTTTTATATCAGCATTTGTAATTTTAGCAATTTTTTTGGTACTTGCATAAGGGTTTGACGTTAAAAAATTTCTGATTTTTGGCTCTAAATCGGTTCTTTCTGGTCTTCCTTTTCTGGGAAGATCAAAAATCGTACATGTTCCTTCTCGTAACTTTTTTTGTTCTATCTTGAATAGTTCTTAATGCGGGTGCATCATTTTTTATATACATCAAGCAACTCACTATATATGATAGAATTATCTAATCCTTTCTTCCAAAGGAAGTTGATAACTGCGCGGATTTCAACCTGAGTTTCATTCATTGAAAATGTTTAACGTTTTTTCTGACAATCCACTTTTCTTGTATGAATTTTTTTTGAACTAGTAAATAAAATGCCTTAGTTTTATTTTAAAAAATAATTCATTTAGAACATGTACTATTTAATAATATATTTCAATTTCTTATTAAATAACTTCATTACATAAAAAAAAGCTCGCGCAAAGACTTTTTCCACCCCCTATATTTAGATTCAAATAGTGAAATAGTAAATGAATTCGTAACAATTAATTCATATGAAATCGTGTGTGTAAATGTTAATGAATATGTTAAAAGAAACGAAATCGTGAAATTAGAATTAGAATTAATTGGTTTAATGAAAGTATTCAAGTAAAAAAATGTATTTGATTCTGTGAACGTACTAGATTGAGAGAATATATTCGATTTAGTATATGTATTCGAATTAGTGAAAGTATTTGATGGTATAAATGTATTTGATTTAGTATATGTATTACTTTGAGAAAATGCATTTGATGGTGTAAACGTATTACTTTGTGTAAATAGATTTGATTTAGTAAATGTATTTGATTTCGTTAATGTATTTGATTGTGTAAATGTTTCCGTTTTAATGTTTGACAATCCCCAGTCAATATTTTCACATCCTTCAATCGTTGTATCTCGAATTACTTCAAATTCTTCAAATTTGCTTCCTGAATATGATGCTGGAACCATAACTGTTGTTGATGGAACCTCATCAAATGCTTTTGAAAACCAAGATATTGATGGAAATGTTGGTTCGTTTTCACCATTAAAAAATATGCATTTGAGTTCTTCACAATATGCAAATGAACCCCCATAAATTGTTGTAACACTTTTACCAATATAAACTGATGCTAAACTTTCACAATTACTAAATGCAAATGTATTAATTGTTGTAACTGAATCACCAATATATGCTGAAATAAGATCGTAACATTGAATAAATGCATCTTCGGGAATTTCAGTAATGTTATCTCCTATAATAACATGTAAGGCTGTTTTTTTATTTCCATCTTCAAATTCATATTCACTATTTATTGTAAATGTCTTAGTTGTAGAATCATAGATTTGAAATGAATTCATAAAAAATATGACAATAAACAATGAAAATATTTTGATTTTGTGATTATAATTTGTTGTTAATTTATTTTCTTTTAAATGATATAATAAAAATTCAAAACCCAAAAATATTTGCCTTATAAAAAAAATAAATAGTTCAATGAAAAACAATGAAAATACCATAAAAATTATTAGCAGGTGGAAGTTAAGCAAAAGAAGTGTATGAAAAATCATGTTGACATTTTTATAAATATTACACATTTCCAATGCATATTTCTTTTTTGATGAAAAAAATTTATTATTTCCAAAGTAATAAGCACTGTTACAACAAATATAAGGCGAAGATGGTACGTCAGTCTTATGCAAACTTTTGATAATTGAGAAATTGAATTTATTTTTGATTTTAAAAAGAAGTGAAACATCGTGAATTATTGAACAATTATTTGTACCTTGAACAGTATATAATTGCATGAGATATAAATAGAAGTTATGGAATAAAAGATTGATTTATGTGCTTGAATGTTAATGAAAACCGATCGAAAATTATTTGTAATTTCTGTGAAATCAGTTTTATTGACTTTTTGAATCAAAGCTTTTTCAGTGTGGGTAATTTGGGTAAATATTTTTTGAATTTCTATTCGATACATGTATTCACATGTTTTATTTTCAAAGGCTCATTGTAGAGAGAATTACTCATGACACATCTGAAATATTTATGTTAAATTTTGCAAAGCATAAAAGAAATTCTTTTATTAGACATTTGTTTATGCATCTCATATTATACAAACGAAATTCCTTATTAAACAAAAAGGAATTGATATTAATCCTTAAAATATTTATTTAATATAATATTGATTTAGAGCAGTATTTGAGGTGGAAATATCTATAATTTCATATAACTTTTAGCTGAATCATTGGGTGTCTTTCATCTTTCGTGTTTATGAACTGACTTTGGCTTTAAAACTATTTTATTTGTTGACATAAGAAAAATTTTTTTGAAATGTAAATTGGAAATGAGAATTTAACAAAAATGAAGAAGGAGTAGTGATATTTTTGAATATTTTTTTTTACAAAAAATATTTGCTTGTTAGAGAGGTGCCCTATTTTATTTTATATGAAATGAAAAATACATCCGTGCCCCCCACACGTACCACACCACATATAAATTCTCCTTGAAGAAAACATACATCAACTCTGATGTTTTCATTCTTGAATATTACTACAAATTTGATATATGAATTATTTGCTATTTTCTACAAAGAATAATCATAAAATTATTTAAAGAAAAAGAGTATGCTATGATATATATAACATAGAATGCAATGGTTTTTGAATGATAACTTTTACAAGTTTCTTCACTGTTTCTCAAATCATGAGTTTGATTTATTTGGCTTATTTCCTAACATTTATTTGGTGTTGAATATGTAAAACAACAAACGTCAGAATAAAAATTTAATAATGTTGTTTGTATCAAAATGATTTAAATGATTATGAAAACAACCATGTTTGCAATTTTTTTCAATGTTACACATTAAAATCATCATCATCATAAAAAGTTAATGGTAATCATAACATATAAGATATACAAGTCATGGGTAAATTTTTCATAATCAATTGAGTAATCATATTTGATTTCATACCATTCAGTTCAGTTAAAATAGCAAAACCAATGCAAATAATTATTTCATGAAAATAGCCTGGAAAATAAGTACGAATTCCAAGAGAAAAATACGCCCATATAAGTTACATGAATAAACCAATTTAGTGATGTTTTTAGTGGATTAACTAGTCAGTTTCTTATTAATTAAATTAACGATTTCTATGTGACCTTTTGCAGATGCTTTCATAAGTGCTGTCCGAAATATTTTAAGCAATTTCCAAATATTCTTTTGAAATAAGAAATTATTGAAATAAAATCCAAATAAAACAAATAAATATCTTTAGCATTAAAATCAATTCCTTCTTGTTCAAGAAGTAATTTAACGATTTCTATGTGACCTTTTTCAGATGCCAAAATAAGTGCTGTATAAAATATTTGGATTAATTTCCAAATATTATTTTGAAATAAAAAGGTATTAAAATAAAATTCAAATAAAACAAATAAATATCTTCAGCATTAATATTAATTCCTTCTTGTTCTAAAACATATTTAACAAGTTCGTTATTTCCTGAATCTGTAGCAAATGGTAAAATATCTTTAGGAACTAAATTTTCTTTAAGAAAATGCTTAACGAGATAAAGATTTCCTGTTCTTGCTATCTCCAAAATAATATATTTCTTAATTTTCAATCCATTTTCCTGTAAAAAGGTAAAAATTTCAGTATTCCAAAAAATACTTAGCAAATCTAAATTTTGTTTATTTTTTATATCATCCAATTTGTTATCATAAAGATAATAAAAGATATTATTTCTATGGAACGCAATTGCTGCTTGATATGCTTTTTTAAATGACGAATGATTTTGCTCACATAAATGAATAATTTCTTCATTTCCACCTGCAACTGCATATTTACCTGTTTTTTTTTACTTTTGAATTATTCATAAGTAAATATTTAAAACATTTAACTGATCCAAAAAATGCTGCATAATCAATTAGTGAAACATTTTCTTGATTAATAAATGAACATCTTTCATAAATTGATGGTTTAATTGTTTGATTAAAATCAAAATTTGTTTGTGATGATATTTCTTGAAGTTTTTCTATTTCATCATTTCGGATTATTTTAGCAATTTCTTTTGGACTGTGTCCTTCTTCAATATATTTCTTATGAAGTTCCCAATCATTCTTCGATAGTTTTTCATAATACTTAAAAATTGTGTAAAAAGAATCATTCATTTCTTTTTGAATTTCTTCTTGCGACATATAGTGAGCAAAATATGGATTTAACCTGTCTTTTATTATTTTTAAATCAATAAGATTTTGCTCATACATTTTCAAAATTGGATAATTTGCTTCTTCATAATAACTTGAATGAAAGCCAGTAAAAACTTCAAAAATTTGTGGTTTGATTTTATTAGTTTCTTGAAATTTTTCAATTTCTTTCATAAAATTTAAATATATATCGAAATCGCTTTCTGGGATAATAATACAACTAGAAATAAATTGGCTTATAAGCATATTAAAAGAACATGGAAAGTCATAATCAAATACTGCAATCAATGATTGGGCTGATTGATAAATGTTCTCTTTATTTAAACCAAAAATAATTTTTTGAACATATTCAACAATTTGCATTTCTTTCGTTTTTTCCATTGAAGAAGAATTAGTGTCACTTTTGATTTGTCCTGTACGGAAATTCTCAAAAATCTATTTCGATGTAAACTATTCAATCACATTCCAACCCACTCTTGTGATTGTGATCGAATTTCACTGAAAAAGTGTACACAACAGTGTCACTTTTGATTTGCATGCAAAAGGGTTCTGTGAATGTAAATAAAAAACATAATTGAAATTTTCATCTGAAAATAGCATATTACATTTGTTATTAATGTAACTAATAATAATAGATCAGGTTTAATTTAGAAGTTCATCAAATGATAATCGTAAAAACACATTTAAGCAAATCTAAACATTTAATATATTAATTTGTGATAAATCTTGAAGAAAATCAAATATGTAATTCATGTAATTGAATCTAAAATGTATACATTTATTCACAATTCATTTTAAGCTTGAATGCTCTAAATCTATGGTTCAAGCTTGCGCAACAGTGTATCTGCCCTTGTGAGTATATTCCGCCAAAATCAGGATTATCTTCGATGTAGAATAGCCTTCCAACTCTCGAGTGCACCATCGCCATTGCGCACATCATGCATGGCTCATAATAGCAATACACATCGAGACCATTACATAGGTATGAATTGTTTTCTATGGTGTAACGAGATGTGTTACCAAGAGCCCGAATCATTCCGTGATTAATATTACCAATACAATTTGTGCAATCAGAAATATCTTCACATATTATTTCTGTTGAGTCCGGCTTTTTGATAATTATTGACTTGTTAGTGATGACCTTCGAGAGGATTATTGAGTGATCAGAAATTGGATCGATTGGAAGTTGTGGTGATGTGATTACATTGTTCATTGGCCAAAATATAACACATTCATCACGTTGTTTCACTGAACGTGGAACCCAAAGTGGAAGCTTGACAACATGAAGCTCAGATGTGATACCTAATTCTTGGAGTTTTTGGAGAATTTCATCATGATTATCATTGGTATAACTTACAATTACATCTGAAGTATCACCAATGTGTCTAACTCTTTTGATGTCACGACGCTTTTCAATAATAAAAGAAGTGGTAATAATTCCTGTTAATTTGACTGGAACTTGAACATAAAGACCATCAAAAAACTGCATTGGAGCTTCAATATCTTTGTCTATGATTTCAATAAGTGATGCATCAGGAGGAATTGTGGCTGTAGTTTTAGGCTGTTGCATTTCCCTGATACCAAACAAAGATTGTCAAAAAGTGAAAAAATTGAATGGAATAAAGTTAAGAAATCACGAACGATATGATTACGTTTTCTTCTGCTTTAGAACGTTCAAATAAAATCGTCTGTTTTTCCATGGAACAGGCTTTAGATTTCCTAATACTTCCACTTGTACAATCTACTTCAGAACAAGATCCAATTAATGTTGAATTAATTCAATCAATTTGTAGTAAAGGCCTTGATGAATGTCCGCCTGAAGATCGTGTAATCGCCTGGCTTGTTTTATCAGGAATTTATCCGAAGCAACCAGAAGACTGGCCAGATGTCAAAACTATGAGAATAGCACAATACAAAGATTTTATCTCTTTATTCGAAATGGAAGGCTATGAAAAGCGTATTATACCCAACACTACCGATCTGTTTGATTATGGAATACCCAAATCCGATCTTATGGAAATTATTCATGGAGATGTCATTCGAACATCACATCATATTATCTTTCTTCCATATCCCGATCGCACCATCAAATCTGAAGATCCTGAAGATATACTCCTTCCATATCATGAACAAATGCGTCGACTTGAACGAATTCTCTATATCTTTGCCTGTGTCAATCCAACACTTTCATATGTTCAAGGGTTCAATGAGATCTGTTGTGTCATTTATTATGCTTTTTCTCTTGGTCTTCCCTATTTTGCTGGTGATTTTCTTGCCATGGAAGCATTTGTTTTTTATACATTTCAACAACTTTTTGCTGTTACACAAATCAGTGAACTCTTTACAACACAAGATAAATCATCTTTAATCCATAATCAAATGAAGTTATTTATGGAAGTTCTTAAACGACATTTACCAAACGTAGCAAACATAATTAATGGACTTGGAATACATCCATTATGTTTTTGTTATCGATGGTTAAATTTAATGTTTGCACAAGATTATTTAATGCCAAATTTACTTATGATATGGGACGCATTATTTGCTCATTTTAATGAATTGATCGACTACGAAAAATATGTTTCCGTCGCACAAATGAAAATGATCAAAAATCAAATAGATAATAACGATTACGTAGGAACAATAACAGCGTTGCAAAGAATTGAAATTGAAGATGTAAAACTTTTGCTGGTGTATGCAAACCAGTATTGGAATGAGGATCATCAAGAAAAGAAATCAATTTTCACGGAAATTTTTAATTTTTTTAAATAAAAATTAATTAGTTTGTTGTTCATCATTTATTTTTTTAATATATTTGAAATAAAATTATTTGTGGATTTTTTATTTACAAAATATATTTTATTATGTCATATTTATTTTATTTTCTATAAATTAATGTATACTAATAAATAGCAACCAATGAATTTATTAATGAATCAAAAAAAAAAAAACTTTACATTTCTTTGTTTTTAAATATCATATGAAATGATATTGTTTATGCAATAAATTAAAAATATCTTAAAGTATTTTAATTAAAAAGGCATTTATATAAGAAAACGTTTTTTAGATATAAATATAAATCAAATAATGGTATAAGTTCATTCTTTGACTTTTTTGCAAAATTTAATGTAACAAATATATAATTTAATAGCTATTAGTTACAGTTGATTTCAAAAACATTTTTTGAGATGCAGAAATATTTAAATATTTAAATGTTAACATTGTTGTCAAACATGAAAATAAATTATTTATTTAATAAAAAGTAATTATTTAACAAAATGTTTTTAAATCTCTTTGACACACACAAGCAATTGTCATTAGTTTGTTCACAATTTCCTGCAAAATCTCTTTCGATATCTTTTAATTAAAAACATTTGAAGTTTATAAGCTTTTAATTAATGAAAACACAATTTTACACATTTTCTTCTTCCTGCTGTATCTGCTGCTGTTGTCTTTGTGGCAAAATTCTTTCTTTAATTTCATTCACAAATTCCTTTTTTACGAAATTCCGAAACACAATTACACATATCACAATTACCAAAAACAGGATCAATGATATCAACACAATGTACGTAAACTTTGAAACATTCTCATATGTATTAACCTCAACAGTGAATTGATCAGGTTCACTGTCCGTCGTAAACCATTGAATTGTATGTAAACCGCTTCGCTCAGAATCCTCCTTTACGTAAACGTACACCGCTGTTCCATCGTCATCGATGCCACTTTTTGCAATAAACATCAGTTTTTTATCGTTGTCTTGTTGGTTTATGGTGTACTTTGGCCGCGTCATTTTATCGTCGTTATCTTTGTTGATTATGAAAGTGACCAACTTATTACCGTTATTAATATTTAATGTTGAATTAATAACAATGTATTTACTATTAACATTTGTTAAGTTAATTAACAAATATAACGAATTAATTGGGCTAACTTGGAATGTGTAAAATTGATTTTTAGTAAGTTCCAAAATTGGAATTTGACAATTAATTCCAGTAAACTTTGGATTACATTTACATATTCCATTCCTTATACATTTGCCATTATTATTACATTGGTTGATACACATTTTACTTTTCATATGTTCAAATGATTTCATCCCAAATAATGGAAATGGCCCATTAACAACTATGGAATAATTAATTGTCGCTTGCGATGGAAATCGATTCGAGTAAATGTGAATTGTATATGTACCTTTGACAACGTCTTCTTTCGGAATTACGATCTTTTCGATGGTCGATATGCTGTCTTCAATGTTATTAGCATACATATTCCCATAGATGACGTCGTGATTTGGTGTCTCAATGAGTAGATCTAAATCTGCAAAAAGTCCGTTTTCGAAATATGGATCATTCCAACTAATGGTTACGCGTAAATCACGTAACGGATTTGATGTGTCAATGTGGATTTGATAAGTGTGATGTTGTATGGTTTCAATTGTGGTGGAATTAAAATATATGCCACTTTCATTAATGGGCGGATATTGATATGAATCATCAAGAACTATGACATTGGCAAGATTTGGGACACCAAAGCCACTGTTATAATTGGGTGATGTAGATGCATTATTGAGATACTCGGAAGATTGAATGATAAAAGCTTTGAGAAGATGTGAATGTGAGACTAGGTTAAGAGTTGTCCCGAAGTGTTTTTGATACATTTGTGGATATTTTTGTTCGATGTATTGAACAAGTAATGCTAACGCCCCTGAAACAGCTGGAGCTGAAACAGAAGTACCATATGATGATGAAATACATGTGCTATCTGAAGCAGTTATTCCGGCTTTAGATGAATATATGATTTCACCAGGAGCAACTAATTCAGGCTTAAGTAAACCTTGGGAACTTGGCCCACGGTTGGAGAAAGAAGCTAATTCAACCTTACCATCTTCGACCCGAATTGAAGAAGAAGAAAACGATATAGAAGCCTTTTCGCCGATAGGAATGTATTGGGAATAAACGGTCGAAACCGTCAAAACGACGATGTTTGAATTCATCGAGATTGTTCTATCTGTTATCACAAGTACAATTGGCTTTTCGAACTTTAAGAGCGAGAAAAACCGCTCTTGATAAGCACCATCACTTTCAAAAAAGAGTATTTGGTTATTTACATCGGACGTATTATACAAATTTGTTGTATCTGTAATGATCAAATCCGTATAAGAAAGCATAGGGTCACTTTTCATTAATGTAAATACATTAGAACTTGAAACAGGAATTTTATATTCCCCAACTTCTATGTATGTTTGACGATAATTACTGTCTTCAACACTAGCACTCCATGGTTGAGTTGAAGCTCCAACAGTCAATGCGTTCTTGTTGCCTGCTGGAAATACGTTTAAAACATTTAAAGCTTTCCCATCATTACCAGATGCACAAACCCATAAAACGTCTTCATAACAACTGTTAACTTCACCAAACAACTGTAAAAGCGTTGTGTCAGGATTTACTATTCCCCAACTACACGAAATTATTCTTGAATTAATTAATGTTGAGTTCTCTGCAGCAGCGGATAATAGATCTGGGTAAAATATCATTGTTCCCCAATCATCGTATGCTATATCTATTACGCTAAGTTTTGATTCTGGTGCATGTCCATGATAAAGATTTATTGCAATATCAGATTGAGTACTCCCACTAATAATCCCACCTGTAGATGTTCCGTGGCCAGCGTTTTTATCGAGGCCATCGGCAATTGTGGCGTATTTATAGATTTTCCTGTGTTTTGGGTTAACTTCGTTGTAAACCACTGAATTTTTCGAGTCGCGAAAGAAAACGTGATCAACATCAACGCCGCTATCGATAAGGGTAACAACAACACCAGATCCATCAAGGCCTCTGTTGTTTTGGAGCTGGTTCGATTTGACAACGCCATTAAACATAAATAAATTATCATCACCTGATTGCATAAAACCGGACGTCCAACGATTAAATGGTGTGATTTCTGGAATGCTTGTGTAGGATAATACTTTAGGATTTGTTAAAAGACTTGTTTCATTTTTTGTGGTAAATGTGAAATAATTACCAAAAAAGTTTTTTGCTTCTGGTTCTGTAGAAAATGATGGATCTGCATAAACAATGTAAGTATTTTCGAGTGATGCTAATATTTTTTTATCTGATGATTCTTTTGTTGATTTATTTAATAATATTCGACTTTTCTGAAAATTGCTTAATTTTTTTAATGAGAATTGATCCAAATATAACCTGAAACTGCAAAATGTTAAGATATCTCTTGGTTTAATTGAAAAACCATATTGTTCGGAAAATGAATCGATTGTTAAATTTGTAGGAATATTTATAATATACCATCCTTCATCTTCGAATGACGAAACAGCACAATCTTGAATGATAAATACCGAAAAGAGTGCTGTAATCATCAGGTCGTTCGAAAGATTTTAACACAACTCAGGGCGCCCCACAGAAAGCGTTTCACGTTCTGGATGCATCGAAAAAAAATATTGATATTGAGATAATTTTTACTTCAATCAAATGTTGGTAAAACATATTGTAAACCAAAATCATATTAAAATTAATCACAAAGATGTTTCCTGAATAACAGTGTGGCAAAATTCGAGAAAACCGTAGAGAACGAACGTTCAGATAAAAAAAATGACGTAAGTTTTCATAACATTAACCGATGTTTCGAATTTTTGAGTGTATCAGCATTCAATTATTTTTTCGTAAGATGTAAAATACTCAAAAAGTCATACGATGATCAAACACAAACAATTGATTCGGTGATCGGATCTAAAAGTGCATAAATATCACAATCTTAAAATATTACATAATGGCGAACATGCGATCGTTTGTTTCGTAAGAAAAATCAACGCAAATGTTAGAAAGTTATTACTAATGAAATTTTTATTTTCTAATTATTACTTTACAAATTACTTTGGTTTCTCTTCAGCTGGCTTTTTCTTTCTTAATCCAGTATCAATTTTTCCATGTTCAAATTTAGTAAATCTCTTCATCTTGAAGGTTTCCTTGAGAGGAGGCTCTGTTTCTTTCTTTTTAGTGTGACCTAATGAAGCAGCTGTTGGTCTTAATGGATCAATTTTCTTTCTTGGATGCTTTTTAGCGTCTTTTTGTGAGTTTTCAAGTTTTTTCATTTCTCTTTCATGTTGTTCATTTCTTCTTTCAATGATTGCATTTGATCGTAAGAATGGGTCCGTTTTTTGATCAATATCATGAGTGGACATCCCATATACATAATTGGGATCAATTTCACTCGGAAGTGGTTTTGCTTTGTAAGTTTTGTGAACAAGTTTAACTTGTCCTTTCCGTTTCTTATTTACTTCTAAATTATGTTTTTTTGTTTCCGCGATACGGTTATCCCACCCTTGTAGAACATCTTTCATGTCCTCGTGTTTGCCATATGTTATTCCATAAACAATATCTTTCTGCTCGGGTTTTTTTGACATTCTCTAAAGAGAAATATGTGGAAAAGTGTCGAATAACGTATTTTTATCATTTTCAACACATAACAATTGTTTAAAATAATCAGTAATCATATTTAGCGTAATCTTAATATTCTTTATTTCTGTCAATTTAATCTTTCTTAAAAAATGTGAAATTTAAGTTTTTTCAAAAAATTAATAATTACAAAATTTTACAGAAGAAAGATATGAAAATGATAAAAAACATTAGATTTATTCACCAATAATTTCACTGATAATTTTGATGATTTTTTCTATATCAATGTTATACTTTTTATCTGTTGAAGGATAACATGAGAAATCGTTACACGCATTATTACATTTTTGTGTCCTATAGTAGCTAATGTTTAAGCTATCTGCAACGTTTTTGAACCAAGGATTGCATGCATAATCCGCATGAGAAACATCAATCACAGCTGATTTAGCAGATCCGAGCCAAGCCATATGGATCAAGCTGCTAATGTGATCACCAATCAATATCTGTGATTCGCTTGTTTGATGAATGATTTCTTGAATATTTCCAGATTGAGATAATTCAACAATTTCACAATCGGCAAATTTTTGTTTGATTGGATCATAGATGGCTGGATACAATGTGTCTGTAATTATTATCTTCTTCTTTTTAGTCTGATCTAACCCAATTTTCTGTCGAAGAAGAGGAACATCATCGATGAAACCGTTTAGGGCGTCCTGAATTTGATTTGAATTAACTCTGTCTGAATATGTTGATGTCATCAAAAGTGTCTCGAAGCACATAATGTCATCAAGTTTAACAGGGGCATTAGGTGAAAGAAACTTAAGAACTTGATTTGCGTTATCTGGAATCGTTTTCCGGAAAACAATAAGGACTTTATCTGGATTTGGTTCATTTCGAACAACTGATTTCGTTAGAGGAATCAAAGAAACAAGAACAGTTTTCCATGCTTCGGTTGGAAATGGAGCAACAAGGAAACATGTTTTCATTGTATGTTTGACCTTTTTGTGATCCAAATATCCATTGAGAATAGGCCATCTAAGCATTTCAAAGCGGAAATTATCATTATCAAAAGGAACAGAAGGTCTATCACCATAAATAGGGATGAAATAAAGAAACTTCTCATATTCAAGACAAACATCATGAAATTTGGCATGATCTGTCCCAGGGTGATCACTTGTGCTATATTCAGGCTTTTTGAGAACAACATCCTTAAGGTCTTTTGTTATGGATTGTTGCTTGTTGTGAAGACATTGTGTGGTAATCTTTGATTGACCTGCAAATGTATGTTCAACAGTAAAACTTATCCTGTGATCATCTCTAGCAACATTCTTAATTTGATCGCCAGAGTACCTCATCACTACAGGATCTGTTTCAACTTTAATAGAAATGAAATGTGGCAAATATTCTGGTGGATATTCAATGGATTGCTGTGCTTCAAATACAAAATCTATTTCTCCGCCTCTGTCTTCAATGTTCGTAAGATTTAATGAGTGACAATCAATTGAATCAAGTTTTGATGGAAAAGGTGGCAGCAAAGGTCCTTTATCTAAAGTTGCCATTATAACATAAAGTCCTAGGCATACTATAGTTAAAAGAATAATTACAATGTTTGTTCTTTGCTTTCTTCGCTGTTTTCCTTTTTCGCTTATCATGAATTGTGATGTAAAAAGATAAAATGTTGTACAAACTTAACATTGTTATTTATCTTCATCAATTTCAGATCAAAAGTTTCTAATCAGCCAGCGTTGCAAATTTTAAAGTTGATATACAAATTAAAATTAATGTATTTGAAATCATCAAATTGTTTTAATAATTTACTAATTTATCAAAAAATAAAGGTAGAAAAAAGTGATAATATGTTATGATTTTAATATTTTAAGTTAACAAAACTTTGTTTAAATTTATTTTTTTTTTAATATAATTTGAATATGTTTTAAAGATATATAAATAACAAAAACATTTATACACGAGAAAAACATAAACAATATTCTCACTTATAAACAATATTCAAAACAAAAAATAATTTTCTTCCAACATTAATTTGTTGATTTATTATTATTCACGTATTTAATGTTTGAACTAAGATCTTTTGGATGTCCTTCTTACAAAAGAAACGATCAAATATAGAGAACAGAATTATTGCTACAACACATATAGCAGAAAGTGTCCACCCTATTATTTCACTAACTCTGTTCGATGTTCCTTGGTTCAAATCAATTAAACCGCGTTTCTCAAAGAAATTTTTGAGAACATCGGCAAGACGATAGCCACCAAGAGCAAATTGCATGTGACAAACATCTCGCGCTTTGAGAAGGTAATCTTGAGACGGCACGTGGTTCATGCTTACATTATATGCATATTTTCGAGCCACCGCATAGCTTTCTCGAACCCATGAATATGGATCTGTTTTTGATAATTCATCTTGAAGTTCTGATCTCGGGTATTTTTGAAGAATTTCTGAAACATTATGCTCAAAATCAACTATTGGTAGGTACGTTTGATGTGAGAGTCCAGCACTATCCCAAAGTTTGTGAACATTGGCTGCCGCATCACCAAGATTTGAACGATCGAGATAATATGAGTTACCACCACGATCACTTGTAGGGAACCTTTCACTAAATAATGCAATGCTATGAACTGGACAATGTGAATCACCAATAAAATGAATAAGACATCGAATAGCAAAAGAAAGTGCCCATGGTGAAACTGTAGATGGGTTATTGATGGTTTCAATGCAGTCTCTGATTACGTTTGATACATTATAAGTTTCTGGAGGTATTTGAAGTACTGACATATCAGTTGCATTAATAAAAGGTTCATTAGCAAAATGCCAATTAGACATAACATAAACTCTCCTTTGAATACCTTTGATATCGTCCTGCCAAGATGATATATCAATAATATTTCCTTCTTCGCCTGGCCATAAATTTAAAAGATCTGTAATCCATTGATTTTGTTCCTTTGTTAACTCTAATTGTGCAATCCTAGCAGTTGACCTGTGGCCAGAATCCCACCATTCAAATGTTAGTTTCGCCAAGAACAAAAGAAACATTGCTTGGGCTTTGTAAACCGACATATTTCCACACAAACGTCGGTTCATGTAAACGGTCGATTTATTTCAATAAGCTTGTTTAAGCATGGCAACAGACTTAGTTAAAATGGCAACAAACTTAGTTAAAAATGAATAATAAGATATTTGCAACATTCCATCAAGATCGAACCTTGGTACTACCCATTTACACATTTCCAATATTTTTTATATATCTTCATTGTAAATTTTTTAGTTTATTATTATCCATGATGATAAATTTTACTTTGAAGTAAACTCTTCACCAATTTTCCTGAATTTAATTTTTTGTTCATATCAAAAATCTATGAATTATTGTATTTCTTGGTTTTCAATTTTTTGATTAATTAACTTAAATTTAACAATTTCTATATGACCATTTTGAGATGCATAAATAAGTGCTGTTTTAAATTATTTTAATAATTTTCAAATATTTTTTAAAAATATAAAATTACTAAAATAAATTTCAAATAAATATCTTTTTCATTAATATCAATTCCTTTTTGTTCAAGAAGTAAATGAACTATTTCTTTATTACCTTTTTTAATGCTTCGATTTTTAGTAAACTCTTTCATTACCACATGAAATCCTAAAAATATGGCAAGCATGTATGCAAAAAAATGGAAGCAGATTTTTTAAAAAGTGGCCACAAAAAACTCTATCGGAGTGGTTATTACATAATCACAAAAGTTGTTTTTCTTATATAATATTTCTTTAATTGATAATGTTGTAAATTTTTTACATGCAATAATTTGCGAACTGATCTATATGTATGACAAGACAAAATCAATATATATGTATATTATACAAAATACAAATAGAATAACAGGAAAACAACAAATAAAATTGGTTTTTATAATTTTTTCTACAAAGGAAAACTTTACAACAGAAATTGAACTTCGTTTTCTGAAGCAGAAAATGAGTCATATGTTATTAAATTTAACTTTTATAAAATTGTGATGGATCTCATTAATTTCTTTTTCTTCTGGCAGATGATGTAACTTATTAAGTTATTATTAAATATGAAACGTCTTTGGAACGCTTGTAGATTATCATTATAATTGATACTATAAAACAGCAAATTATCCAAAGTCACGTTTTCATGAACTATTTTGGTCGACATTTTTTACAGGTCACTTTATAACATTATTTTTACATGTTCTTCCATGAGTATATTTATTCAAAAGTAAAATATTACGATGTATTTTGTGAATTTGATGACTTTCAGTAGTTTGTGTGCTGATGTTAACTTTTGTTTTGAAATTTTCCTTTTTATTGTCTTCTTTATACACTTGAATTTCAAGTTGGCTTTGTTCATCTGTAAAACTACTTTCAGTATTTATCGAAAGCCAAGAAGTAGCATTCAGAGAAGAAGATTCTGAATTAGAATTTTCTTTTGTACCTTTTTCACGAAGTAAATTTTCTATTATGTTATAACCTTTTTGTTGTGCGATTTGAATTGCTGTATAAAATTACGAAAATAAATTATAAGTTATTAAAACATATTCCAAATTATTAAAACATATCCAAAATTATTCAAATAAAAATTTTTTTTAACATCAATTCCTTCTTTATCTAAAAGTAATTTTACTATTTCTATATTATTATTTCTAACTGCTATATGAAGTGCTGTCTCAAATTATTAAAACATATATAAAATTATTAAAGCATATTCCAAATTATTCAAATGAATAGTTTTTGCATTAACATCAATTCCTTTATCTAAAAGTAATTTTACTATTTCTATATTTTTATTTTTAACTGCTATATGAAGTGCTGTCTCAAATTATTAAAACATATTCTAAACTATTAGAACATATTATAAATTATTAAAACATATTTTAAATTATTAAAACATATTCCAAATTATTAAAACATTTATCAAATTATTAAAACATATATCAAATTATTAAAACATATCCTAAATTATTAAAACATGTTTCAAATTATTAAAACATATATTAAATTATTCAAATGAATAGTTTTTGCATTAACATCAATTCCTTTATCTAAAAGTAATTTTACTATTTCTATATTTTTATTTCTAACTGCTATATGAAGTGCTGTCTCAAATTATTAAAACATATTCTAAACTATTAGAACATATTATAAATTATTAAAACATATTTTAAATTATTAAAACATGTTTCAAATTATTAAAACATTTATCAAATTATTAAAACATATATTAAATTATTCAAATGAATATATTTTGCATTAACATCAATTCCTTTATCTAAAAGTAATTTTACTATTTCTATATTTTTATTTCTAACTGCTATATGAAGTGCTGTCTCAAATTATTAAAACATATTCTAAACTATTAGAACATATTATAAATTATTAAAACATATTTTAAATTATTAAAACATGTTTCAAATTATTAAAACATATTCCAAATTATTAAAACATATAAAAAATTATTAAAACATATTACAAATTATTAAAACATATTTTAAATTATTCAAATGAATATATTTTGCATTAACATCAATTCCTTCTTTATCTAAAAGTAATTTTACTATTTCTATATTATTATTTCTAACTGCTATATGAAGTGCTGTCTCAAATTATTAAAACATATATAAAATTATTAAAGCATATTCCAAATTATTCAAATGAATAGTTTTTGCATTAACATCAATTCCTTTATCTAAAAGTAATTTTACTATTTCTATATTTTTATTTTTAACTGCTATATGAAGTGCTGTCTCAAATTATTAAAACATATTCTAAACTATTAGAACATATTATAAATTATTAAAACATATTTTAAATTATTAAAACATATTTTAAATTATTAAAACATATTCCAAATTATTAAAACATATTTTAAATTATTAAAACATGTTTCAAATTATTAAAACATATATTAAATTATTCAAATGAATATATTTTGCATTAACATCAATTCCTTCTTTATCTAAAAGTAATTTTACTATTTCTATATTTTTATTTCTAACTGCTATATGAAGTGCTGTTTCAAATTATTAAAACATATTCTAAACTATTAGAACATATTATAAATTATTAAAACATATTATAAATTATTAAAACATGTTTCAAATTATTAAAACATTTATCAAATTATTAAAACATATTTCAAATTATTCAAATGAATATATTTTGCATTAACATCAATTCCTTCTTTATCTAAAAGTAATTTTACTATTTCTATATTTTTATTTCTAACTGCTATATGAAGTGCTGTTTCAAATTATTAAAACATATTCTAAACTATTAGAACATATTATAAATTATTAAAACATATTATAAATTATTAAAACATATTTTAAATTATTAAAACATATTTTAAATTATTAAAACATGTTTCAAATTATTAAAACATTTATCAAATTATTAAAACATATTTCAAATTATTCAAATGAATAGTTTTTGCATTAACATCAATTCCTTCTTTATCTAAAAGTAATTTTACTATTTCTATATTTTTATTTCTAACTGCTATATGAAGTGCTGTTTCAAATTATTAAAACATATTACAAATTATTAAAACATATTCCAAATTATTAAAACATATTCCAAATTATTAAAACATATATCAAATTACTAAAACATATATCAAATTATTAAAACATATCCTAAATTATTCAAATGAATAGTTTTTGCATTAACATCAATTCCTTTTCGCTCTAAAACATATTTCACAAGTTCAACGTTTCTTGATTTTGAAGCAAATGGCAAAATATCTTTTGGAATTTGATTATTTTGAAGGAAATATTTAACAAGATACAAATTTCCATTTCTTGCTGATGCATTTATATCATCAACATTAACATTCATACCTTTTTCTTCTAAAAATGATAAAATTTCATAATTATCTTTTTTAATACAAAAACATATTAAATCATTTGAATTATATTTAGACATTTGGAATTGATTGCGTTTTTTCTAATTTATTTTCATAGATATATTTAAATATATCATTTTGATGGAATTCAATTGCTGTTTCATATGCACCTTCAAATGACGAATTATTTTGCTGACATAAATGAACTATTTCTATATTTCCACCTGCAACAGCATATTTACCTGTGTTTTCTAATTTAGCACCATTCATAAGTAAATATTTAAAACATTTAACTGATCCAAAAAATGCTGCATAATCAATTAATGTAACATTTTCTTTATTAATGAATGAACATCTTTCATAAAGTGATGGCTCAATTTTTTGATCGAAATTAAATATATTTTGTGATGATATTTCTTGAAGTTTTTCGATTTCATCATTTCGAATTATTTTTGCAATTTCATTCGGATTATGTCCTTCTTTAATTAATTTCTTATGAAGCTCCCAATCATTCTTTGATAATTTTTCATAATTTATGAAAAGAATATCTTCAAAGCCATATTGGCTTCTATTAGTTTGTTTTTTGTTTTCTTCTTCTGTTTTACAATGCGCAAAATATAATGATTGAATTTTTTTGGTGATATTTAAATCAATTAAATTTTGTTCAATCATTTGTGCTATCACATAATAAGATTCTTGTGTACTGATTCCAGAAATATACTTAATAAAAATCGAAATTAGATTACCGATATTTTGATTAATTTCATCATCTTCTTTTTGAAGTGTTTTTACAAAATTTAAGTAGATATCAAATGTATTTCTTTGTGATGAAAATGAATTAAATACTAATTTGCATGCAATAATATTAAATGTGTTGGGAAGATTTGAATCGAATATTTTCACTGTGTCTTGAACCGTTGCCAGAAAATTTTCTTGGGTTAAACCGAATATAAGCCTTTCAAGTTCAATCAATTTTGAGATAGATAGGATTGAATGTTTGGGATTATTATAATTTGGCGTTTTACCGCAATCATCATGCATCTTAAATTATGTACATCGGTTAATTCAGAATTATATCTGAAATCTTTTCTCACATCACAATTCATACTACAAACACAAAAGTGCTACTATTTGCGAAAAGAATAAGGGTCGGTTTTGATCGGTATGCATTGTAAAACGATGTTCTAAATATAACATCAATTGGGATATCATTGTTAGTTTTTGGTGGAGTATTTGTCACACCATTATTAATTTGTGCTAAAAAATTGTTGTATCAAATTGTGGAACACGATACGGTATAATTGGATGGTTTTTGATCGTATTATCATTCCAGGTTTGAATACAACCGCTTGGGTGACGATACGGGTTTATTGAATGATTTTGTAATTTACGATTGGTTCTAACAAAATGAATGACATACGAGACTGATAGCTAACAGCCATATCAAAATTAGTATGTTTAATTCAATAATGACACCAAAAAATTGACAAATTTAATCATTTCGTCATTATTAATTTTGAATAATGCTACTCAAAAATTTATAGGTCAACCCATAGATCATAAATTACATTATTACTTGTAATTATAATAATCAAAATTGGAGGAATTAAAACATTCCCCGATAGTTTTAAACAGATGTATTTGAAAAAAGTCGATCATTTTTATCTCAAAAATCACATAAACTATTGAATTCAAAATCAATATTGAAATATAATGAAACAATGTTTTTAAATATTACATATCTAGATATGTTATATACTCATATTATATTAAAACTTTTTATTAAGGAAATGTCGTCAGGCTTGCACCACTAACGTTTTTTGACTATGCATAGCTGTTTGCACCCTAATTAGCTTATCAACATGGAGCATCCCTTTGCTTATGTGGAAAAGAAATGAAAGAAATTTCAAAAGTATATAAATGCATGACAAAATAAATACAACCTTGATATAAAAATGTTCATAACCAAAAAGAAGGCCTGAAAACAAATAATCTTATGAAATAATTTGATTGACGTATTGGTGTTCATAGCTATTTCTAGGATAGTTAAAAAATAATAAAAATAAAATATTTTGTTTCTTCTAAATCAAAGGAAAAAATCAGAAACACATTCCTTAACAAATTAGTTTTTGTTTATTAATTTTTAACTTAAACATTATTTTAAAAAGTATTTTTATCACCAAAAATATCATTAAAATTATTTTTTACTTGAGAAGGAAATACATCGGCAAGCAAAACTCAATAAAAACCAATTACATCTTTCATTTTTTCTGCTTGTTCCTTTGTCCACACCTTGAAAGGGTGGGCCTCTGTATTAAACACGTATTCAGCCGTTGGTATCAATTCCGACGAGCTAAAAATCAAATACAAATATTTGAAAGTTTCTGCCAAGAAATAAGAATCCATAGTATCGCCATGACTTGGGTTTGGCGAATCGACACCAAACACATTTGTGTAACCATTTTCGACCCTGCAAGATTTCTCGATGCTCTTATATATTTCCCACGCATAATCTCTATACTTTTGTAGCCCAGTGAATCTATACAACACAAATAATGATTCAACTGTTTCAGGTCTTAATAAATATTCTGATTTACATGAATGAACGCCTCCTTTCCCATCAAAAGATACGCATTCAGGCATCAAACCAGAAGGTTGCATAGTGTATAACTTATAATATGTTGTCGCTAATTCATCAGCGATTTTCATATGTTCCGCAATCTTCGGATTCTTTTTAACTGCGCCAATCGCTAACATTCCTGCTACAAATGTAACAAGATGTGTTATTGAGTTACGTTTCGTTTCGCCCTGTAATCGTGCAACCCATGTATGCTTACCATCAGTGGTTAAAAGTTTATTCTCGATATCTTTGGTGGTCAAAAGATATTTGTCTAAGAATTTGGTTTGCGTTCCATTTGTCAACAAATAAAGTTTGATAAGATATTCATAAAACGAATCAGATGAACAATCAATGCCTTTGTAACTACTTCGTGAACTACCATCACGTACCCCAAGCATTTCAGGATAGAGACCTTGGTTCGGATATTTGCCGAAAATGGTCTTATAAATACGATTTGCAACTTCGGCATATTTCCGATTTCCGGTGTGCATCGAAAGTGTATAGAACTCGAGTTGTATCGTTCCAACATCAGCTAAATAATTGGAGTCGCCGCCATGAGGTGAGCCCTGATACTTATCACCATTGCGATGGATTGACACTAAGTTGCTAAAAAGCCCAGTTTGAGGATTAAATACTGGTAATAAGGCATCGGCTAATTGGGTCACCTTATCGAGAAACATTTTATCACCTGTTAGTTCGTATGCACTAATGAGACCGCCAATATGTCGAATGTTGATCTCAAAAACTGAGTATGAACCTGACATGGAAAAACTATTGGCAACCCAATCTCGAGCTTGCTTAAATTCATCATCAAGCCCCATGATTAAAAGAGTGTCAAGGGAATCTGTAATGGATAAACCGCCACTGTATACATTTTGGCCGCGTTTGGAATTTGGTTTTAGAAAATCATAGCCCCACGCATAATTCTTATAGCTGTTCCAGGCAAATAAGAAGGAGTCACGAACAGCTTTTTGCTTTTCAACATCAGCTGTAAGTTTAGGGAAATCATGAACATAAAGTTGATTATGAAGATGGTTTTTTTGATCACTATCTTGTTTGTTGTTAATTTCCTGTTTAACTTCTGTCTTTTGATTGACTTGTGAGTCTTGTTGGTTTTGCTTATTTTCGGTGTCTGGTTTAATTTCTGTGTCTTGTTTGGTTTCGATTTGATCTCTTTGCGGGGTGTTTGCTGTAGAAGTTTGACTTACTTCAGTAATACTTTTGACCGGTATTGATTGTTTCGAAAAATAAAAAAATAAACCAGTACAAATGGCCACGAGGTATATAACAGTAAAGAGTGTTAAGAAGGGAAGATGCTGTGGCGTCCGATTTCTTTGAAGCATATGCAGGTGAAGTGATAATTCAGAATTTTACACGGTTGGCTGGTGGCCTTTTTTGTGATATTTAGTAAATCATTTAAGTGTGAGTAAACTTTTCAAATTTTTGGGCAAAACAGGTTTGAATACAAATAAAATTACAACCTAGAATCAAGATGACTCATCATTAAAACATATTTTAATTTATGTTGTTATATAACAATACTCGGATTTAGTGTACCCGCACTTTTGCCGATAGTGTACACTGCAGCAAACGGAAGAAAAAATAAAAGAAGCAAAATAAATGCATTTCGTGATCAATTTGGAGGAGGCTTATCTAATTCATGTAAATCCGTTGTATAAATTCATTTATAATGTATTATTATAATTCGTTCTCCATGGCAAACACATAATCAATTTCAATTCACTAATACTGTTATTTTTTCACAGACGATACATAACCACGGAAACCGTTTATCTGGGCTCTGAAATGCACATGTGCGCCATCGGCATTGAAAAATTGAATTAAATTTAATTGTGGTAACACAATTACCTCCAAAGTTCAGAGGTCAGATAATTGTCCAAACATAACTTTTTTATTATAATAACTTTTTTTTAGGCGGTGGAAGATTTTTTAAAAACGATAGGTACACGAACCATTTTAATGTACACCCTATATATTGTTGTGAATCATTTACAAAAAGAAAGTTTAATGACCATCATTAATTGAATTTTATAATATCTTTAATCTTATATTGATTGCATTTCGCCAACAACCATTTTAGCAATTTTAACATTATTTTTTTCATCAGCACTCATAAGTGCTGCTTCAAATAATTTAAAAAATTTCTAAATAAAATAATCATTATGTAATATCATTTAGCATATCAATTCTCATAACATTAGCTGCAAAAAATCGTTTAAATTCAACAATGCTCGGCTCTAGGACAATTGTTCTTCTTGAGGATTTTCATTTTTCTTCAAGTTTTCAAATAAATTTATTCCTTTCTAATCTCACTTTGCAGTGTATCGGTCAATTCCTTGAGTGAAAATTTGACAATGTTTGTTTCGATGTGACGGTTATTGCGGTTTAATAACAAAAAAGCGGTTTGGCCATCCTTTCAAAAATGGGTAAATCCAAGGCTTGTGGTCGCCAAGCTGCTCGTAAGCTCCGTGTTGCACACAGAAACAACCTATGGGCAAGCAAAAAATATCGCAAGAGGCAAAGCACAACAATCTACAAGACACCATTAGAAGGTGTTGCTATGGCCTCAGGTATTGTTACCCAAAAAGTTGCTGTTGAAGCTAAGCAACCAAACTCTGCTATTCGTAAAGCTGTTCGTGTTCAACTCAAAAAGAATAGCAAAGTTATCACTGCATTTGTACCACGTGATGGTTCCCTTCGTTTGATTGATGATAACGATCGTGTGCTTGTTGCTGGTCTTGGTCGTTCCAATCGTTCTGTTGGTGATCTTCCTGGAGTTCGTTTCCAAGTTATCAAAGTTGCAGGCTTCTCCCTTCTTGCCTTGTGGCTCGGTAAGAAGGAAAAACCAAGGAGCTAAATTTGATTCATAAGTTATCGTTTTGAGATTTGTAAATCATGAAGCCTCATTATATTTCATTTTATTTGATTTTTTTCATTCTTTTGATTCTTCTGTAGGAGTGTTTATTCAGGAAAACTTGGAATTCTAAATATTATGACAAATCTAAATTTTGGATTATTTGTTGTAATGATTCTTAGGAGGAAATAGATGCTATTTCAGAGACAAATCTGGGTATTTCTATCCAATAATTATGTGCTTTCCACCCATTTGATACAATCAAACCGACTTCTGATGCCAGTTTCGATCATATGATCATATCCTGCATCACATTATTCGATTTGAATCGGTGTTTGAATGAATTGAATATTCAAATTGCGCTTTGATGAAACAAAAAATGCTACACTTCCACTTGTTAGCAACCAAGAAGAATGCACCCAGGTTGAACTTGCTGAATATCTTGCTGGATGGTCTGGTGATAAAAATCAACCTTATGTTCTTGTTTATGATGAAGCTTATTATTCATCAGGAATATTCACATATTGACAAAATGGTGATGACGTTTTCCCGATATTACGAAGATAAAAATGCTGGAATCGTATACACTACCAAAATAGATATCAAAAAAGCTCTTTATTGTATTAATTCTCTATGATATATATCTTTTCATATTACCATTATAAAATGCTTTCATAATTGCAATTCTAAATGTGAAATAATTTCAAAATATTATTTTATTACCCAATATTATGAAAACAAATATGAAATAAAGTAAGTAAATTTCTTTTTCATTAATATCAATTCCTTCTTGTTTAAGAAGTAATTTAACTATTTCTGTATATCCTTTTGCAGATGCCCAAATAAGTGCTGTATAAAATATTTTAATTAATTTCCAAATATTATTTTGAAATATCAAATTATTAAAATAAATTTTAGATAAAACAAATAAATATTTTTAGCATTAATATCAATTCCTTCTTGTTCAAGAAGTAATTTAACTATTTCTATATGACCATTTTCAGATGCCAAAATAAGTGCTGTACTAATTAATTTAAACAATTTCCAAATATTATTTTGAAATATCAAATTATTAAAATAAATTTTAGATAAAACAAATAAATATTTTTAGCATTAACATCAATTCCTTCTTGTTCAAGAAGTAATTCAACTATTTCTGTATATCCTTTTACAGATGCTATCATAAGTGCTGTTTTAAATAATATAAATAATTTCCAAATATTATTTTGAAATATTAAATTATTATAATAAATAATATATTCAGCATTAATATCAATTCCTTCTTGTTCAAGAAGCAATTTAACTATTTCTGTATAACCGTATTCTGATGCATACATAAGTGCTGTTTTAAATATTTTAAATAATTTTTGAATATTATTTTTTTATATCAAATTATCAAAATAAATATAAAATATAACAAATAAATATTTTTAGCATTAACATCAATTCCTTCTTGTTCAAGAAGCAATTTAGCTATTTCTGTATAACCATAATAAGATGCTAAAATAAGTGCTGTTTTAAATAATTTAAATAATTTCCAAATATTATTTTGAAATATAAAATTATTAAAATAAATTTTAGATAAAACAAATAAATATTTTTAGCATTAATATCAATTCCTTTATGTTCAAGAAGTAATTCAACTATTTCTATATAACCGTATTCTGATGCATAAATAAGTGCTGTATCAAATAATTTTAATAATTTTCAAATATTATTTTCAAATATAAAATTATTAAAACAAATATAAAATATAACAAATGAGTATCTTTAGCATTAATATTAATTCCTTCTTGTTCAAGAAGTAATTCAACTATTTCTATATAACCATTTGAAGATGCTAAAATAAGTGCTGTTTTAAATAATTTAAATAATTTCCAAATGTTATTTTGTAATCCGAAATTATTAAAATGAATCTTAAGCAAAACTAATAAATATTTTTAGCATTAATATTAATTCCTTCTTGTTTAAGAAGTAATTCAACTATTTCTGTGTGACCGTATTCTGATGCATAAATAAGAGCAGTTCTAAACATTTAAAATAATTCCTGATTATTATATTGAAATAAATCGGAAATATATATAACAACAATATCACTTTTTTCTTTTTCAATCATTAATTTGATGATTTCTATATTTCCATTTTTTGATGCCAACCAAAGTTCTGTTTCAAACATTTTAAATAATTTCCTAATATCATATTGAAATATAAAATTCTCATAAATCCTAAATAAAATAAATAAATATCTTTAGCAATAATATCAATTCCATTTTTCTCAAGAAGTAATTTAGCTATTTTTGTATATCCCTTTTCAAGAGCGATTATAAGAGCTGTATTAAATAATTTGAATAATTACCAAAAATTATTCTGAAATATCAAATTTTTAAAATAAATTTCAAATAAAACAAATAAATATCTTTAGCAATAATATCAATTCCTTCTTGTTCCAGGAGTAATTTAACTATTTTTGTATGACCATTTTCAGATGCTAAAATAAGTGCTGTTTTAAATAATTTTAATAATTACCAAATACTATTTTGGAACATTATAATATTGAAAGTAATCCAAAATAAAACATCTGAATAGTTTTAGCATTAATATCAATTCTTTTAATTTCAAGAATTAATTGTATGGTTTCTATATTACCATCGGAAGATGCTTGAAGGAGTGACTCTTCTAATTTATTAGATAAATATTAAATAAATTATTGAAATCAGAAAATCTTTATAATCTTTATCAATTCCTTTTTGCTTAAGAAGTAAGTTGAATATTTCTGCATGCCTATTTTTAAATGCAAAATCAAGTGCTGTATTTTGATAAATATTATAAATAACAAATATTATCAATAATTTCTAAATATCATTTTGAAATCCAGTTTTATTAAAACAAATATATTCAGCATTAACATCAATTCCTTCTTGTTCAAGAAGCAATTTAACTATTTCTGTATGACCATTTTCAGATGCATACATAAGTGCTGTTTTAAATATTTTAAATAATTTTTGAATATTATTTTATTATATCAAATTATCAAAATAAATATAAAATAAAACAAATGAGTATCTTGAGCATTAACATCAATTCCTTCTTGTTCAAGAAGCAATTTAGCTATTTCTGTATGACCATTTTCAGATGCATAAATCAGCGGATCAAATAATTTGAATAATTTCCAAAAATTATTCTTATATATTAAATGTTTGAAATAAATTATTAATAAATCAAATTAATATAATCAATATTCGTACATATACATTTTTGATCAAGAATTATTTTAACAAGTTCAGCGTGGTCATTTTTATATCCATAAATAAATTCTATCAAAAATATTTCGAATGATTTCCAAATATTTTCATTAAATCCAAAAATATTTATGAAATATCTATAACAAATAAATAAATATTTTTAATATTGGGATGATTTCTTTTATAATCAAGAAGTAATTTAATTGTTTCTTGATGATTATTTTCATATGCATACATAATTGCTGTTTTAAATAATTTGTATAACTTCCAAAAATTAATTTCATATTTCAAATTATTTATATAAAAATTATATAAAATAAGTTAACTGATTTAAAGTTGATATCAATTTTATGTTCAAGAAGTAATTGAACCGTTTCACAATAACCATTGATAGATGCTAAAATAAGCGCTGTGTTAAATATTTTTAGTTAACACCAAAATTATATTTTATATTCGAAAGTAATAAGAAAAATTTTAATTAAAATAAAATAAAATCATGTAAATTGACATCAATCTTTTTATGATTAAGAAGTAATCTAATAATTTCGATATAGTTATTTTTAATAGCAAACATTAGTGCTGTGTAAAATAATTTAAGTAAATCCCAGTTATTATAATGAAATTTTATTTGATTTAAAGAAAAATTAAAACAAATAAATAAAAATTTGCTGCATTCACATTAACCATTTTATAATTAAGAAGCAATTTAACGATTTCAATGTATCCATTTTGTGCTGCATCAATAAGTGCTGTCCATCATAATATGTATATATTCTAAATTTTAGAAATAATCTCCAAATATTGAAAATTAAAATTAAAAAAAATAAAGAAAAATTTACTGCATTAACATTAATTCTTTTCTGCTCAAGAAGTAATTTAACAATTTCAATGTTATTATTATGAACTGCCATAAAAAATGCAGTATAAAATACACAAAATGAATTCCAAAAATGTTATTGAAATTCCAAATGGTAAAAACAATTTTTATTTTTTTCATTTATTTTAATACTTTTTTGTTCAAGAAGAAATTTAACTACATCAAAATAACCTTCACTACATGCAACAATTAACGGTGTATAAAATTTTTAAAATAAATTTTATTAAATATTTTAAAACTCCAAATTATTAAAATATTTTTTATTAAATACAATGAAACATATTTTATATTTACATTAATTTCTCCTATGTCAAGAAGTAGTTTAACAATTTCTTTGTTTCCTGATCTTACTGCTGATATTAAAGCCTTTTTTGGTATTTCATTTCCATCTGAAAAAAGTTTTAATAGAAATATATTTCCACTTTCGACTGATTCTATTATCAATTCTTTAAAATTTAATTTCTTTTCTATCAAAAAAGACAAAATTTCATAATTGTTATATATAATACATTTTTTAGCTAATTCAGTTAAATCTTCTTCTTTAATGTTTTCATTATCAAAAAAATATCGGAAAATTTCATTCCTATGATATTCTATTGCTATTTCGATTGATCCTTCGAAGTTTGAGTGATTTTGCTCACAAATATAAACAATTTCAAGATTTCCACCTGCAACAGCATATATCCCAGTGTTTTTTATGTCAACATTATTTAACACTAAGAATTTGAAACATTTAATTGATCCAAAGAATGCAGCATAATCAACAAGTGAAACATTTTCTTTATTAATGAATGAATATCTTTCATATAAAGATGGCTCTATAATTTGTTTAAAATCGAATTTTGGTTCTGTTGAAATTTCTTGAAGTTTTTCTATTTCATCATTTCGAATTATTTTAACAATATTAGAAGGATTAGTTCCTTCTCGAATGAATTGCTTGTGGAGCTTCCAATCATCCTTCCTAAGTTCTTCAATATGTTCAAAAATTTTTTTATGAAACGGATTATCACTTGTTAAATCTTTTAATGCATTAATTTCTTCATTCGTTTTATAATGAATAAAATATAATGATTTCATGTAGCGGACAATTTTAGAATTTATTAAGTTTTCTTCAATTAACTTTTCTAAAAGAAAATTTGATTCTTGTGAATTTAAATGAATAAGTAATTGTGTAAAAATATTAATTATTGTGTTCGAATATTTAGTAGAAAATATTTTAAGAAATTGTAAATATCCATTAAAGTTTTTATGTGAAATGATATGTAAATAAATTAATCGACTTATAACTATCAAAGAAGAATATGGATAATTAGAATCAATTAATTTATTTATCAATTCTACTGATTCAGGAATATTTTTTTCATTTACCTTTAAAACACTGTTTTGTATAATTTGTAGATATTGAATATAATTGGTTTCCTTTGCTACATCAAATTTTTTCATTCCTCTGCTTTGCAGAATTTCGGATCCAAAACGATTAATATGCGAAAAAGTGATGGTTTTTTGAATGCGAAATTTTCAAATTTTGAATAGCCGATACAAGCCAAAAAAAGATAAAAGTATTCAAATGAATACAAAATTACGATGTTTGATTTGCAAATCCCTGAAATTTTTTGTTCGACACACAAACAATGTTTTTTATGTAATTAGAAAGCATTGAATAAGGGATAAGAACAAACAAATTTTGTTGACTTTTTTTCTATACACATTATATATATTTTTATGTCTTATTAAACAATTAATTGTTTCATTGATTCATTTGATTACAATGTTATTATGATTTTGATACTTGTTAAATTAAAACAAAAAATTATATCTCATAAACCAAAAATTTATGAACGCTCTAATGAAAATGATAATTTTCATCACAAAGTTCCTGTGAAAGAGAAATCCGGGAAGTTACATGAAGCCGATTGCACTGCCGAATCGACCGGATTTTCAGTAGTGAACTCCGGGTCGAAGTTTGCCGTTATGTTACCCTTATTCTCAGGTATGAACGCCGGTGTATATTTCTTGTTATATACGTCGTCCCAATTCAACGAAGAGAAGAATTTCATCTTCTTAATTCTATTAAACCCTGGTCTTAACTGTGGGTCTTTTGTCAATAGTAACCGAATGAAATCGACAGCGTCCTTCGGTAACATTCCGGGCGGGAAATACGGAACAGCTCTCACTATATTTTGGAGTGTTTTTCCACGATTATCATCGAGGAAAGGATTACCATCAGTCAACATTTCATACGCAAGTACACCAAGTGCCCACCAATCAACAGCATATGAATATGGCTGACGTAATATTACTTCTGGCGCAAGATATTCAGTGGTACCACAAATAGTAGTGGCTGTACTATTACTTTCAACAAGTTCTTTGGATAAACCAAAGTCAGTAAGTTTAATGTGGCCTTCGCTATCTAATAATACATTTTCAGGTTTGAGATCACGATAAATAATTCCAATTGAATGTAAGTAATTAAGTGCTAACGCAATTTCTGCAATGTATAGACGAGCTTCGTCAATAGGAATGGCACCGCGCTTCTCCATATGATAAAATAATTCTCCGCCAGACGCATATTCAAGACCTAAATAAAACTTGGAGGAGGTTTGGAATGAAAAACATAAGCGGACAAGAAATGGATGCTTGGCCTTCATGAGAATATTACGTTCGGCTATGACTGTATTGATTTTGCTGGTTTCGATGAGTCGCTTCTTTTGAATGGATTTAATGGCAAAAAGTTCTCCAGTGGTTCGATGTTGAACAAGCATAACTTTACCAAAGAAACCACGTCCAATTGTGGATAAGATACGAAAACTTGCCATAGAAAGAATAGGAGATACTGTTAGTGAATTGGTAATGGCTGTGCCCCAACGAACTGTCTTCTTTTTCTTTGTAAACTCAAAGGTTATTGGATCACTACCAGGATTTCTTACTACAATGTTATATGGAGTTTCATTAACATTAATATCCACTTTGGTCTCGGTAGTAAGTGGAATAGTACGTTCAATTTGTTGATAGTTTTTATCTAAATATATCGCACTTGAGTTAGAAAAAAAACATACAGATTATTTTCGTGAAGAAGAACATAACGAGGAATCGTTTCATCTCCATTTCGGAGTTGAAGGCATCCCCTAAATTCCAAAATTTCTTGGTTCGAAAGCTCTTCATGTGGGTTCATATTCAAAATAAAAAACGGTTTAAATATTTTCTGGGCGTGTCACTTTTGGGCCGTTAGAGCTGTAGACAAATGGAAATTGATGAAAACGTAAAAGCTTATTTAGCTGGGATTATTTATGATGCTGGTAGAGCTCAAGATTCTGCTGATATACTTCTTGAATTATTGGAAGCAAAATATACATTTCAAAATAGTGATGCACAACTATTTATTTCTGTTTGGTCTGATTTAATTTCACCTTTGCGTATTGCAATTTTGAACATGAAAGATGATCTTGGTGAGCAAAGTTCAGCTATAAAGGAATTAAAAAATGTTTTAAATGAAAAATTAAATCAAATCATAAATATTCTCCAAGATATCTTTATTCCTTTAGCTCAAGATGAACTAACACAAGCAAGTTATATAAAAAAGCTTGCAGATTTCCAAAGATATAAAATAGAATGTTATGATGGTGAAGAAAAAAAAACTTTATCAAATGAATCACAAAAAAACTATAAAAAGACACTCACAATACTTGATAACTTCCATGAAAACATTCGAAATGAACTTAATATATCAACAGAACTTAACTATGCAATTCTCTTAGCTGATTATTTAGATCAAAGACAAACAGCAGAAGAAACTTTAACAAGAATATCAAACGAACTAGAAAACTCAATATCGAAATACCCTGAAAAAGAAAGGAGTAAAATCCAAGATTATATTGATATTATGAAAGAAAATTTAGCAAGATGGAATGCTAAAGATAACGAAAATTAATAAAACTGTTTGTAAATAGAAAAAAAAATTGAATATGTTTGTTCGTTTTGAGCGGTTTTTTAGAAATCTGTTGACATTTGTTGACAAGCCATATGAATGTACAGAACACTTTGGACAAATTTGAAAACAATGCTGCTGAATTTTGGCTTAATAAAATAAAGAAATGTATTTCATTAGGAGTTCCTAATGAACTTGAGTATGCAAAGTATTCACTATTACCATTTTTTCGTATGATAGATTTTGATCTTCTTCATTCATTAGAAATAGATCCATTCTATGAACGAATTATTTTATATATAAAAGAAACAGAATCAAATCCCACAGATAATCCAATTGATTATTTCAATTTATGTATTGCACATTTAACAATTGGTGATTATTTCCGAGCATTTTCATACTTCCACAAGGAAACAATTTCCAAAAGTGAAGAACCTTCAACAATTACCGAACTATTTCTTCTTGGAATTTTTTCCTCATATTACTATCGAAATAATGAAACCACAACATTTCTTTCTCAAGCCATCGAAACCCCTTCCAATGAGATTACTCCCATCATGGCATTCGAAGCTATTCTCCACATTGCATTTACATATCGACGTGAACAGAAATATATTCAAGCTATTGGATACTTCAACAAGCTACAGGAACTCCAACATCCTGTTTTCACCCCAGACGACGTTGCTTTCCAAATCGGTTCCACTTTTTTGATGTGCAACAACTTTGAAAAGGGCATTCAAATTCTCGAACCGTTAATTCCCACAAAAAGTTCCGAAATTTTTTTGCAAGTTGCGTATTGCTCAGCATTAAATTTCGACTTTCCTAAGGCCTTATCCTATCTTTCCCTTATCTCTAATGATTATCATTATTGTGGTAATCGGGATGCACAATTTCTTCGAGCATATATCGAATATCGTACAGATGTATATAATCGTGCTTATGATATTCTTCGTGATTTGATTCGGAATGATGAACTTGATGGATTTGGATGGGGTTTACTTGGAATGATATTAATGAAAAATGGGAATCTTCAAGAAGCTCTCTGCTCATTAAAGAATGCAATTGTCCTAGAGCCAAGCATTGTCGAGTTTAAGCGATTTTTTGCAGTTACAGCTGACG
This sequence comes from Histomonas meleagridis, assembly GCF_020186115.1. Lineage (NCBI taxonomy): Eukaryota > Parabasalia > Tritrichomonadida > Dientamoebidae > Histomonas > Histomonas meleagridis. The sequence continues at coordinate 850,281 of NW_027150805.1, forward strand.
TCATGGGATATCATGTTGAATCGAAAATATTTTGTGAAAACACAGATTTGTTTCGCATTGGAAAGTTAGCGATTGGAAAACAGTCAAAGAACCCGAAACAAATTTCACAAGAAGGTATACAGCAAAAATTGTTTGCAGTTCTTCATGAAATGGATTTAAAGCGATTGCTGAAATCGCCAGCAATCAAACAAGAAGAAGCATTCGTCAGAGCGCCACCAATACTTCCCGAAGGATTATATGGATTTGTTGAATCGAATGAAATGAAAATTAATGAAAAGATGAAGAAAGTATCACTAACATCATCAAGTGAAACAACAAAAGTGTTTTTTAATTAAAGATGTTTTTTATTAATTATAAATAAATGTAAATTAATGATAAATTTTAAATATGTATTAAAGTTTGATTGAGCAAAAGTAAATTAAATATTGTTTTGTTTACGATTTACAAATTACTTCTTGAACAAGAAGGAATTGTTATTAAAGCTAAAGATATTTATTTGTTTTGTTTATGATTTATTGTAATAATTTTTTATTTCAAAATAATACTTGAAAATTATTTAAGTTGTTTTGTACATCTATATTATTATTGCATCTATATGTGGCTACATAGAAATAGTTAAACTTCTAGAACGAGAAAAAATTGCTGTTAATGCCAAAAACATTTGTTTATTTTCCCAAAATAAATTAAAAATTTATTTAATATTTATTATAATAATATAAATTTCAAAATAATATTTGGAATTTATTTAAATTAATTATAGAAAAGAATTGATTATGAAAAAAATAATGTTAAATTTGTTCAAATGATTGCTTCTAAAATACAACCATAATCAGTGTGTACTGTATGTATATATTATAAAATTAGTGATATCAATCAATAATTTTGTTTATTATAAACTTTGTATCTTCTTTTGTAAATGATTTATGGCAATATGAATTTAAAATTTATTGAAAATTTCCTTTTATTATTTAAACAATATAAAAAGATTTTCATAAAAACATTTTTATTTTTTTGAATAAAACTTTTCCAAACCTTTTGCTATTTTTGGATCTTCTACTAAGAACTTAAACATTGCTAAACATGTCAACTTCCCAATCATTCTGTAATCTTCGATAGTAAATTGCAACAATGGTTTCACAAGCTTTGATCCCCCGAAACTCATTTCCAATGTATATGAGAAGGGGATCCAGTATCTGTTATGATATGCAACTCTCATTATATCCATTCCACCGTCGTGCAAAAAGTTAATTGATTGATCATAATCAAAAAATTTACAAATTTTCGATAAAATTTTTGGAAATTTCATTGTATATTCATTTAATTTACAATTATCATTTGCACATGTGTATATAAATGAATCGAATTGTCTTCGATGTCCATGAAAATCTAAAAAGAAAACAACATTACGAGTCTCAGATAATTTATCAACAATTTTTGTTATTTTACTATTCCCTTGCCAAATTCGATTATAGTCAATGCCTTTTAAACCAGGCCGAAAATAACCACAGACTACGCCATCAATATTCATCATAGGCATTATTAAAAAAGAAAATCTTTCAAGTAATGTTTTCGAATGTATTTTTTGACTAAACAATTCTTCAATAAATGATTCCATGGCATATGAACTATTCGTTTCGCCTGGATGATGTCGTGCACAAATAATAATAAGAGGTTTCGTTCCAGTTGGAAACGAGTCTATTTCCTTGGGAAACTCAATGGATGACATTCGATCACTATCCCAGAATATCATTGGCATTGGGATTTTACCAGCGGTTTTGATCGGCGCGAAGACTTTGATGTTAAATGAGGACAAAGAACTTAAAAATGATTGAAGCATTGTATAAGTATATGGGTAACTATATGCAAAATATATGGTGTCAGTTGTATTAACCTCAAATGTAAAAGAAAATGACCAATTCTTGCGATAATTTTTCCATTGTTGTAATGAAGAACTAACTCGAAACCATCCAATACCTTCTGTTTGATGTTTGCTTTCTGAAAATGCCACAGGTGATACATTATGAGAAATAAGAACAGAGCGTGATGAGAAACCATTAATGATAAAGGTGTATTGACCAGGTTGAAAATTACTGGCTTTAAAGAAAAACCACTGGCGAGGAAATTTCGGGTCTTTGTAGATTTCTATTGAATATGTATTTGGATCAAGGACAAAAACAGATTTTAAATTGGCACATTCGAAATTAGCATCAAATATAAGTTCATTTGAGTTTATCGAAGAGTGGTTTGGAAAGACTTCACGAGATGAGGAAAAATTGAATTGTGGATTTTTTAGTAAAACTTTTTTTTTAGTGAACGGAAAAGTAATCAAAGAATTTTTAGTGGGTAAGATACAAGGATTTTCTAATCTTTTTTTCGGATTTGCTCGATCCAATTTTGAGAGAATTTGCTTTTCCATTAAATTTTCATGGTGCATGATTATTGAGTGTTTTATTTCAAAAGTGTATAACAAAGCTTCACTTGCTCAAACAATGGTATTACTTGTACAATAAACATGTTTACGTTGTTTCATATAAAGCAGTTATTAAGATTAAGCTAACTTACAATTGGCTAATTATTTCCCATGTGTTCAAATATAATAAATAAAATATGAAATAACTTAAATAATGAAAAACTATATCATACAAATAGCATAACTCCTATAAAAAAATTTATTCATATTATATTCTAAATATCATATACGAAAATCCACAGAAGAGAAACAGGTATTGACACCAAATTTGTCCAAACAAAAGTAAATGTTGGCGAATCCATTTTCATTTTCAACTTATTATAACACAAAGAGAATGCATCCAATCCCATTGGCGATGCATACATCATTGTAATTATAGCCCTTTCAGTCTTACTTCGACCGAATGCGAGTCCCCAAAGTACAGAAATCAATGGCACAGCAATTGTCTTAATTAGTATGTATGGCAAAGTTTCAACAGCATGGAACCCTAAAAATGGATGTTCATAAAGAAGGCCTCCGGAAACAAAAAGGCCAGCAGCATAAAGAGCTTTTTGGTGATCTTGTGTGAAGGTATCAATTATTGTAGGCATGGTCCAACCAATAGCACTCCAAATGAGACCAAGAATAATGCCAACGTTTTGAGGTGTGAGGAATGAAAATAGTATAGCCTTCCATAGAGGTTGTCGTTGATTCTTATCTTTTTCAGATTCCGATTTTTCGCTGTCTTCACTTTCAAGGTCAATGTCAATATGATCTTCTGGGTCACCTTTGTCAATTCCATCTTCGAGTGGTTCCTCTTCCTCTTCATTTTTTGATGAAGATTCTTCTGATGTTGTGCCAACAGGATTGTTGTATTTATAAATTAAAATGTTGGCGATTGGATGAACAATTACAGAGTGAACAATGTATGTGTATACTGCAACATGAACGTATTCATCTCCAAAAATGTATTGAACAAGAGGAATGCCAAAATACTCACCATTGAAAAAACAACAACTTAAAAGTGGCCTCAGGAAGTAAAATATTTTATATGGACCTTTTCTAATAAAAACATAAATTGTATTTATAAGTAATAATGTGACCTCGATTAAAACCGAAATAATGAATGTAACCCAACTTTCATAACTAAGTTTGCTTTTTCCAATTTCCCTAAAAATCATCAGAGAAACACTAACGTTGTGAACAATATTAAATATTAAAATTACATCTTTTGAATTGAACATTTTCAAGAAACAGCAAAGATATCCAAGAGCCATAATGACATTGTTGCATAATATAATTTCAAAGGCATTTAGATAATCAACGAAAGCCATTTTTTGGGTTGTGTTTTGGGATTATCGTCGTTTTCATAAAAAGTGGAAATTTCTTAAGGGTGACCATCAAAGTTTGCAAAAATCGACCACAGGGAATTGAATCCGTTGTTTTCCAAAATTAAATGGTGTGCCGCAGCCGATAGATAGTTATGGAACATTATCGTATAAACAAACTTTAAAATTTTGTAAATAACTCATGTTTCATACCAATTTTTCCAGAAGGGAGCAGAAATAGTCTTTTGAGGTCGATTTTTTAGAAAACCACGAAGAACTCAAAGAATGATCATTGAACAATCAATGAACTAAATTATTAATAATTCAAAAAGTTCCTTCACAACACCAAATTTGATTTTTATCAAACAATTAAACCATTTACTTAATGAAAGATGTCATTTATTAATAAAAGAAATAAATTCATTGACCATACAACATTTTTGACAAATTAATTGGAAACAATTAAATCATTTTTGCATTTTTTATTGTGGTATAACTCAATTTATAAGATGTTGAATGTGAACATCCATATCGTATTAATTTTTATGAAAATTTATGTAAAATAATATAATAAGAAAAAATAAATTATCATTTATATATCAATCATTTACGATATAAAGGGTAAATTCAAGTCTCATGTATGAAACATAGTGATATACCCAATCTTTTGGAATAATTCGAAATTGAATTTCTTATTCACAAAAAAATTTGTTCAAACGGTTTGAATTATTCATAACAAAGTTTGTCAATTCAAGTTCACAAAGTTTTATTATAATAATAACGCTTATTAATATTAATATTATTGGACACGAAAATCTGTCCATCCCGGTACTGTATTAATAAAAGTTACTTTTATGATTTATATATATAAATAGATATCAAGAGGGCATTTATTTTTAATTCTAGCTTAATAAAAAAAAAAATTTTTTTTATTATATTTTTCTCTTTTGTGCAAAAAATGGATTGCAAATTCCGATTGTTAAAGTTCATAGTTTAGCAATTATGCATGGGAACAAAGATTTGTTAAAGTAGGCTACCAATAAATACATGAAAAATCTAATTAAAAGAGTCTTTTAAAAAAGCAATAACGAAATGAAAGCATTAACAAACAAAATGACTAAAAAAATGGTAAGAACAAATTGAGATCTCTTCGCTCGCATCCAACAACGAAAACGGTTGCTTAACGTACGTAGATATTTTGCCTTCTTTGTCTGGCATTTTTTATCATTTTAATTTTATGGATAAAAATAAAGAAAAACATTTTTTTGGAATTGATTTAGGTACAACGTATAGTAGTATTGCTCTGTCGTATGACAACTATAGCCATATTGAATGTATTAGTGACGATTACAATAATATGTCAATCCCATCTTATGTTACAATCCAAAAAGATAATATTCTTATTGGTGAAAGTGCAAAGCAACAATATAATCCAGAATCTACATTATATGATATCAAGCGTTTGATTGGTAGACCATATAATAATTTTTTTGTTCAATGTGACAAAAAGAACTGGCCATTCAAAGTTGTATGTGGAGATGACAATTTACCTTCTTATGAAATACGATTTGACAATGAAACCAAAAGATATTCACCCATTGAAGTATCATCTTATATTCTAAACTCTCTTAAGCAACTTGGAAGTGAATATATTGGCCTAAATCCGAATGATACTGATACAATTGGTCAAGTTATTACAGTTCCAGCGTATTTTAATTCCATTAAACGTGATGCTGTTATGGAAGCAGGGAAACTTGCTGGTCTTAATGTAGTACAAATTATTGATGAGCCGATTGCAGAAGCCATAGCATTTTGTCACGAGGAAGAAAGTATTTCGCCTCGTAAGTTATTAGTTGTTGATTTTGGGGGAAGTACGCTTGATTTAACTATTTTGCAAAAAGAAAACAATAGTTATACAATCCTTGCCATTGGAGGTGATATGTATCTTGGTGGGCAAGACATTGATTATATTTTAACTGAATATTTTGCAAAACGATTTGAAGATAAATTCAAACAAAATATTCATGAAGATAAATACGCGATGTTTCGGTTAAAAATGGAATGTGAAAAAGCGAAAAAATTCTTATCGCATTGTAATTGTGCAAGGATATCATGTCCTCCATTATATAATGGAATTGATTTCACTGACTCAATAACACGGCCTGTTTTTGAAGATCTAATTAAAGGACTTTTAAGTGGTATATCACGATCAATTGATAATGTATTCATTGAAGCAAGACTTCATAAAGAAGATATCGATGGTGTAATTCTTGTTGGTGGTTCATCAAAAATTCCATGTGTAAGAAAAATGTTAACGGAAATGTTTGAAGATAAAATTATTTTAAATAGATCAATTGATCCTGAAAAAGCAGTAACATTTGGAGCAGCATTACTCGCAAGATCAAATGAAGCAAAAAAAGAAAAATGTTATAATGAAAAAGAAAAAAAGAAAAAAAGAAAAAAAAAATAGGTGCAGAATTTAAAATTGATAAAAATGGAATATTAAATGTATCAGTGAACGAAATGAATGCAGATGTATCTGCGGGAATCCAACTATGCAAGGAATAAAAAAAGCATTCCAATTATTTCTTTTCATATTTCTTAATCAGCGAATAGTAACATATTTATATCTTTAGATTCATAAAATATTACAAAAATAATATTCTAATTTGTAACACATGTTTCTGTAATTGGAAACAATTGATTTCCAAGAAAACATTTCGAGTGTTAATTCCATCAAATAAAAGTATTTTCAGAATTTAATTTTTTTTTTCACAAATATAGAGCAAGATAAGACAATTACTTTTGTGCCAGATAACCAAATCTATAACTCAAATACAAGTATATAAATAGTTAATATTTACAATTATAATCTTTCTAGATATTCTAAATATCATGATTTTCCTTTTGCCGAAGTCAACGCATTACTAATAAGCTGATCTTTCCTAGATTCTGCCTCGAATCCTTTGAGCAAGTTGTACATCTTTTCTCATTAACGTAACACGTTTTGCATGTATAGCACAAAGAAGCCCATCTTCAAGCAATCCAACAAGATATGCTTCTGATGCTTGTTGAAGCGCCTCAACTGCATTTACTGACCAACGAAAATCGTGTGTTGTCATCTCTGTTGATATTTCCTTTACAAGCCTTGCAAAAGGAAGCTTTCTGATTAATAAATCTGTTGAGCGTTGATATTTTCTTACCTCTTTTTGCCATGTATCGCCTGGTCTAAACCTTTTTTTTGTCTGTTTTTGTTCATGAGGTTGTAGTTGTACTCTATGTTTCACAGCTATTTTTCTTTTAGACCCAATATGAATTGGCGGGCTGCTGCTTCCTTCTGTATTCATTAAAGGAGCGTATTATGCCGTTTAGAAATTCCAAAACGAGCCGATCAAAATGGCGGCTTTTGAAGCTTAACGTTCTTATAATTTATAATCATTATTGAATAATCTTTCTAGTAATCACACAAAGTTAATAAAATATCAACAAAAATGCAACAATAGAATTGATCAATAAAAATAATAGATTACGTTGGTGATAAACAATTTAATTTTTGTTTCTCCATTTAACACACTCACAATTCATTGAACAAACAATAAAAAATTATCGCAAACAATTTTTACATATACAAAAAAAATTCATTTTGATGATTATAACCATTGATCTGTTTCATTATATACCGAATTTTTTATATCATCAATTTGATTATTTACATTTTCTTCATTTGCTTCATCCATTTTTATTTTACTTTTATCTTTTGATTGCTTTTTGTATTTTTGATGCTTAAACAAAAAGATAACAATTCCGATAATGATAGCAATTAATAAAACAGCTGAACAAACAATTGCAATTATATCTGTTTGAGATATTTTATTTGAATTTGGTTCTGCAACTTCATTAGAAAATAACAACAAATTTGTATAATAGCCAACATAATAAGTGTACTGAACATTTGTGTAATGATAATATATAAATTGTGTCGTAATGAAATAAAAATTTGAATCAAAACATGAAATAAAATATGTGTTCAAAATAGACGAAACAAAAATACTTAAAGTTTCAGTATATATTAATGTATATGTGAATGAAAGGGAAACAGATGCATGCGTATCATTTGTAAATGTGTCTAATTGTAAATATGTATTCGAATATGTGTTTGATGGCATGAATGCGTTTGATTGTGTAAAAGTATCAGAAAATGTATTCGATGACATGAATATGTTTGATTGCGAAAATGTATTTGTTGATGGGATACATTCATCTTGTAAATCGATAGAAAAACCACCAAATGTATCATTTCTGTATAAAGGAGTAACCATAACTGTTCTAATTGGAATGTTATTGAATGCAATTTCATGAATTTTTGGTGACTTTTTTCCACCAAAAAATATGCATTTAAGAGAAGAACAATTATAAAATGCATTAGCTTCAATATTTATAACATTTTCTCCAATAATAACTGTGTTCAAATTTATGCATGAACAAAATGATCCATAACCAATAGTTGAAACTGATTCAGGAATTACAATATTTTTTAAACTCGTGCAAAACTGAAATGTATCTTGGTTAATTATTGTAATATTTGCTTCAATTTCTCACATAGCTCAAGACTACGGCTCGTTTTTCTCTTTTCCTTTCGTAAAACAAAATGGAAATTTTGAAAAAAAATTTGTTTGCAATTTTATTATATGAACCATTACGTTAGATGTGTTGTAAAAATTGTGGCTTAAATCAAAGAAGTTAATGTGACTATATGTGTAGGGGTATGATGAATGGTGCTCCCGGATTTGAAGGGAATTGAACGCATCGAATTTTCCGATTTTGTAAACCATGCAAATAAAGCTCATTCAATTGCGTTTCAATTAAAATAATTTCGCCTAAAATATTCTATGGAAATATAAAATGACATATACGATACAACAAAAATTTGAATGCTTTTGAAAATTCTTAATATTATGACGAGGGAAATTGAATTAATTCAATTTTCAATCAACAATTTGTATCGTTGCATTCATCATTAAACTTTCATATGTCTCAAAATTTGATGAATATAATACAAAATGGTAAAAACGTAATTTTGTGAAGAACCAGCACTTGATCGCATATGTTAAATCGAAGTTAATTTATGTACATATTAATATCAAATTATATAAAAAAATATACATGCGAAAATTTTATAAATATTCGATGCAATGAATCGAATATGTATTTCTTATCATAATTTTATTTGAATACAATATTCCATTTTTAATGAGATTATATAATACATTTTATATAAATTAGATATATACCTATCTACCGATCGAAAAAATATATATTTTGATCAATATCATAATTAAAACATTAATCAAATTTGAGCCACTCAATAAATTTTTAAATTTACAATATATGAAGAATATAATCATTAACATGAACAATCATTCTCTGAATATAATTAATATAAGTATTTGATAATATGTCAATATTAACAATTTATAATCGATAAGAATATTTTTGTCTCGAAGAATGTTTTATATTGGCAATAATAATATGTTTAATATATTATCTAACTCTATATAATTCACATGATGATTTCTTTTTTGAATGATATACTGTATGATATAATAAAATTCAATATCGATATTAATGAGAGATTCGATCGTTGCTTAACAAAATTAATTTTATTTTCAAATAATAATATACATTAATCGTTGTTATAATATTATGAAGAAAGACTTTGTTGTTATAATATTATGAAGAAAGTCACGATCAAAAACTATTTCGGTACAACTCTAATATATTGCAATTATAAAATGTTATTTAATGATATTTTTCAGTTTATTGTATTTTGCTTATATGTGAAGAAATTAGAGAAATGATGCTTTTGATTATTTTTACTTATTCTTCAAAACATCTGCAAAGGTATCATAGATAACAGCACATTCCACTGAATGGGAAGATATAACTTAAGATGAAAAAAATTCAATTTTTGAATTTTGATTGCCATATTCAAAGTCATAATTAATTTTCATCAACCAACAAATAAATTTTATTATTATATATGAATTCAAAAAATATATCTTAATATCTTAAAAAAATATCATATTTCATAAAACTTAATACTTTATATATGTTTTAACATATCGAAAATCTCTTCCCACCAAATTTATTTCATGAAGTATAGTATCTTTTTTTCAATTTAGATGGGATCAGCAGAAGATTCCTTTGTAATTTTTCGCATATGTAAAGCAGCTCCTTCTACTAAAGATTTTTGAATACTTTTTCAATTCAAAACGATAAATTTCAGCACAAAAATAGAATCGACTACAACATAAGTTTAGTTCTTCCATTACTCCAATGGCTCAGGCACTTTATCCTTCACAATTCTTACAGCCGACAACTTAATTCCGTTATATTCCTTATTCAATTCCTTAAATATGAACTTTGCTGCTCTCGAGTCTATTGGCTGTATCACCACTCTTTTCTTATCTTTTTCGACGGCTGATTTTGTGATTTTCATTTCGTATTTACCTTTTCCTTCGCAGAGCCCTTTAATTATTTCTTCATTTATCTCATTTGGTAATGGGTCCATAACTATCGCTTGTTTATTTGACTCTTTTTTCTCTCTTTTAGCAGGTTCCGGAAACGTGAACGGTGGCGGATTTAATATATCTTCGACTCTAACGCGATTTGGTTTAATCTCTTTAATGCCAAGGAAATAATCCCTAATTAACTTATACACTTTATTCGCGACGGAGTTCTTATCGGTATAAATTATTGCTCTTTTCATACCTTCAAACTTAGGTGAATCATTAATAAATACATGACAGAAGTTGATGTACTGTAATGTACATGCTGATTGTATTTGTTCGATTGTGGTCGTCGCCAAAATTGGATCAATTAAGATCGCAATTCGATATTTACATTCTTCGCAAAGTTTGTTGGGAGCTTCAACTTTGGTTAACATGAGTTCTTCCGGATTTAAGACATTACCAAAGTCGTAAACAGTAGTAACATACGCATTGTTGATGTCTTGGAGTATGTTTTGCGCTTCTTCTTCATGTTTCATCATGACATATGTGTTGCCATGAGAAAAGATAAATCGCTGAACAGTGCCATACGTTTGGCATTGCGCGTATAATGAGTCGTCTTCTTCATCAATGAATGTGACCCATTGTTTACGTTGATTCGTTTTCCAAAATGATGCGCCAATATGTCCGCCATTGAGTATCGCGGTTCGAATGAATAACCCATCTATAGAACTGTGAGTTAAGGATTCTCGGGCTTTGGAGGCGGATTCAGATGTGGAAAACGTGACTTCTTTGATGTTTAATTCCATGAGATCATTGAGATCTCGAGTAATGATATTGGTAATTGTCCCAAATTGACTACAGAGTGTAAGAATTTTGGAGTCTGTGGTTTGGAATCCTAAATCTCGTATAACTATGGTATTAAGTTCTGGAATGATTTGAGATAAAGGTTCATTTGTGTTGGCTAACTGTGCTTCTTGGATGTTATAAAATTGAACACGGCCATAATTAAAGCGTGAATCGTAATAGGCTTGATAGATTGTTCCATACTTGGAATATTTGGCGCGGAGTGATTGTGAATCTAAATTTTCTGAAACTTGAAGTTCAAATTGACGCATAAATCTAAGGTGTGGTTCTTCTGTAAAACGCGCAACACGAATTTCATATCCATTTACATTTGTGTAGTTCACTTTTTGAATTGACTCTTCAGCTTCATTAACGGTCGAAAAAGTGACTATTGCACTTTTTGGAACGTTTTCGTCTGATCGTCTTAACGTGTACGCGTCGGTTATGAGGCCGATACCATTGAAAAGTGACTTTATCTCTTTGATGGTAAAAGTTGGAGGAAGATTTGAGATACGAATCATTGGTAAGAAGTGAGGGAAGTCAAATATTTCGAGTTTTGTACCCCTTATAATCAAGTTAGGTAGGAATAGCTTCATAAGATAAGAGCTTTTAGCTAATCTTGGTTCAATAATTATATATGAATCTTTTACGGAATAAGTTGTATTTGTTCCAAAACAAATGAAGAGGTCTTCCAAAACATCAGTATTTTCAATAGGGAAATCCTTCATGAACAAAAAATCATAATCAGTTGAATCTTTCGGATCAATATTTGACTCGATTTTTGTAATTGAATCACATTCCACTTTAATATCTTTGATTTCTTTAGGGTTAAACCAAGATACGAACAAATATGTCTTGTCCTTAAATGTAAATGTTGACACAATATCAAGATCATCACTTTCGAATATCTTTCGAAGTTGAGTCGGAATTACTGTACCTCTGTAACCATTGACAATAAATGGATATGTTCTTTTAATCGAAACACGTTTGAAGAGAATGTTAAATTTCCCTTTTGGTTGTACTTTTCTTCCAATATTTGTTGGATTTGGTTTGGCTTGCTTTCGTACGCGAGGAACTTTCGGCGCTCTGACGTATTCTTTTGGTGGTGGGAAATTTGGATATGATTTGAAAAGTGCAACAACATCAAATGCTGCATAAATGACTTGTGTAACTGAAAGACTTGGGACGCTCCAATCAGATTTGGTAATGTCAGGGTTCTTAAACTCATCAGTTGGCTTGCCAGCAAATTGGATTGTCATTTCTCTAAAATTCTCTGAATAATGATATGGAACAAGACGTGTTTTGGCAATGTCTTCGATATTTTGAAGTGAGTGAAAATCAAAATTAAACTTTTGTTTGAGATGGATAAAATCATTCCACATGCCTTTGCCATAGAATTTGTTGTTTTTGATGAAATTACATAGATCTTCATTTCCTGGACCATCTGGATGACGAATTATTAAAACACCTTTGGAAGAACAGAACTGAAATAAACATAATTCTGTTTCCCATTCTAAATCAATTGCCATTGGATTTCCATCGATAATTTTATTCAAATATTCAGTGAGATTTGGTGTTTCTGTTGAAATCAATGTAACATCATAAATATCATTTGGGAAAAATTCAATAAGATGTCTTTCTAAAAGCTCCCATTTGGTGGATAGATATGATAAATAAGGAGGGTTACCTTCCCCGAAATGTATTTCGGTGGGAAGCATAAAAAATGAATATTCGACTGGTGTATTGAGGTGGTACCGCCCAAATACGTTATAAAGTATTCAAAATGTTGTTGATTGTTTGGTTGGGCGAAGTCAAAATTTACACACAAAAAGCACTTGAGAAAAAGACCGTTTAAATAGTGGAACGGTGTTTCGTTGGAATTCAATATTTATTATTTTTAAGTATTAGTAAATCATCCAAGTGTCCATCATTTCATTTATTATAAAGAGCTATTTCATTGTGTAGTGAGAGATTTTCTAACTGAATATGATTTCAATCATCAATTTAATGGGAAAAAACGGATCTAATATGCTGTAATTATTGAATCGCATTCTGCGAGCCTACTGTGTTATGTATATTGTAGTAATGAAAACTGCCCATGTTATTAAATTGGGAACAAACAATTTCACACACAAATTTCCCAAAAGATTATATGGATTTTTAATCAGCATATATCTGATGTCGAAAGAGAAGAAGCTGATTATATTATTAAAAAAATTATTGGAAATAATTTAAATGAATTTTAGCAAAGAACATAATTAAGTGAAGCAAAACTATAGTTCAAAAATAATTATTTTAGGGTTATAATGAACTATGCCTTGTCTGATAATAAATTCAACAATGAAATATACACATTTGCATTTTGAACTTGGAAATTAATATATAAACTGCGCGATATAAAAATCATAAAAGAAAGAACACCTAGGATCAACAATTACTTCTATTATTTTCGAAACATGCTTTGCTGTTGACTTAATATTGTTTTCATTGAATGCTAAATTTCTTAATTGTAATGATTTCTGAAAGAATTTTTTATATTGGTGGAAGCTAAAAAGTTATCCAAAAAATCATGGATTAAACCATCACTTTATGATAGATGTACATTTATTAAACACAATAATTTCAAATTAATTGATTATGAGGCAATAAATGTTAACATATATCTCGTTAACGAGTGTACAAGACACAACTAACCATGATTAAACGATATATATATTCACAGATAAAATAATTCTAAATAATAAGTGTATAGAAATTTTATTTGAAAACATTTTTAAAGTGTGGATGAAGAAAAAGTATATGAAAGAAGAAAATTGCATAGTTTTATCCAACTTGTATTTTGTGGAATTATTGAGTTTAGATTTTGTTTTATGAAATGTTTTCTTTCTTTTTCGGACTTTTGAAAATATGCTTTCATACAATCAATATTCTTTGTTAGTTCATTGATTTTGTTTTGTAATTTAGATATGATTATGTCACTATCATGTTCTTTTGTTTGTTGATTGCTGATGGAATCTATTAAAACAGTAACTTCTTGATCAATAGAAACGTTTGATTCTGGCGTTGTTAACCATCTTTTAATTCTTTTAATACAACATTGAAGATTAACATCATCAGACTTTTGAACAAATAAATGAGAAAATTTTTCTATTCTTTCTTTTTCTTGTAAATAGTCTATTTTATAATTTTTCATTTCATTTATTTTGTATTTAAGTACTTGGTAATCTATTTCATCTTTTTGATTTGTATCAAGTATTGTTGATTGAAGATTTTGAAGTTGATATTTTGCCTTTCTGAACTGATTTTGAAGATTTTGGAAGGAATCATTGCTTTGTTTTAAATAATTAATAATAGAATCAGCCAAATTGTGATCATTTATAGCTTTTGGTATTATGTCAACAATGTCTTTATGATTTAATATCTTATTAGAATCGAATTTAAAAGCATTTGGATTTTCCATGTTTTTTCGAATAAGTTTTAGTTCAGGTAAAATTTCAATACCAAATGAAGAAAGCCTATTAATAAGAGGTAGACAGTCGAAATTTTTTTGTGAGACATTTTTAAAAACCGAAGAAACATTATTTTTAATTTGTTCAATAATGTTATTTTGCTGATCAATAATAGATAAAGAAGTATACGCTACCTTAAGTATTTCATCACGGTCCTTTAAGAGCTTTTGAATCTCTTTTCCTTGGGAATCAAAAGTTTTATCAAATTCATCTAGAACTTCAAATATTATAGAATCAGAATTTTTTTCATCATTAGGTTGTATTTGAGGAAAATTTTGTTGTGCCTTAAGTAGTTGATTTTCTTCTTCCAAAATATTGATTTTTAATTTTTGATCATATATTTCTTTTTCTAACTTTTTTATCCTACAGCGAAGCTTCTTCTCTTTTTCTTGTAGACTTAAAAAATCCTTTTTTAGATTTGAACAGTGTTCGCAAATCATAAACAACAAATTTTCCCGGCAAAATGTTAACGTATTTGGGGCAGTTCATTACACACATATTTTATCAGAAATAAAAATCTTAACCATTAACCTTATCTTCAGCTATAAAATTTTGATCTTATAATCAATAAAATATTGTGATTTTTGTGGTCTTTTTTTGAATTACATTAGTGAATATAACAAATAATTGAGTATGATTTTATGTATATCTTCAAATCGAAACACAACTTTTTTAACTAATTCATTATCATCATAATATTTCCAAAGCAAACATGAAATTTTATTGAACTTTAAACCTTTATATAAGAATTATCCTTTTTTTATTGAGAGTACCATATATATTTTAGAACCAGAAACAATTTCATATTCATCAATTGTTTTGTCATCACTTGGCTCTTTTCCTTTATAGGGAAGCTTTTTTGGACTTTCTGCATATAATATTGAGAATAAGATAATTTGGTCGAATTATTTCTTTTTTATTACCTTAAAAAAGTTTAATGCTGAATATTTAATGTAGCAACATATGAAATTTGTCAAATTAATTCGAGAATCAATTTTATTACACACCGATTCGTAATTTCTCGATTTCTAATATTTTATCACGCAATGAATGTCTCCAATATTTGGCAATAATTTATTAAGATCGCATATTTTTGCAACGAAAAACAGTCGGTTATATTCGAATACTTGAATTACACAACAATCTTTCTAAGAAATTTTTGAATAGTTTTTGGAAAAAATTGTATACAAAAATGGCGTTAATTTCAGATAATCACACAAATTCAATAATCCTAATAATCGATTGAATCATTGTGAAAAATCATTTTAGACAAATACATATATCTTCGAATATAAATAAAGTTACATCCAATCACATATAAATAATTCCAAACAATTGATGGGTTCCATAATATATTAATATATATATCCATATATAATCAGTTTTTGTTCAATATCGAAAAAAAATTAATAAAAATAAAATTATGCGATAAATTTTCTCGAGCCCACAAAAGTGAATTTGATCGTTTTTTATCTTCAGAAAATTTAACTTCATTGTATCAAAAGCGTATTTTGATAAGTTTATAGCGTACGCGAACACATTCATTAACAGCAGTTCTGAAATTTCTTGTTTTTGTGTAATAATACAAAACATATTAATTTTGCATGGTGTTATTTCCCATTGCCATCTTATTGATTAATAAATATACCTTTGCTTTAGATATTAACAATAAGCAAATGTTTGAAGAAAATATAAAATTTAATTCAAAAAAAACAATTGGGAAATATCACAATTTTATACCCAGTGAAAACGTATTACAAAGCACTGAACCATATGACAATGAAACAAATACACTTACAATTACCAATTTTGAAGAATTCGAAACCCAGAAATACAAGAATGAAGCACAACATATCATTATTGATAATGTTAATGAAATTCCTGATGCAGCATTTAAATCTTGGCCTGTTTTAACCACAATAGAGATTAGTGAACATGTCAAAATTATTGGTAATGAAGCATTTTATTCATGTCCACTCATAACAGAGATCATGATACCCAATAATGTACAGTCAATTGGTTATTGTGCATTTTATTCATGTATCAATTTGGTAAAGGTTACTTTTGGAGAAAATCTCCTATCAATTGGAGATCGTGCATTTTCACAATGTACCAAATTATCTAGTGTCACAATCCCATCAGCAATTACTTCAATTGGAGTTGATGCATTTTGTTATTGTGAAAATCTTCAATCCATTAATATTCCAACGGAAAACACATATTATGCGAACAATGAAAACGATGGAATTCTTTATGACAAAAGCTTGACAACGTTAATCTTATATCCATCTGGAAAAACCGAAGAAACATTTCAAGTTCCAAAAGGAGTAACGTTAATCGGTTCGCGATCGTTTTCGTCATCGAAAAACTTGAAAACGATCACTTTTCAGAATGACGTTGCGCTCAATATTGAAACGAACGCGTTTTTCAACTGCACACAATTAACTGAAATTTCAATTCCGGATTCAATCTCAGTAATTGAGAGCTATACATTTCAGTTTTGCTCAAATTTGGAGACCGTTACTATCGGCGAAGGTATAACAAGAATTGGATCTTATTCATTTTCAGATTGTTCCAAATTAACCACCATTATTATTCCTAAGAATGTTATGTCAATTGAAGCTGGCGCATTTTCAAATTGTAATAATCTTCAATCAATTAATGTCAATAATGATAACTTATATTACTCAAACAATAACAATGATGGAGTTCTTTACAACAAAGATAAGACGGTCCTTATATTTTATCCAAGAGGTAAAGTTGATAAATCATATCAAATTCCAAATACTGTAACCTTAATTAATGACAATGCATTTTCTTCATGCAATTCATTGGTATCAATTACAATGCCTAATACATTAGTTGAAATTGGTTATTCTGCGTTTTCTTTTTGTCACAATTTGCAATCTGTCACTTTTGGAGATAAAGTACAGAAAATCAATTCAAGCTCGTTTTATAACTGTGAAAACTTAAGAAGTATTACACTCCCCAACTTAATTACCATTATATCAGATTATACATTTTCATTTTGTTCTAATCTTGAAAGTGTTATTATTAATTCTAATCTTGAATCGATATCATCATATTCATTTTATAATTGCGCCAAACTTAAGTGCGTCACATATAAAGGCATTCGTGAGCCTCACATTGATGAAACCTCATTTATGAATGTCCCAATTCATACCATTATGGTCACTAATGAATATTCCACAAACAAATTTGGTGAATTTAATATTAACAAAGGAATCCTTACAGAATGTGCGCAAGCGAATTCGAGCTCATTAATTACTTCAAACATTACTTCATATTCGATTTCATTTTCATATACATTAACATATATATATTCATTCACTCAAACAGTTATACTCAGAGAGACATTAACACATACGCAAACGATGTCAATGATCTCGTCGAGTTATGTCAACATTGACACCGAATATATATACTATGATTACACAGTATTATTATATCCGACATATTTCTCATATTATTCCGACTTTTACACAATGTTTTACAATAACAATGAACACGATGATGTTAACAAAAACACAAATGTGTATATAATTGTTATCGTAGTAGTCGTTGTGGTTATTGCTGTGGTCGTAGTAGTAATTGTGTTAAATCGGATGAGAAATCGTAAAAATAATTTGGTCGAGTTCGAAAGAGGTGAATCAGGCAAATTAGAGAACTTGGAAATAGAGAATAACACAAACACAACATTCGAAACTGCTTTCTCAGTGTCAAATATCGCTGATGACCCATTCGCGGACGACTTTAAGGAGGATCGGTTCATCCCCCAAATATGAGACAATTTACATATTATCATGTAAAATAGTTTTAGTGAAAGTTTGTTTGAATGTGATTTGAAGCATTTGTGTGTGAATGAGTTGGAAATGAAATGAAATACGTTTTGATAACTATGCGTTTGATCAAAAAAAACGAAATCGTTTTGCATTTCATTATTTGATACGAAAGCAGAACAAATCGTTTGAATCAAATAATAATTTGTTTGCATGTCATTTGAAGTATTTGTGTGTGAATGAGTTGGAAATGAAATAAAATATATTTTGATAAATATGTGTTTGATGAAAAAAACGAAATCGTTTTGCATTTCATTATTTGGTATGAAAAGCAGAATTTCAAGTAATTGGTGATGTTGTTTAACGTCTTTGATTTTTTGAATAAAAAATCGGGGTGGTACATATTATTGGTGTATGGGCATAGGTACCCTTATTTTAAAAGTGTCAATTGTATCGTCATTTGTTGAAGTGCTTGAGTTTTTAGAAGAATAAGTGCAATTTCTGAAAGAATTTTTTTTGATATATTGTTTTTGGAATTTCCAATTTTCTACAACAAGAATTTATTGCTTTTTCTCATGAAAGTGTATTTATTCTTTATGAAACATGTGATAATAATTTCAATCCTTGTAAAATATAAGTCCAATTAATATTGTTAATGATTATATTTATGTCAACAATATTACTTGTGATATTTCATAAACTAACTTCATTAATAATTTCACTGAAAAATACATTTTCTTTGGTAGAGTATAAATATAAAAGCTTCAACACACACACACAAAATATATATATATATATATATATATATATGAGTAAAAAAAATGATAAAAATGGAGTTGTTTATTCAATGTTTATATAGTTTAGTATAGATAATACTTTTTCTTAATGCTGAATACAAAATTTTATTTAACTTATTTTCTGATCTTGTTCATTATTAATGTATGAATTAATTGATAATATGAGAAAAATATTGAAAAAAATAAAATAAAAGAATTTTTTATAAGTATATTATAGGAAAAAATTAATTTATATTTCATTTTCAGAACTCGATTCTTCTTTGATTTTTCTAAGTTCATTTCTCTTAAAAATAATTTGTCGCAATAAATTTTCATGTATTTGTTGTGCACGCAATCTTTCTTCATTTCTTATTTTGCTTGCATATTCTTGGGCTTTTTTAGGGTAACAACATGATGTATATATATAGCAAATAATCATTAAAGCAACAGATGTTAAACCAATACAATACTTAGGACGAAAATATATATATTTGAATTCATCTTCATTAATATTTGATGGAGATTTCGGTTGAACAGTTTCTGCAACATTGGAAAATTTAAGAAATGTAGTTACAAATTCTACAATATAAGAACTACTAATTGTTACTTTTCCATTTTTGTCTATTGTTTTTGTTTGAGTCTCTGTGATTTCAAAATTAATTGTCTCTCTAAAATCAACAGAATTTATTAATGAGAAAAATAAAACAATTATTTGCATTATTTCCTTAAATTTTTTCCAAACAACTTTTAATATTTTATATTTTTTTTTAATCATAAAAATGTGTTTGCAATTTTAAAAAACAAAAGCTTTTATGCAATACGAATTATTTTCAAATATTTTTTTATCATTAAAAACAGGAACTTCATTATGATAAATTAAAACAGTAAAATATTTATGTGAAAAACCAATTATCTGCTTTAGTAAAGTAATTTTTAATAATATAAAAAATTTTCAAGAGATTTAATTTATTGAGATATAAAATCAGAGGATATTTAGTTAGTTTTCATGAAATAAGAGAAAGTCATCTTTCTTCTTACGGAATCCAACCCAGTAAATAACAAATGCAACTATTCCGATTGCCACAATTGAACAAACAACTGCTATAGCTATTATTGAGCCACGCGATAATCCATTATCTTCACTTTCTTGTTCCTGAGTTTGTTGTATCATTTGTGATAAAGTCGCAGTTTGTGAAATCTGTGATGCAGAAGATGGTTCTGCTGTTTGTTTTGGCGTTTGCGTGATATATTGTGAAGCTTGTGAAATAGTTTGCACTGTTTGTGATATATATTGTGATTCTTGTGATGTAGGTTGTACTGTTTGTGATATCAGTTGTGATGTTTGTGTGGTTATTTGTGGAGATTGGGTTGTTGGAAGTATTGTTTTTGTTGATGTTAACGATAATGAATTCGTTGGTGATGTACCTGAACATTCTTGATCTGATGAACCAATTGAAACCCCTGTGATTCCAAATGTTCCATCTTCATAGTTAGAAATAACTTTAACATTCGAAATAGGTGATGAACCAAATATATCATTGAATCCATTCAATTTGGATGGATTATATTGACCACAATATGAAACTGAATTTAAATTAGAACATCCATCAAATGCATATTTAAATATATATGAAATTGAACTTGGTAATGAAATTGTTGTTAATCCTGTACATCCTTGAAATGCATATTCTGCAATTGTTGAAATTGAACAATCTTCACTAAATTCAATAGATTTAATTTGTGTCTTTCCTTGAAATGCTTTATTACAAATTATATTAACACCTGAACCGAAATAAACTTTAGAATAAGAATCAGAAACTTCATTAACATCACTTGATGTAACATATGAAACACCAATAATTACAAGTACATCATTTTGGACAGAAAATGTTGGAGATGGAATCGGTGTGGGTGTAGGAGTTGAGGCTGTAGGAATTGGTGTTGGTGTATGAAATGTTGGTTCTGGTGTTGCTGTAGGTGATTGTGATGTTTCTGTTGGCAATGGCGGTTCTGTTGTTGGAATTGGAGTTGGTGTATTTGGTTCTACTGTTGGTTGCGGTGTTGCAGTTTGGGTTTGTGGAACTAACGTTGGAAATGGAGATTCTGTTGTTGGAATTGGTGTAGGAGTATTAGTTGGTGATATTCCTGAACATTCTTGATCTGATGAACCAATTGAAACCCCTGTGATTCCAAATGTTCCATCTTCATAGTTAGAAATAACTTTAACATTCGAAATAGGTGATGAACCAAATATATCATTGAATCCATTCAATTTGGATGGATTATATTGACCACAATATGAAACTGAATTTAAATTAGAACATCCATCAAATGCATATTTAAATATATATGAAATTGAACTTGGTAATGAAATTGTTGTTAATCCTGTACATCCTTGAAATGCATATTCTGCAATTGTTGAAATTGAACAATCTTCACTAAATTCAATAGATTTAATTTGTGTCTTTCCTTGAAATGCTTTATTACAAATTATATTAACACCTGAACCGAAATAAACTTTAGAATAAGAATCAGAAACTTCATTAACATCACTTAATGTGACATATAACATGTCTCTGATGGCAAGTACCCCTTCTTGAACATAAGCAGTAGAAGAAGTTAGTCCAAACAAACCAATAATCATAATTAATGGTTACCTGCATGAAGGAAAAAGTCCGATCAAAATTCAATGAAAGATAATCGGCCAATATGAATTTTTTGAATGAAATTGTATCAGCAGGTTGGTTTTGAATGAGATAACTTTTGAATACTTTGGTGACCAGCTATTTTGACGATAATGTCACCTCTACAAAAACATAATGCATTAAGAAAAATAATAAGCAGAAAATTGTTTCTCGTTTTATGAGATATATTGTACTCCGGCTTCAAATATGACAATTTCTTTCGTTGTATCATTATTTAGTGTTAATTTTGATTTTATATGAAAAATATGTACAAAGATGTTAAAAACTCAAAAAAATTATAACACATTGAGAAGAATGTCAATAAAATTTATTTAAAATATATATTTAAATGTATATGTATCATACACAGGGAAAATGAAAAAGCTAAAATTCTATCCTATGATACGAATCGAAGCACTTGAAGAAATGAATAAAATCATACACAAAATATTTGATACATTCACTAATGCAATGATATATCATATATAAATATTAATACTAAAACTATACATTAATTGATTATCATTTTTTGGATCAATTAAATGTATTAAATAGATCCTTGTAAATGGCTCAAACATATAAAGAGAACAGGTAAATTCGCAATTGCAGGTTCAAATGAAGAAATCATTCATCATTTTAAGATGCATATGAAACAGAAATTGAATTTCAGCAAAATGATATCATTGAAAATATTTATGTACATAAAACAAAATAGAAAAATTGTGTAGAATTAGTCAATATTATCACCATTTAAATCTTCTTTTAATTAAATTTCATTCTAATATTTTCAATCTGATAAGATTAAAGTGTAATACAATATAAAATTATAATTCTTACATTGATCTAATTTGAAGTGATCAATAAAAGTAATTTTCTATCACTAAAATATTTTTGCAACATTCATTTCATGAGAAGTTAAGTTTAATGTAATTATTTTCGTGATTTCATCTTTTAGAGGGTGGTGAAGAAATGAATATATAATTTTTGTTAGTATTGTAATGTCTGGTAAGTGGTTCTTTACTTCTTTGCATTTTTTGTTGTTCTTCTTCTTGCTTCCATTTTTGGATCACATGCAATTTTTTGTTGGAAAGATAGTCTTCAGGAGAAAATGCTGTTTGCTTGTTTGAAGCGAGACTTTTCCTGGATTTTTTCTGGGGTTTCGTATTTTGATTTGATATTTTCGATAAATTCATATCAGATAACTCATTTTTTAAATTAGTTTTACCAGCTCTTCTTTTTGGTGTAATTACATTTCTCTTGTTACTTGAATCATGAAGAGCTTTTTTAATAGGAACTTTCAAATCATTGGAATCTTTTTTTAAATTATCATCTTTATCATTTTCCAATAATCCTAAGTTCTCCAACATTTCTTCAGTCTCTTTTATAAATTGCATATATGGAGAGAGTCTTTTTTTGCTCTGCTCCATTTTGTTTACATTTAACGTACAATCAAAAGTGGCGACGGTTTTTCGTGTTGGTCGATCCTTTGCTTTAATGTCACGAAGAACAGCTCGCGCACAACCAGAAAAGGTTATCTTAGATGCTGATATAAAGAATCAAGACTTCTTGTTTACACAAGAAAAGAAACAAGCCAAGGTTGTTTCAGCATCTAAAGTTCGTTTCCCCAAGTATGTTCGTATTCAACGTCAACGCCGTATCCTCATGAAGCGCCTTAAGGTCCCACCACCAGTGAACCACTTCAACCATGCTGTTGACAAGGCTACTGCTGTTCAAATCTTCAAATTCCTTGAAAAATATCGCCCAGAAACTAAAGCCGAAAAGAAGCTCCGTCTTAAGGCTGCTGCAGAAAAGTCCGAAAAGTCACTTGCCCCAGCTGATGTTTCTGCTAAGAAGGCTCTTTCTTATGGTATCAAGGATGTTACATCTCTTGTTGAAGCTAAGAAGGCAAGCCTTGTTGTCATTGCTCACGATGTTGATCCAATCGAAATTGTCATTTGGCTCCCAGCTCTTTGCCGCAAACTTGATATCCCATATGTCATTGTCAAGTCAAAGGCTCGTCTCGGCAAAGTTGTTGGCATGAAGACATGCACATGCATTGCTGTTTCTGATGTTCGCCCAGAAGATCGTAAGGCACTTTCACAAATTGTCGATTCAGTTAACGCTAACTTCCTCATGAAGTACAAGGAAGAAATGCACCATTGGGGCGGTGGCGAACTCAGTGAAAAGACAATTCAAAAGCTTCGTGCTCAAGGTAAACACGAGTAAATCAATAAAAATTGATTTCAAAGATTATTGTTTTCATACAAAAAAAACTCTTTACGCAATTCGCGTTTTGATAAAATTATGTTTCACTTGAAATCTGTAAGTTTTCAGCACATCTTTGAAGCAAAGGTAAAACACGAAAAAGAAGAAAACGCCTTACAATCAAATTTAATTGCTAGCTTACATAGTGTTTCCACTTTCAGCCATTTGGGAACCAAAATACTGATTATAATTGAACTACGTTGTATGCCTACACTTACATTAAGGAGTTCTCAATTTTCTGAAGTTTATGCGCGAGATTTTTTTATTTCTAATGTGCCACATTACAAATCATGTTTTTAAAAATTTGTAAACACTTCTCTGCTGCCCCATATAAAGGACTATTTTATGGTATATATGAAATTTTGTTATATATTATACAACGCAAAATAGTGCAATAATAATAGCTTATACTGATGACCAACTCGAGTTTTCTATACGTAATGATTTGGTTATGAGAAAGACTAATGAAAGAACAAAAACACAGAAATCCTTAATCTCTAGTTCATGGTTGAAAATACATCAAATATATATTATAAATCAAATATTTACAAACAAAATTTATCTGATTTCCACTCTTTTAATTTTTGGGTTTCCTTTTATCAAAGGCAGTTTTCCCATTTTAATTCCATAAATCATTTTTCTGTTTTCTTTAAATTTTTGTTCCTTATTTAGGAACATGTTTTTTCTATTTTTGTTTTGGTAATAATTCAATTTATTATTGTTTTGTTCAGAAGATTTTTTTTTATTTGAATCAAACGATTTATTTGGTACCAAAATTTTTGGTAAATTTTCGGATACATTTCTTCTTTGTGTTATTTTGATTGGACTCCACCAATCTTGGTCAACGATATCTTTTAATTCAGGTGTTGATACTCTTGAAATATCCTTTTCTGAAAATGGAACATTTTCTTTTACATGCATTCTTTGAGAAATTGGTTTAATGTATTCATTTTTATCATCGTATGAAGGATTTGGTAAATTTAAATTTTCAGATATATCTGATAAAGGGATTTTGATTGGAGATATTAAATGGTATGAGTTACTTTTCTTAACAGGTATTTTAGGTTGGAAATTTTCTAATAGATACTTATGATCTTGAACGCATTTTATGTTCAGAATTTCTTCGGCGGTTGGACGGTTCAATGGATTCACTTGCAAAAGTCGTTTAAGAATTGAATTGAGGTCCATTGAATATTTTGTTGGAAATTGAAAGCAACCGCTGCAGATTTTATGTGCAAGTTCATCCGTTGTGAGACCCATAAATGGGAATGAAAACGTCATTAGTTCATACAGAAGAACGCCAAGTGACCATATGTCACACTTTTGATCATATGGTTTTTTCTTCCAAACTTCTGGCGCAATATATAATGGAGTACCAACTTGTGTACGTGCAAGTTGACGATTCTGAAGAACAGTAGAAATGCCTAAATCACCGATTTTGGCTAAATCAGGCGCAGATAACAAAATATTAGCAGATTTAAGATCACGATGAAGAACTCCACATGAATGAAGAACACGTAATCCTTCAAGAATTTGAAGAAGAAATCTCCATATGGCTTCCTCTTGTAATGGTTTATTTTTAATTTTTCGTCTAAAAATAAGATTTGATAAGTCTCCAAGTTGTGCATATTCAGTTATAATACAAATCCTCTTTTTATCACAGAAAGCTTCATGGAATCTTGTGATAAAAGGGGAATCAAAAGAAGCCATAATTCTTATTTCATTTACTGAATCTTCTATTTCTCTTCTTGATAATTTTGATAAATCGATTACTTTAACAGCATACGTTTGTCCGTCACTTATTCTTGTTGCCTTATATACTGTTCCATAAGTTCCTTCGCCTAAAACACATTGTTCGACAAAACCCAAAATATTCATATTGAAATAAACGTACGTTTTTGATGCGGATCGAAATTTATTAAACGTACATGATCATCATTCTTCATTTTAAGCCTATGTCAGTAGTACCAATTCCTTTATCATCCTAAACATCACACAAAAACTTTTCTCAAAAAAATCGATTTCCAAATTTCAATCATCAAATTTACCATTTGAATAAAAACATATTTTTTTATACTCAAAACAAGAAGAAAAAGAAAAAATTAGCGAGTTAACTTTAAAAAAGTTACTTTTTGTTTTTCATAACTTCGGCAAATGCTGCTTTAAAAGCAGGAACTGCCCTTTCGATGTCTTCTGGTGGCTTGCAGTAAGACAAACGGAAGAATCCTGGAGCCTTGAAGCCAGATCCAGGAACGATGATTACGAAATGGTCTGCCATCTTGTCGCAGAAATCCCATTCATCGATGCCGTCTGGAATCTTAGGGAATATATAGAACGTACCTTCTGGTTTGACGTATTTGATTCCGCAATCGTCGAGCATCTTACAAACGATGTCACGAGATTTGTTGTAGAGCTCGAGATTAGAGATCGCTGGCATTACCTTTGGAATGACACGCATATGAAGACGATTTGCATGAACGAATCCGAGAATTTCATTGGAATGAGCCAAACAATGAACAAGGAGTTTGAAGTTCTCAAGGAGAGGGTTCACAATCATACATCCGAATCTTTCACCTGGGATAGAGATATCCTTTGATACTGAATAAGCGATAATGCTATGAGGATAAGACTTGAAGATTTTGTGGCAATGAACTCCTGGAGCAACAACACGTGTATATACATCGTCAGAAAGAATATAGATTGGTCTTCCATATTCCTTAGATTTCCTCTTAAGAACTTCACACATTGCATCGACACATTCTTGTGTGTATACAATACCTGTTGGGTTCTGTGGTGAGTTAATAATAACACATCTTGTTAATGGTGTGATGTATTGTTCAAGGCGTTCTGCATTAATCTGCCAGCCTTCCTCGAATGTTGTTGGAACATCAACTACAGTTCCGTGGAAGTTTTCCACATAGAATGGATACTCAAGGAAATAAGGAGCAACACAACATACTTCATCACCAGGACTCAAAATAGTTCGAAGAACAACATTCATAGCTCCTGCACATCCAGATGTTAAAATAATATTCTCTGGGCCGATTTCTACATCTTGGATTTTGGAAAACATTTCCGCAAATACTTTACGACATGCTAAATCACCCATTGTCGATGAGTAACCATGGCAAAGGGGAACTTCCTCATTTGCGATTTCGATAAGAGCTTTATAATATTCGGGTGGTGGTGGAATCCTTGGATTTCCTAACGAGAAATTATGAACGGCATCTGCACCATACTTTTCGGCAAGTGCATCTGCTTTGTCCGACATCTTTCGAATCATCGAACCACGTGTGGAAACTTTCAACATATAAGGAGACAACATCCTTGAAGAGTGAAGTGAAAACCTCCGGATTTCAATCAAATCAAAACGATCAACAAAAACTATAGAAAAACGTTAACAAACTTTTATGACATGTATTGAAATAAACGGTTTGTCTAAAACTGTTTTTTTGTCGTTGTGCGTTGAAATATGTTCACAAAAAAAAACGTCTGCTATATGCGGGTATACCCATTTGTGTTTCTCAACTTGTATTATTTTCTTAAATCTTTAATTGAGAGAACTTTCAACATAGTGACATTACCATTAGCTTTTTTTCGTGTGAAGAACGGCTTCATGTTTATTGAATTTATGTATTGGTTGTACCAATTTACGGAAATGGAAATTAAAAAAAATTACGTGTTTTAATTTATACATAGAAAACCAAGAAAAAGGTATGTTTTTTTGTAAAATCAAAGTTCTAAAGAAAGCCTTGAAGTATGTTAATGTTAATGTAAAAAAAAATCCAAACAAAAATTTCTGAGAAAAAGTAATACTTAACTATTGATTCCATTGTATTTCCAATATCAAAAAGTATAATATTTGGTTTATTAATTTTTAGGAAGTTATGTTTTTTATATGTTTGAGTACTTAACTCATTTAGTGACTTGCATGTCTTTGGGGTTATTATAATTTTCCTTGGGAGATTTTAATTCATGTTGATTATGAAATTTTATTTTTTTTCTTGTTACTATCACTAAATCTTCATAATATCTTAAATATATTTCTATAAAAAAAGATCCGTCAGCTGTAGTTATATTCAATGGGTTATAAGATTCAAAAATATTCATGAAAATTGGGTTTTGTATAATGAGACACATTATTAAACAGGAATTATTAAAAAAAGATGTGTTTTGCTTAAATTTCCGGGTAATCATGATTTTGGTATCGCTGATGATGATTCACCACGAATTATTATAAATACTTTTTTCATAATAATAACTCACCGAATTCTGGTACAAATTATATGATTGTAATTATTTTCATTTCCTGGAGAACATTTTCCTTATTTAACAAGGACCTTTTGGTTCTATTCCAATTTTGAGGCAATCAGATGTTGACAAACTTCAAGACAGCTTTATGAATGATTCAATAAATATTATAATTTCACATTTCCCTGCAACGAATGGCGAAAGTTTTAAATCGATAATTCGTAAATCGGATATTTTTTTTTATCATGACATACACATAAAACATTTAAAACTTATTATACGGTGATAAATTAACAATTACTTCGACTTGTTATAAACAAACAGTCGGAATTATAACTGTTGAAAAAGGAGCAATTGTATATAATGAATTTAATCCATTTGATAATAATACTATTGCTATATCTTATCATGCGCCTTTGAAGCAAGTTAGCAAATATCAAATATGAAAATAATTTCCCTATTAGAATAATTGAATTTTCTAAACAGGAATTAAATTTAACATTAAAAATTGATGGTAAAAAAATTGGTCAAATACCAATGGTTAAATGGTTTAAAGAAAATGTTAAACTTTATTCATTAAATGTTACTGTAAAAGATGGAAAACATACACTAAAATAGAAGGCAATTCGACAAAAGAAATCGAATTTTTTGTAGGACAAAGATTGCCAATTTTTGTAGAAATGATACAAAATGCAAATACAAAAGATTTTCTTGTTGCATTTTGCTTTTGTCTTTTTAAATTAATAAAAAAGATTATCACTGTTTTTAAATTAATTCCATTTAAAAAAACTTAATGAATTCATTATATGTTTTATTGTGGAAGTGTTTCATAGAATTGATCCCTAATGTTTATGTAAATATATTTTTGTAGGAAAAGATTTTTTTATATATAAATGAAAACCGCCATTTCTTGAAAAGATATTTTTGGCTGAAATGTTATCTCTAATTATTTTTAAAAAGTGTGTAGTTCGGTTTGTAATGAAATTCCACTTTTTTGTGAAATATATATTTTAAACGGTCTTGATAACGCACGTTAAGGAACAACCAATACAAAAAATGAACTCGAACCATTGTATCTCAATCAACGAAAAATATTTTATATATGTCGAAGGGCTCACATGCCATCTTTTTGAATTATGCATTGACGACATTGAAGATAATGAAGTAAAAACGAATTTAATTCGTGAGATTAATCTCCATAACAATGATCCAAGTTCAATAAGATACCACGGTTCATCACTTTTAAAATGTGCTCCAGAAAATGCAAAAATCCGAGACATTCAAATTAGCATTGGAGAAACTCAAAATCAAAATATTTCGATCATTTTTGATTTGACAATAGGTGAAAAAAAGTCAAGTGAAACACAAGTTCTATATGTTTATTCAGCTGTTTATTTTTTGAGATATCTTGGTTTTGGATTTTTACTATCTGACTCAACACCTTCATATCAGTTTAAAACAATTAAGTTAGGTCAGAACGTTCACACCGTAAAATGGTCCCCATATTCTCCTTATGTGCTTTCATTTTCCCAGGATACATCGAATAATCATTCACTTTCTTTATACTTTATTCAAGAAGAACGAGAAATTAAGCTTATTGATGATTGCAATCATCATGATGAAATTCCATTTTGTTGGGGTGATCCAGAGAACATATGGCTCAAGTTTTCATTGACATATTTAGATAAAGATAATTACATTATATGTTATCATATTCCACAATCGCACAAGTTTACTACGTATGAAAAAGTTGCACTATCTTCGACATTATCGGAAAAATCGTCGAAATTATTATCAAAATCAATTCGTGACAATAACATTGAGCAATGCAAAATCACAATAGATATGAGCGAGACTACAATAAAAAATCTTTTTTCAAAAGAATCCAGAAGCATTTTCTGGTTAGGAACAGAATTTTATGTATGCCAAAATCTGAAAGGATTACAATCTTTCCGATTTCCAGAAATTCATAATTGGAAAATTGACCGCGTATCTGCAGACAACATTTCCTTTTTCACGAAGACCAAAACATATAAACCAATTCACGTCAAACCGACAAATAATGAAAAGTCGATACATAACGTTCGATTCATTCAGTGCAATAACCGCTACTTTTTTTACAACGACGAAAAAAAGTCGACCGTTTATGAATTTGATGGATCGACTTTACATGTATCGGCGAATATCAATGGACTTGTGAATAACTTTATCGGAATGATCCCATCTATGAATTTGATTGTGGTTAACATTGATAATAGCATAAGGTTTTGTTTGTTTAGTCATGGTGTTGTTGCTGAGTTATGTCGAATAAATGGAGAAAAAGCATATGCAGAAATAACACCAAAAGACATTTGCAGCTGCGATCAAAGGATTCAGAAAATAATTGATAAAAGAGAAGAATTAAGAGAAAGGCAAAACCAATTACTAATGCAAAAAGAAAGTATCAAAGAGTTTTACATGGACTTGAAAAAGGAAATCCCCGAATTGGATGAGCAAATTCATAATACAATAGATAATATTAATAAAGTTTTGGAAAATGAAGAAAATAAATAAAATTTATCAATAAAAGAAAAAATATTTTTTTATGTTTAATAATTTACATTTCGAAATGTTGTGCATCCATAGATATAAACAATAGGAAAAATACAGATTTCATATGAAAATTCTTTAGGTGCTATTCTTGATTTAAAATTGAAATTTCTCTTTGTGATTTAAATAATTTAAATATTTAGAAAATACAACATTTGGAATGTTATTTGAAAATATAAAATTTTATATTTAAAGTAAATGTTAAGTATAGACATTTGTAAATATACAAATATATTCATATTTAATGTGCATATATAATGAACATTTCCCTCTCGTTTTTTGAGGTTTACTGTGAAAATTTGTTTAAAGCATACTTTTTTCCAAGCATACTTTTAATTTCATAAACATAATGAAAGATATCATTTAGATGAAACTCAATAGCTGTTTCATAAGCATTTTTAAATGATGAATGATTTTGTTCACACAAATGAATAATTTCTTCATTTCCGCCTGCAATTGCATATTTAAATTTGACTGCAGAAAAAAATGATGCATAATCAATTAATGAAACAATATCTTGATTAATAAATTAACATCTTTTGTAAAGTAATGGTTCAACTCTTTGGGAAAATTATAATCATTATGTGATGATATTTATTGCATTCTTTTTATTGTATTATTTCGAATTATTTTTGTAATTTTATTTGGATTTACACCTTATTTAACATAATTCATATGAATTTCACAATCGTTCTGTTTGATATCAATTATTAATATGTCTTGAAAATTTAACATTATTTAAAGCTGCTGTATAAACACTTCCATTAAGATTAGCATAATTATTTAAGTTAAAGTATACTCATTGTGCACAATGCAAAATGTAATTCCATGGAGAGTCGACCGTTTAAAAATTTTTGTTTGCACACAGATGGAGGAAACGACAAATTTCCTTAAGACACATGAAAATGACATATTGCCACAGCAAGCAGCAGCTTTTCCACTATCAATTGTACAATTAAAATATAATTTTGGATTAGATATTAAAGAAATTATCCAATTAGAATCAAAGTTTAAAGTAATTTCTGGTATAATGGATAATAGCGAAGCTGTGTTTTTGCCTTTGTACCATGAATACTTTGTTGAAAGAAAAATAATTTTGGATTTCATTAAACAATTCCAAGCGAAAAAATCATATTTAGCACTTGTTGGCGCAGATGGAAGTACTGTTCTTTATAAAGTTTCGGAAATGGATTTTAGTAGTTTGAAAATTGATGATGAATCTCCACAATAGAAATATGTTTGCTATTTCATTTTAAGATAACCAGAACCACAAAACAACCAACACAACAATTTTATGTTTTTTGCCTATTTTTAAATAAAACCTAAATTAAGATTCTGTTTTTTTTAAAGATAAAATGATTAATAATAATAATATTTTATTCACTTTAGTGGTATCTATGCTTTCTTCTCCTGTGATGTTTAACAGATACATCTTCATTAACGATAGAAGATTGAATGGATGGTGTAGAAGGTGTAGAAATATTAACAGTAATTTTTCGTTGGTCAATCTCAGTGCCATCAAGTGCCTCAACAGCATTACCTGCATCATCGATATTTTTGAATTCGATAAATGCGATCCCTCTTGGTTGATCATCTTTTAGCGGAATTCTTATTTTTGTAATTTCTCCATATTTGCCGAATATTTTTCTGAGTTGTTCTTCTGTTGTTTGGTGTGAAAGATTTCCAACAAAAACAAGATTGAGGCGAATTTGTCCATCATCCAGTTCTTCATCTGAAACATCATCAAGGGTGACTTTACTTGGTTCTTCTTTTGGTTCAGGTTTAGGTTTCGGTACCCAATTAGACATTGATACTTTTATTATTCTGTCATCGAGATTTGTTTCATCAAGCTTGTTAATAGCTTCCATTGCACTGTTTTCATCTTGAAATTCAATAAATGCAAAACCTCTAGAATGATTGGTTTTTGTTTGTGGAATTGTAATTGATAAAATATTTCCAAACTGAGAAAAAACACTTCTTAGTTTGTCTTCGTTTGTTGAAAAGTTGAGGTTCCCAACATGAACCTTAAATGAAGTGCTCATCAATCTGCATGACCAATCCTTATGGGCACCCCGACAATTACTTTTTATGTAGTTTACAAGTCATTGTAATTTCATTAAATTTCTGTAGTAAATAATCGTTTGAAGGGTATACCCTAAAATTTTATATTTTTTTTTTCCAATTTTCATGTTAATGAAATGATTTTTACATAATTATCAATATAGAAAAATGCTTTTAATTTAAGGAAGCTTTTAATTTTTCACAAAGTTTCTCTTGAATTGCTACTAAAATGTAGTGATTATTATGAATTTAAATCTTTATTTTGATTATTTAAAAAAAATTATTCATGCAAGGGCACAGCACTAAGAAGGGTGAAAAACAATTTTATTCAGTTATTTGAATTTTTTTAAAAAAATTAATTATTAAAATGTTCATATTGTGGTGACTTTTATTTAATCAAAGAGGTCATCAAATCCACCCATCATTTCAACAACTTCTTCTTCTTCCTTCTTCTTTTCTTCTTCTTTCTTTTCCTCAGTAGCAGCAGCAGAGGCGCCTCCAGCTGGAGCAGCACCACCAAGAGCGGTGCCCTTTACAAGTTCAGAGATATCATGGTTCTTGAAGTATTCAGCAAAAAGATCAACCCAGTATGATTCAAGTTTGACACCAGCTGCTGAGATGAGCTTGTTGATCTTGTCGGATGTGATTTCGATTCCATCGTCGTTGAGGATGAGAGCTGCATATACAACTGCGAGTTCTGGTGATGCCATGTTTGAAAAAAGGCATGACCAAAACCGTCGTAAATGGAGGTTTTTAAACGGCCGTTTTTGAGAAAGGAAACAAACTCGTTTTAAAAATAAAGAACTAATTTAAATGGAAAATAAATGAGTTAAATGTATAATAAACCATGAGTGTTTCGAAAATAAAGTATTTTTTCTTATACAGGATTTTTTTCTTTTAAACATTCCAATCTTTTTTGACTAAATTTAATAAAACTTTTTCCTTAAAATATTGAAACATAAAAATTGAAGCTTCAAAGTTTTTTAAGATCAAAATAATCAAAAAAAATTTTTTTTTTGATTAAATCTTTGGTATGATCACAGAAAAATTTTTATAAAATGAATAATTATGGAGTAGAGAGCTTGAATATATCATAAATCATTCATAAATAGAATTTTTATCAAGTTACATTAAGATATTTAGTACAAATAAAAATTAAATCAGCCAATTATAACTTTTTCAGTGTCATATCGATGACCAAACGATAAGATCAATCGTAGAAACCGTTTAAAAAACACCACTTAAGAACGATACATAAACACGAATCATTATTATGCACATACTACTTACGAAAGCATATAAAAAGATTAGCTTATGAAAAAAGGAATATGAGAACATGATCGAAAAACCCTTTTTGCGCATGAAACTGATCATTAGCAGTTTGCCAACCATGGTTGGAATAACCTCCGAATTTGATACAAACCGTTCTCTATTTTTAATGGGACTCATAAAGTACTTCTTTTGCATCAATTCACGCGGTAATCCAATTGTTATCCGTGCATTTCTCACTGAACCTGTTCATAGCGTTGTAGAGACGTTCTATGCTAAAATAGCTTCCACTAATCCACCTCCAGCAGTATTTCGCTGTGATAATATGAACTTTGCATATATCAACCAAGCCGAACTTTACTTTGTCATTGTTACAGAAGAGTCAATGTCACCATCTCTTTTGCTAGAACTTCTTTCTCGCATTGTATCCGTTATTTCAGATTATGCTGGCCGCTGTACCGAGCTTATTATGCAGCAAAACCTTGGCTTGGTTTATGAAATTATAGATGAAGTTTTATCCTTTGGTTGTCCTCAAGCCACAGATTCATCAAATTTGCTCCATCTTGTTCATAACACAGTTAAATATGATAAAGGTCTTAACCTCGGTGGCGTTGTCATCATGGGTCCCTTTGAATCCCAAGACTTTGATCGACCACTTGCATTATCTGTTGATCAAAGAAGCCTCTCTGCAAACGAAGTGTTCTTCATTCTTGACGAGAAAATCGAAGTTCAGCTTAATGTCAACAATCAACCCATCCGATCTACAATCACCGGAGTTGGAACAATTAAGTCTTTCCTTCAAGGCCAACCCTCAATTCTTATTCAGTTTGATCCTCAGATGACAGTTTCCACACGTTCCATTCCTCAGAATCTTTTATTGAAATATGATGATATCGTATTTGCTCCATTTGTTCAATCCCAATCATTTGATAGTGATAGGTCAATTACATTTGCACCACCAGAAGGCGAATCCACCATCTTTAGATATCGTACATCACGACCATTTGATCCACCATTTACAATCACACCGGCATTCGAAAATAAGCAGACCAAAGCTGTTGTTCTTAGGCTTTCCATCCGATCCCATTACGACCCAGAGAGTCCTCCACCCGAAGTTAAAGTCATTTTCCAATGTCCTGTTGAAATATCTAATGCATCATGCGAACTCCCACCAGTTGTAGCTGCTACACAAAGTAGTGAGTATAACCCTAAGACTAGACAGGTCATATGGACAATCCAGAAGTTTACTGGTCTTCAAGAATTCTCTGGAAGATTCCGTTTCATCTTCGATAATGGAATCCCTTGCGCAGCTGAGAACATATTAGGCCCAATATCATTAGAATTTTCACGTACTGGAAGCTTGCCAAGCGGTTTGACTATCAAGAATTATGTGGTTTCTACATCGGGATCTTCTACACCACCAAAGAGATGGATTAAGGAAATTAGCTCTGCAACGTGCTATACATTTAATTTCATTTAAACAATTGATGCAAAAGAACTGTTTTTTCACAGCAATGACCACCATTTTTCAAGGTTTGAAAATGATCGTTTTAAACGGTCGAGATGACCACTCAAAAATTTCGAAGTTTGACAAAACTTTTCATTCAATTGAATTTAATCGAAAAAGTTCTATCGCACTTTTTATTTATAAGTATGAGATCCAAATGAAATATGTTGTGCATTCATCTTATTATATTATTTTCTCATTTATTGTGAATAATTTGCTCAATATTTGTTTTTCAAAGTAAAAACCAATTGACAGTATAAGTGAATAAATAACAATTTCCATCTTTTTTAACATCTATATTTGGCAACTATTGGATTAGAGTATCCTTAAATATTTATCTTTCATTCCATGAAAGATAAGTTCTTAAGATAAAATTTAATCAACCAAAAAAATTTTATTAAAATTAAACAATTATGCCTATTCATTCTCTTTTTGTTTCACTTGTTCTGAGAGAACTGATTCATAGAATGCAATAAGCATTGCTCCGCAAGAATTTCGAAGAATTGTTACTGGTACATAAACAGGTACATCAAAGTTTGGAAACCTACATAAAACATGTTTAATACCGTTAAATTCTTTCATTTCAATGAGTTTTGTAGGTGGTGGAAGAGACATCTGTGAATTGAAAATTGTTTTATTCAAATCACTTCTCCAGTAATTCCTTATCATTTGCTCGTTTTCGACTTCAATTGATCTAACCCATTTTGACTTTTCTGGAATAATACCTAAATAATAAAATAATGTTCCATTTTCGTATTTATATCCATAAATTTTCTCTTGGCCACCTATTTGTTGTTCACTAACTTCTTTTTCTGGCGTTGTTTTGTCTTCTTGTTTTTGGTGTAATTCCTTTAAA
This sequence comes from Histomonas meleagridis, assembly GCF_020186115.1. Classification (NCBI taxonomy): domain Eukaryota; phylum Parabasalia; order Tritrichomonadida; family Dientamoebidae; genus Histomonas; species Histomonas meleagridis. Next base: position 886,980 of record NW_027150805.1, read on the forward strand.
ATAATTTTAGCTTCGTCAATATTGATAGGTTGCTCATTAATAGAATTACATTTACAAACGTATTCGTCATAGCTGTTACTTTTAAAAAGAAACCATATATGTTTGAGTTCATAAATTAATTCTTTATCATCATGTTCTGATGAAAATTGGATATTTTCATATAAATCGAGCTTTTCATCACCTGCAGAAATAAAGTTGTCTTCTTCTGTTATTTTTAATTTTTGTTGTATCCAATTTTTAAATATTTGTAAATTATCTTTTTCCATTTTTTAGCGCTAAACCAGACAAAGTCCGTTAATGAAAATTGAATAATTATTTGCTCAAACGGTTTAAATGGATTCCGCAGAGTTTATTGGTCTTAACGACGAACTTACTGAAAAAACACTAAAACAATACGAAGAACTTGCTCAAGAAGAGCAACAAGATAATGGAGATGCTTCCAATGATGATTTTTCAGCTATACAAGCTTTAAAACCAAGAATTGTCAACATGGTTGCATGTGTTGACTATGGAAGTGATTTAGACCTACTTAAAATAGCAACTCATGCACGAAACGCAGAGTTTAATCCAAAAAGATTTCCTGCAGTTACATTAAGAATTCATGAACCAAAAGCTACAGGACTTGTTTTTAAAAATGGTAAAACAAATATAGTTGGTTGCAAGACGGAAGAAGATTGCCTTTTGGCTGCTAGGAAGTTTGGGCGATTATTAAAAACATTAGGTTTTATTGTAAGACTTAAAAGCTTCACAATAGCTAACATCGTAGCCACAATGGATTGTAAGTTTCCAATTCACCTTGAGTCTCTTGCTTCAAGGCACAAAATATTTGCAACATATAATCCAGAAGTTTTTGCGGGATTAATTTATCGAATTCCGAAGCCAAAAGCAACCTTCATTGTTTTTGTTTCCGGGAAAATTATTATAACAGGTACCAAATCCATCGAAAATATTGTAACTGCAACAACAATTTTTCATCCAATATTACAACAATTTGCAAGAAACTTTCCACTTCCAGCTGATATACCAAAAGCTATCTCTCCACAACCAAGTGTTATGGCATCATAATTGTCAAATGTTTTTGTTTTAGAGTGTGACTTAATAAAAAATGTTTTCTTGTGTTTATTTGTTTTTGAAAGTGTGTTCGATTGAAAGCCAATAAGAAAGTTTGATCAATTAAAATGATTTTAACCTAATTTATCTGGGAAAGATCAAATACATGTTATACCGCAAATTCTTCATTATGTTAACTTTGCAAAAGTAAGCAGTATTTTAGCGTTAAATGGAAATTTTCAAAACGCCTTGTTCATTTTATCAAAAATTTATTTTAAAGATAGCACTCTTCTATCTCGTGTTTGTGTAGTATCTCCTTTTTGATTTTTTGATCAAATATGAGTATATTTTGAAACATTTTTCAAATATCTTTTTTAGCATTGTTACTGTATCAGTTCTTAGCCTAGATAGCTGGATAGTGTAACTTTATCGAGGAATCGAAAGTCTGTATTTAAAGAAAAAAATTAATTATTATTTGGTTGTTTATTTATTTCTTATATATTTAAGCAACAATCTCATTTAACAAGGTTTTCGAAATAAAAGACATGATTTATTCCGAAATATTCGAAGATATTTATATTTTAGAAAAATTTTACGACAAAAAATTTGAGAATAAACGCAGTCCATTCTTCAAAACTAACCGTAATTTTCACACAATTCATATCGTTCTTTATATCACTTTATTTTTGGAAAAGTTGAAATCGAAAGTTAAAATTTTCCGAATTAACGGTTGTTAAAGATTGTTTGTCAATGAACGATTATCATCTAAAGGATTTCGTGTTCCAAATAATCATGAGCAGGATCCGTGGTGAGAATCATTGTAAAGCTCTCTTCCAAGTCAAGAAAGTTAAAAAGATTATTGATTTAATCACATCAGTTTTTAAAAACGAACCAATACATTTGACTCTAGGAGGTGACTTCGTCATCGTTGGAGATATTCATGGAGACATTGACACTCTTTTAAGAATATTTCATAGATTTGATTATCCACCAAAGACAAATTACCTATTCCTAGGTGACTATGTTGATCGTGGGAATTATTCATTAGAAGTTTTAATATTTCTATTCTCATTAAAGCTTCTTTATCCGAGCAATATATGTATGCTTAGAGGGAATCATGAATCAAAGCGTACAGCAAAACAATACGGATTTAAGACAGATTGTATTTCATTTATTGACCACAAGGCATATTTGAAGTTTTTGAAATGTTTTTCTTATATGCCATTAACCGCTGAAATAAATCATGTTTTCTTTTGTGTTCATGGTGGAATATCACAAGCTTCTTTCTCCATTAGTGACATTGAAGCCATGAAACGACCAATTGTTCATTTCAAAAAACAATTATTTACAGATTTACTATGGAGTGATCCACTTGATTCTCTCGATACTTTTGCTGAAAGTGATCGTGGGATTGGACACTTCTTTGGTAGCGAGGCATTAGCGCAATTTCTCGAGGATAATAATTATAAGCTTCTCATTAGAGCACATGAATACAATATAAATGGATATTGTTACAGCTTCAGTGAGAAGAGTTGTCTTACAATATTCTCTACTTGCGATTACTTAGGGAACGGAAACGATTCTTCTGTAGGAGTCGTAAACGGTCAAGAGATAACGGTCGAAATTTTTAAAAACGAAAAACAGAGCAGACACATACTCCCACAGTGGCTTCTGAGCGTAGAGGAAAAGGCAGCACGAAAAAGTATTGATGAAGAATTTGTAATTACTAATGAGACGACTCCTGACTGTGTTATTTAAATTAATATTAAAAGAAAATTTTTTTGCTATTTCGTTGTAATTTTTTAAGGAGTATCAAATTGTTATATGTGTTAATATATCTGCAAATTGATACATCTTAATGAGAGTGAAAATTTGGTTTGTTTAGAGAAATCAAAAGAATTCATGATTTATGTTATAATATAATTATAAATTGTGATAATATTACTTTGTTATATTAAGATATTGCGTTGGTTTCAGCGACTAAATTTTCTTGACTTTATTTTCTTTCCAAATTACCTGTAAGAATAAACTATTGAGTTCGGTAAAAAAATGAAAAGCAATTCAAAAATGGTTTTTTGGGCGTTGTAAAAATACTTTTTGAATAGAATTCTATAATAAATGTTCATTTTTTATCGTTTCAAAGTTGATTGTTTGTCTTTGTCTGGTTTTAATGGATATCAATTGTCAAAAAAATGCTAGAATCGATTAAATGGAATGAGTTAAAGGTTGGATGAAGAAAATTTGTGGATTTTGGAGAATTCCAGTTATTTTTCAATACTTTTTGTATGTACAAAATCATTTCTGTTAATGCAAAAAGTTGAGCTTTGTGTCTCAAAATTGATAACCATCTCACTTCATCAAACCGTCTATCGTATACGATAGGCATAAAAGCACATTCAATTTCCTACAAAATAGAATAAAAAATGATCGCTAAAAACAATATTTTGATAAGTTTATCTGTCGTTTATCATATACCAAAATGCAGACACAAAACGAGGAAAAACAAGATCAACCACGTCAAATATCAAATGATCTGCGTGGAAATGGTAAACTTGATTTAGAAGAAGGGATAACAATGCTTCCATTTATTTTCCAAGAAAGTCCATTTTTTGCAGAACATAGAGAACAAATCATATACAGTCCTCCTGTAGTACCAGTCCCTTCACTTTCGCTTATGAATCCATTCAAAAATATTAAGCACCCAATATCCCTTGAACAAATTCCAACAATTTTCCAACAAATTGCTCAAATACATGAAAAAGAAGAATTCCCATATTACATTGAAGAACCAAAACAAGAATTTACGGAGTTATTTGAAAAGGTCAAAGAATATCTCAAATATCTCATTCCATATGAACTTATTGTTACATACTCAAACATACCGAAAATCAACTTCAACACTATAAAACAATATGTCTCAGAACCACAATTTTATGTTTTATGTCATGTTCTATATCATTTCAAGTTTTTAATTTTAAGTCCAGTTTACTCAGAGCCAAAACAAAAAGAAGCTCTATACCAAAAACTTCTTTTTTATCTCAGCCCACCTGAAATATATTCTATCCCAGACTTTCCATTTGTTGTTGAAGCATCTGTCTGTGATATTTTTAATGGCCCTTCTGACTTTGTCCCAGCGTATATTTTATATAAATCGAAGTCAGAAGTATATGTTGTGAATCATGAATTATGTGAAAAATCAGAATTTTGTCCAAATTTACAAACATCTGAGAACAATGCTGTTCTTCGTATGATCGAAAGCAATAAATATATTCCTTTTAACACATCAATGGCAAATAAATTTGATTTGTTATATCCATCTCAACCATCAGATCAATCATTTAATGGCTCTTCCGTCATTTCCAACATCTTTCGTTCACTTGTAGCCACTTATTCTCTTCCTGCAGTCATTTATTCTGCGCTTGCCAAAGTCCTCATGACAAATCATCAAAGTATCCAAGAAGCATTAATTTCAACCATCTATAAAAACGACATCATGGATGGAAGTAAAAAGATTATTGATCATCTTGGTAATGTTTATCATATGTTTGGACAAACATTACGCTTTTTAAAGCTTGTTATTATGTTTGAAATCACTCGATGTAAAGATTCACCGAATCAACTCTTAAGACAAAACAATACTTTTGTCCAATGTATCATTGATTTTGTAAGAACTAGTTGCCAAAAGCTCTTTCGGTGTCCGTTACGTTACATTTTTGAAAAGACAAGTGAACTTCCTCTTGTAAACTACACATCACCAACCGATAACGACGTAAAAACAGTCGAAAAACTTTTTGATATGTTTTGGGGTACCCTGTTTAACACCACTTCGTATTTGTCGAATGGTGTCAAATGTGTCCTTAGAGAAATCCGTATTTGGACAGACAAAACATATAAAGATGAGACCCTTAATCATCGAGGGTTAGTCGGGTTATTCTTTTTACGAATCTTATTACCAGCATTATCATCACCTGAACTATTAGGTATCGATGAAAGTATGTTAGAGAAAGATTCGCTTAAGAAGGTCACGGTCTTTTCAAAAATAATATTAAATTCTATTACATTCGAATCATATGCATTAGTAAGTACCAAATTTGAAGAAGTCATTAAAAAGAATTCGAAAAACCTCGTTCGCTACTTAGAATTAATCACGGAAACAAACTACGAAAAGATCGAAAACAAGGACATAACAATGTTGGAATTTCAGCAAAGTTTCGAAATTTTAATTTTGTTCATCAAGGAGAACATTGGTTCTATAGCAGAAGCTTGTGACCGGGAGTTTTTGCCGTCAACTTTCGCAGATGAGTTACTTTGCGAACTGTACAATAACTTATTACAAATTTGAGTTATTTTTCATTCATTTTGTAAAAAATGTTTCATGAAAATAAAGAATAAATAAATACTTGAAATCTTTTATTGTTTTTATGTATCTTATATTTCATAATTTTGTTCGATAAGTTCTTCATTTCATTATTAACGGTCGCGTTTAGTTGTACGTTAAGAAGTTAAACTTTTGAAATTTTTAGCTTTTGAAGGTGCTTTTTCTGAGACTGTTGAAGCAAGGAAATGTGATATGACATTCGAATGGACTTGAGTTTATATAAACTTAAGAATTTCTTCTGGGTAACGTGTTCAGGTTTTAAAATTTTTGGTTCAAAGAAAAAAATTATAAAGAATGGAAACCACTGACAACGAATGGAAATTACTTTTATCCATCGAACATATTGTTTATAGTTTAAATAAGGAAAATATCTCACAATCTGCATATTTAATCTTCAATAATTTTGATAAATTTTATCCATTGTCTTTTAATACTGTTATATATCAAATGGTTAACACATTGTTTACTACAAAAATAAATAATTTTGATGTTTATTTGGAATTTCTGAAAGAAATTGAAACAATTGAAGAAAATAACAAATGTAAACCAAAAAATTTTATAAATCCACAAACACCATCTTATCTTCTTGCAAAAATGATTGAGCAAAATTTACTTGATATAAATAATATTCAGAAAAAAAGGAATCCATATTTAATTCATTACATGACAGAAAAAGAAATTAGAACATTAATGAATCTGTCCATCTTTCAAGTAATAGATGAATTATTAGATCTTTTTATATTTCAAATCGAAGAAAATTATGAAGAACTTTCAAAGAATGATTGGGAATTACATAAACAATTAATTAAAGAAGGTGTCAATCCAAATGAAATCGCGAAAATAATTCGAAATGATGAAATAGAAAAACTTCAAGAAATATCATCACAAAGTAATTTTGATTTTAATCAAACAATTGAACCATCACTTTATGAAAGATGCACATTTGTTAATCAAGAAGATGTTACAATAATTGATTATGCAGCATTTTTTTCAGCAGTTAAATGTTTTAAATATTTACTTATAAATGGAGCAAAAGTAGAAAATACAGGTAAATATGCAATTGCAGGCGGAAATGAAGAAATCATTCATTTATGCGAACAAAATCATTCAACATTTTGCGGTGCATATGAAACAGCAATTGCATTTCATCGAAATGATATTTTTTTATATATTTATGAGAATAAAATTATTAAAAAAATTAATTTAAATGTATTAGGAAAGAAATGCATTTTATATCATAATTATGAAATTTTATCATTTTTACTTAAAAAAGGAATGAAAATTAATAATGATATTATTAATGAATCAGCATTTATCGGAAATATATTTCTTACAAAATATTTTTTAGATAAAAATCTAATTCCAAAAGATATTTTAGTTTATGCATCAGCATCAGGAAATTTTGAACTTGTTAAATATGTTTTAGAACGAAAAGAAATTGATATCAATTCAAAAAATATCTATAAATTTTTATTAAAATTTATTTACATAATTTAATATTTTAAAATAATATTTGGAAATTATTTAAATTATTTAATACAGCACTTATGATCGCATCTGAAAATGGTAATCTAGAAATAGTTAAATTACTTCTTGAACAAGAAGGAATTGATATTAATGCTAAAAGTTTTTATTTATTTGATATTGTATTTATTTTAATTATTTAAAACAGCACTTATATATGCATCTGAAGAAGGTCATACAGAAATAGTTAAATTGCTTCTTGAACAAAAAGGGATTAATGTTAATGTTAAAGATATTTATTTATTTTATTTAATATTTATTTCAATAATTTTATGTACCAAAATAATATTTGGGGATTATTTTGATAATTTTATATTTTAAAGTTATATTCGGAAATAATTTAAATTATTTTATACAGCACTTATTTGGGCATCTAGAAATGGTTATGTAAAAACAGTTAAATTATTTCTTGAACAAGAAGGAATTGATATTAATGCTAAAAGTTTTTATTTATTTTATTTGATATTTATTTTAATAATTTCATATTTCAAAATAATATTTGGAAATTATTCAAAATATTTATGACAGCACTTATTTTAGCATCCCAATTTGGTCATATAAAAATAGTTAAATTACTTCTTCAACAAAGAGGAATTGATATTAATGCTAAAGATATTTTTTTGTTTTATTTTGTATTTATTTTAATAATTTTTTATTTCATAATAATATTTGGAAGTTATTCAAAATATTTACTACAGCACTTATGAAAGCATCTTCAAAAAGGCATATAGAAATAGTTAAATTACTTCTTCAACAAAGAGGAATTGATATTAATGCTAAAGATATTAATTTGTTTTATTTTGTATTTATTTTAATAATTTAATAGTTCAAAATAATATTTGGTAATTATTTAAATTACTTGATACAGCATTTAGTAGAGCATCTTCATCTGGTTATACAGAAATCTTTGAATTACTTAAGTAATTATTAATAATTATTAATAATTTTCTTCAAATTATATAATTTATTTAACTGACCAAAGTTTCATAGAAATATTGGATTTAAGCAATAATTAATGGTCCATTTATCAAACTTGTTTGATGTCATTATAAATATCTTAATAAAAAAGTGAATTATATTTAGTTATCAAAAGAATAACTATTTTTGTCATCAAAAACTGATGTTTTGATTTGTCTAGTAATTCAAAAATTGAATAGAAAAAAATCGTTTTTATTCAATTTCCCTATCAGCTAGACACTTCACATTATCAGGACTGTGTATATTTATAAAATTTTATGATAAAACATGATCTAATGTAGGCTATCTTAATGAAACACATCCCAAGCTTTAGTTGCAATTCTTATATTTTATTCATACACTCGTTTCCTGAAAAGCTTTTCATGAAAAACACTTGTCGTTTTTGAAAAACGATATTAACGGTCAATTTCCAGTAACTGTCAAATAAGATGCTTGGGCACAATTTCGACTTCTCAGTAAAAATTGTGGTTGTTGGTGATTCTGGGATAGGTAAAACATCATTCCTAATACAGCTTGTTCGAGGTCAATGGCTTGGCGAGACGCAACCAACACTTGGTGTTGAATTTTTAAATAAAGTTGTTCAAACCGAAAAGCATAAAATACAAATACAATTGTGGGACACAGCAGGCCAAGAACTCTTTCGTTCAGTCACACGAAACTATTATCGAGGTGCCACCGGTTGTTTTGTTTTATTTGATATCACAAATCGGGACTCCTTTTCTAATGTTCAAAGTTGGCTTGATGATGTATTAGATCTTGCCAACACCAATGCCATCACTATTCTTATTGGTAACAAATCTGATTTATCTGAAAAGAGGCAAGTCACCACAGCCGAAGCAGAACAGTTTGCGAATGAGCGGTCTATGTTTTATTTCGAAACTTCTGCCAAAACTGGTGACAATGTCAAACAAGCTCTTGACAAATGTGTTGATCTAGTTGAACAACTTGCCGAAGACGGACATTTGAATTACATTCCACGGGGCGAAAGTAATACAATGCAGCCGACTCTTCGGGAGGAAAAGGAGTCCTCTTGTTGTAAATAACGAAAATGTATTGTATTAAAATTTTATTTATTTATGCAATTATGCACTTTGATTTATTTTCTTTTGCGCGTTCCTTTGATTGAGAAATTGCGTCTTCTGTAATATTATTTATTTGGTTTGTTTTATAAGTATTTACTGTCGTTTGTATATATGAATTAGTATTATAACCGGAATCCTTTTTAAGTTCCTGATCGATTGTAGTTCTCATTTGATTAATTAAATCACTCGGATATACTTGGGAAAAATTGGGACTAGTGCTACTTTGTATTTTCGTGCTAATTCTTTCTTTGTATTTACACAATGTTCCATCAACAATCGTTGCTTTAAGACTGTTGATTTTCTTTTGAATATTTTCATCAATTTTACCTTTGATCGCTTCATTAATTTCTTTTATTTTCAGTGGAAGTACATTTGCGATATGTGCTTCAATTTCCCCTTTAATTGTTCCATTTGAAATGGAATAAAAATTAATTTCATTTTGACATTTTGTTTGAATTTCATCGTATAATCGTTCTGGAATGGAATTACTAAGTGATGAACTTGATTCGATTTTGGATTTATAATATTGAATCTCTCGTTGAATGATAGAGTCGACTTTACCTCTTAAAATATTCTTTTGTGATTCAACATTTCCTTGTGCAGCTCCTTTAATATCTTGTAAAATGTCGATATTTAATTTATCGATTTGACTCTTCGCATAATCGGATGATTCACTTTTTATTTTTGGTGATGATGTTTTATTAGCTTTAATAAGTTCATTAATTTTATTTTCACATTCTTTATTGATTCTATTGAGTTTTTCTTGTGCTTTTTTGTTGATTTCAGAAAATTCTGTTGAGCTACTGCCATAAATGATTTCCATTAATTCTATTTTTTGTGTTGTTATTATTTTATTAATTTCTGTTATAATTTTACTTAAAAGATTATCTGTCTTTTCTTTGACTGTTTGTTTATAATATGAATTAACATCGTTCTTATAATTTGTTAATGTCTTAAGAATGTATGATTCTCCAAATATTTTAAGTTTTTCATTTATATTATTTTGATCACAATATTGTTCAAATGAACTTTTACATTTTTCTAAAATTTCGTTGTATAATTTCTTTGTATCAATTGTAGAAAATTGTTCCAATGTCATATCCGCAATTGCATCTTTAATATCATTTGTTTCAATTTCTATTATTTCATTTATTTCTTTTTTAATTGATTTTTTCTGATTGGAATAATTTTCATTACTTTTATTTTCAGCATGACTTTGTATTGTTTTATATACTGCATCAATTTCTTCTTTTATATATTGTTGAATTTGATCTTGAATATCATCATAAAATTCATCGCTTCTCATTATATTTTTTACAATTTTTTTACAATCTTTTTTGATAGTATTAAATTGACTGCTTTCTATCATTTCATTTTCATCTACTAATTTACTTTTATGAATTTCATCAAGAATAAGTTTTTCTTTCTTATTAATAATGCTTCGAACCTTTATTTGAATAAATTGTATTTGTTTATCTTTAATCTTTTGAATAAGATCTGCAAACACAGTACATTTTGAACCAATTTGTTCATTAACCATAGATTTAAATTTAGTAAATATTTCCTCGTTTTGTACAAATTTTGGAATCCTAGTTTCAAGGAGATCAATTGTTTCTGCACAAATATCATCAATATTTATATCCAATTTTTTAACATATTGCATCTTTTGAAGATCTAACTCAGTATTATTGATTAACGTTTGAATATCTATGATTTTTTCATTAATAATCGATTCTACAACTGGTGTATAAAGTCGATCAAATCCTGATCTTTTCCATTCTTCAACTGCTTGTGCTGCTAACTCTGTTAAGTTTTGTTCTTCTGTTGTTTTAACTAATAAATCAAATGTATTACATGCACTTTCCGCATCAAGTACTATTTTGTTACGTGATTCTTCAATATGATTAATGAGATGTTGTGCAAAGATCTTAAAGCCTTCTTCAAATTCTGATGACTGTTCAAATATATCTTTATCGATGAAATATTGTGGAAGTGGTATAACTTCTGTATCTTTGAATTCTTTCATATTCTTTTTGATAAAAGATTCTTTCACAGAATTTTGAACAGATTCAAATGTTCCTTCCTTTGGATTATAACCTTTAATATTTTGAATGTTTTTTTGAAAATGGTTTGGCATTTTTTTTGCCTCTACCCAAAAAAAATAATCTATAGAATTTTTCAAATGATATCAAATTTTTCAATTGTTTTTAATCGATGAGATAACAATTTTGTGTGCGTATTGATCGTATTAAAACGTTCCCTTCAACAAACCCAACAACAAAAAATTAAATTTTTAATTTTCAGTGATATACACGTTCTGTCTCGAAAATGTTTTGATGTCAGCTTCAAGTTCTGCCATGTCTGCCTCCATTTGTTCTTTCTTTCTTCTGAAGGACAAACTATCCTGGCCAAATCGAAGTGCTGCATGCTTCTTCTTTATATCAGCTAAATTTGCTTTAAGGCCGTTCAAAATCTCGATTCTTTCTTCTTCTGAAAGAAGTCTACATCGCGTTTCTGTGTCTTCTGGTTGCATCGATTCTTTGACTTCTTCCCAATATTGTTGTTCTGCAGCTGCTTCTTTTTTAACTCTCGAAAGATACTTTGGAACTTTTCCATAATCTTTTTTGTCTGTATAAAATGTTTGTGCTACTTCTGGATGAACTTTTTTTGTTTTTGGAGCAGCTTTCCAGTTGTCAAGGACATAATTTCGTTTTGGTTTTTCTGGACTTTTTGGTGATATTTTATGACTTGGAACTGGTGGTTTTTTTAATGTTTCATTACCATGAGGTGATACTTTCTGTTGAGGTGGGAGTTGTTTACAATATTGCCCTTTCTTAACATAATTCTTTGGTGACCTTTTGATTTGTTCAGGTACTTGACCCATGGTTCCATGTGCTCTTTTTTTAGCAGTTTCAAATTCTTTATTCCCAGCAAACTTACTCACATGAAGAGGTTCTTTAACTACAACTGGTGGTGGTTTTGGTATTAAGTTATATATACATTCTTCTCTTTCCATTTGAAGCGGAAATTTGCTAGAATAACGTTTAAACCGTTTGGAGACCGTTAAGCAGATGACCGTTTATATAAAATGCTGAGTTTAATTTCAAGAATTAAAGCAGATGAAGTAATTGTACCTCCTGTGAATTTCTCATTGGTTGCAAAAGGCATCTATCGTGGAAGCTATCCTAACTTTACAAACTTTTCATTTTTGAAACATCTTGAATTAAAAACAGTTCTTTTCTTATGTCCAGAAGATTATCCTCAAAAGAATTTACAGTTCCTAAAGGAAAATGGAATTAAACTTATTACGGTTCAAATGGAAGGCAATAAGGAACCATTCAAAACAATTCCAAGAGAGCAAATGATTGAAGCATTAAAGCATCTCACAGATATCCGAAATCATCCTATTTATGTTCATTGTAACAAAGGTACTCATTTAACAGGAACAGTTATTGGCTGTCTAAGAAAATTGCAAAACTGGTCATTAACTTCCATCTTCGAAGAATACAGGTGTTTCACAGGAGCAAAGGCGCGACCAATTGATGAGCAATATATAGAGCTATTTGAGCCTCCGAAAGATGAGTTCAACCAAAGATATTTTCCGTCTTGGCTAAAGGAATTCGTTTAATTTACATTTTCATTTCAAATGAATAAATATGCGAATTGAAGTTATGTTTTCTGTTTTAAATTGTAAAAACTTATGTATGGGTGAGTTATCAAATGTTATTAAGCGTTATGAGATCAAATTTAACACAAATCTTCATTATGACACAAAATGTTGTTTAGCATAAAATACTTTACATTTTTATTTAAAGCCTCTATTATCGGAAAAAAGAACTTCGGCTTCATCATTCTTCTCGAGGTCCTCTCTTTTGCACGCCTTTGTTTCTGCTTTCTCAATTACTCTCTGTACTTTTTTTTTGGATTTTGATTCAACACTTTCTCTATTTAATCCTTGTTTCACATATTACGCCTTTTTCAGCCAATATTTGTTCTCTTCTTATGTTTTGTAAGCATTATGCTTTTGACACTTGCGCCGGTAGAGTTGATTTTGATTATTTCTAATATATATTTCCATATGAAAATGAGATTTGTTATTTATAGAAGGAATATGAATTAGAATTTTTGGACTTTTTTCAAGAAGTAAATTCATATGTTATTATGTATATTGTGATTTTGATATGTTTGTATGTTTCTATCAACTTTTGTTTTGATACTTTTCTTTGTGTTGTTTCTGTGAACATTTGATCTTCGAGTTGATTTTGATTATATGAAATATATGCTTTGTTCCCATTTCTTATTGAAAATGAAGATTAGATCTTTGTAGAAAAGGAATATAAATTATAAATTTTTATGTTGTAAATTTACTATTTCTGTTCAACATTTTTGTTGTGCATTTTGAATTTCAGTCAAATATTGTTAAAACATCTTCCAAATTATCCAAATGAATAGTTTTTGCATTAACATCAATTCCTTTATCTAAAAGTAATTTTACTATTTCTATATTATTATTTTTAACTGCTATATGAAGTGCTGTTCCAAATTATTGAAACATATTCCAAATTATTCAAATGAATATTTTTTGCATTAATATCAATTCCTTCTTTATCTAAAATATATTTCACAAGTTCAACATTTCCTGATTCTGAAGCAAATGGCAAAATATTTTTTGGAATTTGATTCTTATGAAGGAAGTATATAACGAGATAAAAATTTCCATTCATTGCTGATTCATTTATATTACAAGCATTAATATCAATTCCTTTTTCATCCAAAAATGCTAAAATATCATAATTATCTTTTTGAATACAAAGATCTATCAAATAATGTGTGACTTTAGGCGTTTTTGACTTTGATTGTATTTTTTCTTATTTATTATCATAAATATATTTAAAGATATCATTTTGATAAAATTTTATTGCTGTTTCATATGCTTTATCAAATAAAGAATGATTTTGTTCACATAAATGAATGATTTCAATATTTCCACCTGCAACTGCATATTTACCTGTGTTTAATACATTTGAACCATTCATAAGTAAAAATTTAAAACATTTAACTGATGAAAAAAATGCTGCATAATCAATTAATCTAACATTCTTTTTATTAACAAATGAACATCTTTCATAAAGTGATGGTTCAATTGTTTGATTAAAATCAAAGATTTATGTGATAAACAATTTTTCCTATTTTATATATTAATGATTTTGTTTATTATTTCTTTATATGTTACTAATTTATATTACTTTTCGTAAAAATGCATTTTTTTATCTACTTTATAATATGTTATTGGTAAATATATTTTATTTCTTTTTTTTAATGAATAAACATTTCAAATTATTATTTTTAACGATTTTTATTTATAATTTGGAACAATTTATTTTAATGTATATTAAATCTTGTTGCCTTTATATCGACCAGATATTTTTCTGGTACACCTTTATTTCTTAATATCTGTAATTTCTCTTCTCTTATTCTTTCCAATTTCTCCAAATATCTTTGATTCTCTTCCTGATATTTTTGTGCTTCTTCTCTTTTCTTTTGCGGATCGATTTTCTTTTTCTCTATTTCAGCATCCATTTGTTGTTTCAACTCTTCTCTATACTTTGCTTCTTTTTGCATTCTCGCCAAGTATTGTTCTTTCGCCTTTAGTCTTGCTTCTTGATTTGCTTTCTTTGTTCTTTCGCATTCTTCGTCATCGAGTTTCTTCTGTTCGATTGCTTTTAATCGCTTAGCTTCAATCATCATCTTCCGATCTCGCATTGTTTGCATTCGATCATTTTCCGCTTTCTTATGTTCCGCTTCTTCTCTTTCATTTTGGATGCGGTTACGTTCTTCTTGGACACGTTCCGCCATCATCTCGTCGCGAATTGATTGCATATCAATTGCGCGCTTTTGCTTCCGTTGGATCTCTGCGATTTCGCGCTCTTTCAGTGCTCGTTGCGCAGCCTTTTCTTGCTCGATTCTTTCTTCACGTAACGCTTTCTCTGCTTGGAAATCTATGACCATTTGCGCTTCGTCTTTCTCGCGTTGGCGCTCAGCAATACGTCGCTGCTTTTGCGCTTCATTCGCTTGAAGACAATCATGAAGAAAATCTTGTTGCTGACGACGGCGCATAAGTGCAATTTGTCGATCTTCTTCGGCTATTAACGCATTTTGTTCTGCAAGCGCTTTGTTCTCACGATCACGGCGCTCGGCTTCGAGTATCGAATTGATCTTCTTCTCTTCGATTTGCGCTTTGATGACATCTCGACCGCGAATGCGTTGTTCACGAAGAATACGTTCACGCTCTTCATATAGATGAACTGCGGCTTGGCGATTCTCTTCGAGCTTTTTGTCCCATTGTTCTTTTTCTTCTTTTTCTCGTTGACGCGCAAGCTCATGTTCATGTAATTGTTGGTCACAAATTGTACGTGCTTCGGCTGCAGCCATTTGGCTTTTAATATGTTTTATCTCATCAAGATCTTCATTGGCTTTTGTTTCGGCTATTTGAAGTGCATAATCTTTATCTTCATAAGAATCCAATTTTTTATGTGTATTAGAAAATGTTTCGGGTGCAATGCTCGATGTAAACATTTTACTGCGTTTTGTTTGTATTTGTTTCATGGTTTTTGTTTTTTCTTCTTCTTGTTTTCGTGCAATTTCAGCACGCTGAGTGGGAGTAAGACGTGAAGCTGTTCTTTTGACTCGTTTCCAATCATTGTGTGGAAGAATTACTGCATCTGTTGTGACATTACTTAGTTTTGTTGAGTATTTTGGATTTCTATTCATCTTTTGTTGTAACGTATTTAACCCGCCCCAAAACAGTGTGCCCCATTAATCGGGCACGAATGGATTTACAAATGAAAAGAACTGTTCAACTTTCTCACAATGCTAATAGGATATTATACGTAAGGAATCTTCCTGCAACCGTTGATGGAGAAACTCTTTATGAACTGTTTGGAAGATATGGTCCCATTCGTCAAATCCGTCTTGGGAATACACCAAAAACAATGACCACAGCTTATGTAGTATATGAAGATGTCCTTGATTCCCAAACAGCTAAGAATGCACTTAATGGTTATACTTTGGGAAATCGATATTTAATTGTTCAATTCCACAGAATCGAAAAAATTAATGTAAACTAATTTAAATACATTTTTAGAATTATTTTTTTTATGGAAATATTTAAACTAGAGACAATTGGAATCAATAGAATTCTCAAAAATGTTTTTACCATTACGCATTTTAGAATATTCTCATTTGCTGAACAAGTATGGCTAAAATTCTTTAAATTCTTATTCAGTGTATTAGCTCTTTTTAATGATGATTTTTGCAAACTCCTTAATTATGACTTAGTTTGTTGTTGAGGACTCTGACAAAACGGCGCCATTTGCATTTGTGGTAAAAACTGCTGGCCATAGCACATTGGGTAGCACTGCTGATATGGATATGAGAACATTGGCATATTAAATCCAGTAAAAGGAGAACACATAGGTTGTGGGTAGTAAACAGGATATGGAACTTGTTGTATGATTATAACGGGATTTTCATATTCCTGTTTTTCTTCTTCTTCATCAATATTTGAAGCGACTCCAGTATTAGCTAGTTCTGGCTGTGCTTGTGGTTTGCTGCTTTGGCTAGGTGTTGAAGGCACATGAGTTTCTTGTGATTTATTTGATGAATTGCTATTTGATTTTTGATTGCCCCCTACAAAACTGCTTCCAGAAGTAGGGCAAGCAGAAGTACTAGGCCTGCTAGGTGATGGGTTTCCCCAAGATGAAGTCGAGCTTTGTCCAAAACTTCCTCCCCACATGGTTATCCGATTAATTATATGACATGAGGTTTTGTCATACTTAAAGTACGATAGCCATCGGCCGCTACATATTAAATGTGTTGTAATAATATTCTCACAGCTCCATTGGAGGGAATTGAACATGCGCATGAATCTTAAATGAGATTAGAATTTAAAGCACCTTTGATTCATATTTTTTGTTTATATTTAAATTTTTCCAAAAAATCCATTTATTGCTATGATAACCTACGAAAAAATTCAATAAGAAAAGTGTCATATGGGGTGCCCGCGACGATAGAAACCGAATCTATTATGTTAGTAATTTATATTTCTGTTTGAATCTTCATTTGGCTTTACATTTTATCAAAATGCATATAAATTCACTTGAAGGAAAATGACTTTCATTATATAAGGTAATATAAATAATCAAAATGCAAATTTCACTGAATCTGTTTATGAATAACTTTCGTTTTGAGACCAACAGAATTTAATTTATCATTGGTTCAATTTTTCTTTTAATTTATACTATTTATTTTTTGACATTAAGAAAGAATATTCAAATGTTATTAGTAACCCCGTAACTTTTAATTGATTTAAAGTTATTTTGATATTTATTTAGAATTCCTGTAAATAATTACATCAACATGATTCAAAATGTTTTTTAAAATTCCGTTGATATCAACTGAAAACTTTAAAGGATTGAAATTTATAAACATTCCAGAAACAAATAGTTCTCTTTGGTGTTCTTATTTGGATTACAATATTGTTGTAATGTCTATCGTATCCAAATCACTTCCAGTGACTGTCACTTTTTTGATTTTGGCGATTCAAAATTGTCAAAATGACATTTTCAGCAGTTTTTGAATGTTGGCTTTGCTGCTGGCGCTTTCCTTCTCATTCGTTGATCAAGATGTTTGCTCGTTATTTTCATTCGATCCACAATCATGCGTATCCTATTTAGGCTGTCGTTATTGCGTCGAAACTCATTCATGTTATTCAGCATTTAATTATGACGGAACACCCTCCAAGAAATGCCCTTCAACCAATTCAATGACAGGTAAACATGGAGGTCTCGGTACTTGCTTCACTCTTTTCACAGATGATGGATGTCAAAAATGTGTTTCAAATGATGCTAACAAACAATGCGGCTGGTGTGAAGGTCTTGGCGTATGTGCTGAAGGCGATGCTTCTGGTCCATTTGGCATTAAGTGTCTTAAACAAGACTGGCTTTTCAATACAACCAAATGCAAGAAATCATCATGCGCATCTGCTAAGTCCAAAGATAAATGTATTCACCCATGCAAGTGGAGCAAGAGAAACAATGTTTGCTACCGTCCACGCAAAATTGCATTGGCCAATGCTGAAAATGAAGAATCTCAAATCCAAGATGAAGCTGTGAAAACACAACGTATTTTCATTGGATGCACAGTAGCCTTCTTTGCATGTGTTGTTATCCTTATTGCTGTCGGAATATGGTATTTCAAACGCCCACTTTATACAAAACTTCCAATGATGTCTAACAACTTCTCATTAGATCAACTCCCACCATCGCGCAAACTCTAATTTTGTTGTGAACACTTGTTGGTAAACAGTTTTTTCATCGAAATTAACTTTTTGATTATTAAGCAATTTCTTGAAACAAATGAAATTTTTTCTCTTTGATGTTAATTTAGTCTTTTGAAGTCGTTGACAAATGTTTTCATTAATATAAATTTGTTAGATTCTTATTAGTTAATATCTTTTTGTAATTATTTTATTTATAAATCTTTTTCTAAATAGTCAACAGTTAGTAACTGTTTTAATATTTTTTTGGAAAAATGCTGCTATGAAATGCATTTTCATTTTTTGTTAACAGTTATATTTTTGATTATATACCTCTACCTACTACAATGTTTAATTTTTTAAGGACAGAAAAGGTAAATGAATTAGATAAAAGAAATTTAATGTATTAAAATTATCGATAATGTTTTACAAAAATTAATATGAGTCAATCAGAAGCTTGGCAAGTTTCTCCAGATTGGCTGGGTCATCCCAATAAGTTTTGTGTCTTTCCTCTACTTTCGCTTCAAGATCGGCAAGTTCTTTTTCTTTTCGTTCATATTCCTTCTTTTGTTCGATTCTTGTCTTTCGAAGTTGTGCTTCTTTTTTACTTCGCGCTTTAAGTTTTTGTGCTTTTTCTTTCTTTTGAATCTTTTCTTGTTTGATACGTTCCTTTTTCTCTTGTTTTTCTGCTGCCTCCATGGCTTTGTTTTCAGAATGAATGGCTGCAATGCGCGCTTTCCTTTCGGTGCGAATTTTGTGTAGCGTTTCTGCTTCTTGATGTTTCTGTTCTTTAATTTCTTGTTGGATTTCATCGTTCATATTTTTAATGGTTTCTTTTCTAATGTTTTGTTGAGTGACTTCTTTCTCATATGCTTCCTTCCGATCTTGTTTAATTCGATTGATTCTGTTTTGAAGGTTGGCTTTACGAGTTTTAATCATTTCTTTTTCTTCTTCCTTCTTCCTTTTCTCACTCATTTGTCTTAGAAGTTTATCAAGAGGTTCTTCTTTGGCGTGTGTTTTTTTCATTTTTTGGGTTAACGTACAAACCGTTTTACAGTGCTGCTTTTTTTCATTGGTTAATTTATGCTATTATTGATTGCAGTTCATGTACTACCCTTGGTAATCCGAACGCCTTTTAGTTAAATTTCTCATTGTGAGATCAATATGTTTAAAATTATTATTTAGTCTCATCAATACTTATGCCAATAAACTCAATAAAACTCATATATGTACTTTTATTTTTGTTCTACTTTCTACACACCAAAATCTTTGAATTCGAAAATCTACTCATCGTAATAATTCCATGACACATTAATAATGGAAAAACAAAAGTTAATTTTACAACGGACTGGCAAACCTGAAAAAAACTATGTTATGTGAAACTGAAACTGATTTTAAAGATCAAAAATTTATTTTATTTATAACATCCATGTACATCCAACAGCTTTGTCTATCAACTGTATAAGCTCCATAACAGTTGTTTCATCGCTTGTTGTGAATTGTGAATAACTCACTAAATCAAATTGCGTCAAAATTTCGACAATTGAATCATGCAGCTTATTTGGAACAGATTTAATTATATAATTACATTTGATTTCGTCATCTGAATCGGAAGAATCGGCATTTCCATGAATCAAAAAATCATCAAAATTTGCATCAAACGGATCATATGGTAGATCAAGTTCTGCTGCTAAATCAAACTTACTGAGTACATTTATATGAGGTGTATATAGTCTGAGCATTGTTCCAAGTGACATTAATGATTGTCCCAAAAATCCTGTAACTGTTGATGCTAAAACAATGTCAACAAGATTGACAACAGCCAACCTTGCATTTAGGTCCTTTTGAAAGTCTTCAATAAACTGTTTCATGCAATCACTATGAGTATATAATTCAACTTGACCTGGGCAATCAATTAAAATGTAAGAACCTCCTTCAATTATTGGCTTAAGGGCTTTTGTTATTTCATGTGTCGATGCTGCAATTGTTTCCATACAAAACATAAGAGCTCCATTAGGACCGAGCTTTTCTTCTTCCATAGTAGTTTTTACATCAATAATTGTACAGACATCAAAGTTTGGTGTGTAAGTTGGGTGAATATTAGCAGGATCAAGATTAATAACTATACATTTCCTTTTAAGTTTATCACACATTTCCTTTAGTGTCGCAACACAAGTGCTTTTGCCAGACCCTGGTGGTCCAACAAACAGTGCGCCATATGACATCTTTAAGCGTGGGTCATTTTTCTGATCAAGAGTTGTGTTCAGGTCTGCTTGTTGCATTTTGGGCACCCTGTTTATTGTGGTAGAAACGATTATATGTATTTGAATTTTTTAACGGTCCATCGATTACATGTTTGTAAAGATCTTGTAATTCTTACATAATATTACATATTTGGTTTCAAAAAAACTATATATTTATTAAATTAATAACCAATTCGAAATCAAACAACTTCAAAATATATTAGTAATAAACTTAATGTTTTGTTCTTTGTATTAAATGTCTAGTGAATTATAAAATTTTCATAATAAAAGAGAAATTTTTACATTTATAATTTAGTGAAAATTTCTAAAACATTAATTTTGAGGTAATTTTGAAATTGCTCAAATTTAATGGAAATAAGAAAAATAAAAATAAAAATAGTGACTTATTTAGTCTGTTTTCTCTTTTTTAGTTTCTTCGTCATTTTCTTTTTCTTCTTCTTCCTTTTCATTTTCTTTCTTTTCTTCTTCTTCTGTTACTTCTTCAACCTTCTTTTTGGCCTTTTGTTCAGCCGCTTTTTGTCTTTCTGCGTTCTTAACAGCTGCGTCTTGTTGTGCCTTCATCATTTTCCTTTGGTTGTAGAATGAAAAGATCTGTGTTGAAATGAAAACGACGATCATTATGATCATTTGAGCATTAGCTTTGTACCATGGGAGTGGGGTACGATCAATGTCCTTAATGAGATTGATAACTGTGCTTTTACTAGTTTCTGAGTCATAAAGATTTATGATGATAATTGTTGGTGATTGGATAATGAGATTATATACATAGTTTTGGAATTTTCCTGTAGCTGTGAGGTGTTGGCGAAGTGATTGACTTTGAGATTTAATGCCAGTTTCTGTTTCTTCATTTGACAAAACCATTGAAAATTCGTCTTCCAAAAATTGGAGTGTGAATGAATTAATTTCTTCTTCGGTTTCATTTGACTCGTAAATTTTTGCTACACTTTGTTTTTCATTTTCAGTGAAAATACGAAGATATAAAGATTTTTGTTCAGATGAATCAGAAGTAGGCGAAAGAATATCAATAGACCAGTTGCCATTCAAAATTCCTGCGAATTGATTTTTTGGTTTGGAATTTCCAAAAAGGGATAATGAAAAGCAGAAGAAAACAGTCAGCATCAGCCAATTGGCCGAAGCACTTTTTCCGGTAAAAATAACGGTTGACCAACAAGTTGTCTGACCAAATAGTCTGCAGACTAGAGAATCAAACTTCTCTTTCTTTTTTGATTACTAAAAATTCAATTTTAGCATTAAATTTAACTTTTTTGAAAAATAAATGATTTGATCAAAATGATCAACTTTTTTATAAAGAAAGAAAACACTTCACTTAAAAACAGGGAACTGTGCTAAAAGAGAAAGAGATATTTATTTTTAAATAAGCCTTGTTTAAAAAAAATAATTTTACATCGAATTAAAATAAATTGAATTCAAGCATAGGCATTTGTTGTATAACCTTCAATAAGAAAAGAAATGCATTTGAATTGGAAAATTTATTCAAATTCGTGTAATTGTGACATGATCGAAAAATTCTTCATCTTCATCATCATCATCATCTTTGGCTGAAGTTCCATCATAAATTCTGACTTCGTTTTCTCTTGATGGATGAATTTCCATTTTTGCAAATTCAGCAAAGTCACGTGCAATTTTATGATCATGTTCAGTTATTTCAACATCTTCACCACGGTATTGTTCTATGTCTTCATTGTTGGATAATCCCCAAAGTTGTTCAGCTGACATTTGGACAACTTCTTCGCTCGACATTTAAAACAAAATACAATTTCATATCACATTTCATATAAAAATACGTTATGGAGACAAAGAGAAGAAAATCCATAACACAAAGCCTAAAATCAATAAACACTTTAAACTCGCATACATCAGGGTATCATACACTTGAACCCTTGTGTGATGCATTAATTGTTCAACCTTCTAATCGCACATCTAAAGAAAATCAAATAATTTTAAAATATTTACTGCGAAACAAAAAGATAATGCGGATTATTGGAAGTGAAGAAAACGCAGAACGTATTATAAATGAAGCAACATTTATTCAACTCACAAAAAATCAAGTTTTATATTTTGAAGGTGATGATTCTGATGGTTGGTATGTTATTCTTGATGGAGAAGCTGAAGTAGTTGTTCGTTTTTTTCTTATAGCAGAAGATTGTTCATTTGAATTTAATGAAAATGAATCAAATTATGACTTATTAATGGAACAAATGGATCTTGACAAAGATGTAGATAAACTTATTAAAGTTCGTACAATACATCCACATAATCCCATTGGATATCAATCTTTTTTTCTTACGAAAAAACGATCTGAAACAATTTTATGTACTTCTGACACATTAAAACTCATCAAATTTTTACCAAATTCATACCAAATACCTTCTATTGTTATTTCCGCCAAAACACTCCTTGAAGAACAGCAATCATTAACGAGTCGTAAATTTCCTCGACTTCGTACCGAACAAACCTATTTAATTTCGACTTTTTCTGAAGTAATTGAAATCGAAGCAGGAAAAACAATTTCCGATGCTTCATCACTAGGGAATTATTTATATATAATAAAAAATGGAACAATCTCACAGTTCCGAATTATTGATTTTACTTCTATGAGTTTTCGAAAAATTGATTCATTATTTGAATCTCTTGAAATAAATTTTCCTGATGGTAAACATCCCGTACATATTGGAGATATGAAAGTTGGTGACTTATTTGCTGACCCATCTATTAAAATGTTAACAAATTCTTTATATAAAGTGAAAACAATTACAAAAGTTCAATTGTTGGCAATCGATTTCGAATACTTTAGAATAGTCGCAGGTGCTGTTGAAGTCGAAAAACTAAAAATTGAATTGAAAAATAATCTTTCGGAAAAGGAAGTTTTGGATATTTGGGTAAAAGAAGAAAAAAAGAAAAAATGGGAAAAGTTTAAGAAAAAAGAAGTGAAAGAATCGCATAAAGAATTCAAAGGCGATAAATTGGCAAAGAGTTCAATGGTGGCAATTAGAGTGCCTAAGGCTCCAAAGCCAATTAAGATTTATAAACCTAAAAAAATAATATCATATGCACCAAGAAGTTTAATATGATTAACTGGAATGTTTTGATTAAATTTGTTTTTAATAAAAATAGATTATAAACATAGTGTTATTTATAGTTATTATCTTATGAAAATAATCATTAGAGAAAATGCATTTTGGTTTATATAATGATTAAATTTACAAATATCTAAAAATCGTAAAGTTTAATTTCTTGAAATTCAAAATAATATTTGGAATTTATTAAAATTATTTACAACGTCACTTATGAATGCATCAAAAAATGGTCATAGAGAAGTTAAATCGCTTCTTGGCCAAGAAAGAATTGATATTAGGGCTATTAATATTAATTTGTTTTATTTAAAATTTATATTGATAAATTAGAATTTCAATATAATATTTGGAAATTATTTAAATTATTTTATACAGCATTTGATTTGATTTTTTTCATCTATGATATAGTTAAATTGAGTAAAGTTAAATCGATGAAAAGATGTCTTAAAACATTATATAAAAAATCGAAAAGATTATCAATATTATCAATATTTTGTTATTTTCTATTGCAATAAATTTATACTCACCAAAATTTTCCAGTGCTTCTTATAGTAATATATAATAAAACGCTGTCCCATAAAAACCAAAGCAAAATCAAATATTATTTTTAATTTTTACTAATTTATTTTAAAATTTTCCCGCATATTATGTATACATATATTTCATATCCATTGATCTTCATCTTTATTTACCATATTTTTCATTTCATCATTATTAATTTCTTCGTACATTGATTCAGGTGTTGACGAATTTTTTAAATCCGTTTTCACAGATGATTTATTAATTGGTTTTCTATTGTATTTAACAAGCCAAATGACAATTCCGATGATAACCAAAACGAGTATAATAGCAATACAAATAATTCCAATTAAAAGTGATTTATCAATTGTACCATTTGCTGATGGAATATTTGTGTATACAACAGTGAAAAAATAAGAATAAAAACTATAATATGTTGGATATCCAATGACAGTATATTCATAAAAAAGAAAATTTGTTGTAATAAATGTATATGACGAATTAATAAGAGAAAATGTAACAGAATTTATTCGTGTTTGGTAAATTGTCATCAATTGTGTAATAGAATATAAAAATGTCAATTTGCTCATAATATTTAATGATGCATTAACGCAAAATGATCCTGTAAATGTGTTCGATTTCGCTATTGTGTTCGATTGTGAAAATGTATTTGATAATGTAAATGTTTTTGATTTCGCGAATGTATTTGATGATGTAAATGTGTTCGATTTCGTGAAGGTGAATGTTGGTATTGAAGGACATTCAGCCGTTGATCCTTTTGTGATATTTAATGAGCCAAACGTCGAATTTAAATATGTTTGGCCGACGACAACAGTATCCGTAGATATATTATCAAATGATTGATCTTCAACTTTCGGTGTTATTTCACCTAAATAATAAATACATTTTAATCCAAAACAATTAACGATCGAATTATTATATATATATTCAATATTCGACTTTAAAATAATAGTTTCTAATGACAAACATGTTGAAAATGAATATTGATATATATTTCGAATAATGTTTGGGATTGAAAATGTGTTATTTCGTTTCCCTGGTGGATATATGATAATAGTCGAAATGTTTTTATCATAAACAATTCCATCTTCTTCAAAATTAGAATAATTTAAATTACTTTTATCAATTAAAATGTTTTCGAGTTTTTGGCAATTTTCAAATACATTAATCCCAATGTATATTACTGATCGAGGAATTATAATATTAGTTAATTCTATACAATTAGAAAATACATAATTCCCAAATATAAATAATTGAGGAATTGTAATGTTATTTATTTTTGTGCAATTATAAAATGCATAATCTCCAATTTCATTTAAATTAGAACTTAAATTAATCGTTTCTAATGAATAACAATTATAAAACACATAATTTCCAATTCGTTCAACTAAATTTGGAATAATAATATTATTTAATTTTATGCAATTCGAAAACGCTGAACTTCCAATTCTTGTAATATTTTCTCCAAAATTAACTGTTTCTAATGATGAACAATTATAAAACACTAAACTATCAATTACGTTGACTGAATTTGGGATTGATATATTATTTAATTTTATGCAATTCGAAAAAGCTGAACTTCCAATTTCTTCAATATTTTCTCCAAAATTAACTGTTTCTAATGATAAACAATTGGAAAATGTACAATATTGAATTGTTTTAACTAAATTTGGAATAGTAATGTGATTTAATTTTACGCAATTATAAAATGCAAATCTTTCAATTCCTTCAATATTTTCTCCAAAATTAATTGTTTCTAATGATGAACAATTAGAAAATGCTGAAGCAGAAATTGTTTTAACTGAATTACTTATGTTAACTGAAATAACAAATTTCCATCCACTAAATACATTATGTGGAATAGAAGAAGTTCCTTCTTCAATAACAATATGTTTTGTAATGTTTTCATATAATGAAGAATTATCAAATTCATCTAAATTTGTGATTGTTAATGTTTTTGTTTCATTATCAAAAGCTTGAAATGTATTTTGAAAAATACAATAAATAATATAAGAAAATACGAAAAATTATTTTCTTTCATATGAACAATTTTATATTCAAGCAAAATCTTTTTAAGATAGAAAATTATGCACCAAAGAACAATAACAAAAAGGAAATTATCAGCAAGAAAATGTGGAATGACATAAAAACATTTTTTATCGAAAGAATTGTCTTTTCGTATTTGAAGTGATGAAAAATCAAAAAATTTGCAATATGTGTTCAATACTGAAAATAATGAATTAGATAAAAACGGTCGGATGAGGAAACTCTTTTTAAAGTGGGAAAATTGATTTAAAAAACTTTTAATGGAAATTTGGAATATAGCGCTGCGTGAGTCAAATAACAAATTACGACTATGTTGATTTGATGAAATAAGAAATAAGTTTGCATTTTTATGTGTTTGCATATTTGATAAATGACCTTCAAAAAAATCCAAGTTATTATTAACATCTGTCATTTGGAATGCACTAAAGGCATGAATGATATAGATCAAGAAACAGTAACACATCCGATGAACGTGTGTTTAACCCCATATAAATCATTCAAAATGAAAATTGTGTTCAAACCGCCATCGATTCTGGGCATTGCTTGAGTCGTGTTGAGATATTAAAATCGAAAGTAGAGCTTCTCTTTGCATTTATATATTTAGAAATTACTGGGATGTTAGCAAAAGCATTTGACTTTCACACTCACAAAAAAAAACATTTTGAAAAATTTTAAGTTCTTGTTGTTTTTTAAGATTTGTATGTAGAACAGAACTTAAATCGTATGGTGATGCATGTGCTTCCATGAATTGTGGGTAAAATTTGTCTCTTAAAATAAATTTGATAAGTATCAATTTTTCTATTCAAGGAGCTGCTTCGCCTTTGTAGCGCAGAGAACAGGTCAGACAATGAAGGCAATTTGCTGGCTTGGTCATAAACATTTTACTAAAAGGTCAAATTTTTTATAATTATATAACTTTAAAAAAAAATTAATGTTTTAAAAAATAAAGGTATCAGTAATGAAAATAAGACTCTTACTTGCAAGTAATATTCGATATCTCCTGATTGGTATTTTATGATTGAGTTTTTTATCTGATATTTTTCAATAACATCTTCTCCGCTTTGTAGCTGTCTGTGTTTCCATATTTATATGCATCACATGTTTGAAGAATCAGACTTTGGGATGATAAGAAATTTGAGAGGAATTGAATGTATCGTATATTGTAATAAGTAAACTATTCAAAATTTTACAGTTTTGTCAATAACAAAAAATAAAAATTGAAATACAATAATAAATGCACTTTTCAATGCAGGGAGTCACAACAAACGGTTATGATAAAACCACAAGCAGTTTCATTAACAACCATCAATATGGAATTTCCATGTACATGTATTCAATAATTCAAAAGCAAAATTAATAATGTCTGTATTCATGCAAATTGGTGGTGTTATTTAATGTGCAGTAATATTCTCTTATGTTGCTTCATTGCATAAACATAATATTTGATAAACATGACGAATTTTTGAACCGTTTGTTTTATTTCACGTCGCAAGTATATAAATCCATTCAAATTCTTGAAAAATTGGATAATTTATTTTAATTTAGTCATATTGCTCAATTAAAATTCCTATAATTACATCAATATAAATTCAACATATAGCTAACAACAGAGAACACAAAGAAAAATATTTTGTTATATTTGCCAAAAAACACAAAATGCTAAACCACAATTATTACTTCACCACTGATATCATTGATATGTTTTAATTTCAAATTTCATATGAAACACCCATCCTAAGATGAAATACCCACAAAATTTCAATTTTAAAACTGAAAACTTTAAATATTCATTGAGAAAACTGTTAATAACATTCATAAAAACAAATTTCGATTCCATTATAGCGAATTCACAATCAAATAGAAATCAAAACGTTTATTACTCTGTTCCTGAGTTCATTTTTTGCAATTCATTTTTGAAATATTCTGATGCCGAGTGTGTCATTGTCATGTTATATTCGATTGACTGGGATATTGGCGTATTGTCGGTGAGCGTGAGCAAGCAGTGGTGCATGTACGCGGCGACTGATGCGATCTTTGGTGGGTTGACGTGTATGAACAGTATCAATGTCATTGGCAGCCAATGGTCGGCGCCTATTTCCTTATATCCCTGGAAGCTCAGCACGTGTATGAGCGCGGTGAGTGCTCGATCGATCCATTCGGCGATCGGGATCACCGAATCCTCCAAAAACGCGCGTTCCAAATGTTGCGCCGAGAGGCCCATTAATTGCGGGTCATCTTTAAACGCTTGTAAGAAGGGTAACGAGTTCCTTGAGTAGAGGAAATCGCGATGGTTTTCGATCATGTTGTGAATGTCATCATCAAGTTTGACAAGTTCGGGATGATATGAACGGAAAAGAGATAATGTGATCTTTTGGGTAAGGCGATTGTAAACAATTGGTACGTATTGGTCTTTGGTGGTACTGAATTTCTTTTCTTCGGCAAATTGTATGAAACTGGTAATGAGAGACTTGTAGGTTTGTGAAAAGGTTTTGTTGTTGGTACAGAGCTCGGAATATTGGGATTCAATGTTGTCAAAGACACCTGTGTCACACCATGTATTGAAAAATGCCATTTGACGAGTACGCAATAAGAAGTTGACGGCTTGGGAGGATTGAAGATTTTGAACCTTGAAGACATCGCTGGTGGTAGAATTGGATAAAGTGGCTTTACGATGTTTCATTCTTTGTTCATATGCTGAAGTAAGAAGTTGGACATAATAAGAGACATCATCTGGCGCATTCTTTTGTTTCTTCATTTGCTTGAACTCATCAAGGCGTAGTTCGAATTTAAGACGAGATGCACCTGCATGCAACATTAAAGCTGCATCAAGTGTATCAATGATATCCTTACCTGCATGAGCAACATCAAGTTGAATGACTAATGTACGAAGTAATGCCTCAAATGGATCAGAATCGTCAGTGCTATCAGTTTTGGTTACAGTAGGTTGAGGAATCGACCGTTTAAATGGAACTTGATAGACTCCATCGTCTTCGGGGGGGACCACATCACTGTTTGTGATCAATTTCAATATTTTACAATCGTCTCGAAGTAAGTAAATCAATTGCTCTTTACCAGAAAGGACAGATGAAAGTGAACTTTCTACTGGTTGCATTTGAATTGTATTGGTTTGTTTGACAAGAATGTCAACAAGTGAGGCAACTTGTTCCATATCAGGATTTTCACATAACGATGAAAATGTTCGAGTTTCACTAGATGGTACAAGACCATATAATGCTGGATTCTTAAGAAGTGGTTCAAGAATACAATCATAAAAGAATTTGGTGGGATCAGGAACTTTAGAAAGAAGATAATGAATGGAAGATGGAAAGAGAAATGTAATAGATTGTAGAAGTGCAATGATGGATGAAAAACTAAGATCATCAGAATTAAGAAGCCTATTAGCTTCGGATTGGATTGAAGAAAGGAAAACGAAAAATGAAGGATGAACAATAAGAAGTCGAGTAAAAGATGGATAATATTTGGGGTCAAAGGAAAGGAGAAGCTCAACAAAACGAGTTGCCTCTTCTTGTGACCATAAACATGAGAAAAGTGCAGGGATTAAAGAAAAGACTATTAAATTTTCACTCTCGGGATTCTCATCAATATACTTTGAAAGTAATTCTGCAAATTTTTTAGGATCTCCAAGTAAAGACGCCGTCATTGTTTGGAATGTTCGTTGGTGAATTGCTGAAAATCCATGAGGTAAATTATTTGACATTGTCATTAAATCTGGGATATCTCTTGGTGTACCTGTTTGATGTTGTTCAAGGACAGATAAATGAAGAGAATAAACTTTTCTAGTTTGGAATATAAGATTTTTAATTGAATTATAAGAATCTTTCTCGAAAGATTTAGCTTGTTGTTGTTCGATATCAAAGAATGCTTGTTCACGGTGGAGTAATTGACGAAGAATCCCTAGATCTGAGTCTGAACTCATTTTTGACAGATTTTTTATATGACATTTCTTTGGTATATTTGGGGCACCCTGTACAGCAATGAGGCACTCCAAAAATTGTGTAAAAGCGGTTTTGTCTGGCCAAATTGGTTATTACACGACCTATTCTTTAGTTGGAATATGATCGCCAGTTTGACCAGACAAAGGAGTCGATTAAATGGATAGCATCGTTGCTTAACATTCCATACAGCCTCTCCACATTTTTATTAATCATATTTTAAAATTGTTAATTTTAATAATGTTCATAAGACAGGCTTTGCTTGTCGCTCTTGAGTTAATTTGTGGGTTGCTATAAGTTCATGTTTCTATGTGATTTTTCATTAATTAAATTAATAATAATTAATGTGTATTCTTATAATAAGCCAAGTTACTTTAATAAAAACAAATTTTTGTTTTCATGAATTTGTTCTTTTTTAATTAAAATAACTCTTTGATATGATTAAAATTGTGAAAATTCAATATTCAAATATTCACATTAATTTTTACTAACATTACTTGGTTGTTATTCGAATATAAAGTTTTAGTGAAACCATACAATAAATGATTTCTAATACATATATTTTTTTTTAATAATTTTTTTTTTTGAAATGTGACATGAAATAGCTCGTTTTTTTAATTTCGATGATTGTTGGCAGCAATAAGAAGCGAACCAACACACCTACCAAAGAAAAACTTGAACCAGCACCACCAAAAAATGAAGCAAATGAACAATTTATTCTTCAATCTATTGAGAGTCGAGATTATAGTGGTGCTGCCACTTTCATCGAGTTTTTAAGGGATGAACTAAATCAACCTTATACCAAAGAAATGGCTCTTTGGCATGGTTATTCACTTTTCCATTTAGGCGATTATGCTGGTGCAATAAATGTATACAAAAAATTATTACAAGAAGAACCTGAAAATACAAATTTATATCTCTGCATTTCTTCTTGCCTTTACTATAATCACGAATTTGAAGAAGCAAAGAAAGCAGTTGAAAAAGGACCTGAAGGTGATTATCGCACTCGTTTAGAGTTTCATATCGCACAACAGCTCAATGATGAACAACTACTTTTCAAGGCCCATTCTAAACTTGTTGGTACCATGGAAAATCAGCTTTCTCTTGCTGCCATTAATTATATGCGATCCAATTATTCCGATGCCATTGAAATCTACCAACGAATTCTCCTACAGAATCCAGACTTCATAGCGCTTCATGTCTACATTGCCATGTGTCAATTCAAGTTAGATCAATTTCAAGAATCTAATGAATCAGTTGATGAATATCTTTCAGTCAACTCCGACTCTGCCATTGGCCTTAATCTCAAAGCGTGTGGCTATTTACGTCTTTTTGAGCCCGAGATTGCTGAATCACAAATCTTACAAATTCGGAAATTTTCCAGTTCTTCATATACATTTATCAACTCCTTGATCAACCATAACCTTGTAGTGTTCCATGATGGAGAAGATGCCTTTAGTGTCTTACCATCGTTAGTCGATACATTACCCGAAGCACGGTATAACTTAGCTGTAATGTACATGCGCACCAACAATTGCGTTGAAGCGTATAACTTAGTTGAGCATATGCAACCTGTTGAGATCTCTGAGTCCATATTGAAAGCTAATGTATTATTAGCGTATGGTCAACTTAATTCAGATGCGAATCTCATTGATGAAGCGAATGGTATTTATGCTGAGATTGGTAATACAGAAGGCGTATGTGATACTGTACCTGGACGTGAATGTTTAATTTCATCACATTTTATCACTAGTGAATATCAAGAAACATTAAAAATATTACAAACAATTGAACAATATGTTAATGAAACAGATGAATTTAATTATAACAAAGCTATGACTTATGCAATATTATCACGTTGGAAAGAAGCGGAAAAGTATTTCCTATTGGTGAAGAATCAACAATATACAAAAGAGATATTTTACACATCTTGGCTTTGTAGATGTTACATTAAAAATGATAAACCAGACGAAGCATGGAAACTTTACGTGGATGCAACACAAACTGAAGACGCGAAAACTTTGCTACAAATTATTGCGAACGATTGCTTCAACAGTGGTTACTATTTCTACGCAATGAAGGCATACGACGTGTTGGCTAAGTTCGAAGGCGATAACTTAATGACTGAGGGAATGATCGCGTCGGCAATCGGACTGTTTAAGGACGTGCTGGCGCATAAGGAAACGCCGGATAAGCTCAGCGAGGTGCTGAGCGTGCTCGAAAGCGAGCCGGACGCGGCGGAAGCGTTGGAAATAATCCAGAATTATATAGAAAAGTCGGATGAGTTCGATCTGGAAATGTAAATGTTATTTTGAGTAAACAAATATTAATAAATTGCAGCGATTTTTTCATATTAAATTTAAAAATAATATAAATAATTTGATATTTGTTGAATTTAGTTTTAGTTAATGAATAAAAAGTATTTTAATTATGATAATAATGTACATAAAAGATTACTTTCTAATAAGTAGTATTCAAAAAAATTTGTAATTTAAGTTATATTCTTAATGGAAGGCTTCTTCTTGAAACAATTTCAGCTTGTAAACTGTTTCACTTTTTATATAAACTTTTCAATAAAAATAATTCACAATTGATTCCAATGATTGGGATAAAAAAAAAAAACATAGTAAAATTTCATATAATGAACATGGAAATGATAAACTAATGATTTTAGCAGCTGTATAGCAGATTTCGAGAAGAACTTATACAAAAATGACATGATTTTATTGATTGGCCAATTGAAACGGGGCACCCCATTATTCACTTCGCACAGAATTTACTTGACCAAATTTTAGTTCAATTGTTTGGTCAAATGTTCGTTTTTTTGGCTGGTTTACTTTCTGACAAAATTTAGTTGCAATGGAGAAAGAAGATGGATTTTCCCCCACCGCAACTTCAAGATACTCAATTATTACAGAGGTTGGGCGTGGGGGTTATGGAAATGTTTTTAAAGCAGTTGATAAACAAACAGGAGAAATTGTAGCATTAAAAAAAATTAAAACATTTGGTTTACATACTGGTCTTCCACAATCTTTTTACAGGGAAACAAAATGCCTAAAGGAAATGAATAATATAAATATTGTTGGACTAAGAGGCATTGAACGTAATCCAATTGATCAAAGCATATACTTAGTTTTGGATTATTGTGAATACGACTTAGCAGGACTAATTCATCGTAACGCATTATCGTTCGAGCATAAGCTCGATTTCATTAAGCAATTACTCAATGGCGTATATTCAATGCATAAGCTGGGCTATGTTCACCGTGACATTAAGCCATCAAATATAATGGTTACAAAGGATAACATAATCAAGTTAGGAGATCCTGGATTAGCCCGAAAATTAGACCAACAAAATCGACCATTAACTCCTAAAGTTGTAACCCCATCATATAGAGCGCCAGAGCTTATTCTTGGTGACCCATATTATGACCAAGCAGTTGATGTATGGAGTCTTGGCTGTGTCATATATGAAATCATAACAGGAAAAGTTCTTTTCAAACCATCCACATCAAGTGATATATCACAATTAGATTCCATTTTTAGGATTTGTGGCTCTCCAACAGTTGATAATTGGCCAAGTTTTCAACAATTACCAAAAGCGGAATACGCCTCAATGATGCGTCTTTATGACTCACGACTTGAAGAATTCCTTCAAAACACTCTTCCACCGGAATTTCTAGGAATCAAAGATTTGATAAAATCGATGCTTCATTTAGATCCAAAGAATCGTATCACCGTTGAAGAAGCATTGTCTTACCCACTACTAACTTACGAAACTCTCGAATTACCACAAATACCAATACCTGAATGTCATGCAATGGATACACAATTCAAACCATTGAATGCCATTAAGGTATCCAGGCCTATCACTAGGCCGCCACGAATTGTTCCTCCATGCATTTACGCATAAAGAGATTGACTTCGTGTCCAATCTCTAAATGTGTAAAATCGCAAATTGGAGTGTAAACAATTCAAAATCAACTTCGCGTTGATAACACGGCTTTGTGCCACTATTTCTGTTAATATTATTTAATATATATTTATATATTTTTGTTTCAATGACTTAGCGTCATTGATTCACCTTTACTCTTTTTATAACGCTTCGTGCGTAAAAATACTCTTTTAGTAACGCTTCGTGCGTAAAAACGAATCTTTTTTTTTTGATCGCTTCGTGCGTAAAAATACTCTTTTTTTATCGCTTCGTGCGCATTAAATAAACTCTTTTTTTGCTGGAATTTTTTTTCACAATTTGATGCAAAATGCTGTGCTTGAGTTTACGCGTTTTATGGATGAGTTTTTAAGTGCATTTAACAAACACTCGCAATGATTTGTAGATATTTATTAAGTTGAGAGCTCTTTCAAGCGGTGAATGATTTGACATTTGCCACAGTAAGTCCAATGTGATTTGTATTGTTGAGAGATTTGCTATTTTTTCATTACACTGATTTCTCGTTAAGTTCATTTTTTTATTGCACAAAGTGTTCTTTGATTTCTTATAATGATTGAATAGATTATCAATTTGCCCATTTTCGTTATTAAATTTGATTCACATGTGATACCTGCAATAATTGACCTTAATATTTTGCAAATAATTTCATTAATTCCATATGAAAAATCCAACAAAAGCGAAACACTGTCCAACACACTATGTATAAATATGATATTTACTCACTACTTTATACAATTATTCATCGAAGAAATGTTTTTGTACGTAAGAGAACACGTTCGGCGGACAGTGTGGTCCGTTTTCACTTATCAACATTGTGATTAACTCCGGCGGCAAGTAATCGCTTTCCACGTTGATCACAACGGTGTCTGTTATCTCCGCGTCTGTGTACGGCAGCACCTGATCGGGCTGCAGAAGATTCGTAAACGTCTTCCCCGGTTTGGAGAATTCGTTTGACAGCTTCGAGTTCCAATACAGCGCTATAAATGGCTTCGAGTAATACTTCGCAGCAAGCGCAATCGACTTGGTGATGGAATAACTGACAATGCCGCCATTCAACAAAACAGCTTTGGCAGATACAATGATTTTGCTGACTTTGGGAATGATAGCAAAGATGGCGGAGTCTGGAATTACTATGACTTTGATACCACAATCGCGCAATTTCTTGGCCATTTCATTTCCATCATATTGAGGTGCATGTTCAGGGATAATGACAGTCTTCTTGCATTTGCTATCAGAAAGAAACTTTAGAATTGAGGTGGATACTCCAACAGTTAATATTATATCATTTGATGATATGAAATTTGGAGAATGTCGAGCAATGGCTTCGTATGTACTAGAAAGCTCATCGATGGTGGAATTGAGAATTTCTTCCATTCGAGTCTTGAGAGCTGAAGCAGGTGGTTCAATATCTTCATAATCATTTGTTGTAACAAACATATCCAGAACAGAACGTGAAGTACTTCGAACAATTTCTCTGTTTTCTGGTCTAGATGCAAGCCATTCTTCATTAAGATTTCTTGAAATATCGGCACATAAATTTCGAATAACAATGTTATTAGAAAGATGTTTCTGAAGCTGGTTTATAATATACTGTATTACATATTTTACATCTTCATCGGTTTTTGCATTTTGGATAGACTTTTTTATAAGAAGACATGCTGATTCAGCTGTTTGATGGGAGCCGTAAATAACACGACGGCGAATATCAAGTTCGAATTTCCTAAGCTTACTGTCAACCGCAGCTATTATCTTGTTGCTCATAGCCTTTCTATAATTTGAATGATTTACATATGATACGGCCAGTTAAACGGCTTCTTCTTCATATGATATCATGCCTGCTCATCATGAAACATGTTTTGTGGTGGCGTTACGATCAAACGTGATTTTTAGAAAAATTAATTAAAAAAAAGTTATTTATAAATAATATCTGATCATTTATGGCTTATTACTTAATGATGTCATTTTTTAGTCTAAACATTTGATGTTTTGTGTCTCAAACTAAAAATGATTAATCAAAAACTCTTCAATCTTGATAAAATAAAAAAGTGTATATTCACAATATATTAAATGTATATTGATATAAAATCAAAATATCTTATTGAAAATTTGATTTATTGGCAAACCAATAAGTGCTAAATTCTGAAGTTATTTGAAGAAATTAGAAATTCGTTTTAGAAAAGTAGTTGGTGGTTCCTCCTTACTTCTATTTATCGACCTTTTTTTTTAGCGGCAGCTATTGAATCGAGTGTAAAAGCATGCTATAGAGCTCCTGAAGCCATGTTAAACAAAACATTCCATTTTTCTTGGAATTCATTTTCATCGTATTCATCATTGGAGTCCATAATTCTTTGTTTCATTAAATCCAAATCATTTTGTAATTGTCCATCGCCTTTAGTTCCAACTGTTTTTGCTTGTATTGCTTCTTCAAGTAATTTGTAATTTTCGATAAATTGTTGATATGTCGAAATATTTCCTATTTCGTTTAACGCATCTAAATCTTTTTTCATTAGAGAAACTTGTTTCTGTTTTACATCTGGCGCATTAATTAAATATGTTTCGTTAGGACAACTTCTGCTATATGGTGCGCCTACTGATAAATTAACTTCATTACTTTTATTGTTAATTAAATATGTGGTAACATGTTTAAATTTGATTTTGTTTGCTTTCATTTTTTCATCTCCTGCTTGTACAGTTTCGAAAGGAACTTCTCCATCAGTAACAATGATTAAATGATCATGATAATTTTCACCTGCAGTAACTACTATATCTGCAATAAGATCTGAATATGTTCCTTCATTACCATATTTATTATTCATAAAATCTTCCATTTGACTTCTTGTTTTTTCTTGAAGATGTTCTAAATTTGACCATATAAATATTTTATCGCCTGGTTTATATTCATTTTCGATAATTTTTCGGAGTTCTGAATGATAAAATATATTTCCGCGAACAGATCCAGAACAATCGATTGCAAATAATCGATGTTTTATTATATCAGAAAATCCATTCCATTTGATACCCTCGTGAACTGTGATGTTTTATTCAAAAAGTTTAAATTTCCTTTCTCCCATTCCCCCTTAGTTTCCTCACGGAGCTGAGGCAAAAATAGACTTTAGGCGAAATTAGCCAACCCTAAATATTATATTTTTATTAAACTAATTTTTGAGAATGATAAACAGTCCCCGTCTTATAAAAATAAGTATTTAAAGTGCTTTGATAAATTTTAAGATTTGATATACATCAAAATAAGAATAAATGGCGTTTTTTGATGAGTTTGTTATAGCGACATCGTCTATAGTCAAGAATTTGAGTTGAATTTTATCGTCAAATTAGTTTTATTCAAATTTGACAACTGATATCACATCACGTTATGACACGTTTCTTCCTCAACACAACACAGAACTTAGTTAGCGATGCAGTTGATGGATTCTTAAGGTACTCTTCAGCTCCAGTTGCCAAACTTGATGTTGGATCACCAGATATTAACATTGTTGTTCGTCCAGATTGGACAAAAGAAAAATCAAATCATCAAGTTGCTTTAATTAGTGGAGGAGGTTCTGGACATGAACCAATGCACGCAGGATTTGTTGGTGAAGGTATGCTTACAGCAGCAGTTTGTGGTGGCTTATTTGCATCACCATCAATTGATGCTGTTCTTTCTGCAATCTTACATGTTGCTGGTGAAGCTGGTGTTCTTGTTATTGTGAAAGCATACACAGGTGATTGCCTTAACTTTGGTCTTGCTGTTGAAAAAGCAAAATCTCTCGGAGTCAAAGTCGAAATGGTAATCTTTTCAGACGACATCTCAATACCTGATCATCCACGCCCACGTGGTCTTGCCGGAACTATTCTTCTTCATAAAGTCTGTGGATATTATGCCACCAAAGGAAAATCACTTTCTGAAATCAAAGCCATTGCAGAACAAGCCAAGTTACTTATTAGCACAATTGGTGTTTCTATCACATCATGTACCACTCCATCATCAGATGGATCAAATCGAGTTGAACCTGGTCATTGTGAAGTTGGTCTTGGCATTCACGGAGAACCTGGTGTTGAAACTGTTGACACTCAAAACGCTACAACTCTTGTTAATATGATGGTCAAAAAACTTAGAGAACATAGGAAAGGTCCACTTGCTGCATTCCTCAACAATCTCGGAGGTGTTTCCAATCTTGAGATGTCCATTATTTGCTCAGCACTCCTTGAAGCAACCAACGTGAACATCCAACTCCTTATCGGCCCAGCTTCACTTTGCACGTCACTTGACATGAAAGGGTTCTCGATAACGTTCTTCGAATTGAAGGACGAATATTCAGAAGCTTTGTTAGCACCCGTTAACGTTCACAGTTGGGTCACCCCTGTTGAGATCCACAAACCTTTAGTGTTCCCAGCACGTAACAATGTTCAACAAATTCCTAACAAGCCATCAAAGAACGAAAAGACAGAGAAGATACTTAAGATCATTTGTGATTGTTTAATTGAAAATGAAGAAAATCTGAATCATCTTGATTCATTTGTTGGAGATGGTGATACAGGATTTACATTTGCAACAGGTGCTCGTCGAATTTTGAGTCAGTTTTCAAATTTGCCATTTAATGAATTACCATTATTATTAATGAGTGTTTCTGATATATTAAGCAAATCAATGGGAGGCTCATCTGGAGTTTTGTTGTCAATATTAACAATGCAAGCAGCAACCTCATTACGTGAAGGAAAATCATTTTCTGAAGCATTGATTTCAGGTGTCAACAAAATGATGGAACTTGGCGGAGCTAAGCCTGGAATGAGGACAATGATTG
Source organism: Histomonas meleagridis (assembly GCF_020186115.1). Taxonomy (NCBI): domain Eukaryota; phylum Parabasalia; order Tritrichomonadida; family Dientamoebidae; genus Histomonas; species Histomonas meleagridis. The sequence goes on from NW_027150805.1 coordinate 925,956, forward strand.
ATGCGTTGTTGCCTGCTGTCGAATCATTAAAGGATGGCGTCGCAAAAGCTGCCGAAGCTGCCGAAAAAGGCGCTGAAGCTACTAAGACAATGCTTAAGGCAGGCGCTGGAAGGTCTTCGTACCTAAATGCCGACTCATTAAAGAATCATGTTGACCCCGGAGCATCAGCTGTTGCTTTAGCATTCCGCGCTCTTGCCGAGAAACTTTAAGTATCAAGAATTTGGATGTTTTTTGTTGTTGTCGTTGAACAATTTGATGTTAAACATCCATTATTTTAACGGATTTTGGAATTTTTTTGTTCGTGTTTTGTATGTGTAAAGTATTTAAAAATTAGTGTTTGTGCTCAAATTTGTTATCGGTTATTCAATTTTCTGCTGCATAAACGTTTAAAATTTACCACCTAAAAATGAATAAAGACGAAAATTCTAATAATGGAGTTCTAACTAAACATATGATTTTTGCAAAAACAAGAGCTAATTCATTAACAGATGTTAAAGTTTTGACAATTTGGGGATATGATATAACAGATATTTCAATTCTTCAATATATGCCAAACGTTGAAACAGTATCACTGCCTATGAATAAGATACGTAACTTGGATGCCTTTCAATATTGCCATAAAATCAGAGAAATTTCACTTAGAAAAAATCTTATTTCAGATTTCGAAGAACTTAGATATTTATGTAACCTGCCTAGATTAGAAAAGCTTTGGCTTTCAGATAACCCGATTGCATCACAAAAAAATTATAGGGAACAAGTTATTTCAATTCTTCCACAACTTAAAGTTTTGGATGAAATACCTGTAAACTATCAGAGCCCAAGTAATAAAACAGCGAGGAGGATTCCAAAAATCAATGCACCACCAAGTTTTGCAGAACCAGTTCATATGAATAATATTTCATCAGAAATCAAAACACAGAATCGATCTTTTAGTGACGACGAAGAATGGCCTACAGAACAGCAACAGATTCCTAGTAATACGCGTTTCTTACGTAGAGAACCCGAACCAAGTCCACAAATCAAAAATGTTCCTCATCAATATCCCAGCCAACCAAACTCAGATGAAGGACCATTAACTGCGGTTTTGGCTTTATTGCCTTATCTTACACCTGAATCTCTTTCTATTGTACTTGAAGCAATCAGAGATCTTTCAAAGTAAATGAATTTAATATAATATTTTTTATGTAAATATTTATTTAATTTCCAGAAATACTGTTTTAATTAAAGCTCATGAAGTTCTAAATTGCTTATTATCTATGATAATTTATTTCAAATGTATTTGGATTCCAAATAAAAACTTGAAAAATTTGGTCTAATAAAATTTTCTTTCTCTATGTAGACAGATTTATATTTATATTCTTTTGAATAAATATAAATAAAAAACAATCAAAATTTCCATAGAAAGTTTACGGGTTTTGACTTGGAAAATTTCAAAAACATGAATAACTCAAATGATAGAATTCGTTTGATCGATAAAATTGCTACAATAATTATAGGAATCTTAACAAATGCTCCATATGTTATTGGATATTCATCTGCAGAAAGAATTGTAAAAAATTATCAATCTGAAACATCTCTTGGAATTGTTTTGTTTGCAAATACTTTTTGTGGTATTGTTTCAAGATACCTCAATAATTTACTCGTTTCTTTTGATATTAAACATGAATATTCATTCATAATGAATGCAACCATTATGACAACAGGTTTTTTGGTTAGTGCATTGTCCAAAAATTTCTGGCTTACATGTTTTGGAATTTTTTGCATTGGTTTTTCTTCATATCTTGGCGAATCAATTATTTTATGTTTCATTACATCAAGAAAAAAACAAGATTTATTAAAAAGTTGGGGAATTGGAACTGGATTAGCTGGAATATTTGGAGCTAGTTATTCTTTAATATGCTCAAAATATGATGTTTCAATATTTTATTCTTTCCTATGTGTCATTCCATTAATTATTGTTTATGTTCTTCTTTTTTTCTGTGTTTTAATAAGGTCCCCTTTCGATGATAAAGAATTGTTTAAAAAAGAAGAAAGATATTCAAATGAGCCTGAAAGATTTTGTAACTTTTCATATTTACATGGTTCATGGGGAAAAATTATGAATTGCGGATTTGTATACTTTCTTGAATATGTTATTCAAGGGGCTTTTGTACATAATTGTCTTGATAAAAACCAAAAGAAAAAGTATAACTCATTCTTTCAATTACTTATATTAATATATCAATTTGGTGTTTTAATTTCTAGATCATCTTTAATTTTCTTTACTTTTCCATGGGTTGAAATATTGACAATCACCCAAGCATGTTTCTTTGCATTATTTGGTATTAATGCATATTATCATTTCTTGGGTATTGAAGGATCATCAGCTATAATATTTTTTGTAGGATTATGCGGTGGATGTTCATACGTAAATGTTTATCATTTAATAATGAATGATGATATTTTGACTGTAAAAGAAAAGGAAATGGTCGCAAGTTGGAATTCCTTCATTATTGCAATAGCAATTGTTTTATCTTCAATCTTTACTTACATTGCAGAGAAAACATTTTTAAATCCATCATAAATACTTAAATAAATAATTAACTTTCAAATACTATAACTAATCGCCATATTTTAATTTATATATAAATAACAACTTTTATGGAATATTAACCATTTTTGATCACATTTTTTTCAATAAGATTTAAATATGATGACTCAACATTCATAACACTTAATACAAATAGAGTATGATGAAAAATAATATTCATTTGATTCATACACACATTTCTTTGTTTTTTTCCTTTTTAATATTTTTAATTTATATTTGTTTAAATATTTCTTGGGGAAAAAAATACAAATTAAATAAAATGTTTTATTATTATTTTGTTTATAATACATATAACAAATTTCTTTATTTACTTTTCCTTGTTATTCTTTTACTGTTTTGCGAACACGATTTTATGTAATAATCGGCTTTATAACTTTCTCCCGAATCATTTACTTTCACCTTTTGCGAATGCGACTGATTATATTTCTTCGTGAAACTACTTTTCGCTTGTGAAGAAACTTCAGGAAAAGAGTTAATGCCGAAGTCTACGACAGTTCGCAAGTTTTCCATGTCGTCCTTCGACAGTTCCATTTGAGTCAACAATTCCATTAATTCGTTTTCTTTCTTTTCGCTTAATAATGTGTAAAATTTCATTGTTATTAGCTCAGCAAATGAATCCCGAAATACTCCTCTTGGTAATGATGCACTTCGTGATGATCGCAATGATGCTTCAGAGATAAATCTTTCCATCTTCTTTTGTTGTGTTTGCTTGGATAACATCTCTGGGAAATGGGAATAAACTTTAACCCGTAAAACATTCTTGGATACAGTGGTTGGATAAACACATGACATGACGCCCCTAAACGGTAACAGTTCCCAGTTGCCACTTTCGTGAATAAAGTTCTGAATTTCATTGCCATATGCCATCGAATCTAAGGCCTCCCAATACTCATGAAAATTGCCATTACAATACATGTACTCATGCGTTAATACAGGCATCATGTCATAGTCGACAAAGAAGCAGTCATATTTTTGATCAAACGTTGACTGTGGATTAAATAATGTTGAAATACACTTAAATGGATCATTGTGGGTGAGATCTTTTTCACTCGCATTCTGAATGCCATTGGCCCAGAGTTGTAAATTATTAATAGTGGATCGGATGTCGCCATTTGTAATTTTTGTGATTGCAATGTATTGACGACGATCAAGAGTAATTCCTTCTTGCTTACAAATTGCAAGAAGACGTTTTGCAACTTCGATTTGAGTGGGTGGATCAAATGGAATATCAATAACTAACTTATTGATGCTTTGAAGTTTGTCACAATTGCGATCATTGCAAATACATATAATGGGGATCTTAGTTTTGGAAATAAATTTGGCTAGAGCTTGAACACCACCGCGATCTCCAGATGACATTCCGTCAATTTCATCGAAAATAATGGCGCTGCGAACATTGGAAGGTATAAGTGTTTTATATTTGATGAGGGTTTGGTTAGAAGTGACATCGGAAGCTAGTTTTTCAATGATCGATTTATTTCGTGCATCACTAGCATTATACTCAATGACATTATAGTTAGCTTGAGTAGCTGCAAGGTAAGCTGCAGATGATTTTCCAATACCAGGAGGACCAGATATGAGAACAGCCTTTTTAGTTTGCCTATCAAAACTACCTATCCATTCTCTAAGTTTTTTGATTCCAGCTTCATTGCCAACAAGATCAGAAAATGACTTTGGACGATATTTTTCTGTAAATAAACTGTATTTTGAATCTTCGTTTTCAGAAAGTTCTTCGGGTGGTGGAGGTCCTACTGGTGTGGGAGTGGTTTTTCTTATTTCTTTTGGTTTTGTCTCTGTTTCTTGAGGTTTTGGCTTTTCGTTTTCTGTTTTTTGTTTGGCTTTTTTCTTTGGTTTACTAGCCGGTTTCCCATTCAATAATTGAAGTAAATCAACCGCTTGTTTTACGGTTTTTTTTGGAGGGGGTTCATTGGTTGTTTCAGAAGGTTCGGGAATTGGTTTTTTGGTTACGTTGGATTGCCGAATGATGTAAAAAAGACCATTTTCATCAATGATTGTTATTCCTTTTTCTTTTGCTTGATTATATTTTTCTTCATTTACATCTGATACTCCACGAATCAAAACATCAGTATTTGCATTTATGGATGGCCTTAGCCTTCCTCCGTATTTTTCAATTAAAGCACGAAGATCACCTCTTTTCAATGATCGCATTGTTCCTGTTGCAGAAAAACAAAGTCCTTGAAGACAATGTTCAGCTCCACTTGGAACTGGAACCTGCTGGTATAGAGGTGGAGCATCTGTATGTGAATTTTTGGACTTGTCAATAAATGAGAAATTTTTTGAAGGATTTGGAATATTTGGTGGTAGAAGTACTTTTCCAATATTTTCAACCTTAGGTCTTTTTATGTTTTCATGATTGGGGTTAGATTCAATTCCAAAAGGGGACTGCTCAGTCATGGAATTGGCTTACCAAGATGGAAGCGACCGTTATCAATTTGCATGATTTAAAAAAGCATTAAAATAAATAAAAACAAAAATATCAAAAAAGAAAATTTTGAAGCATTTTGATGGATATTTTAAATCATAAATCATATTTAATTAATTTTAATTTGATATGGAAAAAATTTAGAATGTTTTAACATGTCGGTTTAAAATTTATTTAACGGTTTTAAGAACGATAGAATTTTCTCTGACACTGAATCCTGGGAAAACCGATAGATAAAACCCTATCGTTATTTTGAAAGTTCAAACTATTGAGCTTTTTTGTAGTGAGCTTTTCGTAAAGAATTACTTCATATTTTGATTGTGTTAATAGTTGTGGTACGCTAATTTTTTGAAGCATTGTATTTAAAACAATAAATTATATACAAAGTGATTCATCTCAAATACATTTTTACTTTCTTCTTTTGTGACGTTTTTCTTCATCAGTTATCCAATGTTTTAACATTTGAACAATTTCGATATAACCTTTTTCAAATGCTAATATAAGTGCTGTCTCAAATAATTTATATAATTTCCAAATATTATTTTGAAATATCAAATTATTCAAAAAAATAATAAATAAAACGAACAAATATTATTATAATTAACATCAATTCCTTTTTGTTCAAGAAGTAATTTAACTATTTCCTTGTGAACTTTCTTGCATGCAATCATAAGTGGAGTATAAAACAAAACAAACAAATTCAGATTTATGAAAATGAATATCAAATTGTTACAGCAAACAGAAATATATAGAAATAAACATAAAATTATGAAAACAAAAGCTAAAATATTAAAATAAATATCAAATCATTAAAATAAAAATAAAATTATTAAAATAAATGTTAAACGAATTAAACAAATCTTATGTTACAATAATAAACATAAATATTTATATATAAATATTATATGCATTGACATTAATTCCTTTTTGCTTAAGAAGTAGCTTAACAACTTCAATCTGACCTTTCTTAGTTGCATACCAAAGTGGTGTTTTAAATTTTTCAAATATTTTTCAAATATTATTTTGAAATATGGTATTATTAAAATTAATATGAAACAAAACAAATAAATACCTTTAACATTAACATCAATTCCTTCTTGTTCAAGGAGTGACTTGACTATTTCTGTATGCCCATTTTTCGATGCCCAAATAAGTGCTGACCAAAATAGTTAAAATAATTTCCAAATATTGTTTTGAAATATCAAATTATTAAAAAAATAACAAATAAAACGAACAAATATGCTTATAATTAATGTCAATTCCTTTTTGTTCAAGTAGTAATTTGACTATTTCTGTATATCCTTTTTTGCATGCAAACATAAGTGGTGTCAAATATAATCAAAACAAACTTCAATTTAGCGAAACAAATGTATCTTTCTTTTTTTACACAAAATAAATCAGATAAACATATAATTAAAAAAAATTCTTTCATTTATATCAAATTCTTTTTGTTCAGCAAATAATTTAATGATTTCAAGATTTCAAGATTGAAATGATTTGCAAAAATCTAATTTTTGCAAAACTGATTTTGTAATCTGTTGATTTTCAATAAAATATTTCATCAACATTGTATTTCCTATTTTTATTAATTTCTCAATAAATTTAGAATTAATTTGCATTCCTTCGTCTATTAGAAAAAATAAAATTTCTAAGTTATTATGTTGAATGCATTTAATTCCTAAAACTGTTAAATCTTTTAAATCGTTTTTCTTGTTTTCATAAAAATAAAGGAAAACATCATTTCGATGATATTCATTTGCTGATTCATATACATTACTAAATAATGAATAAGTTTTTTCACACATATGAATAATCTCTATATTCCCTCCTGCGATTGCATATTGTTTTGTATTTATAATATTAGATCCATTTATTAATAAAAATTTAAAACATTTAACAGCAGAAAAAAATGCTGCATAATTAATCAATGTAGTGCCTTGTGTAGATAGTAGTGATGCCTTTTCATAAACACATGATTCAATTGTTTGGCTAAAATCAAAATTTGTTTGTGATGTTATTTGTTGCAATTTTTCAACATCATCATTTCTAATAACTTCTGCAATTTCCATTGGGTTAACTCCTTCTTTAATATAATTTTTATGAAGTTTCAAATCATGTTTGTGTAGTGCTTTAATATATGCTTTAAAATGTTGAATACTTTTTTCTGAAATATTTGATATTTCTTCTTTTGTTTTATAATGTGAAAAATAAAGTTTTGTCATGTTTTCTTGAAAATGTAAAACAATAAGTTTTTGTCCAACCAATTTTCGAATCAAATGATATGATTCTTGCGTTTTTAATTCTATAAGAAACTTACAGAAGTATGAAATTATTTTTGGATTATTTATATTTATTTCTTCTTCTAAATTTTCTATTAACTTCAAATACGTGAGACATAAAATTGGTTCACATTGTTTTAATTTAAATACAGAATATATATATATATCTACAAAGAAGAAGATTAAACGAAAATGGAAAACTTTCAACTTCTGAAAATAAATTCATTGTATTTTGAACACAAGCTTTAATATTACCTTCATTTAAAGAAAAAACACTTGATTCTAATGAAAGTATAAATTTTTTCCAATCAAATGCAGATGTTTTTCTTGAAAGCAGTTTTCGCCTTTTCATGAAGTCCATAAAAGTATCAAGATATTGTAGGTTAAATTTTAAGCTAAAAAGTTTTGATACTTCAATTTTTTAACAGTATCTGTTAAAATATTGAGAAACCTTTTGGAACAAGACCGTTTATTCCCATATGAGGTTATTTAACTGGCAAAAATAAAGTCCCCTCTTGAACAAAATGGTTAACACAGCCAAAATAATAATTGCAATTATCGGACTTCTAATTGCATTTGAAGCTGCCTTAATTTCGTACTTTTACAGAACAACAATGATACGCAAAAGTGTTGATCAAAAACAAGTTATCAAAATGTCTGGCGTAGATTGGGAGAAATACTACCCTATGATGGCAGAGCGTAGATCTTTTATGTTAAATCAGTCCCACGAAGACGTTTGGACTGAATCACAAGATGGTCTACGTCTTCATGGAACATATTTCAAAGGACCTGAAGGGCCTAAAATCGTTATTTGTTTCCATGGTTACTCTAGTCAAGGCATCACTGATTATACAAGCATATCAAACTATTATTTAACACATGGTTTTCGAATGTTACTTGTTGATGAACGAGCGCATGGTCAAAGTGAAGGGAAATATGTTGGCTTTGGTTGCATGGATCGTTATGATGCTTTACAATGGATCACTTGGACAATAAACAAATTTGGAGATTCAATTAATATATTTCTACATGGAATATCAATGGGCGGCGCCACTGTTCTTATGGCCAGCGGTCTGGATCTTCCACCACAAGTCAAAGGAATCATTTCCGATTGCGCATTTACTTCTGCTGCAGAAATGTTTAAATATGTTCTCAATACAAAATATCATATTCCATCATTTCCAATTATCCAAATTTCGAACATTATAAACAAAAGATTCGCCGGGTATGGAATGTCTGATTGTAATTCGGCGATTGAAGTTAGGAAAGCGAAAGTTCCAATTTTATTAATCCATGGCGAAAATGATGAATTCGTTCCATTATCAATGGGAGAAGAAATTTATGAGAACATTGCCTCTAAAAAGATGAAATTGATTGTGAAAGGTGCTGCACATAGTGAAAGTTATTATAAAGAAACAAAGGCTTATGAAGAAGCTTTAGATTCATTCATAAACGAAATACTTAATAAATAAAAAATAAATCATAAATTATTGTTAGAACATTAACTGGTTTATATTATATAAGAATATAGTCATTATGATCAGTCATGGGCAACGTTAAATTTTTTGATTGTTATTTCCATTTTTCAACGTTGTGCAAAAAATGCAGCAGTGCTTTTGGGGAAAAAAGAAAAGAGAATACATGCATTCTCGGGATCTTTATTGAAATTTATCGGACAAACATTATTATTAAAGTTCTTTCATGATTTATTACAAATAATTATAAAGGTGTGCACACCAAAAACACACTTTTTGAATATTTAAACAAACAACACGTTAAGCGCGCACGTTTAAATTTTTAAATGGAAGAAACACCCAAAGCACTAGAAATCGCAAATGTCCAATCAAAAACAATATGCGTAAAATCAAATTCTTCAAATGCTATCGAAATACAAAATTGCAAAAATTCTTATATATACATTGTAAAACCAATTGATACAATAATCATTAAACATTGTACTGATAGCTTGATTTTTATTTGCAGTGCAAACATTGTTACAATTGATAGGTCTAGCCAAGTCAAAGTAACATCATATTCTCAATCAATTAGAGTATCAAAATCACACCATATCAACTTATATCTATACGTAAATACACAACCCATCGTCTCTGAAGGTTCTTACAACATTGTTATTGCTCCCTATAATGCTGCTTCAAAATTTGTTTTACCTACAGGTAAAAATTTTTGGAATTACCCAATCAATGAATCCGGTGCTTCATCAAGCTTAATGGATCCCTCAGATTTTTGTCCTCTTGTGGTTCCATTTGGTGATGAGCCAGATGGAATATCTACATATTTACCAAGAGATTTCCTTAAAACATTAGCAAAGCGTGAAAGAATTGCCGAAGAAAGAAGAAAACTTGTACTCGAGTTTTGTAAGAGGAATCCTGACTATTCTGAATTAATTCAACAAAAAATTTCTGAGAGTTTTGATAAGTATTTAACCGAATCAAAAGGGAAAGAACAAATTATTCAATTAAGCGCGGTTGAATATTGGTGAAATGTTATTTTTTAGATTAATAATTTGGAGATATTCATGCAAATTTAAATCAAGCAATTCGAGTGGCACACGAGTAGGCTTTGATATTAATGCCATGAAAGAAGGAATTTTTGACATTAAATGACCCAGCGTGATGTAAACGACTTTTTGTAAGCAAACCATATCTATCGTTATTTTCAAAAAGTTCCATTGTATAACGGTCGTTGAAGTCTATCGGCCAAACACGTCTAATATAAAAAGTTCGTTTTATGCATTTAATATGATTTTGCCCAATTCTTTCAAAAAGAACTCCAAGCATGGACTAGCTTTTTCTAATTCTATATGCATATATTTAGTCCCAAAAACATGAATTAATTCAAATAAGCAAAGAAAACCGAGAAAAAAGATTTTTTAGTGTTAACTTTAAATGGTGAAGTGAGTGAAAATAGGAATATTGCGAAAATTACAAAATTAAATCGAAAAAAACTATTAAATATATATTAATAAATGTTCTCTACGAATAATGCCAAATTGTAGGCGTGGGCTATATTAAGTTGTCAGTCTACAAGTTTTTCAAGCCAGTCTAATTTGTTTCAATTAAAAAATTTAAAGATTTTCACTTGTAAATGCACCTTCTAGTTTTGTCACTAATGCACTTTTTGAGTATATACTCGCTAGCAAATATTTAGTTAATTCTCGATATTTTCAATTGATTTTAATCGTACATTATTTTGACACTGTAACTTTTTGAATGCGAGTATATCGGTAAAAGTGGCTATGTCATGGTACGTTAAGCTTTGTTGTGATGTTTGGCATTTTTTTTAAATGTTAGCTCAAGACGAATATCTGAATGAGTATGAGAAAATACAAGAAATAACTAATCATAATAGCAGTCAATCCAAAACATTGATGTTTAAAAGCAAACTTACAGATGATAAATTCGTTCTGAGAACCATTCCTCAAGGAATTACATCATTTCAAGAAATATATAATAAATACAATGAATTTACTCATCAATATATTGGACGTATTGTTCATATCTCAGAACCTGAACCATCAAAAGATGGTTATATTTTATCACCGTTTTATTCAAATGGTTCTTTATATAATTTTATAAAAATTCTCGAGAACGGATTTATTCCAGAAGGGTGGAATCCCTTCAATAAAATATTATTAGGAATATCTTCTTTTATGGAGTCGTTACATGAAGCAAACTTAATTCATGGTCGATTAACATCATTCAATATTTTTCTAAATGATAATTTTGAGCCAATTATTACAGATCTGATGTATTATTTAATTTTTCCCAATGATTATCAAAATCACGAAGATGATAAAGTTCTAATTTATATGGCACCTGAAATTCTTCGTTCTAATGATTACACGCAAAAATCAGATGTGTATTCATTTGGAATAATCATGTTACAACTTCTTACAATGAATTTTGAAATATTTTTAGTTAATGGTATTGAAGAAGAAGAATTATATCAATCAATTTCACAATTTACAGTTCCATTTATTACTATTTCTATTGATAAATATTATTCTCTTATTCAACAATGCTTATCAACAGAACCAACTTCAAGACCAACATTTTCTGAAATCAAAGCAATACTTCAAAATGTTTCTAAAGAAACTCAAGTACAAGATGAAATTAATTATCAAAAATATATAATGAAAATTAAGGCATATCAAAATGTTTTAACACAAGAACTTATAGATAAAAAGAGGCATGCAGATGAAGGAGATGCTGAAGATATGTATTATTTTGGTGTTGAACTTTATGAAGGACGAAATTTTCCAAAGAAAAAAGCAGAAGGGATTAAATATTTACAAAGAGCAGCAAGAAAAAACAATGAAAGTGCTATTAAATATCTTCAGGTTATATTTAATGAAGATAATGAAATATTAACATCAAATAATGATCCCCAAGAAGAAGATGATATTGATGATATAATCGATAATAATGATAAAGAAAATTCAGAAGAATTTAATTTACTATCAGATCCATATTTTGATGAGAAAGAAATTGATATTGATTCTATTATTGAAAAAATCAAAGAAAATATAAATCTTCAAACACAATTTGAGTTTGGAGAAAAAGAAAAAGAAGAACTTATAAAGCAAAACTTTATATTTACAGAAGGAGCGAAAGAACGTCTATTAAAACTTTATGATTGTTTATCAATAGGAATTCCAGTTTTACTTGAAGGACCGACAGGAACATCTAAAACACTGAGTGCAGAAGTTGTCTGTAAATTATTAAATAAAGAAATGATTCGCTTTAATTTAAGTTCAGAAACTAAAACAAGTGATTTATTAGGGAGATATGTTGGTGAACCCAATTCATGGTCAGGGATTACGGTCAAAGCAGGACCATTTTTACAAGCATTTTCAGAAGGTAAATGTTTATTATTAGATGAAATTAATTTAGCATCACCTTCAGTATTACAATGTATTGAAGAAGCACTTGATAGTGGTGTTATAAGTGTTGAAATTTCAGGAATGCCACTAAAAGAGATAAAAATGCATTCAGAATTTCGACTTATTGCAACACAAAATCCTAATAAAGGATTATTTGCGAACAAAAGACAAGATTTAGGAATAAAATTTTTATCACGATTTCAAATTATTAATTTTCCATCATTTACAAAAGATGAATTATTGAAAATAGGTCAAGGATTAGCGAAAAGATTTAATTTAAACGTTAACTCGGAATATATTATTCAACAACTTGTTGATTTTCATATGACATGGCAAAAAGAAGGAGAAGTTTTGAAGGACATTCAATGTTTTACTATTCGCGAAATTGCAGCTACAATTCGAGCGATTGCAGATGATGAAAATATACATGATTCTATTATGACAATATACGGAGCAAGATATCAAAAAAATATTAGACAAAAACTTGAAACAAAACTTAACGGATATAATTCATTAAGATCAAATAGTATTAAAAAATTTGAATATCCACCAGATTTTCCACAATGTTTTCATAATAAAACATTAAGTACTACATTAAAATCAATAATGTTTTCATTTAAAAATCATCGACATGTAATTTTAACTGGAAGAGAAGGATGTGGTAAAACGCAATTAGCACGATGGGTTTCAGAATATTATGATACAAAAGACAATAAAAAACAAAATAACACCAAAGAATTTTTCTGTGTTTGTACAGACGAAACAAAATGTTCTGATTTAATTGGTAAACAAAAGCCAATTGAGAACGCAGATGCAGATCAAGAATTAATCACATGGAAACCAGGATTTTTAACGGAAGCTATTAAAAATGGAAATTGTGCTATTCTTGATTCTATTGATGAAGCACCAGCTACAGTTACAGAACGTTTAAATAGTCTTCTTGATCAAAAATATGATGGAAAGGATAAAATATTTTATATACCAGAAAATCCACAAGAAAGTCAAATTTTAATTAATCCAAACTTTAAATTAATATGTACATGTGATATAGAAAAAATTCATTTAATTTCACCAGCTTTTCTTAATAGATTTGATGTAATTGTACTTGAAGATCAATTAGAAGGATTAACAGAACAAGAACAAAAAGAATTAATTAAAATTTTAATGAACAGTTATAATCGCAATAAACAACAAGACGATAATGAAAATAATCAGGATGAAAATCAATTATATCAGATTATTATTTCAAATCAAAACAATGAAAATAAAGAAAATGAAGAAAATTCTCAAACTTCAAGTAATAAATCTTCTGAAAATTCTGATGATGAAAACAATGGAAGTTATGATAGTGAATATGAATATAATGAAGAAGAAAGTGAAATTTCAACACAAGATTTAAATGAATCAAATGTTAATGAAGATGAACCTCAACACGATTCATCAACTATAAAATCTCAAGAATATGAACCATCAGATGAAATTGTTAATCTTACATATGAGTATTTTTCACAAAATAAAATGAATATTTCACAACTTGCTTTTTTATGCAAAGCTGTATCAAAATATTCAAAAACAATTCCAAAAGAATTTGTTAGCCCCGAAGAAATCATCAAATTTTCAGTTCAAATGTTAAATCGAACAGAAGATTTTCAACTCAATGAAACCATTAGAGAATATTTAATTCATGAATTAAAAGAATCTGATGATAATCAGTTCTTTTTTAAAAATTCTAAACCTCTTAGTGAATTTATAGCGAAAATATATGCAGCATCACTTATTGGTTTACCTGTATGTGTTTCAGGTCCTACAGGTGCAGGTAAAACATCAGCTGCAAGAGCATTTTCTAAAATTCGTCCAATTAAATCCGAAAGAGAAAATGGATTTCAAATGCATTCATTTCATTCAGGGACTAAGCCAAGTCATTTTTATGGTACAACTACAATTAAAAAAGGGAAAGTTTATTTTTATGATGGACCATTAACTTTATCAATGATGGAAGGTTTAACATTTATTGCAGATGAAATGAATTTATCCTCATCAGAATGTATGAAATCACTAGCACCAGCTCTTGAACCAAGTAAAGGAAAGAGAATATTTATATCAGGAGTTGGAGAATCTATACCTTTTAATGAAGAATTCTTCTTTATTGCATGTCAAAATGAACTTGGTACTATTGGTCGCAATGCAATTCCAGATTCTATTTCATCTAGATTTAGATATTTTACATATCCAAAACAAGAAAAGGAAGATATTTCAAATATTTGTGTTGAAATCTTAAATAGTTGTTATAAAGATGCGAAACCTACATTAATTAATGAAGAAAATGCAAAACGTATTGGTGAATATATGATTGAATTAAATAAATTAAAACAAAATATTATCCCACAATGGTCACTTCGTGATATTACTAAATTATTTATTCGTATTCATCGACAAGATATGAATCCAGAAAATTATTATCAAAATTTAACATTTTATCATCATATTTTATTTTATACATTATCACCAGTTAGTGATATTGAAATAGATAAAATAATAGATGATATATTAAACTTGATTGTTGGCGAATTTTCAATTAAAGATAAGCGTCAAGAATTAAAGAATTGTTATATATCAAAACCTACAATAACTAAAATAAATGGAGAATCATTTATTATGAAAGGAAATACGGGAATTTCATTTGAAGTATTTCCTTCAAAAATGAAAACCGAAAGTTTAACTAAAAAGCATAAATCTTTATTAAATTGTGCTTTTAAATTATTATTATCTGATATAACAGAGCCAATATTATTAATGGGTAATTCAGGATTTAAGACATTTTTAGCACAACAATTTTTAATGGAAGCCAAAGTAATTACATTAAATCAAGAAACAACAATATCACAATTACTTGGATCATCCAGCTTCTTTACAGATATTGAATCAAGATTATTTTATTTAGAAAATATATGTAAAATATGTCAAATAAATAAATATCAAGAACTTAAAAATAAATTATTAAATAAAACACTTAAAGAAAAAGATATTACAGATCTTATAAAAGATATAATGAATATTATACCAAAATCATTTAAATATGCAGTTAATCATTTAATTAAAAAGCTTTTTGCAAAAGAAAAGGAAAACAATTGTGTTATTTCAAACATTACACTTGAATTTAGACCAGGATTATTTTTAACAGCAATCCTTGAAAGGAAATCACTAATATTAAAAAATTTATCTAATCTTCCAACAATTGTTTTAGAAAGATTTAACGAATTATTATCAGGGAATCATAATTTAACATTAAATGAAGATATTCACAACACATTTACGAGTAAAAAAAACAAAGAAATAACAGATTTTAATCAAAGTTTTCGAATTATTGCTACATGTCCAGCGAATTCCCCAGTTAAACTCTCAGAAGCAGTATTATCACGTTTTACAGTTATTTCAGTTCCAGAATATCAACAGAAAGAACAAAAATCAGTTCTTAAAAATTACATAAGAATCAATAAATTAAAATGTAGTGATCTAGAAATTGATTTTATACAAGACATTTCTACTGAATTTGAAGAAAAATTCCAAAAGCAATTTACATTTCCTCAAATGCTTAAAGCTATAGAAATGTTAAATAAATTTCCTCATGAAACAAATTCTTCTAAAGTATCAATTAATCTTGGATTGATTATTTATCGTTTATGTTCAGGTTTACTAGAGCATCAAAAACAAAGGGAAAAACTTTTCGAATTATTTAAATTAAAGATAAAATTACCAGAATTATTAGAAGATTTTAATGAAAATCCATTTATTTTATGCGAAGAGAATGGATATCAAGGATTAAAATCGAAAATTACAGGATTATTTATTAAAAGTACGAACAATCGAAATATTGAATTTACCGGCAAATTTACAGAAATGCTTGATGTTTTACAGTTAGGGATATTTACACATATTCCAGTCATATTTGAAGGCCAACCAGGTCAAGGTAAAGAAACAGCGATTAATTATATTGGAAATAGTTTAGGTTATGAAGTTGTTAATATAATTATTTCACAATCTACAAAAGTTGATGATTTATTAGGAAGAATAACTATTAATAGAGATAACGAAAACAAAATTCATGTTAATATGATTGAAACCAAACTTGTTAAAGCTATAAAATCAAATGAAACAAAAATTATTATAGTATTTCATAATATAAATAATGCATCACCAGCAGTATTAGAATTAATGGTAAATATTTTTGATACGAATCAGAAACATGTTTTATTACCAAATGGCACAACTATCGATAAAGGAGAAATGAATCTTATAGCTATTTTTGATCCACAAAACGGATTTTCTAATCGTTATAGATTACCTTCATCACTTATTATTTCATCGATTTATCATATTGTTTTCAATCCAACAAAAGAAGATATTTCTAATATTATTGCGAAACAATTTTCAACATATCAATTTTGTAATGAAGCATCTAAATTCTATGAATATTTTTTGAAAACGAATCGCATATGTAATAAATTTAATTTAAATCAAAACTTAACATTGAATGATATATCAAAATATATTTTATTTAGGAATATTACATATAAATGTTTTAAAAAAATAATTATATCACAAATGATATTTGCATATCGTTTTACACAAGAAGAAGATATTCAACAAGTTTTAACATCACTTCAAATGAAAGATATGAAATTTAATCCTGTTTTTAAATATGATTCAAATGAATTAATAATTTGTTTAACAGGAGATAATAAGCATGTGATTAAAATTCCAATAGAAACAAAGAATATTAATCAAGAAGAAATTCAAGCAAATATTAAAAGTCTTACATTAGCACAAAAACATTGTTTATTATTTTTAGCATTTTCTTATCTTACAAATCGTGCATGTGTTATACAAGGAAATACTGCATCAGGTAAATCACATATTGTTCGATTATTTACTAAAATGATTGGAAGGAAATTAAATGTATATCAAATGAATGCTGACACAGGAATTTCTGCATTAATAGGTCAATCTATTCTTGATAATTCTTTAACAAGGGAGGATATTCATTTATTAAAACAAACAATTGCGAAACTTTCTGAATTTGATCAATTTAAAGAATATATTGAGGAAAACATTAATGAAAATCCTAAATATTGGACACCAAAAATTTTCAAAGATCTTCTTGAATTAATTAAAAAAAATTCATTAAAAGATTTTGATGAATATAAGCAAAACTTTATTCAAACAGCAGTAAGAGATATTAAAAATGTTATTCAACCAGCAAATAGATTTCATCATGTTGATTCTACTATTGTTAAAGCTATTCAAAATGGCGAAATAATTTTAATTGATGGAATAGAATCTGCACCAACTGTTATCGCAGAAAAAATTTCTTCTTTATGTGGTGATGATCCAGAACTTAATCTATATGAATGTGGACAAGATTATTATTTCACAAAGAATGGAAAACCTAATTCAAAGCCAATTCATAAAGATTTTCGTTTAATTATAATCTATAATCCAACATCAACGAATGAAAATAAAATGATTGATCAATCTTTCTTAAATAAATGTGTTTCATTTACACTTCCACAAATTGATTCAAGAGAAGAATATTCAGCACAAATTTTATATGGTTCTTTAGTTAAAAATTTATATCCAGAACTTTCTATTCAAATTGGAGCAAGAATGGCACTTATGCATTCATTTGCAAAACATGTAAGTGATAATAATCGTGATTTATTTGCAGGAGATATTACATTTACAGGTAGAACATTAAAATATATTATATTAAATTTCATTCAACAACAAAAAGAAAATAAAGAAAATTATATTAGAGATATTTATCTTCCGATTTGTAAATCAATAAAAATTTATTGTAATTCTCTTATTGATCAAGGAGATAAAAGACTACAATTTCAAAATGATTTAATAGATTATTTTGCAAATAATCCATCACAAAATTTAATTAAATCTATAGATTCATCAAATTTAAAAGAGCGTTGTAAAGAAATTCTTGAATTTATCCGCCAAATTCAAATGTATATTCGAAACAAAACACCATTTGATAATTTCTTATTTAATAATTTTGTTAAAAATTGTAAATTTATTCAAATAAATGATATTGAATCAATTCAAAAACACATAAAGAAAACAATAGAAATGATAAATAATTTTATCAATAAGAAACAAATTAGAAAAGATGAAACCAAATTATATTGTGGAAAGTTTTATCTAATTAATATAATTTACAAAATATTTGAAGAAATAATGGAAGGATTCAAGCAAATCAGGGTTCAAACCATTTCAAATTATAAACTTCAAGATGAAGATTTACTTTCATATGAAAGTATTCAAAAACCAATTTTAAGATTTCATTTATTAACAAAACTTGTTGAAGAAGATTCATATTTCACGAAATATATTCCATTTGAATTAATTAGAAAAGGTATGTTTAATATTATTAATATTATTGATGAGATGGCAAATGAACAAAAACTTGAAACATTTGATAAATTTATTTCTAATTTAAAGAAGAATAAGAAATTAATACCTACAATTGAAAGTATTTTCCCATACAATAAGTTTATTTCTACATCTTTTCAATATATTTGCTATTGGTTACCATTAATCAGAATATTACATGAAAAAAAGATACATTTTTCAATCGAAATTAAAGGAAAAACATATAAATTTAATTATAAGAATTTAAAAAATAAAATTAACCCAATTTTTGTATTTAATGAAGAGAATTCTTTATTGCTTTCACCACAAACAAAAATCAATTATGGTAAAAAATATATATCACTCATAAATAATAATAATAATATTGGATCAGATCTTTATGAAAAATTAAATCAAGCAACATATATGTTATGCAAAGAATTTAGTTTAAATCAACTTAGAATGAATGAGGATAATATTAAAGAATCAGCAAATAAATATATCAAAAGTGGAGCAGAAAATCCTCGAAAGAATCAATTTGGAAGTTTATCATTATTATTCAATTTGTATTTTAAAAAACATCAACAAACACCAATGATAAGTAAATTATGGACTTTGATTTATACATTTTCATCAGAAGATATACAAAAATTGATAAAATATCTTCACCCACTTGAATCAGAAATACTTAATGATCTTTCAATAATATTAAGTAAAATCGAAACGTATGAAAATTTAAATAAAATAATTGACTTTACAAAATCACTTATTTCATTTGGAAGTCCAAATTCAATTTTATGGAGAATTAAAATTAATTTTTATGAACATAGACAAATTATGAATGAAACAGATGCAAAAAATGAAATTTCACAAATCGAAAACGAGATAAAGATTATTAACAATGTTGATAAAACATTTTGGAATCCAAATGATTATATACAACTTTTAGAAAAATCAAAGATTCCATTAAAAGAATTGATTATTCAATTTTGTAAAGATGATGAAAAAAAATTAATTAGAAGTAATATTGAAAGTCTTAGTGAAAAGCTTAAAGATATTGAAATTCAAAATCGAGAAATCAAATCAATAAAAGATCAAATAATTACAAGACTTATTAATGTTTCTGATCAAAATATAACAGAGAAATATTATAAATTATGTGAACGAATGGTAAACAAACTTTTAGAATATATTAAACATGGTGAATCACTTAACTTTCATTCTATTGAATGGCCAACATATACACCATTAGGATCAACAAATGGAACAAACACAAGGCAAATGAAAATTTATGAAAATATTGTATGGTATTCTAAAATCCACAGGAAATTTATGGAAATTATTGATGTAAATAATTCCAATATATTTGAAACAATAATGGATTTAAATGAATTTCCAGAAATGGAATCTGTTCATAAATATTTAATTAGTTGCATATTCAATAATCCAAATTCCAATGGAAATATGAAAGATACTGATTTTGATATAATAAGCTCTACATTAAATGCTGCATTTCTATATAAAATGCATCAAGATAATGTAGACTCAGAAATCCTTAAGCTTGATAAAATATTAAATGATCTTGCAAATAGAAACGAAGTCACAGAAGGTGAAATTAAATGGGCTCATGACATTGGAAGAAAAACTGAAATTAACTTTGAAATTATTTTACCAAAATTTAAACCTATGGATCTTATTTTTATGTTTATTAACTTCATCAATGAAAATGAAGTACAAAATGGTTTATTTATACAAAATTGTAATAAAAACGAAATAATTGATTCATTAAAATTCATTCGCCATCAAAATTTCAGGAAATTTTCCAAATGTGCTATCGAGGTTGCTAAATCAATATATCGTAATTTATATGATTTTAACTTCCAAGCACCAAATGATATTTTCGAATTTAAAGAATCAATTCGAGAAAAAGTAGCAGACAGAAAAGACTCAGAACAAGAACTTCTTTCATCCATTTTATATATGTTTGAAATTGCAGAAAGATTTGATAACATTCAAGAATATCAACTTGAGTTTCCTGATATTATATTTCTTGAAGATAATTGGATGAAGAATAAAGAATATATTAATAAGAATCCATCATTAATTTATTGGTTATGCAGAAATCAAAAATGTGCAAAACAACTTCAAAAGCTTTATTCATCTCAAATTAACAAAATTAAATCACAAAAAAATAAAATGCCATTTTGGATTTTTGTTTTAAGACTTATCTCTCCAATTAATATAATTTCTTTAGATTTCAACAATCCAACAACAACAAACAAAATCATTAGTGAAGAATTACATAAATCAATATTAAAAAAAATAAAAGAAAGATTAAATAATCAGGAAATTGGAACTAAATGGCTAAATCTTTTGCTATCAGCAGTACCTCATGAATTTATTGATCAAGATATAGGATTACTTTATAGTTTATGGCGTTCTTTATCAGAAGATAATATCAAATTAAATGAAGTTTTAAATCAACAAAAACATAACATAATTAAAGAGTTTATTAATGAAATTGTAAATTTGACTTTTGATAATAATATTAATGATATTATTAATTCAAAAACGAATTCTAAAAATGAAACATTAAAATTTATAATCGATCCAAATAAATATGTTAAAGAAAAAATTAAGATAAATACAATAAATAAATTTAAGGAGATTAAAACTAAAGAACCATCAATTAAACTATTAGAATTTCTTGAAGTGCAAAAAAGTGATTTCCCTAAATTTGTTGAAAGTTTTACTCAGACTATTGCTGAAGCATTGAATAATATAAAGAAAGAACACTATGAAAATGAAAGAAATAAAAAAATCAAAGAATTAAAAAAAAAGGTATCAAGTTATGAGAAATTATTTAATATGCCAGACGATAAAATATTACAAACAAACATAGATAAAGCATATCAAGCAATTAAAGGATACAATAAATTATTTGATAAAAGTTCTTCAAATAAAAAAACATTAATTAAGACTATTCCATGTCACACTGATCTGTTAGATATCCCATCAGAATATTATCCAATTGCTGAAAATATTAATTATGAGGAATTCTTTCCTAATGAATCTTTCAAACAATTTGACCCCCAAATTTTTATAGGTTCTTACAATTGCTGTGAATTTACAAAACTTCTCGTAGAATTTAAACAAAAAATGAGATCTATAAAAGATTTATTTAATGCTTTTGAAAATTTAGAAAATTTGAACGAAACTATTTTAGCTATTCCAAGAGAATTGTATAAATCTATAAAAGCACTCCAAAATTCAAATGTCATCATTTTAGATTCGTCAAATTATAAAGCTGAAATCCAGACTGAAATTAGCAAACTTAACGAAACATTAGATCAATTTCTTGGTTATATTGATAATTTTATAAATATTATCAATGATGTTGAAAAATATTGGAATGATGTTTATCAAAATAAATTACCGAAAATGTTTTCTATTCTTTATAATATTCCATTTCCATCATTAATATCAGAGAAAAATATTCCATCATTTCGAAATATTGCTGATTCTAACTTCTTTTCTATTCCCATTTTAAGTGTTTCTTCGAATAATAAAATTATCTGTTGTTTTAAGTCGCTTAATTGTCCAATTGGCCCAATAATACCATCATTGTATGAAGAAAAAATTTTCATTAATTTTATTTCATTTATTGATAAAT
This sequence comes from Histomonas meleagridis, assembly GCF_020186115.1. Taxonomy (NCBI): domain Eukaryota; phylum Parabasalia; order Tritrichomonadida; family Dientamoebidae; genus Histomonas; species Histomonas meleagridis. The sequence goes on from NW_027150805.1 coordinate 948,264, forward strand.
CATTTTCAATTAATGTTATAACTAATCAAGAAGAATATTCAGATATTTTCAACGCTAATTATAATATTAAACGAGGAGAAGTCGTTCATCTTCCAGTACCATTTCCTTCACTTATAAACAATGATAAAACAGAAATCGAAATTCAAACTGAAATTCATTTTACATCGCAAACATATAATGAATTAATTCTTCCATGTAAATTTAATTTTATTCTTGTTCCATTATCATTACTTATTAAATGTGAAGAATATGATTTATCATATAAAGATGGAAGATATCAATTATGTTGTCAAGAAGCTTTAACAAATTCAACGATTACATTTAAATTCAAAAATTATTATCTTGAAGAAAAAATGAATTATGAAACAAATATAGAAAGTCTCGAAGGTAATACATCTGATAAACCACAAATAGAACCAAATGAAGATCAAGTAACGATTAAGCTTCCTTCAGCATCTAAAATGTCTCGATTCCATTGTAATTTTTATTTGAAATTTTCAGCAAATTTAGAGATTTGTATTCATATGGATTTATTGCTGGTTCCATTTGATTTCAAATTCGAAATTTATGATTTTTCAAACAAGAAGTTTGCTGATAAAGAATTGATCTTATATTATTCTGAAGAAGTTAAAGAATTTCAATTACGTTGCAGAATTTTAAGTAAACTTTGGATTGGAAAGCAAAATGGGAATTTTGATTGTAATTTACCATATGGCACCAACATTCCCGTAATCCCAGAAATATTTATTCAACAAAAATTTGATTTTGACATAATAATAAAAATAGATCCACAAAATCTAAACAATGTTAATTCTAATTCAAATTGTAAATATTATATTATGATAGAATCACGTAACATGAAAAAAATGATATACGTAAAATTCCAAGAAGCACCAAAAAGTGTTCTCTACTCTAAAGATTCAAGAAATACAAAGAACATTATACCTTACAACAAAAAATTAGATGAAGATATAATGAAAAGATTTCCTATTTTAGCATTTTATGAAGAAAAATGGGAAAAAATAACAATAAATAACCAACTAGATCTCACTAAAGTATCTTGTTTAATTACACCTTTTGGTTTTGAGTTAGAAACAAATCCAAAGATTTCCTACAATGATGATATAATTAACGTTTCTAAGGGAGAAATCACTTATGTTCATGGATGTAAAGAAGGTTCCTATGAAAAAAATAATGATCCACAATACAAAAGATTCAATCATGATTATTTTCCTATAATCGGTTTTGATAAGAAAGAACAATGGTTCCCTGCATTTACAATTTATCCTGAAATTGATCAAGATTTGGATGAATTAGAACCAAAGAATGAAAACATTGAAAAAGCAACTGAAATATTAACAAAGATAAAAAGTCAATTTGCTGTTAAAAAATACACTGATTTGAAGAATGTTCAATTAAGAAAAAGAGATTTTTCAAATTTCATTTTTATGTTAATTCTGAAAACTAGAAAGAAAATGTATAATATATATAACTTAATCAAAATATTACCAAATGAACTTCAAGAAATGTTACAAAATCAGAATATGTTTTCAATTCCAAAAGGAATTCAGAAAAAAGATTTAATCTTAAAAGTATATGCATGTAATTATATATTTAAATTTTATAAGATTTTTAAAGAAAGATACGAAAGTTTAGAAAAAAGAAACTTTATGTTATATCAAGCACCATCAAATGAACAAATTAAAGAAGAAATGCAAAAACTTCGTAATGAGTATTTTGAAATCAAACAAAGTGCCATAAATAATAGCGATACAATCATTTACAATAGAAATGTGTATATAGAACGTGATTATAATGAAAAGAAACAGTTATTAACACAAATTCCAACTGAAGATTCAAGATCGAAATGTTACCTTCTTACTGAATTTAAGAAACCTGAGAAAAAGGATAATTTCGATGAACGAGATATTATAAAGCCAATAATAATAAATCAAGACACATCAATTGATTCTAATGAACTTCAAATTGAATTACCAAAAATTTCAATACCAGAAGATTCAAATAATGAAACGATTTCTTCTTTAATACAATTTTATCAAACATGTACTCAAGGTGCAAAAGTCCTTCCTATTCATATTAGAAACTTAAAGATGTCTTCGAAGACGGTGGATCTTAAATCAACACAAGAATATTTTTCAAAATTAACACAAATATATCGCGAACTTCCATTAAAAGATCACTCATTTTTATCACCTTATATAAATGATTTTAGTGAATCATTTGAATTAACTACGAGTAAATTAAGTCGAGCAGGTGTTGACTTTAGTCAAATTAATTTACCGCGAAAAGTAATTAAAGCGTCAAGAAGAATATCAAAAGAATTCATTCAATTACCTCAAAAGAAACCAATTTTCATTGAACAAAGAAATTGGGAAAATACCGAAAAACAGAAATATGATACGAAAGCTATTAATATATTTAATTCAAATGAATTATTTGTTACTGAAACGAAAACACGAACAGAAAGTAAATTTGAAAGTAAATTACTTGATATTCAGGAAAAGAAAGAAAATGATAATTCAATTGTATATGAACAACAAAATATTCAAAAATTTAGTGAAATTAATTATAAAAATATTATAAATGAGAATCAAAATGTAATAAATAAAGAAAAAGAATCTGAAGATATAAACGAAAATAATGAAAATAATGATTCAGGAAAAGATTTTTATATCTATGATAATCAAAAAACCACAAAAGGTGGAATAGAAACTGAACAATTTGATGGAATTACTTCACAATTTACTGAAATGGATGGAATTGAAAGGGTAATTAATCGTATGAAAAGTATGGAGAATGAAGAAGATAATGTAATTCAGAAATCAAATGGATATAATATAAGAAATGAATTATTAATACCGAAATCAAATAATTATACTATAAAAGATCTTATTCAACAAAGTTATTATTTAAGTTCTTTATTCGTTAAAGTAGCATCAGATTGTACAATTCCATATTCGAATATATGTGCAAATATTTTAGTTGATTGTAGTTCATTTATATCAGATGAAAATAAAATATTTAATATGTTAATTATTTGTGCATTAACATGTGCACTTTCTTCAATGGAAATTCCATATTCAGTAATTTTAATTGCAGACGAAAGATTTAAATGTGTTATTAAATCATTTGAAGAAAATCATTCATATATTATATTACAAAGAATTTTAGATTGTATCTTAATTAAACGATATCGAACTAATTTAATTAATTCCGTTCAATTTGCTATAGATTCTATTCCAAAATCAATTCTTGAAACAAGACCAAATGTAGCATTTTTCACATTTACTGATGGTATTGATGAAAATCTTGTTCGGACAAAAGTATGGGCGAAGTTATTATCAAATCCTAATTTTTCATATGGATTTATTTTTATTAAATCGAAACAACTCAAAGGAGAAAACTTAGAATTTATTGAAGAAAAATGGCATAACTTTGAAAACGAAACGAAAGAATATAAAGCACAATCACTAATCATAGTAACACCAATACAAGCCGAATTTAATGAAGAAATTGATAATTCATTATTGAACATGTTTGCTGATGTTATGGAACGTAAAGAAAGTCAACAATTACCTCCTAAGTATAAAGAAATTACACTTGCAGAAATACCAGAAGATATACCAGAATTAAAAGATATAAATCATTTTGAAAGTCTTTTAAAAAATGTAGATTTTACTAAATTAGAAGGTATTTATTCGGGAAGAACAAATGTTTTAAATACCGTTAATAATCACGTTAATCAATTAGAAATGTCACATTATCGAAACAAAACTAACAAAATTATTTCAATATCAAAGATGAATGATAAAAAAGAATTTGAAACATTTCTTCATGATTTTATAGAAATCAAAAGAATTCATAATTCATCATTAGAAACCGTGTTTAAACCAAATAAAGCATCACAATCAGTATTATCATCGACAGGTACTGATTTTGATATTACAGCATTAATATTAAATATATTAAATCCTGTTCCAGATCCTTTAATATATTTAGTAGAAAAAGGAGGATTAAAACGTAATTATGATGTAACCATTATTATTGATCCATCTATTTCATGTTTTAATGAACTTTCTGAAGCTCATACTATACAAACAATTCGAAATCTTTTATCAATATTAACAAATATTGATTTACCATGTTTCAATTTAATTATTGCAGGATCACCAGCACCAAACATTTTATGTTCAGGTATTAATACATTTGAAGCATTAAATATAAAATCACCACTTTGGGAATCTTTATTTTCAATTTTAAAAAATCCTAAAACTAATATCGATTTAGCATCAGCTATTCATACAGCATTTGATTTAAAAAGATTACAATCTACAGATCATTCAAGTTTATTATTTATCATTACAGATGGATTATATCAACAAAATGAACGAAAATTAATTATTGAAGAAGTTAATTTATGTGTTCAATATGGTATTAATACAATTGGTATAGGTGTTGGAATATATCCAAAAGGAATTGAAAACTTATTTTCTCAAGTTGTTTATTCACCAAATCCATTGTCTTTATTAAGAACAATTGCATCACTTTTTAGTGATGATTCATTAGATAAACTTGATGAAATACGTCTTATTCATGGTTCTGAACCTAATCAAATGGAAATGCATAAAATAATTGAAGATTTAATACGAAATCAAAATAATTTATCACCGTTTTCAGAACTTAAAAAAGAACTTCATGATATCATACCAACACTTGATGCATTTTCTGATTTTTATAATGAAGAAAAAGATGTTGGAAATGCAGAAAAAGGATTTATAAATCCAACAGGACCGAACACCGAAATGTATACAAAAAATTTATTGGAAGGACAAAAAATATTAATTGTAATGTTATGGTCAAATGAATTAAGCGGAAAAGAGAAAAAATATGTAAATCCTAAATACATATTTGAGCCGAAGGATGGTCAAACTGAATGTATTAAAACAGCAGTAGAATATTTTGGTATTGAAATCAAAGTTGTATTAAATTATTATGATGCAATACAAGAATTAACGAAACAAACTACACAAGGTTTCTGTGATTATTATGCTACATGGGTAATATGTGGGCCGCCATATCCAATTTTACCACAACAAAATAATCCACATGCAGATCCAAATTTAGTTGGACAATTTATTGATGTATTAATTTTGTATTGGCAAAATGGCGGTTCAATTGTCTTTTGGGCTGAAGGAGATCCACTTCATTATCAAGTAAATTTATTCCTTCAGAAAGCACGCTTTAAAGAATTAGAAGATAAATGTTCCGAATTAAGAATTGGCGGTGAACATAAAGGAGGAAAAATATTATTTGGTGATGAAACAGGGGGATTATCAAAGCCACAATCATTTAATCGAAATCCAAAAGTATTTAAAGAAATTCAAAGATTTCCATTAGCTCATAATCTTGGTAAAATATTTGAAGGAATTACAATTTCATATGTTCAAGATGAAAGTAAGATGAGCCCATTTATTCCATTTTCTAGAGATTCATCTGGTGGAATAAGTTCATTATTTTATCCAAGTCATGTAACATGTGATTATGGCGATATTATAATTGATTGTGGATTTACAAAATGTTTTACTAAGATGAATAAAGATGGAACATTTAAATACATACAAAATATTGCTGGATGGACTGCAAGACCTGAAGTACATTCCAGAGATAAAAATATTAAACCTAAATATTGGCGTCCAAAAGCAGTTATTTATACAGTTCACGAGGGTATCAAATGGAATGGATTTTCTGATATAATAAAACATCGATTATTTGCAATCGATTGTTCTGGATCTGTTCGCGGAAATATATTTTATCATTCAGAACTCCGAAAAATTATCGAAAATGAATATAAACCAGGCGATAAAATATTTATATGGTCAAATTTAGAACATCTTCAAGAAAAAACAAGAAGTCAAATGGAAGATTTTATGAATAATAAATATGGTAATGAAGGAACATATTCAGATCTTATTGCAGATATAGTAGTTACTGCAGGTGAAAATTATCATGATCATTTAATCATTGTTACTGATGGAGAAGTTCCTTTCGAAACTGTACAAGCAGGAGATGAAAAAATGAAAGCAAACAAAATCAAATTTAAACATGTTACCACATATTTAATTAACAATAAAAGTAATGAAGTTAATTTATCAGTAGGCGCACCATATAGCAGAAGTTGTCCTAACGAAACATATTTAATTAATGCGCCAGATGTAAAACAGAAACAAGAAAAAAAAAAAAAAAAAGATTTAGATGCGTTAAACGAAATAGGAAATATTTCGACATATCAACAATTTATCGAAAAGTACAAATTACTTGAAGAAGCAATACAAGCAAAAACAGTTGGAACTAAAGGCGATGGACAATTACAAAATGATTTGGATTTAATGAAACAAAGAATTATGGACTCCAATGATGAATACGATGAAAATGAATTCCAAGAAAAATGGAATGTTTTGTTTAACATGGCTTCAGGAGCTCTACAGCATGCTTTTACACTCGATTCAATAGCTGCCGCTAAAAAAAAAGGTCGATAAATAGAAGTAAGGAGGAACCACCAACTACTTTTCTAAAACGAATTTCTAATTTCTTCAAATAACTTCAGAATTTAGCACTTATTGGTTTGCCAATAAATCAAATTTTCAATAAGATATTTTGATTTTATATCAATATACATTTAATATATTGTGAATATACACTTTTTTATTTTATCAAGATTGAAGAGTTTTTGATTAATCATTTTTAGTTTGAGACACAAAACATCAAATGTTTAGACTAAAAAATGACATCATTAAGTAATAACAAAAAACAAATTTAAGGATTTTTTATTAAGATTTTTTTTTTTTTTTTTTATATTTTGTAAAGATAACTTTAACTTTTAAATCAGTAATATTGATTGCTTTATGCTGTTGAGTTTATTTCTCTGTAAAAAAAGAAAGTCTAGAATAAAACATTCGAGTAATCAAATTTATTTGTCACTTACTTTGAATGAGCGATTATTTTAGCATAACTTATGAAACATTGATCATCTTTTCATAAATGTTATTTCAATTGATTTTTGAAACTATAAATAAATAAAATTCATCTAGATTTGAATATATTTCGTTATCATTGATTAAAGTTCTTCACCGTGATTAGCATCACGGAAACGAAAGCACTAAATTCTGACTGAAAACAGCACTACAAACTAATTAAATTATTTTTTACAGCACTTATGTGTTTATCTTTAAATGGTCATATAGAAACAGTTAAACAACTTCTTGAACAATAAGGAATTGATGTTAATGCTAAAGATAATTATTTATTATATTTAATATTTATTTTAATGATTTTATATTTCAAAATAATATTTGGAAATTATTTAAAATATTTGAAACAGCACTTATGCATTCATTTTTAAATAGTCATACAGAAATAGTTAAACAACTTCTTGAACAATTTATATATTATCCAAAAACTATTCGAAATACATTTATATATATTTTAATTAATCCAAAAAAACATTTCCATTTTCTATAAATTTTTATTAACATTTACAACTTTTTATATATCTTTTTGTAACATTTCTTTTCTTTTAATGTTTTCTATTATATTATTTACGTTATATTGTTTCATCATATTTCCGAAGACAGCCGAGAAATCAGTCACTTGTACCTTTTCGTAATTGTTTAACCATTTTTCGTCCGAAATATATTTTTCCATCAAATGTTTTATGTTTCCTTTTAGTTCGTTATTAATATTTTCATCATTAAAAGGAAATGGCAACAAGAAGTTATCAATGTTATTATTATTATTTAATGAACCGAACACAGATGACGAAGAAAGTACTGAAGAGTTTTCCATATTAATATTTGCGGAACTTTGTGAATTATTTTTATCATTATTCACATCATTTTTATTTTTATTTTTATTATTATTTATTGTAATGTTGTTATAAGAATTACAATTATTAATTATTGTATTAATTTCATTTATATCAGAATCATTAATACAATTTAATTGTTTCATTCGCATTAAGTCTATTCGCGGAAGATGTAACTTAATACATATCGAAATCTTTTGGATTTCTTGTAACATAATTTTTAATTTATTAAAATTTAAGAAATAATTATCATCGAAATATAATTCACGTATATTATTATTCGAGCTAAATAACTTTAATATATAATTCGATAATAAATTTCCGATATTATTATGTGTTATGTCAAGTAATTTAATTGATTTATTACGTATTATCCCATTAAATATTATATTAAATGAATCAGATAAAGTATGATTCTTATCACCTGAAATACTTAAGTTCTTTATCGATTTGTTTTGTGCAATTGCATCACTTAATTCATTTAAATATGGAGATTCATTAAATAAACATCCATGTAATGATAAAAACATTAAACTCTCCGAATTCTTTATAAATTCAATAAACCCTTTTCGAATAGGATTCCAATCATATGAAAGTTTTATAATGTTATGATTATTATATGAATATAAAAACAATTCAAACTCTTCCCATTGTGATGGAGCTTGCATAGCATTACGTAATGATAATGAAAACCCTTTAGTGTTTGTATGATTAGAAATAGAAATAAAGATCTTCTTCATGATATTCGATGTAAATTCAACTCCATCTAAATATAATGAACTTAAATGTTTCGGTAATATAATGTCCGTTTTGATTGGAGATAAAAAACGATTTCCTGATAATCGTAATTCATGTAATAATATGTTTGGATTATTAGATAAAACTTCAAATACTTTGGTTAAGTCTAACGAACATTTAATTAAATATAATATCTTAAGATTGGGTAATAATGTAATGATTTGTTGGAATTGGATAAATTTCGATTCACTTAAAGATAATGTCGTTAAAGATTGGAATCCAATGTTGGAATGAAAAAATGTAACTAATGTTTGATACCCTTTTAAGTTAAGGCCATTAGATATAAATAAACTCTTTATACGAATGCGATTTAATATGTTGTTAATCGAAGTGGAAAAATTAGGCCCAAAACAACTGTTATAAAAACCTAAGTTTTGGATACGAGTTTGCGGCGATGTACATAGCGCATCAACAAACTGTTGGAAATTGGCTGAAATAGGCTCAAATGTTTCAATCGTGGTTATCGTATAATTCTTAATGATAAAATCTGCAAGTAACCCCCAATAGGTTTGGCTGGGCGCTGTTGGCTTGGGTATAATAATGCGCTCAAAGAGTGGAAATACATTTAAGGCATCGAGAATTAAATCTAAAAAAAAATGATGATCTTTAAATATCTCTAATTTAAGAATTTTGCTCTTAGGACTATGACTCTTAAGAGCATTCCTGCATACTTTATCAACAAGCTTGTATAAATCAGGTGGTGGAGATCTAGATGTTGTATGTGAAACAAATTTAATTCGATTGCACATTGCTTCGTGAATAGTACCAACACCTAGAAGAATACTTGATGGAATCGAAAAATATGGTAATTCCATTTTTGGAATAATTGTCATTAAATGTTGGACAATTGTGGCTAATATACCATCAGCACCAGATGCAGAAAAAACATAATCTGAGTTGCTGGTGTGAATTTCAAAAGAATCTGGGCTTGAAGAACGAATTGAAATAATATGGTCATATCGTATTTTTTGCGATAACTTATAGCCTTTATGAAACGGGAATGTTCGGTTTTTGAAGATATAAATGTAATAAAGCGAACAAACAATAACTCTATCTTCAGCATTTCCTTTTGAATCAATTCTTTGCACATATGCTGTAAGAAATATTGTGCTTTCACCCTCAATTTCATTGGTCTCCTGAATTTGTTGGAGAAGCCCAGGCTTCATGCAAAGAATCTGCGGGAGGTAGCTTTGCTGATAAACTTGATAAACTATTTAAAAATTCAACGAGAGATTTCAATTAAATACTTTGAAAAAAAATTTGCGTTATCTCAATTTTGAATGGTACAGAATCCTCCTCAGAAAAGTGGCTGAACGATATTGAACCTGTTCCCAAAAAACCGTATGACCAAATATTAATTCAAAAGTAATTTTAAGGAGGCATTGCACTGGATATAGCTAGCTTTGTTTCATGAAACAAAGAAGAAGAGTAGTGATAAAAACACTATGTTTTCAGTTCGAATAGATTTTTTTTGTCAGCTATAAGCCTCCAAAATTTGTACTTTTTTTTATTAAATTTTTGATTATATCATAGAAGAATTAACAAAAAGGAACAACAAACTTTTTTATTTTTAGGAAAACGATCTACTTAGGAATAGTCTCTGCATTTCATTATTTAGGTATACCTGGAGTGAGTGAACCAAAATGTTCCAACATTATTATAAAAATTTTGCCTATAAACATTTTATCAGCTCAAAACATATTCGTATCAACACATGTAAAATAAATCCAACGAAAAACAACATTTTGGACAATATATTTAAAAATAGTTGAAAATTTTATATTTTATTTTGTTGCATTATCTTGACTTATGAGAGGGTTATCATCCAACAATTGTTGGTCTTTGTAGTTATTCATTAGTGTTATTGCCATTGCGGTGAAATATGATATAAGTGCAGTAAATATCTGATACAATATAAATGCTATATATTGATAGAAAAGTGTACGTCGTAATGCCAAGAAATCCTTTACTAATGAGTACACTCTCAAAATTAGAGCAATGAATGGAATTAACGCAAATGAAAAGAGTTCATTTACAGTTTTTCTTTTCTCTTTATCGAATTTTTTAAAAGCAATTATAGTATTTATTATACATATTATTATAAGTGTAGCTAAGAAAACAAATAGTTCCACATAAACATTATTTGACATTCCACAAACAAGAAAACTAGCAATGACTGCAATGGGATATATACCAAGAAAATAAACTTTAATAATGATATTAAAATCGTTGAAGTAAGGTTCTATCATAAAGTAATTGATGAAAATGATGAATAATGTATAAAAAACAGATGCACTAATAAATTGATGATCAACATCCATATAAATCACATTAAAATGAGCAAGAACTTCTAAAATGAGAAATACAATAAATTGAATAGCTGAAATAATAAGTGGTGTAGCGTATTTCAAGGTGTGGGCTTTGGTATGTTTCCTGATCCACATTATTAAGGGAATGCTAAAAATTAAAGAACCAAGGCATGCTACAGTAGAATAAATTAGCCAATCTTGTTGATAATCAGATCTGCAATCAGGAAAATCAAGGTGAATGTGAACTTTCTCATTTAGGTAGGTAGAGCAATAAGCAAATAGAAGGTAATTACTGGTTGTTTGGTCTGTAATTATTTGATATGAAAGAGTACTTTTGTTAATATCATACAAATCATAAAAACATGACAAAAACTCTGAAAAAATGGATGAAAACCCCATGGAAATAACAATAGTTTCATTAAGTTCTGGATTTTCAGGAAAAGAAAATATTGCATGGATTGTAGAATTTTTTCGGAATCCATGAGGACCAAATCGTCCATATGGAGAATCTTTTGAAATGTCAAAATCAAATTTAAGAATGCAAAGAGATAGCAAAAGAGAAATCATTTCCAGTCTTTGTGTTTTGAATCGTATCGTGCTTTACATTTTTTGAGGACCACACATTCAAATTTTGTTTGAATTGAACGATTTTCGGTGGTTAACATTTTAGTCAATTTTTTGCAGTTTTAACGGGTTTACAAGAGAAAGTGCTTTTTTCAATTTTCTGGAGTTCCTAATCGGAAATCTTGAAATATTTTTTCGAAATTTCCATTTTGATCTTTTCTGGAAGTATTATGCCGCTGCCTCCTTTTACTTTTTGTATGTGGTTTATTTACACATTTTTCTTTCTAAATAACTTGACAATTTTTTTATTAGCTTTTGAAAATGCTAAATCAAGTGCTGTTTCAAATAATCTCTATACCATTTTGTATCATGTTCCTCACACAAATTTTCAATTTTATTTTCATAAAGATAAAGAAAAATATCATTTCGATGATATTTGATTGCTATTTCATAAGCCCTATAAATGATGAACCATTTTGTTCACATAAATGAATTATTTCTTCATTTCCACCTGCAACAGCATATTTACCTGTTTTATCTAATTTTGCTCCATTCATAAGTAAATATTTAAAACATTTAACAGATGAAAAAAATGCTGCATAATCAATTAGTGTGACATTTTTTACATTAATAAATGAACATCTTTCATAAAGTGATGGTTCAATTATTTGATTAAAATTAAATTTTGGTTGTGATGATATTTCTTGAAGTTTTTCTATTTCATCATTTCGAATGGTTTTTGCAATTTCATTTGGATTGTGTCCTTCTTCAATGAATTGCTTATGAAGCTCCCAACATTCTTTGAGAGCTCTTCATAATTTTTTGAAAAATCAGGACAAAATTGATCAAATATTTTTATTGTACGTTTTGTCGACAATTTTATATTATCTTCTGTCATATTCATTATGATTTGTTCAAGTTCAGAAAATAATTCTATTTCTATGTTTTGGTGATATATTTTTCTTTTTTACTTGAATCTATTTTGCGTTTTCGCATAGCTATTTAAATAGCTAAAAAAGATCTAAATTTTTTTAAAAAAGATGTTTAAGTCAATATTATGTGGTTTATCGGGAAAGTGCGTTAAGTATCCCCCATTTTCATATAATAACCGCCGGACTCAAGATTTTAAACGGGTTCCACATATAGCACTTTTCACTTCAAAGAACGTTATTAAATACAAACGTTTAGAATTAGATTTTAGCTTAACAATTTCCGTCATGGAATTACTTAGTGGTCCTGTATTCGAAGCTCAGCAAGAAACAATCGAAGCAGTTGAAAAGCTTATTGAAGAAAAAGGTGTTAAAGCAAAAGCTTTGGCTCAAGCTCAGAAATATGCTCAATCAGCAGCAAATTATATTCAAGATCCAACAAGCAAACCACCAGAATCTTTCCCAGGAATTCAATTTAATCAAGAAAACCTCAATGACTATTTTGAGTATTACTTAGTAATGGATTATTTAGAATCTATTGGGTTAAAGTTTGCGCCAACAGTTTTTAGATATGAAAGTCAAAACCCATCAGAATTTGTGGATCGAACTTATCTTGAACAAGAAATGTCAATTCGTGGATATGACAAAACGCCATGTTTAGTACAAATAATTGAGCAAATCAGGAAAGCCAAAGGTAGCAAATAAAGATTTCAATAATTAGTAAAGCATTAATTCCATATTATATTTATTAAAAACTATCGTCAGTGTCATCATCAGCATTTCCGAATTTAAAGTCGTTTCCGTCTGTCTGAGGCAGTGCTCCTATCTTAATTGATTGTTCAATACTTGATGCCAAACTCTGTCTCATTTTCTTTTTAATTTTTCCGATTTCTTTTTCGTTCTTTTCTTTTCGCATTTTCTGTTTTTCGGCCGCTTTTTGGAGCTCGTGTTCGAAGTAGTCAACATTTCGATAATGTTGGAAATGTAGTTTGAAGAGTTCTTGTAACTCCTGCTCAAGTGCTTCATACTCGTCCATATATGCTGGTCGAATTGTTATCACTGAAACCAGTCGTTTCGATTGTCGATCAAGTTCATATTTTCGTTTCTTTATTTTGGATCGAAGGGAATCTTCGTCGCTGCTAAGGCGTTCAAGTTCTTTAGTAAGTGTTTCAAGTCGATTTGACGCAGATTCAACAGATGAAATGACACTTTTCTCGACCTCTTCAAGCGGTGGCATTGTGGAAAGAATTTTAGTTCTGTTATCACGTATCATAAGTTCTTTCTCAAGTTGGTCATAAAGTTCCACTGAGTGTTTGGGAATCGTGGACGAAAGTTGAGAGATCTTTCGAATGGATGGTGGTTGTTCTTGCTTGGTGTTTTGTTGGAAAGAATCATGTTTGGAGGTTATGCTAGAGTAAATGGGAGCGGATATTTTAAGTAGTTCACGAACTGCAAATCGATCAGATGAATATAACTTCTTGGGATTCAGACGAATGCCTGAGCGAACAGCCATTTGTTGAACAATACTTTTGACAAATTCAACACGACCGTTTTCATTGGAAATATCCGAAATGATAACTAAATCGGGATCATACAGTGATGCAAGCCATTGAAGAAGATTAGCCATTAAAGAAAAGTTGGGTGTGTCAAATGAGTCAACACCTATTGGGTTTGGATATCCTAAAACACGCATTATTTGTACAAATTGCTGAACTTCGTGGTAACTCATTTTTTTCTTTTTACAACGTATTTTTTTTTGAATTGCAATTCAAAAAATTAAAGAAATAAACCATCAGAATATAAAAAGTTAATTTTGCTTCATAAATTAATTTTATTATGCTTTAATTATTTTTTCTTTAACTTATATCTCAAAAAACAAAGATTTAAATACTTTTAATAATTATTTGATATCAAATAGCAAAAAGAACAGAACAAGTTGTTAAGTACTTAACCAATTGTCCACAAGGAAACAGTTTAATTTCATACGCTAAAAGTTAGGATTGGAGGATAGAATTATTTTACAGTTCAAACTTAAGTTTGGGTTAACTTATTAATGGTAAAATATTTACTAACACAATTTCAGACATAATAATCGATCTAAATTCATCAATGATTATCGCATAAACGCATTTATATGTTTATTCACTTTCTGGCAAAAACGGAAATCCTGAAGATGGTTCTTTTTCACCATAATAATAATAAATACATTTAAGTTTTGAACAATATCTAAATGCATAACCACCAATTGTTGTGACAGAAGATGGAAATGTAATATTTCCCTTGCTTCCAAAATAAATTAATATTATCAGAATAGTTTTATTTTCTTGTCGTATCAATTAAAAAAATCTTAAAGACAGCAATTTGAATTACAAATACAATTTTCAAAACATCATTTCTTATATTTTGGTAAAGGGCCTTTTTATTTTAGTTCTAATTTGATACATATTAAACATCAAAAAACATAAAATATTTACATAATACATATTAATCGAAATGAGGTTTGTTTGGTTCCAACAGTCTCCGATATGAAGCAGCGACAATTCCATATTTGAACGCAATTTTAATGAACAGCTTCCATACGAAATAGCACAACCAGAACCAGTAAAACACTTGTACATATGTCTCTTTGAATATATTCCAAAACGGAGCACTAACTTCGATAAATACTTCGGGAATTCGCAATGTGAAATGGAGCGAAATCCCATTTCCTTCAGTAGAAATAGACTTAGATATTTGTTTAACACTTAATGAAAATGGTGATGAATCAAACGTTTCAATAATTTGTTCGAGATTGAACGGGTTTGTTCCGTCAAATGGAAATGAGTTCTCGAGAAGTTGTTGAGTAGAATTCCATTGGAATTGATCTTGGTCATTAAACTCACGAAGTTTATGGAGATCCATTGAACCGAAAAATTCAACTTTATCAAAATTATTACTATTGAAAAATTGGAAACGAAGGAGATTATGTGAACTAGAATAGTTATATATTGGAAATGATATGTGGATAGGAATTAAAACATGGAGATGCCTAAGGGAAACACCTGTTGTATCTTTTGGAAGTGAGATATAAATTTCTAAATATTTCTTGTCTTTGATAAATGATGATATAGAGCCTCCTTGTGAGGGTAATTTTATGCGTTCCGTGGTGAATTGAGGGAAATTTGAATAGAGGAAAGAAATTGCATCATATAATTGCCTAGAATCTGTTGTGTGTCCAACTACCAAAAAGTGTTTTGGTAGAGAAACAATTGGTGTTTCCTGAACAGGTAACGTTTTTGGTGCAATATAATATGAAACAACAACAAAAAGAAGTGAAATTACTATAACAATAACAAGCCTGAATGTTTGCAGTGTGCGTGCTAACATTCCTACTTTTCCCCAATTTTGGAAACGAAATTCTGGTGCATTATATTCGACAGGAACTTTTGCATCTTTCCAAACGGATATCATAATAGAGACCGTTTATTTCTCAGCTACGAAAAACGTTACTACAATAACCGTTATGTAATGTTCAATGGCATTTTAAATTGCTTTAGCAATTTAAATGAAAAATTTCTCGAAAATGGATAAAAGAGTTTGGATTAAACCCATATAAGTACAAAATACCAATTATATTCTATTTAATAGTACTTCAAGGAGCTGAATAGGACATGCTCGGATCGATTTTTCATATAATTATAAATTTTTTTTATAAAATTATAATATACATGAGTAGTTATATTTTTTATAGCATATCTTAGTTATTAATTAATTTTTGAAAAAGGTATTTCTGTTTTATTTTCGAAAAAAATCAGTATATTTTATAAAATATGGGCTTCATTAAGCGCCTTACATACAGTTCAAAATTTTGTGGGAGTTTTAATTCGCAAACACTCCTCTGGTTTCACTTTGTCATTATTACAATTAACCCCTGCAAATTCACATCATTGTTAAAAATTTGAATATTTGTTCGACAATTGGTGGTCAAACAGACCAAACTCACTCAATTTTTTGGGAGTGGCCTTTTTGATTTTTTTCAAAAAGTCGGTGTTTTTGATGGGTATACAACGTCACCATAGACAACCGCCATTTTTCCACACAAATGGCGTTGCTCTCTTTACTCATTGTTGGCTCAATTGTATTATCAACAGCACTAATCATGATAAACAAAAAAGTAATGGAAACTTATGATTTTGGTTTTCCAACAACAATGACAAGCTATCATTTTGCCATGACATATATTGGTTGTTACGTTATGGGAAAAATGCATATGTTCGATCCAGATGTACAAATTCCAAAAAGCAAATGTTGGTACCTTGGGTTTCTTTCAGTACTTTCCATTGTATCAATGAATTTTAATCTTCGTGTTAATTCCATTGGCTTTTATCAGCTTTCAAAATTATGCACCATACCGTGCACAGTTGCGTACAAGTACTTTTTCCTTAAAAAGAGCACGCCAGCAAATTCACTTTTTTCATTATTAATTCTTCTTGTTGGTGTTTCTTTATTCACAGTCAACGATGTTCAGTTCAGTATAGCCGGCATGTTTGTAGCTCTTGGGGCTGTTATTTCCACCACCATTAATCAATCTCAATCTTCTGTTGTCCAAAATGAATATAATATCAATGGCGCCCAACTTAATTATGTTTCCGGGATTCAGCAGTTTGTCATCTGTGCTATTGCGGCATTCCTTATTGAAACCACAGGTCGAGAACGAATTCAAGATCACCACTTCCAAACCATTGAAATCGTTCTTATTCTTCTGACAGGTGTTATTGCGACAGGGTGCAACGTTGTCGGTGCTTCTCTCATCGGTAAGGCCGGACCAGTTACGTATCAAGTTGTCGGCCATGTCAAAACGATGCTCATCTTCACGTTCGGACTTATCATGTTCCCCGTAAAAGACGAACCGCGCTACAGACAAATGAAGAAGATCGGCGGACTTCTCGTTTCAATGGTCGGTGTGATATTGTATACAATTTTCGAGATGAAGAACAAGAATAAAGTCGCAGAAGAAGAAGAACACCTATTGTCAAACCCAAAGCCAGAGCCGGTTCTGGATGATATCTTCATGGAGGAAGAAAATAACGCAGAGTTCAAAGAAGATTTGTGAATATGTCGATATGAATAAAGCTTTCATAAATTATTCCTTAGAAGAGCCCTTAGACTTCGTTAGACAGTTAGACTGAAGTTCCACAAATGTTTTGTATCTTCGGCAGTTAGTATTATGAAAAGCTCGGAAGTGATCAAAATTGTTTGCAAATGAATATTCTTTAAAATTAGTAATCCATATGAAGTTGTTTATTATTATCACTATTTTGGATATTAGAAATCCACTTAAAGTTGTTTATAACAATATCATAAATATTGCTATTTACCAAAGATTTAAATGTGTTCTTTTGGTCAGAGTGAATGATTAATTCAAACCAGTTGAGACGATGCTTACTCAATAAGTTTTACAATTGAGTAACCAAGAAAAGAGGCATAGAAAACATAAACACAACAAAGCATTGCTGTGGTTGTAACCATGCTAAATGAAACACATCTCTAAGCTTTCTAACGTAAGTGCAACAAACTAACACCAAAATACCAAACATAAAATAAATTGTTAATCGAACATTTTTGTATCCTGTTCCGGAAACAGCATTTATAGCATTAACAATATATATTGTTAACATTGATAAAGGCGTTATTGCTGACATCGTCGAAGATACATTATCTGTTTTGTAATTCCCTAAACTTAAATGAAAAGGAATTTGGGGAACGTTAGAGCCAAAAGAACTGGGTAGAGGGACACCCCGAAAACCGATACCAGAAGCAACAAACACTTTTCAATTCAATCTTATTTTTTTATTTTTTTCTTCTTTTGGGAAATATTTAAAATAATGCACTGATAAGATGGTATTGTTAACAAGTTAAAGAAGAGAATAACTGAAGGAGGAATTGAATTATTAATACCAAGCAATGCACAAAAAATTTAAGGTTTGTGTAATAAAATGAATCGTAAACATGTGAAAGATAAATTAATTTTTGACTATGAAAAAGCTTAGATTTTAAGGTGATTAAATATTTCGAACATCACTTTTCTCAACTGAAATAAAAACACAAGTTAACTCACCTTATAAATATTATGTAAAAACATAAAAAGGATAAATCAATTCACGTTTACCAAAAATTATGTAAGTTCTTTTACAGAGCCACAATAATAATTGCGTGTAAATCGTGTGGAGCAGTATTCATCAAAATACTTCTATGTGCCTCCTGTAGACTTTGTTGGCTTAATTCTTTCTTTTTAGTTTGACCCGTATTTAAGTACAACACCGCATCTCTTTTAATTTCGCCCAAAACTATTTCTCTAATTTTATCTGCTGAATCTTCAGCCGTAATATTTCTAATTTTAGTTGTTTGATTCGCGTCATCGAAAATCTTTAAGATCAACATTGTATCCTTGGGTAAAATGCCCTTATTTGATAAAATCATATTATACCATTCTATTTCTTTTTCAAGTTCTTGATTTTCTAAACAAGCCGTCCATAAACGTTTCAATTTTCTTCTGGTCGCAACCTCCTCTAACGGTATCATTTTGCTAGCGTCGATATTCAAAATTGAATACATCTTTTTCGCATCAAATATCGCATCAACATAAATCTTCGATTGCGGCGATGTTATCGACTTCGCGCTCTGGTGCACGAGCGTTTGCGAGCGCGCGTGCTTGACTTCCATCCTTTGCTTGACTTTCTTGATGTCGGATTCTTGTACACCTCCAGCACCTGGTACTATTACACTACTTGATTGCTTTTGAAGAGATGTACTATTCATTGATGGTATAGGAGTAGAATTTAATTGACCTCTTCCTTGTGGTATTGGTAATGAAGGTTGTCGAGTTTGACGTGATTTAGAAGGAGAAGTACGTCGTTCGACTTTAGGTTGAGGTTCAATCGGTTGTTGAACTTGTTGAAGTTCATTTTGGGAAGGAGCGTTACCAATCATAGTCTTAGATTTCCTTGTGAAGATTTTCTCGAAGAATGATTTAGATTCATTAGGGTTATTATTACTGTTATTATTCTTTTGTTCTTCATTAATATGTTCTTCAATGACATTATGTTCAATCGGAATTGAATTCGGTTTGATTGAATCTTTCTTACGTTTCTTAATAGTAATATTATCATTTAGACTTAAAGGTACATGAGAAAGATCAATCATATACGTAGAGGCTATAGGTGTACGAGTAGCGGAATCAGTACCACCGAATATTATTGTATGTTTAGGATCGATATCTACACAAGCGAATCGTGAAATACCGAATGGTATATTACCGAATTGTTTGACTTTAATTAATTGCCAACTTTTAGTATCTATTACTTCGAATTCATCATCATCTTTGTTACTCATTCCACCAATGATTATTAAGAATTCACCATGCGCTATAGTCTTATGATACATTCTTTCACCTATTTCTAATGGAATCTTTTTCCATGACATTTTCTCTAAATCTAATGAATATATATCATTACATAAAGATTTCTCCGATCGACCACCAATAATAATCATATTATTATTAATAACAACAGCTGAATGATACATTCGAGGCGAAGGTGTATCACCATTACATTTCACTTGTTTATATTCTAATGTCTTAATATCTAATGATGATATATCATTCAGTAATTCTTCATTTTTATCTTTTCCGCCGAAAAATATTAACTTGTTTTGATATGCTACACATGAATGTCCTATTCTACCTATAGGTGTTTGTCCATTTAATTGTAATGTTTGCCAACCTCCTTGTGACTCATCGAATACGCAACAATCATTAAAGAACTCTTTCTTAGAATGACCAAAACATATATAAGCCTTACCATTTAACGATGTAACAGTATGTGAATCACGTGGCTGTAATGGTGTTGTAGCTATTGACCAAGTATTTGCATTAAAGTTATATCGAATGAATGTATTAATTCGTGACATTGATACATTTAATCCACCAAAGAAGAAGACTGAACCATTCATTGCACATCCGTCATGATTCATTAGCGCTGGTATAGATTCACTGACTTCGATATCTTGCCATAAGACATATGGATGATTCGTTTTGATATTAGAGAAATAGACATTTCGTGTCTTTTGATATTCTTCCATCCATTGTAATTTCTCATCATAATCTTCGAATTGAATTACATATTCTTTATCTTCATAGATGATCATAAATGATTCTGGAGTTGGCCGATTATTAGAGAATCGGAATTTATCATTTTTAATATTAATTAATAATTGTAATTGTTTCCGTGAATTAATCGATGCGACAATTATTATGTCATTAAATAATATGATTTTACCGGATGATGACTTGGGCTTAATAATTCGGACTTTCTCAATAGATAATACTTCTCGACCTGGTTGATTAATTGTAATAGACCCACCAAATGAACTTTGTAAGTTGTCCATAAGCTCAAGTTGTTTCATTCGCTTAGCACTGAAATTGATTTCATTGTTAACTTTTTCAACAGCAACCATTGCGGCGGCTAAATATGGCTTATCGGGATGAAATAACGGCGTCGCCTTATCGACTTCACGCATCAAAATTGTATAACGTGGATAACGTTGGACAGGAGTAACGTAGTAATTCAAAAAGTCGCGACCATTACCGGCGGGGAGGTTTGCCTCAATTTCTTTGAATTTGGTGTCAAAGCTACGGTTTTTAGATTTTTCATGTAACATTTCATCGACTGATTTGAATTGTGATACAAACGTAGCTGAAAGTTTAAAGAATTGTACAAAGTTTAAGAACTTCCAGCCAAACTCTGTTGCAAATGTAACTTCTGTTTTAAGACTATTAAGAAATACTGTATGTGTATTTCGAATGGTTGGGATATCACGGAATAATGTCTTAAGTTGTTGCTCATCAAAGAGTTTGGATTCACGAATTGCTGGTGTCCAATAATCGATAAGTTCTGTAAGATCACTAATATAAGCTTCTTCCGATGATATGATCTCAGTACTCGCGTAGTTCCTATGATTGATCTTTTTGATGGCTGATTCCCCGACAGTGCAATTGAATGTCACATCTGTATCCATAGCACTTTTGATAAGATCTTGTCCTGGGGCTTTGATATCTACTTTTTTGTCATCAACAGTTATGTATTGGTTCGAACATTCATATCCAAAAGTAGATATGCAACGAGATAAGATATCTGACACATGAATGTTATCTAATTCCTTATGGTCGAATGAAACCCCCATCTTAGGGAACGTCGTTTTAACTTGTGTTTGTATTGAAAAATAGATAGTAATATCTGGAATGTCATTTTCGGATATATATAAGTGCCACGGAGGCGGTGGGTATTTGTTAGTTTTTTGCATAACAAGTTGAGGATATTCTTTGAGTGGCATTGATGAGTCATTAAGTAGAACTCTGAAATGTGGGGAATTTACTGCGACTTTCTCATTCGTCTTTATTTTAAGTAATGATGTCAGATCGGACAATTTTTTGTTCTCTAGAGCTTTAGAATCGAAAAATTGGTTGGCATCAGTATTCCTAATGGCACATACAGACATCCAAAGCGAATAATTAATTCAAAAAGTGAACTATTATTGGAGTAAAAAATCACTTATCGTTTGGACAAGTAAACACCTCAAAATTGACACAATTTTCAATGGGAGCGGTTATGAACCACCCAGAAATAATGTTTATGGTTTTTATCTCTCTTTTTTATCAATTTTCGGTGTTTATATGAATAAAAATGTATAACATATTAAATATTTGTGAAGGGAAATTCAATTTATGCATAATGAATATGTTAATGGTTCATTTGGTAATAGAATTTTATGTATAAAGTGGATAAAGAAGAAATGTTTTATGTTTTAAGCAAATAAATATGTTATAAATTGATAATAATCATTTCATTAAATAAAAAAAATAAATTTTTTGTGCTTTTTCTGATTAGTTAAAGAAAAAAACTGGATGTTTAATGAGATATAATGAGAATTTCTTGCAAGAAAAAAAAGTTTCCGATAATTCTGAGATGAAAATTCAATGGCCTATCGTATCATATCACAAAATTTTCTTCTGACCAAACAAAAAATTTGCAACAAATAAGCATAGTAAAACATAACATTAAATAGAAATTATTAACTTTAGAATGATTTATTTTATTTATATATTTTTTTTATATAACAATAAAAGGATTTCAAAATCAATCAATTATATTTTTTTTAAAAATGTAAAGAATCATTGTGTATTTTTGCATGTATTTAAGTTTTATATTGTTACAGTGTCAAAAAGATTTTATTTAATTTCAAACGACAAATATTTATTTATTCCTGACAGTTGATTCTGCTTGTAAGCCTCATTAAGTTCGTTGCTGCCTTTATTAGAAATGGCATTTTCTTTGTTGCAACGGATTTTTTCACCATTTCTTTCCAATCCACATTGAAGTCACTAACTTCGGCCAAACTCTTAAACCTAAACAAAATACACACCACAAAGAAACATATCATAAACTCATGCATACTTCCACTACAAATTGCTGCTGTCCATAATGATACAGATTCTTCACATATCATTACATCAGTAAAAAGTGAACAAATACTATCAGAAGCCTCATTAACATCGTTAAAAGCCATTAATACTTGCAAGAAAACTTGGCTCGTCTTCATCAAGCAGCTGTTAATAAGCGAATAACAATTGACTGGTTTACCCGTGCCGTTACTTAAGATGCGAAAATGTTCAGAAGAAATGGAGATATTCAAGAGAAGCCAAAAGGCAATAGCTTCTGCTGTTTCTTGGGAAACCTTATTTCCGTTTTTAAGAGATATTTCATTATTTGATAATTTATGTGGTGACATAACATAAAGAATAACAACAAGAATATCAAAGAAATAGGACACTTGAGCTTTGTATTTGAAGTCAATTTGGGAAAAAGACATTAAAACACAAAACGCAAAATTGCGGATAAAATCTCCAGATCCACTACATATTTCACGTGGAAGGGCTTTAAGAAAGAGGAGATCAGTGATGGATTCAATGGTAGTTCTCTGTACATTACTACGACTAAGTTGAGAATCACTTAAATTATTCCATTGAGATTTAATTCGAAGATAACTGGAGAGATAATGGCCACCAAAGTTAGCTGATGGTGGAAGATAAAGAAGACGAAGCCATGAGTCGAGAACGTGTTCAAGTGGAATTGAATGATCATTGAATACACTTTCGATTAGAGACTCTCTATTGGATAAAACAGGGTCTCCACCAGGTATTGGAGTGATAGTTATACTTGCTGGCGCAATACTTTGTTGGAATAAAGTAATCGCATTGAATACTTCTGGTGAAAAATTAGAAATTGCTGTGAAACTAAGACGTTGATTCTTCTTTGGAATTGACCCAAATGGAGGGTGGTATCGTGTGATACTGTAACATCCAGGAAGGCCTGGTGATTCAATTGTTAAAAATTTCCCAAGAGTATCATTGATGTTTTGCGCAACTTCTTTGTTTTTTACAAGCATGTTTATTCCAAATTCTTGGACAGTATCTATAAAACAGATTTTTGTTGAGTCCTTTGAATCAATTATCGAATATTCTGAGTAATAGAATAAATCAAGGATATGGTCTTTTCCAACAACACGGTGTGGCTCTTTAAAGATATCAGATATGTAGTTTTCTGGATTTTCAAGTGTTGACAAATTTGAGTCATCTTCAATTATGATTAAAGATGCAGCGAAAGGTGTATATCTAAAATATAGAGTACCTTTTATACTATCAATTATTTGAACATTTGGCCATGAAAATTCGGTACATTTATTGAATATTTGAGCTTTCTGCATCCTTTGATGAAGTTGTAAATTTACTTAGTTTGTTTGAATTAACTTAGTGTAAACGTTCCTCATAATGACTAACTTTGTGCTAGGTCACTTGATTTAAATCAAAAACTTATAGAGTGATTCTTGGCTGAAAAGTCAAACGTTAGTTTAAGTCTTCATATACATGTGAAGCATTTTCTCCTAGTCAAATACATTATTTCAAAGAATGATTTATTTATGACAATAAATTTAACTATGTAAATTTATAATTTATAAATTTATTGCAGCACTGATAATAAAGGCATAACAATAATTTTATCATTTATTTATAATTAATTTTCATTTGAGAAATATAATAAACAACCAGATGTCTTACTTTATAATAGTAAATAACATGTAACTTCTAAACATAGCTTAATCAGTTTGTAACAGAGGGACTTATTCCAAGTCTTTTTTCGTTGTCAACAAAATTGAGTGTTGACAAACTTTTGGCCGAAGACCCAAGGGAATGGATTTTAGCGTATTTTTATTATTAAACAGCAACAACGAAGCCGAAAGAGAAAGCGCAAATCAAGCAATTGCGGTAGCATCTGAAAATCCAGTGTTTATTTTCCAACTTATCCAAGCAATTCATTCCAAACAATATCAACCTAAACTCGTGGAAATAATACAATTATTCATATTACATTTAATTAGAAATCATTGGGTAACATTTGATGATACAATACAAACATTTTATTGGAATCAAGAACAACAAAACGAAATTTCAAATCAATTAATTAATGTTTTATTCATGCTAGAACCAAGTTCAAGAAAGCACATTATTGAATGTTTTCGTTTTATCATAATTCGATCATTTCCTTTGAACTTTTTATTTGCACAAAATCTTAATAATTTATACAATTCACAAATTACATCAAATGATGATCTTGATACCATTCTTCGCATTACAGTATTCTGGTCTAAAGCATGTTCAAGAACAATTCCTGATGAAATCCTTCAAAATATTGAACAATTAAATTATAGTTTTGTACAGCATTTCATACAGATTGTATCAAATGGTAATCCGCAGCCACAAATCTTAATACATATTACAAAAGCTCTTCGTAATTTTATAAAGAAAATGAGTGGAACTCTTGTTTGTCCTTATTTTGATCAATTACTTCAATTCCTCATTGCACAGCTTACAGTTAGTGGTGTTCCCGACCCCAATTTCCTTATTCTTAAACGAAATATCATTAAATTATTCATTACACTTTGCACCTTATTTTATCCTCCAATCACACCTGATGAGTCTGAAATCCGCATAAACTATTCCCAACACTTTAAATGTGATATTTCACCTCATCTTATTGAGTCATTAATCAAACTCTTTAGCTTTGAAACCGATCGTGTTCTTCTTAGCTCGACATTATATATCTTATATCAATATGTGAAACATAAAATTGGACCAACTGACTTTGTTACGCCCGATTTCTTAAAATTCATAATTCCAATAGCACGTTTAGCGCCCGATGACTTATATGACATTGAATCATCACCACTACAATTTTTAGCGTTTAATTATAGTTATACTTGTAATGAAGTTCGAACTATTCGTAATTCTATTGCATCATTTATCGGTGTAATTCTTACCAACGATGCAATTCTTGATTATTTATATGATTTTTTACTTTCGCCAACTGTTGATCCATTTGATTTCGAAGG
The DNA here is from genome assembly GCF_020186115.1 of Histomonas meleagridis. Lineage (NCBI taxonomy): Eukaryota > Parabasalia > Tritrichomonadida > Dientamoebidae > Histomonas > Histomonas meleagridis. Next base: position 974,228 of record NW_027150805.1, read on the forward strand.
ACGTATTTATTTAATGACTAAATATGTTAAGGCAACAATGACTAATCTTGGTCCAATGATCGAACCTGATGTAGTACAAGTTTTAGGCTGTGAAACACTTAAAGTTGATCAACATCCATCATTTGTTATCACATCGCTTTTAATGTTTATGAGTTCTATACTTCCATATCTTGATCCTAAAGAAGGTTGTACATTAGCAGCGAAATGTATATTACAAAGTGATGAACCAATAATATTATGTTCTGCATCTAAGTTATTGCGTAAATCAATCATTGAATGTGACACAAGAATCGAATTACCAATAGTACAAATTATACCGAAACTTTTAATGTTAGCGAATACTATTCGATATAAATATTTATCGACATCTGTTGAAGCATTAATACAAATTGGAGGACCAGCAGTTTATCCATTTATTAATGATACTATTTCCGGATTATTAACTATATGTAATCAAAGTCTCATTGAGAATAATTATAAAAATGCGTCATCAATGTTATATTCTATCTTCGAAATAATTAATGCTATTCCTGATGATGCACAAATACTTGTAGAATTATCTGAAAATATATTACCTTCATGTATAACATTATTTAAATCATTTCCTAATAATGAAGTTCATGATGATATATTTTTGTTGATTTCAGTTTTTAATATTAAAATCGATAATATAACAAATACAATGATGAATTGTTATGTTGAAACATTACAAATTATTCTGTCGGATGAAATATTAATGAGCTCAATGCAAAGTATTTGTTATTTAATGTGTCCAATAATTTTATCGAATGTATTTGTAAGTAATAATGAAATTATTTTATTAACAATTAATACAATTAAATCATTTTTACAATATATATCTAATGAAATGGATTATGATAAATATTCATATATAATATTAATCATTTCTTCTTTGATACAAGCTATAGGGCAACCTGCACTTGAATTTATTCCTTTCATCTTCGAAGCTATTACATCAATTAATGATCCATCCGCTATTTCTCTTTATTCTTCATGCGTTATAGCTATTACTTCTTGTTTATTAATACCAAACATTGATATTAATTTGATTTTTAGTAAAATCCCAAGCGTCGTGATAGATATTATAATACAAAGAAGTAATCCTTTGACTTTACAAACTTATAAAGAAATGAAAATGGGATTTTTGTTCTTGTTAAAATGTGCTGAATGTGGTCGAACAGATGCTTATTTGACAGCAGTTAATTTGTTGCCTGCTTTATGCGAACGAAAAATAGAAAATAATATGAATATGGTCGATAAAATGAAAACTGCGCATCAATTAAATAATGATAAAGAACCGGCGGAATTCCCTCCACTAATAATACCCTTCAATATGCCATCGGATAAAATAGATGAGTTCCAATTGTTCGGTAATTTGTCGGCAAAATTAAATCTGTTTGATATGCTGTCAGTCGAACAAAAGCAAATAATTCAACAAATATTTCATTAAATAATGTAATAAATATTTCTAATTTAAATAAATGTTAATTTTTTTGTGTGATCATCATTATGATGTAGCAAACGATGTTTAAATATGGTCGAGAATCGATAAAAATCGATGATACCGTTTGTCGATAAAAAACGATAAATATCAATACTGTTCGATCTCAGATTTTATAGATAAATTAACGGTTCTGGCCGATAAAATACACTTCAAAAATTCGATATTCAAAAGTGTTTTTTCATTACACATTTATCAATAAAACCGGTGAGAACCAATTTTCATCGAAATAAACGTTTTTTTATCGAAAAAAAAAAAATCAATAAAATATTTTAATTATCCTCCGATTTGTCAAAAATCGGCTAATAAAATGATCGTAATCGATTTTTATCGATAAGGTGGCCCTTATCGATAAAAATTGATGCACAACCCTAGTTTAAATAATGATTTGAAAATTTTGCATCCATTATGTGAATTCACATGTTTGTTTGAAAATATTTGTAAACTATTCAAAACCTATCAGTTAATTTGCCAACAAACAAAAATTGAATTCAACATCCATTTTTTTGGAAAATGAACTCTCTTTTTCAGCAATTATTTGTTGGAACTCAGGAACAAAAAGAAGAAGCGCTTGGGAAAATCGATAACTATTTGGGAAGGACAATTAATTCAAATGATATTCTTGAAGACAAACTCTACGATTTCAAAGAATGCATCGTTGCACTTGGAAATTTATTTATTAGAACATCAGCAACCTTAACCAGTGTTCAAAGCATGTCAAGCGAGCATTTCCCTCCAGTATATTCAAAACCATTTGATTTCGAAAAAGATTTATACACTGCTATATCCAACTATGACTTACGCAGTGTTCAGTTTCATATAGAAAGACTTGGCGTTGATCCAGATACCAGAGATTTAAAGGGAAATACTATTTTACATATAGCATGTTCCTCTGGTGATATTTTACTTGTTGAATATCTCATTGAGAAAGCCGAAGCAAATCCAAAACTTGTGAACGTTTCAGGTGAAACTCCCATAGTAGTTGCAGCCAATTCAAATCATATGAAAATTGTACAATATCTTTCAAAGAAAATGAATATAAAACTTCCTCCACAAAAATTTGAACCTCGAATTCATAAAGCAGCCGCAACAGGAGATCTTGAAAGTGTTAAATTCCTTATTGAAGAATTTGGTGTATATAAAGAAGCTAAATCGGAAACAACATCTGAAACGCCATTAGCAACTGCAATTAGATTTGGTCAACTTCCAGTTGTCCAATATTTGATTGAAGAACAAAAAGTAAACAAAGAAACGACAGATTCATTAGGTGATACACCACTACATGTTTCATGTGAAACTAACAAGCTTGAAATTGCAAAATATCTTATTGAAAAGCTTCATGTTGATCATGAACGAAAGAATTTTAATGGAAAGATTCCACTTTTATATGCATGGGAATATAATTCAGCAGATATTGTACTTTATCTATTAAATCTCATCACACCAATTGACATTAAAACAATTGACCTTCCAAAGCTTAATAAAAAACGTATAACAATACTTCATTGGGCAGGTCGAGAAGGTCTTTTGACAATAGTTAAATATCTTGTCGAAAAAGCAAATGTTAATACAAAAGAAAAGAATATCAACGGCCAAAATGCTTTATTATATGCATGTAAAGGTAAACACGAAGATGTAATTAAATATCTTGCCGAAGTAACAGGATCTCCTTTACCACCACCAAACTTAATACCAAATATTTTTAAAGCTATAAAAAGTGGAGATCTTACAAGTGTACAATATCATATTGAAAAGAGAAAAGTTAATCCAAATAAAATTAATAGAGATGGAGATACACTATTAATAGTAGCATTACGAAATAAACAATTTTCAGTTGTACAATATTTAATAGAAAAGGCTAAAGCTGATATCGAACAAAAGAATAATAAAACAAATGAAACACCATTAATTGTAGCACTTGAATCAAACAACAAAGACATTATACAATATATGTGCAACTTATTTAAGATCGAATTACCACCAGAAAACTTCGAACCTGATATATTTAAAGCTATTGAAAATAATAACATTAATAGTGTTAAATATTTTATTGAGAAAGCTAAATTTGATCCACAATTAACCAATAGATATGGCGAAAATTCTATCTTTGAAGAATATAAAAATAATCATAATGATGTTATTAAGTATCTTGCTGATTTATTAGGTTATGATTTACCACCAGAAAAATTTGTGTCAAATATTTACAAAGCTATAAAAATAGGAGATCTTCCAAGTGTACAATTTCTTGTTGAGGTTAGAAAGTCAGATCCAGATTTTTGTGGTATGGACGGAGATACACCATTAATTTTGGCAATAAGACACAAGCATCTTTCAATTGTAAAATATTTAGTTGAAAAAGCAGAAGTTTATACAGACAAATGTAATAATAAAACAAATGAAACACCATTAATTGTAGCACTTGAATCAAACAACAAAGACATTATACAATATATGTGCAACTTATTTAAGATCGAATTACCACCAGAAAACTTCGAACCTGATATATTTAAAGCTATTGAAAAAGATGATCTGAATAGTGTTAAATATCTTATCGAAAAAGCTAAATTTGATACATCAACAATAAATTCCGATGGTAAAGATTTATTAACACTTGCATATTCTTCACCAAATGTTAATCAATATTTCCAAAAAATGTTTAATTCTGATGCTTTTGAACCTGTCTTAGAACGACCGAGAGATTTTGAAAATGATATATTCAAAGCAATAGAAAAAGGAAAAATTACAAGTGTACAATATTCAGTTGAAAAAAAGAAGGCGAATATCAAAACACTTCGGAATAGTCAAGGAAACACTTTATTAAACGTGGCCGTATTAAATGGGCAACTTCTAATAGTTAAATATCTTGTAGGAAAATGTGGAATGGATGTAAATCTCGGCAATAAAAATGGACATAATCCACTTCATATTGCATGTCAACATAACCAATTGCCAATCATTAATTACTTGCTTAAAGATAAAAATATCAATATTAACTTTGCTGATAAAGCAGGTAACACGCCATTGCATTGGGCTTCTAAATACGGAAGACCTGAGGCTGTTAAAATGTTGTTGCAACACGGCGCAAACAAAAATGCTTTAAATAATGCGAAGAAAATGCCAATAGATTTGGCTTGCAAGGAATATGGATATGACGATTTAGATGCCGTCAAGCAAGAAATCATTGATCTCCTGCTGAACTAGTAAAAAAGTAAAAAGTTCATAATAACAATTTGTCTCAATGTAAAGTATTCGCACGCAACGTAATGAATAACACTCATTTTGTGATGCTGCTATTTGAATGATTTAAAATTTATGAAAATGACGAATGTCATGAAAATATTGACATATCAAATTTTGTTATGTTATTGATATTATGAATTATATATATATTTTAAAATGAATGCTGAGATGTATTTGAATTTATCATTTTCAATGGCAAATTTTTTAATTGATGACTATTAGCTTGAGAGCATTTAAAAAATACATTTTAGAGTCATTTTATGAATATGTGTTCCAATATAAAGTAATAAACTTCGAAGAGAGTGAAAAAAATATATATTATAATTTTGACCAAAAAGCTAATGAAAAAAATTTTCAAATATTGAAGAAGATTTTTGCAAAAGATTATAAAAAAGATGATTTTGCTGTAAGTATATAAAATTATGAACTCTATTAACAACATATTGTAATAACTATTGTAAAATTTTACAGTATTATATACATTTAACCAGTAGTTTTCAATGAATAAATAACAAATAGTTTAAATAAGTTTTGCACCAAACATTTTAATTTTACTCTTACAGGATATGAAAAACATTTATAAGTATCCACAGATTTAAATGATACTGAAACTTTTAAAATAAAATAAAAAAAAAAAAAAATAATTAATTAAATCTATATTTCAAAGTTACATCTTTTCTCTGCGCCCGTTTTTGTATCTTTTGTGTAAACCTTTAATATACCTTCTTCATCTACCTTGAACAATATTTTTATTTGTGGTTCTCCGCTTACTCCTCTAAAAATTCCTCTCAATGAAACTGATCCGATATAAGTGTTTTGATTTACCATTTCTTTTTCACCCGAAAATATTTTAATTTCGACTTTGTCTTGATAATTCGTAGCAGTGGTATAAAGATCTTCTTTCATTGCGGGTATTTTTTCATTCTTTTTTATTAATGTTTCCATTTTCCCTCCATGCAATTCGACACCTAATGAATGTGATATAACAGAATTTATAGTCACATTGCCCATGTTATTAGCTATAATAGCTGCTCCATGAACTACGGCATATTCCATGCTAACATTAGATCTCTGAAATTGTGCTGGATCTTTACCATCAAAAAATTCTTTGAGAATTTTTTGAACGCATGGAATGTTTGATGACCCTCCGACTAAGATATATTCATCAATTGATTTCTTGGAAAGTTGCTTATCATCTAAAATTTGTTTGATCGGATCGAGAATACGATCAAAAAGCATTGAATTTATCTTTTCGAAATCGGAACGAGAAATTTTGCAAGAGAAGTCTTTGCCATTATAAAGTGATGGAACCCAAATAGTTGTTTCAAGCCCACATGAAAGAGATATTTTGGCACTCTCACATTTGTCTTTCATGATAAGTTTGGCTCGTTGATCTTGAAGAAAGTCACAATTGTATTTATCCTTGAATATTCGCGCAAAATGGTGAATAAGATTATTGTCAAAGTCTTGACCACCAAGGTTTTGATCACCTGCAGTTGCAATAACTTGACATCCAAGTATTTTTTCATCAGTAATAGACTGACTTTTAGTGGCTTCAATAAGAGAAACATCAAGGGTACCACCTCCAAAATCGAATACTAGAATTGTTTTCTTGGTATCAATGTTTTCATTCATTCCATATGCAATGGCTGCAGCAGTGGGTTCATCAACAATTCTTAACACTTTAAGGCCAGCAAGTTCACCTGCTTTACGAGTTAATGCACGTTGGTTGTTATTGAAATCTGCTGGAACAGTAATGACTGCTTCTTCGATATTGGTCGAATAATACTCTCCTGCAGTGTTTTTGAGTTCTTTAAGAATTATAGCTGAAATTTCTTCTGGTAAACAATTTTTCTTGTATTTATTGTATCGAACTTGTATTTTTGGTATGTTTCCACACCCACGAATAACTTTGAATGGCCATACTTTTATGCCTTCTTGAACAACTTTATCTGAATATTTACGTCCAATCATACGTTTAGAATCATATACAAAAGCATTTTCATTATTTAGTGCTTCATGTTTTGCTACGGTCCCACATAAAATTTCTTCATTTGTAAATGTTACAAATGATGGAATTGATTTTTTAGATACATAATCACCAATAACTTCAACTTGCCTATTTTTGAATACTCCAACACTACTATATGTAGTTCCAAGATCGATGCCTAATACTAATTTTTCTTTTGGTCTTTTCATAAAAATGTGATTAAAAATGCCGTTTCAGGCATAATAATTTTAACGTGCGCTCGTGACCGTTTACTTGGAAAGAGCACGTTTTCTTATTAACGTATATTTTATATCAAGATGAGCGCAGAACTTGATATAATCATGAAAGGACTTGGAAACCAACCTGGTGTAATTGGTACAATGGTTATCAATTCATGTGGCCTACCTATTCGGACGACATTTAAAGAAGCTGAATCAATTCATTATGCTTCTCTTGTATCAGAATTTTTCAGGAAAACAAGGAGTTCTGTTGAACCACTCATGGATGGAACCCCTATTGATACAATTCGTATTCGGTCAAATAAAGAAGAAATTATTATTATCCCAGATACCAAAGTTGATGCGATTTTGATTGTTGTACAAGATGCTTCTGAGGAAGCAAACTAGTGGTACTGCTTTTTGTCTTCAACTAAATAAATGTTCCCGTCATTAGTTTTCAATTCCATTTGCCATGACAAAAATTCTTTATTAATTCTATCAGAAAGAAAGAGTTTTAAGTGTCTTATAAGGGTTTAAACAGATTTTTCAATAAAGTAAAGAGGGAAAAAAACAAAGCAACTGTATTTACAAATATCTAATTGATGAAATAGTTTGGAAAGTACAATGAAAAATAAAAAAAAATTTACTTAGCTGCAGCAGCTTTTTTTTCTCTCATTCTGCGACTACGAGCACGACGAGCAGCAATTTGTTGTTGAAGGTTCTTTTCTCGTTCATTTTCAACTTTAAGAGTATGAATGTGCTCCATCAAAACGCGTTTGTTACGAAATTCGTTACCTTTAGCCTTAAGATATAATTTGCGATAAAGATGTGAATCGATTTCTTTCTTCTGCTTGAAATCCCTGAGTGTGCGGCGGAGAACGCGGATACGGCGGATCCATTGCCACTTTGAATTAAGGCGTGCATTACGTGTACCACGGCGCTTACCGTAACCCCTATGACGACCAAGGCGTTTAGCAAGAACACGTTTTGTGTGGCGTGCACTTGAATGCATTGCAACAGGTCGACGAACAATAATTCCATCACCAACTAATTTTCTGATTTGCTGTCTAGAGTTAGCCATTGCAATCGTAGATATTTCAGTTTCATCCATCCAAACACGGCCGACACCGCAATTAAGAACAGAAGCAGCTAATCTTTTTTGGAGCTTTAAGCTGGACATCTTTGTCAAAGGCCATTAAAAGCCGTTTTTCGAATTGAAAAAGATATTATAACCGCTACAAATCCCTTAAACGTCTTTTAGTAAACAAGTTTTAATCGTTTTTTGCTACAGACAGACCTTGTCAATTACATTTAAAATTATGAGAAATGTTATGTAAAAATTCTCCATTAAGCAATGATAAATCTTCAAGTTACAACACTTTACCGAAAAATATTTTATGCGCATTTAGTTATGTAATCAGATTTAAATTAAATTTAATTTTATTTATGTAAAGTATGTATTTATTGGCTCACCAATACTATTTTCTATGCTTTGTATTGTTTCTCTAGCGATCACATCAACGTCACCTTTAGCATATTCAGCGCATTCAGCCAAATAAGGAACCAACTCTGGTAACAAACCAGTTAATTCACCACCGATTACTTTAAATTCTTCATCTACTATTTTCATAGCGCCAATTTTAATTCTCGAGTCATCATTTTTCATCATTTCTATTAATTGAAGATTTGCACTTCTCCATAACATTTCATCTTTCGTTGTATCCATTAAAGCAGTGAAAGCAGGTGCTATACTTAATATGATCAATTTAATATATTCGTCTACATTTGTTACAACTTTATTAGCATGTATGATAATCGCATTTAATACACTATTAAATCTATCAGCATCAAAGAAATCGTCATCAGCATATTGTGCCATAATTTGTATTAATTGTAAACATTCTATTGTAAGTTGTCTTTCATTAAATAGAGAATCATTTGTTTCATTTAAGAATGGTAAAATTATAGGTAATATTGATCCATAAAACTTCGAAATTGATTTTTGTAATCCTTGTAAAATAGCATTTTCAGTACGTACAAAGAATAATCTATTAGTAATATAATCCTCTTGATTATGATCCATAATTTTTTCGAAGAATTCTGTAAACTTATTTAAGTTATCTGTAAGTAAACTTTCATTTAATTGTGTTAAGAATGTACAAAATGCAGAGATAATTGCATCTTGGAATTGTATCATTATATCCCAATCTTCATAACTTGTATTAAATGCTAATAAGAAGAACTTACAAATGCTTTGATGATTATCTTCGAAATCATCTTTGTTTGTATGAATAATATTATTTTGGAATGCTTTAAATAATAATATTATTGAATTTGGATTTTGTTTATTATTTGAAAACGCTCTGATAAATGGCATAAGTAATGCATTAATATCTGTTGTTGTAGTAATTGCTTCAAATGAATCTTTAACCATTTGATATAAATCAGTGTTTAACACAAATGGTGATAACAAATCAGTCCAAATTTGTGGTAATTGTTGAATACAAAAGTTTGGTGATGTCTTTAATAATAAACAAATTGATGCTGTTGTAGATGATAAAAGTTTTTCGATTGATTCACTAACTATAAATGAATATAAACTTGAAGCAAATATGATAACTTTTGGAAATACTTCATATAAAACTAAATTAAATCGTTCAATCGAAGTAGCAAAGAAACATAACGCTTGAACTTGATTAGGAATTGTATAATAATTTGTATTAACTCCATCTAATATTACTTTAATGACACTTATTAATTTAGATGAATCTGATTGATCAATACAATTTGTAATTTCTGATAACATTAATAAGTTCTTTTCTAATGATTTATATTCTTTAATTTCTTTTTGAAGGACTGGTAATAATTTAATATATAATGATGAAGGTTCATTAGTAATTCGTTGATGAAATATTGGATATATATCGATATCAGATGGTATAAATTCAATTAATAATTTAATGAAATCGGTGATACTAAATGAATCCCAAGTCTTTTGTATGAAACCTTGAACATCAATTTTCTTAGATAATAATTGGAATAATTTTAATAATTGTGTTGATAATGGTGGTAATTGTATTTCTAATATGAAATCAATACAATCAGTATCAGTTTCAAGTAATTTAATTAATATTTGTAAGATTTGTTGTGGTGATAATTGTTCAATTAATAATAATGAAAAATCATTTTGTTTATATCTTAATAATGATTGAAATATTTTATATGAATCATTACCTAATGAATTAATACTATGTAACATTATTTGTGATGCTCGATCTAATGAAAAATTATTAATATTCGATGAAAAGAAATCTAATAATTCATCAATTGTATTAGTTTTAGATAAAATTGGTAATATTGATGATAATAATTGTTTAATTTTGTTTAAGTTGGCTGTATCATCTATAAATAATGTTGACGTTGATAATGTAGTAAATAATTTTTGTGAATGTTTAGCAACAACTTCAGGTGATATTGTTGCTAATTCTTGAATAAGTCTTAATGCTGATGAATGAATATGTGGTGATGTAGAATCAGATAAAGATGATAATATTACATCAAAATTATCTAATAAATATTTTGATGAATTCTCTAAACAAAGTGTTAAACATGGGAATATTAAATTTTGTGATTTTTTAGTTTTAAGGATTTCAAAGAATTCTGGTAATAATTTTTCGATATTTGTAATTTGATGAGATAAAGGTATTAATTCTAATATTAAATTTGTTGGTAATATTAATGCTTTTGATTTCATTTTATTAAAACTCTCTTTAAATATCTTTGGTGGTTCTAATTCCATTGTTTGAATTAAAATAATTTTATCTTTTGATTGGAAAATAGGCTTTAATATATTTGCATCAAATGATTGACTTAAAAAGAATTCAGTAAATGATTGTGAATAAAACTTCGGATATAAACATACTGGTGGTAATATAGTTGTTATTTTATCAATAGATAAAAATGGTATAACTGCTTTAAGTATACTAGAATTCATTGAATTTAACGCCAATTCTTTAAGTTGTTCATTTTCAGGATATTCTTTTAAGAATTCATATAATATTTGTGGTGTTTCATCATCATTTATAAAATTAGGTAATACATTAATTACTCCTTGATCATGTGTTAAATTCCAAAACCTTAAACAACCTTTTGATGTGATAATATTCGACCAAATGTTATCAAGTAATTCACGACTTTTAGGATTATTTGATATCGATTTAAAAACTGTTTGTAATAATCTTTCATCTGATTTGAAATATTGTGATTGTCTTAAAATAGTTGTTAATATATATTTTAATTCTTTGTTCTTTAATGGTATTGATCTAAGTATTAAAATTGCTTGATCAATATGTTCTAAATATGTTAATGATATATAAGTAATTGGTAATATTTCAAATATGTTTTCGACTTTAGGTGCAATTACTTGGAAATAATTTAATATATTTGTTCGAATTCGTTTTTGTTGATCTGTAGTTCGTTCAAATGCTTCTCGAATTATTGCTTTGTTCTTTATGTTCTTAATAATAAATGCTATACATTTTAATGATGGAAAATCAAAGATTTTTTGTACTGTTTCAATTGGTAATTCATTATTTAAAGAATATTCATTTATTAAATATAAAATTAATGCTGATTGTGCTTCAGTTGTATTAAATGGTATATCTTTTGTTTCATTTAACTGTTCTATTATTGACATAACTTTATTAAATCTCATCTTTCGAATTGGTAAATAATTTAATAATACAGTAGTATCATTATTTTTAATTGAGTTAATTACAGCAAATGGAAATGAATCAATATTCGGTAATTCTTCTTGGCTAACAAAGAAATTAATAATTTCCGAATTAGTTGAAGGAATCCCATTAAAAAATGGAGCGATTCCATTTCCATACTGATTTAATGCTTTATTTAATTTAATTGAAAAATCACTATCATCAATAAATATATTATCAACCAAATATTTCAATAAGTTTTCAGGTGCTCTTCCTTCGAAATATTGAAGAATTGGTATAATTGCATCAGTTTGATTATGATTTTGTGAAATTACTAATGAATTAACTACTTGTTTAGAAGCTATTTCATATGGTAACTCTGGATTAGAATATAATGATGCTAAGTTTTCAGGATTAGAAAGTTGATTAATTAAATTATGTGGTGATATTTGAGATGGATCAATTTTAACATTCGATTTATTTAATGCTTCAAGTACTTCAGTTGTAACAGATGTTGGATAATGTGAAACAATTGATTGAATAAGTTCTTGTGAATATTCTGTTTCATTATAATTTTGTGAGATATTTAACATTAATAATGTTGATGTCTCATCAAAAAATGAAGTTTCTAATATTGCAATAAGTGAACGAATTAAATCGTCATTTGTTAAATTGGAGGAAATTGTTTTGATACAACTCTCAACAAATTTTCGTAATTCATATTTCTTAGAAAGTTGATCAAGTTCTTGAAGATGATGACCAAGCGCACTAATAAATCCAACCGATGGCGGCGTATCGGAATGCTCTGAAAAATAAACGGCCGCTAAAAACATTGAATTAAAGTGGTTATGAAGTAAATCAATGTTTTGATGTATTAATTGCGAAAATGTTTTCAAGATTTGTTGATTCAGTTGTTGTTTCTCATTGACAGAACAAACAGCCATAAGTGTGTAAGGGGCTAAAGCTGGGTCTTCAGAATTAAGTGATGATTTACATGAATCTATAATTGATCGTATTATAATGTCATTGGTTGTTTCTAAGGCTAACTCTGTAAATAAAACGCCTACAAAAGAGGCAAACGTGCCTCGGGGATGAGTGATGGCAAATTTATTTGCTGATCCAACAATCCATTGAAAGAGAACTGGTCGACTATTAATCCAATCTTTAAGTATTTTACGTGACATTGGTTTCTTGGACAATGCAACTGAACCAAAAGGTCTTAATATTTTGAATTCATGTGGTAATGCTTTAAATGGAATTGTTTGAAGAACTCTTGTAAAAAATGAAGTTTCAAGGTAAGGAAGGATTGTTAAAATTAAAATAGATGGGCATAATCTATTAACAGCAAAGTGTTGAATTAAATATTCAAGAATCTGAACTGTTTCTGGAAGTAATATGTAATCTGAAATTAAGTAAAGTAAGTTCTCAATTTCATCAAATATCTGTTGATTTTCACTTGCTGTTAAAAACAAAGGATCAATTTGTGAATTTGCATATGAAAAAATAGAATTTTCAAATTCGCTTAGCCTTGGTTCCTTTTCTTGCAATTTAACAAATCCTTGATAACCAATTTGGTAAAATGTATCTGAATCAATAAAAGATGCTTCTTTTGGATCGAAAATTAATGATTGCTTTGTTTTGCGAGCACCAGACTCATCCTTAGGTCTTGATTGATATTCAATTAACTGACGGTCTAATGCTGAAGACATTTTTAAAGACCAACAGAAAAACCGTTGGTCATGTACTGAACCAAAATCTTGACTCAGCTTCTCTAAACTCGCTAATTAAGCAAAAATAAACACAAATAACCAATACGCTGAAACATTTATAATATATATTGATATTAAAGTTCGATTTTATAAAAAAAATTAACTATTAATTTTGTAAATAATTTTTTAATCTATTAATTTTAGAGCAAACATCTTAAATACGAAAACATTCTTGTATGAATTTTTTTATTAAACAAATAAATTCTAATAGAAAAAAAAAATCAAAAGAAAAAATTTTTAAGCAAAATCCTATATGTAAACCGTTAAAAATACAGCGATGCCAATAGCTTTCTTCTTATAAGATTTCTTTTAAGTTTGAAAATATATTTCATATGAATTATTAATGTTAAAAATTCATTTTCAAATATAAAATTCAAATTTATAATAAGATAATAATATTTTAATGCTGCATATATTTTTTGAATTTTCAAAAGATGAGACCAGAATTGTTAGGTTTATATAGGTGTGATTGTTTAACGTCTTTAAACGTCCTCAAAACGTTCTATAAAGAAAAAAATCACAAACGTTATCGTTTTCTCAAGCTCAATAAGGAATTTCAAACAGGTTGATAAATTATCCAAATTTTTATCTCCTGTGTTTATTGTATTAATATCATCACTAGGCATAGCTATTGATATCATAAAAGGTATCTGTTCACATTACTGTAATAAACGGTCAGAAGTTACACAATTAAATCAATTCAATACATATTCATTCCAAAAAATTTTTTGTGGTATCACAGATAAGCATTCAATAATTAAGCAAGTTGTTAATAGATACATTTTCAATTTTTAAATATTCGTATTACTTGCAAAACATAAAAACTTTTGCTAAATCTGATTTAATTAAATTAAACGAAAGGAAATAAATTAAAAAAAAAAAATTGTAACTTTATTAATAAAACCATATTAATCAATAGCATTATTACCTAAATTTTTGATTAATTTCATTCTTTCCTGAACTTTATTAAAACATTATCCTTATTATTGGCTTGAAGAAGTCAAAATCACTAATTTAAATATTTACCATTGGTTTTTTATTTATCCTGTGGAGGAATATTTAGTAGTGTTCCTTCATCTTCTTCCAATTGCTTTTCTACCACTTTATCCAAGCCTCTTTTCCATAGCTCGTGGTTCTCTCCAAGTGCATAATATAGAGTACTACTTTCATATCCTTCATTTCCTATATAATTTAATTGTTCGATTACTTCATCCAGTAAAATTGCTTTTCCTGTTGCAATTGAAAATCCCAATCCTGGATTTAATATATTCATGATATGAATATGGAAGTGATAATACGATGGCTGATAATGAATATATATTCTTAATTCATCAGGACGAACCGAATATTTAGTGGATATAACAGTTTTAATCTTTCTCATCAACATTTTTAACCATGGTTGATCCTTTGGTTTCAAATCACGTAATGAATGAATGTCATTTCGATATACTATGGTAATTAAATACATGGAATCTAAATCAGTACCATTCCATTTCATATCTGGCAATATAACGAAACTGTTGTATAAATCATTTGGATCGTATTCTTTGTAAATCACATGATCAGATTCGGCTCCTTCATATAAGATGTTGTGGACCCATTTTAAACTTCTTTCTGAGCACATCTCTTTAATATAAGGTTCAACAATTTCATGATAAACTTCCGGTGTCTCTTTAATGAAGTGGGACTTTTGTTTTCCATATTTTTCAATGTGACTGTCTTTGGCAGGATATATCAAAGTTATCTTAGCAGTGGGATTATGTTCCATGTCTTGCTTTAGGGTAGCTAAACCCCAATGATAAATATCATTTGAGTCATTTACTTTCAAATCTTCTATCGATTTAATATATGAAAATTCAGCTTCACTTGTATTATCTCCGTCTTTACTTTACTTAAAAGCATTATCATTTGTATCGAAATGAGTTTTTTCCAATAACATAATAGCATCCTTTTCATCTATGGTACCCAGTATGAAAACGCTTTTTGTTTGTGGAATTGAATTTAGGATTCGAGAAAACTTAAATTTTTTGACTAAGTTTAAAAATTCCTTGGGTTGTGTTGTCTGGTCTTCACTTGACATTTTTGAATAAAATGGTCATCACTGTTGACATTTCTTAGGAAATTTTGGCATTTTTTAAAAACTGCGATTTTCTCATACTTTGCAAATAATTAAAAGAATGTTATAATACATATATCGCTCTTCATCAACAAAAATGTCAAATTTCAATTTTTGCATAAAATCAATACCAACATTTCATAACATCTATATATAAAAATGAATAAAATTGATATCACATCAAGCCTTACGTTAGCAAGCATGTTAAAAAAAATCACATCATTCAGCTTTTTTGTCATTTTATCATATTAAAAAAGATCAATATATTTCCCTAAACTTTAAAATCGTCAACAAAACTTAAAAGTTCTCATATAGTTTCAATTTAATTATTAATACTTCTTCAATCCATTCATTCATTTGGTCAAAAGACGACTTTGGACTTCTAACAAAACCTTTATCGTTGTATTGAAAATTCAATACATCGGCCGATGAAATCACATCAAAGTTCACTCATCAGTAGTCAGCTTTATTCATCGATCTCGAGCTCTGTTTTCAAGAATTCCCTAAACGCCTTTTGGTAATCGCCATCACCGTTACCCATAGCATATTCAGCGACAGCCAATTCCGAGCAAGACAGCACTGGTTCCACAGCATCCCAACCCAAAGATCCCATCATCATCAACATCATTTGTTTCTTTTCTTTCTCGGAAGCAGTTTGATATGTTGAACCTGCCGCTTCGATTGGGCTTTTCGACAATGCGATACTTACAATCAAAGGGATTCCATTATCATCTATTTCTTCTTCAGGAATACCCACAGTAGTTTCGACACCATTAGTTTCAACAACGGTAACAAACGTTGATGAAACCTCTTTAATTGCCAAAGCGTTCACAGGTATTGACGGTGCGTTTTTTTCTTTCGTTGGGATATGTGAGAAACGACTTGAGACCAATTCGATTGATTTGAAATTATCTATTTCAAGTCCGTCAGTCGTCAAAAGATAAAGTCTTCCATCGAAGAACTTAAAATCGAAAACTCTTTTTTGCCGACGACATTTTTCTTCCATATTACCATTACTTGTATCATATACTACATAACCATTTGCAGAAGCCAAAGCTATCAAAGGCGAAGACGAAGCGATTAGAAATGCGTCTTCAATATTTAAGTTAATATTTTCTAATGTGTTCCAACTATAAACAAAAGCCTTCGTATGTCCTTGCGATTGAAGGTTAAAAGACGTATCTAATTTCGAATGGCCACAAATCAACGCGAAGTAATCATCGAACGTCACCAAACGTAAAGGATATGGAGTATCTTCGGGAGGTATTATATGTATAGCCTTACCGAGTGTAGTTTCATCGAATATTTGTATGTAATATTTTAATGTTAATTCTTTATGTTTTCGTGACGTTTGTTGTATGAAATGTGCGTATTTCTTATTTGGCCCTAACACAACATTTAGCGCTTGATTCGTCGCAATGATTTTATGTGTTTTCTTGTCATATATTGTATATGTTTGTGATGAGTGATTCATGACACAAATGAAATAATTGTTGTGAGAAATGTTATAAATTCCATCTGGTTGATTCGATTTTTGGATAAAATCAGGTATCGGTAATGATGGAATAATTTGTGGTAAATGTGCAAAGATATCTAAGACAATTAAATTGTTGTCAGAAGTTAGAAACAGTAACGTTGGGTCTGTCGGATGACATTTTAATGATGTACAATTGAGTCGTTTTATGTGCATGATCGGAAACGACGTCACTTTTTGTACAACTTTTGTGGAGCCGCCGATCAAAAGTGACGATGAGTCGCAGATGGCAAAAAATAAGGGCTTGTAAGCAATTGGTAACATACAGGAAGTGATCTGTTGGATGTTGTAGTTGGTAGGCTTGGTGTCGCCGGCTGTTACCCCTGCAAAACTACATTCACCTGTCTTGTCTATTTTTGTGGGTGATATTAAATATGAATCAACTGTGCGTTTGTCATCAACTAAGAAAAGAGAACTGGTGAATATGTCAAATGAAATGCTTTTGCCATTATCTATTTGTAACTTGGTCGAAAGATTACCTGACGAAGAAAAGAATTCTGCCATCCCTGATGATGATAATGATAGAACACCAAAGTGATCACCTTCGAAACGTGTTATAAATAATGATGATGGGGTACCAGAAGTATTAGCAAATACTCGAGTGGTCCCATTTACCAATGAAACTGAATAAAGAGTATGTGAATTATCACCAACGATAAGTGAGTCAGGTGCTTGGGCAGCACATGTGGCAACAAATTCAAATGGATTCCATGTTGGATTATTAAATGTATGGCCCCAGGTTAAAAAACCACGTGGGTATAATATTGCTAAATAGTTATTTGATGGAAGTTGTTGAAATGTTGACTTTAAAACGGATTGATAAGCGCGGCATGAAATATCGTCAATAAAAAACATACCTATCGCAGGCTTACCAGAGTTTTGTACTTCTTTTGGGAGATAGCCGGAAACTGAAAAATTACGAATTGAACGATTTTTCATAATGTCAAGAATAGTAAGACTTTGCTTTGATGTGTAAATTGCGACTTGGAGGTTGCATGGATGTGGTGTTATTAGTGAAATAGGCTCTTCACAAGCGTGCCCAAACATTTGCTTTAAATTTTGAAGGTGGTTATATAAAGCATTGAAATTTGGAATGAAGAAGAAAACTGATTTTAATGTTTGGTGTATTAATACTTAATATTAAGAAAGATCAGTTAATATTCGTTTATTTAATGTAACAATCCATGGTAATGATGTTGAAGTTATAAAGTTTTCCAAATTTTTTAAATTTGATCGAATTGCCAATGTTATAAGTAAAACACTTATTTTATAACTTGAAGAAATTGATAAGTATAAAGTTGTTAAGTGTTTGCCATGTATAATTATAAATTACACATTAGATGTATTTTATCACTCATCAAATTCTTTTGTTTAATACATAATCTCTAATTTTATTCATCTCATGAGATGTTTTTCTATATGAAATATTTTTGTAAAAATCCACGATGGATTAAAACATAATGTTTGAAGTTAATCCAAATAAACAAAAGTGCTCGGTCATTTTTGAATAATTTAAAAATCAGTTTCAATGGAAATTTCAAGTTCAACACCTCCTTTACACATTGTTCCAGATGAAGTAGTTACAATTGAAAATTTATTTCTAGAATAAAACCAAAACAACATCGAGACCATTGCTATACAAGTTTCAAAAATATTAGAAGTTGAACCAAGTTTTCCTTTACTTTATGAATTTTATATTTCTCAATTTATATATATGTCTTACTTTACACGAAATAAAGATGTAAAATTATAATATATTTCATTTTTAGATTTAATAACAAATAATTAAAATTTGAATTTTATTAAGTTACTTAAGGTATTAACTACATATCTTTATCAAATAAATACATATGAATCTTTATGTTTTCTTAAGGAAATGATCGAACGAGAAATGATCCCTCCAAATATTAATGAAGACATAAATAAAAAAATAAATAAAAAAATCAAAGAAGAAACACATTTATTAGAAGTTCTTCAAAATGATAAAATTGAGGAATTACAAGAAATTTCATCACAAAATGATTTTGATTATAATCAAATAATTGATAAATCACAATGCGAAAATTATTCTTTTCTTTATAACCAAAAAGAAAATATATCAATTATTGATTATTGCGCATTTTTTGGATCAATTCAATGTTTTAAATTTTCATCATTCATTTATGCGAACAAAATAACACGTTGTTTGGAAAAGCATTAAAAACAGCAATTCAATATCATCGAAACGATATTTTTTATTACTTTTATGAAAAGAAACTTGGGAAAATTGAAGAAAGAAAAAAGATTAATAATAAAAATATTTAAACTAAATTAGGTATTCAATGTTTAAAGTTCATCAATTATGAAATTTTGTCTTTTTTAGAAAAAGAAGGTTTGGAAAAAACAAACCATTCTCTTCAAAATGCATCAATCAGCTTGAATAACCTTCCTTTTATATGTATATTTTTTGATGGAAGTTTTATTAATAAAGAACTTTTTCTTGAGCTTATTGAAAATGGAAACCCTATTGTAGTAAAATGGTTCTTCATACAAAAGAGAATTAAAATTGATATCGAAGATGTTAGATTATAGAATTAGATATATAAAATATTTATTTAAAATTTCATACAATTTTTTAAATTTGCTTTTTTTTGGGCAACTGAGGATAATTCCATACGTATTTGATAAAATTCTTTCTTAAACAAGGAATTAATTTTAATGTTAAAGATATTTATTTATTTTATTTGATATTTGTATTAATAATTTTATGTTTCAAAATAATATTTGGAAATTATACAAATTATTTGAAACAGCGCTTATTGAAGCATCTAGATATGGTAATATAGAAGTAGTTAAATTACTTCTTGAACAAGAAGGAATTGATATTAATGCAGAATATATTTATTTATTTCATTTAAAATTTATTTTATTAGTATGATATTTCATAATAATATGTGGAAACTACATATATTATTTGAAACAGCTCTTATGTGGGGATCTTTCCATAGCTACGTAGAGATAGTTAAATTACTTCTTGAACAAGAAGAAATTGACATTAATGCTAAAGATAAAATAAATTTAAATAATTGAATATTTCAAAATAATATTTGGAAATTATTTAAATTATTTTGGACAGTACTTATGTTTGCATCTTCATATGGTTATACAGAAATAGTTAAATTACTTCTTGAACAAGAAGGTGTTGATGTTAATGCTAAAGATATTAAATCGTATTATTTAATATTGATTTTAGTGATTTAAGTTTTCAATGAAATATTTGGAAATTATTTAAATTATTTGATACAGCACTTATATTAGCACATAAATCAGAAATAGTTAACTTACTTCTTAAACATATTTAAATTTCTTTGTTCAAAAAACTTCTCAAAAAACAAGATTTCTACATGAGGTGATCCAAAAAATAATGACCTTCTTTATTTTTATTAAGCACCTTTGTACACGAAAAATATAAACGTATTAATTTTTCTTATTTTAAAGGGTTTGTAGAAAATGTTTCAAGTAAATAAATTTGACCATCCTTCTGTTTTATGATTTGTAATAGTTATAAATGTCTTACTTTTTATAACTCAGATAAAAATCAATAAAATATGTATACCTGTTCAAAGGTCGACAGCTAACAAGAACCTTATTTAAGAATAATCTCTTTGTTTTTGGTTAACGACCAAATAATGGCAGAAAAAAACTGAAGAAATAATGTGAGAATACCCCACCTATTTTCTTTTTAGCATAAACCTATTTTGTCCTCAACGCCTCGGTGAATACCTTTTTGATTCTCAAAAGAAATTCAATTAAGCAAAATATAATCAAAATCATGAGCTCAACCAACGGAAAGAAAACCAATAACTCAGGTTGGTCATTATGGAACAAAAATAATATGATATTAATACTAAAGATATTTATTTGTTTTATTTGTATTTATTTTAATCATTTGGTATTTTCGAACAATATAAGGAAATTTTTATATAGTTTAATACAGCACTTACCTTAGCATCTAATAATGATCATACAGAAATAGTTAAATTACTCCTTGAACATTAATATTAATGATATGGATATTGATTAGTTTTAAAAATTTGATATTTCATATAAACATTTGGAATTATTTATAAACATGTAAAACAGTGCATATGGTAGCATCAGAAAAGATAAATACAGATATAATTCAAATAATATATTATTTGTGATTTAATTCATCGATATGATAAAAAAGAATATATTTTTTTATTGAAATAAACTTATTATGAATCCGCTTTGTTTAAATACAATATTATTATTTCATGAAATTTGATTTGTATTAGAATTATATTAATACAAATTTGATCGATCCAATAGTTCATGTCAATGAATAGTTTACACATCCATAAAGTATTCAATTAATGATTGTGAAACACATCACTTTTTTAATGTTTTTTAATCGGACTGTATTTTGCCAAACCGTTTTTCATTTTCATGTTTCATTTATAATAGGTGTCATTCATATTTTGAATGAAAATCAAATTGAAGAAAAAAAAATAAGCATTTCTATAAAAAAGTGGGATCGTTTCCTATCGTCCTGAATTTATCATTCAAAAATCGATGGAGCCAGAAGACATTACCATTTGGCATGAAAAATGTCAAAAAAACATATTTTGTAAGCGGTTTGTAAACTTCTCAAAAATCGATGGAAAAGTTCGATTATTGTCATCAATATAATGTTTTTTCACATAAAAAAAATTAAAAAGTCCATAAGATGACCTTTGGTTCCGATTCTAGATTTAAAATTTACAATATTTTCAAAAAAAATGAATCGAAATCTTTTTTCTTCCTGTACATCATACAAAATTGAGGTTAGAATTTCATAGTGCTCATAGAAAAAAAAACCGTTTGCCACCGGGTGGTCGTGTTGTTTTAAATACTTTACTTATACGATAAATGTATGAAAAACTAAGTGGTAAAGTTCTTAAATGGCAAAAGTAAAACTGAAAAAGTTGATTTTTTTCAATACAAATTTTTGAAACAGCTCACAATGAAGATATACGAGTTCAGAATCATACTCCCGACTTCAGTCACACAATATAAAATTGGAAATTTGTACATGACAGCGCAAAGATCAAAGGAAGAAACAGCACAAGTCCAAGGTGAAGGCATTGAAACCATCACAAATGAGCCCTTCCAAAATGAAAATGAATCTGGACAATATACATATAAAATCATGCACTTCAAGTCAAGAATTCCTGGTTTTATCCGTTGGGCACTTCCTGATAAGTATTGTCATTGCCATGAAAAATCATGGAATTCATACCCACACTACCACACAGAGTACTCAGTTCCTGGTATGGGAGATGACTTTCTTATGGAAATTGAATCACAACATTTTCCATATGAAAAGAATGGAAAGATACCAGAAAATGCTCTTAATCTGAGCAAGAAGGAACTCAAAAAGCGCAAGATTGTATATCTTGATATCCTTGACAGCAAACCAAAACCAGATAAAAAGGAATATGATCTTCATGGATTCGTATGTCCAGAAGCAGGGATTTCAACTCCACTTCAGGGAAGCCCTAAGAAAGCTAAAGCCAATGAAGAAAAACCTCCATTATGGTCAACATGTTATGATGGTGAAATGATGATTGCAATCAAAGTTGTTAAATTCATGTTCCACTGGAAAGGCCTTCAAACCATAACAGAGAAGTTTGCCATGAACACTTTCTATCATAATCTCTTCCTTGATACTCATCGTCAATTAATGAGATTAGCCGACAAGTGGTATCCTATGACCATAGATGATGTAAGAGCATTTGAGAACCAAATCATTGAGGAATCGCGCAACATCAATTTCGAACGCGATGACGATAAAGAAGATGTGGAAATCCCTGACAAACCGCCAGAAGGCATTCAAATTCCTCCACAAGAAGAAGAGTCTTCTTCTGATTCCAGCTAAATAAAATTAACGATAAAGATTATTTATTTTCATAATAAAAGAAATTATAAATACTTTAGTATAAAGGAATTCATTAATTTTATATTATACTGATATTGCCAACCATAAGTTAAACAGTGATTTACTTAGAAACTTAATCAAATATTGAGAAAATAATATTTATTTTTTCTCACCATTTTCTATTTGTGTGATTTCATGTATTACTGTTAAAATATTATATCACAATCGATCACTTTTTACTTAATTGCTGTATTGTAGTTAATAAAGCTCTTATCTGTTTCTTAAATTGCTCGTTTTCTTTAGCTAACACGTCCACCTTCTTTTCCAAATCTTCTACTCTTTTCCTTAATTCATCATTTCCATTATTTTTGTCAGAACATTGATTTTGTAATTGAGAAGGTTCGTTTGATTGAGATTGATGTTGTAACTCATTATTTTGAGGTGGAGTAGTTTCGTGTGAACCTCTTCTTATTCTAAATCTTCCCATCTTTTCTACTGGTTGTTGATTCTTTTCTTCAACTCCATAATTCCATTTTGGTTGTGTCGGTGAAAGTGGTGGAACTTTCTTTGGGGTATTTTCCATTTGCAAAAGTTTATTATTTGCTGCACGTTGTTCTAATGGAGGGACTTTAGATAAAATCGTATCAATGATATATTGCTTTGATTGGGCTTTAGCTATAAATGGATGTTTCAACAATTCTTCTGCTGAAGGTCTACTTTCAGTTGAATGGTTTAAACATTTTCGTACAAATTCTTGAAATTCAGGAGTAAAACCTTCAGATGGAAGTTTTGGTGGTGGCGCATTGATAATTTGTTTGGTAATACGTAAGGGCGGAAGATTTGAATATGGCGCAACACCAGTCGCAAGTTCTATAGATGAAATACCTAATGACCATATATCAGCTTTCTCTGTATAGCCTATTTCGCCAAATACTTCAGGAGCCATATAACATGGCGTTCCAATGACTGTATATCTCGCGCGTTTTTTGCCTTGTTCAAGGAGACTTGCTGCAACTCCAAAATCTCCGATTTTAATAGAGCCATCTTCGCATATTAAAACATTACCAGGTTTAATATCGCGATGAACTTGCTTATTAGAGTGGACATATGCTAATGCTTCTAAGATACCTTTTAGAATCGTTGCAATTTGTACTTCATCTTTAAATCCTTCTGGAAAAGAAGACTTCATAATGTCAAGCACAGAGCCACCTGCGCAATATTCCATTAAAATGTAGAGAATTGATCCATTAATAAATGAGCCATAGTAATCTACAATACCGGGATTGTTACTGGTGGACCAAAACGCAACTTCACGACGTAATACATCGATTTCAATTTCGTTGATTTCAAGATCGATTTTCTTGATAGAAATAATTTTGCCATTCCCCAAGTACTTGGCCTTGTAAACACTAGACGTAGCACCACACCCAATTATGTCGAGGATTTGATATTGGGAAATGTCGAGCGGAAACGTGTTCAAGCTCATTTGACTAATTTAGAAGTTAAGAAACTGGGTGGTTATGAGATGTCATAAATATTTTCATTCAATTTTTGCAGTTATAATTTGTCGTTCTTTCAACCGTTGAAATCACTTAATATTGTTCGTATTGGGTTTTGTTTCATTCCTGTGACTTAATAAGCATTTGCTTTATATTTCGTTTGGTTTCGGAAATTGTATATCTGTGCATAATTAAAAGATAATAAATTTTAGATCTCATCAAATGTTTTTTATGAACTCTTAAATTCAGATACAGTTATATAACACATGTTAAAGCTTGATTTCATTTGGTAAAAATCTAATTCCTCATCTTAAATTTCAATAAAAATTATGAACAATGTGAAACCATCTTGTGAAATCAATCCACTCACTGTTATGAAATCAAAAATCCGTTTTATCATCCTTACAAAGTATTCACATCAACAATAATATCCAAATCCTCAATTTTTAGCCAACAAAAATGAAATGTTATCAGAGCAAAAGAAAAACATCTATAGATCATTTTGGGTTTGTTGGCCCACTAATTCTCATAGGCCGCCTCAGTGCACTCCACTTGGTCGGGTTATTCATAAATAAACAACTGTTTCATTTTTTCGTTACAGGCTAATAAATTTAGTTTTAACTTCCTATTCAGTTTATTCCATAGCACCCACACGTTAGAGTTGTGCCAGCGCTTTGTTTTTGGTGTTGAATTTGTTTGCATTCGAAATGCATTCAGATGATGAGTTATAACTCTAAAATGAAAATAAAAGTTTTAAAATAATGTGTGTATATGGTTTTGGCTTATTTTTGTTTTGTTAATACCAAAATATTAGAAAGAAAACGAAATATACACAATGAAATTATACTTGTATACAATATTAATGTTAACAATTTGATATTTCAAAATAATATATGGAAATTATTTTAATTATTTAATACAGCACTTATTATTGCATCAGAAAATGGTCGTACAGGAATAGATAAATGAAGAAGAAGGAAGTGATATTAATGCAAAAGTAATTGAGTTTTGAGACCTCACAACACTAACATTACTCCAAACTCAAAATATAAGCCTTCTGTCGAGATGTATACACCATTTTAAACAAGTTTTTACACACCTTTTTCCAGACCTAATGATTTTATCGTTGTTGGCCGTTTAGACCAAAATCTAGGAAAATGGAAAACAGAAAAATATGGGAACAAGAAATTCCTAACAATCAGACAGTATTCCTCGATTATGATGACGATATGGTTCTGACTGTAACTTCAGCAAAATTATCAAAAATTAATGATTCCCAATTAGAGCAACCGGCAATCCTCACAGCAAAAATCAAATCAGCCATTTTGGGTCCTTCTGATGGTGATGCCACACCAGAAGATAATGATGAATCGCATTTTTCATGTAAAGAAATAGAAATATGTTCATTAATACCAAAAACGAACGAACAAATAACAACCGAAATTACATTTTCTCCAATGGATATTGTTGAGTTGACTAACTCAAGTGATCATGATATTCTTCTTTCTGGTTTCATGGTACCAAATAACAATAAATTTTTTGAATCTGAAGAGGAGGAAGAAGAAAGTGAAGAATTGAAAAGCAAAAGACAGAAAGAAATGGATGATCTAATTAATGATCTTTCTGGAGACGAAACAACAATAAAAACCGAACAAACACCATTCGAACTTCTTGTACTACCAAACACAACAGCTTCACTATCATTTGAAGGGAAAGAGGACAAAGTTGCTTTTTTGATGTATGCAAAGATTCTCGATAAGACTATCCAAAAGAATGTAACTTTGTATGTAATAACAAAAGATGGAAGTGCTGAGAACAGCAAAAAAATACCAATTGCTTGTTTTTCTCCAAAAAATCTTAAAGGAAAAGAACTTGATTTTATTGTGCAAAAAGATAGCGGTGTTGCTCTCTTTGTTGATGGCCCATGTGGAGTCAAAGTCTCTGGTGTTTTTGATGATGCAGATTTCCATGATTCTGATGATTCTGATGATTCTGATGAATAAAAAAATTTTTTTTTCTTTTTCTGCGAACGTTTATTCCCAAAATTTTTCATATAAAAATGATCGGTTTGTTTTGAAACTGTTGGCCGGCCATTTAATGTCGGTTTGTTATTTTTTTTAATTGGAATACAAAACAAATCAAGTTTATCCTGCTGGACAATCTTTTTTAGAAGAAATAAATTCAGATATTGGCATTCTCAAAATAACTAGCAGTAATGCTAATCAAAAACATAAATTTTCATGTACTTTTCAAGAATTAACTGATTTTTGGAATGAGGAACATCAAATCAAAGAAGTAAAATGTAAACTACAAGAATTAGCAAAAGCATTATTATATCAAAATTTCGAATATAGGCCTGATTTTCATACATCAGGATTTGATCAAATAATTGTTCAAAATATTAGCAATAAAATATACGCGAAATTCTTTTTAAATATTGTTATGAAAATTTCATCCTTAAATTCAAAAAATTACATTCAAGATTTACTTAACTTAGATTTATTTAGCAATCTCTTTGACTGTTTTTTCAACATCGAAACAGACGATGATGACAAGGTTCCATATCAACAAACTGTTTTATACATTATCCGTAATATTTTAATTATATTTCCAGATACACTCCCAACAATTTGTGAATTTATTACTCAAAATATTACTTTTATTAGCGAACTATTCGGAGCCAATGAATCAATTCGCAAACCAATTTATCTTCTCTTTGATACCATGTTAGTTAAAAACACTCAATGCGATGTTAGTTTCCTCTACGAACCAATTTTAACAATTTTTAATGAGTACACTTCGGAAGACACAAAGATGTGTCTTAGTCTTGTTTATTGTGCACTTTCTTCAAATGGTTTCATCGACTATGCCCAAGAATCCCCTCTTTATCAAACATTAATTGAAATGGTTAAAAATGTTAGTTGCGAAGAGCTTTTAAAGCTTCTTGTAGCTATCTTCTATAAGTTAATTAAAGTCAATTTTGAAGTTGTTGAAGATCTTGTCCCACGTTTTATTGATCTCATAGGTAGCTCCTTCGAAAAAGTTAGCTTCGGAGCGACGCTCATAATAAAAAAGATATTAAAAGATGAACCTGATTGGGTTCAACAAGAAAAACATCATTATCTTGCTGATAACTTAATGAAGAAGATATCAGATTCTTCGTTCGAAAGAAAAAGAATGTATTTGAAATGTCTTTTGAGATTGTTAAGAATCGTGTCGAGAAATTTTCTCAAAGAATTAACAAATAAAAAATTGGTGGGCATGCTCATGGAATTTTTAGACTTTGGATATGACGCAGATTTGACTGATACAATTTTAGATCTTCTGAAATCACTCGTAAATATGGAATTTGAGGAGTGTGGAACATTGAACTTAATGGATGAAATAATGGAAAATGGTGGCGAAGATACGTTAAAACAGTTTCTAGATTGTGAAGACGAGGAAGCAGCTGAGTTAGCTACAAAACTACTAAATCTTGCTCAATAATAGTATCAATTTCATATATAAATAAAATATTTATATTATTAATGCAATTTATAGATTTCTTTACATCGATTTACAGTGATGATTTTTTCTTGCATACGATAAAATGTATCAATTTTTTATTTTTGATGAAAAGGATTATTATTTATTTTTAATAATTAATATAATTGGAATTTTCATTATAAAATAATGCAAAATTTACTTGATAGGGAAAATATTTTATTTTTAGCTGTCTCACTCAAACCCGATTGGATCAATTGAGTCACCAAATTCAATTAATTTATTCCATGAATGAAAATATAAAAATTTCATTTCTTCAACACCGATCTGGATAATATTTTATTAAATTTAAGTAGATTTATCAGAAAATATTAATGTGGTGGAAGTGGGATATGTCTTCTCAAATCTGATATCAAAGAAGATGCTTCATTTGCATGTTATCGAGAATTATAATAGAAACTAGCTGTGTTTCTATTGCATATAGATTTTTTTAAATTGTCAATATAATGAATCATTTAAACTATTTATAATTGGATCTAAATTTTGATAGTTTTCTTAAATCAAGTTTGTATGCTGAGCTTAAAGCAATTTAATTAATGGCCACCATCAACTTCGTCCAGCGCACAACCTAAAGTATGATTGTATTAACTCATACACTGGTACCAATGAGAAAGAACCAAGAGGTTTTGCCTATGATACGAATAGTTTTTTTATTTGACTATTATGAATCTGATTACATAAATATACAATGATACAAATCCATATGTATTAAAATTTGTGATAAAAAAATTAAATCATCATAATTAAGCGCGCTGATAGTTTTTTTATGCGTGGAACCAAGAAACATTGTTAGCACCTTTAGGGTAGCATTTGCAACGTATTGAACACTTTGTTTTACATCACAATAAAAATCTTATCTAATAAAAATTGTATTTTGGCTCCTTTTATTAAAAAATAACATTAAATCATCATAATTAAGCTATTGATTTTTTTTCCAATTTATTTTCCCATATAGGAATTTATCTTAAGTATAAAACATTATT
This sequence comes from Histomonas meleagridis, assembly GCF_020186115.1. Classification (NCBI taxonomy): domain Eukaryota; phylum Parabasalia; order Tritrichomonadida; family Dientamoebidae; genus Histomonas; species Histomonas meleagridis. Next base: position 1,003,274 of record NW_027150805.1, read on the forward strand.
GCGAACCTATATAAAAGTTTTTGACATTAGTGTCAATTCCTTTTTGTTCAAGAAGTAATTTAACGATTTCCTTGTGGCCATTTTCAAATGCGATTTTAAGTGCTGTTCTAAATATTTTAAATAATTTCCAAATATTGTTTTGAATTTTTAAAATATTAAAATCAATATTAAGTAAAATAAATTAATATCTTCAGCATTAATATCAATTCCTTTTTGTTCAAGAAGTAATTTAACTATTTTTATTTTACCTTTTTCAGTTGCTAAAATGAGTGCTGTATTAAATAATTTAAATAATTTCCAAATATTATTTTGAAATATCAAATTATTAAAATAAATTTTGAATAAAACAAATAAATATCTTTAGCATTAATATCAATTCCTTCTTGTTCAAGAAGTAATTTAACTATTTCTGTATGACCATTTGAAGATGCAATTATAAATGCTGTCTTAAATAATCTAAGTAATTTCCAAATATTAATTTGGAATCTCAAATTATTAAAATAAATATAAAATAAAACACATAAATATCTTGAATATTTAAATCAATTTCTTTTTGTTCAAGAAGTAATTTAACTATTTCTGTATTACCATTTGAAGATGCATGCATAAGTGCAGTCCAAAATAATTCAAATAATTCTTAAATATTATTTTGAAACATCTAATTCTTATAATAAATATCAAGCTAATAAAATTAATATCTCTATCATTAATATCAATTCCTTTTTGTTCAAGAAACAATTTCACTATTTCTGTATTACTACTGAAAGATGCCATTATTAATGCTGTATAAAATAATTTATATAAATTCCAAATATTATTTTGAAATAGGAAATTATTAAAATAAATATCAAATAAAACAAATAAATATTTTTAGCATTAATATCAATTCCTTTTTGTTCAAGAAGTAATTTAACTATTTCTATATAACCTTTCCAAGATGCTTCTATAAGTGCTGTATTAAATAATTTAAATAATTTCCAAATATTATTTTGAAATATCAAATTATTAAAATAAATTCTAAATAAAACAAATAAATATTTTTAGCATTAATATCAATTCCTTCTTGCTCTAAAATATATTTAACATATTCAATATTTCCGGAATAAGCTAAAATATTTTCTGTAATTCGATGAGTTTCAAGAAAATATTTTGTAAGATATATATTTTCTATTGTTGCTGATGCATTAATAATTTCATCATCAATTTTCATTCCTTTTTCAAGTAAAAACATAAAAATTTCATAATTATAATATAAAATACATATCTTTCCTAAATATTCTAAAGAATCAATTTCTTCGTTTTTGTTTTCATAAAGATAATGAAAGATATCATTTTGATGGAATTCAATTGCTGTTTTATATGGTTTTTCAAATGTTGAATGATTTTGCTCACACAAATGAACAATTTCAATATTTCCACCTGCAATTGCATATTTACCTGTGCTACTTACATTTGCACCATTTATAAGTAAATATTTAAAACATTTAATTGATCCGAAAAACGCTGCATAATCAATTAATGTAACATTTTCTTGATTAACAAAATCACATCTTTCATAAAGTGATGGTTCAATTATTTGGTTAAAATCAAAATTTGTTTGTGATGATATTTCTTGAAGTTTTTCTATTTCATCATTTCGAATTATTTTAGCAATTAGATTTGGATTAACTCCTTCTCTAATTAATTTCTTATGAAGTTCAAAACCATTTTTTGAAAGTTCTACATAGTTTGTCTTGAATTTCTTCTTGAAATAACTATAGTCCAATTTCTTAAAATCTTTTTTTGACATATAATGTACAAAATATACATCATTTGTGTTTCGAACAATTGCTGGATTAAGCAAATTATTTACAACCAATTCTTCAAGAAGATAATGTGATTCTTGTTTGTGTTTGTTCATAAGAAAACGTGTAAATATATCAAAAATGAATGATTCATTGAATTTTTTGTTGTTTTTTTCTAATATTTCAATTTCTTTGAGAAAAATAATATAAATATCAAATTCATTCATTCTTGTGATGACAATTGTGTATATTATTTGCAATATAAATGTATTAAAAAATATTGGATAAGTATTATCAAATTTGTTAATGATTGATTTTGCAGATTGAACAATATTTCCTTTATTTACATCTAATATTATATCTTTAATATATAAAAGTATTCCCATTTTATCATGAAATTCTTGAACTGGATTTTTTCCTACAAAATTTGGTGGTTCCATGTATAATTTATGTATGTCTTGAAAACTTATCAATACTTAACTTTTTGCTTGAAATGAGCTAAAAATCTGTTAATTTAATTGAATTTCTTGATAAAGTTCGCACTTTTAGTGAAATTATACTCATTTTCTCGATAATGTGTTGACAAAAAAAATTAAAATCACTTATAGCTTGTCACTAAACCCACAAAACATTTGTTATGCTTGAGGAAAAGTGACATTCAGTAGTACCCTGTAATAGAAATATGTTCATTTTTTCGACGATGAAGAATTATCAATAAATTTGATCTTCCCATATGTTTTTTTGTTGAGTTCGATATATTAAATCTCTTTTTGCTGGTAAGCAAAAAATCATATATGGCATGCCTAGATGCCTTAAACCTTCCTTTTGATTCAATCCTTGAGCTCAAACGTCAATTTACATTTATTGTGTTTCTCACAAGATTATCCACGACATATTCCTAACGAAACAATTATAACGAATGGAATCTCTTGAGCCAAAACATGAATCACATTCGCCACAACTTCAACGCCATTCACATATCAAATCAACAGAAGTTCCATATAAATAATGTTTAAGAATAAATAAGTAACTGCTTATGTATATACTATTTCGTCATTTTTTCCTTTATCTTTTCCTTTCTTCTTATTATCCTTCTTATCCGGTATATCGTCTGGTACGTCTGGAGCTCCACATCATAGACGGCGTCATACCTGTGTATCTTCTTCTCATTATTTCTCTCTTCTTTTCTCTATTTACGATTAATCTTTCGCTTGTGTCATCGTGTATTGGTATCAATCTCAAGATCGCTCCTACGATTAGTTCAGTCAATGCGAATCCGACTGAGTACAGCCATTGTTTCCAACCCAATCCGATGCAACCGAAGACGTCACCACCGAATTCCACCAAAATGACCTGCACGACAACAATTAGCACGAACAAACCCCAGAAGTATGGGTTAGAGAAGAATCCTTCGAAGAATGATTGCGATTGATCAGTTACGCGTGAGTTCAATAAGTTAAACACTTGGCAAAAGACAAATGTGTTCCATAAGAATGTGCTTTGTGCTTTGTCATTCGATGTATCTAATTCGAAGAACTTCTCAGCACCAAATAGCACAAGTAAACATAAACCTGTTTGCCATAATGCATGGACAATGATGTTACGATACATTAAGCGTGATATTAATGCACCACTTTCTCCATAGGGTGGTCGATCTAATAATGATTCGATTGGACCTTTAGTAGCTAATGCTAAAGCTCCAATAGAGTCCATAATTAATGAAACCCATAAAAGTTGGATAGCTCTAAATGGTGACCCTTGTAATATACATGAGCCGACAAATGAGATAATTAATGCACAAACATTAACTGTTAATTGGAATTGTAAGAAACTTCGGACATTATCATAGATACATCGCCCCCATTTTAATGCAGAGACAATACTATTAAAGTTATCATCTAATATAACTATATCAGAGGCCATCTTAGCTAACTCTGTACCACATTGTCCCATAGCTAATCCAACATTAGCTTTACGTGACGCAGTAGAATCATTTGAGCCATCACCTGTAACAGCAACAACTTCACCACATTCCATTAATAATGATACTAATCGATACTTATCAAGTGGGGAAGAACGTGCTAATACTTGTAACTTAGGTAATCGATCAATTAATTGTACCTTTGACATTGACGAGAATTCTTTTCCAAGCATTGCATGTCCATCTTCTGTTAAGATACCACATTGTCTTGCAATAGATACAGCTGTGTTAATATTATCACCTGTAACCATACGAACTAAAACACCAGCTTGTTTACATTGTTCGATAGCATGTGGTACTTCTGGTCTTAATGGATCTCGAATACCACAAACACCTATAACAATTAAATTACATTCAACATTAGCTGGATCATTCCAATCATCATCGAATTCAGTGCCTTCTAATTCACCATATGTAATTAACATTGTACGTAATTGATCATCTGCAAATTCATTAACACGTTGAATGATATCTTCTGATGTAACTTCATCTAATTCCTTAATTTCATTTGATAAATTAATATAATGTGTACATTTCTTAATTAATATTTCTGGTGCACCTTTAGCATATACTCTATATCCATTATCATGTGGTACTACTGATGACATTCTCTTACGTGTAGAATTAAAGTCATGTAATACTGCTGTTGGATGTAATTCTCGAATTTCTTTATAGTCATAACCTGCTTCTGTAATCATTTGTAATAATGCACATTCGGTACTTTTGCCGACATATGAAGGTTTGGTATCTCCTGGCTTAACAGTCATGTAAGCATTAGTATTACATGCAATCGAATCAGCCATTAAATTCATGACTTCTTTCGGTATACCATTAGCTGGATTATCATCGAAGTCTTGGCCATCCATATAAAACTTAACAACAGTCATCTTGTTCTGTGTAAGTGTACCTGTTTTATCCGAACAAATTGTTGTTGCACCACCCATAGTTTCACATGCAGACATATTACGTACGAAGTTATTATCACGCATCATCTTCTTCATAGAAAATCCTAATGAAATAACTACAGCTAATGGTAAACCTTCTGGAACAGCTCCAATGAATATAGTAAATGATACCATTAAATTATCCATTAATGACGTAAGGAATTTACGTTCCCATTTCTTACCAACAATGTTTCGAATCCATAAGATCAACAATACAACAAATGTTAAAATAGCACCAACAAGTCCCATGTAAGTGATCTTAACTGCAACGTCATCAAGTTTCTTCTCTAATGGTGTCTTCTCACCAGCAGAACTAATCTCATTAAGTTTCAACATAGTAATTCCACTTTGTGAATTCTTTCCAACTGCACATACTAAGATCATGGCATCACCAGAGTCTACAGCTGTGCCCGAAAACACAACTGGATTTTGTTCATTAACACGAATTGGAACACTTTCACCAGTGGTTTGGGAATTATCAACATAGAAGGCATGTCCTGAGATATAGATACCATCAACTGGAATCGCATCTCCGTTTTTAAGGGATAATATATCTCCAACTAAAATTTCTGTTGATAAAATTTGTTTTTCTTCGCCGGATCGAATGACATTAACAAGAAATTCATTCTTTAGACGACTTACTCCTATAAATGCTTTCTGTTGCGTATAGTTAATTTGTGCTGTAACACAACTGACAATTAAAGAACATAAAAGAATGGCAACAGGATCAATAAAATGAACCCAACCTTGATCATAACTAAATATGGCTGTAAGTACAATTGAAATAAGGGAAATGATTACAAGAATTTTCAACATTAAATCTTTGAATGTATAAAGGAAAAATCCACACCATGAACGAGTGGGTGGATCTGGTATAATATTTACACCCCACTTTTCTTTCCTTTCTTTATACCCTGAAGCTTCTTCTGTAGCCGAAATTCCGTTGTGAAGATCTGTCTGAAATTCATTAACAAGACCTTCGATGCCACCAAACTCAGCTAACTCAGAAGCATTCCCACGCTCGAAGAAATCAGCGAGGTGGTCGATTGTAATGCTTTTCATGCAAATGTTTTCTTCACATGGTTAAACGATAGGATACTGAGGTTAAACAGAAAAAGTTCAAAAAAGAAATTTTCTGACACGAATTCAATTAACGTTACATTATTGAGAAAGCAAAGGAGTTTCAACAAAAAGATGTTTTTGAAATCAGGAATAAAAATATCTCAATAACTTAACATGATCATGAAACAAAAATCGATCACTAAAAGTGCAAAACAATTTTTCAAATAACACCAACACCAAATAATAATAACCGGTTAGTTTGGGCTTATTTCATGCAAGAACAACATTGAATAATTTATTATCATGACTTAACGAACGTTTGAACATGTAAAAGTGACGTCATTCTAAGACCGTTACTATTCAACTAAAGCCGTCGGTGACTTCACGTCACATTGTCAAATTTTTTTATTTACAACAGCAACGTTCATCTGCTTCTCAAAAATTGTTAAGGCCATTCAAATTTCAATAAATCCAACGTCATTTGTTGGGTGAAATTCACTCATGATTATATCTCATTTACAGATTCAAAGTTATTACTTTATTGAAGTTTTATTATTCTTCAAAAGTAAAGGTCTCTTTCACCATTTTTGATTCTCTCTATTCTCTTCTTCGTTTCTTCTCTTCTTTTGACGTCTTCTATTTTGTTTATTTCTTTTTCTATCAGCTTCCATCCGATCTTCTTTGTTTCCGGCTTTGCATAATCGATCAAATACTCTGCCAATGTTTGCAATGCGTTTGGATGGCAGTGCTTATGGATTTCACCAGTCTTTGCCCATTTCATGAATGCCTCACCAGTTCTACCTAATCTATAGCAAGCAGTGCACCAACTTGGTACATATCCATCTTCCATAAGGCTCCTAACAATTTCATCCATAGATCTATGATCGTAAATGTTAAATTGTCCCTTAGATCCATCGTCACCTTTGTCGTTATAAGAACCAACTTCGGTACTTGAAGCTGCGCTGATTTGCGAGATACCGATCTTCAAAAGTTGGTCGCGCATTTCCTTGTTTTCGCGTGTTGAGATGATCATTCCAGTGTATGGAACAGCGCAACGTGTTACTGCAATGATCTTCTTGAAGTCTTCGTCACTAACAACGTGCGGTGGATTCTCTGATAATGGTGTACCTGTAGCTGGACGAATACGTGGGAATGATATTGTGTGTGGACCAGTTCCATAAGTTTTATCCAAGTGTTGTGAGTGCTGAAGCATTGCGAGAACTTCAAATCGATGATCGTAGAGACCGAATAAAGCGCCAATTCCGACATCGTCAATACCACCGAGTTGTGCGCGATCCATACACGTGATACGATAATCGTAGTCACTCTTTGGTCCGAATGGATGATATTTCTTGAAGGATTCGCGATGATATGTTTCTTGGAAAACTGTATATGTTCCTACACAACCTAATGATTTAAGACGTCGCATGTCAGAGACAGAAAGCGTTGGGATTTCGACGTTAATACGACGGATTTCGCCCGATTTACCTGTCTTGGTTTCAGATGCAGCTTTGACAGCGCTAAGGAATTGATCAAATGTGTACTCTGGTGACTCGCCTGTAAGCATCAGAATGCGCTTGTGCCCCATTCGCTCAAGAAAACGAACTTCTTCTTTGACTTCTTCGTTTGTAAGTTTGCTACGTTCGATTGAAGTGTTGCTTCCACGATAACCACAATATGTACATGAGCAATTGCAATAGTTGGCAACATAAAGTGGGGCAAAGAGAACTATACGGTTTCCATATATGTGATTCTTAATGTCGAAGGCTGTTTGATATAACTCATCAAGAGCAACGTGGTTGTCCGATGAGATGTTAAGAAGTGTTGCAGCTTCAGGAATAGTAAGCCCAAGCATGAACTCTTTATTTGATGCAGGTACATCTTTAAGTGTGGCACAATCCTTGGCTTTGGCAAGGATTTCACGAACGTAGCCAATATCCTTGGCACGGTCATTAGTTTCCACAATAGCTTTCATGATTTCATCTTCACGGATAATCGTGCTGGGATCTGGAAGTTTATGAGGTTCTTTCTCAGGTGACCACTTTGTCCCGGTTATGCATTGCTTAGAGATGTTACGCACAAGTGATGCTCTCAGTGATGAAACGCTGCTAAGCATTCAAATGAATGGCCTAAAATTTGAGAGCGATAAGTCACATCACATCACTTTCCGGCGCATTCAATTTGTGAAACAGTTAGAAATGAATGGTTTATAGATGATTATCTACGGTTTGCCGCGGAAGTACGATAACACAAATCATTTGAATTAATAATTTTATTGTCATTACTCAAAAAACATTTACAAATACTTTAGTTAAAGCCCTTTATAACGTTTAAAAGCTGTAAATACAATGCAAATGTTCAGTTACGAAAACAATAATTATCGCAAAGTAAACTATTCAAAAATTCGAGTGCGTCACTTTTAATCGCTGATTTAACAAAATAATACAATTCAGTTTTAGTCTTCAATTTTTGCATCATCAACAGATTCGGACGAACTAAAGTTCTTTCTATTCTTCTTAAAAACAGCGAAATACAAAACTGATCCAACGCCAACAGCGACGACAACAATCACTGCAATAACAATTCCTGCAATTGCACCGTCAGAGAGTGAAGATCCTTCTTTGCCATCATCTACGCCGCTATTAGTTCCTTCACTGTTTACATCACTTGCAACGTCACTTTTCACCTCACTTGCAACGTCACTTTTCACTTCACTTCCCTCTGGGTGAGATTCATCTTCATCTCCTTCGATAACACTTTTATCAACTTCTGAAGTGTGTTGACTTTGTTCAGGCTCTGGTTGAGCTGTAGGTGTAGTAGGTGGCTGTGGTATTGGGTTAACAGTGATTTCTTCATCTTCCACTGGTGCTGACTCAGGTATATTTGAGTCTATTGTTGTATCTTTAGATGTCACATAAATAGTTGTTTTATCTTTAGATGCAATTAATTTATAGTTACCTGAATTAGTTGTTTGCATTGATGACATTATCGTTTCGATGTTTTCTGCGCTTAATCCGGTAATGATTGCATGTGTTTCACCTTCATCATCACTTGTTAAAGTAGCGCTATCTATATTCAAGTCATATGTGAATGACTTTGGCACAAAAGTTCCATCGATAATTTTAATTAGTGGCCAATATACATTACGCGTAATTTTTACATCTGTTGTTGATTGTACATCGCAATTATTTAATGTAACATTTGAACCAGTCAAAGTTAAAGTCTTTGTAATTATCAATCCATTCATTGTATTTTCTACTTCATCAATAGTTACATCTAAACCTTTCGTATTAACTGCGTCAAGTGTTGATTCTGTATATATATTAATTTTATTATAAGAGCATGAAAAATTGGAATCTGATGAAATATCACATGTCGAAGTAGTGACATCTATACCAGCGATTTTGAAACTATCGAATACTCCCAAACCTAAAGATTTATGAGGAATTGGAATTATTTTAACTTTTGTTACATTAAAGAACGACGCCAATGAATAATATAAATAATTACATTCGAGTGTAATTTCCTTATAATTGTTAAATAATATGGGATTTCTATCATATGTATCCTCATCGTCATATAAGAACTTAATAGGTATAGTTTCCGTTCCTTCTTCTGGTTCAATTATAGTTAATTTGATTGTGGATGAAAGTCCATCGTCCATATAAAATGAATATGATGATGATGTACCTTTAGTTCTTAAGATTGGATTTGGCGCAGTTTGGATTTTTTGCGATGTCATAATAAATGTACCGGATGTATAATCTGATTCAGTGAACACTTTATATGAATTCGAGTTTTGGAATTTCGAAAATGCTGTTTCATCCCCTTTAAGACCCGGCGAAGGTATTATAATTTTTGAACTATCATAATTAAAATGACCGAAGTAAACAGACTGGAATTTATATGTAGTTAAACTATTGCTATGTATATTATCAGTTATAAAAAATGTCGGATTCCAATATGTATATGTGGATGGAATAGTTTCAACACCTTCGACTTTAAGTGATTTAAACTTAAAGTTGATTGATAATGAATAATAAAATATCGTTGCTCCTGTTGTATATATTTCACAATCATATGAACCTGATGGGAAATATTCGGCTTTAATATAATTCTTTTCATCATTTGAAGTTGAAACATAAACTTTAAGTTTATCTTTCTTTAATGTGTATTCCTTTAAATCCGAAAGATATGATAATGTAATAAATTCTTTTTCCATATTATAAGGTGTCGTAGCACCATTTACAACAAATATTGCTGTTTGAATAATTGGTACACATGTAACTTTTAATTGATCTTCATTAAAGATGGTATTAAAATAATATTTATAATCTCCATTTTTGATATATTTATGTGTAAATGTGGAACTAATTATTGGACCTTGATAAACAATGCCTCGAACTTGTATTGGTTCGGATGTTACTTTAAGGACATTAATAGTTAATGACTTCGGTTGAATATTAGTTAATAATTTACCCGAGTTAAATTGATATGGATTTTCGTCATTATTTGTTACTTCGATTGTAATATTAGAATTTTCTGGATGAAAGAAATCAACTGTAGTACCAACGCCAATTATAATATTACCTGTGATAGTATTCCCTTGTAAAATAATATTGTTTGTATAATCAAGACGAAGTTCTGATGTTAATGTAATTGGTTCTGCAATCTTAACATAAGCTCTAGTGTTTTCATTAGTTGTCTTGTAATTGATAAATTCAGTCGCTGAATATTTGGTTCCTGTACATTTACTTGAGTCTGTTTGATATATACAAATTTCTTCTTGTTGTTCAAGATCAAATAATTCAAATGAATAATCAAATAAAACTTTCCGATCATTTCGAATTACATAAACTTGAACATTAATCGTATGTCCAACTACACATTTATCAATTGATTTTTGTGTAAGTTGTATTGTAAGTATTCCAGGTAATCCATAATTACCTTTGTTAATATTCAAACTAACATAATCTAAAAGAGAATTATCATCTCGTGTAATATGTACTATAATTTGATCAACAGTCGTTGTTTCTTCATTAAAGATTGGATGATAAATCGACCATGACTCAGGTATTTCATTAACTGGAAATGGCCCTGCTGAAGGCCATGACGTGAAGTTATTTTCGTCGTATGGTGTCATACTAATTGTTTGATCATCTGACTTTCGATATTGTAATATTGTAATTGGTGGATATGATAATACATATGAACCTTTATCGACTTTAGTCGTAGGATAAAAACCAATTCCAACTTCTTTAAGATATGGATAAAATAACCAGCGTCTATGACTTAAGATACCTAAGTTATTATCACCTTGATCAGATATAAAGTTACGGATTCCTTCAAAACTGGACTCAAAGCCCATAGTTATTAAACTATTTGCTGCAACATATTTAAGTTTATCTTCTTCACCTCCACATGGAAATGTGACTATGGTATGTGCTATACTTCCATGTCGTGACATCGTACGAGCTGTTTCATCACATAACGAATTCATCGTTGCATCGTTTTGGATATCTGTGGATAAGCCAACAAGTTGTCGATAGAAATTGACGGCCCCAATTGCATTTGTAATGTCTTCTTCTAAATGTGTATATATGGCACATTCTTCAACACTGGTGGTACCATCGTAATTGGTGACATCGGAGGTCAGTTTGTTCGTCATAGAATCGGTATAAAGTTTTTTGATATCAGAAATTGAGCGACTTTGTAATCTGGGTACTCGAATGGTTTCTTGAACAGCTGGTGCAGTAGGCGCTGGTGTTGGCGTGGATGATGGAACTGGATATGGAGTCGGAATTTCTTCTTGGATTGTCTGAAGAAAATCAACTCGAGCTTGAACTCGCTTGGCAAGGTCTTCGGTACCTTCAATGGTGCTACTGGCGCCTTTGCTTTGCATGTAAATGGTTGCAGAGGGAATTGATGGACCCCAACGTGAACATTCTTCTGGATATTGTGAACAATCAAGTCGGCCAAAACCATAATCAACTGTATCTGGGAATAGTTCTTCACTAGAAACACGAAGCCATTCTGCTATGAAATTATTATCTTCTTCACATGTGGAATCATAAGTGATAAAAATTGGATATTCGTGGTTCATATAAAATGAATCTGTTGATGAAGGAATGAGTTGTTCCATAGGTGCTGTATCTAATGGATAATAGCCTAAATTTTCTTTAATTCGTTGACCAAATGCTGAAGCTGATTGTGAAAATTCTGCAGCATTTCCTTCATGAATAAGTTTTTCTCCCGTAGCAGAGAATAAAATATGTGATGGTGATCCTTTAATTTCATATTGTGAGCAAACTTCTGCATTCGCTATACACATAATACTGATAAATTGAACATAAGGATAAATTGTGGCAGCTTCTTCCCAATTATCTTGTGAAGTTTTTGCATAAATGCAACCTTCATTTTGGAATCGAAAATAAACAGGTCTGCCTTTTCCGATATAATTAGAATAATTATCCTTCGTTACTGTCAATAGCGTTGATGCAGGCGTGCATTGTTCTCTTTGATAAGCAGTGCAAATCAACAGAAAGAGCATTTTTGAAGTGAACGTTATGCATTCAATTATTTGTTTTCTGAGAAAAATTTGTGATAAATATTTATTTTTTATAAAAAGCTGTTCTAAAAGTAAATAAACTTTCGAATTCTTCGATGATTGCATACAAATATTTGATAACAAGTTTTGACAGAGGTTCCGGAACCGACCATTATTTCGATCAATTCGTTTTGAAAATTTGAATCGAAAAAACTTTTTCATATAAAATTATATTACATTATTGAATTTGCGTTCATTTTACGGTTTTTCGACGCTGGAACAACGAACAGCGTTAAAGATCAGATGAGAAAAAGTAACTTTTTGTGAGCTTTGTTTTATAAGCATTCATCTGAGATTCTAGATCTATGCTCCCAAGTGAAACTTGGCTAAATATTATTTGTGAAACATATATAGATTTAAAACTTAATTTAACGATAAAATATTTTATCTTCATATTCATTCTGTGCAATGGTATATAAATTTAGTTTCTATAATAATACTTGATGCGCATATTTTTACGAAATTATATTCAACAAATGGAACAAAAAAACATCATTTTCATAAAAATTGGTATCATTTCCTTTATGTTTAATAAGTACTTGAAAAATTGTAGTATAGCCTTCTCTTGATGTTTCAAATATTTGAAATAATTTTCATATAATCTTTTAAAAAAATAATATTAGAATCCGAATCAAATAAAGAGGTTTGGCCTTGTGTTAATTGATCAATTTTCGATACTAGTCTTTTTTTATCGATTTGTTATAGATTCCCAACAAAAATTCAAATGCTATCCATAAATCACCTTAGGGCTTAAGCGTCATGCATCCTATACAAACGATGTGAACCATTATTTTTCATCCATCTATCAAGCATTCGTAGATGTTAGATGACCAGAAATCACATAAAAAATTAATTTATCAGAAATAGGAAAATATCATTTTGGTGTTTAGTGTTTACCATTTTAATATGAATTATTAAAACCTAATATTATACTATGTTACTTTTCTTATTTATTTGATTAAATCATTTAATTTCTTCGTACATTGAATCATCAATTTCATCCAATGGGCGAATTCTTGGTTCGTTAGTTGGCATCTTGCAGTTCATCTTTGTGTATAAGAAGATGGCCAATACAGCTACAATCACAAACACAATAATAACTGCTGCGATTACTCCAGCATTGCTTTTTTGTGGTTCTTGGCTTGTTTCCGAGGAAGAGCTTTCCTGTGTTGTTGTTTCACCTGTGACTTCACTGGTGACTTCACTTGTTACTTGTGAACTTGCTTCTTCTGCTGATGAGCTTACGACTGGTGCAGGTTCATCGTGAAGACATTCTTCATATGTTCCAACAATAACTTCAACTCCAGCGAAGGTTTGGGCGTCATAACTGTTAGTAACATATACATTTTCAACGTTTGTGCTGTAGAATATGTTATCACTATCAGTTGGATCAATATTTCCTGTAAAGTATACGCAGTATAACTCAGTGCAACTAGCAAAGGCTGATGCACCAATGGAAGTAACGCCTTTACCAATGCGTATGGTGGTGAGTGAGTAACATGATTGGAATGCAGATGTATCAATTGTTTGAACTGAATCTTTTACCTCAAAAGTCTCTAATGAAGTACACTGTGAGAATGAGGAATGACCAATAAAAGTTACATCGTTACCATATGTGATTGTTTCAAGTGATCCGCATTGGAAGAATAAATAATCTGAAATAGATGTAATACCAGTACCAATTTCAACAGTGTTAAGGCTATCACAACCACAGAAGGTGTAAGTTCCAATGGATTCGATGGTGCTTGGAATTACAACTGATGTAATACCAATGCATTTTTGGAAAACGTTCGAACCAATTTTACGAACAGAGTTGGAAAAGGAAATTGTCTTGAGACGTGCGCAGTTGCAAAAAGCATAATTGCCAATTGAAGTGACATTATTTCCAAAAGAGATTGAATCTAATGATTGACATTCTTCAAATGCACGTTCGCCAATTATCTCGAGTGCTTCTGGTAATTCAATGTGATTTAATTGATTACAATTATAAAAAGCATAATCATTTATGGTTGTAATTTTTGCACCGAATTCAAAAGTTTTTAATCCTGTGCAACCAAAGAAAAGCCGGCTTTGAATGGTGTCAATGGTATCTGGAAGTGTTACTTCTTCTAACAAAAGACATTTTTGGAATGCATTAGTACCAATTAAAGCTACACCATCTTCAATAAAAACAGTTTTTAGTTTGCTGAACTCACTGAATGCATTTGATGAAATTTGCAAAACGCCATCTGATATTTGTAAATCTTCAATTGTATCCTTGAAATCTTTAACATCATCTGGTAAAATAGTATCCTCATTTATTACCATCAGCGAGGTGCCTGTTAATATATAATCACAAAAGCAGCGCCCGATGAAGAAAAGAAGCATTTAAAACTTTTTTAATAAAATAGAAACGATAACACACAAAAACGACGGTTATCAACTGACGTTCTTTGTACGACACAAAAATTTGTGTGAAAAGTGATCATCATCAATTTTGATAATTTTTATTTATGTCAATTATTTGACTAAAAATATGATATGCCGAAACCGTTATTGTTTCGATGGATATCGATCTTCTCCCAGACCCACGTGATTATGAAATATATTTTGCTCAAAGTCTTTCTAAGTCATCCGCAAAAGATGTGGAAGAAATTAGTCAAATTTCAGGTGCATTTGACAGAATTGCTGTATCTGTCGAATTAAATAACTTCGACCCAACAGAATTTATACCACTTTATCCTCAATGGTATCATATATTAACAAGGTTTTCTTTGTTGTTTTATGGACTTGGGTCTAAAATAGAATTAATGCATCATTTTGCAACAAATTTCCTTAATAAGTTTGGATTTGTTGTTGAAATTGATGGGTTCAGTGATCAGCCAAGGCTTTTACAATCAGCATTAAATTCTTTATGCGATTTTGCTCAAATTGGTTCTCATTCATTTAATGATCTTGAAGAATTTTTAAGAACAAACAACACCACTGCAACACTCATTATACATTCACTTGATTCATCAATTCTTTCTGAAGTTTCAGATCCAAAATCATTTTTACCTGATGCAGCAAACTCGGAATACTTCCATATTATTGCAACAATCGACAGAGTTCCTCTTCTCTCTTTATCTCTAATGTCAGACCTCAGATTTTATCCTATACAGGTTAAAACAGAGCGTCCTTATGTACAAGAAATCGGATTTTCCAAGTCACAAAAAACCGCCGCATCAAATGATTCAATTGAACGATACGTCGGTGTTCTTAAAACGCTTACGAATGTTGCAAATGGTATTTTCAAAGTTTTATTAAAGCATCAAATAAAAACAGGAGAAGGATTAACGCAGAATGAATGGTGCGAAAAAGCAACATCAGAACTTTGTGTAAAACTTCACACTGCATTCAAGATGCAAATTAACGAGTTTTTGGATCACAGACTTATCACTGATAAAAAAGGAAGTGAGTTCTTCACTATACCATTAAATAATGTTCAACTTCAAAATTTGTTATCAAAATTAGAAGAAGAATCATCTTAAAAATCTCATTTGTTAAATAAAGAATATTTAATTAATAATTTTTTTTCTTCATAAATTATTTAAACACATTTTATTTGCAAAGAGGAAATAAAAAACATTTTACTTCTCTTTCAAAAGCGCTTTTTAATATTTGAATCAAAATTCGGCCAGTAAAAAATGGGGTGTCCCAATTTCCAAAATGCAAAAATATGGGTTTTATACACCAAAAAGACATCCAAATTTTATCATATCTGATTTAATAGCATCTGCTCAATATTTTAATATTCCTTTGGAATTTGAAAATCCTGATTTCCAAATAGGGAAAAATCCTGAACGCAATTTTATTACATGCTTTTTACCATCAGATGAAGATGCAAGAAAAATTGCTCAGAGATCAACAGTCGTCGAACATGTTTCTAGGCTTATGGCTGAGGCTGAAACTCTTGATGAATTATTAGAAATGGCATCAAATGTAAATCATGATATTAACAAAGGCACATTTTCATTCCGTGTAATTACTCATGGTAGAAAGATAACAAATGAAATGAGAAGAGACTATATAACAAAAGCAGCCAAATCTTTAAAAATAACATCAAAAGCAAATCTCAAAAACCCGGACACAACTATTCTCTTAATTCTTGACTTTGAAGAATGCGGCGAACTCAACCCTATACGTCTCTACCTCTCACTTTTTATAAGTGATGGTAATTCCAAGTTTCCAGATAAATTTACACTTAAAACCCGTAAATTTATCAACAAAACATCAATGGAATCTGCTGTGGCTTTATATTCTGCATCGCAAGGCTTATGCGGTCCAGGAACATTTGCATTTGACCCTTTCTGTGGATCAGGTTCTCTTTTAGTTGCATGCGCATCTTTAGGTTCATATGTTTTAGGTGCTGACTTTGACATGCCTTCAATGTCACAGTCATCCACTTCTTCTGTCTATGCTAACTTCCAACAGTACGGATTAACTGAGCGATTCCTTGGCATCGCAAAGTGCGACTTTTTGAGCGGAGTTTACGGCTTCGAGGGGCGCCCTGTTTTGGATGCGATTGTAACTGATCCACCATATGGGATTAGAGAGAAATGTATTGCTGATGGAACGTCACCACTTTTACCTCTTTTGTTAAAATTGTATGAATTTGCAGCAAAGGCATTGAAAGTTGGAGGAAGATTAGTTTTTTGGTTACCATGTGCATATAATTTAGATACAGAAAAAGACTTACCAAAGCATCCTGCGTTAAAACTGATATCAAATTGTCAACAATCGTTAATGAGTAGATATTGTCGACATTTATTGACTTATCAAAAGATTGCTGAAATTGATGCAAAAGTAGAATTTAATGCTTATAATGCGTCGTTCTTACATGTGAGGGATCTTGTTTTCCAAAAGGCAGAAGGAAACAGAGGCAATAACAGAAAAGAGAAAAGAAAGTTTGCAAGGGAACTTAAAAAGAAGCTAAGTGAAAGGAAAGATTAATAACAAATACTAAATTATTAGTAAAAATATTTCTTTGTTAAATTTTTTTCATTGCTTTTCTTCATGAAGCAGCAAATCCAATTCATTTTAAATGTAATTTTTTGCATTTGTGATGATTTCAAAATTGAATAAATAGCACGTTTATTTCACACTAAACAAAAATACCCTTTCTATCGGAATTTGACGCCGATAATATCGTAAACGTTTTTCAAAGAGGATCCTATAGCATAAATGCAAAATCCTTCTGTGATTTTGCTTGACCTTGAAAGTTCTGGAATTTGTATGATTGTTACTCCATTCAAAAGTTCAGCTACTTATATTGTATGGCTAGATCAAATTTATGGAACACCAATTAATTATGGATATCCTGAATATGATACATTTACTGATAAAGAGTCTGCTATGGATTGGGTTTCATCTCAATTTAAAATCAAAAGACAAGATGATGCCTTATATTTAATTGGAATTGTGCTTTTTGGAGCAGAATGCATAATTTCATTAGTAACTCAAGTAAAAGAAGTTGGGGTTATTTTAGGGGAACATCCAGTTTACCAAATTACAAAAGTTCAACATTATAAATATCATCTATTTTACAGAAAAACCCAAAGAGATCTAATGCTTCAAGAAGACATTTCTAACTTTGTTTCATTTCCTATTCAAGACAATCATTTTTTCTGTCCAACATTTGATATCACTGGAATTTTTGGTCAACCCTCAGATATTTCCATGGTTTGGAACCGAAATCATTCAAAGGGATTTGCACTTCGTAACATACCTGCGTGTATTCAATTACTTCAAGGGAGTTTTGATTCTTTTGAACTTAATTCCGATCAACATTTATTTATCATAACAAAACGTAGATGTTCATTTGCAGCAAATTTGTCTGGTATCCAAGATGAAGGTTCTATTGGAAATGAATCTGAAGTTGATATAATTTTAGAAACAAAGCATAACGGTCACTTCAAAACGGTTTCTCATTCAATTTTGCGTTCAACGACGCCGATAACAACGCACGAAGAAAAAAGTGTCGTATTTTTTAAACGTATCACAGACAAATTCAATGTTTCCAATGTTTTACTTATCGATTTAAGTCATGTAGATGAACATCATCCTGAATCTAAAATATCTAAGTCATTAGAAAAACTAATTCATTATGTTTCACAAGGCTTTAATGTTGATTTACAAATGTTTGATTGGGATCAATTTTTTTCAAAAGATATTAAAATGGCTTTTGAAGTCTTCAAGAATTCGATTGACACAGAATTAGAAAATTTTGGGTTTACTGACATAATATGGAAAGAAAATGGAACAAAAACAATTCTTAATCATCAACGAGGCGTTTTTCTCTTTTCATGTCCAACTGGAATCGATCGAAGCAACTCCGCTTCTTTTTATTTCACCATTATTTGTGTTTTAAAGATGTTTTCAAATCTGAATATTAAATTAGCAGAAACAAAAAGCTTAAATACTTTTATTGGAAACTCTTTTCTGATTAGTAGTAATATAATTTCAAACTGTTGCTTTGGTACACCATCAATTCAAATGAATGATATTCGACGATTTTTTTCAAAGTCATTAATATCTCAAAATGATATTATTAACATAATCAATCAACGAAATGATTCTTTTCTTATGGGAAAAATTCGGCGGATAATGAAATTATTTTGTAACTTTACAAATGATCATTTAAAAGAAAATGTATCAAATTGTATTTCATTGTTTCCTTATGCTTTTGTTATCGATCCACCACATTTCGATCGAACAATTTTTAGTTTTAGAGAAACTTCATCACTGTTGAACGTTAACGTCGATGAAGTCACATTATGCATGTCAAAACCGTCGCACATAACCGAAATCATATTTAAACGGTTTCAGTTTGAATCCAAAAATTCGTATCCTTCATCAGTCTCTATTTATGGAGGCATGTATTTAAACCGAATGTTTCCGATTGCAGAAGACTTATCATTACCACAGACGAATGATTCATCTGAAATAATCAAATACACGATATTAAAACCTAAGACATATATATATAATCCTGAAATTAACTTAAATGATTATGAACCCATTCGATATTTACGCTTTTATTTTAAGTCTAGATCTGAAATAGTATCAATCCAAAACATATTTGTATATGGAATTCCAGCTAAACCTGAAAAACTTGTCTTACCAAAACAATTCCATATTAAAGAAAACGCAAATATTACATTTAATGAAGAACTCGATTTTGAAAACATAATGAATTGGGAAGAAAAGAGATTATCATTACTAATGCCAATTAAGAAATTCTATGACATAATGATCAATCGATCATTAAATCCTTATCAAGCGTCAGTTAGTTATTTATGTGAATTTAATTATCCGCCATTAACTAATCGACAAAAATGTTTTAATTGCGAGAAATTGAATGCGACTTTTAGATGTTCAATGTGTGGACATACGTATTGTACCAAATGTAGTAATCCAAACGAAATTAAAGAGATATTTAATGAGTCGATTATCCAAGCGACGTTTTGTGATCGATGTTCTATCAATCGGAAAGTGATACAAAAACAAGAAAATTCATTCGATAACTTAAAAAAGAGAATGACTATGAAGTTATATCCTTTCATAGGGAAATCAAGTTCAATTTTAGGATCAAATTCAAACTATAAATTCCTTTATGAGCCGCCAATTGGTAAAGACAATGTTTTAGCAGAAGTAATTTTGGACCCAAAAAATGAAATAGAATGGAATCCATTCGAAACATTAATCCCTTTATCAATCGCTATTAACCAAAAATCAGAAATTAATTTCATTTCGATTAGAACAAAATCCCAAATATTTATCGAAATTGATGATGTTAAACCTTCTTTTTTAAGGTTTTATCCTCCTTATTCAACTTTACCAATTAAATTCGTGGGTGAAATTATGAACTTAAGAATATTCGGTGATAATATTTCAATTACAAATTTGGCTTTAATAGGAAATCCAATTAAAATCGAAATGCCAAAGTTTTCACCTTTCATAAAGAAAAACGAATTCGGTATAAAGTATTTAAATTGCGGCACTTTTTATACCGCTGAAATGCATAAGTTAACGGCTACTTATAATTCAGAAGCAAAAACTATCGGCCTGAATTTCAATAAGATCGATGAGTTTGATGCGTTCGAATTCGAATTCTCTAATTCAGGACAAAAATCAAATATATATTATAAGGTAACTTCTTGTGATGCACCAACAAATTTGTTCTTTGATGATGGTTGGTATATTTCTTCATTTACAGTTTGGTTTATGGGCGCATCTTCAAATTTTGAATGCCCCTATATAAGGCCAATTGTTATGGAAGAACTGTCAGATGAAGAAAAGGTTCAGGCGTTGTCGCCAAAAAAATCATTTTAATGTAAAATAGTTATTATTATTATTATTAAATTTATTGATATTTTGTTTTATCTTTAAAACCAAAAAAAACTTTAATGAAAAATGTGTGCGTTAATCACAGTTGACCTTCTTCTTCGAAAAATTTCTTATATTTTTCGGTAAGTTGAGCTTGAACATCTGGATCAAGATTTGGTGACTTAAGCCACTTAGCTGGAATGGTGCGAGGAATGATATGCATATGGACATGTGGAACAGTTTGACCTGCAATTGGACCATTTTGAATAGTTATAGATAATTCAGGAACACCTAAATGTTTCTTCATAATATGACCTGAAATGTTTGCAAGGTTTGTTAAATCTATCTTTTCTTCTTGTGTCAATTCTTCAAAAAATTGTACTGAACGAAGTGGCGAAACCAAAATATGACCATCAATAGCTGGTCTTAAATCCGTAAAAACATAAGAAAGCTTTGTTTTTTTGATGATATGATTTTCTGGAATAGTAAATGGACCAAATTTCTCACTCATTTATGATGTCACTTTTTATATAATAAACGTTCTCCCACTTTATCATGGCCGTTTATTTGTCATTTCCAATGTCAGAAGAAAATTCACAACAGGAAGTGTCAGTAGATGAAGATGACCCTACTAAAAAAGATCCAAAAATAAAAGAACTTTATGAGGAATACTTATCGTTACGTGATAACACTCTTTTAGAAATTGGTGAAACAATAAAGTCATCAAAACAAAACATTTTCCAAATATACAAGCAATTATACAAAAATGCATCAAGGGTTATGGACTTAAATTATTATTTTTACCAACATCGAACTTCAAAAAATGTTCAACTAACTTTTGCTGAACTTGAAACTGATCCAAAAAGCAAAGTTTTTCTTAGCAAAATTTTCCACATTAGAACTTATTATACTGCATTATTTAAGAATCCACAACAATTTGCAATGATAATCTTTAGATTAATATCAAAACAATCATCAAGAATTACATATCTTGCATTTCATGCATTCCCTATTATCTATAATTATTTTATTGACACTCAATCTTGTGAACTTGCTTATGAGTTTTTAAAGAAATTATTTGAACTCTCTAAATATGATCAAAAAGTCACTATTCCATTTTCTTCTGCTTTCTTTGCTGGTGCCTATCATTTTCATGATCTTCTTTGGAGCTCATTACTTGATCAATCACTTTCCAAACGTCAATCTACAACTCTTAATATGCTTTGTCAATCCATTAAAATCGCGTCATCCACTCTCAAAGTTCATATTCTATTATTATCTGAACTTATTTCACATAATCCCAAAATCGGATATCGATTTTTAATTAATCAAATTCTTCAATCCTCACTTTTGACCCATCAATTCTTATTCTCTGGGACCGACATAGTGACTGACATCCAAAAGATATTCAAAAACATTAATTTTGACAAAGGCGAATCAGATGAAGTTTTATCTATGATTCGAAAATCTTTTGATACACCCGAATTTTTATTAAGTAAAACGGTTCCTATTACCCAAGTCTCGTTTAATGACGGGCTACCGATATGGATACCCACTTCATTAATTGCGATGTTGTTAAGTGAAACGAAAGAAGAAGATAAACTTGGGACAACATTAATAAAAGATATACCATTGTTTGAGGCCAACAACATCATGATTTCCATCCCAATATATTTTGGTAAAGTTGCTAATAATGATACAATACCTGCACCTGAAAATTTGCACTTTAACAGTATCTGGTGTCATATGAAAGAAGTCGCTGATTCTTCTTCTGTTGATCCATTTACTTTGTTATATTACATCAATCCGAATGCGAAGAAAACGCAAATTTCGGCTTCGAAAGAATTCACTTATTTTGCATTAAATAGAGAAATATTGATCTTGAAACATAAGAAAAACCAATTGGAAGAAGTCATTAAGCTATCTAATATCGAACAATCAATGAATGACTTCGTCCAAATCACAGACTCCATTTTGTTTCAGAACGTTTATTATTCAATACATTATCCGTTAGCTCGTGTATTGAAAATTGACAAGTCCATTCAACCTTCAATAGTTTACGCATCGTACCAACGATCAATTGAAATTTCAAACAAGTTAAAACTTCCAAAGGACTTATTTGAAGTACCAATATTATATGCTATTATGGATAATACACCACAATATACACCCTCGATTAAGAAGTTGGTTAATCTGTACAAAAAGATTTCTTGGAATTTCTTAAATAATCATAATTTGCCAAACATAATTCAAGTCATAGCAAATGAAATTCATCACTTGCAAACAATTTTAAAGAATTCTATGAGATCACAAACAGGTCAAAAGATGCAATTGTTAAATATGGTCGTAAAAGAAATCATCACAACTGACGAACTATTGAACTCAAATGGATTTAAGACAACGCCTGATCAGTTGTTCTCTCTCGCAATATTGTTCGAAGATAGCGGAGAAATTTTGTCCGGAATCGTCAGCTTGATGCAAATTTCAAACAGTTTGCAAAGAGTCGACGTGCAGCCGCTGTTTAAAAATATACAAAAGTCGTTTTCGTGGTTCTTAAAGTTGTTGATTCAGGATAATGAATTCGTACAAAACCTTTCACAAATGGCTTCAAGAGAATTTGGTCAATAAAATATTTATTATATCTATTTTTAGTATTTTTACGAGTTTTAAATGAATAAAATATAAAATATATAAATTTGTAATTTCATTAAATATGTTAATGATTTATATATTTATGTTCTTCATTAAAAAAAATCTATGTTAGTCAAAACATATTATTTATTTTTTTATATTCATTATATGTTCAAAATTTAATCGTAATATACATAGCTATCAAAAGTGTTTTCGAATTTAATAACAGACTGATTCTTACATGTCATTTTAGTAATTTTTATTTTCAGAACTTGAGATAAAAAATTAATTTTTTATTTTTGAATAAACTTAGTAATTCTTACTGCAATCAATATAGCTCATATACCTCAATTTAAGCACATATTTGCATGTGAGAAATAATTATTTTTTGATATCAAGAACTTTTTGTAAAGTATTGAAAAATATTTTGAATGCTTAATTGGCAGATAATCATATACGATTAATATCAATTCAAATAGTAATTTCAATTGGGAACTTTGAAGGGTTTCAAGTCACTTCATTGGTAAAAAAGTGCTATAATGTAAACTTATCAAAAAAATTTGTGATGTGAAAATGTTTGTGAATAATTTTTTCATGGAAGCAAGATCAAATGAACAAACTGGTGCAAAACTTATGGAACTCTTAAAGATTCTACATGATGCTGTATGGAATTTAAATGAAGAAAATATTGAAGAATCAATTCAAAAAACAAAGGATTTATTTGATAATACTTTACCCATATCCTTTGGTTATACTCTTTGTAATCTCGTTTACTCAGCATATTATTCACAAAGAAAACCTATTAATGCATATCTTCAATATTTAAAATCACTCTTTGAAAATACAGATGAAGCCGAGAAAATGAATTATGGAATTTTTGAAATTTTCTGTAACCTTCTTATTCTTCAAGGGAATAAAGAATCTGATTATATTATTAAAGAAATGTTTGAGCAAAACTTGATCAATCGAGATATTCTACAACTTCCAAAATTACGACGAAATTTTTATTTTGTGCAATTTCATACTGAATCCGAAATTAATCACTTATTAAATTTCTATTATTGGAACGAATTCCTTGATAAAATGGCAGAACTCCGAAATAATGAATGGGAACTTCATAAGAAATACATTGAAGAAGGAGTTAATCCTAATGAAATTTTAAAAATAATTCGAAATGACGAAATAGAAAAACTTCAAGAAATTTCTTCTCAAGAAGGATTTGATTTTAATCAAAGAATTAAGCCATCAATATATGAAAGGTGTTCATTTATTAATCAAGAAAATGTTACATTAATTGATTATGCAGCATTTTTTGGATCTATTAAATGTTTTAAATATTTACTTATGAATAATGCAAAATTAGAAAATACAGGTAAATATGCAATTGCAGGTGGAAATGAAGAAATTATTCATTTATGTGAACAAAATCATTCATCATTTGAATATGCATATGAAACAGCAATTCAATTCCATCGAAATGATGTCTTTAAATATCTTTATGAAAATAAAATTATTGAAATCAAAAACTTAGAAAAATTAGGAGAGAAATGTATTTCATTTAATAATTATGAAATTTTAACATTTTTACAAGAAAATAAAATGGAAATTAATGATTCCATATTTAATGAAATTGCAGAAACAGGAAATATATATTTAATGAAGTATTTCCAGGAAGAAAATAAAATGCCTAATGATATTTTGGTTCATTCAGCAAAATCAGGAAATATCGAATTAGTTAAATATATTCTTGAGCAATATGGAGTAAATGTTAATGCACAAAGTATTATTTAATTTTACATCAAATTTCTTTTGATTTTTTGATATTTATAATTAATGTTTAAAGTTTTTTTATAAAATATTCTTCTGCACTTATAAATGCATCTTGTAATGGTTATGTTGAAATTGTTAAATTGCTTCTTTCTCAAGATAAAATTAACGTAAATATTAAAGATATTTCTTAACTGCATTTAATATTTATTTTATCAAATTTTTGTTTCTTTTTTGTATTCAACGTTTACCATAGATATTTGTTACTGCTTTAATGTATGCATCAGAAAATGGTCATTCCGAAATTGTTAAATTACTTTTGGAACAAAGAAAAATTGAAGTTAATGCTAAAAATGTTATTTTCCTTTTTGTCTTGTTTGTTATGTAAATATGGTGTTAAAAAATAATTTTTGGAGTTTGTTAAATTTATTTGAAACAGCACTAATATCAGCAGCAGAAAATGGAAACACTGAAGTTGTAAAATTACTTCTTGAGAAAAAAGGTATTGATATTAATGCAAAAGATTTTTATTCATCTCATTTAATGTTTGATTATGAAATATACTGTTTCTTTATAATATTTGGAATTGATTTAATTTATTTCATACAGCACTTATTGCTGCATGTCATCGCGATAACATTGAAGTAGTGAAATTATTACTTGAACAAAAAGATATTA
Source organism: Histomonas meleagridis (assembly GCF_020186115.1). NCBI lineage: Eukaryota > Parabasalia > Tritrichomonadida > Dientamoebidae > Histomonas > Histomonas meleagridis. The sequence continues at coordinate 1,029,074 of NW_027150805.1, forward strand.
ATATAAATATCAAAAATATTTAATTGTTTAAAACAAAGTTTTAATAAATTATTTAGAATTTCATGTTAATAATTGGAGTGTATTTTAATTAGTTGATACTGCTTTAATGGTTGCAAGGAAAATGGAATTTAAAGATATTGTACCTTTATTCAAAGATGAGAAGCCTAAATCCAGGAGAAGGAAATAATTTTAGATTATCAATAAAAGTTCATCCAACATTTTTGTGGTATCTATGTTTTCTATTAAAAAGAAAAATTAGTTTTATGAGACATTATTTCGTTTGTTCATTAAATTTCGTAATATACTAGGACTTAGAAAAAAAATTCACTTTAAATGATTTTATTTCAAGAGGGTCTATTTTTCATCTAAAAGCAATATTCTCTATCGAAAATGGTTTTGAGTGAAACTTAAAATTTTAGGATAATATTTTCAACAAGTAAGGTTACATTTTAAAATAATCGCATTTAGACGTGGAGAAAAATTTCAATAATGTTACACTTTTCACATCACAATTCATTCAATAAACACAAAAGTGCTACTTGATGATGAATAAACTAGACAATTCCCAATTGGTACGATGCAATTCGATCATTCAATTCACTTCGAGCTTGATGAGAAGTTGTCCCACCGAACACGCACCGATAAGTCGATATATATTTTTTTTAAAATAATAATCACGCAATAATATATTAAAGATTAAAAATGAGGGACAGAGCCTGTTAAGCTTTGTTTATCGTAAACTTTACAAAATAGCGGTTGGAAAATCGATAAAATGGAGGAAATATTAAACATACAAAATTTAATCGATGCGCAGGACACAGAAGAATGTTTTATTAGCGGCGACAGTAAAGAAAACAATGGTGTTGTTTTAACTGCAACAATTATGATTACAAATCAAATATATTTAATTGCTCAATCAAAGACATTACATTCACCAATTGTTTGTAAAATAAATCCAAAAATGTCTAATTTGAAATTAATATCGTTATCTCCTCAATTAAATCATATTGTTTGTGTTGACAATAAATCAAATTGTTCTGTCATCCCTATTTCTAAGTTTTTAGATTTTGCATCTCTCAGTGAAATAAAAGGGATCAATGATAGTTCAGAATTTCCACTTTCAGTTTTTGGAGTCACCCAAAAGAAATCACGTAAAGAAACCTATAGTCTCAAGTTTCAATTGCCATTTGCAGTTACAGAAGTATTTTGGTGGAACACTAAAACCTCTTCGAATCTTGTTTTTATTGAAAAATCCGGGTATCATATTTATACAATAAATTCCAAAAGTTATACACCACATTTCTTTGACTTATCTGACATCATATATACAACGCATAAATCCACAAGAGATTGTCTTAATATCATAGCATTTACCAAAAACAATGTTTATCAAATTCAACATTCATTTTCGCAAAACAATGAAATAACTCAAATAATAAATTCACTTGAAATCGAATATGATCCACATAAACCTTTTCACTGTCAATATTCATATACCAAAAGCGATTGGGAATTATCATTTCTACAACAGACTATGAAATTTTATGATTCTGATTTACAAATTAAAGAAATCACAAATTTCAAGATGAATTCCAAAGACATTGAATCATATGCAATTACAAAGCATTTTATATTTTATTGTTCACAAAACAAAATCTATGTTCGATTTCTGATATCGAACGAACAAGAGACAAAACTTTTGATGGAGAACGGTAAAAGTATTCAAATTGTTGATTCAGAAGCCGATAAAGTGATTTTATTTTCAACGAATTCAATACTTTTCATAAGTGTCAAAGAAAATATTGATAGTATCTTTATACAAAAAGTTCTTGATCACAACATTAGCAACGCTTTATTTATTGGAAAAGGACTTGGTTTAAATATTTCATTTCTATTTCAATATATAATAAGTGAATATATTAAGAGTCATAATTATAATGATGCATTTGTAATTATGGAACAAAAAGAATGTAATTTGAAAGATTCATTCATGAGATTTCTTCAAGAAGGTTATGATCGACTTTCATTACATTTAACATTTCATTCATTTTCTACATCATCAATTTATCAACAATTGTTATCATTGTTAATTAATCGAGTTCTAATTAAATATTCGATTTTTTATAACTTTAATATTGAAGTCAAGAAAATATTTAAAAAAGATGACTTTTTATTATCACCAATAAAATATTCTAAATCAGGTTTTGTCGAAGCATTAAAAAAGAAAGATTCACATGTCCTTAAATCTATACCTAATTCATTATTGTTTCGTTATAATAATTATTTCGAAATTGAAGACGATTCGATTGGTTTACTAAAAAGTGCCTCGAAACTTGATTTTCCTACAAAACCAATTTTCTCATTTTCTTCTAAGTATAAAACATTATTACAGCAATATAAATTAATGTTAGATATAAATGAAGAAGAAATTGGTATTAATGAAATATGTATACAACTTTTATATTTTAATGAAACACCAATTTATGTTTATGAGAACAAATTATATATTAATAATTCAATATGTAAAGATATAAGTATTGAAGTTACATCAATAGCATTAAAAGGTAAAACGTTATATTTAACTGATAATATATTAAAAGTATATAAAACAGAACTTCCACGAATTGATTTAATTGAACTTTCTCATATATATCCGACAATTAAAATGATAACGAACGATAAAATTATAATATTTTTATCTATTTCCGGAGGTATTTTCTTTGAAGATGGTAAATATATAATGGGACAATATGTTGACATAACAATTTGTAATGATATTCTTTATGCGCTTGATGAATATGGTGAACTTTATTCTATTTCATTAACAGATCATAAAGATATCACAAAAGTCAATTTGTTAAAACAATTTATTCATTCAATATCATCGACATACAACATATTAATAACAATTTTATCCAGAAATCAATTTGCTATTATCAAAGATAATAAAATCAAAATGAAAAATGTAAATTTCGAAATCGAATTTTGTCAAAATGGAACAAATGAAGTTTACATTATTGGCTCTGGATATATTTTAATTATTAATCAATACGAAGAAGAAAAAACATTAAAATATTCACAAAGAATTGGAAATGTTTTACAAATAATTAAACATAATAACGAATATGTTATTGTCGGATCTGCTTCAACACCAATGAAATTACTTGAAACTCCAATCAAATCAAATGAAAGTCCTTCGTTTTATGATATGAAAATACTTTCACAACAATATCCGAAAGAATATTTAATGAATTTGTTTGATAAAGAGCCATTTCGAGCTTTTGTCTTAGCTCTATTTAATCAATGGGAATTACTTCAAACTTCAAATGGTATTAAAGCATTAGTTCCAATATTAAATGAATTACCAATCGAAGCTGCTTCTGAAGTAATGCATTCATTGATAGTACAAAATGACGAAAAAATTATTAACGATGAAAATATATTAAAATCCGAATTTTCAAGAATTTCATTTGTGAAATATCCAAATGACTTAAAGAAATTATCGAAAATTCAGTTGTTGAACATTTTACCAAAATTAAATGTGACTAAAAATGAAAACGTTACGAAAATTGACAATTTGTCATTAAACTTATTACAAAATGCACCACATTCAACAGTGGTACCTTCATTAAGACTGAAAGATGGAAAGTTATACGTATTTAACTGTGGCCATATCTTAAACGCAAACGAAATGATGCAAAATTCAACAATTTTAAAGAAGAAATTGGATGAGAAAAGAATTAACGGTGGCGATGAGATTTTTAAGTCGTTTTTGTTGCCTGTTATACCTTCGCAATGTCCGCGTTGCTTATTACAGAATATAGAAAAATACTTGAACTAAATTTTGAATAAATATTGATGTCATTCTTTAATTTTTGTATGTTTTTTACAAAATCATTGAACATTTTCTTGTGTATGTGAATTCTCTGTAAACTCTTTATCAAAAGCTAATCTTTAATTAAAATATCAAATTGTTTTTTATGAATGATTTCATTCTTATCAATGATTAATCAAACAATATACTAGGAATTTATTGTAGTTTAAGTTAGCATTGATAGTTTTCATTGTTAGCGAAAATTTATAAATTATGCACTATTCTGTTTCAGCAACTGGCCAACAAATTGAATAAGTTAACAAAATTTCAATTAACTTTAAAGCTCGTAAAGCTTTTAAGATTTCAATTTTGAAAGCATTCTTTGGAAGTTTACGTTTGTGACATATTGAAATTTTATCGGATTTTGTTGGTCATTTTTTATCTGAGTCGACAATGTTAAGACCACTTGCAGGAATTGAAAAGGCTTTCGCTCATCCTTTGTTTCCAGAATGGATGAACTTAGCAATCAAGTTTACAGATCCAAAATATGTTGGAAAGACATTAAGTAATTTTAGGAAAATCTTTGTTGGCTTAAGGACAAAAGTTGAAGATGAAAAATATATACGTACAACAGATGCTACAGTACAAAAATTGCCAAATTATATTCAGGACTGCAGAACAGCATGCGAATGGATTGCTAAAAATCATATGCCAAAAATCACCGAACGTCTTGCTACAATTGCTGCCAACGATCATATCATTGTTGTTAATTCATCTCATGCACTTTCTGACTCTGGTTTCTTAATTGATGCTATAAATCATGCACTAGATGACAATATCAAAGAACCAGATTTCCCAATTCCAACACACGATGCCTTCAAGCCTGAACTTGAACAAGCTGAAAGGGTCAAACCTAAACTTTATCCATATAATCAATGTTCGCATTACATCATTAATATGTCTGATCCACATCTTGCTCCTAAACACATCAAGCCTTTCCCAATGGATGACAGAATTCCTGCAGAAAAGCTTCAATGTTACGTTTCCAAAGCAAAACGTCCAAAATCACTTACAGAAGCACTTAGCACAGCAATTTCACTCACATTAAACGCATATGGCAATCGTCCAGACGCTCCACTTGCTCTTCCAATTATTTTTGATCTTCGTCGATTCATTGATCCATCACGAGTAGGATGGAATTTCGGAAATTGCGTCTCGGGGCCAAGTATATATGCGATGCAGAAAGAAAATTCAACGATATCTGATATCTATAAAATGTTTCGTAAGTCATTAACAGGTTTAATGAACGATGGAATATTTTACGGAGTTGAACATTATCCATATATTTCAGATCCATATAAGATGCATTCGATTTTGTCCAACTTAGGACCTGTTAAATTCAAGCATCCAATTGTCGATCTCGAAATCATGTCAATTCCTGACTTGGATGATAGCTTTGGCATTGACCCATCACAAGCAGGCGCTTCAATCGGATTCTTTTCTTACTCTAAAGTGTCTCCAAATAAGAATATCATCTGTAACACGTTTAGATTCCAACCAAATATTATGACACGCGAAACTGCAGAAGTATTCAAACAATCAATACATTACTTCTTGACACAAATTCCTGCTGACACTAAATATAAAGAAGCATACAATGCAATGAAGAACTTCCAAGAAAAAGTTGTGAAAGAATTTTAAATAAAAAAATATAAATTATTTTAATTTATTGATGATTTTATTAAGTATAAACAAAATTTTTCTTTGGAATATAATAAAATAAAAAAAAGTTATTATTAACCAAATCTTTATTATAATACACAAGATATTCTGAATTATATTTATCGAAGACCTCCGTAGCTCAACGGTTAGAGCATAGGACTTTTAATCCTGGGGTTGCGGGTTCGAGTCCCGTCGAAGGTGTTTTTTTGATTTTTCTTCGGGAACTTTTTTAATTAAATTCATTAAATGTCTTCTAATCTAAAACAATTTCTTGGCTTTATTTGTTCAAATGACCAAGATGTTCGTGACCGTAGTGCAAAGTTTTTAATCACAACTTCAATTTTACATCCAGAAATTATTATTTCTAACATCCAAGAAATCCATTTTTTAATCTTAACTCATTGCCATACTAATGAACCTAATTGGGGAACAATCTCTTCTATAATCATGGCACTCACAAATGCTATATTTCTTTCTTCAACTTTAACACAAGAAACACTTGTCTTATTAATCAAAATATCTTATGATATAACGCATTCTTTCCTTCACACTACTTCACCAGACCACTTTTTTAGACCTCATATGTATCCATTTATTGATGCAATTGAACAGAAAATACAAAATGGCTTCAAGATGAACCTTGATATATTACTTGCTATTTGCGATCATTGCGCAATTGGCTTTGCACCATACACCACAATGATTCCCATTTTATTCAAGAAATTTGATGAAATAGAACAAATCATATTAACATGTGATGCTTCATATTACCAGCGTTTAACTGCTCCTATCGAATCACCTGAAATAGAAATTGTATTCTTTTTCATTTCTATGTGGGTAATTATCATCAAAGATTTAATCACTCGTCCACGCCTTATTCAAGCATTAATGCGTCATTCTAAGCAACTCCTTGAACTTTCTAATAGCGTCGATCCTACAATGTCTAAGCCTGCACAATTTCTACTTGATTGCGTGAAAGCTCTTTCTCCTCAAGTCGGTGAAATCAAACGAATTTCAGAAGAAATGCGACCACAGCTTCTCAATTTAATTGAGATCAGAATGAATTCAAATATTGATGAGATAACCGCTCGAATCAAAAAGTCGAAAGAAAAGCCTAAAGTTTATTCTGTGTATAGAGCTAATGCTAAAGTTCTATCAAAGAAAGGAAGGAAGACATCTTGGAAGAGTTATGAACTTGTTCTTATTGAAGAGGCAAATATATTAATGTGGACTGATAATAAAGCACAATTACATGATGGAACTGCAGTACACATGACAGAAATAATGAACGCGGTTGTGCTTCCACCTGGAAAAAAGGAAATGGACAAGGAAAATGTTATCAAATTTGATACAAAGAAGGGCGCAGAATATGCTATTTCATTCAAAACGCACCAAGAAGCAATACAATGGCACACATTGATATCAAAGCTTCTGGTTTCTTTGTAATTATTAAATCATTAAGCTTGAGTAAATTGTTAAAATTTAACAGATTTTAAATTTTTACTGTTTTGATAAATGATGAAATGTGATATGAAAGGTACGTTTAAATGAAAGAAAAAAATGAAAGCAAAAAATACAAATAATCAAGATAATGACAAATTAAAACGATCATTAAGGCTTCGCGCTATGCAAAAGAATGCTGTTGAAAATTTGGATTTTGAAAAAGCAGAAAAAATTGAAAGAATGATTAAAAATCAAAGAAAAAATAAAATTACTAAAATTAACATTGATATGCTTACAGACAAACTTGAAAGTATTATTTATAACTCAGAACAAAATATAGAGAAATTAAAATCACAATCAATAATGAATGAAATCAATTCACGTAGAAAGATAAATACATCATTTGAAGAATTAAAAGAGAAGCATAAGCAAGAATTATTCGAATTGATGAAAAAGTATGCAGTTGCTAAAATGCATGAAACGCAAAGAGCAATTCCCAAAAAAGATGAACTTATTTTACAATCTAAAGGAGCAGGAATGTCTGGAAACTTCCAAGAGGCCAAGCGTCTCCGTGATTTAGCTTATGTCATTGGAGAAACTGATCTAGAGTCAAGACTTGCAAAGACAGATATTGATTTCGACAACAACAAAAAAGTATTAATGAAGAAGCAATCAACTGAAATTAAGAATTTAGCTCAAAAGCTAAACTCTGAACTTCTTTCAATTAAAGAAAACACAACATTGATGATTGAAAAGGAAAATGAACTTAAAAATGTAAGAATATCATCAATATACTCTCAGGAATTTTCCAAGGATCCAAAAGGAATAAGAGCATTTAAAGAAATTATGGATAGAAACAACTGCCAAATACCATCTGGACTTATAATACCTGGACAGTTTATTGAAAAGAACATTGAAGTTTCTCAATCTAGCTCAAAAATTGCAAGAAGAAAAAGTAAGTAATGCAAAGATAATTCAAAGAGCAATTTGCTTTTTGATTATATACAAATAGTTGAAAATGATTGTTTTTTTGTTGTTATTAAACTCATTATTTTAAAACTTAATGAAAAATTATTATTATTATATATATTACTTATTTTACACAGTTTTGTATTGAAAACATTTTATAAAAATATCCAAAAAGTTATAAATCTTTACCAATTCTTCGTTTTCCTTCCATTGTTGTGAGAGCTCTAAACAAAAATTGATCAGCAAGCGATGCACAAGCAAATGCACCGCCCACAATTGCGCATATAGATTTAATCAATTGCCACAATGAATATGTTGTTTCTGTTGACACAACAGAGAAAGGAGCTATATCAAACTGGAAATAAATTCCTGGAACATCTCTTGTCATTGTTTCTGTGATATTCTTTTGAACGAATACAGGTGTGAACTTATACGTATTCACTTCAAACATTCTGGTGGATATCCATTTAGTTGGAACCACATTTAATCTGTACTTATAACTCATTCTTCCTTTTTGTTTTTGTATAAAAGTAAGCGAGTCAAGTGGATGTTTCATCCCTGGAACATTGGCACCGATTTCAAAATAATGAATAGTATGAGAAAGGTTCAATGAGCGAGAAACATGTGAGATATCACGAAGCTTTTTCCCTGCAGGTTTCGCATCATCAACGGTTGTAAAAAGAAGGGTGCCCCGAACGCGAGGTAACTTAATCATTCCTGAGATAAGACAACTTTCTTTTCCAAAATTAACATAACCTTCATCAATGCATTGTTGCCACTTATCCATTGATGAGAGGTCCCATCCTTTGGCTTTAAATGCATCAATGACATCATCACATGTTTGACAACATTGACCTTTAGTACCTGCACCATAACAACTACCACAAGTTTGTGGACGTGTTGGTGTGTTATTACGATTTTTGACATTATGTTTTTTGATGCTGATCCATTCTTTACTTCCTGTAGCATAACCATTCTCATCAATAGTTTGTTTGCGAATTTCATTGTGGACATTAATTTGTCGATTTCCATCTGAATCATATGCGATTGGTATAAAATGATTACAAGGTGAATAAATTGTCATATTAAATGTTACTGCCATTGTTCTGTAAATTCCTACGCGTGATGTATCAACAACAATTTCATCATGGAGACGTGGAATAAATAATTGTAAAAACTCATGCCAAAATAAAATTGTCATTGCACAAATTGTTAATATCGATAGAACTGCTCCTCCAAATGTCTTAACTTTTACGTCTGAATCTGTATACTTTGGAAAAAAATCGAATTTCGTTAACATAAGGAACGAAGACCGTTTAATTATGTGGTTGAATGTTTGGGGTGTCCTATAAAAAGCACTCATCATGCCTCCTAAATCACCATTAGCTGAACAAGAAGCTAAGGATAAAAAAATGATTGACCTTGGGATTAAGGAGGCTCAAAAATTGATAGCATCTCAACAATACGAAGAAGCAAATCGAACAATTTCAAGAATTTCACCCCCAAGTTTTAGATTACATTATCATCAATTTGAAGTTGCTATTTTAAAAGCTGGTTTGGCACTTAAGCAATCAAAATGGACCGAAGCACGTACCACTATTCAAAGTGCTATTAGATTAAAACCAGAAGATCCACTTGCATGGAAACTTTTTATTCAAATAGATAGTAAAGGTGGCACATCCAAAGATTTAAAGGCAACTATTCAAAATGCCATGCAAAATTCAAAGCATGATAAATCAATCGTTCTAGCAATTGCGCCATTTCTCAAACAATTTGATGATGACCTTATTACAAATGAATTTATTCATTTTGTTCGTTCCACACCCGATGGCATAAAATTACCAATATCCACATATATTCCTGAAACTCCAGAAACGTTAGATTTCCGTATTGAAATTCTTACTCTAGCTGCACAATCTGATCCTGAAGCATGTTCCACTCTCATTCATTTGTATCTTGACGAATCTGATCCATTCAAAGCAATTCCTCTATCGTTAACCCTCCCCGAGGGGCACCCCGACCGTCTTTATGTTGAAACATTATTAGGAGATGATCCTATTGGTTCAGCTCTTAAACATTTTCAAACAGGTTCACCACGTTTTCGTGATTTTCTTCAAGCAGCCAAAGAAGGAAATATCTCCAAACTTAAATCGGAGATTAGTTTAATACCATCATTTTTATCAGGTCGAATATATATATGTGAACATATTACAGATCCAAAACAACGAATTCAATATATTCATGAATCCCTTACTAAATTTCCACAATCGAAAAAATTATTAATATTATTATCTCAAGCAAAAGAAGAACTTAATGACATTGATGGATCAATATCAACAATAAAACAAATCCAACAACTTGATACAAAACTTGGGCAATCAATGTTATTAGAAATCTTAGTACGACATCAACGTGTTAAAGAAGCAGCCGAAATTCTTAACAATGATAATAACGCAGAAATTCCAACGTATGAAAAGGCAGTAATTGAATTACAATTATATAAATCTGATAATGATATAAATAGACTTAAGACAATATTACAATTACCAGATGAACCGAAACTTTATGGAATTAAAGCCGAATGTGCATATGAACTTCGAAATGAACTTGGCGATAAATGTGAAAGTATTTTTATAAATGCTTTGAAAAATGATAAAAATAATCCGAATATCTATATAATGTTTGGGAAATATCAACTTACAATTAAGAAGGACATTGAAAAGTATAAATTTTTAATGCAAAAAGCCATCGAATTAGGATCAACTGATATTGAAGCGTGCGAATTAATTAGTAAAGAATTCATCGGAAAAAATGAACTCGAAAAAGCATTAGAAATATGCGAAAGAGTTGACACTGAATGGAGTCATTTTCGATCTGGTTTAATACAACAAAGACTTAAACAACATGAAAATGCTGTTCAACAATTCCAAATTACATTAAGATATAATCCGAATTGTTATGAAGCTTGGAGCTCATTAGGTTATTCTTATATTATATTAGGGAGAATAATGGCTGCGAAAGAAGTCACTGAAGAATTACGGAAGATTGGGAAACCTGATAAATCATTAGAAAACCAAGTTTCCACATTTTTAGGAAGAACAATTGAAATCAAAGAATTTACATCCGAATATTTTGAGATCGAAACAAATCCATTACCATTTTATACTTATTTACAACAAATTATTATATTAATTCGAAGGTTTAAACGATTTGGTCGACTTGAAACATGTAATAAGTTAATTAATAATATAGAAAATATAGTTGAAAAATTTGCTCAGAAATGGAATTCATTAAGTTCCGTCTTAAAAATTTGTGGCGATTTTTATGTCGAATGTTTTGATCTTAAAAACGACGCAAAATATTCATTAAATTCATTTAACTTATATAAGAAAAGAGTTGAACTTGATTTACGAGCCGAAAGTTTTATAGATTTATCACATTCACTTTACTTATTAAACAAACCTGAAGATGCATTAAATATATTACGTCGAGTTATTAAAACATTTCCAACAAATTCATTGTTATGGATGAATTTGGGGATTTCATTTGCTTTAAATAATCGATATCCATTTGCACGACATTGTTTATGTGTATCTTCCAAACTTTCGACTGATATTGAAGCATCACGTTCATTTGGATGTTGTGCAGCTATTGCAAATCTAATTAATGATGAAGAATTATTTAAACAATCAACAAATATGGCAAGACAATATAACCCTTATGATCCAGATGTTTGGGAATTACTTACTAAGAAAAGTGACGACGTAAGCAAATTTGACGCTGCGTTAATAGCATTTGAATTCGGATGTACAAAAAATATTTTAGAAATTCTTCCATCACTTTGTTTAAGATCAAATCATTTACTTGAAGCTTTAAACTTCGCTTTAATATCTAGAAATAGAAATGATATTTGTCAAGCTTATGAAGCAATTGGCGATTATGAAAACGCATTAAAATTCGTCGATGATAATGAAGAAATCAAAAATAAGATTTTGTTGATTGGTAATTATTCATTAAATGAATTTAAAGAATTCGATTTGTATAAAAATAACTCGTATGAAGACGCCGCGAAGTTATTCGCTGAAAAAGATGATATATATAATCAAATCGCTTACGCTTTATGTTTACATGCAATGAAGAAAAACGATGAAGCAATTGAAGTGTTAAATAAAGTGAAAAGTGACGCGCTTTTTCTGGCAAAGCCGATCGATAGGATAATTCTGTCGTTTACGGAAAAGTCGAAAACCGTCGAGTCGCCGTTTATTGAAAAGGACCCTTTATATTTCTTCCTGAATCAATTAAGAGCAAATACAAGATATGGTGCAGCAAAGGCAACAATAAAAAGATTCCCGTCTTCAGATCAGGCAATTAGATTGTTTTTGTATGAAATGTTGAATTGTAAAGTTGAAAATGATGATGATGAAACAAATGATTTTGCACTAACAAAAGCAAGAGCATTGTTTAAGCAATCACCTTCGAAGGAAACATTAACGCTCCTTGTAATATTTCTAGTGAAATGTACAAAATTTGATGAAGCAAAAGTCGAGTTACAAAAGCTTTGCGTGTTGTGTCCATCGATAATACCATTGGCAAAGAATTTGCTAATACAAAAACAACGAAATTTTAATGTTTAATAAATATTAGATTATTGAATTGATTTTAAAACTAATTCAAATATTTTTTATTGGGGAATTATGCAAAGTTTTATATCTTTAAATTTTTATTAATGTATAAATTACCAAAATGTGCAGAATCGATAATTTCTTCTCCTTCTCCGATAAAAATCCTTGATAAATTTAAATTTTATATATTATTTTCTATTCTTGCATTTGTTTTTCCTTGTGTGAAGAGGACATTACAGCCACCAGCACGTTAATTAACTTTTGTGAACAAAATTCTACTATTCAAAAAGTGGTGCAGAGTTCACTTTTGTAAACGATAAAATTTTTAATGACCGACTTTTTGACAGTCACGTATGGCCATACAAACATCGTCGTTTAAACGCATTCAATTTAGGACATGCTAAGTGAAAACAACTTTAACCCAGATGAAAAACCGTCACAGTATAACCTGAAATTTACCCATTTATCATTCAAAAATTGCCGAAAATTTGGGTGAATTTAATAACCGTTTATTAGAATTTGGGTGTTAATTCAATTGTCAAGTCATAAATAAATGAAGATGAATATTCTCTTTATTTCCATATCTTTAGCTCTTCTTTTTAAAGATACTCATGAAAAATTCTCAGAAGGAACGCTTGAAATAACTAGCTCAAGTGAATTTGACTCACAATATCAAAGTGAAACAATTCATGTTATTATCGGTGGTAATGTAACTATAATTCCTTATCGCGCTTTTATCGAATGGCCTCGTTTAAAAACTGTTGATATTTCAAATTCCGTTGTTACTATTGAAATGGATGCATTTTATAGATGTTCTGCATTAGAAACAGTTAACATTGGCGATGGTGTTACCACAATTTGGACTTGTGCTTTTGAGGAATGTGCAAATTTAACTACAGTTAATCTTGGGCATTCTGTTAAAAATATTGAAGATCGGGTATTTTCCGGATGTACTTCATTAAAATCATTCACATTTGTGGATTCTATTGAAACGATTGGAAGTAATGCATTTTCTCGTTGTTCTTTCCAAAATATTGAAATTCCTCATTCAATTCAATTTAGGGATTTTGTTTTTTCTAACTGTATATATTTAGAAACAGTTGATATTAAAGGGGAAGAAACTATATTTGGAATTTCAACATTTCGTGATTGCCCAAATATTAAATCCATCACAATATCAAGTGATAATAAATATTTTTCAAATTTAAATGGTGATGGAATTCTTTATAATAAAAGCAGAACATCAATTATATTTTATCCACCCAAAAAAACAAATACAGAATATAGTATTCCAAGTTCTGTTATTAGAATTGAGAATTATGGATTTGCTTATTCTTTATTGGAAACAGTTCAATTTACAGATAGTATTACAGAAATTGGTGAAAATGCATTTTACAATTGTTCTTTATTAAAAAATATTGAAATTCCAAAATTAATTCGAACGATTGAACAATGTACGTTTTTAGATTGTTCGAAATTAGAAACATTGAATTTAGGTAATGTTGTTACAATATGTTATAGGGCATTTGATAACTGTTATTCCTTACAAAATATTATAATTCCTGATTCAGTTGAAACAATCGATAGTAATGTCTTTTCTTATTGTTATTCACTACAATCTGTTAATATAGGAAATAATGTTGCAACAATTGGAAGATATGCATTTTCTAGTTGTGGAAGATTAGAGAAAGTGAATTTTGGTAATAATGTTAATATAATAGATGATTATGCATTTTATTATTGTAATGCATTACAAAGAATTGAAATACCAAATTCAGTTATTACAATTGGTGGATATGTGTTTTATTTTTGTACTTCGTTGGAATCAATTTCATTAGGAAATAAAGTTGAAACAATTAATGATTATGCATTTTCGAATTGTGATTCATTACAAAGTATTGTAATTCCAAACTCAGTTACCAAAACTGGTAATTACACATTTTCTGAATGTAAAAAATTGGAATCTGTTTCTTTAGGAAATAATGTTAATGCAATTGGAAATTCAGCATTCTATTTGTGTGAAGTATTAAAGGATATCACTATTCCAAATTCAGTTACTACAATCGGTGATTCTGCATTTTCTTATTGTTATTTACTACAATTTGTAAGTAATGGAGAGGGTGTTGTTACAATTGGAAATGAAGCATTTTATGAATGTATTAATTTAGAAACAGTTAATATTGGAAGCAATGTTAACTCAATTGGAATTAATACTTTTATTGGTTGTACAAATCTTAAATCAATTAAAGTATCGAATGAAAATAATTATTATTCGAATTTTAATGATGATGGAATTCTTTATAATAAAAACATAACCACAATTATTTGGTATCCATCAAAGAATGAAAATACGATATATAATATACCAAATTCAGTTACGAACATTGAAAATTATTCATTTTATAAATGTTCTGTTCTTGAAACAGTTAACATTGGAGATAATGTTATGATAATTGAAACACAATCATTTTATATTTGTAAAAGTTTTAAATCCATTAAAGTATCGAATAATAACAAATATTATTCAAGTGTTAGTGATGATGGAATTCTTTATAATAAAGATATTACATCCATTGTATATTACCCATCAGGAAATGAAAACACTATAGTTACTATTGCAAATTCAGTCATTGAAATTGGAGAATATGCTTTTGCTTATTGTTCTTTCTTGGAAACAGTTGATTTTAATGAAAAGACAGAAACAATATCTAAATATGCCTTTTATTGTGGTTCCATTAAAAACATTGAAATTCCAAATTTAGTTAAAACAATAGAAGAATATACATTTTATTCATGTTTGCAATTAGAAACAGTAAACTTTGGAAGTGTTGTTACAATTGGTAGATATTCATTTAGTCAATGCGCTTCATTAATAAGTATCGAAATTCCTGATTCAGTTACAACTATTTGCCAAAATGCATTTTATAATTGTTCAAACTTAAATACAATTAAAATAGGAAAGAATGTTGCCAAAATAGAATATGATGCATTTACGTTATGTTCCCTTTATTGCATTTATTATTATGGAGAAACAGAGCCAACAATCGAATACGATTTTTATTTTGTTTTCCCAGATATTTCTGTTATTGTACTTCCTTCTTATCAAAGTAACAAATTCGGTTATTATTCAATTACATATGATACAGAATGTAAAGTTCCAAGTGATGATAACAATAGCAATACTCTTGCAATTGCATTAGGTATTTGTATACCGGTAGTAGTTTTAATTATTGTTGGGTTGGTCATATTCTTTGTTGTTCGATCAAAGAAGAAGAAACAATCCTATTCATCATCATCATAAACTCTTAATGCCTTATTTTTTTTTACTTTGTTTTATTACAAATGCTATAAATTACTTGAAATAAATATATTTTTAAAATATTGGTTAAATTATTTTCCAATAAACCATTAACTTTAAATTATCGATATGATAGTTATTGTATACTATTTATTTTAAAAACTTAATTACTCTTCTAAAAGGTTATTCCATTAACATTTTATTCAACAATTTCTTTGAGTTTTTCAGTAGGAGAAATATTGTTTTGTTCCATCTTTTTAACTCTTTGTTCCAGTAGTTCATATTTAGCTTTCTCTTGTTCATATATAGCTTTTTCTATTTTGATTTTCTTTTCAAGGATTTTGAGCGCGATTTCAGGAAACTCAAGAACATTTAAGAGTGAAAATTTTGATGAATGAGAAGAAAGAAGATTGTTAATGATCTCTCGAAGACCTTCACTAAGCATACGAATTTTCGTTTGGCTGATATGACGTGTTTCTTCAAAGTTTGAAAGTGTAGCCATTTCATAAATTATTATTCCCAAATCTGTAAGATCTTTAGCTTTATCAACTTCTTGACAGTTACTAAGTGAAAAATCAGCAATCTTAACATTATTTTCTGAATCAAAGAAGACATGACGTGATGTAAGAGAACCATGAGCAATTGGATGAGATTTGTGGTAATGGCATTCATACAATGAAAGAGCAATACTAGAAACAATATCCCATATCTTATCTTCAGGAATTGGTTTCTTTGTTTCGGCTGCATTAGATATGAAGGATCGAAGGGTACCATTTGGACAATAATCAACAATAAGATTTAATGTACCTTGATCATGATCAACAACACAATTGTGATACCTGATGATACCAGGAAACCTGATTTGTGTTAAGGTATTGACAGTTTCAACAATTCTTATTTTTTCAGATTTAGAAAGACCAACATAATTAATCTTCTTCATTACAAAGATTGAGTTATCACGTAACCTTTGTACCTGGAAAGTGTGACATGATCCCTTATTGCTTAAAGGTTTGATGATTTTGTATCCTTCCATTTAAAATGTTAAACGTCCATTTTAAACGGCTTCTAATGGATTTCAAACGATTTTTTTTTTTAGTTTTTTCTCAGAGAAAACTCAGCTAAGTATATAAAATAAATATTTTATTACAAAAAGATCAATGTTTAATAACAATTATATTTTTATGAAACTATTTCTTCTATGCTGATAATCTACATAATTGTATGCATAAGTTTAATTGCTTTGGGAAGTTAATTTCGATGTTTGTTCTTAGTTCTTCCCCAATTTGATCACAAATATCTTGAATTTGATCCAAATTTACTTTTTTTCTTTGGCATGATACAGATATTGCGTCAAGGTACTGTATCATTTCATCTATAATTTCTGTGTGATTAAATACATTTTGAGTTGGGTTTTCATCAATATTCTCGTTAAAAAATGGAATATTTGGAAATATATCTTTTGGCTTTGCACGCTTCCATCTCCTAAATTCAACCATCAGAGGACCCATTTTGTTCTCGCTTTCTTCAAGTCTGGCTTTTAATAAATCAAGATATGGCTCTTTTTCATTTACCTTTCTTAGGGATGTTTTCGCTGTGCCTCTCATCCAAGTATCAAACGAAATAAAAAAAGATTGATATGCTCTGTCTAAGTAAGGACGAAGATCTTTTTTTTTGATACCAATAGATTTTAATAAGTAAGAAGCAGATTTTTTAACGACATCACCAAATTGCCTTGCTATTGGCGCTGTTGGATCACGTGGCAATAAGTCTGATTTTTTTATGGTAATTTTTGGTGATGGATTATTATTACTAATTTGTTTTGAAAAATATTGTATCGTTGGTTCTTTAACAGGAGACATGCTTGGCCTTGGCGTGATTTTTCTTTTTGAATTTGGGGTTCTTCTGTGCCATTCCACTGGTGAAATCATGAGCTAAATCTGTTTAAATGAATAAATTTACTTTTAAATAGTAACACAAAGAAATACGTTTACTTTTTCTAAGCAGTAAAAAATCAATACCATTCAAAATTTAACAGCCATGTGAATGACACAGACAATCTAAACACAAAACAAGACCACGCAGTATGGAGCTTCCAACCATTCACAATAATAACAGCAATAAAATTTATTTGTGGTACAAAATTTTTTAATTTTTATTGGATACAACGATAGAATTTTCAGGCAAAAAACACTCATTGAATTTTCTATCGTTTGCTGAAACCATTTAATGAGTTTTGCATTTAGATTCAGAATGTTCTTCACATTGAGGTGGGGTACTTTTGTCTGATAAAATAGCTTCGATTCCTGCTATAATGATATCTTTTACATGTTCATTATTTTTTGCTGAGCATTCTATATAAGCACTTGCTCCAATAACATTTTTCACCTCTTCTATTTTAAATTTTGGAATTATATTATCTGTTGTTTTTCGATAATTGAATGAATTATCTTCATCTTTCAAACCAACTAAAATATAATGTTTATTGGAAAAGTCCTTTCCAAGTTCTTCTAAGTACAAATTTTGGATATATTTTAATGATTGAAGTGAAAAGATTGAAAAACAAAGAACTAAAACGTCTGATTCTCGACAAAATAGAAACGCCAATTTTTTAAAATCAACATCAAACTCGTAGGACAATTCTACTCTATACTTTTTATCTTTATATTTTGTATATGTATAACTATCAAAATTTGGCACATATTCGCTTGGGTAAGATCCATAAATATATGTTAATATGAGTGATCTTCTATCAACTTGTCCAATAAAACCAAAATTGATTTGATTATCTGAGCGCATGACGCTTGGTGCCGAAAAAAAAAATTTTTATAACTTGCAATTTTTTGAATTATCGGAGAATCTTATTTCCAGAGCATAACGGTCACCAATAACGGTTATTTTTCGTACATTGAAAAAGTTGGTGTTTCGACAGAACGGCTTTTTCAATGAAATACGATCATTTCTGGTATTCAGGCGGTTATTTTTCGTTTCTGGTCGGCCAACTATATTATCAATTTGATGTTGAAAAATTGAATATTTTATTTGTAAAATTTGAATAATTTCGAATCTGACGAATATGCCAGCGGCTGGTATTTTCGAAAATTTCCAATGATTTTAACGGATTCGGGCCTCCCTATGGAATCCAAATAAACGGTTTCTATAATTATGTATCGTCTGTGAAAAAAAATAACAGTGTTAGCAACAATATACTTATCATATAAATATTATATTTTCAAAAAAATTCAAGATTACTTAAATCAGAATTTCCGATAAAAATTTTTAATTTATCAAAAAAATTTGTTCACCAAGATATTATCATCTGCTGATTGATTCAATAAATTTTTGGTGAAAAGTGTAAATTTCTCGTTCATTTTTTTGTATTATAATAATTAATTAACTTCTTTATGAATAGCTATATAGTGCGCATATAACGGATATGTTTTTTCTATAAAATTTAATTTTGAAAAATTATTATCAATTATCATTTTTATGCATGAAATTTTTTCATTCAAGCACAGCCATTTCACAGACTACCCAAAAAGAAACTTACTATCAACTCATATATCAAGTTATAGTTGATTTTATTAAGATATACAAACTGTAATCAATTTTTGGAGTGGGGATTAATTTTGAGTTTTATTTTATAATAAGTGTAAACAAAAGTGATTCATTATTATACTTAGGCTCAATAAAAAAAAATTTGAATGTTATATTACCTTTACTTCTTTTCTCATTTTTTAGTATTTTTATATCCATTTTAATTGATTTCACTTTCAAGGTTATTAAATTTTTAAGCCTTATACAATCCGAAATTTGGTGAAAATAAACGCGAACGAATATATTTGATATAATCAGTTGAAAATTCAATATGATTTCCCAAAAAGTAACTAACTTTGTTAATGGGTTTTCAAGTATTGAGAGAAGAACTATCAATTTTTTAATTTTTTTATAAAATGAAATAAACTCAAGGAAAAATGAAAGTTAATATAAAATAAACAGAATTCTATCTTGTGTTCATTTATAAAAATGCTTTCAATCATGACTACGTTTTGTACAAGCATAAGACTTTATGCTCGTGAAGATCTCAATGCATCAAATGGTGCAGGAGGAACATATTTATGGTGGACAGACCTTGGAAGTAAAGATATTATTTATCGTGTTATGCATTGTGGTAGTGATAATATATGGAAAAGCACAAGTGTCTTTGCAGAAGGAGATAAAGTAAATGTATTAAATGTATACCCTTCTGAATGCAAGAAATGTTTAAAAATAGGTGATAAATATAAAACCTACAATGTAATTTTTAAATTTGCTAAAGATAACAATCAAGTTATATTACCAAAATCAGCATCTTTAAAAATATGGATGGAAGGGGGAACGATTATAGACAAAGGTGTTGAAAAAAAGTTCGATCCATATGGAATTGATCCGAAAACAAAAAAGCAATTAATTTTCGTTACATTAATGTCGATAGATGAATTTGAAGAAAACCCAAATGCTATTTTTAATTATGATGTAACCGTATTTGGAACATGGGATGCCAATGCTTGTGTGTCAATAACAACTGAAACAGCACAAAACGTGGTTAGCAAATACATTGATGAAGGTTTTGGTGTTTTAGCAGGACATGATACTCTTTCAACTCATTTTTATGATTACAGAAGGAAACCTCTTGGATTAGCATCTATAAGTTCAAAGTTTGGAATAGAAACTAATGTTTTATTACCAAGTGATTTTAAATCTGATAAGATTAAAATTGAGAAAAAAGGTCTTCTCACAAATTACCCATGGAAAATTGGAGATATTAACGATAATTTAACCATACCAGAAGCTCATATTAATAGTGCTACATTTGGGAATATATGGATGTCATTTTATGGAGATTGGAGAGTTCCTGAATACACAATTATTGGTTCCAGAAAGTTATTATATAATTTCTATCTATCATCATATAACAATGCAGCTATGATTCAAACAGGACATAGCAATTGTGATTCAACCGAAGACGAAAGAAAGCTTATTGCAAATACAATCTATTATCTTAAACAAAGAACCACAAGAAGTTCACTAACTATTCATGAAACACAAGATATAAATCCACCAGCAATTCATCAATTAATGCCTAATTATGAAAAAAATCTTATTTATTTAAAAAGTCATGATTTTGCTACAAGATATCAATTCAAAGTTGAAGCAATCAATATTTCAACAAATATAGTGGTGAATAAATCAAATAAGGTGTCTATCAGAGTAAAAACAAACCTTGCAGGCCATTATTATTTATTTAATAAATTTCAATCGTTTAAAATCACAACAAAAAATTCTATTACATGTAATAAAACATTAACAAATATAATTAATATTTTCGAAAAGTATTGCAACTTGAACTTACATGTTGCACCTTATGATCATGCAGGAAACATCGGAACAACAAAATCATTTAATATTACCAACAAATGGAAAATTTGTCAAAAAAATTATAATAATGAAAATAAAAAGGAATTGTTCAAAGGGAAAGTAAATGATAATCAAAACAAGAAATCAGAAAAAACAAAAAATCCAGTAATAATGAAAAAACAAGAAGCATATTCTACATCAAATAATAAACTATTAAAGAAGCAAAACAAACCAAATTCAAACAAAGATAAAGTATTAAAACAACAAAAAGTATATTCTAAATCTATAAACTCAATAAAAATATCAAATAAAACGCATGGTTCACCAAACATTTCCGAAACAACAAAACAAGACTTAAAGTCAACATTAAACAATCAATTAAATGTTCATAAAATAACAAAGAAATCAAATTTAACTCTAAATAATCAAGTAAACACCACTTACATAGCAAAACAAGAATCAAATCCTGTATTACGTAAACAAAATAATATCACTAAAACAACAAAACAAGAATCAAACCCAGTATTAAGTAAACAAAATAATATCACTAAAATAGCGAAAGAAGAAAATGTGACTTTAAATAATAAGTTAAAAGCTATTGAAAATATTACAAAACATCAAGAATCTCCTCATTCAAGCGAATATTCAGCGAATGATAAAAGTAGGCAAATTTCTCAAGAAAACAATGGAAAATTTGTACTTCCTGATAGTTCTCAACAAGAAGATAAAGCAAATAAGAAACTTTTTTACACTATTTTGAGTCTTTTAGGAATTATTGTAATTACTTCAATTGTAATTGCAACTATAATCATGAAGCGTTGTAACCAAGCTAACGAAATTGTTGATACAATGGAAACTCCAGGTAATATTGTCGCTAATGAGCAATCAATACAATATCAAAATCCATTGTTCCATATTAGCGAAGATGATCCATTTGAAGATGACTTCGATCAATCTAGAAATAATGAATAAACGAGAAGGCCTAATTTTTTTCTTATTATAACAATTTATAATAATTCGTATCTTGGTACATATTGAATCATGTGCTTATAGTTAAATACCAATGCAACAAATGAAATTAACGATCATAACCACCAGAGAAATGGGTGCAAATGTTATTTTAAATTAAAGGGAATTAACGAAGTTCTTGGGATAAGAGCTTTCATGAAAACATGGTTTAATGTTTATATTTGTAATCAATTAACTTAATTAATTTATTTGTTCAAAAAGTAAAATATTTCAAATTTACATCATTTAGAAACCATAAAGAGTTCTACCTTGGCGCTTGAGGGCATAAACAACATCCATTGCTGTAACTGTCTTCCTTCTTGCATGCTCTGTGTATGTAACTGAATCACGAATAACATTTTCAAGGAAGTGACGAAGAACACCACGAATTTCTTCATAAATATCACCACTAATACGTTTGACACCACCACGACGAGCTAATCTTCTGATAGCTGGCTTTGTGATACCTTGAATGTTTTCACGCATAACCTTCCTGTGACGCTTAGCACCTCCCTTACCGAGACCTTTACCACCTTTTCCACGACCTGACATTAAAAATAAATGAAGTATTTGAGCGCCAAAAAAATACCGCCGAAAAATCAATGATAAAATGCCGTTTTAGTACCATTTTTTTTGATATTAAACTTTAGAATGACCGTTAAATACCTGGGTTTCGAATCAAAAAAGTTTTCTTTATATTCCTTTATAAATATCATTTACAACCAAAATTGTTGTCATGTATGGCGCTAAAGTATTGATTTATAAACATTCATGACCTTAAACAATAATTTAAATTAAATGTGTCAAAAGCAAATACGCAAACAAGTACCTATTTTCAGTTCATACAAAACAGCGTGAAACCAAAAAATTGGGTGTTTTCTATTAAACCCATTTTGAAGCTTCGAAGAAAAGAATTAATCAAAAATATTAAAATGTAATCTCAAACCAACAAAATCGCTGTTAATTGTAGCAATTTATTTATCGGAGACGACGAGCTTCACGTTCTGTTTCGAGGAGAGAAAGGATATCACCCTTCCTGACTGGACCTTTGACATTACGGATAAGAGAACGCTGTGACTCATCAAGGAATTCGACCTTAACTTGTGTAACACCACCACGGCTACCTGTACGTCCAATTATATCCTTGACAACAGCTAACTTGACTTGGACTTCTTCCATTGAAAAGGACAGGCCATGTCAAAACCGCCATTAATAAACGGTCGTTTATAAAACAAAGCAAGAAAAATATCTGTTTAATGGGCTTTTAAATGCAAAACCGAATTGTTTTAAATACAAAAAAATATCACAAACATAACCTTTTTCTCAAGCGAATGAAAAAGAGTTATATGAAGAATTTATTTATGATTTGTAATTGTTATTTCTGAAACTTTCTATCTCTACCATATATACTTGTCAAAATCAAATTCGTCAAACGAACTTATTTGATATGCAGGATTTACTCCTCGCTTTGCATACTCCTCTTCATTGTTTTCAAATGGCTTGTGGAGGAAGCAAGTTGCCATCCCTGCTTCATTTGCAGCTTTGATTCCGTTGAATGCATCCTCAAAAACAAGAACATTTTCGGGATTAAAATCACCTAATTTCTTGCTTGCTGTTTGAAATATCTCTGGAGAAGGCTTTGCTTTTGTAACTTCATTTCCACAAATCATTGTATTGAATAAAGAATAAATATCTTTATGATTTGAAATTTTGACTTCATGGAGTTCTCTCATTGAGCTTGTGGCAACAGCAAGTGGGATGCCTTTATCATGAATTGTTCGAATAATTCTTTCAACTCCGTGAATTAACTTTGCATTTGGAAAAAGACCTTTTAAAATTACAGATCTCCTTTGTACAAATTCTTGTGGTGTCATATCCAAATGATAATGATTTACATATATTGCAGCAACATCAAGATCAGATCTACCATTTGTTAGATCTAATATTTTTGGATCATATGGTGGAGGAACAAAAGATTCTAAAGCCTTATAATATAGAGGCAGTGTATCAAGGATTACACCGTCGTTATCGAAAATAACAGCTTTAATTTGATGTGGCCAAACTTTTCCTGCTTTGGTCATATGCAGCTTTTGGTTCCATTTAAACGTTCAATTTGTTATGTGGGTAGAAAGTAATGTAATAAGCCAACCAAATAATTAAATTCATCAATCATATTTTGTTTTTTGTCTAAATGATTCTTACTGCAAAGTTTTCAAAAATGTTTTTGAAGTATCATTAATTTGATAATGGAAATTTCTTTTATTTTAATCTTTTTTAATGACAACAATTCCTTCTTTTTTAAATATTAATTTTCATTACAAATTATTATTGTTATTATCTCCAATTCTTCATAAATCATCTTTTGTTTGGTTTTTATCATAATTTGTCTAAAAATTGGTTTTTAATTTAAAGAAATTTATTCAGATAATATTTATAAATATATTTGCTTATTGCAATGAGGTTCTTGAGCAAATCTATGCTCATGATTTATCGTCTTTACTGCATAAAAATTTTATTTGCTCCATAAAGATCAATCGGCTTTAATCCATATAAATGGAAAGCCCAATCTCTTTATTTGAGAAAACATTAAACTCAACTGATCCTGTTGTTATTGCATCTGATACACAAATTACATTTCCAGAAGATCCTTCATTTAAACGTAAAGATGTTCCAGAAGGAGAATTGTTAAATGCGAATGATTTTTCTTCGATAGAATTTCTTCAACAACTTATAGATAAAATAAGTGAATTAATTCCATTTCTTTATAGTTATCGAAGTGTTTCAAGAGCTATCTATAATCAAGAAAATCATTTAAAAGAAGTAGAAAAAGATGAGAAAAAACGAGATGAGATTATGCGATTGTTTGTAAATTTATTTCAATCGAGATTTGAAAAAATGTGTAATATGAAAGAAGCATTAGAAGATGTATCTCAATATCTACAAAATTCAATTATAAATATGACTAAACAAATACCAGATTTGTTTTTCCAAAAGCTTGTTGAATTATTTGATATAATTTTAAATTTAGAACAATTAAAATTAGTTAAAGTTGGTTTAACAAATGATTTATCATTATTTAGAAGACAAAAAAATTTAAGTGTTGCAGAAAAAGAGAAAAATGTAATGCTTCCTCTTTTCCTTGCAACACCACATCATCTTTTAATGAATTTACAAAAATATTTTAAATCAAATGGAGGAGATGTACCAGTTCAATTTTTCATTAAGTTTTTAGATTATTGTGTTACCAAATATAATAAATCAATATTAGCAAAACAAAAGCAATCACTTGTTATATCAATGTTATCTTCACTTGTAATTATTGGACAAAAAAAGTTAACATTTAAAGATAATATGATTCATATTTATTCAATTATTTCAGAACATCCTCTTATTCCATTATGTGGAGAAAATCATTTTCAAACATCTTCAATCTTTACTTATATTGAAGATTTTGTGTTACCTAAAGGAATCATAATCCTTGACGATAAAGAAAAACTCAAAGCAGCACGAGATCAATTTCTTCTTAAGAAAAAAGCGTTACAATACAAAGAAATGTATAGATTACATTTACCAAATATTACACGAATTTTACGTAATGAGTCAATTGATAATTTAAAAATGTTATATGATATATTATCTTATATTAGTGAAATGTCGAATGCAATTATGACGCAATTTGCTTTTAAGTCAAATTGTCAAGCAATCACAGATAATCCAGATGTATCTCTCTATGATTGTCAAGTACGCTTAAATTATAGTAAAAGTGATCTCGATGCTCTAATAGAAATAATTGGGGAAATTAAAGTACTTTCAAGTTCAGCAATTCAAGCTGAACCAATCATTATGAATTACATTTATAAATATATTGGTAATTATATCCAAAACTTTATACATATTACATTAGGAGAAGTATTATCAATCGCAAAGAAAAAAAATGACAATGATGTAATTCAAATCATAACATCAATTCGAAATATCTTTGGAAGATTTGGTAATACTTCACCGTCAAACACCAACGAAAAGAAATTCACTCCGAGTAACTCAACGAGTATTCCTCCGTCGGTGCATCAACTCGAAGTATTACGTGAACAAATTTCTCTTTTAATGTCACCTGAAAGTCCGTTTTATGAAAAGAAGAAACTCAAAGCGCATTATAAGTCATTTTTATTGAATTTTTCTTCATTTCTTGATGAAACTGAAAATTTCCATATTTTATTAAAGTATTCGCAATATATTCGCGAGTCATCAAATTTAGGTTCGTTATGGTTTCGTGAGACTGCTTTAGATATCGAAGGGAAACGTCATAACATTATCCAATTTCCAGTTCGTTCATCATTACCATTTATCTTAGCGGAACATGTTTTAAGTTCCATAGATACACCTTCGTTACATGACTGTGTATTTTTCCCATTTGAGATATATAATGACGCAGCATATTTAGCGATTAATATGTTTAAGTCGCAATATTTATATAAGGAAATCGAAGCGGAAGTATCACTATGCGTTGATATGATATCATTCACATTTGCGCATACATTTTTTAAGTTCTGTCGTAAGACTGCTGCTTCATTTGAACTACCTGAAGAACATATCGGCGAAATAACAGTAACACCAATTCGTTATTCAGCTGTAGTTAAACAGAAGAGTTTACAATTACTTGGTTCTTCTGTTGACTTTAATATCATTACTACACATAAACTGAATGAAACTATCGAAAAAGAATTATCGCGACTTATATCAATATTAAATGACTTCCGTATGATTCCTTATGTTCTACATCTTTTAAAAGTTATTAAATCAACACATTACTTATTGAAATGTAATGATTTATTACTTGATGACTTTTGCGTTTTATGGGCTAAAGCTCGTTCTGCTATGCCGAATTATCCTGGTACAAATTTAACAAATAAAATCATTGATGTTATATATCCGCAACATATGAAATTTAGTGTAACTTTACGAATGTTTGTTCCTACAAAAGATTTAATGTTAATTCCTCCAACAAAAGATGATTGGGCCTATGAATATGTTAAAATTCATTCGGATGATACAACTTATATTGGTACAATACATTTTTCTTCATTAATAGAATTATTAGATGATGGAGAAATAGTTTCATTTATAGTGAATATATTAGGGAGAATTGATCAAGAAATTATTAAAGTCATTGAATTATTTAAAGATGTTTCTACATGTCTTAGAAATGTACATATTAAATTAGTTGATAATATTGATAATTATTTATCTTATATATTTGATGCTTATAAAGATGTTAAGCATCCTCAAATTGGTCAATTATTTAATGCTTTAAGAAATATCGGGAATTTAATAACAATGTTATATCTGATTGAAATAGAAATGAAACAAAATAATTGTAATTCTTCAATTATATCATCAATCGTTTCAATCTTTAATATTCATATTGAGAAATATAAAAATATGTTTAATGAAGATGAGTTCGATCCTATCAATATGGTTAATTGTAGATCTTTTTCGGCATTATGGCCGATCCTTGAATTTATGTTATGTTCGCCAAATATTATACAATTATCGGATAATTTGGCGTTGCCTTATCCACTAGAAACTTTTGGTGATGGCCCTATAATTGCTGCTCATTTCTTTATAATATTAGCAGGAAACTTAGGTATTTATCAATATAATTCAATAACTATAAAAGCATTGAAATTATATGATATACAAAACCAGAAATCTAATAAAGAATCACATCATTTTATATATTGTGCATCAATGGTAAATCAAGCAAGAAATTTCGCTGAAGTTATGTTGTCGCCGTATATATCAACTAAAGCTTCCTGGACAAATGAACTTTTTATGTAAAAATTGATTTGATTTAATTTTAGTATTCTAAATTTTATATAAAAATTGATTATTATGAATCATCATACTTTATATGAATTATTTAGTATTTTTAAAGAAAGAAATACTTGATGAAGAACTAATTATTTATCAATGTTTTTATATATATTACTTGCCTGTGGATATTGATTATGTAAATCTTTAATTTTATAGTTAGTGCGGTATAAACTTGAATGTTAACAATTTGTAAAATTAGTGGGACTTCTTTCTCTGTGTAAGTATTGATATAGCAATCGACCAATGTTGTTGATCTTTTGATTCATCAATATCTTTAATTGTATTAAGAAAATTTCCGAAATTTTTCACTAATCGAAGACATTCTTGATAATTTTGTGTTGATTTTTCACATTCATTATGAAGATTATTGATCAATTTATTTATATTATAAAAAGATTGTTGGTTCATAAATTTTTATTAATACCATACTATTTCAATAAAATGGTGTCATAATAAGAAAAGAAATGATTGATTCTATTAAATATATTTCAAAAAAGAAATTGGCATCAAATGAAAATAATAATAAAGAATCAGTTAAAACAAAATTAATTTTTCATAAATAGTTTTATTAAAGTATTTTTTTATAACTACTCTAATGTATCATTAAAATTTAACAATACAATTTTTTTATAATAAAAAAATTTTTTTTTCTAATTTTTTCCTTCTTCCTAAATCAACAACAAAAATATTTTAATTTATTCCTTTCACAATAATTTCCAATTGTTTTCCATTTTCCACATTTACGATTACCTTTTCATCATTTTGTACAGGTTCGTCGAATTTAAATTCTACAACAACTTTAGCGCCAGCGATTAATATTCCTTCATTAGGTTCAGGATTTCCAATTTTATCTTTTATTGACCATTTTACCCAAACCAAAGAATTATTAACTAAATTAATTTTTTGTTTTTCATTTCCTACGATTACATTTAAATTATCTTCGAAACCTAATTTTGGCATCGAAAACATTAAATGTTCATTATATTTAGCGTCAATTATTTCATTTAATAAATCTAATCTTTCATTATCAATCAATGGCACTACGAATTTATATGCAGCGTGTACAGGTCTATGATCACTAAAAGCGCATTTAAGTGAATGATAACATATACAATGAGGTTCAATCGGATAATTATAACATTCGGGTAGAACTAAGTTATTTCGATCAGTTAATAATAACTTCGATTCCCCTAAAAAATGTTGCGCCATATCAGTTTCGATTTCAAGCGCATCTTCGAGTCCGATTTTTAATCTTTTATTACCAGTACGTACCAAAATCCGATCAGTCCATGAAGGCACGCGATGTTTCGGCGATGTATCATAGATATCTTTCCCTATGTCATATTTAAATGTCGGGTTAAATAACAATGGCGGCTCTTTAAAGCTTCGAATGATTTCGTCCGTCTTTTGCGTGGTATGTAATTGATCCATATCACTTAAATCGGAAAGTTTTCCGCGTTGAATATACTCAATGCATTTCTCATACGTTGTAACAATGCGATAATTTAAATCACCCATAAAGATGATATAGTCAACATCTTTCATATCTTCGATGATTTCATGCCATTGCGAATTACGTTGTTCCCAATTTTGATCATGCGCTGCTAAATGACAACAAATGGTGACAAACGTGGCGCTACCAATGGTCCATCGGAAGAAGACTACGGCTTTGTTCGCTAACATTCCATTAGCACCTAATTTCTTGGTAACAATTTGATGATCATGAATTTGTGATGAAATGCCTTTACGGACTAACGCACAGCAAAATACACCGCCCATGGATTGATGCGCAATGATATCAAAGCCTTCCGTATCGGACATTGACTGCGCTTGTTTGATGTGATCGGCCCATTTGTCAGAATTACTACTATTACCAGTAACAACGGACTTAAATGACATGTCTATTTCTTCTAAGGCAACAACTACGATGTCGGCTTGTGAAGCAGGCGCACGAAATATTCGAGATAAATCTGAAAGAACTTCAGAATTGGGTTCGCGACTGCCGACATTCCAGGTAAGAAAATGAACGCGTAAGGTTGTGGATTTATAGTAAAATTGTTCGTTTTTATCAATAATATGTTTTTTCCATATTTCATAATAGGATTTATCAACTGTAATTGGTGACTTAAAAGTGGACTCTCCGATGTCAGAATCAAATAAATCAGAATATTTTTGGTTGGGCTTAAACTTCATAAGATATGATGAATTTTCTTCAATATATTTATCAACAGTATCATTAATATAAATGGACGATTTGCCAAAATGTGAAACTAGTAGTTCTAATTCGTCAATATTAAAAATTTTGAACTCTATTTGAATGTTGTCATATGATAAAAATTTTAGAATTAATTTCATGTCTTTAAGGGAATACGCTGACCGCACATCAGCTGATATTGGTATAAAACAACAATATGTCGATGCTTCTTCAATTACAACAAACGATTTTGTAATGGAATCATCTGCAATCCTAACAGATAATTTAACATTGGTCCCATTTGGAAGCAAAGAAGCATTAGCTGTAATCCAATTTTTTGTTGATAGAATCGCTTGTTGCATAAAAAAAAATTATTTCTATAAAAACCGTTTCATGCACCAAAAAAAATAAAAATCGAACTTTTTATAACTCATATATGATTATAGTATCATCACAGTGATAAAATGATGAACTTACTTATGGGTGTTTGATAAGAAAAAGTATCGAAGCAAAAAAAATAGATTTTTGAAATTTGTAGGAAATATTTATTTTTTACCATTAAGACTCATTCTCTTGTTTGAATTTGTTATAGCTTGGATTTTTCTTTAGCAAACATATGGTTGGTAATCAAATTTATCCTTTTTTTTTCATTCGATTCCTTTTCAGCAAAGCATTTTAGAAGCTATTCAAAACTTGCTTTATCAAATTTTCCATGTTTGATAAAAGCAATGGAACTATTTATACGATATCAACACCAGAAGGACCCAAAGAAGTTGCTTTACCACATTTCCCAGAAATGCCAGATAAAATTGTATGCCCAATAAATCAATCACAATTTAAAATCATTCGACCAAATAACACAGCTGACATTGAATTCCTCAAGGAATACTCGCAACTAATGATTCGTCAAACACGTCAAACCTATATAGCAATTGATACTGAATGTGCATCACGTCCATCCGAAGGTAAACCTTGGGGCCCACGTCTTGCATCTATTCAATTTGCTGAATTTACTTATGATCCACGAACTTTAATTTTTTCTTTTGGACTTGGGATCATTGCTTATTGGCCTACAGATCCAATTATTTCTACACTTATCACATCCATTTTTAATCGTCCTAATGTCAATCTTTATTTTTATGATCTTACTAGTGATTATACATTTATGGAAGATGAAAACATCCGAATTGACAAATGCCAAATTTATGATTCACAAACTCGTTATCTCAATGAATACGAAACCAGTTTTTTTATACATAAGCCAACTAAATCACTTCTTAAAGCAGTGCAAGACACATGTTCATATTGTCCTTTATCTGTTAATGCGTATTATTATATGGAACCATTAAAAAATCGAAACTTTGGACTTATTCATTACATTCGTAGTAAACTTCGAATATATTATCCATTAACTATTAATGATTCGACACATATATATGCAGCAGGTGATGTTGTTCTTACATCAATTGCTGCAATGGCACTTTATCGAGATGGTGTTGATTTAAAAGTACGAAGAAACACAATAAAAAAGATTAATGAAATAAAAATGCTTAATGCAAGTAATAAATATAAAAATGAGGTTGAGTATGGTATTGCGGTACAAATTAAAAAATGGGCATATAAAGAAAAGTTTATAAGAAGAGTCATCGAGTTGCCATGTCCTGAGTTTAGAGGACAAACTGAAAAAGAATTAAATTGGGTATTAAACTTTTTATCACAGCTACATAAAATCGAAAATTATATTCCAATCGATCCTATCTTATTAAATGGAGATAACATAAAAAAGATTTTAGAAGTAAGAAATAAAGCTAGATTGTTTTTAAAGTCTGATGAAATATTCCCATTGTTATTGGATTGGGCTAAGAGAGAAGGAATAATAACAGATGAAAACATAAACGCTTATTATAAATATAAAGAAGAAAAAGCGTTAAGAAAAGAAAATGAAAATACACAAATTTGAAAAAATGTTTTTGTATAATAAAAAAGTATGATGTAAGAATTTTTTTTATTTCTCATAAAAAATCATGTGTTTTTTATCTATTAACATGTAGTCTTGTTGTTTTCAAAAGTGGCAGAAAACCAATGCGTAAAGCTCTCAATCGAGTATTGAATTTGTGTTTTTTTGTATAGACAAATCCCATTTGAATGAACGGTATCGGCAAAATCGACTGTGAACCGATTTCATAAGAAGAATGGAAAAGTCCTCTTATTTCGCACAGTCAGCACAACAAATTATTAATGGATCAAGTGAATACTCTCAACCAGAATTTGATTTCAAATGTCAGCTTCCAACAGAAGTTGATTATTCTGATATTCATAGATTCATTACAAAAAATTACAATGACCCAAATGACTTTGTGAACTACTTAAAGGAGTCATTTTCACTCCATTGTGCTAAACAAAAGATACTCATTTTAGATCCTTCTTTTCCAAAAAATTCACCAAAATTTTATGACTCATTTGCTCAAACAGATCTCGTAGATGCTATGAAAAACTTATATAGAGCTGCTACCATTGAACCAACTCAATTTCTTTCACCATGGGAACAATATTATCTTAAAGCAATAAGTCTTTACGTTAGTTCACTTTTGGCACTTCCATTTATCAGCAATAAAAAGAGTCAAAAGGTTCTCAACTTTTTCTACTCGAAACTTAATCCCCAAATTCAAAATCATAATCAAATATTTCTTTGTCAATGCAAGCCCAAAGGCGTCAAAACAAACAGTGTTTTCTTTGTCAATACATTTGGTGATGTTACATTACTCCAAAAAGATGGTACATTCAAGAAAGGCAAATTATCATTATCCAAACAATCAACAATTTTTACTGATTCTGAGAAAAATTCCACTCCGTATTCCTTATTAGATCATCAGGGCAAGCCATTAGAGCTTTCCCATCTTCATTATCTCCAACTCATCTATATTTCGTGTGACATTATCAAAAACTATCCCATCAAAGACTGCATTTTCATTGGCAAAATGTTCTACAACTACAACGGCATATATTTGCATAACATTTTTAACACCAGTTTGAGCAATAATAATATGTCATCAATCATTCCATATCTCGCGAATGTTTCCATATTTATGGACCGCCATATCTTTCTTCTTAAGTCAGCTGCCAATTTCTTTGCGTTTCATCCCCAGACCCAAATTATTGATTCATTTCCAGTCAAACTTTTTCATCATTTTTTCAAGGTCACGATTGATTCTTTAGTCGATGTACATATCACGCAGCTTCAATCCATGTTTGGAGCGCTTGATTCCACATCAGTTGTTGAACCAAATTTCATCAATCAAATGATGATTGATTTTTGGGATGCCATCTTATCATATGCGCCACGCTTCCCGCGGTGTATCCATGAGCTCCTTAAGTACCTAATGATCTTATCCGAGCGCTCTGGAAAAGATAAATATAATTTCCCATCGCAAATATTCTTCAAATGGTATTTCATACCGCACATCGAAGCACGACAATCGAAAGAAGCTCCATCGCCTGCAATGTACCTCATAAAGACAGTTCTCGATAATGTCGTCAGTAAAATCACAAAAGAAACAGGGAAAAACACGGAGATGTCGCAATACACTATCAACGCAAACGTCGGCCAAATGACCGACTTCTTCGACTACTTCATGAATAGAGCAATCGAACCTATGGGCGACGTTGAGATGCCACAAATGAATGAGTATCTGCTGGGGCTCAAAAAGATTCTAGAGTTTACTGTCGATAATAAAAAAGTTTTGATGAAAAATAAGGAGAAAAATGGATACGAATGGCTGTTCATTGACGACTTATTGTATATGCTAAATGCAAAGTAATTAATTATAAATATTAATTTTAAAAGAAATTCTTATGTCCTTTTGTATAAAAAAATTGTTTCATCAATAATGCCAACTGATTCATTTGTTTAAAGCAAATATTTAAATTCACATCTAATATAAAAAAAAAAATTGATTTACTAATCATAGGTGTAAAAAAACATATCCAACTCATCGTATGCTTCATCATTCTGTTCGTTGCTTTGTGATTGGCTTGATGTAAACATTGGTGTAACATCGTCTGGTTGAGGTGATTGAGCAAAGTCCAAATCAAGGTCTACTAGGTGATCCCAACTAGGTGATAGGAGTTCGTCATTTGGTTGTTGATTTTGCACCTGTTGTTCGATCTCATATTTTGCATGTGGAATTGTGCTTGCCTTGTTGTGTTTGGACTTTTTACCAGAACATCTTTCGAATTGTAAGAGTTCACCATTGAGATAAATTTTACCTTCCTCTTTCCCTTCTTTGTTACGGTGGTATTCATAAACTTTGGATGTGCCGGGAGGTATGAATGTTGCTTTTTTAATCCTTTTCGACTTTGGGGGCATGATAGTAAGTGAAATGAGAAGAATTTAAGTTTATTTGAAATTTGAATTCAAATCTGAATATCGTTATTATCAAAAAGTTTTTGTAGAAAATATTTTTGGCAAAATACGTATTTAGGCAAAATTTGTTGACGATACAGAAACACTTTTGACAATTTTAGAACTTGCCAAAATGCTTTCTCCTGAAGAAGAAGATGATGATCAATGCTTTTTAATGGGAGAATCTGATCCCAAATACACAGTGACAATTGAATCAATTGTTTCAAATCTTATAAAATCTTTTTTTTCCGAAAACTATGGGGATAAAGAATATTGGGATGAAAGATATGAAGAATCAACTGAGCAATATGAATGGTTTCAATCATGGAACACGATTTCTCCTTATATACAAGAATTTATAACTCATGGTAAAGCATTGAATATAGGCTGCGGAAACTCGCCAATGTCTTATGACATGCTCAGTTCTGGATTTGAATCAATTTTAAGTACTGATATTTCAGAAAATGTGATTTCACAAATGAAAGAAAAATATAAGGAAACGAAACAATTGCGATGGGAAGTTTTGGACTGCACTAACATGAATGTTTTTGAAGACAACCAATTTGATTTTGTTATTGATAAAGGAACGATTGATGCAATATATTGTAATAATGATTCTAGTCAACTTATCACAAGAACACTTAATGAAATTTATCGAATCCTTAAGCCTGGCTCCTATTATATTGATATTTCTTTTGGAAATCCTTCTTCAAGAAAAGAATTAACAAGTTGCAAATCAACAAACCTGATGTTTATAAAATCCATAGAAATTCCACATCCACAACATCAAGATACCCACCACTATATATATGTCCTGAGAAAGCCAAATTGAAAATATATGAATAAATATTATTTATGAAACCATCTTTAAAAAAAATTAGATCTCATCTAAAATTAAAAAACATTTGAGAGTGAATGCTATTTCTTTTTAATTGTTTTACGTGATGATTTTAGATGATTTCTCTCCTTGAATTTGGGCTCGATATTTTGCCTATGTATTGACAAAATATCATGTGATGAACGGTTATCTTCTGATCGTTATAAATGTCCGTCAAAATATGGAGTTGTGGGCAAGAAGAAAATCGAAAATCACTATTTTAATATTTAATCACCATTGGTTTTTTAATTATCCTGTGGAAGAATTTTTCTTTGTGTTCCTTCTTCTTCCAATTGCTTTTCCACTACTTTATCCATGGCTCCTGGTTTTCTCCAGTACTTCTTTCATGTCCTTCATCTCTCATTAATTTAATTGTTCGATTACTTAATCCACTATAATTACTTTTCCTGCTGCAACATTGAAAATCTCAATCCTGGATTTAATATATTCATGATATGAAAGTATTAATTTTAAAATTGGCTAAAAAATATAATTTAATATGACCAATAAAATAAATATTCAATATAATATATGCCAAATCTAGGAAATTTTTTGACAGAATTTCGCTTTGGCTTCATGTGGAAACCGTTTAGTTTTCCTCAAGAAGAATGGACATATCATACAAAAAGATCATCAGGAAAAAGAACTTTAAAAAACTTGATGAACCAGATGAAAACCCAACTGAAGTTCTTGATGTTGAAAGAATCTGTCATGAATTTGAGGAACAAGTTCCACAAATTCAAGAATTATTAAATACAGATGACTTAACACTCATATCTAATCAATGCATTTCTATTGGAAAACTTGCGCAAGTTGCTTCACATGGAACAGTTCAAATTTTATTAAATTCCAGTATTTTTGTACAAATTCTTAACTTAATTAATTCTCCAATTATAAATCAGGTGGTACCAATTCTGGAAGATTTATCAAAGTCACCCACCAATTTACTTATTCCAATGCTTCAACAAGGTTTTCTTGATAGTATTAATTACATGGCACAAACCGAAGACAATAGTATAATTAAAAGCGTTGTGAACATATGTAAAAACGTAATGGCTCGGTCACCATTTTATACGACACTTATATATTCCACTGGCATTGTTCATAATGTCACCCAAAAACTTATGTCCCGCAATGGGAGTGACATTTTTGAAATGCTTGGTTCCCATCTTCTTATGCTTTTCTGTGAAAAAGGGACATTTAAAGATCCTAATCTCATTGATTCATATAATGAATTTCTAATCAATTGTACCAATCGGGAAACATATAATTCCCAACTCTTTGGCGAATTTTGTACCAATGGCATTGCTTTAGATCCGAGTCAACCATTTTTGACTTTATTTAATCTGTGCATTTCTACTGAAAATCCTAAATATCTTTATTTAGTTATATATGGTTGTTGTTGTTTGTTAGAAAAAGACCCGACAATTAATGAGATTTTCTTTTCTGATATTCCTATTGGTGTACGCATTGGCGATTACGCGCGCATTGGCGATTACGAACGAAAATCCTCTAAAGATATCAATCTGCTCTTTCAAATCTGCATATTTACCACCGGAATTTTCTGTTCTGATATCGATTTACCATATGAAGTTATAAATGATTTCTTTAATCCAATTCTTTATATATTCCAAATCGATGATGTCGATTTAATCGCAGAATCAACAAATGCTTTAATTAATATCATAATGACAAAACATGAATTTGCCGAAACTTTGTTAGAAAAGAAATATATGGACTTAATAAATAAATATATTTTAAATGGAAATTTCAAGGTGCAAACAAAAGTAACACAATTGCTAATAGTAATCGCATGTAACTATAAAAAGGAAATTATTGAGTTGTTAAATATAGACGTTTTGGAAAAGATTTTGGAGATATCACAAAACGCTAAGAAAAACATTTCGATAAAAATTTTGGACACTTTGAAAAGAATGTTTGAAGTGGACGACAAAAAAAAACTAAGAGAAATGTTCGACCAATTAAATGGAGATAGTTTACTTTATGAACTAATGGATGGCGAAGATAAAGAACTATCTGAAAATGCTCAACTTCTTTATAATGCTATTTATTTAAATGATGAATGATATTATCAATTGTAATAAAAATTTTGTCGCTTTTTATGAATTGAAATAATTGTGTCGTAACTATTCAAAAGTTTTGAATAATTTGTCAACAACACTCACAAAGTTGACGTAAATTAATTCAATATCGAATTAAAAAAAATGACCTCATTGATTTCAATCTGATCACCAAAATTTCAATATGTGGAATATGCTGTATCAAAACATATATAACTCATATGTATATTACTATTTTCTATAAAAAATATATAAAAAATATTAATGCAAATAGAAAGATTTATAATAGAATTAAAATCAATTTATTTTCATTGACTTATTTAGGTGATTTCCAGCTTTCCATAGCATTTTAGAAATAAAAAATACCCTTAGATAAAAATTATTCTACCTCTTTTTATAAACATCATTATTTGAATCTAATGGAGAATACACATTATCAAATTTTTGATCAATTGTTTCTTCATCTGTAGTATCCAAGAATCGGAAATCAAGCATATCTTCATAACCAAATGATTCTGATTCGATATTATCGAAGAAATCTTTATGGAATATAAAATGATGTTCTTCTTGTTTTTTTTCTTTATTTAATTCATTTTCTGTCGAAGATTGATTTAAATCCCCACTAGCGTCACCTTGGTTGACTTTGTTTCCTTTTTCTTTTTTTTTGTTAGTTTTTTTTGATTGATTTTTTTTTATTAAATTTCCTTTCATATCGAGTGGATATCGCTCAATTCTGTTATCGTCTTTGTATATAATGGAGTGTGCTGGAATATGAAATCGCGGACGTCCTGTTTGTATATCATTGCTTTTCATTAGTGATGTGTTTCTATGCCATGCATTAGCTTTTCAAGTTTGAATGAGAGGGGACTTGAAACACTCACTCAAAACGTTGCCAAACAAGGTGCCCCAACTACTTAATTACCAGAAAACTTTGATTTGAAAATATTGAATGAGATCAAACAAAAATAGTATGCCATATTCAAACATTAAATAGTATTCAGAAATTTGAATGTGGATCCAAATTTTACGCAGTAAAAATGTTGTGTCTCATACACCACTTTTTATTATAAATCGAAGGAACCTCAATTTGTAATGATGGGGACATCATCAGCAAATTTAAAATCTTTTTTTATCATTTAACCTTATTTTATAAGTTTTACAGCATGCTGTAATCATTCGAATCGTTGACGAAATATTAATTTATTTGAATACAAGGGTGAATTATCTATTTTTTGAACATAATGCATTTAATAAATCATAAGCAAATACAAATTAATATATTAATATTAGATTTGTTGGAAATAATAAACTAGATGCTTTCGTTGCCAACCAAAAGCCTATAAATATGGTAAACATGCATGAAAGAAAAAGTAGACGTTTTATAAAAGTGGCCAACCTATCGGAACGGCTTCTGTTGTAATCACAAAAAGTTGTCTTTATATAAAAATGACTCTTTTCATTTCTTTTAAAAACATAACAAAAAAATATTCCATGTGATTTCAGATGACCTTTTATGTTAATGTGTGAGTAGAAATATTATTTTCATTTCTTGACATTTTGATAAATTTTATTTAATTCTGCATGGCAACAATTAATTGTTCAATTTGAAAGTGTTTACAAAAAAAACACATATTTTAAAGTTTTTTCCCAAGAATCAATAAAATATATCTCTTGGCAATATCTAATAAAAGTAATTATTTTATAGCTTAAGTTTTAAAACAATACATTTTTATAAAATCTATATAAGAAAATTAATAAAAACAATAACCTAAAAGTATTTTATTTTGTTTTTAAACATTTTTATTTATCACTGTATATTTATAATTATTTCATATCAATGTTTATTTAATTAATAAATTTTAAAAGAAACATTTTTAGTTTCTTCTAACTGCGCAATCTTTTCTTTATCCAAATCATCGTTTATATTTTCCAATAACAAACACAATCTCAAGAATTCATTTTTTACTATTTGATTACGTTCCTCATCTATTAATGATCTAAATCCACTAAATTTACTTTTAATTACACATTTCTCATTTAACTCATTAATTTTATCCAAAATTTTTTGGAACATAACACAATAAGCAGGGCAACCATTACACATATTAATATTAATAGAAAAATCTGATTCATTAACAACTATTTCTTTTTCATCTTCAACAGTTATTAATCTTTCAGTCATTAATTGTTTAAAGTTTTCCAAAATTTCGAACACATTATAAAACTCTGTGTCATCTTTCGATGCGACGAAGAACGGAACATTTTTCATTATGTTATAAATCATTTCTGTGAATTTTATTTGTTTTTTATATTTTGGGAAATGTTCTGTTTTAACAATAGTAAACTCTGCACAATCGAAATGATCGAATACATAAACAGCAGATTCATAACCAAATGCATTTGACATATTGATTGGAAATCGTATAACATGTTCAAGGAAATCTTTTAATCCTTTCTTGTCATTCCATGTCTCATGAAATGTTCGGCCAATCTCTAAAATCGAATTCTTAGGAAAGTTTTCTTGCTTTAAGACTGATGAAGGTAATGATGGAAATCCAGGAATTATTAATAAAGATTGGAACCATTGTAATAATGAATCAAACGAATTTGAAAAATTAAAATATTCGTTTTTCAATGAGTTAATTGTGTTGCCTATAAACATTTTATAGATGTTACGAATATCATCAAAGTATAGTTGTTCCATTTCCCAATTAATTGATACTATTAAATAACGTTTAGTTAAGTTGGATAAAAGTAACCGCTGATGAAATAATGTAACTGATGTGTATAAAAGCGTGCTCTTACCAGACTTGGTTGGACCCGTAATAACAAATTTATAGTCTTTAGGTGAAAGTCCTTTGGTAAGATTTAAGAAATATTGGACCACTTGATTATGAATATCAGTACCGGTAAGAACTGATGTGGGACTAATGTGTTTGGATATAAGATCATCTTCTAAAAGATGCTGCTTGGTTTGATTCGATAATTGTTGAAGAGAATCCGAAAATGATAATTTAGACTTTTGATCGATTGTAAGAGAATCATATAAAGAAAGAAGTGAGTTACGCATGTTCTCACGAACTGTATATGGAGAAGAAGCTATCATTTGATGTTCTATTGCATCTTCATGAATTGGTTTTGATTGCTGTTGATGAACAATTGGCGTTTCGGCTTTTGGTTTTGGAACACGAGTTTTATATTTTGGTTTGTCTTCCTCTTTGACTGGTGGAGAACAACATGAAACAAGAAGTATGGAATTAGGTTGGATATTTGAAATATCAGTAATCTTATTATGATTTGTGTCAAATATTTGTTTAGCAGGGCGTGCAAGTTCAAGCACATCAGTTGCTATTGAAAGGAGCTGTTTCATAGTTTTTGGTAAACGAATTCTTTTTGGTTCATCATCAGGAAAATCTATTTTCTGAAGAGAAATAAAATTTCTTGTTATTGA
This sequence comes from Histomonas meleagridis, assembly GCF_020186115.1. NCBI lineage: Eukaryota > Parabasalia > Tritrichomonadida > Dientamoebidae > Histomonas > Histomonas meleagridis. The sequence goes on from NW_027150805.1 coordinate 1,070,223, forward strand.
TTTAGATGGTGTTTGCGGTGAATTTATGCTTCGTGGTGAATCCATAATTGAATGTAAAAATTATTTTGATAATCTAAACGTTTGAGACGACTTTTCACATCACATTTCATATTCCAAAAAAAAATGACTGAAGAGAAATATCTCGATCCTTCTGCTGATTTTCAAGTTTACGCTAACAACGATAACTTCTATATGCCTCCAGCTCAGGATCCGGACATAATACAAGAATGGAGAGTTTTTCCAAAAGTCGAAATTCCAAATGTCGAAATTAATTCTATCCAAGAATCCATCACAAAGAAATACGACATTACTTTGATGTTCAAACAACTCAGAAATGCAAGCTAAATCTAAGATTTTATTCAATAAATTAATCGATTTTTTTCATTTTTATTTTATGCAAAAAAGATGTTAGTGATTAAAATGAAAAAAGCTTTGTTTCAGAAAAAAATCAAATTACTTTATTTAATTTCAAATATTTTTGTTTATCGTTCTTTTTCATTTTGATGTTCCGGCTTTGTTGCCACTACTTTCTAAATGTGTGACAAACCATTCAACAGCTTCTTCAAGACCTTGACCTGTTAATGAACATGATGGAAGAATAGACCATTCATGATCTTTGATTTCAGACAACTGAAGGCTTTCCATGACATCCGTTAAAGACATACAATTTGGTAAGTCTTGCTTATTAGCTAGGATTAGAATACAACAATTGCCTGTTGACTCATCTTCTAATACACGAAATAGTTCTGTCCTTGCTTCTCCAATCCGCGCTCTGTCGCTTGAATCAACAATAAATAAAATTGCATCTGTTCCATTGAAAAATGTTGTCCACCCTTGACGAAAAGCAGTTTGACCAGCAAGATCCCAACACTGCAGTTTAACATTTTGCCTTTCAATTGTTTCTACATTTGATCCGACTGTTGGTTGCGTATTAACTACAACACCTTGGAGTAAACGATATAGTGCTGTAGTTTTACCAGCATTATCCAAACCAATTATCGTGATTTTGAAACGTCTTTGAGGATCACCAAATGCGAAACGCCAAAATTTAGAAAAGAGACCACCCATCCAACAAGATTGCTAATTAACGGTCAAAATAGAAAAATGCATTTCGTATCGTTCTGTTTTATTTGTATACATTACGTAAAATTGGTATTTGTGGATTTTTATGCCACTTTTGGGATCTGCAGCCAACGGTTCAATTCAAGGAAATGTGAACCACAAAACAAAACAAACCATTTCCATCGTTCAACAGCCGTTTAAAATTATTAATAATTATGGAAGCGAAGTCTGAAATCAAATATCTCCAATCAATCCACAACATTTTATTTGATCTTAATAATGATAATATTGATGATATTGTTAAATCAACAATAGAAATTTTTGATGCAAGTTATTTTCATTCTTTTAATGTTATACTTTTTGAATGTATTTATGCATCTTTTTTATCTCAAAGGAAAGACATTGATGTATATTTACAATATTTAAAGGCAATAGAAGCTAAAGAAAGACAAATCCTCCAAAAGGATCCCCAACTTTTCAAAGCATTCTCTGAATTCCTTCTTGACTCTACAGAAAATGAAGCCAATTTTATACTATACCATTTACTTGAGCAAAAATTAATCGATCCTAAATTCGTAAAAGCTCGAGACTCAATATATTTTATGCACTTATCCCCAGGTTACAGAGCGTATGGGAGGAATATGAGTCAGCTTGGTTTCCTAACCTTTGATGAACTCTCTGCAAATAACTTCGAAAAACATAAAAAATTAGCTTTTGAAGGAACTAATCCATCAGAAGTCGCAAAAGCTATTCAATCTGACGATGTTGAAAAACTTCAAAAAATTGCATCACAATCATCATTTGATTTTAATAAGAAAATTTCTTTTGCATATGAAAAGTATTCTTTCATTAATTCAATTAGATCAAATCTATTTGAGAGATTCTGTAACAAATTAAGTTTGATTGAATATGCTGCTTTCTTTGGATCGATTGAATGTTTCAAATATTTAATGTTGAATGGATCTGATTATACAAACTCATTACGTTATGCTGTTGCTGGCGGAAATATTGAAATAATTCATTATTGTGAAAAAGTTAATGCAGACATTGGCGTTGCAATGCCTGATGCAATAAAATATCATCGTAATGATATAGTTCATTATATCTATGATATTTGTTATCTTCAAAAAGATATATCAGAAAGTTCAAATTTTAAATTATTTAAGAAAATAAAATTTGGAATTTCAAATGATAAATCTCAACCATCAAATCAACAAACATTTGGGGCAAATACTAAAGCAGATAAATCAAATCCATTTAGTTTTAGTTTAGATACATTTAATCCAAGTAAAGCAACGTTTAAGAACCAATCTGATTCATCAAGTCAACCGAAGTTTGGTTTAGCTCTTCAACTAAATAATGAAGAAGAAGAAGAAGGTAATTTCATGTTTGGTCGGCATATGAATCAACCATTTCATGGTAATCCAATGTTTGGTAATCAACCACAATTTAATTTTAATCATTTTGGAGGACAGCCTATGTTTAATCAACAATATGCGCGTAAATCTCTATTTGGCGATATTCAAAATGAAAAAGAACAACAAAAAAGAAATGTTACATTCACAATATATACCGATATTGATTTATATCGATTTTGTATTAATAGTTATAATTATGAAATTTTATCATATCTCCAAGAAGAAGGGCTAACGTTTAATGATACTTTAAATAATAAGATAATAACCAAAGGAAACTTTTACTTATTTAAATACTTTAATGAAGGAAAAGCTACAACAAATGAGGATTTTTATCTTTCTATTTTCTCAAATAATGTTGAATTAGTTTCATACATATTATCAAATGGAGATATTAATATAAATATAAAAGATGATGATTTGATTACACCATTAATCATTTCATGTAAAAAAGGTTATTATGAAATAGTTGAATTTCTTATAAAACAAAAAAATATTGAACTTAATATGAAAGAAAATTCTGGATCAACTGCATTAATTGAAGCAATTGCTAATGAGCATAAAGAAATATCTAAATTACTTATTGAACAAAAAGAAATTAATATTAATGCGAAAAATAAAAGGGGTTCAACACCATTAATTATTGCAACAAAGAATAATGATAATGAAATATGTAAATTATTATTACAAAGACCTGAAATTGATGTTAATTCAAAAGATCAAAAAGGTTTATCACCAATAATTCTAGCAATACAAAATAATAATTATGAAATAGTTAAATTATTATTAGATAATGAAAATATTAATATTAATGAAAGAAATAATTTAGGTGAAACATTATTAATGATTGCAACCAAAAATTCCAACATAGAAATTGTTGAATTATTATTAAGAAACAATAATATTAATTTAGACTTAAATGATTTTGAAGGTAATAATGTCTTTATGAAGACAAATGACATTGAAATATTTAAGGTATTATATACTGCAAATAATAACTTTAACATTAATCAAAAAAATTATAATGGTGAAACAGCATTAATGATTGCAACCAAAAATTCCAACATAGAAATTGTTAAGTTTTTACTTGAACTAAAAGATATTGATATTAATATAAAAGATGATGAAGGAAAAACAGCAATTTATTATGCAAACACATTAATAAGTGAATTATTAATTAAACGAAAAGAAATTAATTTAATATATTATCCAACATATTTAATTGATCAATCCAAAAAAGGAAACACTATAATTGTGAATTATTTATTGCAAAATTATAAATTCGATGTAAATCTTAAAGATGATAATGGCTTTACTGCATTAATTTATGCTTGTTGGAATGGAAATTTAGAAATTGTCAAATTGTTATTACAAAATAAAGAAGTTAATATAAATATTAAAGATTCTCATTATAATATGACTGCTTTAATGTTTGCATGTTCAAACTATCATACAAAAATAATTCTTTTATTACTTCAAAATAAAGAAATTGATGTAAACGTTAAAAGTTTTTCAGGTTTAACTGCGATTGATATTGCTGCAAATAGACATAAATTTGATCTTGTGGAATTACTTAAAAAACAAAAAGGAATTATTTACGATGAACAAAATCTGACAAAATATTCATTGGAAAAATTGATTCAATTTCAGCAAAATTTCAATATTCGTTCACATTTTCTACATGAGAAATTTTAGGAATTTCGTTCCGGTACGGGAATGTTCAAAGGTCGGGCACCCAAAACCTAATGAATAAAAAAATAAAAATTTTGGTAAACGACAAATTCATTAAAAATGAGAATAATTTTTCCTTTCTTGTGTTTGAATATGTGTTAATAGTAAACATTTTGCTTTCACTTTCACATAAGAGATGAAAATGGTATAAATATCTCAAAAAGTTTATTTTTATATGACCGATTGAACTATGAAAGTGATATCACTTTTTCAGTCATATACGATCAATTGAGGTTTTTCAAAGTTAGATTTTTCTGATGTTTATTTGTGTTACTTTTTCATGGGGCCATTTCACGTCACATGTCCAAGCTTTCTATGGAAAAAAAGACATGAGAGGGAAATCGCTTACTCATCCAGACAAGCCAATTTCACAACAAAGTAGGGACAACTGCGAAGGAAATTTAATTGTTTATGAAGGGGAGATTTATAATCTTGGACCAAAAATCAAATTTAAATTTCTTTCTTGCGCAGGTACTGGATCTTTTGGGTGTGTATATGAAGTCATAAATTTATACGATGGCAAAAAATTCGCACTTAAAATTGGTAACAGTCGATGCTCTAAAGTTATTGTGAATGAAGCAATCATAATGTCAAAAATTTCTTCTCTCCTCAACAAATCCGAATCACGCTATGTCATACGAATGTTCGGGTCTCTTAAGTATTGTGGCCACGAGTGTATTCTTTACGAACTTCTTTCATTCAACATGTACGAGTTAATCCAACACAGAAAATTCACAGGACTTCCAATTCAGCATGTTCAATTATACTCTAAACAGATTTGTCATGCTCTTAATAGCATCCATTCCATCAATTTTGTACATTTGGACATCAAACCAGAAAACATATTATTCACAGATTCTACCTTCAAAGAAGTCAAGCTCTCAGATTTTGGTAATGCTCGCGTATATGAACAGAACAAGCTCAATTATTGTGTTACACGCTACTACCGTCCTCCTGAAATTGTATTAGGGCTTGAGTTTACAAACAAATCTGATGTTTGGTCAATGGGATGTCTTATTGCAGAAATGCTTCAAGGTAATCCTATCCTACCCGGGCAAAATGAGCTACATCTCCTCGAACTGATGCAGAAACGAATTGGCAAAAAAATTCCGAATTCAATGATCAAACGGTCGCCGCAGAGAAACGAATTTTTCAACGAGCAAGACGAGCTTATCCCTGAAAATGAGTTCTGTCAAGCTCACCCATCACAAAGTTCGAGTGAAAGTGTGAAACTTCTTCACTCAAAATTTTTTGATTGGTCAATTCAAGAATTTTTCGCTTCGGTTCCTGATGGAGATAACCCAAATATACGAAACGTAATAGATGCATTGTGTGACTTGGTGTCACATATGTTAGTTTTTGACCCAGAAGAAAGGTATTCTATTGCTGATGTGTTGGAACACAAGTTCTTCAAAATGTCTATTTCGTAATCAAATGAGATTTATTTGAGTATATTATGTTTGGTTGATAAATTGTTTGGTTTTAGCATGAGGTTGTCTGAAGTTATGCAAACCTTTAATGATAAAATGTGCGGAAGCTATTGTCTGAATTTTGTTATATAAAATACTTGTAATAAAATATTTTATTTATTTGTAAATAGATATTTGTTCATTATGATTCCAATTCCATACATCATATACGAAAAACGTTTGAAAATTTTTATATTTTTTTTTAAAGGGAAAATGAGATTACAAAATAAAGAATGAAAGATAATGGATTTGCTCCAAATGTATAAAGGAAATTAAATTGCATAGTTAAAATCTTTAGTAAAAATTGAAAATTTTGAATATTAATTTTATTTGTATGAATATTGTTTATAATAGTTTTTAATATTTCATATCTTATTGTTAGTATATTGATCTATCAATATTCTTAATATAATAATATAATTATTTGAACTATTTTTTGTTTTTGCATTATAAGTGTATATTTGTTAAATTTCCTAATACTTTTATTTGAAAATATATAATATAAATGTTTTTTTATATCCTTTCATATTTATTTAGATTTAATTTTTGAAAAAGAAATTGATGTAGAAAAAAAAAACACTGTTTACAGTGTCTCACCGGTGATATACAATTTTCAGTCAATCGGTCTTCATATATCTGAAGGATTTCAGAGCATATCGTCAGCGCAGGGTGCACCGGTTGTTTTTCGATTGAAATTTGAAATAAAATTCTTGTTTTTCAGAACGTCTGAAACCTTAACCCCTTTCAAATAACCAATTTTGATATTCAGTTAATTTTTCCTTCATTTTATACAAAGTCATGCCAAGTAAAAAGGTATTTATATCTGGAGCTTCTGGTGTAATGGGTCATGCTTCCTTCGTCGAAATATATAACAAGAGAAAGGATTTTGATATAGTTTTATTGCTTCGTGACAAATTTAGAAATCATAATTTATTTTCATCATATGCAAATGATCCAAGAGTAACAATTATTTGGGGAGATTTAAAGAATTACAGTGATGTTAAAAAAGCCATTGATGGTTGTAATTATATTTTACATATTGGAGGATTAGTTTCACCACGTGCTGATTTTCTTCCCAAAGAAACATTTGCAACAAATGTAACAGCAGCAGAAAATATAATTAAAGCAGTTAAAGAACAACCTAATCCTGATGATATTAAAGTTGTTTATATCGGAACAGTTGCACAAACAGGAGATCGTAATGAACCAATTCATTGGGGAAGATGTGGTGATCCGATTAATATCTCTATTTATGATCATTATGGTGTATCTAAAGTTCAAGCAGAACGAATTTTTGCAGAATCAGGTTTAAAACATTGGGTTTCATTACGTCAATCAGGTATTTTACATCCCGGTCTTCTATATAATATTGGACCTATTGTTTTTCATATTGTTTTACGTGGTGTTCTTGAATGGGCAACTCTTGAAGATAGTGCAACACTTATGTGTAATGTTCTTGATGATTCAGTCCCAGAAACATTTTGGAGACGTTTTTATAATATTGGATCAGGAAAAGAATATAGAATGACGAATTATGAATTTGAAGAAAAAATTCTTTATTCACTTGGAATGGGTCATGATGCACCAAAGAAAATATTTGAACCAAATTGGTTTATAACACGTAATTTTCATGGTCAATGGTATTTAGATAGTGATGAATTAGAAAATATTTTACATTTTAGACATAATATTCCAATTAAAGAATATTTTAATGATATCAAAAGAAAATCGCCATTATTATTTAGATTATCATTTCTTTTTGGAAACTTTATTGGAAAAGAGTTTATGCGATTTATTGCAAATGATAAACGATTTGGAACACTTTCATGGATTAAAAATAAAGATGAAAAACGAATCAGTGCATTCTTTGGATCATATAAAGAATGGGAATCATTACCTAAAACATGGGATAAAACAGATCTTAGTCGACCATCAGAGAAAGCGATTGTTTTAAATCATGGTTATGATGAAACAAAACCAATTGATGAATTAAATATAAATGATATGAAAGAAGCAGCAAAATTTAGAGGTGGTGAATGTTTATCAAATGAAATGAAATTAGGCGATTTATTTACAAAATTAAAATGGAAGTGTGCCTTTGGTCATATATTTGATATGACACCAAATATAATATTAAAAGGTGGTCATTGGTGCCCTGAATGTGATCCAATTCCATGGAACTATGATGAAATTGCTAAAGTTAATCCATTTTTTGCACAAGTTTGGAATCCACTTCATAACAAAGAAGAAAATAATTATTATGATATGAATATTTATAAAGATTATGATGAGTTCAAACAAAAAAAGATATCAAATTCATTTCTTATTTTGATTGGAATCGTAATTTTCTTTTCTTTGACAATGCTATATTTTGTCTTAGCAAAAATTAAATAAATTTAATGAATAAAATTATCTATCCAAAAATATTTTGATTTAAAATTAATTTTAGTAATATGAAAATTTACAATTTTGTTTTATCATATTATAAATGTTTTCTAAAATTCCTTTGGTGTTAATGTTTATTATAATAACAACATATTAAATATAAATTGATTAAAATTGAATTAGAAAAGGATTAACATTAAATCTAATCTATAAATTAAATTATGTTTGATAGAATTTAATTAAATTCCTACTATATAGATTGGATAAACATTTCGAATTTTAAAATTTTCCTTAAAAAAATTATTAATATTCTGGTTTAATTTGAATTTATTTTTTTTCATAAACACTTGTTTTTTGAAATTTTATCAACTTCTTTTTAACATGTTTGCCGGCACATCTCTCGAAGTCCATCAATTGAACAATATCAAATTATTTATGAGATTCATTTAAAAAAATTCTTCTTTTCACATTAAGCTGCTTCATTGTTAATTTTCTCTTTTGGAATAATTTAAAAAGTAAAAAATAATTAGGTTCGAATTCAAGAACTTTAAATATAAACTATTCAAATCATTTAGCTGATGTTTAATAATAATCCAAAGTTATAAGTCCTTTATAATTATACGTTTTGCAACATTAAAATCAATATTTTCGGCAATTGTTTTTTTATTTGGTTATTGGAATTCACCAAAATTCTTCATCAAATTCTTGAAAATCTGATTGATCTTGTTGGTGCTGTTGCTGATCTTGTTGGTGCTCCTGGTCATGCTGATATTCTTCAACAACCGTGTTATTCTTTTGTATATTTAAATCATAATTTTCATGGTTGATATTAAGAAATTGCTCTATCTGAGAAATGCCAAAACTTTCTCCTTCAATACCTTCAAAAATCACATCATTGTTAGGTGGTGAGTTTAATGTGACATTATTTGAAAAAGAAAAGCCAGTTGTTGCTGAACTCCTTTCTTCATCGGCTTCATTTTGTGGTAGATTTAAGTTTTCTGTCTGCTTCTTATTATCATTTGTTGATAGATGAAATGGTGTTGATATATCATACTTAGGCTTTCCATCAATTTCGGATGGTATTGAATTTAAATTGTAATCACTAAAATCACTAGGTTCAATCTCAATCTGAGAAAGTGGATCAGGCTCTAAAGGACTTCTAATGTAATCATTTCTTTCAAGCATTGTTTGGATAAAACCACTTGATTGAGGAATATTTATATCGGTTGAATTTGTCGTATTTTCTTTATGTCTGCAACTTGAGCTATGTTGTATCTGATCTTTTTTGTTTTGTGTTTTCTGATTTTCATTAGTATTATTCAATTTCTTTTTCATGTATCGTGAAAGAGGAACAGTACTAGTTTCTTCGATTTTATCGTCTATTATGAGCTTTACTATTTTTTCTATGGGTTTTTTCCCTTTTGGATCTCTTCCCATTCTCTCAAAGATTTTGGTGGTGTCAATCTTCAAAAGATTTATTCAAATTTGAATGAATCATACATAACTGTTTATAACTTATCAAAATTGTATGTAAGTTCTTTGATAACCGTCAAAGATTTATCAAATCTTATTTAACCTCTTCGATGAACGTTTAGTTATTTTGACAGGTTTATAAGTTTTCAAATTATAATTTGATTTCCAACATTATTTTTAAAACACATTTTTAGTATGAATCTATTAAAAGTTTTGCAAGTTTTTCCAGGTTTTTAGGATCATCCCAAACACCTCTGTGCCTTTCTTCAACAATCGCTTTTCTTTCTGCCATTTCCCTTTCCTTTCTCTCAAGTTCTTTCTTTGCTTCAAGACGGTGCTTAACCATCTCATTTTCCTTTTTTGTTCTTTCTTTGATTTCGATCTGTTTTTGTTTTTTTTGAGCTTTCTCGAGTTTAATACGTTCTTTTTTCTTCTTCTTTTCTTCTATATCAATTTCTTTTTGTTCAGCAGCTTTGGCTTGAAGCCTTGCCTTCTTTTCTGAACGGATCTTTTTTAAGGTTTCAGCTTCTCGATGAGCTTCAGCTTTCTTTTCCATTTGAATTTCTTTATTAATTTCTTTAGTAAGTTCTTTCTGTATAGAATGTTCCGTTTCTGACTTTCTCATTACTTCCCTTCTTTCTTGATTAATACGATCAATTCGCTGTTTTAAATTATCTCTTCTTGTTTTAGCGAGCTCCTTTTCTTCTTCCTTTTTCCTTTTTTCTTTCATTTGGCGGAGAAGTTTATCAATTGGTTCTTCATGTTTTGGCGCTTTTTTCATAATGGAAATAACGTTTAAAACCGATATCATTATTAACGGTTTTCCACAAGACCATAACCGACAACTGCTATTTATTCAAAAAGTTGATATCAACAATCAAACAAACCTGTTGAATTAAAGACGGTTTGGCCTTCCTTTTTGCAAATGGCTGAAAACACCGCTGTTATCGAAAATGGCCTCCGTCAAATCAACCTTTCTGGACGTGTTGCCAAAGGTTTCAACTGCACAGTCAAAGCCATCATCAAAGGAAAGGCTAAGCTTGTTTTCCTTGCTGATGATACTGATAACAAAGATTATAAGGCCCTTATCACAGGACTTGCTAAGAAGAATGAAGTCAAATTAGTTGCAGTTCCAGAAAAGGAACTTCTTGGTAGAGCTCTTGGCCTTGCTTCAATCCGTCATGATGGAACAGTTCGTCGTCAAATCAAATGCGGTGCATGCGCTGTTATGAAGTATGGATCTGTTATCACACCGGATGTAGAAGCATTCAGAGAAGCATTCGATCCAGTTCCACAAGAAAAACAAGAATAAACAAATCAATTTCATCACAATTTAATATAAAAAAATTCAATCCCAAGCTGTCTCAAGTGAAGGGAAAGGAGCTGTAAATATCCCAATCGGTGGATAAAGCTCTCGTTGCTTTTCAACAATGCGTTTCGCTTCTTCGAGTTGAGATCTTTGCTGTGGTTGTTCAACTCGAGCATTTCTTGTGACTTCAAATATTGGCTCTTCTTTTGGTATTTGCGGTTCTGATTGATAGCGTGTGTGCTCATGTCTTTGATACTTTTCGGAATCATTTCTATTATATACATAGATAGGATCTGAATTATCCATATATCGTTTGTCTTGAAATCTTCTATCATCATATGGACGACTATGTGAGCGTTGAATTTCAGATATTGGCGTTCGCCCTCGATATCGATCTGAACGTTCATCCCAATAATTATCTTGTGGAACCCTTCTTGGTGGGGAATCACGGTCAGAGCGATTCCAAATGTGTCCTCCGTATGTTCTTCCTTGTTCTTGATAGAATCTTCTTCTATCTCTAAAGCTCATAAACTGTTTCCGTTTGGATCAAAGAACGTTTAATATCTGATAATCAGTTTTTCATAAACTAAACAAAAATTTTGTAACGATAGAGTCGAAAAATCATCGTATTTATATTCAAAAATTGATTTGGAGCACCCCTTTATACAAATTTCATTTCTGGAAAAGATTGAACAATGATTCATATAACATAAATTTATTAGTATACTAACGCACGACACTCCTTCTTCTTCCCTTGACAGTGAACATCAATTTTTCCATCGCGTGACTCTTTAATATGTTATCGAATTCTTGGAAAATTCCACTTGTTTCTTCGTTATTCGTAGCTATTATATTATCAATGAACACACCCACGACAGGGCTATCTGCTATGTAACTTGCAAGCGATGACTTCGATATATCTTTTGATGATTGAGAAGCTTTTATTCCTTTTGCGATTTTCATTTTCAGGTTTGGATCCGATAGTGGTACTTCTTTTTGGCCCGAAGCAAGTATCATTATTGCGTAGATGAATTGCCACAAGATCAATTGTATTCTTCTTGCTGGGAATATTTCCGTCGATTTGAACATGTTTAATTCTTCAGTAAGGTTTGAATCGACTTGGCGAAGTAACATTAAGAGGTCTGGATCGAACACTGGCTCGTCTGGTAATGCAAGATTTGCAAAGTCAAGATTAAGAATAGCATCGATCGTGACGTCTTCCATCTCGTCTCTTAGGAAAAGGTTAAAAGGAAGCCCAATAATGAATGGAACTGGCGCGCCTGTGGTGGCAATGAGGTGGAGCGGAAGGGCAGTGATGAATACGCTGGGCCAATTGAGGGGGTAAATGATGGACAGGAGCGAGAAGCAGCCAAAGCATAGCTGCGTGGTAAAGGAGGACGTGACAAATATTCGGGTACCACAAAGAAGATGAATTATTAGATGAAGAATTTGTATGGGTCGTAAAATCTTGAATATAAATTGATGGAATCGGCCAATCTCAGCGGCGGGACTTAAGTCGTAAGGTACAAATGAGACTGTGGATGATGTAGGTGTGCATTCATAATCAGGATGAAGATATAAATCAAGTTCTTCAGAAAGATTGACAACCCTAAGGGATGGGAGCTTGTTAAAAAGATGGAATAAAATGCTTTGAAAAACATATGGATGAAAATACTTCGATTGAATTGCTAAGATTATAAGGTTATTCTCTTTGATTTGGACCATCTGATCTGTTCCTTGAAACTGTATGTCATTTTTAGTTTCGAATATGATTGAATAAAGGATAACAATTCCTGACTCAGGATTAAGAGTAGCCATGTGAAAAAAAGGTTGACTAAGATCTGGAAGGTCTTCGTTTGAGGGTGTGATGTGGTCAGCTGTTCCTGTTATTGGCTTTGTATTTGTTGGAAAATTTAATAAAACATTTTTTTCTTTCCCATCACGATTTACAGACCAAACAGAAAAGTTATCCAAAAGCAACCCCTTACCTTTAAAAAACCTTAGGTATGTATCCTTCTCGCTTGGTTGCATATCATTGGACATATTTTTGAAAAAAACCTCCACCAAACGATTAAAACGCACTGAAACAAAAATATTTGCACCCAAACATTTCTGAAATGTGAAATTTCACACAAGGAAAATATCTTTTAATTTTGTTGATAAAGATGGTGAAAGAATTTCAGAATCTCCGGGTAGTGATAACCAGATATTTGAAACTTACTTTTATATAGATACGAAAAATTGGAATAATATGGGTTTATGTAAAAGTGTCACATGAGCTTACAGTTTTCTTAACGTGCTCCGATCATTGTATGGTTTATTTTATTAACGATCATTTTTGTGCAAAGGAAACCGTTTAAAATATCTTGTTCTGGTTTTTTTCAAATTAACAATCTCTCCATTTTGAAATTTATGGACGTGAATAGAAATTTAGATTACAATACCTGCAAGAAATGACAGTGATCAAGCTCTATTCATTTCAAAAAATATAAATGAATATTAAAAAATGTTAGTTGTTAATTTCAAGCAATATGATTTCTGAAACTTGTTTGAGAACATTTTTTTAATAATGTGACGACCATTTTCTTTCCCATATGTGAAATATTCGAATTAATACATTAATTTTAGACAAATCGATGTACAATTCTATCAACTTTGCTATGGTTGTATCGTTTTTTGCTCGTTGATTCATTTTTTGTATAAAAATGAAAGAATCTGAAATTTGAAGCATATGAGTGAATTTCACCTGGGAGTTCACTCACGGATGTTTTCTGGATGATTTTTTAACAATTTTCTGTGTCTTTTGAACCTTGAACCAAGGGAAAAAAAATTGAACTGAGTGAACTCATATAAACTATTGAATTTATATTTTTAATCTTTCAAAAATCGTAGCTTTTTGAATTATTTTTGAATGCTTTCAATTTTACCACGTGGCAATGTTTCACTTTTTTTTGGATTTTCTGATGAGTTTCTGTGTCTGCAGTCGAACTTTCTCCTCAAAACATTGACAAAAACCCTTCTCTAAGCCTTCAGTATTGTAAAAAAAATAATTAAAACAGGAAGATCAAAGTTTCATATTCAAGCCCAATATATAACTTATGAAGGCCCGGAAGGCATAGAATGGGATCAATTGGATTCCAAAGGCAATTTATACAGAATGAATAGATTAATCCATCCGTTTAGAATATATCAACGAGTACGACAAATTTGACTTCGCCAATTCAAAATACTTCATAACGCTTCTACACAAACAGGAACAAGTGTTGAAGTACCAGCAAATGTTTCCAGGGATAATCCAGTTTTTCAAGATAAAAGTAGTAATTATGACATTGATACAGAAGATTTTGATTTCTTCTCGGATCAAATCTTAGGAGCCTTGAAGAGCTCTTAGTTACATGCGGGGAGAGGAGGTAAATTTATAACTTTCAATTTGTCAACAATCTGTTTAAACTCAAATAGCATTATGATTAGCTATATATTATATCTTATGACCAAAGCACAAAGGCGGAAAATTATATATAAAATATTCCCATGGCCATTAAAACCAATTTTTTCATTTTTGTGAAGAATAATTTCGAACGTTAACTACGAACATTGAAAATTGAATACAAACCGTTTTCGATATAAACAGTTCAGAAGGAGCTTTTTGATGACCATCAGCTCGAATTTGTTTTGGTATCGTTTTTGTGCTAACTGCTTATTGAATGGTATACACAAATGTGGCAGTGGCAAATGTAATACTGAATTTATAAATTTAATCTGACTTTTATTTAAAGATCGTCGTGTTCCATTGAATCATCGTCACCGGCATCTTGATCATCGCCAGTGCTGCCACCTTGAGGAGCTACTCCAACAATTTCTGTAATCTTGTCTTGGATTTCCTTATACTTATCTTCGTACACTTCCTTCTCTTCTCTTGGGTGTTCATCTAACCAGCTGATGCCTTCTGAGATGATTTCGTTAACCTTTTCCTTGTTTTCTTCTGAGATTTGGCCGGACATTTTCTCGTCATTCATCTGTGTCTTGAATCCGAACAACAAGTTCTCTAATTTGTTCTTAGATTCGACAGCTTGTCTAATCTTCTCATCTTCTTCTTTCATTTCTTCGGCCTTCTTGATAGCCTCTTCTCTTTGTGCCTCAGAAAGTCTTGCTTCTTGAGCGTTGATTGTGATTGATTCCTTAGCCTTAGTAGCCTTATCTTCAGCTGATACGAACAACATACCATTAGAATCAATTTCGAATGTAACCTCAATTTGGGGTACTCCGCGTGGTGCCGGTTTGATACCCATTAAATCGAATGAACCCAAAAGGTGGTTATCCTTTGTCATTGGACGTTCACCTTCGAACACTTGAATCTTAACTTGTTCTTGGTTATCTTGATATGTAGTGAAGATCTTAGACTTGGATGTTGGTACACGAGAGTTACGTGGGATCAAAGATGTCATAACACCACCGACTGTTTCGATACCTAATGTCAATGGGTTAACGTTAAGTAAGATGACTTGTCCTGGATCTTCATCATCACTTAAGACTGCTGCTTGGACAGCTGCGCCATGAGCGACTGCTTCATCTGGGTTAATGTTCTTAGAAGGCTCTTTTCCATCGAAGAAATCACGAACCATTTGTTGGATCTTTGGAATACGTGTTGAACCACCAATTAAGACAATATCATCGATTTCGCTCTTTGATAATCCGGAATCCTTAAGGACGTTTTGGACTGGTGCCATTGTCTTGCGGAATAAGTCATTGTTAAGTTCTTCGAATCTGGCACGTGTAAGTGTTTCGACGAAGTCATCGCCATCATTGAAGTTTTCGATTTCGATGGTGACTTGGTGTAATGATGATAATGCGTGCTTAGCCTTTTCTGCTTCGCGCTTAAGTTTGGCAATAGCCTTACGATTCTTTGAGGGATCTTTGCCTGTCTTCTTAATGTATTGGTTCTTAAGGTATTCGATGACACGTTGATCAAAGTCTTCACCACCAAGATGTGTATCACCATTTGTGGCTAAAACTTCAAAGAGACCATCATCAACAGAAAGAAGAGATACATCGAATGTACCACCTCCGAGATCGAAAACAAGAATCTTCATGTTGCCTTTCTTATTAAGACCATATGCTAATGAGGCGGCTGTTGGTTCGTTAAGAATACGGACAACATTGAGGCCGGCAATGGCGCCTGCATCAATGGTGGCCTTACGTTGAGCATCATTAAAGTATGCTGGAACGGTAATGACAGCATTCTTAACTTGACGACCAAGATAATCTTCGGCAATTTGTTTCATCTTGCCAAGAATCATGGCGGAGATTTCTTCTGGTGAGAAATGTTTGGTTTCACCTTTGTATTGAACTTCGACATATGGACGATTATCTTGATTGATGACTTTGTATGGAAGACGCTTAATTTCGTCTTGCGTTTGTTTGTCGGAATAACGAAGACCCATTAAACGTTTGATTGAGAAAATTGTGTTGGTTGGATTAATTGTCATTTGATGTTTGGCGGCGTCTCCAACTAACCTCTCGGTGTCACTGAAAGAAACAACGGAGGGTGTAATTCTGGAACCTTGTTCGTTGGCGATAATGTCGACTTTGCCATTTTGGTAAATGGCAACACATGAATATGTTGTACCAAGATCGATACCGATAACTGTTCCCATTTTTTCTGTCTTTTCCTCTTCACATAGTGAGAGAAATGCTAAGAAATAAAGAAGCATCTTTTAATGTGAAGCCAAATTGTCAAAACCGGAAAGTATTCAAATTAAATGGCCTGAGGTTTAGACACTTTTGTCCGGCCAAACTGCCACTGAAACATTATCACTCGAAAAGCATAAAAGATTAATATTTTATATGAAAATACTTTGTTATTCTTATGTAAAGATACACACAAATATGTATGAAATCAAATAAATATGTTTTTGATCATAACAAACATTTTTCTGGTTTGAAAATATCAATTGATAATATATGAAATTTTGAATTTATTCTTATTTATGATGCAAAAATAGTTACTTAACACATAAGCATTTAATATAATTGTAAAATAGAATAATTTTTGACAAAATCAAATCGATAATATTTATAAAATAATTTTTTGTTAAGCGAGTAATTTCAACAATAAATACTACTAAATTTTTTGACCAAAATTATTAAAAAGTATATCTTGTATTTCGAAAAAATTTTTAAAAGATTATTTCTCCATAAATTTGAAACAATTCGGTTGTATTTTACATTTTATCGTTCAAACACTCAAAAAAATAATTTTAACGGATACAAACACAAAAATTTCAATGTAATATTTCTACTTTTCTTATGTTCACTGACCGTAAACACGATAAAAATACTTTGATTGGATCGGCACCTGGGAAACCGTTAATATTTCAATGCTTTAAATGGTCGGATATTTAAATTGAATTAGTAAATGTTCAACCAAAAAATGCCTTCATAAGATCATTTTTTTATTATGTCAGCTATAGGTATTGATTTAGGTACAACATACAGTTGCGTTGGTGTTTTCAGACACAATCGTGTTGATATTATTGCAAATGATATGGGTAATCGTACAACACCATCTTATGTTGCATTTACAGAAGACGAAAGACTTGTTGGTGATGCTGCAAAGAACCAAGCAGCTATGAATCCAACAAACACAGTATTTGATGCCAAGCGTATGATTGGACGTAAATTTAGTGATCCAGTTGTTCAAAAAGATATACAACATTGGCCATTCAAAGTTGTTCGTGGTGAAGCAGATCGTCCAAGGATTCAAGTCCAATGGAAAGGTGAAACAAAACAATTTTATCCGGAAGAAATCTCAGCAATGGTTTTAGGCAAAATGAAAGAAATCGCCGAAAGCCAACTTTCAAACAAAGTTACTGATGCTGTTGTTACGGTTCCAGCCTATTTCAACGATGGTCAACGTCAAGCCACAAAAGATGCAGGTGTTATTGCAGGATTAAATGTATTACGTATTATTAATGAGCCAACAGCCGCCGCAATTGCATTTGGTCTTAACGAGAAATCCGATAAAGAGCGTCATGTTTTAATATTTGATCTTGGTGGTGGTACATTTGATGTTTCATTACTTGATATCGATGGTGGCATGTTCGAAGTTCGTGCCACAGCAGGTGATACACATCTTGGCGGCGAAGACTTTGATAATCGTATGGTTAATTACTTTGCAGATCGTTTCCAAAAGAAGTTCAAATGTGATTTAAGACAATCGCCACGTGCATTACGTACATTACGAACAGCATGCGAACGAGCTAAGCGAACATTATCCACAGCCACATCCGCATCAATTGTTTGTGATTCATTATATGAAGGCCACGACTTTATGGATAACATTTCACGTGCAATGTTCGAGAATTTAAATGATGAATTATTCAGATCGACGATGACACCAGTTGCACAAGTATTAAGGGATGCGAACATGTCCAAGTCAGACGTCACCGATATAGTTTTAGTCGGAGGTTCGTCACGTATTCCACGTGTTCAACAATTGTTGCAAGACTTCTTCAATGGCAAGCAGCCATGCCGTGGCGTTGATCCGGATGAAGCAGTTGCATATGGAGCAGCAGTGCAAGCAGCAATTATCAAAGGCGACACATCAGATACAGTGAAAGATATTTTGTTGTTAGATGTTGCACCACTTTCATTAGGTATCGAAACAGCTGGCGGAATGATGACAGTGCTCATTCCACGTAACACGACAATTCCAGCGAAGAAGTCAAATGTCTTCACGACATTCTCAGATAATCAGCCCGCAGTTACAATCAAAGTTTATGAAGGAGAACGTTCGCGAACATGCGACAACAACTTACTTGGCACATTTGATTTAACAGGTATTCCGCCAGCACCACGCGGCGTACCACAAATTGAAGTTACATTCGATGTTAACGCAGATGGTATTATGAACGTTTCTGCACAAGATAAGTCGACAGGTAACGTGAAGAAGATCACGATTAAGAATGAGAAAGGACGTCTTTCACAAGCAGATATTGATAAAATGGTTGCATACGCAGAGAAGTACAAAGCACAAGATGAAGAAATACGTAAGAAAGTCGAAGCGAAGAACGCACTCGAAGGATACTGCTTCGGCGTACGCAACTCATTAAATCAAGAGCAGTTCGCGAACGCATTATCACAATCAGATAAGGACACAATCAACAGAGAAATCAATGACACGCTCGCATGGATCGACGCTAACCAAGACGCAGACGTCGCGACATTCGAAGCTAAGCAGAAGGAACTCGAAGGCAAGTTAATGCCACTTATGCAAGCTGCTTACCAACATGCAGCAGGCGGCGCACAAGGCGGAATGCCAGGCGCGAACATGCAAGGAGGAAATGGTGCATCAGCAAATAGTGGACATTCATCAGGACCACGCGTTGAAGAAGTCGATTAAATGAATAAAATGTAATTAAATAATTTTTGAATTTGTATTCGTTTCGGGTAATAACTTTGAATTTCACCAATAAATTTTAACTACATTTTATCAAATTTTTAAGTTATGCAAAACTTAAACATTAAGAATTCATTTTTAATGTTCCAGCTGAGAAATTATTTTGTCATTTTAACAAAAGATTTTTTATATGTAATGTTTATTAAATTATTTTCATGTGAATACTATTATCGATCATATAAATAAATCATTATTAAAAGTAGAAACTTTTTTCATATATTACTGAGTTAAATAAGTAAAAAGTTAAATATTTATAATATCTCAGTTTTATTAATTTTCGTCTGCTAATTGTGGAAAAATTACTTTTGTTGGCATTTGATAGAAGTTACTTTGGGTTGCTTCTAATGGATAATTATATTCTTCCTCAATCCCATGTATAACTGGAAGAAAAATATTTATAGGAATAAAGTTTGCATGCAACAAACAATCAGTAAATTGTATTGCATTACATAAAGTTCTATGGTAACCAAAATGTCTCCTTATCCACATCCATCTATTTTTTACAGAGTTGACTGATCTTCCCACCAAATTTTTTGCAATATATGACCATTTATGTCCATATATCATTGACATCTTAAGAAGAATCAGATCTTCATGATAGCACCAATTACTCTTGTTTATATTGGGTCTTATTTGATTTACCCATCTTTCTCTACATTGCTTTCCCGTTCTATTTGGAAGTTCTTCAGCTACTAATCTCCAATTAGTTTCACCATGTTTATTTACACTTTCACGTAACAGACGATCTTCTTCTGCAGTCCAACGCACTTTAGTTGATTCTTGATACATTAGATAATAGTAAATCAATCAATTGAATTAATCAGGTAAATTTTCAATTTTCAATTGTTAGGAGGATGGGGATAATTGAGTTCAATCCTCTTTTTTTTTCAATGTGGAAGTCCGGAATTGACTGTACCAATGGAAAATAGTCAAAAACTTCTAAAACAGAAAGTTTTCGAAGATCACGAAAGTTTTATTTTATATCAAAATCGTTGAGTCCTTTTGAGGCAAATAAGAAATACAAAACAAAATGTTTTCTCTCAAACAAAAAAAGTTTTTTCACCGATCCTTAAGGAAACAATTAAAAACATGATCTCAACCTCTACATGGAATTCTTTAGGTGTGTTAGAAAGGTATCTGAAACGTTTAATGGATATTGTGAAGGGATGCCTATAAATTTATAGCAAAATCGACGACACTTTTACGGTTGTTTCAAACAAATAGCCCGCCGAAAGACGTTAGCATTTTTATAATCATGGAGAGCAACAAGAAAGTCAATACTAGAGAACAAGAGGAATTAGCAAGTGACTTAATTGCGCTTCAGCAAATCTTGGAGAATTCAGAAATTAACGCTCTTTATCATGAACAATGCATTAACCCAGTAACTTTACATTTTGTGCCTGAAACTTCATGGAATTCCCAAGAAACATCCCTCAGTGAACTTCGAGAAAGCTATTTTGCAAGGAAAAACAATCTCAATCGTAGATTTGAACATAAACTTTGGAATGCTTTGAAAATTACTTCTGCTTTTCCTGGAATGATAAAGATCATTGGAGTAACGTGGGTCACTGATAATATTATGAAAGTCTATAAGTTCCCTTTTGCAAAACTTTTAGGAATCAATGCTGTTGATGGAGGACTCTTCCACAAACAAGGAAATTTTGTGAGACATGGATTTGTACCACTTACAGATTCTGAAGCCAGACTTAGTGTTCCAGCTGATCAACTTGCAGATGTTGATTACCACGACGTTTTATTAATTACTCACTCCAAAAATAATTTCACGAAAACATCAACAGAATCATCAATATCACAATGCAAATGGGAAAATCCAGTTGGAAAGCCACGTGTTGCTTCGTTAAAGTTGGACGAGCCAGAAGATCAAAACTAAGGCAAAATTGCTCTACTTGACTTTGATTTGATAAAGCACGAATTGGTAAAATCTTCTATGAAGATTCTTTTTCTGTTAAATTGTTTAAATTTCATTCCAATAATTGTAACTTCGAAGTTAAAAATTATTTCCAAGATATTTCCCCTACATTTTTATGCACATCACTTAAAATCATAGATAAATGTTTATTTATTAATGCATAAATTTATTATTTAAGAAGAATTTTTTAGTTGATTTCAAAGACATTGCACATTCACTTTTTGAATCAATATTTGGCTTGACGATTGTATTCAGGAAATGAGTTCTATTCCACTTGATGATCCTTTTTGCCCTGCGTGGACACCATTCTTTGGATTTGCAGGAATTTGTATTGGCGTTGTTTTGGCTTGTGCTGGGAGTGCAATTGGTACTGCAAAATGTGGGATTGGTCTTGCCAGCGCATCACTTATCAACAAATCAGTCATTGTTCGTGGATTGATTGCGCCCATTATGGCCGGTATCATTGGTATTTATGGGCTTGTTTTTGCTATTGTTGTCCTTGATAGCATTGTAAGTACAGGCTACCACATTGCCAAAGCTTTTGCACATTTTAGTGGTGGAATTTGCGTTGGATTCACTGGGCTTGCAGCTGGTCTCACAATTGGAATTTCTGGGCAAATAGGAATAATCTCCTTCGCCAAACAGCCAGGACTATTCGTTGGAATGACGCTTGTTCTCATCTTTGGTGAAGTTTTAGGTATATACGGCATGGTCATTTCACTTGTTCTTAACTCAAAAACTTACACATGTTCATGAGAATCATTTACTAAAAATAATGTCAAAAATTATTTGATCAAAAAATGTGAGTAAAAATTCTTATATTACAAATCAACCGAGCGTTTCTCATAGTAAGAATTTTTTAAATCGATTTCTTTGGATATTTTCAATATCATCTTAATGAAACAAGTTTTCAAACATGCAACATTTTAATATGCCGAACCGTTTCAACTGTTAGATACTTTTCTCATTCTAATTTATCAATAATTTTGTAACTAATTTAGAAATTTATAAGAAAAAAAGCGATGTAAGCACCAAACGTAGTTTTACATATGTAAGATTTTTTTCTAAAAATATGTTACAAATCAAGAACAAGTAATATTGATGATTCAGAAAAAATTCTGATGACCAAATATAACTCATAAAAAGGGTGCTTTTGGCTAATGTATTTGGTACTAGCGATGACAGTTAGTAATGAAGTTGAAAAAAATAAAATTGATCAAAAAACTTGTTTAGATCATTCTGAGAACAAGTTGATCGATGAGGTTTTCGCGATTGCCATAGTCTCCGCCCTCAACGTAGTGGCGACGTGGTTGACGGAATCCGCCCTTTGGTGTGTTAAGTTGGAATGGCCAGAGGAACCTGTTAGCAACGGTGAAGTTTGGACCACATGTGTAGATTTCGTGGGCAACATCTTCAACTGATTCAATTCCGAACTTTCCTAATGTTGCGTATACGATATCATTAGATGTGAGTGGGAGACGTTGACCATTGACAGCAGCAAAGCCACGTTTGAAGATGAGTTGGCGAACTACTTCAGGTGATGGATATCCATATGCAACATATGATTCTACGCGCTTAAGCATCTCGAGGGTTGCCTTGTTAATGCGGATGAAAACAGCGTTGAGTCTTTGGCGAAGGCGGAAGAGTTGGAGGATCTTGCGTGTTCTTGGGTCAATTCCATTAAGACCACGGATACGGATAACAAGAGCAACCTTAGCTTCAGCTGGAACATAGAAAGCACCCTCTGCAGCGGCCTTATTCTTAGCTTCAATGATGGCCTTTTCGTTAGCAACGAGTTCTTGTGCATATTTCTTGGAACGTTCTAATATACGTTCAGCACGAGCTTGAGCTTCTTGAGCAAGAACATCGCGCTTCTTAATGTATTCAGCGGATTCTTTTTCCTTGCGTTCTTGGATCTTGCGGAGTGTTTCTGGCAATGGCTTCGACATGAAAAGGAAGGACCAAAACCGCTGAAACCGTTTAAATTTCCTTCTGTTTTAACACATATTAAACTCGACTTGCGATTTTGTACGAACGAATATAGCTATCATCCTACGATCTTGATATGATGGATATATAATACACATAGTTGCATCTCTGATTAATTTAAATCTAAGAATAATATCATGATTAGCACAAGATAAACTCATTTTTTTTATCTTATAAAGTGACAAAATCGACTTTTGCATGGTTTATGTTGAACGACAGAGGCAACGATAAGTACCGATAGGAGCAAATTTGAATGATGGTAAATATTATCAAATTTTTACCCCCTATTCCAAAAAATACGTTATTCATATCCGAAAAGTGTCTTGAGTTTCTATGCTTTATTTAATCTACCATTGGTATCACATGATGATGATGGCAGTTAAATTAAATGATCCTTGGTTTGTTGAGAAAAAACTATAAATTTATCACCTAGGATTTATTAGTTTTGCTTTTATATCTATATTAATTTTTAAATTCTTCTTCATTATATTTTGGATTTTGTTAAATTTTGAAATTATTGTTATTCAAAATAACAATATCATTTAATTTAGTGATTTAAAATTGAAAAAATATCAAATAAGTCTTATAAACTATCATAAAATTATAAAATCATAATTATACTAAATTTTTTTTTGAATAGATTTTATATAAAATTTCATATGGAAATTATTAATTATCTTTTATTATTTTGCATCATTTGGAAATATAAAAATTAATTCAAGTACGATTGTACTTTGGGGTTACTTGTTAAGAATATTAATACAATATATTAAACTCGACTTGGGATTTCCACCCATCGTATATAATGATCATCCTACGATCTTGATATCATGAATATAATATATATACATGGTTGCATCTATGATTAATATAAATCTAAGTATAATATCATAATTAGCACGAGATAAATCTATTCTTTCATTCCAAAAAGTGACAAAAATCGACTTTTGCATGGTTTATGCTGAACGATAGCAGCAAATTTGAATGATGGTAAATATTATCAAAATTTTACCCTTTATCGAAAAGATACGTTATTTACATCATTTATCATAGAATCGTGATTTGTTATTTATTCCGAATAATTATATGAAATATTGATTTTCTTGAATTTATGAATTTATTGAAAAAATGAATGATATGATAATTTTCGTAATGCCTTAATGATATACTTATTTAACCTGATTAATAATTTATAATTAATAAAATAGTTTCTGTATGAGTCCATTCTAGAGATATCTTGGCACAAACTATATATTTTTTTCTGAACAGAACGATTTATGATCATTGAATTTATCTGATGATTTTATTTATTTATTTATTTTTATTTTCCTATTTTGACAAAATGTTCAATTTTATTGAATAAATATCTATACAAATGCAATTTGCAAATTATCTTTGAAATACTGACTTGAGATGCATTTATCGATCCCTTTTATCTCATTTTACTCACGTGCTTTCAAATTTCAAATATATTACATTTTTCAATTTATCTGACATTCTATGTAATGATGTTGATTTCTCTATTTTTCTGATTATGATTCAATACAACCGTTTCTTGAGCAAGCTTTATTCTAAAATTGTCTTTGAGAACGATACGAGCTGATTGAGTGGTTTTTATACGTCCACTCATTCAAATTTGACTTCGAACCGCTTGAACATGTAAAATGATATCAATAACTTATAATCGGATTATAATCGTATATAGCGATCATCCTACTTTCTTGATATTATAGATTAATTGCATTGGAATGAGCACATCAAAGATAAATTCCTTTCCAGACTTAATTGCACTTACAGAAATAATTTATAACATAAATACAAACAAACTTGATACATCTGTTTCTTCATTACGAGAATTTTATGATAATTCACGAACGTATTCATTCAACTTAATCATCTGCCGTTTCATTTACACTTTGTTTGTAACAAGCCTGAAAAATATTAATAAAATTATTGAATTTTTGAATTTAATTGAACGAGATGTAAATAAAAATCAAGTTAAAATAATTGACATTTTTTCTCAATTCCTTTGGAAAAATAACTCACAAGAATCTGGTTATCTTATCGGAAAGTTGATTGAAAAAGGTTTAATTAACTCATCGATTACTAAAAATATGAAAAATTTATTTCATATATTATTATTAACGCATTAAATTTGATCAATATTATTATATGAATCAAAATTTGATAAATAGAATATTTTATATCAAATTTAATTGTATGATCATCATATAATTTGATGTAATTTTTGTGAAAAAAATGATGAAAAATTCATAACAACAAAAAATTAAAAATTACTCATTGTATTATTTACTCTTAAAGTTTAATGGAAATCTATTGAGTACACCTTTTAGTTTATATATTGATAGATGACGATAGAAACCGATAGACGAACGATAGATGATCTATAAGTAAAAATTTTTGTTATTTGAATCTGTAAAAAAAAATTTGAATAATGCATTGAACAAATTTTGTTGTTTTCTGATTTTGGAAATATTATGGAATTATAAAAGTGAAATAATTTTTAAAGTTTTAATGTGATTTCATTATTCATTTCTGTATAAAGAGTTTATTATAAGCAATAATGAATTCACAGTAGGAAAATATATATAAATTGTTCAAGTAAAACTAAAAAGATTAAATTTTTATTAGTTGCTAATGCTTTTTTGTTTCTTTGCTTCTTTTCTTTTCATCAACTACAAAATCAATGTCAGTAAAGTAACCAACGAAATGAACACATTTGCAACCTTAAATATTACTATCACGTCAGCATCTTTTAATAACATCAAAATTATCGAAACACATGCAGAAGTTGGAACTCTCAACAATCCCAAGATATAACCACGCACATCTTTAGGGTAAGTATTAGACTGAAGTATAAGATTGAAAGTTCCTGCCCCGCCATCACATATCACAGCAATTATGTAACAGCGAAAACGAAATTTTTATTCGCGAAAAAGACCACAATTCCATACATTCAAAACGTATAAAAAAGATAACAAATAAACAAAACATTTTTCTGTGACAACACGTTTGAAAAAGCACCGAATATCTGTGCTCCATTCATAAGCGCTAAACTACTTGCAGTATTCATTGTGACAACGGAAATTTTTCCTTTTTATCAACTTGATAAAATCGTAACCAACGCGGAGTATACAATAAAACAAATGTTTTCTTTATCTATAGATAAGTAAAACAAGCGCCAATTCTTTCGATTGTTGGATATGATGGAAAATAAGTTAAATGCAATAATAAAAGAATTCTTACTAAGTTAGTAACAAACAAAATATCGGATCTGGAAATTATTGAGCCAAGTTGATTTTTACCTTTTAGATTTAAACCACTTAACTAACTTCATGATAAATGATTTTTATTATTACAGAAATAATCTCATATGCGACCAAACTCTTGAGTACTTATCTGACTTTACGTTTTTATCTCTTTCGTTCTCAATTTTTAGTCTTCGACAATACATTATAACAAACCTACTAAAAATAATTAAAGCTATAAGTAGTGTTCCAATAGCTACTACGGTGAGAATTAAATTAGCTTTGCTTGTCATTATTCCAGATGTTTTTGTGAAATTTGATGAATTTTTATCTTGAGAGATTTTACACATTTGTCTGTTTTTATCTTTTACAACTAAATTTGTTCTCTGGAATTTTGTTGATATCTTTGGATTTGATTTTATTTTGAAGAAAAATAAAACCAAAATCAGAATATGAAAAAAGTAAACTGCTCAAAAAAGATCTTTCAGGATGACGATACATATCGTTCATTTGAAATCAAAAAAGTTACATTTCGATGACTGAAGGCACACAAACACTTGAATCAGAAAATGAAGCAAATAATACATCAATTAAAAGCCAATCTATATATATGCAAAAGTTGATTTCTTTAGAACAGGTTATATTTAATCTTACAGAAAAAAACTTTGAAATTTCTGTTGCAAAAACAATGAATTTATATGATAAAGATATTCCTTTCACATTTAATTATTGTATAATTGTTTTAGTATATTCAGCATTTTCATCTCAAAGAGAATCAATTCAAACATATTTCAATTTTTTGCAAGAAATTCAAACACAAGAAGAAGCAATTCTTCACAACAATCCAAAAATTATTGAAATTTTTACTAATTATATATCAGAATTTAATACACAAGAGACATATTATATCATTGAAAAAATGATTGAAAACGAATTAATTAATATAAATATTACCAAAAACTTTAATACCAATTATTTTGCACATTATAAAACTGAAGAAGAAAACAAGAAAAACGATTCTAATTCATTAAATGAAGAATTTACAAATAATTATGAAAAATTATCAAAGAATGATTGGGAACTTCATAAGCAATTAGTTAAAGAAGGAGTTAATCCGAACGAAATATCAAAAATCATTCGAAATGATGATATAGAGAAACTTCAAGAATTATCAACACAAGAAGATTTTGATTATAATCAAACTATTAAACCATCACTTTATGAAAGATATTCATTTATTAACAAAGAAAATGTTACATTAATTGATTTTGCAGCATTTTTTGGAGCAATTCAATGTTTTAAATTTTTATTAATGAATAATGCAAAAGTTGAAAACACAGGTAAATATGCAATCGCAGGTGGAAATCTTGAAATTATATATTTATGTGAACAAAATCATTCGACATTTAACGATGTTTATGAAATAGCAATTAAATTTCATCGAAATGATATCTTTAAATATATTTATGAAAACAAAATCGAAAAACTAGATCAAAACAATCAACAACATTTATTAACATATGTAATTACAAACAAAATTCCATTTAAAAACTTTGGATATTATATTAGTAACACACAAACATTAACTGATATTAAATTCCAAGAACAAATTTATCAATGTATTAACATTGGTAATTATGAAATTCTTTCATTTTTAGAAGAAGAAATCAAATTCGATGAATATATAATTAATGTATCAGCGAAAACAGGTAATTTATATCTTGTCGAATATTTTCTTGATCATAATCAAATTCCGAAAAACATTTTAGTTTTCGCAGTAGAATCAGGAAATATTGAACTTGTTCAATATCTTATTAAACAAGAAGGAATTGATATTAATGCTAAAAATATTAATTTGTTTGTATTAAAATATGTTTTAATGTTTTGATATTTTAGAATAATATTTGGAATTTTATTAAATTATTTAGAACATCTTTAATGATAGCAACTATAAAAGGTTATATAGAAATTGTTCAATTTCTTATAGAACAAGAAGGAATTAACTTTAAACTAAAAGATATTCGTATGTATTATACAAAATTGATATTATAATTTTTGGGTTTAAAAAAGATATTTGGAATTTAATTGTTATATTTGATACCGCACTTTTATTGGCATCTCGAAATGATCAAACTGAAATATTTAAAATACTTCTTATAAAAGAAGAAAACATTAATTATAAAAACATTGTTTATGTTTATTTTATGTTGGCTACAATAAATTGATATTTTAAATATATATTCGGTAATTATTTTCAATATTTAAATCAATATTATATTTTGAAACTGAAAAAAATCACATCGAAATGGTTAAATTACTTCTTGAACAAGAAAAAATTGATATTAATGTTAAAGATGTTTATTTATTTTATTTAATATATATTTCAACAATTTACAATTTAAAAACAATATTTGGAATTTAATTAAGTTATTTAAAACACCACTTATTTTAGCAGTTTCAAGTAAACATTTTGAAATGGTTAAGTTACTTCTTGAACAAAAAGGAATTAACATTAATGCTAAAGATATTTATTCATTATTTATAATATTATTTATAATATATGAAATTCCAAAATAGTATTTGGAAATTATTTAAATTATTTAATACAGCACTTACTTATTCAATTTCAAATGAAAATTTTGAAACATTTAAGTTACTTCTTGAGCAAAAAGATATTGACATTAATGTTAGAGGTATTTATTTGTTTTATTTCATATTTGTTTCAATAGTTTCATATTCCAAAATAATATTTGGAAATTATTCGAATTATTCGAGGCACCTCTATATATAGCATTCAAAAAAAGTTATACCGAAATAATCAATTTACTTCTTCAACAAGAAAGAATTAATGTTAACGTTTCAGACATATATTTATTTTATACGATATTTATTTTAATAATTTGATATTTCAAAATAATATTTGGAAATTATTTAAATTATTTTGGACTGCACTTATGAAAGCATCTTGGAACGGTCATACAGAAATAGTTAAATTACTTCTTGAACAAAAGGGAATTGATATTAATGCTAAAGATATTTATTTGTTTTATTTAAAATTTATTTTAATAATTTTATAATTCAAAATAATATTTGGAAATTATTTAAAATATTTCAAACAGCACTTATGAATGCATCATGTAATAATGATATAGAAGTGGTTAAATTACTTCTTGAACAAGAAGGAATTGATATTAATGCTAAAAATATTTATTTGTTTTATTTAATATTTATTTTAATAATTTTCTATCTCAAATTAATATTTGGAAATTATTTAAATTATTTAAAACAGCACTTATGTGGGCATCGAGATATGGTAATACAGAAATCGTTAAATTATTAAATTCTCAAATCTAAAAATTCTAGAAATGATTTGCTCATAAATTCATTTTCTAAAAAGTTTACACATCTAAAAAATTAATTATCTATCACAATTTGAATTAGATGCAGATCAAAAATTATCTAAATGTATTATTTTTTTGCCGCAAGAAGCAACCACATTTGAAAAACATAAGTGTACATATGGAAACTTCCCCATTCATAATGGGTCAAATTGTTACTCAAAAACTGAAAGAAGAAAAACTTAATAGAATTCCTCACCCATCTAAGCCTATGCGATTTTTGGTTCTTTGGAATGACAAAGGAAAACCTAAAGAGTGTGAAGATAAATTCAGAAGAAGATTCAAAATGAAATTATATGCATGTTCGAAGGTGTCACTTTTGAAGAGCTTCAAATGATGTTTGAAGCATGGATAAAAAGACTTGAATGGGTGATTAATAATCGTAATTAAGAATAAAAGTTAAAGAAAAAAAAATATCTCTTATTGAAATTAGAAATTATTGAAATAAATTTTAAATAAAACATATAAATATTTTTAGCATTAATATCAATTCCTTTTTGCTTTAAAATGTATGTAACAAGTTCAATATTTCCTGAAAATGAAGCAAAAACTAAAATATCTTCTGGAAGTTGATTATTTTTAAGGAAATATTTTACAAGAAAAATATTTCCAATTTTTACTGCCTCATTAATGATATTTTCATTAATTTTCATTCCTTCTTTTTCTAAATATGTAAAAATTTCATAATTAAAATATGAATTGCATTTTTCTCCTAATTTTTTTAATTGATTAATATCTTCAATTTTATTTTCATAAAAATATTTAAAGATCTCATTTTGATGAAACGTAATTGATGTTCATATGCATCTTCAAATGATGAATGATTTTGTTCGCATAAATGAATAATTTCTTCATTTCCACCAGCAATTGCATATTTACCTGTGTTATTAATATTTGCACCATTCATAAGTAAATATTTAAAACATTTTATTGCAGAAAAAAATGCTGCAGAATCAATTAATGTAACATTTTCTTGATTAACAAAATCACATCTTTCATAAAGTGATGGTTCAATTATTTGGTTAAAATCAAAATTTGTTTGTGATGATATTTCTTGAAGTTTTTCTATTTCATCATTTCGAATTATTTTAGCAATTTCTTTTGGATTAACTCCTTCTTCAATTAATTGCTGATGAAGTGCAAAATTATTCTTCGAAAGTTCTTCATAAGCAATATTTTATTGATCAAATAAATATTTATATTCATCTTATTTATCTTGATTAATATGAACAAAAAATGGTTTATGTATATTTTGGATGATTTTTGATTCAAGTAAATTATACTTAATCATGTAATTAAGTAAATGAAATGATTCTTGTGTGTTTCTTTTAAGTAGAAATTGAGAAAATAAATTTATTATTTTTGTGTTGATTTTATTATTTTCTTCACATTTTTCAATTTCTTGTAATAATCTCAAATATATATCAAAATTATTATTGCTAATCAGAAGAGATGTATATATCATTCGGATTATATTGATATCATAAGATATTGGATATTCTATACTGTGTGTATAGAAACTGTATTTCCTTCGTATCGTTCGCCGATGGACTCATTCTGAAGTTTATCAAAAACACAATTTTGGATTTTTTTGAAGCAATCTGAGCTATAAACAGAGATATCACTTGATGATTTGCCATTGGAACCTGAAAAGAAGCAATCTTCAACATGTGGTCTATTCATCCATTAAAAGAAAGTAATTACTGATCCTTCAGAGCCAGATGTATTATTATAAAATTGACAGTGATGATATTATACCAAGACAAATTTTTCAGATCAGTCCCAAGTTGCACCAAATTAGGAGCATAAGTATTTTTGATCATAACAAATTTCATTATTGGCATTGTGAACTCGAAACATACTGTAAGTTTTGGCTTCACAATGAGTTAAGTTTGTATAAGAAATACTTGAAGTGTATGATGTTTCTTTTAGTGATCCTGAAAATATTGCTCCAAATCTTTCAGCAAAACTCCCAGTGATTAAGAGTACTCAAGAGGAAAAGGCTATGAAAACTTGCTATAAAGAGATCCGCCGTAGAGAGATGAACAGTTTTTGAAAATACAATTATGGATTGTTATGTTTGAATCAGAAGCTTTAACTGCTCCTCCATATTCACTTGATACGCATTTGTTAAACACGCAGCTATCAAAGTGAGCACAGACGTTATCATAAACCTGTTGGTTTCTTATCGATTTACATTTCAATCCAGCACTGAATTCTAAAACAGTGCTACTTATAGACTGTGTGCAAAAGGAGATGATTGGTAACAATTTTGGAAATAAAGAGTATTGAATTATATTTTTATAACATTTTTTAAATTTTGCTTTGTCGAAACTAAATAAAATATATGTTTTGATTGTTTTGTTATTTGGAACAGAGGCGATTGAAATGCGTCTGACCTCAGAAACAGAAAACAAATAAATACTAAGGAATTGTTATATGAAAAATAATTATCTTGAATAAATATTTAAAATATATTATGGCTAATGTTTAATCATAAAGAGTTCTCTTTTTCTGTTTCAAAGTATTGGATCAAGATAAAAATGACTTCTAAATTAACAATTGTTGTAACAATTTGTGTGAACACTTAAAATATAAAATTTCTCTGACCATATCCTCACGGAAGCATTTAACACTATAAATATGATTATCTCCGGTTTTATTTCCAATTCTTTGATTGACTTTTTTTGATACAAATGAAACAAACGAAATAAGAAACTATTATTATTTCCCAATTATATGAAGTAATTTCTATATTATTAAGATACGAGTTATTGAAAACAATATCTGTAAAACAATAATTACAAAATAATATTCAATCTTTAATTAGAAATGATTTATTTCGCAAACAGCTTTAAGAGTTTTCTAATGTAAATCTCATTAGAGATTTCATCAATTATTATAAATGCATAAACATAATTCAAATTCTTAAATTCTCAAATTTCTCGCGCAAAACACCACTAACTAAGGAAAAATAAAAAATTAATTCATCCTGTTCAATTCTATTCTTTAACAAAATTATTAATTCATAAAAAAATTTAAGAAATATCATTAACATCACTCAAAGAGCATAAATTTTCTTTTTTTTTGGCGACAGTTTGGTTGGTGGGTACCAACTGGTACAGAAAGAAGTAAAGCATGCTCAAAGTCAGTATTTTCTTAGGCCAATAGGTGTGTCTTTCGTCTTGCGCACGTTTGTGACCGTATTTTATTATGTGCTACTTGATCATTCAACAGCAAAAACAAGTAAAATACTCATGAAATTAATGTAATTATTCTGGTGGATAAAGATACCCCAATAATAGCTCAAAATAATTGATAAAGATCTTGAAATCCAATTATTAATAATGGATCTAATGAGAAACAAAAGCTGAATAGATGAGTCTAGAAACAAGATAGTTAAATGTATATGGCAGCCTATCTACAAACAAATTAATTGTTGCTTGAACTGATTGATCGAAATTTTTTTCGTTGAGATTAAAGACAATTGATTCTAATGATTTCGAAAGTTCCATCAATAAAAAAATGGTTCAAAACTCTGTCAGAAATATTTGTGAGAAAATACAATTGTCAGTACCAAAAAAAAATGTCATACGATAGGCATTGGAACCGATAGCGAGGTACAGAGTATTTTGAACTCTCCTCATTTTTTTCATGGAAAGAATAGTTCCAACTCAACAATTTTCAAAAGATTTCTTCATAACAATAATATGGTAATATGATAATCTATACGTCTGCATATAGTTCAATAAATACCGTTTACAATTAATGGA
This sequence comes from Histomonas meleagridis, assembly GCF_020186115.1. Lineage (NCBI taxonomy): Eukaryota > Parabasalia > Tritrichomonadida > Dientamoebidae > Histomonas > Histomonas meleagridis. The sequence goes on from NW_027150805.1 coordinate 1,103,884, forward strand.
ATCTGGTTCAGCATATGATCCAGAATCACCTAGAATTGATACAAAAAGTAGCACAAGTAATAGCAACGCTCAGTTTTATAAAACAACAGGTCATCACAGAAAATTTGTTAGAATTTGTGATTTGATCGATGTGATATTTGATGTATGGATCTATTTCTAACAAGGAATTTTGTATTAATAAAATAACGAGAAAATTGTAAACAAATTACAATAAAATTGGCTCACCGGTTTACTTTTTTCTTTTACTCAGCAGCATTGCTTTTTCTCACCTTGGTAATTTTTCACATCATTTACTTCGACAAATTCAGTCGTTTCGGGTTCATAACTTAATCCGTCAAGTTCAACAACTTTACGGAACATCTCGACAATGTTCTCACCTGTCTTTGCTGATGTTTCGATATAAAATTTGGCTGATTTTCTTGGCAAAGTCATTAATTTCATCCATATCACATTGATATCCTTCTTCAGGAAGATCTTTTTTATTCCTGACAAGAATAAGTTCCATGTCTTCTGTTCGATTAATGAATAAAATTGAGATAATGCATCAAATGTTGATTTTCTTGTGATTTTTGTTAATTAACAAAGTGATTTTTGCTTGGTTTCATTTCATGTATTTCATGAAATTTTGCTAACTTGGTACAAATAGTTAGCTCCCTAAAATTTTAAGGATAAATAATCTTATGGAAAAGATGATTTTGGAAGGAGCAAAGGTTTCCATACTTCAATATTTAGATATAGTAACAATAAGTCATTTTTACTGATATAATAGTTTTGTACATGAAATGTCAGATCTAATTCACCATGTCCAAGAAGATGTGGAAAAAGAAAATATTTGTTAGCATTATAAAAGTTTAATATTATAATATAGAAATAAAATTAATCACTATATATACATTATGTCAATCGAATTACAACAAATTCATTCTTTCCAAAGCCAATTAATTGAAACAAATTCTCTCATAATATTTCTATTTATACATCATATTATTAAAGTTTTATATACAATTAAAATTGTTACCCAATTTCCTTAAAACATTATAGCAAATCATCATCGAAACAAGTGCTTTGTATTCATTAAAGAAATCGGACAAATGAATTTTCATTTGTTTGAAACCGAATTATCAAATGAACATGATAATTATATTACTTCAAAAATTCTTCTTTATCAAACAATTCACAAGAATTTATCAATAGTGATTTTACTTGTATTTTTCTACACTTAATATTTATATCAACTACCATATAGTTGCATCAAATAATGAATTTGGTTGGAAGAATCCAAAAGAATTTGACAGTGATGGCGTTTGTTCAGTTAGATGAATAGCCACCTCTTGTTGCCCCACATTTTCCTGTTGAGGTGTCATCGAAGTATTATTTTGATTTGATTCTAATCTTTGTTCTTTGCCGATTATCCATTGGTTACCATTTGTACAACTTGATAATTCCTTTTGAAGTTGTTGATACCTATATCTGCATTGAACGTCACTTCTTGTTCCCATTTGATTTGCGACTTTCATCCAGTTTTTCTCGCCGAATATTTTAACATATTGTAACAATATTGAGTCTTCTTCGATTGTCCATGCTAATTTCGATATTTTCGGGTCAAGAACACGTAACCATCGCTGAGAGCATTGTGATCTAAGTCTGCCATTCCCTACAAAAGGCGCAACTTCATTCCAATTATCAGATCCATATAAACAAACCCCCATATAAAGTCTATTATCTTCATTAAAATTCCATGTTCGTGTTTTCTTTCTAACCATATTTTGTTCTTGTTCATCTGGCTTTGGTAAAGGTGGTTGAAATTCTGTGTCTAATATATCTGAAATTCTTGTGAATGGATCTTCTGATCTACATATTGATAAAATAACTTTCTTAGCATGATCACGTGTAATTCTTTTCGTTATCATTTGAAGAAAGGCAGACCTAAGTTCTGATAGTTCTTGTTCCGTATAATTTGTTTGTGAATCAGCTACAAACCCCATTGCTACATCTGTTAAAACATGAGCTCCTCTCATCAAAAAATGAATATTGTATAGGTGTGAAATTTTGTGATGAATTTTAAAGTAAAGCACTTTTAAGTTTTATTTAATAACAGAAAACTTTTACTTATTGAATTTTAATTATTTTAAATCAATTCAATTATTATATTCTATGCATTGCTTTCAATATCTAAATCAACTTGAATTTCCGATTGTATCTTTAAAGGTGATTTAACTAACCAGATTTAAATCATCTCCAAAATGTGTCAAGATGTAACAAATTGTAAGTTGTTTTTGTCATTTAAACATATCTTTTACAACTATAAAATAATTCAACTAAAATAAAAAACTTAAGTGATAAAAAAATATTTTCTTTGTTTTAGTTTTACAATTTTGAATCAAAAGTTTCCAAAAATAAAAATATTTGTATCACATTTAAAACTACTACTTGTACATGTATAGAAAATAATTATACATTTTTTAATAAAACATTTATATATTTTTTTCTTAATTCTTCTAAAATAATTTTATTTTTATAAATTTAATTGAAGATATCATTTCTCTTCAATTAATACTTTTGCGTAAATAAATGATATCATTTTTACCTCCAGATTTCATTTTGATATTCCTAATTATACATTATTTTTGTTTTGAAGTTATAAGAGATTTTAAGTTAGATATAAAAATACACTTTTCAAACAAATAATATCTTTGAACCAAAAAGAAAAATGGGCAATATTATTTTTTAAATATATATATATAAAATGAAAATTTTTATTCAGATTACCAACCCCCTGAGATTCAGATAAAAAATTTGTTCTCATATTTTTCGATTATGAAGACCTAAACAAAAATTTTTGGCAATGTAATTTATTTATGATGTGCTTAGAGCATTGTTGCATAGCAAAATTTTATATAATTCAGAATAAATCTATAATAAAATTTAAGGTTTTGTTTAAATTCAAAAATTATACAATTTTTTAATTTTAAGTGAAATTGATTATCTATCATAAAAAAATTAAAATTAAAATAATTTAGTATTTAACAACGAGCATTAAAAGTTATAAATATTTTTTGGGTGAACAAATTAAAATTATAAATGTGTATTGATTTATTAACAATATTTTTTCGGCGGTGACCGTTTACAAATCATTTGTTTAATCGTTTTTCATTCAATTTACTGGAGTGCAACCTTAAAAAGTGATTCACTTTTTGGATGGAAAACCAAAATTCAAAAATAGAATGGGAGACTCTTTTATCAATTAGTCAAATATTTCATGGTTTAAATAAAGATAATATTATTCAATCATCAAATTTAATAATTAATAAATTCGACGATATTTATCCATTGTCTTTTAATATAATTATTAGCCAAATAGTGTATTCATTATTTGTTTCAAGAATGAATTCTTCTGGTATATATTTAAGTTTATTAAACGAAATAGAAAAATTTGAGGAAAATAAAAATATCAATTCCAAGATTATTGATGTGTTCTTACATTTTCTTCAGAGCAAAAATACACAAAGATCATATTATATTATTGAAGATATGATTGAAAACAATTTAATCGAGCCAAAAATGATTAAAACTATAAATTATCCATTGTTTGCACATTATATATCATATAAAGAAATTGAAAATTCAAGATACTATCATTTTTCTAAAAAAATCATTAATAATTATGACGAACTATCAAAGAATAATTGGGAACTTCATAAGAAGTTAATTAAAGAAGGAGTTAATCAGAATGAAATCTCGAAAATAATTCGAAATGATGAAATAGAAAAACTTCAGGAAATATCATCGCAATCAAATTTTGATTTTAATCAAACAATTAAACCATCACTTTATGAAAGATATTCATTTATTAACAATTGGAATGTTACATTAATTGATTATGCAGCATTTTTTGGATCAATTAAATGTTTTAAATATTTACTTATGAATGGTTCTGACATAGGAAAGACTGGTAAATATGCAATTGCATGTGGAAATGAAGAAATCATTCATTTATGTGAACAAAATCATTCAATTTAAAAAGGCGTATGAAACTGCTATTGAATTCCATAAAAATGATGTCTTTAAATATCTTTATGAAAATAAAATTATACAATTTAATAATTTAGAAGAATTAGGAAAGAAATGTGTTTTATATCATAACTATGAAATTTTATCGTATTTGCTTGATGAAGGAATGAAAATTAATGATGATATCATCAACGAATCAGCAAGAATTGGTAATTTATATCTTGTAAAGCATTTTCTTCATGATCATCAAATTTCAAATAATATTTTAGTTTTTTCTTCGGAATCAGAAAATATCGAACTTGTTAATTTACTCCTTAATTACAAAGGAATAGATATTAATGCTAAAGATATTCGTTCGTTTTATTTGATGTTTTTTTTAATAATTTAAAATCTCATAAAAATATTTGGTAATTATTTAAATTATATGAAACAGCACTTATGTATGCATCTTCAAGAGGTTATGCAAAAATAGTTCAATTGCTTCTTGAACAGGAAGGAATTGATATTAATGCAAAAGATATTTAAATGTTTTATTCAATATTTATTTTAATAATTTGATATTTCAATATAATATTTGAAAATAATTTAAATTATTTCAAACAGCACTTATTTCAGCATCTTATAATGGTCATACAGAAATAGTTAAATTACTTCTTGAACAAGAAGGAATTGATATTAATGTTAAAGATATTTAAATGTTTTATTCAATATTTATGATAATAATTTTTTATTTCAAAATAATATTTGGAAACCATCCAAATTATTTTGGACAGCACTTATGCAGGCATTTAAATACGGCAATATAGAAACAGGTAAAATACTTATTCAAGAAGGAATTGATATTAATACCAAAAATATTTTTTTGTTTTATTTAAAATTTATTTTAATAATTTTATATTTTAAAATAATATTTGGAAATTATTTATATTATATGAAACAGCACTTATGATTGCATCTTATAATGGTCATACAGAAATCGTTAAATTACTTCTTGAACAGGAAGGAATTGATATTAATGCTAAAAATATTTATTTGTTTTATTTAAGATTTATTTTAATAATTTTATAATTCAAAATAATATTTGGAAATTATTTAAATTATTTTATACAGCATTTATGCAAGCATATGAAAAAAGTAATATGGATATATCCAAATTACTTCTTGAACAGAAAGGAATTGATGTAGGTGGTCGAAATATTTATATGTTTTATTAATGATTTGTTTTGATAATATAATATTGCAAAATAACATCTGGAAATTACTTAAAATATTTCAAACAGCTCTTATATTGGCATCTAACAGAAATGATATAGAAACTTTCAAAATCCTTCTTAAACAAGAAGATATTGATATTAATGCTAAAGATATTTATTTGTTCTATTTTATATGTATTTCTCAAAATAATAATTGGAGATTATTTTAGTTACTTAGAACAGCACTTATGTATGCATCTAAAAAAGGCCACATAAAAATAGTGAAATTACTTCTTGAACAAGAAGGAATTGATATTAACGCTAAAGATGTTTATTTGGTTTATTTAATATTTATTTTAATAATTTGGTATTTCAAAATAATAATTGGAGATTATTGAAAATATTTTATTCAGCACTTATTTTAGCATCTGCAAATGGCTATACAGAAATAGTTAAATTCCTTCTTGAGCGCAAGGGAATTGATATTAATATTAAAGATAATCATACTTTTTATTTGAAATTTATATTAACAATTTGATATTTCAAAACAATATTTGGAAATTATTTAAATTATTTTATTCAGCACTTATGGTGGCATCTTGTAATGGTTATATTGAAGTAGTTAAAATTCTACTTGAACATAAAGGAATTGATATTAATGCTAAAAATATCAATTTGTTTTATTTAGTATTTATTTTAATTATTTAATATTTCAAAATAACATTTGAAATTTTTATAAATTATTTGAAACAACACTTATGCTTGTAGCAAAGAAAGGATCTATAGAAATTGTGAAGTTACTTCTTGAACAAAAAGGAATTGATATTAATGCCAAAGATTTTGATTTAATCTTTTTAAAAATTATTTCAATAATTTTTTATATTAATATAATATTTGAGAATTATTTAAATTTCTTCAAACAGCACTTATGATTGCTTCTAAATTTGGACATACTAAAGTAACAGAACTATTTCCTGATGACGAATAATACCTTACTACAAGAACAAAAAAAAGTAATACATAAAGCATTCCAAAAAGAAAATAATAATTTGTCAGTTCAATGAAGTAAAATGTACGTTTAGGAAATCAACATGCTTGAAACTCATACACAACTTCAAGATTGTCTAAAAGAGTTAAATAACATGAAATTAGAACATGTTAAAAAACTTTCTAAGCAAAAATTAAGGCATATTTCAGAGGAGCAATCTCTAAGAAATTCATACAATCTTGAATATAAAAACACAATAAGGGAAATGCTAATAAAGCATTTGGGAAATGATTTGGCTAGTGAAGATTTACAATCTATTTTTGAACAAGCACTAATTGATGAACGATTTAAATTGGAAAAAGAATACATTGAGCTTGAAAGAAGATACGAAGAAAAACGAATTCATGCCCTTTCAGAAACCATACATACTTGCTCTGACCAAACTAATATATCTGATATGATCCCAGCAAAAAAATTAGCTTTAATAATATTCAACAAAATACAATCAAACAAAAATCCAAAGCAAATCCCAAATGAATGTATTATTAAAGGTAATAATAAGAAACATAATACAAAACCTGATAGAAAAATTATTTCGGAAAACATTGAGGAAAAACTTCCAAAATCAGAAAGAAAACAAAACCATAAGCAAACAAGAAAGAAGAAAATTCCATCCACAATTAAAAAGCACATACAAGCACGAACTCGACTTCAAAAATCAGTTTTTGAAACAGAAGAATTTGTACATCAGTTGAAGAAGCAACTGGTTTATGAATGTTCTTCTTCTTGTTTTGAGTGACCATTAACAATTCAATCAACGGATATATTAAAACGTTGTAAATAAGTCTTCAAAATAAAGAAAAAAGAAAAGACGATTTTTATTATCTTTTTTATTACTAAAACATTCTGTTCTAATTCATATGTTATTCTTGTAATGAATTCATTTGTCACTCCATAAACAAAACCGTAAATTTTACGGTTATTATTTGATGTTGTACATCAAAACCTTAACAAAAAACTTAAAAATTTTTTATGTAGAGCTATAATACATGGCCCTGTTCGGATCATCTGCCATTACATATCCTTCGTTTTGTCTTCTGCACATCATTGCTCTAAATGTGGTCAGAATCGCATCACCAACACTACTCCAAAACTCTTCATTAGGTAATGCTATTGTACCCTTTAATATAAATCCTAATAAAGTACCAACAGATAAATATAATACAAATATTAAAAATACAATTAACAAAAATACTGATCCACCACTTACCTTAACTTTATCTGTGGGTTTTGGTGCAATCGTAGGTGAAGATGTATATGTCGCAGTATATGTTATAGTATGACTCTTAGTAGATGTTCCTGAACTTGTTGTTGGTGTTGGTGTTGATTCAGATGTTGATGCAGATGTTGAAGGATTTACTTTAGGACATGCAAATGATGCACGAGCATCGACATGGAATGAGCCACTATCACTTAAATAGATTTCATCATCAAGAATTAGACTAGTAGCAGTATCATCACAATTAATAGTAAATTGGGTTCGATAATTAGAATATCCTTCAATTAGATACGTAGTAGAATCGATGAATTCTGTTGAAAACAAATCGATATTATATTGATGATTAGCTATTGGGTAACAATGCTCCATAAAACAAATCCATGCATCTGCCGTATCACTGATTTCACAGATACTTGTTGGACAGCGTTTTGGATAAAATGGGTAATAACTGAAAATGCCTTGAATTGACTTGGTTCCGCTTCTAATTGTTACGTTGTACTCATTGTTTGCTCCTTCGAACATATCACGCATGTCAAACTCTACATATTGACCATTCTTCTCTCTATGTATAATATATCCTGGTGCTGGTGCTGGTGATGGCATTACTGTTGGCACTGGTGTTGGTGGATACCAAGGAGGCTCTCCTACGCATAATTCATTTGCATATGCAGTAATCTCCAAATTTGACCAATTGATAAGATTGACGTTTTTGTTAATTCGTAAGTTTTGCTTTGGTTGTAACCAGTCGCAAGTTATAATCAAATCTGAACTTAGCTTATGTCGTCCAGATTCACTTATATAATGGATTTTAATACCATTTTCAATTCCATCATTTGTCAGAACTGTAATTTTTTCTGCGAAGTCTCCATATGGATCACAGTCACTTGGTTGTCCTCCATCGACTGCACATAGCCACACAGTAGCACCATTTGGATCATCGCATGTGGCCCCGGGGCAGTTCAAACCGCCGCATGGTTGTAAGAACAAATTGTGTTCAGAACCGGTTGCGCTTGGATTGAGTTTTATGTTACGATAGATACCGTTTAATTTGTTGAAAGTTCTGATGTCAATTGTTTTTTGTTCGCCTCCATAAGGGAATGTTGCAGAACATTCTGCTGGATTAGGTGTTGGCGATGGCTGCATACATAAGTCAGGTGATGTAGCAACGATGTAACCTTCTCCGTTTTTATCAACTTCGAATTTGCTAATATGGATCATACTGCTGGTTGTAGTTTCAGGATGAAGTTCAAAATCACAAGTGACGTGCATGTTAGAAGCAATGCTTTGACCACTTTCAGTTATATGAGGATCATATGATACGATAATTCCTTCATCAGTATTATCGGTACGTTCTGCAATGCCAATGTGTTTACGTGCACTTCCAAATGATTTACATGTGTCATCGCTGGTACATATCCAAATTGAAGCATCTGTAGAATCACATGTTTTACCTGGTGGACAATTACTGATGCCGCAAGGGTTAACAAGAACAAATGATGAAGAGTTCACTTGGTGAGGAATTCCATATGGTATTGCATATTTGAATTTGCTGAGATCGATATCAACTGCATATGGATAAACAACTTGTGAATTTGCAGAATACGTACAGTCGCTTTCGACTGTCGGATCTGGGTCAGGAATATTGCCTCTTCCTGTTGAACATCCATATTTGTTGGAATATTGAACCGAGATTGTCAACACGCCGTTGTTGTCAGTGGTGGTAACTGATTCGACGTTGAAATCTGTTTTTGTTGCATCGCATTTAACGACATGAACTAATTCGAATATGTTGAAGTCTTCATCTTCATTGTAATTTTGTGCTTTTTGAACCATTGTAATACCATCGTCTGGGTGTGTCTCTGAAGTTACGAAGTCATAATCTTGTGTTGAATAATATGAAATTACTTCACATTCGGAAGGATTTGAAATTTTGCAACGAAAGCCTGAGACACCATATTGATATTCGAGTTCTTGAGGAAATGATTCTTGTGGGAGTTCTCCGCAAAGTTTAAATGTGTATTTGTAATCATTTAAGTTATCATTATAAATGATTGGATCTAATTGAGTTGAATCACTGAGATCGTATAAATAGCTGTAGAGATTGGCTCCGCAAGCATACCGTTCCTTGAGGCCTTGAATCTCCAGAAATAGAACGGCTAGAAACATCTGACAGAAAAGTGCCGGACGATAGAGAGCTGTTTTTTGAATTCTATCAACGAAATTTTGACCACACAAATTTGAATGTAACATTCATCGGTCATCGATTAACTGTTAAAAAAAATATGATAAAAATAATCTTTTTATAACAAAGGTTTGGGTTTTGGGTTTTGTGATTTTGTGTTTTGCGCACTTTTGTATTTCGGTGATTGACTTTGTAAATAATTGAAAATCTATTTTGTGAATTGCATTTGATTAAAGCCAAACTCAAATATCTTCGGCTGGAGTGTCGTCCAATTGTTACTGAACCATTGAAGGAGCAATGATTTGCTTCTTTTGGTTTCACGCTCAAGTCGAAGTCCTGTTTTCCCAGATAACTGTGTGGCAAGAGCTTGAAGTTCTGTCTGCTTAAGTTTTCTCTTGAATATCTTTTCCAGTTCGCCAACAATTGGATATTTGTAAGGATCTCCATCATGACGTTTTTCTTGACTAACAATATGTGGCATTTGTCCAGCAGGGATAAAAGAATCGGCCTCTTCTAATATATCATTGAAATACCGAGGTGCTCTTTCATAGGCTTTCATTGCATTAACAAGTGATTGAAAATTAGCAATAGCAACTTCAAGTCGGCTTTGATCAGTTTTACATACTTCGATGATTTCACGAATATATTGAGCAATTCGCGAGTGTTGAGTTGATTCAGACATTTTTTGTATATTCAATGCTTTTTGATCGTTATTGTCTGATTAACGGATCTAAAAATTTACCAAAAAAATTGTGGGTTACTTTGCGTAACATTCTTCATTCGCCTTTACTTAAGAAGGTCAATGATACTTCGGAGAGGTTCGAGTTGATTATCAGGAATTAGTTGGAATTCATTTGTATAGTACATGAAATGCCTAAACGATGAATTCAAATTCTCCTCAATGCCACACGCAATTACATCTTCACGGTGATGGTGGTAAAGGTGGGCATAAATTCTGAAAAGTCTCTTGAATATATTTTGTACAGTCTTAAGGAAATCCTTTGGGAATGGAGCATTCGGATCGGATGGGAAGATCCTTTCATCATTTAGAAGGCCTTCAACCCAAATCATCACTTTTGTGATATATTCGCTAGCTGGAAGACTTGTTGGTTTTTTGTACTTTTCATTGTCTTGCCAGTAATATTTGAAGCCTGGGCCTGCTGTCATTTCAGGGCACTTCTCTGGAGTACAATATCCAATTACTGGAGCAACAAGACAATTCAGTTCGTTGAAAAAATCAACAACACTCACTGCAAGCCAGTCATCTAAATTTTCTCCTGCGGGAAGTTTGACAGCGCCACGAATATCTCCGGCTCCTAATGTTGCATGTGAGATTTCTTGGAGCTTATATGCTCTATGATGTTTCGATACTTTCTTTATTGGCCTAAATGTTCCTTTATCTTTCCGACTAAGTATTAGAAAAGTAAACAAACAAGAAAGAAAACATTGGAAATTATTTTTGGTTTAAATGGAAGAAAATAACGGTTTTGTTTCAATTTTGAAAAGATAAAAAACTTAAACTGTTTTTTTGCAAAAAATAATTGATTTATCACTCAGCAAAGGGAAAAAATCTTTAAAAATCAAGTGGCTTCGCTCTAATTAATTTTCTAATTGTATGTTTCAAAATATTTATAAGATGTTATAATTTTTTATATAATCAAATTGTTATTTTAAAAGAAAACACTAAAGTATTTAATTAGTAAATCTTGTGTTCGATTATGCATCCTTATCTGAGAAAAATTAAAACTTGATATTCTTTATACATGTAAACTTGAAGAATCACATTTCAATAACAAACTAAAAAAATCAAAAAAATAAGAAATAAGATTTTCTGATATGTTTGCCACGTAATATTACGTTTACTAAACATTCGTTTTTATGATGTCTCATTTATTAATAATTACTGAAATGATAATTTTGTATTTTTACATATTAATAATTTGATTATCTTCTTTGAAATCTTGTGCAAACGGATCTTCTTCAATATTCTTGTTAGACATCCCAATATAAAATCGGTCTGTTGTCGCGTTTTCTTCGTTATAATTATTATCATTTTCTGTTTCATTCGTTAAAATATTTTGTTTATGTTGATTTCGTTTAATAATAAATATAAGAACAATTATTATTATTAATATTATTACAATGACAACACAAATAATAACAATAATAATAATCATTTGTGTATCATTTGTTTGTGTTTGTTGTTCTTGTTGTTGAATAATTGTTAAAAAATTGGAATAATATGAAAAAATAATATGAATAAATAATGAATGTATATTCATAATATAAAATATATGAAGAAATAAAACTTAATGAATTATTAATAATGAAAAAGTGAAACAGTATATGCAATAGATTTACTAAAAGTAATTGTTTCTGTATAAAAGAATGAATAAGTCAAAACAAAAGAATGTGATAAAACTGCATTAAATGGAAATGAATCAGTAAATGTATTTGAATTTGTAAAAGAATTTGTTTTGGTATATGTATTTGATTGTGAAAATGTATTTGAATTTGTATATGTGTTTGATTGTGTGTATGTATGCGATTGAGTATATGTATTCGAATTTGAATATGTATTTGATTGCGTATATGTTTTTTGAATCTGTGAGTGTATTTGTTGGAAATGGTGCACAGCCATCAATAATCGTTCCTTTAAATACACTTAATGTGCCAAATGTTGTACTTGAATATGAATCCATTGTCATAACATATTTTGCGTCAATATTAGAAAATGATGTTGCTTGAATATTTGGTTCTGTTTTACCATAAAAATAAATGCATTGAAGATTGTTACATTCAGAAAATCCATTACTTTCAATACTTTCGATATTTTCACAAAGAAAAACTGTTCTTAATTTCGAACATAAATAAAATGAATAAATTCCAATAGTTATAACTGTATTTGGAATTTCAAATGTTTCAATTTCTTTCCCAATCGGATATGAGATAATTGTTATAATATTTTTATCATAAAGAATTCCATCATCATTATAATTACCAAATGCTGAATTAGATGATGAAACTTGAATATTTTGAAGTTTTGTACATGAACTAAATGGATTAGTTCCAATCGTTGTAACTGATGATGGAAGTGTGATATTAATTAATGAAATGCATCTTGAAAATGCAAAATCTTCAATAGTTTTTAATTTATCACCAAAAATAACTGTTTCTAAACTTGAACAATGTTGAAATGAATTCGATCCAATCGTTATTATTGATAAAAGTGTAATGTTTCGTAATGATTGACAATATTGAAATGCTGTAACTTCAATTGTTTCTAAATTTGTACCAATGTGAATCGTTGATAATGATGTACATTCTTGAAATGCTGATTGACCAATAATTGTAACTAAATCTGGAATTGTAATTTGTTTTAATGATGAACATCCTAAAAATGTAAATGAATCAATTGTTTTAATATTTTGACTAAGAATAATCGTTGTTAAATTTGAACATTTATTGAATGCATATGTACCAATTGTTGTAACTGTGTCGCTCATTTCAACAGAAATTAATGTCTCTAAATTAGAAAATGCACTTGATGGAATTTGGTAAATAGGTGATTCGATGATAATATGTCTAATTGTATATTGTGAAACAAGTGAAAAATCTGTTGAATCTGCAATAGTCAGTGTTTGCGTATTAGAATTATATACTTCATAACTATGTTTAAAGAATATTATCAAAATAATGAAATAAAATATATTTCGATGTTCATTTCGTTTTAGAGTCATTATATTTTTTTGTTGAAAAGAAAAACAATAAAAAATTTCAAAAATTTTTGAAATAATCTTCAAAAATAATTTCATATTTTGAAAAAGAAAAAATATAACCAATGCTATAAAACGTGAAACCAAAAAAATGAAAAGGTCAGGTTTCTTTAGAATATAATAAATTTGATATCCAATTTCGTTAAATAAATCAAAAATATTTTTAAGTTTATTTCGAAAAATACGAACTAGTTGGGTGTGTTTATCAGTTGCTTGTTTAAAATATAGAGATTTTAATTCGTATGTAAACGGTAATATGATAAATTTCTTGGAGAAACAACACATCCAAAAGCAAGATTTGATACGGAAAACGTTAACATCTTATACAATTACCCACAAAATATTTTCAAATATTAAACGGCTAACATACAAAACTCAAATTCTTGATCGGCACAGATTATCGTTTTATCAGTTTTTTCACAAAAATTAAACGGTTTTTCATCATCTCATAAAAATAATTACCAACAATTAAAAAAACAAATTTTATTTCGATACATAATATTCTATATAAAAATACTTAAATCTTTTGGTTGAAATATAATTTCATTGACTCATTAATCTGTTTGAAATATGGTTCGATTATCCTTTTGTATTCTTCAATGTCAATAATTGCGCTTTGATCTCGAATCACATCATGACATTGAGGGATTGAACACAAATTGTTCTTATTCATTATACATCTCGAGATTGTTTTATTTGATAATTTCGTATCAAATCTCGATAAGTTAATTGATTTCGTATAATATGCAAAGTATTGTATCTTCACCATATCCGCCATTTGATGGTACCAATTTCGACAATTATATCGATAAGGAAACAGTTCATAAATTCCTGTTGGCATTTCTTGTGTCGAAGGATTTAACCACACTCCATGTGTTAAGCCACTTCCATGCATTCCAATTAATAATGATGCATTATGTGTGAACTCAACTTGTTTTTCTTTATTCCGATTTTGAAAATCGACAATTTGTACATCGCAAAGTGGACAAAGTTCTTTCGTCGCATTTAATACGTCCTCAATATTAATTATTTTCCGTTTTAAATCATTTCCTCTTCGATGTATAATCATTATAATCGGCCTTTGAATATTCGGCATTCGACTACCATTAACATGAATTGCATTTAACATATGTTCGCGTAAACCTTTAACACCTTCAGGATCGATTTCATAAGAACAAAGAATTGGCGTTGATTCATTTATCACTGTACGTGTTGGATCTATTACTGTTTTACGTAACCCAATATTTATATGTTCATAACATTTTGTTGATGTGGGTAAATATTCAAATGGTAAATCAATTAAAAGCTTAATATAAAAAATTCCGATTTTCCACGAATATGTTTCATGATATTCCATTATCCGCCAACTTCGATCAATCGTACCATATAAAGGGTTTCGACTTCCCCATTCATTAGTCGTAAGACCTGCTAAGTTAGAAGACATTGTCCAATACGTAGGAGCAACAAAATCCATAATGTTATGCCATATCATTTGATTGTTACCAACGCGCGCTGTTAACTGTGTGGTGATGTCATCAAATGGTACATCAGGAAAACGGCGAAGGATTTTGATCTTGTCGGGATGAATACGTTGCTTAAGATCATCATGTGGTGGTGCTTTAGGCCCAACAATAATAAAGACATCCTCAAAAGTAACGTTGAAAGGAAATGAAAAGATTAAATTATCATTTAATAGACAAGCCTTTCGAATACGACACCAACGAGTAGTGAATGAATCACCAACACAGAAGATTTGCGTGTATGGATAATTATTAATAAATGGTTGATTACGAACTATAATTGTTTCAGAACTTCGGAAGATTTCGTTTTTACCTTTAAAAAGAGATACCCAATATACGGAACTGATAGGAATTATAAGTGAAAAAATAAAGAAGCTTTGAGATATGGAGTGATTAAAATTTGTTGGGTTGGCACTAATATTAACAAACACAGATTTGAGTTGAAGGGTAATAAGGTCTGGTGAATTGGCTAAAGTTGCAGGAATTTGAAATGTGAGTAATGAAGATTGTTGATCAAAATTCATTAAAATTTCTGGAATAAGTTTTTCATGTAGATTTGAACTAATGGAAATGAAATTTAACGCTGCTATTAATATAACTAAAATTATTAAGGAATTTTTGAAAATATTCCTTTTTACCTTCATAATGAATGAATTACTTTGAATATTTTGATTCCCAATCTAAGTTATTGGGACTTCATTAGAAACCGTTTAGTATTAACTAGTTTATTAAACTGTATCGTTCTCACTTTTTCGGTTATTGTACTGAAGCTCAGTTCATAACCTCGGGACAAACTTTTTCAAATTGAACTCAAAAGCATTCAAAAGTGTCCCAACCGCCTGAATGAAGTTTGAATATTATCCAACGGTTTGAATGAGAAAAAAAAATTTTTTTAATAAAAAATTTCGTTATCATTAATTAGCTTGTTCAATGGTCGAAACTTAATTTTCCTTTCTAAATATAAAATGGTTTTGGCATCTGTGTCCTTTTTAACAGTTTTTGAGGTAATGGTTAATTTTAACCATGCAGAAGATCTCTGTCTTGCTGCATATGAGATTTTAGACAATATTCCAATTAGTACTATTAATTTGCTGATAAATTCTTTTGATGCAGACTCAAATCTTGTATCAGCCTGTAAGGCGAAAGCCTTAACGGAAAAGAGAAACTTATTTCATTATACAAAAAATCCATCGAAGATGGAAACAATTACATTTCAAAAAAAAATTGAAGAAAAGAAAGGAATTGAACGATTTGTAGTAGAATTTATTTATTATTTTAACCTATTAATGAAAGCCAATTCAAATGAAGTACATATTAAATTGTGGTATTATAATATGAGTATAAACATCTGTAATTTGTTAATTTTTTGGGTTTGTAGCCTGGATTTTAGGATCTCAATTACATTTAGATCTGGTGAAGATGATGGCCATTTATAGTCATCTGCAAGTAAAATAGCCCTTCCATCTAGAAATAGTTTTGTAGACTTTGCTTTGTGCGAGCTAATCCCGTTCTGCTGGAATATGTAATATTTTGGACCAAATCTGTCATTGAGTTTTTCAAATATTTGGTTTTCTGCCAGCAGTTTTTGGAACTTTTCAGCATTCAAATTTCCATCAATTTTCACTAATTTACTCTTGAAATTCTGGCCGACACAGGCCAAAATCATAATTTTAATGGGGTGCCCCTTTTTTTAATGACACTGCTTATCAAAATCTAGTAAAGGATGAACACGAATTTTATTTCTAGAGGGTTCATAAGAAATAATTGATTCCTCGAAAAAAAACCCAAGGTAATAAGTAGTAAAAAATTAGAGGGATCTCCTGAGCAAAACTGATTCAATATTGTTTCTGCTCGTCTGATAGTTTCTTTATATGGTTGCTAATATCTTGTCCTGAAACCAAGAAAATTGGCAATTCTACTAACAGTAGATTCAGACATTTTACAATCATATTGTTGACTGAGATATGATATTTCTATATTTGTAATATTAGGGCTTTCAATGATATTCATAAGAACAAAGTGATATCTAAATTGAGATAATGTATCAATATTAAAATTACGTTTATCCCCATTTTTCATTATTTGTCAAATTTTTGATACTATTGATTTCGATACATTTGATATATTTGCATTTTCCCGTGTTCAAAAAGCAGCACCAGCATTGAATGCTACTTGTAATTGTTTTTGCAGATCAATTTTATTATAATTTCGCATTATAATAATGTCGCCATTATTGAATTTCATCTCATCGAACTTTTTATTAAAAATTGAACGTAGTCAATAGAATTAAAAAAAATTCGATGTTTTGTTGGTTATTTCTTTCGTATCTGCTGTCCCAGCGGTTTTGAGTCTAACTTTGCCAAAACTGAGAACGTTATTTAAACACCGATAAAAAATTCAATGCCCCAGTTATCAAAAATATTTTTGATAATTTTACAAATATATTCAATATTTGAAACTTCTTAGCAATGATTTCTAAATTCCAGCAGTCAAAATGCTTGGAAATCACAAATAAACTTATTGCATGGCCAATCTGCAGTCCATTTGTACAAATGGTTGACCCTGAAAGAGATGGTTGCTCAGATTATTTCGAAATTATTAAAAATCCAATGGCATTGAGTGAAGTTAAGAAAAAACTTACAAAAAATTTATACAAATCTGTTGATGAGTGGAAAAATGATGTAAATCTTATTTGGGAAAATGTCAAAAAATATAATGGAGAAGATACATTATTTACATATATGGCAATGGAAGCTTCACTTTGGTTTAATAGCAAAATGAAAAAATTCCCAACTACAGAAGAAGAATACTTATCAAGAAAGTTGGAAAGTTTGTCACAACAATTATTAACAGTGATTTCTCATCCACCAAAAAAACTTGATCCAAATGGAATTCTTTTTAAGTCTCTTAATTGATATCATATATGGCTACAAAATGTATTAAATGTTGTCTATTTTTTTATATTTTTTATAATCATTAGATTCAAAATGTATTTAATTGAATCAGTAACATATGAAAGTGATACCTGTTCTTTAATGTAGTTGTTTTTATATATTTATTTTATGCCAAAACTCTGTTCAATAACTAATTACCGAAAAACATTTGACATCTCAACACATAGTTTAACAAAATACGACCCATCATTTACCTTATATTTTATTTGAAACCCCCTTTCTTGATTTATATTGTGTAATTTCTTATATTTGTTCTTCAATATTTTCAGATAAAATTTTCCAGAAATCTTCCGAAAATTTATCGTTGAGCTGTGTTTTTTTAATTAAACCGTTTAAACGCTATTCAAAATTTGAATACGAATCGATTTCCAACTTTTAGCTTTTTGAACTAATTAGTCGGAATATTCCATCGTAAACACCGTTCTCTTGTATTTTAAACTAGAAACCTATTTGATATATTGAATTACACGATTAAATTTGATTAAATTTCCATACCTATTTATTTTGTACCATTCAACGTTCCCGTTGCAATGATAGGAAACATATTCGGCGTGAATATGGAAACGAGGTCTTCCAGTTTGGATTCCACTCTTCTTCAACATTGTGATGTTTGGTATTAAATATATATATTGAAAGGTGGAATTCTATAGTGGAAGACATTGCGGTTGAATCTCACAAAATCACTGTTTGTATAAAACAAACTAATAAACGGCATTGGTCAAATGAAAGATTTTTCAAAATCTATTCCTATTGCGCAAAGATACGCATACATCAGACACGTTTACATTACGCTGGGTGGGAATATAAACCTGAGTCAAAAAGTTTTGAATATTTCCAAAAATACAATATATAATTCATTATCAAATCTAATGCCAACGCAAAGAATTTATGAGAAAAAAATTAAAGATGTTCATTCGGTGTACATTCACTGCAGAACAATTGAAGATCCTCATATATCTGGTGAAAAATTAGCTCATGAATTATATGAATATTTTGGATTGAAAATTTCAGGTAGAACTGTGAATAGGCATAGAAGGGAAAATGGTCTAATTTACAGACCACCAATTCGATCTGTATATATCACACCAGCTGCAGCTCAGAAAAGATATGAATTTACAAAATTTCATATTGAAAATAATACAAATTTTTTGAAAACTGTGTTTACTGATGAATCGTGGTTTATTTTGGGATGAAATAAACGCTGGGTTTGGGTTGACAAAACTCAGATAACCAATGAAGTTTTATCGAATCAAAAATCGCATTCACCAAAAATTATGATATGGGGTGGCATTGGATATCAATTTAAAACGGACTTGGTAATCATTGAAGGAACACTGAACTCAGAGAATTATATTGAACAAATAATTTTTGGTCCTAATTTAATTGAAGAAGCAGATAAAAAGTACGAGATCGGCGAATGGACACTCATGCAGGACAATGCTCGTCCTCATATCTTTAAAGAAACAATGTGCGTTTTAAATGAATTGGAGATAAATATTTTGAAAGATTGGCCTTAATATAGCCCAGACTTGAACATTATTTAAGTAGTCTGGGCAATTATGGAAACCAGAGTAGAAGCACTTCAGCCCAAAACCATTGATGATTTGGTAAAAATTGTAAAGGATGTTTGGGAAGCCCTCCAATGGCAGACGATATTGTCATGAGTATTCCAAAGTCGCTGAGAATTGTAAATTCCACCCCATATCGAACGATTTTTAGACTTTATGGAGATCCATATTAACTTTTTCAATGATTTTCAATGAAACCATTTTGATTTCAATGAGACATATTTTTTGAACTTTAGAAAGGAATGTAAAGTTGTGAAAATATATGTAAACATATTGAAAAATAGCTATTTGAAAACAAAAGGGTCCAACCGACGTGTCTCCCACTATATAATATAACACATAATTTTGTGAGAACTTGGCCATCTTTTCAATGGGGTAAATACATGTAATTCCATTGAAAATAATGTGAACGAACAAATCGAACTACTACATTATTTTCAGGCAAATATATTTTATTCTACATCGCCTAAATATTAAAATCCAATTCAAAATTAATCACAGTCAAAGCCTACGACGAATGTATTCATTCGATAACAAAATTTTTTTTTCGAAACTTTATTTATGAATATTTATTGCAAACTATATTATCTTTTCCCATAATTTTCTCACACAAATATGACGTCTTTCTTAAAGGCGCTCAGTTTTAACAATCTCAAGAGATTTAACATTATTTAATTATCATTTTCGAAAAAATCTGCTTTTTGCAATAATACTTTTTTCAACAATAATCATTGATTAAACTCCAATTGGAAAACATTTTTATCAATGCCAGATAAATATTTCTATAAAGAAAAAATGATAACAAACAAAATCATTTAACTCAGGAAACACTCACAATTTCCCCATAAAACGTTTCAATTAGTAATGAATAAATCCAAATAATATAAATAAAAAAATAATAAATTTCTCAGGAAAAACTAATAACATAAGACAAAACAAAATTTATTTTTGTAAGTCACAACTCTTCAAACAGAATAAAAAAAATTCATAAATTAAATTTTTATAAAAAATCATTTTCTTGTTCATATACACATATAATAAATATATAACATATCAATTCTCGTGTGGGAATCCGATCAAATGATAACTTCCATCTGTGCATCCAACGCAGAATATTCCGCCGTCGCTTGAGAACTCTTCGCAAACAGGCACAGCTGGTAGCGCAAATGAACTTTTTTCGCCTTCATTCATATTATACAATGTAACTTTAGCATCGCCGCGCATTCCGGCAATAACGCCATTAGCATTTGGCACCCATTCGCAGCCAACAAATGCATCGCCATTTGTTTCGAATGTTCGAACTGATGATTCATTTGACCAGATGCAAAGTGAACAATCCATAGATGAGATTGCTAGTGCGCTTCGTGACGTCTTGGTCCCGTGTTTAAAGGATAAACCTGTGATGGGACCATCAAATGATAAAATTTTGGTCGATTGAGATCCTTTGTTAATTGAGCGTTGAAGAACTTGGCCATCTTCAAGGCCAATAAATAGCTGCGAATCACTAATACATGCTACTGTAGGTTGGATATTTGAGATGTGATCATCAAAAATTGGTTTGGTCATTGCATCAATATCCCAACAAAAAATGGTACCGTCAGAAGCCACTGAAATAAATTGGTTTTGGACAGTTGGGAGTGTGGAAATAACTTGGGAATAATGGCTGGGATTATAACGAGGAGTTTCAATGATTGGGGTGCCCTGTGCACGTTTATCGAATAGGAAAATTCGTCCAGAAGAACTTCCAGCGATGAGGACGTCGCTAGAGCGTGGGAGGAACTTGACTGTTGTGGGCTGGCATGAGAGCTTTAGTTGCTGGAATTTGTCTGGGGAAAATGAGGAATGAATGTTAATTAACCCTTCTTTGGTACTTGGAACTTGTCGAAGCGAGACAGCAAATTGTTGGAAAGACCAATCAATAGAAGTGGGAAAATATCTGTTGTCTAATGTTTTCGACCAAAATATTGAATAATTGTTTGATTTGTATATTGGTACTTGTGTGGGTTCAGAAGTTTCTTCGTAAGCGATGTCAACTATGCTTGTGGGGGACTCTTCAATTTCAATGTGAATTATGGGCTTTTCTTTGACTTCGATTTGTGGTTTTGACTCAGGTATTATGTCAACTTGAATATCTTTTGTATATTTTGGGATAACTTTTGGCTCTACTGTTATTTCTTCGTTAATGATCTCAAGAGAAAATTGTTTTTTAGAAATATCTTGATTCGTCGAATCTCCAAGAATTTTTGGTTCTGGGGAAATTGTAAGTTCTTTTATTGCATCACATTCCGCGTTCCTCTTTTTTACAATTTCTTCACGTTTTTTTTTGAGTTCTTCAAGTTGTTTTTGTAATTTCTCCATCTTTATGACATGTCATGTGACAATGTTGTGCTTGCAGGTATTCAATTTGTAATACAAAAATTTATATGACTTCTCTCAAATGGGACAAAATTCGTTTGATATAAAATTCTATCCAAAGTGATCATTGGTAATGAGAGATGTTTTGAAGAAATTCTAACCTATAGGTGATATAAAATACATCAATGTTCAAAATATCATCAGAAAATATTTTCAATCAGATCATATTTTCCTAAATAAAAAGTAAAATATTTTCGATTCAATTAACAATATAATTACTAATTCATATCATATATTTCATAATGTTTCAAAGAAATTTAATTTTTTTATTCAGTTAATTCATTATTCTTTACCATTAATTATTATTTTTTCTCAAAACAAGAATTTTTTCCTGAATGTTATTTTATGTATTGTGGTTGTTGTTAATTATTATCTATTTCAAACACAAGAAAATCAAATTAAAATTAAAGTAACTGATAAATACATCCAATTGGTTCATATTTTTCGTAATAAACTGAAAAATATTTTTGATTTATTTAACGAACTTATTCCAGGTTCATTTCAAATTTATTATTATATTTCAAAGAAACAAGACTTTTTTATTTTTTTGGTTTCACGTTTTATAGCATTAATTATATTTTTAAAAAATTTTCTTTTTCAAAATATGAAATTATTTTTGAAAATTATTTCAAATATTTTTAAAATTTTTTATTGTTTTTCTTTTCAACAAAAAAATATAATGACTCTAAAACGAAATGAACATCGAAATATATTTTATTTCATTATTTTGATAATATTCTTTAAACATAGTTATGAAGTATATAATTCTAATACGCAAACACTGACTATTGCAGATTCAACAGATTTTTCACTTGTTTCACAATATACAATTAGACATATTATCATCGAATCACCTATTTACCAAATTCCATCAAGTGCATTTTCTAATTTAGAGACATTAATTTCTGTTGAAATGAGCGACACAGTTACAACAATTGGTACATATGCATTCAATAAATGTTCAAATTTAACAACGATTATTCTTAGTCAAAATATTAAAACAATTGATTCATTTACATTTTTAGGATGTTCATCATTAAAACAAATTACAATTCCAGATTTAGTTACAATTATTGGTCAATCAGCATTTCAAGAATGTACATCATTATCAACGATTCACATTGGTACAAATTTAGAAACAATTGAAGTTACAGCATTTCAATATTGTCAATCATTACGAAACATTACACTTTTATCAATAATAACGATTGGATCGAATTCATTTCAACATTGTTCAAGTTTAGAAACAGTTATTTTTGGTGATAAATTAAAAACTATTGAAGATTTTGCATTTTCAAGATGCATTTCATTAATTAATATCACACTTCCATCATCAGTTACAACGATTGGAACTAATCCATTTAGTTCATGTACAAAACTTCAAAATATTCAAGTTTCATCATCTAATTCAGCATTTGGTAATTATAATGATGATGGAATTCTTTATGATAAAAATATTATAACAATTATCTCATATCCGATTGGGAAAGAAATTGAAACATTTGAAATTCCAAATACAGTTATAACTATTGGAATTTATTCATTTTATTTATGTTCGAAATTAAGAACAGTTTTTCTTTGTGAAAATATCGAAAGTATTGAAAGTAATGGATTTTTCTGAATGTAACAATCTTCAATGCATTTATTTTTTATGGTAAAACAGAACCAAATATTCAAGCAACATCATTTTCTAATATTGACGCAAAATATGTTATGACAATGGATTCATATTCAAGTACAACATTTGGCACATTAAGTGTATTTAAAGGAACGATTATTGATGGCTGTGCACCATTTCCAACAAATACACTCACAGATTCAAAAACATATACGCAATCAAATACATATTCAAATTCGAATACATATACTCAATCGCATACATACACACAATCAAACACATATACAAATTCAAATACATTTTCACAATCAAATACATATACCAAAACAAATTCTTTTACAAATTCAAATACATTTACTGATTCATTTCCATTTAATGCAGTTTTATCACATTCTTTTGTTTTGACTTATTCATTCTTTTATACAGAAACAATTACTTTTAGTAAATCTATTGCATATACTGTTTCACTTTTCATTATTAATAATTCATTAAGTTTTATTTCTTCATATATTTTATATTATGAATATACATTCATTATTTATTCATATTATTTTTCATATTATTCCAATTTTTTAACAATTATTCAACAACAAGAACAACAAACACAAACAAATGATACACAAATGATTATTATTATTGTTATTATTTGTGTTGTCATTGTAATAATATTAATAATAATAATTGTTCTTATATTTATTATTAAACGAAATCAACATAAACAAAATATTTTAACGAATGAAACAGAAAATGATAATAATTATAACGAAGAAAACGCGACAACAGACCGATTTTATATTGGGATGTCTAACAAGAATATTGAAGAAGATCCGTTTGCACAAGATTTCAAAGAAGATAATCAAATTATTAATATGTAAAAATACAAAATTAATCTGTTTAATATTATTCAAAATTCAAAATTTTTAATTATTTGATAAATATCACTGATAATGAAATTCTTGAACAGTATAATGAATTTTCATTCAAAAAATAAAAAATTTCTGGAGTACTCTCAAATTCTTCTTTCACATTTTTATACGAATTACTCAGCATTTTTTGATCTTAAACATATTAATCTTTATCACAATTTCATTTGGTTCCAATATTTTATAAAATATCATTTTTTTATGATAGTTGATAAATTATTACATTTTTTAAAATTAAAACTTAAACATTATTTTAACGATGTATTTCTAAATCTACAACACATATAATTTTCAATATACTTGAGTTATATTATATTTATTTAAACTACCAAAATTATTGATTTTGTTTGATTTAATATGCTAAATAATTTTTAAATCAATTTTAAGCCAAAAGAATCATACTAAAAATCGTCTTACACTTTTTAGTTCTTATACCGGTTATTATGCCCACCTTCATAAAAACAAAATTTAAAATAGAAATACCTTCAAAACAGTCGAATGTGTTTAATTTTAATTATAAACATTATTCTTCATACAATTTATTGCAAAAATCATTAAAATCATAAAAATCCGTTTGTAAAATTATAAAATTGCTGCGGCATAGTAAATTATAATCATGTCTTCTTTTCAAGCTAATAATATCCAACGTCCCAAAAATAATCAATAATGTAAGTGCAAAACTACAAATTATTTTGATTTTTGTAGCTTTTTATAAAAAAGAAATGAACGTCAAAATAAATTAAAACTTTTTACAAAATGCTTAAAAAGTTTTTAAAGATAATTGTTTTTTTACAAAAATATATCCATCTAAATTTGAGTTGATAATTTTGCAGTTGATCAAATCCCAAATTTGATTGTAACAATTAATCTGGGAAATTCAGATTACTTTTTTGTTTAGTTTAATTGCAATACATTGAAGTTGCGCCATCTCTCCTAAAGTTTCTAAACCCTTCGCGACTGATTTACTTAATGAGTTAAATGCTACAACAAAAGTTCAATTATGTCAGCATTAAGTTATCAAATATTAATGTTATACCAAACACATAAAATTATGATGAAATGTTGGTTAGTTTTTTACCAGAAATTGTGCAGTATTAAAAGAACATGGTTCAAAAGCACGTGAAGCGTCACCGAATGTATAATTTCATACAACTAGGACAATCATTAACACCATACATATCTGTTGGTATAGCATCAAATTCAAGTAATTTTGAAAGTGATACAATTGATTGTATAAATTGAAAATATTAATCCTGAAGACAATTTTGTTTGATATGTTTCAATGCTACTTATCCTACATCAGAAGTATTTCGTAGTGCGTTCCAATTATAGAAAACATTAATTTCTCGATTACCGCAATTTATTGAATCTTCACAACTTGGCAATATGATAATACATTGGAATTAACTCTAGTAAAATGATAATTGGAAAATTAAAAGTAATGGCCATAAATTAATAGATCAGTATATATCAATGTTTTGCGTAGAGAAAGTTACTAAATGTTTCCCAAGAGACTTTTACTTAACGCAAATCAAGAAGTTAATTAGAATTCAAGACGCTTAACTGATAAAAAAGATGAAATGCAAAGTTCCGATGATAATAACATCGAGTTATATATAGATATGATGGAGATGTACATGATTCAAATGACCCACGAAAATTGTACAACGAATAATAAAACAACCACAGAATCTAGAGGACGAAGGACTCGAATTCGACAAAAGATGTAACATGTATTGAAAGAAGTGCTGAAGAAAAATCAAAAAATGAAAAATGATGACAACGAAAGTGATGAATCAGATGGAGTAAGTGAAAGAGCAGAACATATTAAGAAGAGAAAATTGAAACAAAGAACAACAAAAGAAAAGTATTGAGAGCACATTTGTTTTATGTAACAATCCGTCCACACATTCCACTTACTGAACTAATTTTTTAACTTAATAAAACTTAATTTTAATTTTTGAATCAACACTTAATTATTTAATTTTATTGCATTTAATGAATGCCATTCATTAACGATAGATTCAACTTCCATCCGAAATTAAAAATGGTTTTATAACTTTTTCAGCATTTTGTTTAATTTCCCACTTTTTGAATGCACACGATCAGTTTACATTAGAACAGAGCTTCAAACAATCCACCATTACTTTTTCTCTGGGTTGTTTTGATTAACTTTTTTGATACAGATAAATTTCTTTTTGGGTTGTCTATTAAATGTTTATACTCGATTGGAAAAAATTCATGCATAAGAAATTTGATAATAATTTCCAGAGATTATAAATTAAAGATATTTTTAGATATCTTTTGAATGCATTATATAGCTATTGATATAAAAGTCAATTTATGATTATAATATACATACAGATGATCAAGAGGTTCACACTTTTTAAGGTGCATAAATTTCAACTTTTTGACAAAAAACCAAATATCTCGTGTCGATTATAACCGTTTTTCGCACAAATTACAACCGTTTAATATTCGACAACAAAATGACTTTGACTCAAATATCGCCTGGCAAATCAGTTGAATATAAAAATTTTTGCCAATTTTCTTGAATCATCAGATAAATAATGCATAATTTCATCAGAAAATCACATTTAGTATCCATTATGTATGATGCCATTGGTTGGAGTATAGTTGGAAAAGATTTTCAATCAGATCATATTTATCGAAATAAATCGAAAAATATTCTTGATTTATTTGATGAACTTATCCCAAGATCATTTCAATTGTATCAGATTGTTTTAATAATATTCAACTTTTTAATTTTTTTGATTTTAGTAATTTCATTTTATATGATTTTTCTATTTCGAAATAAGAAAATTCTTTTTGATACAATTATTTTTCATATTTTTCATTATTATCTGTTTCAAATTCAAAAAAATCAAAAAATGTTTAAAACAATCAAAATATCTATAAAACGAAGTGAACATCGAAATATATTTTATTTCGTTATTTTAATAATATTTATTAAACATAGTTATGAAGTATATAATTCTAATACACAAACACTGACTATTACAGATTCAACAGATTTTTCACTTGTTTCACAATATACAATTAAGCATATTATCATTACATCACCTATTAACGAAATTCCATCAAGTGCATTTTCTAATTTAGAGACATTAATTTCTGTTGAAATGAGCGACACAGTTACAACAATTGGTTCAAATGCATTTTATTCATGTTCAAATTTAACACAGATTATTCTTAGTCAAAATATTAAAACAATTGATACATTTACATTTTCAGGATGTTCATCATTAAAACAAATTACAATTCCAGATTTAGTTACAAGTATTGATCGATCAGCATTTCATAATTGTACATCATTAACAACGATTCACATTGGTACAAATTTAGAAACAATTGAAGATACAGCATTTCAATATTGTCAATCATTACGAAACATTACACTATTGTCAATAATAACGATTGGACCGAATTCATTTCAACATTGTTCAAGTTTAGAAACAGTTATTTTTGGTGATAAATTAAAAACTATTGAAGATTTTGCATTTTCAAGATGCATTTCATTAATTAATATCACACTTCCATCATCAGTTACAACGATTGGAACTAATCCATTTAGTTCATGTACAAAACTTCAAAATATTCAATTTGCATCATCTAATTCAGCATTTGGTAATTATAATGATGATGGAATTCTTTATGATAAAAATATTATAACAATTATCTCATATCCGATTGGGAAAGAAATTGAAACATTTGAAATTCCAAATACAGTTATAACTATTGGAATTTATTCATTTTATTTATGTTCGAAATTAAGAACAGTTTTTCTTTGTGAAAATATCGAAAGTATTGAAAGTAATGGATTTTCTGAATGTAACAATCTTCAATGCATTTATTTTTATGGTAAAACAGAACCAAATATTCAAGCAACATCATTTTCTAATATTAACACAAAATATGTTATGACAATGGATTCATATTCAAGTACAACATTTGGCAGATTAAGTGTATCTAAAGGAATGATTATTGATGGATGCGCACCGTTTCCAACAAATACACTCACAGATTCAAAAACATATACGCAATCAAATACTTATTCAAATTCGAATACATATACTCAATCGCATACATTCACACAATCAAACACATATACAAATTCGAATACATATAATAAGTCAAATACATTTCCACAATCAAATACTTATTCAAATTCGAATACTTTTAATATATCATTAACATTCACACAATCGAACTCATTCACAAATTCGAATACATTTACAAATTCTCGAACATTTACTTCTTCATTTCCATTTGGTGCAACTGTAACACATTCTATCATATTTACATTTTATTTCACGATCACGCAAACGCTTACTCTACATTCAGAAGTATCAATCATTGTATCTCTTTCTTTAATTAATTCTTTATATATTTATATAACAACAAATTCCATAATTTATAAATATGTTAATTTTCATTACACTTCAAGTATAACATTTTATTCTGACTTTTATACCATTTTATTCCTCACAGAAAATCAACGAAATAACACAATCAAAACAGGAGAATTAATTGGCATCATATGCGGCGCTGTTTTTGCTGTTATTTTGATCATTGGTATTATAATATTTTTGGTGCGCAGGAAGAAAAATCAAAATATTTCAACAAATTCAAAAGATAAAAAACAAAAATTAAGTGACGATAAAACAATTCAAGAAGTTGTTGATGATAATATCGAAAAAAACGTATTGAATGATGCTGATCAATGGATTTAATCGATAAAAAAAATTTAATGATTTTTGTTTTTGTTTAAAAGATACAAAAAACAAATTAAATCCAAATCATATTCATGTAAAATTAAAAATATTTTGTTAAAAATAAATTATTGTGTTCCAACAATATCAAAAAATCAATTCAATATCATCTATAATAAAAGAAAAGATGATTAAACTTACACTTCTTTTATATATTTGCTCTTTATGAATAAATTATTTAATTCAAGTTATAAGCTTCCAACGTTTGATATAAAAATGAATGATTAATAATTTATATAAATTTCTTCTTTTTATACACGGAGGTTGTCATATTCCAATCCTGAAAAAAATTAATGATATCCAATAGAAATGCTAATATATTTTCCAAGATATAAAAAAAACCTGATTAAAATTTCAATTTTTTTGTTTACACACTGTTTTTATTTAATAGAAGGTTATCTATTAAAATATTACTGAAGTATTATTTTTATCATTTTCTATACCAAAAATGAAAAGGATTTAATATTATATAAATAAACTTTTAGTAAGCAAATAATTATATGATTTGACCTAAAATTTTTTTTGGTTATCCTATTATTCTTGAAATGATCCATTCCTTGCATAATTTATGCATGAAATTTTGTCACTTATTGATCTATTCAAAGAGCGCTTTTTTCATTAAATTTTAAAGTTAATTGAATGAACGGAATTTATGAAACGATTAAAAGGTATTGAAATTGCCATTACAACAAAATGACAAGAAACCACTTTTTATTTAAAAGTCAATTCAAAGCTTTACGATATTAAAACTTGGGCGATGGCTCAAAAAAATCAAAATCCCCAACTTGACTACAAAATTACTGTTTTTGGTATGGGTACTGTCGGGAAGTCGTGTATGCTTATTCAATTTATACACGGATATTTTGAAACAGAATATGACCCAACGATTGAAGATAATTATAAAAAGGCAGTAAAGGTAAATGATAGAACAATAATGCTTCATTTATTTGATACGGCTGGGCAAGATAATGTTAAAGCGCTTGTAGATCGCTATGTTAACTTATCTGATGGATTTTTGCTCGTATACGCAGTTAATGAAGTCATGTCGTTTGAAAAAATAGAGGAATTTTATGACACTATTGTTCAGGTCAAGGGTGAGGGAGAAAAAAATATTGTTCTATGCGGAAATAAATGTGACTTAAAGGAACAACGTCAAGTTTCAACAAAAGAAGGGGAAGAATTTGCACAGTTCATGAAGGCATCTTTCTTTGAAACATCAGCTCTCACAGGTCAGAATGTCGAAAATGCATTTGTTGAAATAGCCAAAATGATTTATAACAAAAGAGAAAAAAATGCCTCCAAGCCACCAGAACCACCAAGAAGAAGGTGCGTCCTTCTTTAATAAAGATATCCAAGCTCTCAGTAAAATTCTTAAGATGAGATCTATCCATAAATTTTGTTATTTATAATAATATTATGGTGAGAAGTATATACTTTGGTGCTTGTGAATTCTTTCAAGATTATTTTGTTTGAGTATATATTTTGTGAAATTTCTTAATTAGAAATTTTTGTTTTTCAATTAATTCATCCTTACTCTTTTAGACATATAGTTCCTAATTTTGAGCTATCAATTAGATTACATATTGAAGATTTCGAATTTTAAATGAAAAAATAAGTAAACGGTTTCATTAATGAGAAATTTTCCAAAACAAATTCCAGCCATTGCATTTTGGATTGCTTTTATTGCTCCTTCAACAGGTGTTTTACATTCCTTGTTAATGCACAATTTTGATCAGATAGATGATACAAAAATCCCATTATTATCATTTTTATTACAGAATACAACTTCATATAATTTTATTAAATTTTGTAATGTATTGGGTGTATTTTCAATGTGTGTCATTGAGATATATTTTTTCCTTTTTTTAAATAGTTTTAAAAACAAACTTAATGTAGGATTTTATCAACTTACTTCTTTTTTCTTTATAATTCTATCTACATTTTCTCTTACAACATTAACTTTTATATCACATGATCAGAATGTAAAATTATGGGAAATTACCGCTTTATGTTATTTTATTTCCTCAATTGCATTCCATTCTATATTTGAAATTTTCATGTCAAAGCTTCGAAAAGCACAAACAATATCAAAAATCATAACAATTGCAACTGTAATAAGCATTATTATGTCAATTATGTTATACCCAGCTGCAAAAGGAACCAAAAAATCAATCCAGATTGTTGCATTTTTTGAGCTCATTGCATTTCTTTTAATACATTTTAAATATATTGTTGTTGTTATTTAAAAATGTGGGGATGCTTTGAGATTTTTTTAAAGTTAGAGATTTGAAATTTGATTAACTTATTTTTTTTCTCCTAAAAGCGAAAATAAATTATTTTAATTGTGTGTTTCGTTTATTTTTTTATTTTATAAGTATAAATTCAAAATAAAACAATTGTTTAATTATCAACATCAAAATTTTGGCAAAGATCTCGTAACTGGAGCTTTATTTTAGCTATGTTAACGATGTAGTGAAGACATTTTTCGAACTCTGTTTGAATATTTGTTAAACATGTATCAGTTACTCCTAAAACGACATAATGATTTGGATTAGTCCCTACCTCTGATTGCGTTGTAAAAAGTCGACGTGTTTCTTGTGATGGACTTATTAATAATTCCGGACAAACAATTCCTGTTGATCTTCTAGCTGTTTGTGCTTCTTCAAGATAACCATCAACGATTGAAGATTGAAGCGAAGACATAGCTCTTGCGTATTCTTGTAAAGTATCAAGTAATTGTAAAATTTTTTTATTTTCTTCTTGAAGTTGTTCCTCAGACATTTTTTGATCGTCAAAAAAACTTCCGTCTCATGACTTTTTCAAATGAAATAATTATGTCAAATAAATGTATTAAAAACTTTATGTCAACTTATCATTCTCAACAACAAACCAAAACATGGATCAACAAGTTCAAGCCCTTCTCGAAGCTGAACGCAAAGCCAAAGACATAATACAGCAAGCCAGAGCCGAACGCGATGCTATTATGCGTCAAGCACAAGCCGATGCACAAACTCAGATAAAAGAAATATCAGAAGGCTATGAAAAGAAACTTCAAGACCTCGATTCCAAGATCCAAAAAGAGATATCTGAAGCCACCATTAAGATGGAGACCGAAACCAAGCAAGAGTTAGAAGAATTCCAAAAAAATTTAGATTCCAAACTTGAAGAAGTTTGTGCTTTACTTGTTAAAGGCGTCGTCACAATCCCTGATCAATAAACACAACTCCTATTTTTTCAAGTTTTTTTTTGTTTATTATTCATTTTTACGTTAAAACATTGTTAAATTTCTCCTATTTCGACTTCTTATTTTTTGCCTCATTCGAATCCTTGCAGCCTTTTGCTGCCGCTTCATTTCCTCTATCTCGGCGGCATGGCGCGCTAACAATGCCATATATTCCGGATTATCTAATGGCTCAGGGAAATCGACTTTGAGTGGCTCATCTTTGCCTTGATCATAAGTGTCGTCGATCGTCGACTCCTCTGCGGGTTGGTCGAATTCGATGATCAGTGAGTGCTCTAAGAGCTGCGCCGCTGATGGGCGAACTTCGGCTGGTAATAAGCAGAGGGTTATGAAATCGGCAATTAATGAATCATTAACTTTTGATAATGCAACTGGTAACCCGCCGGAACTAACTTTGAGGTATATGGCGCCCATGTTGCTGCATTCAGAATACGGAGTTTCCCCAGTGACCATTTCTAATACGCATAAGCCAAACGACCATATGTCGGCTTTCGTCGTATATTTGCCTGTGTAAACTTCAGGGGCTGTATATGCTGGTGTGCCTAAACAGGATACCGCTTCGCCTGTTGGAATGGCTTTAGATAATCCAAAATCACCAATCTTGACAATACCTTCACTGGCATCAATAAAAAGATTGTCACACTTGAGGTCGCGATGTATAACGGGTGGTTTGTGTGTATGCATATAATTAAGCCCTTCAAGAATTTGTTTACACCACTTGGCTATGACTGATCGTGTGGGTGTACGTACAACATCATTGACATAAGATCGGATGGTGCCATTAGTAAAGAATTCCGTAATGAAAACTAATACATTACGTTTTTTATCATTCCATGCATCAAAAAGTCGTAAAATACGAGGGTGTGAAAGATCGGCCAAGAGCTTAATCTCATTGTATATTTGATTAGTTTCGACTTCGGAGAATCTGTCAAGACGAATTTCATTCCATGCAACTTCAATACCTTCTTCTTGATCATATGCACGATATACAATTTTATATGACCCACTACCAATAACTTCGCAACGACGATATCGATTGTTAGGATCTCGTATTACGTCTCTTGGTTCTTTGTTGAAATTGTTGTGCATTATATCTGCCACTTTTCCAAGTATAGGGGCCGTTAAAACCGGTAAAGTACTTTTGACGATAGGAAATTGAGCAGTTTATATTTTTATTTACAAATTACCATAAAAAGGGCTGAATGATTCCGCAAAATAGCAGTACACCTGCAAACCAAACTACAAGAAGAGAACAGACCAATAATAATGTCTCGCCAACTTTACCTTATTCTTGGAAAAAATATGTCGAAGGAATTCACGGAACCCCACCATATGAAAGAGCTCATCATTCATCAATAATTACAGATAATGATAAGTTATTTATTTTTGGTGGACATGATGCATCAGGAAATATTTTAAATGATCTTGCCATTTTTGATTTACAAAAAAATTGTTGGGATAATGCAAGTGTCAACAGATTCGTTACTATTAAGAATCGAAAACTTCAAGTTATTGATGCCTATTCTAAACAAATACATCTTAACTCATCACAAGAACTCTCAACTCCTCCATTAGGTCGTGCCTATCATACAGCTGTTTTTTCCAAACCCAACATGATAGTTGTTGGTGGGTATCCCTCAGGTGTTGATTGTGATATCTATTTTCTAGATGTCATGACACTTACATGGTCCAAATTTAACATGGAAAACACTCCACCTGAAGTACGTACCTCACGGTCACAACATTCTGCCTCTATGTGGAATGACAAAATGGTAGTTTTTGGAGGAATTCATGGTTCTACTCCCCTTAACTCATTAATTATCTTCGACACCATTAAATTTAAATGGCTTGTGTTGCCTAATAACTTACCTCCGACATACGCGCACAGTAGTTTTGTTCGCGATGACATGTTATTTGTAATTGGCGGTTGTACTTCAAAAGGCAACAACAGTTTTATGGCGGTTTCGCTCAAAGACGGGACGACGTTAGCTACGTCCAATTATATCCCCAAGTTTAACTTGAATTCGCGCTTCCTTACTTCTGTTTATGATAAAGAAAGTGGACTTGTATACATATTTGGCGGATATTCAGTTAACGCAGATAATGAGGAAAACGGTTGTAATAATACTTTGTTTATTGTCGACATGAATAAGAAAAAAGAAAAATGTATAACTTCTTCAATGTTTATATCAAGCGAAGAATACCCTCCTCCAAGATGTGGACACTCAATGAATTTATATAAAGGAAAATTAATAATGTTCGGAGGATGTGATCGATTACCATTGTTAAATGGCGAATGGGTATTTTGTGACTTCTCTCATTTCATTTGGGCTTTCGAACAAAACCAAGAAAATTAATTTTAGAGAATAAATATTTATGTAAATAAGAAATTTTTTTTTATTTATATTTCCACTATCTTCAAGTTGATCAATTAATTGTGCTAAATCAAAATCGCCATTAACTTCTTCACCATTACCATCTTTCGATTGATTCATATTTATGTAATTTAGATTGTTCTGAATCAGGATCATCTAATGGATTCGATTGACCTGATATTAATTTTTGTACTAAGTTCGCAAATAATGCTTGTTGTAATAAGTCATGAACTTCTTCTTTATTATTTGGATTCTTCTTTAATGTATCTTTAAGTTTTTCTAATTTTTGTAATGAGATTTCTTCTGGATTACCATTAATAGCACTAATTAATGTTTCTAATTGTGAATGTGCTAATGTTGGATTTGATTTCATTAACATTGAGATATCTCCAACAAGATTAGATAACATTGATTTAACTGGATCTTTATAATTCTCATTAATATATTGTGCTAAATTCATTAATATTTGTGGCGTTTCTTTAGCCTTTTCTTCATTATATTATATTGCTTAAGTTTATCAAACATAGTTAATAATGATGAAGATTTGATTTCTTCCGGTGGTATAAATTCGAGTCCTTTCTTAAATGATTCTTGTTCTTGTTGAATTCGTTGAGTAATTTTTTCAAGTTTATCAACAACGTCTTTATTATTAGGATCATTACGATATTGTTCGAATAATTTCTTAAATTCATCAACATCTTCTTTAAGTGCATTAATGTTCTTTAATAATAATGGATGAATAGATTCATTCTCTGATTGCATAACATCGATAAACATCTTCTCAATTTCCTTACATATCTAAGAAGTCAATAATTGTCAATTAGTTCGACTTTTTTACAAACTAAATGTTCTAACTCATCAAAATACATATTTGGATCATTAAAAAGAAATTTCCAACTTTATATATCAGAGAACGAAGATGTTGTATAACAATTTTGTTCTCTCTTTAAATGAATACTGCAGTATAAACTGTTCGTATCTTCTGTGTCTCGATTTAATGACATATCTACGTTATGCAAGAATCTATGATCAATGGAAGTGAGAAACATTCGTAATTTAAATGGCGTTTGTGGGGTGGATAAGATAGTATTGATGTTATCGAAGAATCGGACTAAAAAATGTTTGTGCAAATTAAAATGTTCTTAAATAATTTTTTGTTATACCATTTCGAGTTTAACCCAATCGAATAAATGATAGATAAAGAATGGGATATTTCATAAAATAATGTGAATTACATCTTAAAATATATTTTGTTTATATTATATTTATAAAATGAGTGCGTTTCTATAGAAACATTTTGTTTATTATTAATCGATTTTAAATAAATTCCTATTTTTTTCGAATGAGTGAAGTAATTGTTCAATTTCTGTATGACCTTTGAAGGATGCATACATAGTTGCCGTACAAAATAAGTTGCATAATTTTCAGGTTTTATTATGAAACATAAAGATATTAAAATAAAAATCATATTAACTAAAGAAATATCTGTGGCATTAATATCAATTTCTTTTTTTCTAGAAGTAGTTTTACGATATCAATGTAACCATTTACAGATGCATTCATAAGTGCCGTAGAAAATATTTTGAACATATTCCAAATTTTATTAGAAAATTTCGTATTACTAAAATTAAAATTAAATAAAACAAATAAATATCTTTCGCATTTACATCAATTTCTTCTTATTCAAGAAGTAATTTAACTATTTCCGCATGACCACAATTAGATGCATACATAAGTGCTGTATAATATGTATTATATAATTTCCAAATATTATTTAGAAATATCAAATTATTAGAATAAATTTTAATAAAAGCATTGAATTATCTTTAGCATTAATATCAAACCTTTTTTCTTTAAGGATCAATTTAGCGATTTCGAAATATCCTTTTTCAGATGAAAATATAAGTATAGTTTT
Source organism: Histomonas meleagridis (assembly GCF_020186115.1). NCBI lineage: Eukaryota > Parabasalia > Tritrichomonadida > Dientamoebidae > Histomonas > Histomonas meleagridis. Next base: position 1,140,635 of record NW_027150805.1, read on the forward strand.
AAATAATTTTTATAATTTCCCTAAATTATTTTGTAATATAAAACCACCAAAACAAATATTAAATGAAATAAATAAATATCAAAACCATTAGTATCAATTCCTTCTTGTTCAATAAGTAATTTAACTATTTCTAATTTACTATTAGAAATTGCTAAAATAAGTGCAGTATAAAGTGTTTTATATAATTCCCAAATAATAAATTCAAACAAAAAAAAACATTAAAACAATCATTAAATAAAATAAAAAAAATATTTTTAGTGTTGATATCAATTCCTTCTTGCTCAAGAAGTAATTTAACTATTTCTGTATATCCATTTTCAGATGCATACATAAGTGCTGTTTGAAATATTTTAAATAATTTCCAAATATTAATTTGAAATATAAAATTATTAAAATAAATATTAAATAATACAAATAAATATCTTTAGCATTAATATCAATTCCTTCTTGTTCAAGAAGTAATTTAACTATTTCTGTATATCCATTTTCAGATGCCAAAATAAGTGCTGTTTGAAATATTTTAAATAATTTCCAAATATTATTTTGAAATATAAAATTATTAAAATAGATATCAAATAAAACAAATAAATATTTTTAGCATTAATATCAATTCCTTCTTGATCTAAAACATATTTAACAATTTCAATATTTTTAGATTCTACTACAAATATTAATATATTTTTTGGAATTTGCATTTTCTTAAGAAGATATTTCACAAGATATAAATTTCCAATTTTTACTGTTACGTTAATCAAAAATTTATCAATTTTCATACCTATATCTTGTAAATATGAAAAAATTTCATAATTATCATATAAAATACATATTTTTCCTAACTCTACCAAAGTACAAACATTTAAATTATAAAATGTTATATTTTGATAATTTTCATATAATTCTTCCAATTTATTTTCATAAATATATTTAAAGAGATCATTTTTATGGAATTTAATAGCTGCTTTATATGCACCTTCAAAAGATGAATTATTTTGTTCACATAAATGAATGATTTCTTCATTTCCACCTGCAATTGCATATTTACCCGTGTTTTCTAATTCTGAACCATTCATAAGTAAATATTTAAAACATTTTACAGATCCAAAAAATGCTGCATAATCAATTAATGTAACATTTTTTGAGTTATAGATTAATGCAGCACTATTATTAACAAATGAACATCTTTCATAAAGTGATGGTTCAATGTATTGATTAAAATCAAAATTTGTTTGTGATGATATTTCTTGAAGTTTTTCGATATCATCATTTCGAATTATTTTTGCAATTTCATTTGGATTATGTCCTTCTTTAATATATTTCTTATGTAGTTCCCAATTATTTGCTGAAAATTTATCATAATCATAAGAGAAATAATATCTAACATCATATATGGTTCTTTTTAATTCATCTTCTGGAATATAATGAACAAAATATGGAAAATCTAAATATTGAACAATTTTTGAATCAAGTAAATCATTTTCAATCATGTGTTGAAGAATGAAATTTGATTCTTCTTTTCCATTCTTTCTAAGAAGATTTACAAATGCATTAAATATTTAATTGTTTTCTTCTAAAGATTTGATTTCTTTCAGAAATTTTATATATATTTCACAATCAAAATCTATTTTTAAAACAAAAAATGTAAACATAATATGGCTGACAATTGTATTAAATGATAATGGATAATTATCATCAAATTTGTTTATTATTAAATTTGCTATTTGAGGAATATTTCCTTTATTCAAACTGAAAATTATTTGCTTAATTGACAAAAGCATATCCAATTCCTGCATTTTAAGTCCTGGTGATCTGTTTTTAGGGTGGGCGAATAAAACGGTTATGTAAAAACACTTTCAATTCAAATCATCAAGATTTTCATTCAATTTACCATAGGTTTGACAGGCTTTGTTCGGACAATTTTTGACTCAAAAAACTGTTTTTTGTCGATTCACTTTTTTTTAATGTCTGACCAATTTTATGACCCAAGAACTTTCAAAAAGACAGCCCCAGCTCCTGGTTCTGTTGCTGCAAAGAAGGCTGCTGGCCAAAAAATATCACGCCCAAATGCTAAGGCTAGAGCAATGAATGAAATCGATAATAACACAGAATGTTTCGAAGTTAAAACAGTCGGATTTGAGTTTGCTAACAAAATGAAAACCCTCCGTACCCAAAAGGGATGGACACAAAAAGATCTGGCCTTACGTGCGAGTGTAAAAATTGATGTTGTTCGTGATTATGAAAACGGCACAGCTATTCCAGATAATAGGATGATCAAAAGGTTTGAGCAAGTCCTTGGTGAAAAACTCCGTTGAATTTTTTAAGATAATTTTTAATTTATCTTAATGCCGAATAAAACATCAATTAAGCAAAAATTTTTGTTTTTGTTTTTGAAGTTTTTTTATAAATTGGATGTTGCTTCATTTGCATAACGCAACAGATGCTTTGCAGAAACGATAAATACGATACGTACAGAATTTATCAGTTTGTGTAGTTTATGGAATAATGAATAAATTTCACATGTTAGGGGAAACTTAATGATTCCAAGTTTTTTAGGCACCATAGTTCAATATATTTCTTGTACTCACTTTTTCCTTATCAGGTGATAAAGGCTACTCAAAACATACGGTTATCATACGATTTTAAAAATTTTATTTCTTGTTTACTTTGTTGCTAACTTGACGCCAAGATCAAATGCTTGTTTAAGAACTATTGGATCATGGTCTTTTACCCACTTATGGATTTTATCCATATTGAACATTCCCATTTCATATGGCTTTGCATCTGGAACAAGAGCCTGACTAACGTTAGCGACAGTTGTGCAAGGACCAAAAACGTTTGATAGTAAATCTGCGTTATGGCCAAGTGTTTTTGTGTACACATTTTTATATGTTTCCAAATCGGCACCAAGGGAAATAAGAAGCCCTGTTGGAATTCTCTTACTAAGTTTCAAATGGCGTTCACCAATTTCATATCTAGTATTACTATATATTAGTCTTTCAAGAAAAGCATAAAACGTGGACGAGAAGTTTCCCATATACACAGGTGTTCCGATGGCAAATCCATCGCATTCATGAATTTTTTCTAGATATGGTGATAAATTATCTTTTTGGTAGCACTTAGCTGGTGCTCCAATTTTCTTGCACTGCAAGCAAGAACCGCATCCTTTAAATCCCAAATTAAAAAGATCAACCATTTCAACATTTGCGCCTTTTGATTCAGCACCTTTTTTCACAGCTTCAAGCAATTTCATTGTGTTTCTATTTCGTGCAGATGTGTTGAACAACATTACTTTTGATGCAAACCTGGGAGAGCATGCTGAAGAAAGCATTTTTGATGAATGATCACAAGTTCACATGATCGCAAATTTTCAATGTCGTGGTAATCTATTGAAAAAATACTATGTAAACCACACAAAAACCAAAGGTGAAGTTAGTGCGATAATTATAATTGGAAGTTTTCCCAAAAAAATATGTTATGTATTATAAACCAAATTAATTAAACAGTTTGATAAATATTGATTCTAAGTCAGCTGCGAATACGATGTATTTTGTTTTCTCGTTGTTCTCTCAAATCATGTTTCACATTTCATACTTTTGTTTCAAAAGTAGTAAAATATTTACAGTTACTTAACGACTTTTCTTAACTAAAATCCTATGCGAAGGGATTTTTATAATATTTTGATATAAGAAATTCTAATTAAAAATGATGTCATAATAATGATAGAAATAGGTTTATATTTAAAAATTTAATTACCAATTCGTATAACAATAATTTGATTTTTAGCATGCCACATCTTTGTAATGAAATAATTTTTAAATACATAATTTTCATTAAATGCAAATGTTATCACACAGTACTATGTGATCAAAACAAAAACTATTAAAATCTGTTAAAAAATTAATATTGCAAAAGAATTTTTTCACACCATAACTTCTTTTATCAATATCGAAATCGATTATTTTATCATCATGTCAAAAGATCCATAAACTACAGAAAATCACTTTCAATTCAATATTTTCTGAGCTTTAAATGATCAAAAAAATTAATCGTGGAGGATCCAAAAATTGTTCTAATTGGCAATACCAAAGTCGGTAAAACCGCTATCACATATCGCTTTACTGAAGGGAAATTTGGTCAGTTTCAGTCTACTATTGTTACTGATATTTTTACTAAAAAAATGATTATTGATGATCAAACTATCAACATAACGTTATGGGATACTGCAGGAACAGATGAATATAGATCCCTCATTAGGTATGAGTTATTATGAGACGAGTGCGCTCAACGGGGATGGTATTGATGCTCTTTTTGAAAATGTTGTTTCGCATTATTTGGAAAGATTCAATAATCCAGCTCCACAAAATCAAATTATACCAAACAAAAAAAGCAGTTCTGGTTGCTGTAAAAATTGATAGATTCGGAGTCGATTAATGCTATTTGAATTTTTTGCAGATTCGAAATCGGAATAAAGATTTTTTCTAATTCAATTTTTTTATAAAAATATTTGATCCTAATGAATGTTTCTTGCTTTGGTTAGCAATTCTGAAATATTGTAAGCACAAGATGGATTTAAATTTAAAAAAAAAATTATAAAAACTTTATTATTTTTCTACAATACATTAGAAGGCATTTTATCATCAAACAATTTAAGATCATAGCCTCATAAGTACAACGGAATATTTCCTGTGCTATTGTTTTCTAGCCTTGTTCTTAAGATTCGATGCATGAATAAACAAACAATAAATAAAATGTGTTCAATTAAAATAATTTTAGTATTTTATTTTCCTCTTGTTATAAATGAAATTAAACATAATTTATTCATTTATAAATTTTTCGATTATCAGATAAATTTGTTTTTATTATTATGGTGACCGTTTATGGTGAGGTTGGATGTGTTAAAGTCATTCACCATATCATGAGGAACAAATTTGCTCCTGGAATTAATTCACCATAAATTCCATAAAAATTTTGAATAAAGAGATGAAACATACACAATAAAAAAAGGGCTGCACTCAGATAAGTCAGAAAATTGAGGTAAAAGCACATTTTATGTTAACATAGGCATTGAAAATCCAATTGTCAAAAAGCAAACAAAATTTCTATAGTTATTTTGTGAAGTTGATGTAAATTAACCGTCGAAACAAATAATTAGAAAAAATTGAAATACTATCATCAATAACAAAGATAAAAGAATTACATCATATATTTACAGATTATTTCCTCTGTTTAATTCATATCTCGAAATATAAAATCAGAAGTTTAGAAAGTATGAAAGTAATCTTATTTGATGTTGTTAAAGAACCATCATACAATTTTGAAAAGTTATATACGGTTATGAATGATTTATTCAATTTTGAATAAATCTTTTGAAGATTGACTTCACTAAATTTTTTGTTCCAATGGGAAGACATAAAAGGAACTATTCCCCCCGTCATTGGTTTATGTATAATTTCCCTGATGGGAGGTCATGTTATTTTTTCTTTAGTGATGGTTATTCCAAAAATGTTAGAAAATGTCGACTTATGATACAGTCGAACAATATTCAACGAAATCCTTTAGAGCCTGATCCACTTCCTCAGATTGAGTTTGAACCTAGAGATTTTAATGATTGCAATTTGAATTCAATTCCACCCAAAATTGATGGAATGCCTAAGTATGATATATCAACACCATTTCATCTATCAACAAATGATAGCAAAAAGCAGACAGAAAACTTAAATCTACCACAAAATGAAGCTGATGAAGAAAGGAGTTCAGCAACAACTGGCTTTTCTTTTTCAAATAATGTCACATTAAACTCACCACCTAACAATGATGTGATTTTTGAAGGTATTGAAGGAGAAAGTTTTGGCATTTCTCAGATAGAGCAATTTCTTAATATCAACCATGAAAATTATGGTTTAAATGTACAAAAGAATAACACGGTTGTTGAAGAATATCAACAGGACCAGGAGCACCAACAAGATCAGCAACAGGACCAACAAGATCAATCAGATTTTCAAGAATTTGATGAAGAATCCTGGTGATTTCCAATAATCAAATAAAAAAAATAATTGCCAAAAATATTGATTTTAATGTTGCAAAACGTATAATTATAAAGTACTTATAACTTTTGATTATTTTTAAATATCGGTTAACTGATTTGAATAGTTTATATTTAACGTTCTTAGGTTCAAAACAAATTATTTTTTACTTTTTAAATTATTCCAAAAGAGAAAATTAACAATGAAGCAGCTTAATGTGAAAAGAATAATTTTTTCAAATGAATCTCATAAATAATTTAATATTATTCAATTGATGGACTTCGAGAGCTGTTCCAGCAAACATGTTACAGTGCCGGCCACAAAAATTTGACTATTGGAAGCTAAAAATTGACCACTTTTTAACGTTTTTTAAACGTTTTCTGCCAGGACATTAATTTTTATCCACCGGTCATTAAAAATTATCCACTTTTAACTGTCGGAGACCAAAAAAATGTCATATTACTGTAAAAAGAAGTTGATAAAATTTCAAAAAACAAGTGTTTATAAAAAAAAATTAATTCAAATTAAACCAGAATATTAATGATTTTTTTAAGGAAAAATTCAAAATTTTTATCCAATCTATATAGTAGGAATTTAATCAAATTCTATGAAACATAATTAAATTATTGATCAGATTTAATGTTTATCCTTTTCTAATTCAATTTTTAATCATTTTATATTTAAAATGTGGTTATTATAGTAAACATTAACACCAAAGGAATTTTAGAAAACATTTATATTATGATAAAATAAAATTGTAAATTTTCATATTACTAAAATTAATTTTAAATCAAAATATTTTTGGATAGATAATTTTATTCATTAAATTTATTTAATTTTTGCTAAGACAAAATATAGCATTGTCAAAGAAAAGAAAATTACGATTCCAATCAAAATAAGAAATGAATTTGATATCTTTTTTTGTTTGAACTCATCATAATCTTTATAAATATTCATATCATAATAATTATTTTCTTCTTTGTTATGAAGTGGATTCCAAAAAAAAAAAAAAAATGGATTAACTTTAGCAATTTCATCATAGTTCCATGGAATTGGATCACATTCAGGGCACCAATGACCACCTTTTAATATTATATTTGGTGTCATATCAAATATATGACCAAAGGCACACTTCCATTTTAATTTTGTAAATAAATCGCCTAATTTCATTTCATTTGATAAACATTCACCACCTCTAAATTTTTGCTGCTTCTTTCATATCATTTATATTTAATTCATCAATTGGTTTTGTTTCATCATAACCATGATTTAAAACAATCGCTTTCTCTGATGGTCGACTAAGATCTGTTTTATCCCATGTTTTAGGTAATGATTCCCATTCTTTATATGATCCAAAGAATGCACTGATTCGTTTTTCATCTTTATTTTTAATCCATGAAAGTGTTCCAAATCGTTTATCATTTGCAATAAATCGCATAAATTCTTTTCCAATAAAGTTTCCAAAAAGAAATGATAATCTAAATAATAATGGCGATTTTCTTTTGATATCATTAAAAAATTCTTTAATTGGAATATTATGTCTAAAATGTAAAATGTTTTCTAATTCATCACTATCTAAATACCATTGACCATGAAAATTACGTGTTATAAACCAATTTGGTTCAAATATTTTCTTTGGTGCATCATGACCCATTCCAAGTGAATAAAGAATTTTTTCTTCAAATTCATAATTCGTCATTCTATATTCTTTTCCTGATCCAATATTATAAAAACGTCTCCAAAATGTTTCTGGGACTGAATCATCAAGAACATTACACATAAGTGTTGCACTATCTTCAAGAGTTGCCCATTCAAGAACACCACGTAAAACAATATGAAAAACAATAGGTCCAATATTATATAGAAGACCGGGATGTAAAATACCTGATTGACGTAATGAAACCCAATGTTTTAAACCTGATTCTGCAAAAATTTGTTCTGCTTGAACTTTAGATACACCATAATGATCATAAATAGAGATATTAATCGGATCACCACATCTTCCCCAATGAATTGGATCATTACGATCTCCTGTTTGTGCAACTGTTCCGATATAAACAACTTTAATATCATCAGGATTAGGCTGTTCTTTAACTGCTTTAATTATATTTTCTGCTGCTGTTACATTCGTTGAAAATGTTTCTTTGGGAAGAAAATCAGCACGTGGTGAAACTAATCCTCCAATATGTAAAATATAATTACAACCATCAATGGCTTTTTTAACATCATTGTAATTTTTTAAATCTCCCCAAATAATTGTTACTCTTGGATCATTTGCATATGATGAAAATAAATTATGATTTCTAAATTTGTCACGAAGCAATAAAACTATATCAAAATCCTTTCTCTTGTTATATATTTCGACGAAGGAAGCATGACCCATTACACCAGAAGCTCCAGATATAAATACCTTTTTACTTGGCATGACTTTGTATAAAATGAAGGAAAAATTAACTGAATATCAAAATTGGTTATTTGAAAGGGGTTAAGGTTTCAGACGTTCTGAAAAACAAGAATTTTATTTCAAATTTCAATCGAAAAACAACCGGTGCACCCTGCGCTGACGATATGCTCTGAAATCCTTCAGATATATGAAGACCGATTGACTGAAAATTGTATATCACCGGTGAGACACTGTAAACAGTGTTTTTTTTTTCTACATCAATTTCTTTTTCAAAAATTAAATCTAAATAAATATGAAAGGATATGAAAGAAACATTTATATTATATATTTTCAAATAAAATTATTAGGAAATTTAACAAATATACACTTATAATGCAAATACAAAAAATAGTTCAATTAATTATATTATTATATTAAGAAGATTGATAGACCAATATACTAACAATAAGATATGAAATATTAATAACTATTATAAACAATATTCATACAAATAAAATTAATATTCAAAATTTTCAATTTTTACTAAAGATTTTAACTATGCAATTTAATTTCCTTTATGCATTTGGAGCAAATCCATTATCTTTCATTCTTTATTATGTAATCTCATTTTCCCTTTCAAAAAAGATATAAAAATTTTCAAACGTTTTTCGTATATTTGAGGTATCATGAAGCTAATAAAATATTTTTAATACACCAATTATTTTTGTCGCTTTAAATTTTAAAAAGAACATTTCAATTAGAGCAAAGAATGAATGGTAAAACAATACTTTTCATTTATATTCATGTGGTGGTATATTTCGTTGAAAAAATTGTTATAATTAATTATTAAAGACTATACCTTCGGGAAATTGAAGTGTATATCCAAGTGACATGAAAGAATTATGAGTCGATAAAAATTTTACAAGTTATTAGAAATAAGTAAAATTGATTACCAGTTATTTTTTATTTGAAGAAAAAAATACGATAGAAATAAAATGCCTAGTTTGTTTATCGCAAGTCAAGCTTAGTAATGATTGCATTTTTGCCATTAAATAAAGGCTTATTTTCCTTTCATTTCACCAAAATTTTGAGTGAAACAATCAATAGTTTATTCGTCAAGGTTTTCAATATAATAAATTTCGGTTATTTTGAAAGGAAACATGGCCAGACAATGTCAATTCTGAGCAAAATTTCGATCCACTTTTTTGATGAAATCCAAAGCAGCAAAAATTTTCAGACCAAAAAATGTCCCTCTAGCTGCATTTGATATGTTTTCATATCAAACAAATGTTTTACCACCTGCTTCAGCTCTAGCTTTAAATATTCCAGATCAATCAATTCGGTCAATGATTGTAAATTTAAGCATTAATAATAATTTATCGACACGAAAAAATGCATTTCTTGGAATGATAAAAGCCGTACAAAAAACATCAGATCAGCACATTTTTTATTTAATGATAAAACCAATTTGCTCGATTTTCGATCAAGAAGTCACTGATTTTTATCAAGAAACCCGACTTCTTTCTCTAAAATTAGTTAATGAAGTATTTACTCGAATCAAAAAAATCGAAAATTCAAATGACACATTAGTTTCAATGTCGACATTAGTTTTCCCACCACTTTTAATTCTTTCATGTGACACTGATACTGAAGTTTCTAAATTTGCCAAAGACATTTTTGTTGGATTTTTCCCCACAACAGAAAAGCGAAATTCGGTTATCTCAAAAATGCGCCGAGAAATTTCGCTTCGACTTAAATCCATATTCAACGAATTAAAGAAGCCTGAATGGTCACTCTCTGAGAAAGACAAAAATGATAATTGGGGACGTGTTTGTACTGCCGCATTAGTTTTAGCCACGAATGTACTTGCTGCCTGTCATTTCTCGAAAGATGTCTATACATCTTTTGGTGAAATCCCATTGATTCAATGGATGAAACTAAAGGATGGACACTTCGAACCAAGGGTAACACCAATAATGCGAAACGCCGCTTATGCACTTATCGGCTTTGGTGTTCAATGCGATTTGATCCAACTAAACGGCTCCCGCGAAATTGTGCAGTTTATTTCGGCCGATACGTCTCCCATTTCACAAACGAAACTTATAAGTTTAACAAAGATTTTAATACAAAAGAAGCTTATAGAAGTCAAAGATATTCAAAATGCGTTATTAAAATCATATGAATTATATTATGATCCCGAAACAATCAATTTAAATTCATTACTTATCTTAATTAAAGATAATGAATTTATCGAAAAATCATTAACGAAAGTTGCGTTATTTAAAGATTTAAATACTGCCTCCAAATTATTTGATTGTATTTTTAAATCAGAGCCAAATATATCGACAAATTTCTTAATCGAATTATTAAAGAATTCTATTTCATTAACGCCGCCATCACATTTCTATTCGCAATGTAATCTTGAATATTATATAACATTAAAAGATAATGAAAACATTGATGAAATATTAAAAGAAGGAAATGAATTACGTGTAATTGAATACTTAAATTTAATTGATGATAAACATACAATCGTTTGGTTAAAGTCACTTCAAAGTATAATGCCTGAAACACTTATTAAACTTATAAATAAACAAGGATGTATACCAATACGTCAAACGTGGAAAACATTATCGAATATACCATTAAAAGTCACAATGATTCCGAAACTTGTTGAATTTTTATTATTATTTATACATTCTGATGAAGTTATATATGTCATCGAAACATATCCTGAATGTATTCCATTACTTTTAACCAAATGGAATTCCGATTATAAATGTTTCCAATGTCCCGAGTTATTAAATATTACTGAAGAATTACTTAATGATAATATGCAATTGATACCAATTTTCATTAAAATATTTCCGAATAATAACAACGAATTATTACAAATGATTGATGAATTAATTATTAAACATTTAAATGAAGATGGACAATTCGATCCTTCTTTATTCGAATATATTAAACCTTCCGAGAAATTATTAGATACAATTATATTCTCCGACGCAATTTCAATATTATATCCTGAAGATAAATATATAATTCCGTATATAACGAAAAGAATTGAAGAACTTATAAATAGTTCTGACCCAAAATCACTTGCAACTTCAGCAGCAAAATTTGTTGAAGTTACGGAATTAGATCCAATGGAAATTAAGACATCTTTTAATGATTCGCCATTGTTTTGTTATGAATATTGGAAAATTATTGGTTTCGATAATATGGAACCGATAAATTTATGTAAAATGTTAAATTGTTATCTCGAAAAGAAATGCAAATTTTTGTTGGTTTATTTATATTTACATGATATTAATTGGAATTTTGTTTCAAAAGATTTATGGAATTATTTGACAAAACATAAAGAATTAATTGATGTGGCACATAAGGAAAAATTATTGTTAATATTATCTTGTTTATTAGCTGCAAATAATATCAATTTTAATTACTTCAAAGATAAAATCGATGGTGAAGTGATGTTCGCATTGTCTGACAAAGAACCGCCGGACGGCATTGAAAAAGACGACCTTTCAAAAGTGATCCAATTTGAATGGAACCATAAAGTTCCGGTCAAGCCGTCATTCAGTATTGAAAATAACCAGTCAATTGTTTTACGACAGTCAATTGTTTATTTACAACATTATTTACCAACAATTAATGATATTACTGAGTTTATTGATGTAGTTAAAAACAACATTGAAACAAGTAATGTCTTGTATTTCTTTTATTGTATTCGAATACTTTCATTGATTTCAGAATTAAATATTCCATTTCAATCAAATGAAATCTTACTAAAAATAGTACAACAAATAAATAATATCCAAGAAATTCCACCAATTATTGAGAAAGAATTAATTGGTGCATTTAACATTGGTAAGTATATGACTATTGATCAATTTATGGAATTCTCAATTTCAATTGTTAATTATTTCACAACTGAAATCTCACCTGTTTTAAGTCGTTTATACATCTCATTAATCTCATTCTTCAATGCTTGGTCCATCGTTGACTCATGTTTCGACCACAAGCTGAACTTAAGCAACGTCAAGTCGTGGTACTTCATCACGAGCGCGCTTTTGGCGATGCCTTATCAAAAACGCTTAAAAGCCATTGACGATTTTTCGATCGATCTCAAACCGCTTCTATCGTCATTGCCGATAGAGAGCGATGACTTTTTGAACTTGATAACCGCCTTCCCCACCACTGCGATGAAATGGAGTACCAAGTTACCGAATTCTAAGACATTACCATTATTTTCATTAATGGAGAAGTCTGAGTCATTTAAAGTTTTTCATTCCATATCCGAATCACTTCGAAATTTGAAATTAGAAAACACGACAATTAATATCGATAATAATAATCGAACAATATCTGCCGTTTATAATGAAGGGCCTGCATCGATACCAGTCAAGCTTGCGATTAGTTTCCCAAAGCGTTATCCGTTTTGTCACGTGAAAGTGGATTGCGAATTCGGAGACGAAAGTTCGAATTGCGAACACAACGTTTCGATTGCGATTATTCAGCACCAAACAATCGAAGCAGGAATCATCACGTGGCACAACTTCGTGACAAAGAGACTATGCGACGCGGAGCCGTGCACAATATGCTACTCGTACCTCAGCGAGGAAATGAAGAAGCCAAACATCGCGTGCCCAACGTGCGGAAACAAGTTCCACGGAAAGTGTCTCCAGAAGTGGTTCTCGAAGTGCATGAAGCCAACGTGCCCTTACTGCGCGTCGCCTTGGGACGAGAAGAAGAGAAATAAGTAAAAATTTTTTATTCAATTTTTCTTTTGTGATCGGTGAAATGGAATTCGTTGCATTTTAAGCTGAAGTGAATTTGTGCCCATAATCAGTTTTACAGGTTATAAATGTTTTTTAATTTACTATTTATACATGAATATTGATTTACTAGTTATAAATGTTTTTTAATTTACTATTTATACATGTATATTGATTTACTAGTTATAAATGTATATTGATTTACTATTTATACATGTATATTGATTTACTGGTTATAAATGTATATTGATTTACTATTTATACATGTATATTGATTTACTAGTTATAAATGTATATTGATTTACTATTTATACATGTATATTGATTTACTGGTTATAAATGTATATTGATTTACTATTTATACATGTATATTGATTTACTAGTTATAAATGTATATTGATTTACTATTTATACATGTATATTGATTTACTGGTTATAAATGTATATTGATTTACTATTTATACATGTATATTGATTTACTGGTTATAAATGTATATTGATTTACTATTTATACATGTATATTGATTTACTAGTTATAAATGTATATTGATTTACTGGTTATAAATGTATATTGATTTACTATTTATACATGTATATTGATTTACTGGTTATAAATGTATATTGATTTACTATTTATACATGTATATTGATTTACTGGTTATAAATGTATATTGATTTACTATTTATACATGTATATTGATTTACTGGTTATAAATGTATATTGATTTACTATTTATACATGAATATTGATTTACTAGTTATAAATGTATATTGATTTACTATTTATACATGTATATTGATTTACTGGTTATAAATGTATATTGATTTACTATTTATACATGTATATTGATTTACTGGTTATAAATGTATATTGATTTACTATTTATACATGTATATTGATTTACTATTTATACATGTATACTGATTTACTGGTTATAAATGTATATTGATTTACTAGTTATAAATGTATATTGATTTACTATTTATACATGTATATTGATTTACTGGTTATAAATGTATATTGATTTACTATTTATACATGTATATTGATTTACTAGTTATAAATGTATATTGATTTACTGGTTATAAATGTATATTGATTTACTATTTATACATGTATACTGATTTACTGGTTATAAATGTATATTGATTTACTAGTTATAAATGTATATTGATTTACTATTTATACATGTATATTGATTTACTGGTTATAAATGTATATTGATTTACTATTTATACATGTATATTGATTTACTGGTTATAAATGTATATTGATTTACTATTTATACATGTATATTGATTTACTGGTTATAAATGTATATTGATTTACTATTTATACATGTATATTGATTTACTAGTTATAAATGTATATTGATTTACTATTTATACATGTATATTGATTTACTGGTTATAAATGTATATTGATTTACTATTTATACATGTATATTGATTTACTGGTTATAAATGTTTATAGATTTACTAGTTATGGATGAATGATATCATTTGTATTTAATTGATGGTTTTTTCTTCATTTAAAATTTGATTTCCATATTTTCAAAACATAATATAAATAGGTACATAAATTTTATCCTTCTTGAAATTAAACATTTATTTTTGGATGAGAACACTTTTGAATATGTAATCCAATCAGAACTTTGATAATATATATTAATATGATGGATAACACGACACATTATAAAATATATTGAAGAAGATGTATAAAATATTTAAACTAAACCAATGTTTATTTATCATATTCATAAACGCATATTGCATTTGGTTATATTGCAAAACCTTATGTTGATTCTTTGTTTTGACGAATAATTAAATGTATATGTATGTACATATTTATTTATTAGTTTCAAATATTAAATGTGATTAAAATATTTATCATCTTCAAAATCTTTAGCAAATGGATCTTCTTCCGCATTAGCTGCAGTCAATCCAACTGAAAAATTATTAACTTGTAAAACATCTGTTTGTATTACATCATCTGTTTCTTTTTCGAGAGATTTATTATTTCGATTTTTGTGAATATTATGAATTAAAATTATAATAATTGTTATAATTATAAGAATGAAAATAACAACACAAATAACAATTATAACAATAATATTCGTTTCATTATTTTGTTGGTTATCTTTTTCTTTATATTGAATAATAGTATAAAATTCAGAATAAAATTTAATATATGTCGAATAAAAAATAATCGTATATTCATAATGAATTAAAAATGTATTAGCATAAATATGTGTAGATTCAATTTTTGTTAATATCATTGAATTTATTATAAAACTTTTCGTTAATATCGTTTGCGTAAATGAATTCGTATATGTAACAATAAATGAATGCGATAATGATGTAAATAATGGAAATGAATTCGTTATTATATTTATCAATGTCATTGACTGACTAAATGTATTCGATTTTCTAAATGTATCTGATTTACTAAATGAATATGATTCTGTAAATGAATTTGATTTAGTGAATGTTTGTGTTGATGGCTCCTTTGATAGAAAGAAATGCGATGTATTACTCAATGTACCATAGTTATCGATTGATGCAACATGGACATAAAGATCGCCATCCTTAATATTTGATATTGTTACATTTGTTGTTTTGTAAGCGTTCGTGCTATCTTTCGTAATATTTGTGCTTTCATTTTCATCAATAATATAATAATATTCTTTGACATATGTAGTAAGATTAAATTGAACTATTTGTGAAGTATAAGATGCATTTTCATTTATTGTTTTACCATTAACTTTATAATTAATAATTTCTGTTACATAATTATTATCTGTATTGATTTCAACTGATCGTTCACCTTCGATTCTTGTTATATTTGGTGGATTTAGTTTATGCGGTTCTAATGAATTATCATATGAATATTGAAGTGGCGTTCGTTGATATAAATAATAAATAGTATTCACAAGAAGTTGTCGCTCATATAATGTTGCACTTGCTAATATATGTCCTGTTTGAATCATCGCTGTGTTTTTATATGTTGTCAAATAATAATGTGGATTTCCATATCTTAACTCTGAATATCCGTCAAGTTCCCATGAATATGATTCAACTTCTGTAAAATTTCCATCAGATCCAATAGCAAATTCGCCGAGTTCAGCCCAAACATCACCAAATGCTGCATTTGAATTTGTGCATGTTAAATTTATTGGTAAAACGCCACTTGGAATGTTGTACGGATAATTAGTAACTAAACCACGATTTGTGACTTTGATTTCATAAGAATAATGACTCCAACTTGAACTAAATGTGCCTGGAGAGCAATAACCAGAAACAGAACATGGCTCTGTTCCAAGTTTAATTCCAAATTTGTCTGCAATTTTTCCATAGCCAAAAGTGTTCCCATAAAAATAACCAACAACATCATGACCAAACAAAACACCATAACCAAGATCAATATATTGCGAAACACGTTGAACTATTTCATTATACGGTTGGCAATAAGGTCCGCCATTACTGTCCATAATACCAATAACAATAATATCATAATTAATCATACTTTCTAAACTCATTGATTCAAAATCACTATTTGAGATTGCTGTAACATTTATAATTTCTTCTTGCGTATCAAAATTCATTCCAAAACTTTCAAAACTATAATTTGTTCCATTATATATATAATAACCTCCTTCAACCCAAACTTTAAGAATAGCAGAAAGTGGAAGTGTAACACTTACTGTTGGTTGTGAATGATACACAAAATTGACTTTAGTGCCTGTATTTGGATATACATTAAGCACTTTAATACTTTTTGTTGTGTTGAAATCAAACGTTTTATTTCCAATCCGAACCATTTCTTTGCGAAGAAACTGAATATATCAAATCTTGACTTGAATGAAATCCTGTCCAATTCAATAAAACATGATTATTTTCATATTTAACATTGAGGTTGATTTCGTTTGCATTAATTGAAACTATAAAAAAATTCACAATTAAAATTAAAAATAAATGATTTTTCTTAATTATATGACTTCCTTTTGCTGTTTTAATTATTTTTTGAAGAAACATGAAATGCTCCAAAATATTCTGCAAAGTTGAATCGATTACATAAAAGTGACTGTATATATTTTTTTGATATAATTTCCTTTTGAATTATCACATAAAATAATTTCCTAAACTTTTGGAAAAATTTAAATGAGAAAAAAATGATATGAAATCATCATTACATTAAAAAGAATTGTAAACAATTCGCGTAAAAATATTAGAAATTGACACATTATTGTATTTCAGCAAAAATAACTTACACGATTCTAGTCTATTTTTATTTATCTATCATTCGGCTTCCTCCTCCTCATCTTTCGAAATTTGGTTGAAGTACATTTCGGCCAGTTTCATCAATTCTTCTTCTTTATTATTATGAACGAATTCCGCAATTTGTTCGTTTAATTCCTCCGACTTTTCACTGATTATTCCAACCTCATCGAGTTGCTCAGCAACTTCCCATATGTTAATCATTGTTTCCAGAAACCATTTAAATATTTCAGGATCCATGCAAGATACACAAAATGATCCACAAACGTCAAAATAATTCAAATGGTCTTCTTCGACCATCTTTTGGTACATTTTATGTAGTTTAGAACTCATTATAACTTTAAAGAATCTAATTATATTAACCTTAATATCAAAATTTGAGTCTTCAAAAATCGAAAAAAGTTCCAAAATAAAGTTTTTCTCAACAAGATATTCAATTAAACGATAACATATTTTGAAATAGATGGTATCTAATTCTTTCTCTATAACTTGGATAAATATGTCAAGTACAAGAGATCGGGCCTTTTCTATGTTGTGGTTATGAAACAAAGCATATAAGGCATCGAAATACCCGATTTTTTTAATTAATATATCTGATTTTGGGCCATCGATTAAAAAGACTACTTTAGAAATAAAGGATAACAAGGGCTCAATAAACTCCGAGTTGGTATGATTGAGATCTTCACGGCCAACGAGTTTTTTGATTGGATCATCCAAACCGCGATATAAAATGTCATCGTAGTAACGGTCGTTACAGCCCATCAAAAGATTCAATGAGGTGATTGAATATTTGACGGTTTGTTCCGTTGGATGCGAATCCAAAATTTGATAGAGAAGATCGAGAAGAGGATGAAGATAATGAGTGAAATCGATATATGTGATGATCATGACTATAGATTCAGAAACATACAGCTCATGTTTTGGTGAAAGCATGACTATTTGACGATATGAATTTATGAGTGAATGAAGATCAAAAGGTAATGATGTAACAGTTTCCATAAAACAGTTTATAACTTGGATACAATAAAGGGTAATGTTGAAATCACCAGAAGTTATAAAATGAAGTGCTGCTTGAAACATTCCATTATGTGAAAAAAAATTGTAGATATCAGGTAAAAAAAGAGAAAACTTCAATATAAGATCTAATGTACAAGCAATACAAAGAGGATCGTTAAGATTTTGAAGACAATTAATAAGAAATGTTCCATAATCATTTGTATAAACAAATGGTATAATTCTTGAATCAGTATCCTCGATTGCTTTTATGATGCTTTGGATCGATTGTTGGAATAATACTTCGTTTCTTTTATCAGCAGAAAAAATTGAGTTGCTTACATAATTTTTAATTTCTTCAATCTCTTCCTGTGTAGGCTCGTACTCACTCTCTGAAGGCTGACTTAGAAACTTTAGCTTATGTATAACTGGCGGGGAATCAAGGATTGTTTTGTAGCTCGTTCGCATTCCCCAAAAGTGACATGTTGCGAAAAGTTTTCTGAAAAGTAAAACGAATTCTGTGAACAAAAAAATTCACCACACAATTTTCAGAGGTTTTGTGTGTTGGTACCAACAGAAATGAAAAGAAACCATCGTACTCACAAAGGCGGTTATAAAATTTCTCTGTGGCCAAGTTGGCTTAAAAGTTTTTTTTTTTGTATTTAGTAAAAGATCAATCAGCTAAGGTCGATGATTTTTATTGAAATTTGCAACATAGAAAGTACCATGAATAATTTCATATGATTTTTTTTTTTTTTTTGTAATTTGCCATCATTTTGTCTAAATGAATTTTTTTATATGATGCCAATATAGTAAAATTGTATGTTTAAAAAAAAATTGTTATTAAATTAGATAATTACTTAATATCTGCTGAATGATAAGAAAATTGTTTTGTGTTATTTTCTAGCATAATTTCTAGCATAATTTCTATCATAATATGAAAGTACACAATTCAAGCATTTTGGAATTCATTTTTATTTTTGAGGAATAAATCTGATTTTTAAATTATTATGTGACTTAATAAATTGAATCATTTTATTTGGCATTATTGATATTTATCAAAATAATTCAGAGGAATTTACGGCTTGGTCGACCTTTTCGACCAATGTCTGCTAAGATCATCAAGAACTCATCTTACTTTTCACGTTACCAAACCCCATTCCGCAGGAGGCGTGAATGCAAGACTGATTACGTTCAACGTTCATCTTTGATCCAACAAGACAAGACAAAGTATGGCGCAAAGAAATATCGTCTTGTTGCTCGTATCACAAACACAAAGGTCATCGCTCAAATTGTTTATGCAGAACTCGATCATGATGTAACAATGGCCCAAGCCCAATCAACTGAACTTGTTAAGTATGGAATCAAGCTTGGTCTTGCTAACTATCCAGCAGCCTATTGCACAGGCTTACTTGTTGCTCGTAGACTTCTTAAGAAGCTTGGCCTTGATGAAATCTTCAAGACAGCTGTTAATCCAGAAGAAGAAGATGAAGATGCTCGCCGCCCATTCAAAGTTCTCCTTGATGTTGGTCTTCGTCGTACAACCACAGGTGCACGTGTTTTCGGTGTTATGAAAGGTGCTGTTGATGGTGGATTATTTGTTCCACATAGCGACACACGTATTGCTGGTGGTGAAAAGGAAAAGAAGCAAAGGTACTTCATCCTCGGTGGTCACATCGCTGATTACATGAAGAAGCTTAAATCCGAAAACGAAGATGCCTACAAGAGACAATTCTCTCGCTACATCAAAGAAGGCATTGCACCAGAAAACCTTGAAAAGATCTACACAGAAGCTCACAAAGCTATCCGCGCTAACCCAGATCCAGCTCCAAAGGCAACAACACATTACCAACTCAAGAAACCACACGCAAAGAGACTCTCACCAGAAGAACGTAAGAGACTCCTTAATGAGCGCCTTGCTGCTGCTGGTCTTCCACCACGTAACTAAATAAAGTTACATTTTGACTACTTTTTCAAATGTTTACATTTTGTTACCGTTTATTATTAAATTTATGGATTTAAACTCTTTTATAACGAATCCAATTGATTTCATATCGAATCTTGCAAATGTATCTGATATAAAACCTGATTTTGGTTTAAATAATGCAATTAACGAAGCAGTAGCAAATGATCCAAGTTTATTAGAAAAAATACCATTAGTTTCAACATTAGGACATCTACAACTATATCCACCAAACACATTAATAAGACTTAGATGTTCGTTTTTAATGTATCATGACGAAGAGTATTTACCTCTTAGAGTATTCTTTAATAACAAATATTATACTCCTTGGACATTTTCAGGCGAATTTCCGGCTGGAACAGATCTTGGAGATGAACGTAATATGATCCAACGATTAAAAATTTTAGTTTCTTCAATTCCATGTCTTACACATTGGCTTCGAGATATTGAATCACCTGATCCAATATCACCTTCTTCACATTGCACAATTGATTCGAATCAAGTTGTTTCAACAGATGATCTTTTTGAAGAATCTTTTCAAGCAATTGTTAGTTTTGCATTTGAAATTCCCGAAAAGCCATCTATACCATTTGATCTTATAGCCGTAATGCATGATGTCTTTCCCCTTGCCGCTGAAATGCGTGCTACAAGTGCTGATGCCTTTATTAGTAGCATTCCATCGTTTGTTGCATTTGCGGCATTCCCAGTCAAATCACTTTTTTCACCACCTTTACCATCACCAGGTCCAACGCTTCTTGATATTCGATCACGTATCATTTCAATTTTCAATAATATATTTGAACCTTTTGTTTCAGAATTACTCTTACTTTATCTCATTGGTCGAGTCTCCTCACGTGATCCTCAATCACAACAACCAATTGGCCTATTCTCATTAAATCTGTTTGGAGTAAGCCCTGCGGCGGCGGCAGCAATTACGCAACTACTTTCATTTGTTTGCACATCAATCAACATCATTCACATTAACCGTCAATCACTTAACCAGAAACCGTTAAGTCCCGGTGCGAATGGAAGTGAATACAACACAACACAACTTTCAGCTGTAACCGAAACAAGATTAATCATTGACGAAACACAAATGAGTGATGGGAACTTGAATCAAAATGGTTTAAGTAATATTCAAATACTTCAAGATCTGATTAATTTTCAACATATCCCAATGTTATTCGAAGTATATACACAAACAATAGAAGTCTCATTTCCAACATTGGTACTTTCAACACATAAATCTTTGCTAAAGACAAACATTTCAATACCTATTGGAGAAATTAAAACATTTTCATTCGAACTTAATAAAGTAGAAATGGATATAATTCGGTCGTACATAGAAAATGTTCGATTTAATGAGTTCGGAATTAAATCGGAAGAAGCTGAAAATTTTGTGAAATCGCAAATGCAATTGTTGTTGAGTTCAAATGCTAAAGTCACTCAAGACGAACTCAATTTGTTGATGAATATCAATAGGTTAAACAGTATGTCAATTGGTGTGAACGATTTTAATCCGCAAGTTTGGGAAAGAACAGCGCAATTGTTTATGAAAATAATGGAATTCAAAGCGAATTGAAAATATAACAAAGAAATTTGTTTTAATATATAATAAAGTAAATATTTTTTTTCTTGTTTTTTAAATACTGAAATCGGTACTAAATGTGATTTCTTGTCTGTAATCATATCAATATGCAATTTAATGGTATTTCCTATGTATGCTGGATTGATATTAATTCATTATTCAAAATTAAAAATATATGTACCACATTTTACTCGATCTAATGTTTTTAAAAACCAAATAAACTAATTTCCCAACCCCCGACATTTTTATATTCAACTCTAACCTTTTAATAATTTTGGAACAACATCTCAATTTCTTTTAGTTTGGGCAGCAAAACAAAGCAAAGAATGCGCATTCTTGTCAATAATAAAATCATTAAAAATTTCAAGTTTTTGTGATGTTTTCCTAATAATTATTTTAAAAATAAAATTCAAATAGTTTTTACAAATAAAAATAGTTGTCTGTGTTATTCTATCATTTCTTTTTTTCCTTTTGCATAACATATGTCAGAAGTAAATGCGCTATAACACTATATAACGCAATCACAGCCACTCCTTTTTCCTTAAACACCAAAAAAACAAACAGTATCAGTATAACAGACATTAGCGGGACCGAAACTTTTGACTTTTGCGGCGCATTTATATTCACATTTGTTGCTTCTTTATGTTTATATAACTCTGTAGTCTCTGCAGTATTATTCGTACCGAACCGAAGTGGAACAAATGGAATTTTTGAACTCATTACACGTGATACTTTGGAAACAATCTCATCAGGAACTTTTGGAATGTTGTCTAACTGGATTGTATCAAGCGCAGGTGGCATCACTGAAGGAGACAATGATGTGTCAAAGTTAGAAATGGATTCAAATTGGCCAAATGAATCATTTGTTGAATCAGCTGATTGATAAAATTGGAAACTATCAGAGTTGGAACTATTGCTTGGAGCGTACATAGGTGTGTCGGAAGCTGAGCTAATAAATCCGTATGACCCTGTACTATTTTCACTGCTTTTGGAGATCTGTGAAAAAGGCGAGTTAATTGGACCAAGAGAATCATACGTGTTTCTGTTGAATGTCTTACTCATATGTAAAATGGCGCTTTCAAAGGTATCACTGTTGAAATGATCTTCATATGTAAATGATTTGGCAGTTGAAAGATTAGTCCGATTAGAAGCATCAGAGTTATCATCTGAGCTTAGGCTAATAAATGTATCACTAAGAAATGTGTTTTCATTAATAATTTCTTCGTTTTCATTTGAAACGTTTACCGAGAAAGTGTCATCGAAAGCAATTTCTTCGTTAATTTCTTTTTGTGGAATTTGCAATGAAAGAATATCAGAAAGAGTATTAATACGATTGAGACGCTTAGCCCGTTTGATAAATGGATGGTTGAGTAGTGCTGAGATGTTCCATCTGTCATTTGGATTTGATTGAACACAATGAGAAACGAAATCACAGAATTCTGGGGAGTGTAAATTAGGAAAACGATACCCTGGGAAGCCATTGAGAGTTATTTCTATCATCGCCTTTTCTGGTGAAAATTCGACATATGGAGGTGAACCTTCAGCAAGCTCTACAGCTGTGATACCAACACTCCAAATATCAGAAGAATAACTATATGATGTGTCACTAATGACTTCTGGTGCAAGCCAATATGGTGTTCCAACAATTGTTTTTGTATCACATGCTCCAGTTGTTTCAAACCTACTAGAAAGACCAAAGTCTGCGATACATATTTTCCCGGAGGATGCTAACAGTAAGTTTGCAGATTTGATATCTCGATGGACAATCTGGCATTTTTTATGGATAATTTGGAGACCTTTGAGCAAATCATGCATTACAATAGAAATTTGGTCTTCGTTTAATACTTGCTTTTTTGCGTCAAGAATATCTCGAAATGAACCCTTATCACAATATTCCATCAAAATCATAAGAGACCCTTCGTATAAAACGCACCCATAGTAATGCATTATGTAAGGAGAATTTATTTTCTTGATGAGTTTGATTATATTTTGGATTTCAGTTTTGAATTTTTCATTAACAAGAGCTGGATTAATAAGTTTCCCAGCAAGAATCTTACCAGAAGGGGTATGAATGATTTTGGAAACTATACCGAAGCCACCTTTTCCAACCAATTTAACTTTGGAAAAAATTGTTTGAGGATCCACAGTTTCATCAAATGACCAATTCAGTTCTTTGCTGGTATGAGTATGCTGTTTGATTTCGGTTGATTCTGAAGTTTTTGGCGTATGTGTGGATCTTTTTTTTCTCATTTTTGACTAAATATGTGGCTTTTGGGCCTATCGATTGTTCTCCCAATTTTTTTTTGTGGATTTTACATTCACTTAAATTTTGAATTTTGTTCATTCAAAAATTTACGATAAGAATAAAAAAACTTAACGTGCTTGAAAATTGTGGGTAATTTATCAAAAAATAGTGGAAAAGTGCTAATTTTTTTTATATGGCATTGATATTCAGGAAATAATTTCACCAAAAAGTCCAATGTATTTTATATTGAAAAGTCAAATTAACTCATGTTCAATTGATAGAAATTTTAAATATTTATTTTCATGAGACTGAATCTAACATTTGTAATTTCTAAAATTTTTTATAGAAAAGATTAATTCAACAAGTTTTTTGATAATGCATAAAAAGAAAAAAATATTTTATTGCAAATTCTAAACAGATATATGCGATGTAAAGTGTACTGTAAATATAATATTTTATATCATTTAAAATGTTCTCCTATAAAACAGATAACGATATTTGAATTCGAAGAAAAATTATAATAAAATGAATAAAAAAAAATTATTTATTAACAAAATATCCGCATAAGATCAAACGCATGAAAGAACTTGAACCGATTTTGGCAGTTGAAATGAACGATCGCCATTTGTCTGGTACCACACTCTCACCTTGTTGCACTTGCACGCCTCTGGAAGTAGCAGGTGGCAAGTGCCTTGAAGGTGCGGGAGTCGCATTGGCCAAATTTTACTTTGTTTACCTGATGACATCAATTCGATGATCACCGAGTATCCTTTTTCGAGGGAGAACAAGATCAGTCCACACACCTCTGTTGTATTGTGCAACAAAATTTCATGGCATATTAATGATGTATATTCTTTTGAAGTTGAAAAGATTTCTTTCAATTGAAGGTTATTATTGGTCTCAATTGGTGGGATTTTAGATGGTGGGTAAGATGTTTTCCCAGAGAAGTTAATCTCCTTGATTTGAATTGATTCAGCGCATATCGTAAAATCAAGTTTTGATCCGCTTAGATTAACCGTTTGTATCGTCTTAGGCGGTTTGAACGAATAAAAACGCCCGTTAAGTTCTATCGTCAACGGCTTTTCGCAAGAAATTTCTATTGAAAAAACGTTTGTGAACTGTTTGAATATAATTGAAACAGGAACAAATGTTTCGGAAGGGCACCAAACATCGTCTGATGGATTGAACATAGCTTCTGCTCTGACACTATTTTTACCAATTGGTAATTCATATAAAAACCGATAAAGGATTTTATTTGGTGCGAAAATATTTCCGAAATCTTCGATTTGTCCAACTCCTAAAAATGGATAATAATATTTTATCATTGCATTTTTTAATTCTCTGAAGTCACTTCTTTTTGTCATTAATTCATTTCTAATTCTGAAACAACTTTTACACAACAAATTATTAATTTGAGGGACAACGTACAAACCGTTTCTATCGGCGCATTTTTGACAGAACGGTTTCATACAAAGTCCGCATTTCAAAACCGCCTTATTTTTCCCACAAAAAGTGCACGTGTGGTTTTGATCATTAATTTGATTTTTTGTTAAGTTTATAACTGAGTTAACGGACACCAACGAAGGGTTTATACCGTTTCGAATCATTTCTATCTTAAAATCGGTATAAGTTTGGAACGATGAAAGTCTTCTTAATTCCCATTTACACACGTTACTTAAGTCGTTAACGTTTTCGTTATATTTTGGGTTCTTTACATTTGCTTTTATATTGTTTGAAACATTTAAAGTTATTAATTTATTTGACGGTATTCCATACACGAAAATGTTCGAAATAAAGAACTGCGACTTAATTGCTGTGAAAGTAAAAGATAAATATCGAACGTTTTCATATATATTTGGCTCGATTTCATGTGAATATAATAAATCTTCATTAATGGGAAATCGAAGTAAAGAGTTTTGATAAGTTCGAACAATTGCAATGTCTTCGATTATCGGAAACATTCGATTTAGATACATTCCGCCATATATCGATAGTGTTGACGGCTGTGAGTTATTACTATTAATAGGAAACGAACGTATTACAATTTCGGTGATTTTCGATGGCCTTGAAAGCGATATTATAATTGGCTGATCGTTGATGTTTAACGAAGATATTGTTTGCGTTGTTGAGAAGATGTACGGGTTTAAAGTGTTCGGCGATATAATTGTAATGTGCGGCAAATATGATAATAACATTATACCTTTGGATGAATTATACGTTTTGTCAATAAGTAATTGACGAACCCCTAAAAAATATGAAAGTGATTTACTAAAGCGTTTTTCTTTTTCTTTGTTATCTTTGGAGGGTTTGTAATTAAGAGCTGTATTGCGCATCTTTAAGACACCATTAACACTCGATATGAAGTTAATGATTTGTTCACTTTGATTACTTTTGGTTAGACAATATATTTTGGAAATTATGTTCCCTGAATAATAAAATGATTTGGAGAGAAATTCAACAATCGCTTGCGGTATGATTAGAATGTCTTCTGCTTTAAGAATTTTTCGATCCGCTTCTAAAAGTTGAAACATTTGTAATATTTTTTGTACAACTTTAAGCGAATAGAAAAAAGTTCCAACATTACTATTGTCACAACCTGTGGAACATGTAAATAAACACATCCCTGTTTGCATTGACTTTCGGAGTTGGATTTTGTCATTTCGGTAAAAGATTAAATTTAATCCATAATTATTAATAAATGGTTCCGATTCTTGAAATAGTGTGGAAATTGCATCGGTTGCACTGGACTTCATTAAGTAGACCCAATCAATTTGAACAAGCTTAACACGATCATCAAAAAATGGTGATATGTTTTCAAGAGATTCTTTGAGTGTATCGTAGACGGTTTTTTCAGAGGCTTTGTTCGAAAAGTCGAAAAAATTTATCGATTCCAAGCGATGCTGACTGAAAAGCCTGCCACAGAATACAGGAATCGATTTTTTAACTGTGGCAAGTTGGAGATTATTACAATTTGTGGGAGTGGTTCCACGAATCATTGTGTGTGATGCAATTTCATATCCTTTGTCGGTTTCAATTTGGCCAATAATTTCGATTTCTGTCTCGTTACCAATGTCACCATTGGAACTTATACCTGACGTTCGTGATCGAATTCCAGTTCCAGTACATCTTCGACGAACAACTGTAAATAGTGAAAATGTTTGAAATTGATACGAGCTAACTGCTCCTTGGAGAAGACTCACACAAAAATTTGGTACAATAAAATTGTTATATGGCATTGAAAGGTATCTATTCCAAATCATGTTTGAATTCAATGGTAATCCAATAGATGAAGAAATATCAAACGTAGGACAAAAGAAATGCCGGCGCATAATTTTGAAGTTTGAAAATATATCTATGACTACATCTGTTGAATGATAGTAATTATATTCTTCAAGAGTAAAACTTAATCGTGTTCCATCTGTAACCGTATAAATATTGTGTTTTCCTAATATTGTTCCAGCAATAACACAATTCGTAATTAATAGGATAATGCACCTATTTCCAATAATACAAGAACCTATGAGATATTTTGCTTTAGATGTTTGAACGATCTCATTCGATGACTGAATAAATTTAATAGCATCCTCTTCTGATTCAAAAACATCAAATCCATTAATTCCATTAAAAATTGGAAATCCATGAACTTTGTCAAACCAAACAACGTACGTCTTATCAAGGCCATTGGGTCTATTAAAAACGAGGCACGCGCCGCATGGATCAGTGTACAGATAAGTAATTCCGCACTCTTGATCCATCAAAAACGTTTAATTGCCCTCGTTGTAAAACGATCAAAAGCAACTGATTTTGGGTACTTGAAAAAGTGGGCTGCAAAAATCCTCCCAAAAATACCTTATCCTTAATACAATCAAGCCAAATTTTTTCTATGTTATAGAGGCACCTTAATAATTATCATTTTGTGTTTTATTTATAATTGATAATTTATTGATTTTTTCGAAAAAATATTGAAATATTTTTATTATTGAATATTTTGGTTTATCTACTATCAAATAACACTAAAGTTAAAACGGAATTGTTTCCATATAAAATTTTACATCATGATTTACTTTTTTTCATACTGAACTATTTGTTACAAAAAAATCCAGAATGGAATTTTAAAATTTGAAGTACCATTAAATATAATATAATTAATATTTTGTATTTATATAGGTTTTATCAAAATTCTTTCATACATATTAGAGAAATTTTCCATTTAACCAACAACAAATTTCAATGTGGTAATGTGACATGTGAACTGAAAAAATTTAAAAACAAGAAAAAAGTTTAAATGAAATTAATATATACTTTTCACAATAAAAATCAGAAGTATCATTGAATAAAGTCATTCATTAAAATAATGCATTTCAATAAAGAAATGTAATGATAAAAACATAAAAAAAAATTGAATCTAATGTTATTGCATCAGCAACTTCAATTTAGAAGCATATGTTGAATAATTTACACTTTAAACAATTATGTTATATCAATATAAATGGACAAAAGGTTGGAGCAACATGTTTCTTTGTGGTGATGAGGGGATTGAGTCGACTTTTTATGTAACAACTTTTTGTAAAAAATATTCGGAATCATAAAACAAAAATATCCAAAAAATAGATGAATGAATTCACTTAAAGATATTTGATATATGGTTTATTCTCTACATTTATTAACATTTTCGAGTTATATAAAAATCCCATTGTGGAATTTTTCGCTTACACGAATCTTTTAAGGTTCAAACTTTGAGTACATTGTGTTTTCATTAACTTAACTTGATTTGATTAAAAACGAAGAATATCAACATAATAAAAAATAAAAATTCATTAAATATAACATGTAAAAGCCTCAAAAATAAAAATGAAAACATGAATTTATTAAATAATCTTAAGCAAATAATATTTAATCTCACTATTGATAATTTTGATTCATGTGTTCACCAAACAATACAAGTATACGATCCTAATTTTCCATATTCATTTAATTTTATTATATGTAATTTAATTTACAATGCATTTTTTACACAAAATAATTTATTTGATATTTACTTAAAATATTTAGAGGCAATTCAAACAAAAGAAGAAGAAATAAATAAAACACATCCCGAAATTGTCGATATTTTTATTAGCTACATTTCTGAAATTCAAACACATGAAGCATATTATCTAATTGCGAAAATGATTGAAAAAAATTTAATAGATATAAACATTACTAACCCTCCTAGATTTAAGCATTTTGCTTATTATAAAAATAATGTTAAAACTGATATAAGATATAAAATTAATGGGCTCAGTAAAAATTATCAAAGCGAAGAAACTTTTATGAAAAATTATGAAAAACATGTAAAAAATGTTTGGGAACTTCATAAAAAATATATTAAAGAAGGACATAATCCAAATGAAATATCAAAAATAATTAGAAACGATGAAATAGAAAAACTTCAAGAAATATCATCACAAAATGATTTTGATTTTAATCAGACTATCAAACCATCACTTTATGAAAGATGTGATTTTATTAATCAGAAAAATGTTACATTAATTGATTATGCAGCATTTTTTGGATCTGTTAAATGTTTTAAATATTTACTTATGAATGGAGCAAATATAAATAATACAGGAAAACACGCAGTTGCAGGTGGAAATGAAGAAATTATTCATTTATGAGAACAAAATCATTCATCATTTGAAGGTGCATATGAAGCAGCAATTAAATTTCATCAAAATGATGTCTTTAAATATCTTTATGAAATTAACATATAATAAAAATAATTCTGAGAATTCTGATGAAACTCCTATTATTACCAAAAAATTTCTTGATGATTTAATAATAAGATGTATACATAGTGATAATTTTGAACTTTTGTTGTATTTAGAAGAAAAAAGAAAAGATATTGATAATGATGTTATTAATAATTCTGCAAAAACAGGAAATTTATTCCTAGTTAAGGATTTTCTTGCAAGCAACAAAATTCCAAAAAATTTATTAATTTTTTGTTCAAAATCAGGAAATCTTGAACTTGTTAAATATGTGCTTGAACAAGGAGGAATTGATATCAATTTCAAAAATGTTTTGAATTTTTATTCGATATTATTGGATAATATTTGGAGTTTCATAATATTATATAAAACAGCTCTTATGACAGCATCTAAAAATGGTAAAATAGAAATAGTTAAATTGCTTCTTGAGCAAAAAGGAATTGATATCAATGCTAAAAATATTTATTTGTTTTATTTAATATTTATTTTAATAATTTTATGCTTAAAGATAATATTTAAAAATTAATCCATATAAATTATACAGCTCTTATGATAGCATCCAAAAATGGTGAAACAGAAATAGTTAAATTGCTTCTTGAACAAAAAGGAATTGATATCAATACTAAAAATATTTTTTTAAATTATAATATTTTTGTTTCAATTAATTGATGTTTTAAAGAATATCATCATGATTATTACAAATATATGAGTCAGCAATTACATTTGCAGTAGAGCATGGTCATAAGGAAATAGTGAAATTACTTCTTGAACAAAAGAAACTTCATCTATATAACAAAAATATTCAATAAATTCATTTAAAAGAATTTGTTCCTTCATTTTGGAGCTTAAAAAAATTATTTGTAATTTAATCAAAACATTTGCAAAAGAACTTATAATTGCATGTGAAAAAGGTTATAGAGAAATAGCTACGTTACTCCTTGAACAGAAAAAAATTAAGTATGATCTAAATTATTTAAATTGTTTGAAAAAGCATTATTAATCGCATCTAAAAAAGGTTATACAGAAGTAGTGGAATTACTTCTTAAGCGTAAAGACATTAATCCCAATGTGAATGATATTCGATAATTCAATTTTTTATTTGCTTTTTTATTTTTTATGTTTCAAGATAACATTTGAAAATTATTCAAAATATTTAAATCAGCACTTTACAATGCAACATTTGAATATCATACAGATATTGTTGAATTACTTCTTGCAAAAAAGGGAATTAATGTAAATATTACAGATATTTAATTGAGTTTTTATGTGTATAATTCAATAATTTCGTCTTTCAAATTAATAATTGGGAATTGAACAAAATATTTTATACACCACTTATGGTTGCATCTAATCAAGGTTCAATTGATATAGTAAAATTACTTCTTAACACAAAGGGAATTGATATCAATACTAAAGATATTAATTTCATTTAACTAAAGTTTATATTATCTGTTTTATATTTATAAAATTTTTTTGAAGTTTATTAAAATTATTTGACACTGCAATTAAAAAAGCAGCAAGAAGTGGTTATGATGAAATAGTCAAACTACTCCTTGAGAAAGGTGCAAGCTTTGATGTTCCAAGTAAGTAAATAAAAAATTACATATATGCATATTTTATCATAACATTTTATTGATATTTTTTTTTATTTCATAGGCAGTTGTTATTGCAACTCCATTATTACGCAAAAATCTATTTCGTTACATAAGATTAAAACCAAAATGATTTTTTCATACGATTTAATCAAAATAAGTTCAGATAAAAAGTCATATTAAACAAATAAAAACTAAAAAATTCATATGTTAATTATCTACCAATATTAATAGTTGTTTATTATGTGCAATTATCAAATACTAATTTCCCTATGTATTCAACTCCTTTAATATCAATTTCAGTCATAGAACATCCATAAAATGCATAATTTCCAATCTTTACATCCATCATATTGCTACTGATAAAAAATAATATTATGAAATCCGATGTCCAAAATTTCTTTTGAAGATTTGATGATTAAAAAATGTTTTGTATTTTTGGTGAAAATTTAAGATAAGCTGATTCATATCATTCCATGGTATTTATTTTTTAACAAAAATTCCAATACTTAATTTTGTAAAATGAAATTTTTCTATAAAATGGAAAATAGATTTTTTAATTAATGATTCATAAAACCAAAATTAACAATCTATGCAAAAAACAGTTTCACTTGAGCATATCCTTTATGTTATTTCCCATGCGTTTGACTCTAGCTAAAACGCCTGGTTTTGAGTTGACGTAGTCGATTGCGTCGATGAGTTGACCCTTAGTTTCGGAGAAGAACCCTTTGTTCTTACTAACAAACTCACTAATGCGGCTCAGCATCAAGTTTAGGTCCGAAACAGGCGTTTCCTTGAGGACTTCACTGACTTTTGGTGCAAATTGTTTGAGACTATCTGGCTTGTCTACATTGTTGACGAGAGCTAAAAGGAGGCCAAGGGCATGTGGTTGGAACTCTTTCTTCTCGAATCCTCTTGTCATGATAAATAAAATATCATCTGCATAATTCTCAAAACGGATGATTCGGAGGCTAATGCTACCGGCAAGAACAACGAGAGCGCCAAAGTTCACAGCAGCACGACCTGCGCTGATCAATTTTGGTACATAATCATTCC
The DNA here is from genome assembly GCF_020186115.1 of Histomonas meleagridis. NCBI lineage: Eukaryota > Parabasalia > Tritrichomonadida > Dientamoebidae > Histomonas > Histomonas meleagridis. The sequence continues at coordinate 1,173,284 of NW_027150805.1, forward strand.
ATTCACCACGAAATAGGTATTTGGAAGCTACACCTGGTATAACTGAAGCAAGGACAGATAAATCATTCTCGTTGATATCACGCCTTTGAAGTGTTTCAAATAATGTGTCTTGAACCATTTTCTTAAAAGCACTATCACCTATTTTAGATATATCAAAAACAACTTTCTCTGAAAGTGCCTTAAGCTGAAGGAATGATGAAGCAGTAGTTTCATGGAATGGGTTTGTTTTGAAGTTTTGCATGATAAGAGTGATATATAATTGAGGAGTGCGAATCCTAACATCGTCGAGTTGCTTTTCTGCTTTTGAAGCAATAGCTTGATTATCATCGATTGATTGTTTTATAAGTTCTTGATACTGTTGAAGATTCATTTTAGCACTTTTGGACAATTTCCAAAGGGCAAAAAAATAAAATTATTTTGGATCCAACTATTTGCTGTTTAAAAAAATGTGGTATTTTATTAGAATTTTCTTGATGCTAAACCAATTCTATGAAACACAGGTATTTCATGACACTATTGAGATTAAATTAATAATGCAATCATTTGAAGGTTACACCATTTTAAAGCACTTCATGATGAAATTCAGCCATTTATTATGCTGTGTCCATTTAGTTGTAAGGAAAGAATTTCTTTAAGAAAGGAAATCATTCAACAATAAGCAGAAAATTAATTAAAATGCGTCACCACTCCTTGGGTGTGCAAGAAGGAGGGTAACAACCATCATCAAGCGGTGCTTGAATGATGAAATAATAAATTCGTTTGAACAGGGCGCCCGGCACGTACCGAGCGAACCGCTGTCAAGCGATTCAGAACAGATACTACACTTATTCATAGCGAATCGCCATGAGTGCAAACATAATAAAGTTATTTTATTATATCCTTATAACTGCTAATTTTAGCTGCAACAAAATTTATCGCATAACCGATATTATATGGCACTTTTGATTACATTCAACAAAATAAAAACGTTTACTTTTGACGCCAAAAATGAAATCGCAAGTTCAAAACTTTGTTATTGTTAAAAACAAAGATAAACCTCATGCTCCAAGTAAAAAAGCACTAATACCGAAAACTATGGCATCTTTAAAGAACACGATTTCACGACTTCTTATCTTTTCAGAATCACATCCTCTACGTGTAATTTATAATGAAAATGGTAAACCAATCACGTCAATTAATGAGGTAATCCCAGGAAGCACTATTTATGCATCTTCTCAAGATCCTAAAGATGATTTTGTTTCAATTTCACAAAAAGATCTATCATCAAATAACCAAGATGCTGATGACGACGATGATTTACAACAACTACTTCAACATGAAGAAGAAAGTGAAAGTGACCATCAAATAGTTGAACCTATTCCAGAAGAGGAAAAGCCTACTCAACCATCACAAAAAACTAGCCGAAATGAATCAATACAGTCATTCATTTCAGAAGGTAATGAGCTTCAAATCATCAAAAATCCAATAGCAGATCAAGAAGATGAACATCAAAATCATGAATCTAGTTCATCTCACAATGAAGTAGAAGATCAAAAAAATGAAGCTGAAGAAAATTATAAAATGGAACAACACAAAATCCATCTTGAAAATATTCAAAACCTCGTTAAGAACTTACCAGAACCAATGAGGACCTCTGAGTCCATCCAGAAAGCCATCAGCGAGAACTTTTCACCTCTTGTTACTGAATTTGAATATTCATATCAATCTCTCCAAACCCAGCAAGAAGCCAAACTTCTTTCCAGCAAGCATATTCTAAACACAAAAATTCCACCGCACTCCAATGAGCTTGATCAAAAAGCGATTGACATCATTAAATCTTCCACCTTTACTACCTCAACTGGTTGCTATTCCTCTCCACGTCTTGCAATTGTAGGTCCACCAGAAAGTGGGAAATCAGTTTTCCATCAACTTTTGTCCAACAAAATGATATCATATTTAATTTCCACCGGTCAATATAAGACCACTTTTATCATGCGCTTTGACATAGCTGAGCTAAGCGATGTCATTCAGCATCCCATTTTATTGTATAAGCGATTTGTTCGAATGATCTTCGAACGCATCACATCGCAACGAATCATCTTCAAACCATTCTGCGAGACCCTTATACAGTATTTCCAACAACTTCCGACTGTCCAACATTTCCCAATTCTACAAAAGAACTTCAGTTTATCGGAAGATTTCCGAAAAACATCACAACAACTCAAAACGGTTTCTGAGAATTTGTACAATTGTATCAAACAACATTTTCCATTATCCATATGGCTTACGAATGTCTTAATGTTACCTAAGTTAATATCTAATTCTTTTGGGTTTGAACGTGTTTTGTTTTTGATTGATCATTTCGATTTAAGTGATGTTGATATCCCACCACAAGAACCATTTGTAGGTAATTCATCAGCATATGTAACGTTATCTGATCATATGAAGTTTATGTTGAATTCTGAGAGTTTTATCATCGCGTGTAAAAATGAGGATAAGTTATTCGATGTGATTGAGGCTTCGACTTTCGATGATATCGATTTGTTCGAAGGTACTGAGTTTGTATCTGTTGTCGATACTGAGCTAAATGGACATAGTGATGAGTTCGAATTCGATATATTCGTTGATGAGAATGATGAGCCATTGAGATTAAAGCTGAGCGATTACGGCGGATGTCCCGCGTATTTGAGGAAATGGGACGAAATAATAAAAATCGCAAACGAAATTGTCAGTAATAGTAAAAATAAAGAGGAAAAATTGAAATTGTTGACATGTATAAGAGAAATGGCTCCAATGCTAATTGTAAGAGTGGACCCACGAAATTTAACATTGGAAAAAATTGGAAATATGATAAACGATGTAAAAATTATACAAAATTAATAAAAATACCTTTTTGTTATCGATATTATGCATATTTTTGTAAATCTAATACATTAAAAATTGTTTAAATTTGAAAAATTCTTCTAAATTAATATCGGTCATTTGTATTATTTGAAATTTTTATGTCATGTATTTTATATTCAAAAGTGAACATCGTTTTTCTATCGTTTTCATAATTTTGGATGGGAAACAGGAATAGCAAACCAACTCCAACACCAACACGCACAGAGGTGTTAGTAAAATATGCTCATCCAGTACAAAATGAGTGGACGAATTTAATACTATCACTTGAAAAAATTATAATGAATTTAAATGAAGAAAATGTCATTGAATCTGTTAAATCCGCGATGAAAATTTATGATAGTAGTTATTCAAATTTTTTTAATGCAGCTCTTAGTCGTATAGTATATTCGGCATTTTTATCACAAATGAAAGATTTTAATATTTATATTCATTTTATAGAAGAAATTGAAAATGCGGAGCAAAAAAGCGCTAATCATGAATTGATTAAAGTATTTTCACATTTTATTCTTGGAATAGATACACAAGAAACTTATTTTCTTCTTGAGAAATTAATAGATTTAAATTATATCTTATCAGATTTAATCCAAAAGAAGAGAACATATTATTTTGCACATCGTATTTTAGATAGTAAATTTTTTGATAGTTTAAGAAATGACTGGTATATTATATCACATAAATATTTCAATGATAATTATGATGAGCTCAAAAAGAATGATTGGGAACTTCATAAAAAATATTTAAAAGAAGGAATTAATCAATCAAAAATTGCAAAAATAATTCGAAATGATGATTTAGAAAAACTTCAAGAAATATCATCACAATCAAACTTTAATTTTAATCAAACAATTGAACCATCATTTTATGAAAGATGTTCATTTATTAACCAAAAAAATGTTTCATTAATTGATTATGCAGCATTTTTTGGATCAATTAAATGTTTTAAATATTTACTTATGAATAATGCAACATTATATTATACTGGTAAATTTGCAGTTGTTGGTGGAAATGAAGAAATTATTCATTTATGTATACAAAATAATTCAAGTTTTCTTGGAGCAAATGAAACAGCTTTTGAGTTTTATCGAAATGATATTTTTCGTTATCTTTACGAAAATGAAATTTCTAGACATGATATTGAAAAATTTTCAAGATTTTTCTTCTATTCAAAAAATGCATCTATAAATATTGAATTGTTTAACTATTTATGCGAACATAAGGGAATAGATATAAATGTTCGAGGTGGTTTCTATATTTTGTTTTATACTCATTAGATATTTAAATGTTTCATCATAATTTTCCAAATTTTTTTGTATTGTTTATAAATCCTCTTATGAATGTATGTCAAAATGGTCATCTTGATTTGTTTAAAATACTTATTGATCAAGATTTTGATATTAAAGAGATAGATGTTTTTTGTACGTTTTCTATGTATATATTAAAAATTTTTATTTTATTTAAAATTTAGAAAATTCATTCAAATAATTTCGGAGTCTTTTTATGTTTGCAGTCTCTGGTGGAAACATAGAAATTGTTAAAACAATTTTAGAACTTACTGATGTTGATATTAATTATCGCGACAATTCTTTATTTTACATGATGTTTGCTTAAATTATATGGTGTATTAAAATAATAATTAATGTTTCTTTTGATTATTAAATTCAGCGCTTATGATTGCTACTAATCAAGGTCATACTGATGTAGCTAAATTCCTTCTTCAAATAAAAGGAATTAATGTGAATTTTCAAAATATTTATTGATATTTCTTGATATTTATTTCAAAAATATGAATTTTCTTAATAATATTTTATATTCTTTTAAATTTTTTACAAGAAGTAAAGATCATTGGCTAGCAGTAAATATTTGCTTGTTTTCTTTGAAATATAATTTATTAATTTTATAATTCAAATTATTATTTGGAATTTTATTAAATAATTTAAAACAGCACTTATTTTTGCAGCTAAAAATGGTCTTACTGAAATAGTTGAGTTACTTCTTGGTAGAAATGATATTAATATTAATGTTTTAGATATTCATTTGTTATATTAAATGTTTATTTATATGATAATGTTTTTTAAAAAAATTTTGGGAATTTATTTAAATTATGTAAAACAGCTCTTGATTATGCACGTGAAAATGGATACGAAGAAATTGCTAATATGATTACTCAGAGAGCTGCAGTTCTACATCAAAATAGGTATTCTTTTTATGTCAATAGAAATTATATGTAAAAATATAATTCCTCTATTAACATTTCTAGAATAATGAAAATTTGGGTGCAAAACTTGAAGCTAAGCTTTTATGGGCGAAAATATTAGAATCTATCTACTAAAATCAGTATTTTGAAAAAAAAAATAATTTTTATTTCTAAGACAAATTTTTATTAAGCATAATGGTTGTGTAATTTAATGTAGATCAAAAATAAATTCAATGAAGTCCTAACTGTCATTCATTTTTGGTAAATTTTTCATTTGTGCCAAGATAAGCAGAATAAGAATAACACGCTTCAAATGAATAACTGGGAAAACACATCCTCATATCGTTCTTCCAAGTGGAATTCATCTGATAACTCTCATGGGCCTGGTGTAGAATGGACATCTTCTGCTGGCCCCACCTGGAACGTTTCAAATCCAAGCCCACTTGGGGAAACAGTCCTAATAAGTCCAGTGGACACACAAACAATTCACCTAACATAGCTGTTCCTACAAAGCCCATACCAAACCCACCTAATAACTCATTTCAATCAGGATCCGGAGTTTCATCTATGAATTCAATCAAAGCTGCACCTCCTCCATAGAATGCAAATGAAACGCACAACAAAGAGAATAACGGAAAACCACCAAACCCACAAAGTTCAAACCAAGGCAAAGATAAATCAACTTCTTAACCAAGTCCAACAACTGATAAAAAAGATGACACTAAATTACCATCACATACAACGAGTTCAAGTGAAGACAAAGACCAAAAACCACAAATACCAGCAGCAGATACAAAAGATGAGACTATACCGCAAACAAATTCTAATCAAGACAAAGATCAAAAGCCGCCATCACCTGACGCACAAGCTTCACCGAGTGGAGCAGCTTCCGATTTTGAATATCCCAACACGGGACCCATTTACCTAATTCGTATTCCATGTCCAGTAATGATACCGTATTACACTTATAACAATATGCTGAACATGCAATATCCAATGCATCAACAATATCCACAATTTATTCCGATGCAGCAACAGTATCCAACGGTAAACTGTTGCACACCTCAGCCGCAAATGATATAGTAGCACTAGGAGCAAAACTCAAATCTACAAGTCTACTCGATCTAAACTTTTCGGAATATAAATTTCGAATTCTTTGAATAAATTTTGGGTATACGTTCAAATGATATTATTTAAGAGCGATTCGCTTTCTTTGTATCCACAATGTGATAAATATTCATTTCATGAATTAATTCTCTGAGCATATTATAGAAGTGGAAATTATAATTGTAATTATATAGGAAAATCATAAGCGCATCCACACGCAAAGTTCACCCATTTTGCTTGAGGACAACAGTGAATATTCGCTCAAAGAAATTTGTTTTTGAATCCACAGTGCCTAATAATAGAAACGATGCCCAAGAATGATCTTCTTATAAAAACACTTTTTCTTGATACTGCTTTTAAAATAAAAATATTCGCAAATGAATAAATTTCAAAATAATATCTCCCCTTCAAAATTGTATACAATTAAATAAATATTTTATAGATATATGTACGATTTTTTAATTAAAGTTTTCATTCATATCTAAAAATTGTTACAACAGGTAAAATATTTTACTTGGTTAACAATCACATGATTCAGTTGGATTAAAAGATTTTATTAGATTAAAAAACTCTAATTAAAAATAATTATTTTAATCAATTTGTTACTCGGAGAGAAAAATGCACATTAAAAGACAGTTTATTTATTTAAACTGATCAGTTTAGAAATACTTTGCGAAGTCACTTTGGAGTTCCTGAATGGCGATGTGGTAAAACTCTTGAAGTTTTTGAAGTTTTTTTATTTCTGACTTGTCGATTATATTTATATTATAACCCCTTGGATCAAACCTTTTCCTTCCAATTTGTTTCAGATAATTGTCTATATCAGGAAGTTCTAAGTTAATCATTATCTGAATTTTACTTTTAAGATAATTAAGTGCACATTGACTAATTGTATCCAATAAAATAAGAACTTCTGTGTTACCGTATATAAACTCATCAATAACTTTGGATTCAGCAACATCAGCAACATAAAAATCTAAAAGTAAAGAAGTTTTTATTTGGCGTTTTTCAAGTTCTACATGAAGTTCATTAATATATTTCATGCAACGTGAAATAACTAACATTTTATTTCCAGATAATTGTGCAATTATATCTAAAGCTGTTGGAATTTTATTTTGAGAATCTTCAACATTTACATAGTATAAGTATTCTCCTTCAAGACTAAGATAATATCCTTTGTCCATAATCTGAACAGGATCATTTACAAATTGCTTAATTACATTATATAACTCAAAACGAATATCATTAGAAAAAAATAAAATTTGGATATCTGGATTAAGTTTAGAGAGTATTCCTTCTATACAATGAATGGAATGTGATGAAAAAATAGTATAAGATTCATCAATACATACTATTTTAAGATTTTGTAAGTTCATAACATTGTGTTCATGAAGAAATTGTATGGTTTCTGGTTTTGAAATTATGATATGAGGACATTGTTTGTTAAGAGTATTATTTTTATCTTGATCAAAATATGACACAAACAAGTTAGGCATTTTCTCACTTAAGCCTATTAATTTCTTGTATGTGTGTATAGCAAGAGTATGTGATGATGATAGAATAAGTGCTTGAGTTACTTGAACGGAGGTATCAATTGATTGTAAAATGCCAATTGAAAATGCGCATGTAATTCCTGATCCACTTTTGGCTTGTGTAACTACGGAACGTCCCATTTTTATAGGATTTATTACCAATGATTGAAAATATGTTGGACTATGTAATCCAAATGAGTAAATACCTGATTCAAGGTCTTTGTTCAAGTTCATTTCTGAAAAACTCTCAATTTCTTCAAACCAATTAGAAAAAAGTTTTGTTTCTTGTTTCAATCTTGAATTCAAGTCAAATAAATCTTCTCTTTCAAAGGTTTACATTTTAATGCGCACGTTTATAACTATTTCAAGTCCTGGACATTTGGTATATAAATATTCATAAGGTTTATACATCCTCTGAATGCACCAGATTCAATACTTCGTACACCTACATCTAAAGTTATTGTTTCAAATCCTGTACATTTGGAAAATGCATTATCACCATGCTATCACAACGAATTGTAATATCAATTAATGAAATACATTCATAAAATGCACTTCATCCAATTCCACTCACTAATTTTTCTGGAAATTTTACATATTCTAATTTTTTACATGATGCAAATGCTCCATTATATTTCCAACTGACTCTCCAATTATTACTGATGTTAACAAAGACCATTGTTTGGGTACATTATTTTCAAGCTCTCCAACATTAATAATTATAAAATGTTCTATAACATTCAGATACTCTTTTGAAAAATCATCTGAAGCAGTTATTGTGAGAGTATTTGTTTTGTGTTAGCAAAAAATATATTCATCAAAATCAAAAATATTTTGAAATTTCATTTATTTTTATTATAAATTAAATAATTTTTATAAAAATATTTAATAAAAAGAAAAAAAGAATGTTAAAATCCTTGTAAACAATGAAAATTTTTGAATAATATTCCTTCAAATAGAAAAAAAAAATCCTTTTTCCCAATAAATGAATTTTTTTTTCTCATTTCGAAATTTTCGTTATTTGAATGTTTTAACAAACGCTTATTATCCAAGTGGCTATTCCATATTTTTAATGATGTTAATCCAAGGTTTATAGGTTTTTCATGCCTTTACATTTTAGACAGAAACAAAGCAACTGCAAATATCTTACTTGTTTTTTTTTTTTAAAAAACAAATACTTAAAAATTTTAATATCATTTTGCAGAGTTGTACTTGAATGCTTGCCCCCAAATAGTTAGATAGAAGTATTTTTTGAATACAAAATATTAAATTTAATAACTTATAATTTCATAAAGTTGAAAGTGATTTGACACAAGCGGGGCACAAACCTTAACCAGGAGGAATTATTCATCTGGGATACAATGATTTAAGTAAAATTAAAATATGTTAAAAAAATTAAATTTCATTAAGATATGCACACAAACTTAATTGAACAAATCTACCAAAATTTAGATCCAATTGTAAATAGTCTTCATTGGAGATTAATTCCAATAATAAATATTACATCCAAATTCTGCAACAACAATTGGAAATTTTCAGAATTAGCAACAGTTATCATTGGAGAAAATGTAAACTTTATCATTTTTCTGTTGTAATAATTTTACATGTATTTATTTTACAGGCTATGAATCACCAACTGACATGGGTTGTGATGCCTTTGACATCAAATTTACACCAAGACACAACACTTTGCTCAAATTTTTAAACTGTTTTTTATCTGGTCACATCACAAAATTAACACAGAAATTGTTTTGAAAAATGTTTTATTGTTGTTGTCGGGGGCCAATCCCTAGGGAGCAGGAACTTTTGGAAACTTATTTGGTTCGGAAATGAGTTGAATCTTTTGAATTGGAAGAGAATGTTCGTCGGGCAAATTATTTTGCTTTTTGACATCATTCTTCCTTTTCCTTTTTCGGGTTGTTTTCCTTTTTGGAAATGGTTGAAGTGTTGCTTTTTCAGGAAATGGGGTTGCTGATGAAAATGCAGAACATTTCAAAAGTCTATCATTGAATTTCATATACTTCAAAGCCATAATAACTGACAATGAAGTGGGCAAATCAGCAAAACGAACTTTAAAACTATTTGGCGAATATGGATGAACCTCAAAATACGAATGACCCACAACCATTGTTAGAAATGACCTAAAATTCTTTAGCGTGGAATTGTGAACATTAGAAACAATAATTATTGTTGGATCAACAAAATACCTCAAAACAATTATTACATCTCCACAATTTGCAATTGAATATTTTTGCTTTTGCGATTTAATGTATTTAATTATTTCCTCAATTGTTGGTTTGAATTTTAATAAATCAGGATGGTAAAGGAGAGCTTTAATTGGGAGGTTTGAAGTACCGAGCAGCTTTGAAAATAGCCTAATATCCTTGGTAAAGTTTTCTATTGCAAGCAAGTACTCGATTTTTCTTCCAAGATTGAAGCAGTCGTTGTCTTCCACCATGTAATGAACACTAACAGACTTTGTCAAATCGATATTCAAAAATTCTGAGCATATTCTGCCAAAAAATAAAGTGAAGTGAAACCGCACTTTTTAATTTCCACTTTTTGAGTTTAAACATATCACCTCACTCCAAAATTTCTTTTTGATTCATTAAGTCGTAATGAACGTTGTTCCATAAACCCAAACATCAACTCTTTTTTAGAATTTTCTCATTTAGATAAAGATATAAAAAAACTTTTGGTTAAACTATATTCTAAAATTTTTAATCATAATCACAGCCTATCTTATTTTAAAGCTTTTACTAACAAATATATTTAATCTGACCAATCTGAAACATCACAAATTGGACCAATTTGTTCTTCTGGTCTCCAAACACACATAAAAGAATCGCAACCAGCAGACGCAATTCCATCATCAAATGCAGTCAAAGCTACGATTTCCATCACATGTCCAAACAAAGCTTGTGATTTAGTCATATTAATAATTGCGTTTGATTCAGGTACAAACAAATCTTCGTTATGAGTACACATCTGTACATTCCTCGCAAAATTCGGTGGAGTCTTCAACATATATTGTAAAAATGTTGATGTACCTTCATCAACACTCCACTGCCTAATGCATCCCTGTTTGTCAAGAGAATAAATTTGTCTTCCATTTTCACTCATTGTTATCCCTATTATCGGTTGATCATGTGCAGGAAGATCATTTGTATCAAATAATGATTGCTTCCACCAACCAAATTGGAATGGAGAATATGGGTTTCGTATGTCAAAGAGATATAAATTACCTTCTTCATCACCACAGACAACTGATGAATCGGATGCCCATTCAACAACATTGATAATGGTTTGCTTGGGCGCTTTAAGACCAATAAGGTTTGCAGATTCCCTTATATCGAAAATACGAGTAAGTCCTTTATCTAAGGCAGCAGCAATAATTGGTGATTTGGAATTAAAAGAACATGAAAATACTTTGGTGCCGCAATCATATTCAATAAATGGTTCTTGATATTTAGCAGTGTTGTATATTCTTACGTAGTTATCATAAGAAGAAGTAAGAAAGTTATTTTTTTGATCTTTCCGCCATTTAATATCTGTTATTATTGTAGGACATGGTAAGCATGTGCAAAAAATAGGTTGTAGCTTGATAGCGTCATAAAGAAAAAAATATCCGTTTTCTGTTGATCCTACAATGAATCTTTTTTCAATGAAATCTGTATCAAGTGATGTTATTGTAGAACCTTTAAGATGTGGAGTTGAATATTGTGATACAACTCTATATCTTCCTTCTGAAATAAGCATCTACAAAACAGCAATGTTGTTGTTGAATATTCAATTTTTCTAGACTGGGCACGTTAATTTGCAAACACAACATTGGCACTTTTATTTTACCAGAAATTCTATGAAATTTGATCCCACACCCAACAAAAATTCTCTTGATGATTCCTCTGGTTGTTTATTAAGCTATGCTACATGAAATGATTCTGCTATATTAAAATAATATATTACCGAATTGTCTGATACCCACTAAAAACTAAATCGGAGTCCAAAGAATTAAATTACGAATTTTGAATTAATTATTTGTCAATCGACAGCATTTGAAAAAAAAATTCAATTGTTTATATTTTTAATAAAAATAATCTGTTTTATAAATCATCGATGAAATCTCTTATATACTGAGCCTCATTGTGTAGTTCCTCATTATTTTCTTGTTCGATGCCGACCTCCACCAATTTTTGTATATATTTCCTATGCAGCTCTGCGTTTACTCTTGTATTCAGTGCTCTTCCCATATTCTTTATTAAGAAATAAATTTCTTTTAATATTCTATCATTAAATATTCCTTTAAAAGAAATTTGTGCCAAGAACTCCAAAATGAAACGTTTTCTCTGTAGTAAGAAATCAATATTTTCTTTAAATCCATTAAAAATATTTGTATACCCATGGATTACTGCACAAACGAAATCTTCTTGCAGGTCAATATTTTCGTCGAATTTTTCAATTTTTACTTTGGTCAAATTATCGAAGAATTCGATTGCCGCATTTAAGTTTTGTTGTTGAACATATAAATAATTATTCCCGAGAACAAGAGATAATGAAATTATTATTGATGGAATTAAATTCTTCTCATTACTTATATTTATGAAATTAAGTAAACTGATGACAACATTATCTGATAATTCTTTAATACTTTGAGGAATATATTGAAAGATATCTATAATAACCTCAAAAATAATAAATAATAATGTCGAATTATTTGAATCTAATGAAGAAATTAGAATTTGTAAAATATGATTCGAATAATTTGCTACGTTATATTGACATACTTGAATAAGTGCTGATATTCCTAATAATGAATCTCCAAATAATTCATTTGAATTTAAGAAACTTACAAAACTATTAATAAAGAATTCGCAATAATCATTCATTATTTGTGGTCCAAGTTTTCTTGTTATTATCATCATTGATTGACATATTGAACCTTTTATATATATATTACTATTGACTATATTCACTTTATATTGTTCAATGATTTTAATAATTGCTTCTGTTATATTCTCTGTCGTATTTTTTATAAATGAATTTAACGCATCGAATAAATGAGATACAAAAATATCATTTTCATTCTGACTGATGTTCTCAAATATCATATTAAGAAATCGATCAGTATATTGTTCATTAAGTTCATTATCATTATATCGAAAGATATTATTTAATATTTGACACGCCCTTTTCATTATAATACCTTTTAATGGGATATTTTGTTCACATAATGTGAATAATCGTTCGAAATTATTTTCTTCTTTAACTAAATCGCCATATTTATGAATGCATTTCGATAATGTCCATAATGTAGTTTCTTTTAATCGTGGACAATCGTTTTGTTCTGCAAATGATATCAGATAATTAATTTTGGATAGTATAAATTGATATACATTAGGATTTAATGGATCTGAAGTTAAGACTAAGATACTTAATACTGCAGCATGTATTTCGACCCAATTTTGTGATTCGATTTTCTCATTACAAAAAAAGCCAAGTCTTTCATATATGAATTCACTATTAAAAAAATAAAATTCACTTAAGACATCTGTGGCATACATATGTGGTAATATATCAACTGTTGTGTCTTCAATGTCGGTATCATTAATCGGAATGTTTAATAACTCTGAAAGCATAAGATCGACAAATGATTGTGACCCAATGGAACATACTGATTGACATTCTGGTCCAAGTTTCCTTTCAAATTGTGCAATATCATACCAAAAATTAATGGCAACACATCGTGATGAAGATTGTGAATTAATAGTAGCTAAATGAATTAGTTCAAAGATTTTGGGGAGAATTTGTTGATCATTAAATAAAAAATCATGGAATTTGAAAATGATTTCACTCAGAAAATTGACAAGTATATGAAAAAGTGTAACATCGGAATTTGGAAATGAATTTTGTATTATATTAAGATAACCAATAACAATATCTGGAGAGTATACATTAGGTGCCCAATTAAGGAGTTGATAAGAGGCATTAGCAGCATCTATTCGAATGGATAATGGTAAATTTTGATTTACAATGGTGTTCCCTAAATTTTTTGGAAATACATGGAAAAGACCTTGCTGTTGTTCTGTGACTTTTAAATACGTTTTTTTAAGAATTCGGCAACTAAAGATATCCGATATCGCACGAACTAGACCAGAAAAATATGCTGGTGATATGCCTGGCTTTGAAATTTCAGCAAAAATTTGAGCACACAAAGAAAAATATTTTTTCCAATCATTTTCGATCAAAACAATATCAGAAATTCCTTTTGAACACATATTTCGGATACTAATATCTGGGTGTGATAAACCTCGCATAAATGCACCCTTTATTTTTGAATGATATTTAAGTGTAAAATCATTAAACCATAGATTCAATAACATTTTATGTGTAAAACCTCTTTTTTCTTTTAAAGCATGTTCCATTAAAACTGAAGCAAATTTTTGTTCTTGAATTTTTGATTTTGGATCCAAAAAAAGATTTATCGAATAATCCAAAAAATTGCAAAAAGATTCTGGTTGATAAACTAGAAGATTTAATAAATTTTGGTTTGCCGTATTACGTTCTTGGTTATCAGTTGTATATAAATAAGTATCTACATAATGTCTAAAATCTTCTTCGCTCATCAGTTTCTGAACAAAGCTGTTCAATATCCACAAACCGTTTAAAATAATACCACAAATTGAATGCAAAATCATCGTCTTAAAAAAAATAAATTATTATATTTATAATTTTTATAACAAAATCATGATAATATTACCAAAAAGGACACCAACCTATATAATGTCTTACATATTCCATTGGATCCTTTGCGATTTTTATCAAAGTGTCAACTTGCATTGCAACATCTAATTCTTTGTCAGTTGGATCTCTACCCGATAATTTAGCTACCACTCTATCCAATATATTTTTCGTTTGCATTGTTGATCTAAAATCATTTTCCAAGAAAATTGGCTCATGAATGAATACTTCTAATTGAGCTGTTATTGAACTTTGATTTTCTCTTAAAGTATACATTACATCTTCACAAACTGATCTAAAAACGCCTTCGACACTACTTCCATCCAAAGCGTTTTGTATCATTCTTGTTAATCTAAAAGGGACTCTTTCAGGGTACATTTTCCTATGAAGTGCAACTTCGAAAGAATCACCAAAATCAATATGAATTACACGACCAGTATGTCGTTGTATCATTATGTTCGAAGGATGTCTATCGCCAAGACCTATGATATAACCAGCCATAGACATTAGTGCAGTTGTCTTAGTAAAATTTCGATTACGTTGTAACCACGTTGTAGGGTTAGGTGAACGTAACCAAAGGATTTCACGTAATTCATTTGCTTTAGTTTTCAAATCGATGAATTCGAATGTTTCCATACGTTGTAATGAGTTTAAAGAAGAAAATAATTTTCCGATTATTTGTGATGATAAATCACGTTCAATAGTTCGTGGGATATTACGATGTGTACGGAAATCAATTACAAGTTCTTGGAATGTATCAGCGCCATTTACCCAAGAGATTAAACCAGCGTTTGGAGCAAATGGAATTATCGAATATTGTTCAATCGAAAGAGTTTGTTCTACGTTAAAACGACTTTTCTGTAAAAGGGAATTAATTAAAGTAAAAAATTGCATAATACGTTGATCAAGTCTTAAGTCTTCATTACCTTTTAATAAATATTTATGTTGTGTACCATATTCATCTATCATAAATATAGTGCGTGGATGTTTTTGTGTGGATAATACACGCATTGTTGGCATGATATAATCAAGAAGTGGAGAATGATGATCAACAGAATATGTGCCAGGTATCGCTATACAAAATCCACGTTTATTTGCGAGATCTTTAGATATTTTATTCAGTTGAAGTGTATCTATAACTTTCATTTTCTCATCAAGTTCAGTATAAAGGATACGAAATGATTCCCATAATTGTTTAGGTGAACCTGGTGAATTCTTCTTGAAACTTTCGAAATTAGTTCGTACTCTTTGAATAGATGTATTAAATGTCTTTAAAAAGTTTTGATCATCTTCACATTGTGGTGAGTCAAGATTTGATATCATTTTATTCATGATATTAATTATTGTAATATTGTCTTGTGTATAAAATGCATGTGAAGCCATATCAAGTGCTGATAACCATTTCTCAATGATTGAAATCGCTGCTCGATGCATTCCATCAATGAAAAGTTGTACATCTTCAAATTCATCAGGATGTTTCATTCCTAATGAATATATTAAGTTTTGTGCAATTGATGCTTTTTCTCCATCATTTAATAATGATAATATATTTAATGGAAAAATTACAGCTTGAAAATGTTCTTCTCCAATTGTTTCAATAATATTCGAAACTATTTGACGTACAAATGTACCTTTATGTGCTATATGTACAACAATTTGAGGAATTATTTGTATTATTGTTGCTGGTGAAAGATTTAATAAATCTTTTACTATATATTGTGGTAATTCAACATCTTCTCCATAGCGGAAAAAGATGGAAAAAACTTGACAAAGAAATTCTAATGAATCATTTTGCCTTAATTTCGTAGCTTTAAGGAATCCATCAATTGCAGATATTGTAAATTGTTTAATATTCTCATTCTCATTAGATAAACCTAATAAAGAACTATTTGTATAAGCCCAACCTGCCCAAGTTCGATAATCATCTGAAATTAATTCATTAGATCGTTCAAATGCGTCACAAATTTTTAATAAAGTCTTTTTATCTGTTTTACGTAATTGATATTGCCAAGCTGCTTGTAATCTAAGTAATCGAGCTCTTTCTTTTTTAGGTATTTCATTTGATGCTTTTGGCATTGAATTCAAAAGATATTGTTTATCTTCTTGACTTAAATCAGAAAGAATTGATTCATTCTCTTCAATTGATTTAGAATTTAATAACATATTAAATCGTTCAAGTAATGATTCTGCTTGAGTTTTAAATCCACGCGCCCATTTAATCTTTAGTTGTGATATTAAAAAATATATTGGAGTTTGTTCGGAAAAAAATCGAGTACAATATGCATCAATTATTTTCCATCTTCTTTCTTTACGTAATACTGAAAGCATCTTAAGATATCCTTCAATATGTTCTGCTGGTGATAATACTAAAGAACGAATTTCAATTAATTTAGTCCAAGCATCACTTTCCGATGAAAAACTTTGTAATCGATATTGCCAAATATTTGGTATTTTATGAAGTTTATTTTGTTTCATTGATAAAACTTCTTGAAGTTCAATCAAATGTTGTGCAAAAACCATATTTTGTGATGCTTTATTATCATCATTACCATTAAATACACTTAATTTTGTTGAAAGTACTTTAAATCCTCGTAAAATACATTCGGATGCAGCATTATAATTTTCCGATGATATTAAGAATAATGATTGAAATAAAATGGAATTAAATTCATTATCATCTTGAAAATAAGTAACAAATTTTTGGACAAGTTCAAAATCACGTGAATGATAAAATGCCCAAGCAAACCAAATCGCATTAATCTTCTTTTCTTCATCACTCATCTTTTCAAAAGAATCAACATTTTCACGTATTTTATCCCATAATTCTAAATGTGCATAACATCTTAAAAAACAACTAATACTTTGTTGTTCATGTTGTGATTCATAAATTTCTAAAGCTTTTTCCCATTCGCCAAGTTCTTCACCCCATTTACCTGCTTCTGAAGGATCAATGATATTACTCACAGATACTAAAAGTCCTCGAGCAGAATCAATTCGACCCATTCTCGAATTAAGTTTTAATAAATTCGCTATAGTTTTTATATCTTTAGGGTTTTCATTATGATATCTTTGAAGATAAAACAATGCAAATGCTGTAGATTCACTTGCATCAGCTAATACATCTTCTGTAATCTTTAAAGGATATCCACATCGATCTAAGAAATCAGCTAAGTTTAATAAATCAGGATCTTTTTTTTCGAAGTTTTGTAATATCATTTTAATTTTATTCGAAAATTGTATTTGATCTGTAAGTGATGTTGTCATCCAACATGAAAAAAAAGCAACTGGAAAAAGCTCTTGTTTAAATGTTTGTGAAAGATTAATTACATTTATACAACTTTGTATTGATATTTGTGGTGAATTTTGGACAACACTTAAACATAAATCATCAATCCATTGTTTAGAATTATTAAATACTGGTTGAGGTACATCTTTAAATGGATTTATTTTAGTAGCATTCGATGGCACAAGAAAATATTTCAAATGTGAAGTTTGAAGATGTAAAGGAATCTTTTGAATAAATGGACAATTTTCTGGAATAATAATTGTGTTCATATTTTTTAGTTTCTCCAAATTTTGAAGTGTATAATTAAATGTTTTACATTGCTTTTCAACTACTTCATAAGGTAAATGTGAATAAACTATTAATGAAAGCATTAAATTACCTATACTTGTAGGACATTTTTCAACGTTATGAAGCATATTAAAACAAAGATGTGCAATTCTTGATGAATATATATTAATAGAATAAGTTTGTACAAGCATTGTTAAAGCTTTTAACAGAATATTTTGTTTACGTGCACCTATATTAAATATTCTTGATTCAATTAATTGAAGAAATAAATCAAAACATTGATGTTGATAATATATTGAAAAAACAATAAATTGAATAAGTGTTTTAAAATAATTTATATCATTTGTATCGAAGTAATGTAATGAAGAAGGATATAATTGTGTAGAAATTGGTATAAACTCAATGTTTAAATGATATGATAAAACTAAAGCAATTCTTAAACATTGATGATTATCAATATGATTCTTTAATAAAGGTTCAATTAAATCAAGATGTGGTACAACATGAGATTTACATTTCGTTATAATTAATTCAAGTTGATTAAATAAATTTGTATTGACTTCATCAAACTCAATTGCTTCAATAAAACCTTTTATAACACTTCTCATGAATGGTATAGAATGTGCTGTTTCTTTAGTAACTATATTACAAATAGCTTCAAATATACTTGGAGATGCATCTTTTTTTGCCATTTGAGTTAAAGATTTCATTACGAATGAAGTAAAATATGCCGAATTTTTTATAGCAAATAAAGGTGTTACTGCTTTATCATCTTGGAAATCTATATAACTTATATTAGAAGCACCTAAAGTACCTGTTAATTTAAGTATTCCAATTGCTACAACTTGTGAACATGTATTACTTCCAAGTAATTTAATTAAACTTGGTAAAAGATCATGATATCTTGTTAATATATTATACTTTGCGCCATCAGACATAACAATTTGTGTTAATGAATCAATTGCTGCTAAATAAACAGAATCACAATGTTTCATTGAGAACGCAATACAATAAACTGGTATAATCTGTGGTAAAAATGAAATTATTTTATTCGATAATATTCCTAATGTATTAAATAAATATATATCACGTTTTTCGATCCATTTCTCATTTTCTATTTGATATACTCGACGAAGATTAAAATCGTTTTCAAATTTCGATTCTTTTGTTATGTTTAATCGAATTTGATCTCGATGAATTGAAGAACGTAAATCAGGTTTTGATTCAGGAAAAGGTTTTCCATGTAATAAAAAAGTCACACATATTAATGTTATACTTGGAATCACAGAATCCACAAATTGTGAAAAATATTTTGCAATTTGTGGTAAAAGTGAACAAATTTTTAAACACCAAAAATGATCTTGTTCAGTAATATTTGTAATTATATAATTATGTACAAATTGAATAATTGCTGGTTTTAATTCAATTGGATTTTCGATTGCGGCAGATGCTATAAATGGAATTGCTGCACGTCGAACAGCAAATGATTTATCAGCAAGAAAGTTAATAATTAAAGATGAAGGAATTGAATATGATGGATCTAATTTTGTTATAGCACAAAGACGTACTTTTTTAGATGGATCAAAAGATGCCATATTAGCTAACATACTTTTAGCTTTATCAGTATTAAAGATAGGTAAAACTTGTGAAACCAAATAACGTATATAATCATTTGATGATGATTCATATTTAGCCAATAAATTAAATACGGAATCCATATGTTCGAATAAAAAATGTCCAAAATATTTTAATAATAATAATGAAGTTATTTGATCATTTAATGTAGCACCATTAGCATTTGAAGATGCAAAAAAATCTATAAGTTTAGGCTTTAATACTATCGGTGGAGTTCCTAATATTAATAATGACTTAATATAATTTTTACATGGTTTGGCATCAATAAAAAGTTGAAGTGGAAATGTTATCGATGGATTTTGCTTTAAAAGTGTACAAATAACACCAAACATTTGATTTATAATTCTTTCATTTTGTGATGCTTTTAATATTAATTGCCCAAGTTGTATAATACTTTGATCTGGTATAGAAGTTGGCTCAATATTTAGTATAAGTTTTTTAAGTAATTTTAATAAACTAATTCGAGGTTCCATAATACACATTGATCGAATCAATGCATTTAATAAATCTTTGGTCATTTTTGGAGTAAGCCCATTGTTCTTTGTCTCTGATACTGTTATAAAAAAATATAAAATAGCTTTGTTAACACCAGCGATGTTTAACGTACAAATTTCTTGAAGCCTCTCAAAAAATTGACCAAGTTTGATCACATTTGGATATGACCTATAAATAAGTCCCGTTACAAGAATAGACCCAATATATGTTTCTGTTTGTTTTGTTTTAATGTGTACACTACAATCAAAAAATAAACTTTCGGCAAAATTCTCCGCGGTATGTGATGGAAATTGTTGAAGATGAATTTTTATGACTTTAATTGCGAGAATACGTACTTCTTTGTCACTTGAACATGCCGCACCCCAAATTTCAGGGAAATATTTTAATGTAATTCCAAAGACATCTGTTGGTAAAAATTTTCCAATTTCACTTAATATTAATAATGCATTAAAAATGGAACGCTTACGATTTGCAGGTGTAAGGTATTGTTTAGCAGATTTAAGGGCTTCTCGTAAAAATGGTAAATTATCACTTGACTCTTCCATTAATAAACACATTAAATAAACAGCTGTTTTGCATATTTCACGATTTTTTGAAGCAGTAAATGAGTTCACAATTGGAAATGTCTTTTTAGTTTGATCATAGGATCTTCGAAAATAATGAAGAAGAGAAATCATTATCATACAACTCATTTGTTTCTCTGGTGTTTCGCTCATTGATTTTTCTTTGATTTCCGATTCCCATCCTGCAAATAAAGCAATAAGCTCTGCTTCACTTAATGATAATAAATACGATCCTAATGTTGAAATTAATTCAGCTCTTTTGTATTTCCATTGTTTGGCATCAATTGGTTGATCTGTATCAAATAGTTTTGCAAGATTGAGCCCAACTGAAGAACTCATTTTTTTCTCCTTTCGCGTAATTCAATACTTTACTTGATTATGACAGAATTCAACTTTTCACAATTGGACTAATTCCATGAAAGGAAATGATATTCATAAAGAAAGAGATGGTTGTCTTGAATTATTAATTACATTGGAACATATTATATTCAATCTAAATGAAGAAAATTTGGATTATTCAATTCAACAAACAATGGAATTATTCGATTCAAATTTTTCACATTCATTTAATGTTGTTATAACTTATTTGGTTTTTTATGCTTATTGTTCATTAAAGAATGAAATTGATATTTATTTAAAATATTTGGATTTGATTCAAATGAAAGAAGAAGAAATAAATGAAAATATCACAAAGATCAGAGATTTATTTATGAAAAATGTTTCTGAAGCTGGTACACAAGCATCATATTTTCTCATTCAGAATTTTATTGATCGTAATTTAAGGGATAAAGATATTACCAAAAATATAGCATCCAATTATTTCGCACACTATAAAACTGAAATTAAGAATTTTTTTATCCAAATTGAAGATTTTTTTCATAAAAATCTTGAAGAGCTTAAAAAGAATGATTGGGAATTACATAAGAAACTAATTAGAGAAGGAGTTAATCCAAATGAAATTGCAAAAATAATTCGAAATGATGAAATAGAAAAACTTCAAGAAATATCTTCACAAAATGATTTTAACTTTAATCAAGAAATTGAACCATCACTTTATGAAAGATGTGATTTTATTAATCGTTTTAATATCCCACTCATTCATTATGCAGCATTTTTCGGATCAATTAAATGTTTCAAATTTTTACTATTACATAATTCTAAATTTAAGAATGTTGGTAAATATGCAGCTGCAGGTGGAAATATTGAAATAGTTCATTTATGTGAACAAAATAATTTTACATTTAAAGGAGCATGTGAAGCAGCAATTGAACTTCATCAAAATGATATATTTCGTTATATTTTCGATAATAAAATCCAAACTTTTCATAATTTATTTGTTTTAGGAGAAAAATGTATTTTATATCATAATTATGAAATTCTTTCATTTTTAGAGGAAAAAGGATTGGAAATAGAAAGTATTATGATTATTAATTCGGCAAAAGATGGCAATTTATATCTTCTTAAACATTTCTTTCAAAATGTCCCAGTTTCAGATTATATTCTCGGGGATGTATTCGGATCAAGAAATATTGAACTAATAAAATATTTCATTTCGCAAAAATGGATTAACATTAATTTTAAAGATGTTTTTAAATTTTATTTGAAATTGATATCGATAATTTTTTGATTCATTATATTTTTTAAAATTAATTTTGCTAATTTAAAACAGCACTAATTTATTCATGTGTATTAGGTTATACAGATATAGTTAAATCAATTCTTAAAAGGAAGGAGATTAATATTCATATTAAAGATGTTTACTAACTTTATTTGAAATTTAAATTAATGTTTTCTTGTTTCAATATAAAATTTGATAATTATTTATATATTTTAAAACAGCACTTATGTATGCATGTGAAAATGGTTATATAGAAATAGTTAAATTACTTCTTAATAAAATGCGAATTGTTAAACCTAATGAAATTTATTCTCTTTATTCGAAATTTGTTTTGAAAATATTATATTTAAATACAATATATGAAAATTATTTAAATTATTTAATGCATTTTCATTGGCTGCTCAATTTGGTCATATGGATATAATTAATTTATTATTACTTAAAGGAAATAAAACTTATTCAAAGGCCGTTTTATCATTTTATTTCATATTTATTTAAATGATTTATGGTATGAAAATAATATTAGGATATCTTTAAAAGCATTTGAGTTGGCAATTCTAAGTGCTGCTGAAAATGGTCATATAGATATAATAAAGCTATTTCTTAAAGAAGAAGGAATTAACATAAATGTTCGTGATATATATTTAATTTATTTAAATTTTATTTATATAATTTTATGTTTTAAAATTATATTTGGAAATTATTAAAATCATTTGAAACACCACTTATCAAAGCAGCTGCAAATAATCAAATAGAAGTAGTTAAATTACTTTTGGAACAAAAAGGTATTGATCTTAATGTAAAAAGAATTTGTTTGTACCTTAAGGTTTTCCTATTTCAAAATAATATTTGGTGTATAATTAAATTATTTGAAACAGCACTTATGGTGGCATTTAAATACCGTTATTTTGAAATAGTTAAATTAATTCTTGAGAAAGAAGGAATTGATATAAGTACATTAAATATCAAATCCTTTTATTTAATATTTATAAAATACATATGGAAATTATTTATATTATTTAAAACATCATAAGAAACAATCACAAAAACAAAAAAAATTTTATAAATTTTCAAATTTAATTTTGTTTATTGGTTCCTATGACAATGAAATAAAAATTTTTATTAGTTACTTTGACTTCTTTTTTGGTGAAACATTCGCTCGTTCTTGTTGTTTGTCAGCATATATTGAGATCCTAACTCCATATTCTTTTTCACGTGTAAATATAATTACATATTTCTTTTTTTGAAGTGTAAAACTGAACCTATCCATGATGCTTAATGGAATAGCTGAGTTTTCATTAAGTGATTGTTGCATTAATATTTCAGTTATCTTTATTTTTTGACTGGAAACTAGAATAACATCTTGTTCACCTTTTGTCTTGATAATCATGAAATTGTCCGATTGATGTGACAAGCAAATAGCCTTAATAAGGTTAAGGGATATGGAATCCTTAAGTTTACCAGATTTATCTTTAAATAAATAAAGATTCTTATCTGTAATTACTAATTGATATTGTACAAGCTTTAAGTCTTTGGTTACCCTCAAAAGCCGGCTAATAAATGCAATATTAGGATCATTTTGGTTTGTCAATATTTGTGAAATTTTCTTCTTAGTTTCACTATTTACCGCAAAGTTGCTATCATCCTCTTGTTTCTGTGGGCTGCTGTTTCTCCTCCTTTTCCTTTTGAGTTGGCTAAGGTTTACTGAAGAAGACGACATTATAACTCAGTAAAATCTTGTTAACGGTTTTAACTTTCTGCAATCACAAAACCTCTGCATTACTTCAAGTAAAAATTTTCGTTTATAAGCTAATCTGCACATTATGTTCATTAGCTTCGATTATCATTGAGGAATATAAATTTATGTAATATTGTCAAAATTGGTTAAAATAATGCAGATGCTGTATAAAAAATTTCTTTGAAGAAATTAATACAATTGTATTTACGTAATATTTATTTTATTCACTAACAGGGTGTTTTCGAGTGCCGTTTGCACGGAATTCTCTTTCCAAAATTTTCTCTATTTTTTTGATTGCGTAGAAGTACGGCCCCGCTTTTGGCTCCTTCTCTATCAGCTCCTGGTATTCCTTTCTTTCTTTTCTTTCTTCCTTATCCAGCGGCTCTTCCATTTCTTCCTCTTCTTCCTTCTTCTCCATATTTTCCACGTTTTGTTTTTCCTTATTCCATTCTTCGAATTTTTCTTTAAGGATTTCTTCGTTTTCTTTTATCTGTGTCAAAAGTTCTTTTTCACGATTTAAACAATTTTCATATTCAGCATACGCATCTTTATAACATTGTTTCGCATATTTTAAGTCTTTTCGTATCATTAATTCATCTTCGTCAATTACAGGAACACCATTTATAGGTGGAAGTCGACTTTTTTCTTTGTCTTCAAGTTTCCCTCTTAATTTATCGATTTCTGATTTATGTTCGTTTACGATAATTGCGATTTCTCTTTTTCGTTTTTTCACTTCGGAAACTTCTTCTTTTTGATTCATAATTTCTTCAGATATTTCACTTCCTTCAGAATTCTTAAAGATTTTCCATAGTTCTTCTTGTGTTGGCATAAGAGGAAACACTGCTAATCCATCACTATCATCATTAATAGTTAAGTTTGTTTCTACATGTGTAACATCGTCGTTTTCTGTTTGCTTCGCTGTAAATATATATTTCTCGCGAAGTTGTTCTTCCGCAGCTACTTTTTGTGCGCGATATTTCTCTTTCATGATTTCAAGTGCTGCACGAACTTCATAAAGTGAACGAATCGGAAATTGTTGAATCGCATCAGAAAGAAACGATGTGACAGTATCAGAAAGCGCTTGTTTTTCTTGGCGATCTGGTTCTGTATATGATATAGCAGGCGTTTTAGCACGTAATTGTGAACGTATTTCATCGATTTCCTTTTGGAGTCGTTTGATGTGATTTTGTTTATGTTCTTTAAGATTAAGAATATCATCTGATGTTTCGCCTTGCATACGTGCGGCAAATTTAAGAGTACTTATAGTGGAAGGCAAATCTGCTGTCGCAAAGGATACATGAGAAATGATTGTTCGGTTAGGTAATGAGTCTTTGAGGAAATGTGTTAACGGGCAACTGCGATATGGAATATGATCTTCTGCAATAAGAACACGTTCAAGTACAGTGTTGGTACGATTTATTGAAGCTTGACGATGGAATTCGGCATTCTCGCGATCTAACGTATTAAATTTAACAGGTGATGCCATGTCAACAAAATTGAGCTTGGAATGAAGTGGTTGCTTGGTGGATGGCTGAGGAACATCAGAATCTAGCCAAAGAGTAAAAACGCATGTTGTTTGTAAATGATTAGGATTGATGTTTCTGAAGGCATTTCCCATAAAAAGTCGCTCAAGGCCGCTTTGCTCATCTGTGATAATTGGAGAAAATAAGTTTTTGACAGAAATAGAACCATCGCTAGATTCAACAATTTTGAGTTCGCGAGGTTCTTGTCCATTAAAAGCATTAAGAACATCAAACAATTGTTCATTCCAAAGTTCAATATACGAGCAACGAACTTTTATTTTAATTTCTGGTTGTGTAGTGATTTTTTGAAATATGTATGATATTGAACGAGGAATTAAGCCACGGTTTTGATAATCATTGTATGGTCCATTAAGTGTGTATGTTTTACCACTACTAGGACCTCCATTACATATGATGCATGATGATATACCATTAATTAAATCATCAAGAGCTTGTTTATTTGTTATTAAAAATAAGCCCTGTTGATCAGTGTTTTGCAAAATAGATCCAAATTGAAAAGAGTAAGAAGAAATTTGATGTTTTAAAAAAGAGCGAGGACGCTTTTTTAATGATTTAACTGTGATGCTTTGTTCGTCTTCACCAATTGTAATATATTCTTCTGCAAAATCTTCTGTTGGTTTCACTCGAATCAAAACATTTTTTTTTTGCTTCATTTTTTTAACAAACAAAACCGTTTTCATTTAAACAAACATTCTGAAAAAACATTGCGAATAGAAACATATTAAAAGTTTAAACATATATGCAACTAATTTGATTCTGTTAAAAATCCGGATGAGCAAATAAACAACTTTTTATGGAATGATTTATTGCTAACAAATGGAATCATTCGATTTTTCGATTTAGCTTTTCGGCATATAAATTAAGCTCTTCATCTGTAAGTGACTCTGGTGCTTGGACAGGCTCGTCAGAATCAGAATTAATGTTTGGAAACAAAGGTGTTGAATCTGTATCATCTGTAACAATTTGATCCAAAACAATTGGGTTTATATTTGGTATAACAAGATTAGCATATTGTTGCATATCATTTTCCCTTCTTTTGCAAAGACTAGTTACACATCCCATTGTCACTTTTCGGTTATTCAGCAGGTATTGAATTGACAGAGTATGTTTTCGTTTTGGCATAATTTTGAAGCAGAAATTCAGTCTTGACGATTGAAACCGTCACTCGGAACTTTTCAACGCATATCTGTTCGTATTTAATTGAATAATTTACAAAAAATTACTTTTCAAGGATATGTTCCTTCTGCCCTTGTTTATAAATCATGTTTTTTCTCTAAAAAAGGTAAGTAACCAACTTAAGATCGGGATTATCCGTGAAGCAAAAACATGTAAAAAATTTGTTGAAGATGAAAATATGGTTTATGCACATATTGTCGCTCGTGTAGAAGGAAAATCAGACCCTATTTACGATACATACAAGGAAAACAAGCCAATGTATTTCAAAGCCAATAATACTCATTTTATTTCTGGTTTTAATCTTGGAATACGTGGTGCATGTGAAGGAGAAATAAGGAGAATAACAATACCACCAGAACTTGCTTACAAAGGGGAATATGTTGAAGGTCTTTTTGAACCTTATTCAACATGGATTGTTGATGCAGAAATCCTTGAAGTGATCAAAGAACAAGTTCTCCTTTAAATATCATCTGTATTTTGTCAATAAAATAATTGTTTTCATTCGGAATTATTTTGCAAAAATTTTCAAAATTAACAAAAATTGTTTCAAATGATTTACATAATGTTTTTGGAAATATATCATTCAATAATTTCCAAAAATAATTTACGAAAATCAAAATAGAAAAATGATAAAAACTTTTTTCAATAAGATTTATTGTTTAGATGGATTGTTTTTGAAGAATTCTTCCCATATTTCTGTTCCAAGTGAGAATGAATTAAGGCTTCTTACCAATTGAGAGTCACCATTGTGTAAAGTTAACCATGTTACTGGGAATTTATTTGGATACATTTCTTTATCACCTTTCCAAGATTCAGGTATACCTTGGTCATAATAATGAATATCAACTGTTCTAATTCCAGGATAACGATTATCTGTAGTACGTAGGATTTTATCGTGGCTATCAGTATAATAAATTGTTCTAATCCAACCATCATCATCATATCTGGCACCATAAATAGATTGTGCATGTCCATTTATGAAAAAATCGATATTCCAACCAATAAATTTTTTGTTATCGAAACAATCTGTAATAAATTCATTAAATTCTTTTTTCGTAACATAATAATCTCGATTTGTCATATTAGTTAATGATATATTTTTAAATACATTTTTGAAAAATGCTCCATGTTCGTTATCACTACTACCTTGAATATACCATTTATATATATCCGTGGATAATCGAACTTCATTTGGGAAATATTGTTTAATTTCATTAAATACTGCACTATGTTCCGCACCATCAAATGTTGAATTGGTTTTATTAGTGATATTAGGATATAATTGATAATATTTTTTGATATTTTCTTCATTATTTGCTAAGAAATGATGAATTGCATTTGAAGCATGTGCATGGCCAGACATGTGTGAATCTTTTCCTCTTGGTTGAGCTTTTTTAACATCCCACCATTTGTCTCCTTGTTGCCATGGACAAGTTAATTGATGTTCAAAATGTTTGATTCCAACCCACCTATGTTCCTTTAATTCATTCATTCCTGACATCCATACTGTTTTTCCTTTGTATTTTTCGCTTTTTCCATCATTATTTCTGCCATTTTCAAGATAATGAGCATAAAGTTTTAAGTCAGTATTTAAAGTATTAGATGGAATACGATGACCAAGTTCATATTCTGCAGAACCACTTGGTGATTTACCCCAACCTGTTAATTTTGCATTAGTTTTTATAATTGTGAAATTGGGTATGAATGCATCATTTTTATGATGATATGTTTTATCAACATAAAATGGTGAAATATTTCCTGAACCACCTTGCAAATCAAATGTTACAGTATAATAATTTGTAGACCATTGTGCATACATATGAATTATTTGATCTTTAACTTTATATTCATCTAATGTGAACGGTTGATAATAGGAATATAAAAATTGATATTGTTCTTTATTTGTTGACCAACCGATAAATGCTTTATTATCAGATGTCGTAAGTTTTGGTGGTCGCTCAAGTAAAACTTTATTAGCTGAACCTATAGTTCCAATTTGTCCTTCAATTTTTCCTTCTCCACCATTTAGATCATAAACAATTAAACATTGACCTTTTGGAATATTAAGTTTCCAACCTGCATAAAATGTCAATGATTGTGAAAAAGAAAATGGAAACTTGAAGCGTGTTTCAGGTGTACATTCAGGTGAAATATACCAACCATTAAATGTATATCCTGTATTATGAAATGCTGAAACAAAATCATCAATAATTGCTCCAGATGAAAATGATTTTGCAGGCATTGAACCAAATCCTCCATTAGGATCGAATTTAATCATTCCATCGACTTTATATTTAATCCATTTTGCATAAACGCTAATATTTTTTATTATTATAAATGGTAATGAAATCTGTGATTCATTTCTTAGATCTATTGATGTAAACCAACCAGCAAAAACATAATTTTCTCTTTGTGGTTGTTGTAAATTATAGATTTTAGTACCATCTAAATATTTTTCATTCATGTTTGGAGTTTTTTCATCATTAAAATAAAAAGTTATATAATGATAAATATAGTTTTTCCAGATTGGTTTAAATGTTACATTACGAGTAAATGTATAAGGAAACACAACCTTTTGATGTTCTTCAACAGAAAGCATTTTAACAAAAGCTGTTTCATAAAATCCATCGAAATATTGATCAGATGATGGAGGATTAAATGTATTTAATATTTCAAGTACGGGTTGAGTAAATGAACATTCTAATGGGTCCATTGTTCCGTTAGCTCCATTACCTTCAAATGTAATTACTCCAGCAAATCTTGATAACTTTTCCCATTTTGGATATAATGTATAATCTTTATCAAATTTTGTTGGAAATTTAACAGGTTTTTTCCATTCATAATCATAATACCAACCTGTAAAAGCATACAACGTACGTCTAAAACCATTTGGAATACTTTGAACTAAAGTTTCAGTGGTATAATGTTGTTCATTCATTATTCCAACTGCACCTAATGGATGGAAACTAATTGTAATTGTTTTAATAGATTTATTCCATTTAGCATAAAATGTTTTATCATCTTCAAATATATATGGGAATTTTACCATAGTTGAACAATCTGGAGTATTACACCAACCATCAAAGTCATATCCATCTTTTGTGAAATTATTTGGTAAATCAGAGATAACTTGCCCGAGACTATAAGCTAGCTTGAATTGCCTACCAACAGCAGTGTTAGGATCAAAAGTTATATAATGTATATCAGGGGGGTTTGTCGGTTGAGGTACACTCGTAGGTATGCTAGATGTAAATGAAGGTGTCAATGTATTATTTATTTGGTTATCATCAACACTATTATTGCGTGTAAGGACAACTGAAACGACTATAATAAGTATCACAGCCACTGCACCAACTGATGCTCCAATAATTAAAGGTAATTTTTCTTTTGGATTGCATTTATTTTTGTCTTCCAAAATTTTTAAAGCATCATCATTGTTAATTAACTCATCAGTTAAATTTTCCTGCATTATTTATTTGTGAACAAAAAAAATATGATATTTTTATCCAAATGTGATATCAAATTTCTATTATTCAGTAGATAAACAAAATTCCCTACATAAAATTATAAGAGTTCATAGCTTGAGAGGTTTTTTAGATTGAGGTTTTTCCGTTCTCGTCTCTTTGATCAAAGTTTAGACAAAAAATTTTGACTTCTTTTTAAACGAAAAAAAAAAAAAAACCAGAAACTACAGGACATGCAATTTTGTTCTTCATAATAAGGGGAAAAAAGGAAAAGACAATAGTTGAATCAAAAACATTATGATTACTATATAATAATAATAATAAAATGAAATTATAATAATTTTTAATTTATTATTATCAAATTACTGTTACTACAATTATTCCAAAAAATATTTAAATATATTTAATAAATACTATATTTATTATTTAATTATCTTTACATTCAAGTACCGAAGATATTGGATTTCCGTTTGTTATATCCGACCAAATCTTTGCGTCGATTAGCACCGAGTTTTCTTTTCTCGGCCTTTGCAAGTCCATCAACAAAGCTGCGACACGTACCACCGGCCCCACCAAATGTCGTGGCAATATAATTCTCTCAAAGAACTTCACGTATTTTTTGTCCGATGTTTTTTCCGACACTGAAAACAAACCTTTGCCCAATGGTCTAATCTCGATCAAACAAGTCGCCTTTTGGAACATCGACATTTCGATAGCCGAATTTTGGTCATTATACCAAATGATTATTACATCGGAATCCTTTAGGTTATTACGATTTGATTTTTCGACGAGTGGTAACACGTAATAAATAACTTCATTAGATTTATCTTCCCAATATATTGCGTATTCACCAGATTTAAATGAAGATTCTTTATTTTTAGCTTGATAAAACTCTTGTAAACTTATTGTGTCACCAATTGACATTAAAAATCGCTTAAAATCATTTGTTATCTTTGAAATGTCAATATCTAAAATTTCATTAAGTTTTGTTTGACCTTTTCCAATATATATTATCGAAAATGTTCTTTTAATTTTGTCTTGTTTAGATACTGCCACTAAAGCTTTAGTGAAACCTTCTTGATCAGAAATCGTGAAAAGTTTCTTTGCGCGATTAGTTACAATTGCATCGTATATGATAAATGATGGCTGATATGTTAAAAATGGTAATGAAGGAGAATCTTTAGCTGAAACTATATTTGATTTATTAGTTTCGTTATATTTATAATTAAATCGAATGTCATAACGTGATGTACCATAAGTAGTTGAATGATATAAACTTAAAATATTATCATCATTAAATTGAAATGAATCTAAAATATTATTCACATCTAAAACTTCGAAATTCGGCTTTTCTGGTATTGTAAAGACTTCGAAATCTTTATTAAAGTTATTTTCATAAAAAGAAAAACATTTTTCTAATATGTTTTCATAATGATCTCTTCGTTGGCTTCTATACATATTAAAATATTTATAAATTTCTTTAAATGTTGGACTTTTAAGTTCACTTAATAATAATATATTCGTATAAAACATTAATATCTTTTTAACATCTGCTTCAACAGGTCTATTGTTTACCATGAAATCAAATAAATTCTTCGCAATATTATATAATAACTTTGGCGATTTATTTATTAATTGTTTATAAAACATTGGAATTATATAAATAATATTATTAATAAATGATATGTTTTTAATTGTTGAATTTCGAGTACAAATATCAAATATATCTGTAAGTGTTTTAGAGAAATCTTTTGTTTTAGTATTTAATACTTCATTAATAAATAATATGAAAATAGCAGAGCCGAAGTTTTCTTCCAAAATAAAATCTCTATCAGTACAATACTTCTTCAGAAATTGTAATCCATCATCATGATTATTACTTAAATAATCAGATAATACTATATCAGAAGCTATATAATTAAATATTATCGATGAATTATCACGTATAAATGCATTATTTAAATTCGTTTTATATATGTTCTTTTTTAATAGTTTAAATAATGTTAAAGAAAATGGTATTGGTGATAATGCAACATTCATTGAACTTAACAAACAATTATCATGCATATTATTTTTGTTGGTTGACGAACTTAAAATCTTTGGATTTTGCATTAAAAATTTTAATATTATTATACCAAATTGTTGTGTTGCATATTTGGTATAAAATGAATGTTCAATAATATTATTAATGATTTTATATGTCGATTCATTAAAAAGCGCATTACAAAAACCAATTAATTTTTGTAATAATTTGGTAAATATAAATTCATTTAATTCAGTCTTTAATTTGTTATCTAAATAGACTTTACATAATATATTTACCATCTTTTGTTGAAGAGTATTAAAGTTCTCAAAAGAAGATGGTTTAGTAACTGTTTGAAATGATTCGATAAAATGTAAAATGAAATTTTCGATTTTTTCTTGATCCCAATCTTCACTACTTAGACGTAAATAGAAGAATTTTGGAGAATTATCAGTAGAAAATCCATATATATTTACATAATCAATAGGTTTTATATCTTTTTTAGATAAAATAATACCGAATTGTTCTGCAAATGATGTGAAAAAGTCAGTACTCAAACCAGGATGATCTTTATCATTTAATGAATTTAAATGTCCACTTGATAATATATTTGAAATTCGATTCGAAAACAAAACTGGATTTATTACTTTGAATTCAGATAAAGAAGAAAAATATATACAAATCATTTGCATGAAAGAATGTGAATTCCGCATTAAAAACATTTGTTGAATAAATATATTTTCGATTTCATCTAGAGATAAACCATTATAAAATGATTGTACAATTAATGACTTCGTAATTAAGACAATTTCGATAAAGTTCGATATTATCATTAAACGATTTTGTTTAACATCAACTTTATTAATTAATAATGTATGAAGTACTTCAATTATCTTATAACAAAATAAAATAATTGGAGTCAAGATTTTAGGGGATTGTTTATCAATACATATTTCTCTTAATGTATTAATTGTTGTCGTTTCTGCTTGACTTTGAAAAAATGTTAATAGATATGGTTTATTAAAGAATTGTTCCGAAAATAAAAATTCTTGAACTGCGTTATTATAAAATAAGTTTTCATATGATTTAATGTCTGTTAATACATAATCAAATGGTTTAACTAATAAAATTTTATGTGGAAAACTTTCTTTAATAAAATTAATAAATGTTTGAAGATATGTATCATATGTACTAATTGGAAACATATCAGAAACACAAACTAAGATATTAGACGTAAACTCAGCTAACTTAAAGTCAGAATGTGTGAATTTATAAGTGGATTGTAATTTGGAATCAAGACTTTTAAGAAGAATTTGGAGAAATAAAAATGAAATCGTGATCTTTTGCTTACGATCTGAAAATGAATTTTGTGGACCAACAAAATATGAGGATATAAAATATGATATTATTTTCCACCAATAAATAAACGTTTGATCGTTTTTATATATTGATTGATCAATGGAAATGGAAGTACAAAGCTTACAAAAACATTCAAAGTCATCTTGGGTTGAATAATTGGAGGAATTGTTTGGAAGGAAGGCATAAACAGCTTTGATAACTGTTTGCCATAGATTAAAATCAACCATTTGATTCCAGGAACTGATAATAGATATTGCATGCTTCCAACATTTAAGCCGAGACTCAAAATCAATTTTGGTTTCAAAAAGCTTGGTTAATATTTGTGCAACTTTAGGAGATATATTAATGGATTCCCTTGGATAATTGTCAACAATTTTTCGAAGGCATTTTATTGCTTTCATTATGGTTACTTTTTTGTTAGAATGAAATAAAGACATTCCCCAGATTGGACTAGATTTTTCTTCACCAGTAAGCGGATGTGTATCAATGTACGAAAGTAATTCAGTCGCAAAGTCTTCTAAATCTTTTGATGTTGGTGGCTTTTTACGAGAACTTAATGATTTTATGAGATCTCGTAGCTTTGACATTTATTTTCAACTTTTTAATTTTTTATATCACAAAGAACCGTTTATACAATCATCGGAACGCGCCCATTATTTTGAATACTTTACGTATCAAATGCCGATAAGACGTTTAAAGTTTTATAGTTCATGTAAACTATAGAAAAATTACCAAAAGAAAACGTTCTACTCCAGCATTAACAGATCATCTTTTCGAAAAAAAGTTAATGTATTCATAATTTTAATGATATATGTATTATGTCTTCGGTACACTCAATCATATATCAATATTCAGATTTATGGACAGACACATAACTTTATCAATGTTTACATTGTTTCACTTGTTGGTTCTGATAATTGGAAGCGCTCATATGAACTCTATAAAACATGGGGTCAAGAGTTTGTTGAAAAATTTCATGGAGTTTTTAAATTTTCCTCATCTTCAATGAACAAAAGTTTCGAAAATATCACACTTTATAATCCAAATGTTAGGTCCTATGGATACATTAAGCTTTTTCATCTATTCAATGATGCTGTTAAAGATTTTCTCGAGAATACAAATCTCCAATGGATTTATAGAACAACCGAGGATTGTTTTGTAAACTTGGAACTCTTTGAGAAATTCATGACCAATTTTAGTTCAATACATGATCCAAATTTGGAACTTATTGTAAAAGGACATGCCATCAAAAATTCACGAAAGCTTTATTTCATTCATGGAGGTAGTGGATGGTTTATGTCTCGAGCAGCTGCAAAAATGTACTATGACCTTATTCCAATAATTGAACCATACCAAATCCAAAATTCAATAACTGATGATGTTCTCATTTACAATTTCACCAAAAGAATGAACTTAACTTGCGAAGATGTTAATTTAAATGAGTTTCTAGGCACGGCACTCTCAGACGATGACATTATCAGACTTGCAAATGGAAATTTTACAGATGTTCCCTACTGCAGTAAGCGCAAAAGCTTTTATGATGACCTTCGTAGGATGAAAGACATAATTTTCTGGCATTCCGGAAAAGCTGATAATTTTCCAATGTATCATGGGAAAGAAGTCTATCCTCTTATGAAAGACAACTTATACTTCCAACGGTCATTACATTATACAGGCTTATGTTTAATGAATGAAACTAATTCTTATTTATAATTTTGTATACATGCACTCATTTGTCACTTTTAATAAAGAACGATATAGAAATACTTTTTTATTTTGTTATACTTTTGAATCAGGAAGTGCTTCATAATCACCAGACTTACGCGCGCAAACACGCATTTTTATGCATATAATAGTAACAAGTGGAATAAGAATTGCTGCTCCGAGAATTGATAAACCAATTATCATACCTTTACTGATTTTTGTTTCTTTTTTAGTTATATTTTCATCGTTTGGACATTCATTAATTATTTTTCCTTTTGAGATCGTGAACCCACAAAATGATTCACTTGAATATGAATGTTTAACCATTACAAGTGTTATATTTGTATTTACAAACGAATTATTATATCTGGGTTCAAGTTCTCCATAATAATATAAACATTTAAGTTTAGGACATTCAGAAAATGCATATTCCCTAATTTCAGAAACATCACCGATTGTTACTAATGTTAAATCTGAACATTTTGAAAAAGCATATTGTTTAATGGTTCGAAGAGTTGAAGGAATTATAATATTTGTTAATTTAGAGCATTCATAAAATGCATATTCACCAATAGAAAATAGTCCGATTCCTAAAGTAACATTAAATAAACTTGTACAAAATGCAAAAGCATTCGATTCGATGAAATTTAAATAATCAGGAATTTCGATCTTTTCTAATTTTGTACAATTATAAAATACATCAGATCCAAGTTTCAATAAATGTTGCTCAAGTTTAATACTCTTTAAGTTAGAACATTGTTGAAATGCTCCAGAAAGGATAAACAGAATCGAATTTGGTAATTCAATATTGGAAAGCATTAAACATTCCGCAAAAGCATATTCTTCAATTTCTGATAATATGCTATCTTCTTCAAATATAACATTTTCTAAGCTTTTACATTTGCAAAAAGAAGACATTCTAATTAACTGAACTGTCTTTGGAATATTAATTTTAGATAATTTGATACAATTATTAAATGCAAATGATGAAATTATTGATAAATTAAATACGTTACTTAATGTTACATCGTTTAAATTCGTACAGTTACAAAAACAATAAGGAGAAATAACAGTAATTAATTTTGGAATTGTAATACTTGTTAATGATATACATCCATAAAATGCTGATTCTCCAATAGTTTGTAATTCATTTCCAAATGTGACTAATGATAAATTATTACATCCTGAAAATACTTGAGTAGCAATTTTCTTTAATGAATTAGGAAGAGAAAGTTTTAAAAGTGAAATACAATTCTTAAATGATGCAAATTCAAGTGTTTCCAATTTATCATTAAATATAATTTCGGATAAAGAAGAACATTCAGAAAAAGCAGAATTACCGATATAAATTAATGATTTTGGAAATGAAATTTTCTCTAATTTATTGCATTTTTCAAACGCATTTTGATAAATACTTTCAATGGTATCACCAAAAGTAATCGTTTGTAAATTAGAACATTCGAAAAATGAAAAACTACCAATCGAAACAATTGGATTTGTAAGTGCAAGTTGGGCTAAACTTGTGCAAAGATAGAAAGAACGTTCACCAATTGTTTTAACACTTTCGCCAAATTTGATATTTGTCAAAGAAGTACATTTTTGAAATGCATTATCAGGAATTTCTTCAATATTTGAACCTATGACAAGATTCTCTAATTTACTGCAACCTGAAAATGAATTCACACCAAGCATTATGACTGTGTCTGGAATAGTAAGATCGACCAATGATTTACAACTCGAAAATGAAACCAATCCAATTTTCAATAACCTCATTCCAAAATCGATTGTGGTTAAATTTGTACAAAGAGAAAAGGCTGAATCTGGTATTTCTTTAAGATTTGCAATGATAAGAGTTTTTAAACTTGTACACTTAGAAAATGAAGCTTCGCCAATTGATGTCACACAACTTGAAATGTTTACTGAGTATAACAATGACCACCCATTAAATGCACTATCAGGAATAGTTGGAACATTATCAAATTCAAGAATTTTGGTTTTATTTTTGTAGTTTTTATATGTACCTTGTTCAAGGTCACTAGGGCTAACAATCAATGTACCGTTTTCTTCTATAAAAGTTTGTTGTGTAAGGAGAAAAAATAGTGAAAAGAAAAACATGAACGATTGAAAAACGTTTTTCAACCCAAAACTGAACGTTCAAACAAAAAGTGTTCAAATTTTTTGACTTTCCCTGCTTGTAATTTAAATTATACAATTATAAATCCAATTAGTGATATCACACGCAATTACAAAGGCGATCTTATTTCATTGTTTATGTCAAAAAATTTCTACCAGAAATAAAAAATAGATATCTATTTTAAGTCATCACTTGCGAAATTAAAAATATCTTCACAGATATTTCTCATTTTGAGGCGTTGATTCTAAGAGGACATGCTATTTGACATCAAAAAAAGGATGATTGATTATTCGAGTTAATTACTCCATACTTGTATAATAAAAAAAGACATGATTTTTGTCAGAAACTTGGTTTTTGCAGCTAAATATCAGCCATTACTTAAATGACAGAATATCAATTGAATGAAATCTTGTAACATATTTCAATGATAACCACAAACATTTTTTATCACTGGTCCTTATTTTGTACCAAAACCATGCTTTTGTTCATATATAAAATTTTAATAAATCTGAGAATGTCATTTTTTTGGGATTTTAACGAATTTTCTAACATCCAAGCTTATAAACTGTGCTGTTTAGGTTGAACAAAAAAGATATATTTAGTTTGACGAAAAAAATTCTTTAATTTTGTATTTAAGTTCAGATTTCAGTCAAATCCATTTATTAACGAGTTTACTTTTGCGAGTCTTCCAGAACAACATAATGAAGGTATGGTGATATCAAAGGCCAATTTTCTGAAAACCATTTAATCAAAACGGTCTTTCTTCGTTTTGCATCTCGATCTAGCTTTACATTGGCATAATTTGCAAGAACTTCTGCGATACTTAACAATTCTGGTTGCTTTATGTTTGTTCCAAATCTTTTGGTGATTTCTTTCCATGCTATGTTATCTTTAGGGTCAAACCCATGCAAGCGATCATTGATTCTTTCCTTTTCGCGGTTAGTTCCTGAATGAGGTGTTTGAGAAAATAATTGACATATTTCTGGATGAGATTGTAAAATTGCTGCAATAGCATTGGGATCCGTAAGCTGCCCCTCCTTTATTGCTCCAGGGTTGTAGTTCTGTGCTGTAGGAGCTGTAACATCCTGACTGTTGCTCATAATTTTTTAGAAAAATACCGCCAAACCGCCATCATTGTGCAATTGCTATTGAAATCTGCTAGTCAAAAGGTTTATTTTGACAGGTTTATTCAAAACCGTCAGACTCCAGCCAAAATTTTTCATTCTTGGTATATAATATTAGTAAATTCTCAAAGAAATCACGCATTTCAATAAAATCATTGTATAAAAACTATATTGTTTGGGGAAAGTCTTTGTTACTTTCTGATTTTATGTGATATAAAAAATTATGATTTATCTTTTCTGTAATCGAGAGGGAAAAGAAGCAATTTTACTTAGAATTCATGTATGATTAAATAAATTATATCATATTTTTTAAAACCATTATTTGATAATAATATTTGAAATTTCAAAATTGGAAAAGTTAAAAAGATTTAAAAAAATGGAAAGGGTTAAAATCCAGAAGCATTAAATGTAAAATGAAAGAATGTATTAAAAACTAATAAAATTAATAAAAAGAAAATTGATTAATCAAAATTGATTTCATTTTTTAATCATTTTCATAAAATCTTTATTTCCAAAGGTTTAAGTGATTTTAAGTAGCGCAATAAAAAGAATTGTGCTGATTTTCTTAAAATGAATCATTTGCTGAAAAAAAAATTTTGCAGCCGTTTATTTGGTTTTGGCGTGAATGTTTTCTTTAATCTTTCTTTCATTAGTCAGTTCAACATTTCGACCAGACCACGCAGTGTCTTTGGGCGCTGTAGCTCCATGGTATGGAGTTCCAATCTTTGAACAAGTTTTATCTTATTTTTCTGATTTTTCACAAGATTCTGCAAAACTATTTTTGAAAGAAATTCTTGAAGCAAATGCCATTGATAATGATACTTACATTTTAGAGAAATCACAATCTATATTACCATCAGATGAATTTGCACTTTTACAAGGAAAAATTGAAATTGGTTATTATCTTCCAAGAACAGAATTATATCGCGAAACAGCTAGAAGCATTTGTGGTAGTTCTTATCCTGATTTATTTGGAATTGGAAAAGAATTATTAGATATACAAATTTCTAGTCAACAAGTTGAATTTTATGAGTTTGATTTAGTTTTTGGTGAACCTCATACAGCCGTTTATGCTAATTTACACAATTCTACAGTATCAAAAATAATTCTTGATTTAATCAAATCAGATACATCCTTTGTATTAAGACCAATTGGAAGAACAAATGAATTTGGTGTTCCACTTAGAGGCTTTGGTATTGAAATGAGGCCATTTAAGTATTCAATGGAATATGGCGTTAAAGATTCAATTGTACTTGATGCAGCATCTACAAATAGCACTGATGTTTATGATAAAACAGTTACCAAAGTCAAAGGCATACCAAATTCATATGTTGATGTATCTAACATTGATGACTTTGGTTCTTTATTTTCTGGTTTTGTACGTGACCAAGCTCAAGAAGGAAGAGAACTTATTGAAACACTTCGTGATGTTACCAATAATTATCCCTTATTTTTGTCAGATATCATAAATTCAGCATCTGATACTCGTGGCTATAACCAAGTTTCCGATCTTATTGAACCGGGTACCACCATTTCCTCCATTAATGGCAGGAAATTTCCACTTGCCACTCTTGATATATTTACTTTATTAAATATAATTACTGAAGAAAAGAACATCCATAATATTCTTGAAAGCACATATAAACTTACACCTGAACAAA
This sequence comes from Histomonas meleagridis, assembly GCF_020186115.1. Taxonomy (NCBI): domain Eukaryota; phylum Parabasalia; order Tritrichomonadida; family Dientamoebidae; genus Histomonas; species Histomonas meleagridis. The sequence continues at coordinate 1,213,550 of NW_027150805.1, forward strand.
TTATACGTCTCCTTAATATTGATACTGGTGGTCGTGGGGGCTTTGTTTTACGATTTGACCCCAAATATATTCACTATTTAAACGACTTGGAAACCGATAGCGAATATTCTGAGTGGACTTCATCAGTGAAATCATTTTTGTTTTCGAGAGAACGTTTACCTCAAGTTCGTAAGAATTTAGTTAACGTGTTCCTAATCATTGATCCATCCACAAGTCGAGGGTTATCACAATTATATTCATCTACATATTTAATAGAAGATCAATTTCCAGTACGTATTGGAATTATTCCACATTTTACATTAACTAATCGACTTTCACGTAAAGTTGCATATGCATTTTATCATTTAAGTTATAAGGACGATCGGGGGGCGATTCAATTTTTACTTGATACAGTTAAATATTGTGGAATTAATGAAGAAACTGGAATGTTAAATAAGCCAACTGAACGACATTTTATTTCATCATATAATAACATTGTTAAAACCTTTGATGAGAAATGTTTAAGTTGGAATGATTTACATGAATTATATGATGATGAATCCAAAGAAACAAAAACCATTTTAGAAACAAATAATTATTTATTTAATGTTGGTATTGATAAAGAAACATGTTTTCTAAATGGAAGAGAATTCATATTATATAATTATGGAATTCAAGGCTTAGCTTATGAGTTACAACGACTTTTAGGTTATATGCAACAAATTGTAAGTGAAAGTGACATTAAAACATTTGATGAAATTGATTTTTATGATTTAATGGCATATGAATTTTCGATTGTACCATCATTAGATAAGAAGATATTATTCGAACGACCTATAGGTATTGGATTAATCCATAAAACATTGTCACAACAACAAATGTTTTTGGATTATTTATCTAACATTGAATGGAATTATACTGACGAAGGAAAAATCGGTTCGTTTTATATATTATTTAGTCAAAACGAAACTGAAATTAATAATTTCATTAAATTCTCTAAAGAAAATCATTCGGTTCCTGCAACGTTTGTTATTAATCCCGAAATTACTGAACCAATTAAAAATATAATTGAATTAAATGGTAAGAAAACATTATTAATAGCTAATGGTCGATTATTTACCAAATTTACATATGAACAATTAACATTAATTGACATATGGAGTAAGCGTTATGTTTATAATCGAATATCAAAGAATTTAATTAATATCAAATATAAACGAAGTGAAATATTAATGTACTTAAGTTTTTTAGTGAATGATTGGCGTAGTGAAGAAATTGTTCGAAGATTTATTAATCCTGATATCTTTGAAATCGATTCACCATTAGTATATACAAACAAAAATGATAATGAAATAATACATTGGGATATAATTGCTGATCCATTTACACGTGAATTTCAACGTGTATCAGATATAATTCATTATGTATCTACTAAAAATATCATTGATGTTCGTTTAATTGTTGTACCACCACCAACAATTAAAGATCCGATTTTAACATATTATCGAAATTCATTAACAGAAGATAATGTAATCTTTACTATGTTAAATGATACTACAACGTATTCAGTAATGCCTGATATGCCTGATTCATGGATTTATGAATCAATGAAAGCGACTGTTGATTTAGATAATATATTATTAAAAGAATTAAAGCCTTCAACACATGAAGGTAAATATATATTAACAAACATTAAAGCAGAAGGAACATGTGAAGATATAAATGGCGAAATAGCTGAAGGAGCTGAATTAGCATTATATGATTCACGTGATACTAAAATTAGTGATACAATTGTAATGATGTCAAATGGGTATTGGCAACTTGCAGCTAATCCCGGAATATATAAAATCGATTTAGGTGGAAAGCGATCTAAAATGATCTATAAAATGAAAACAAAACATATAATTGTTTCCACATTTGCACAACAACAAAACAAATTATTAGTATCATATAATAAAGGTATGGAAGGTATTAAAGTATATAATATCACATCGAAAGATACAACTAATACTACACGCGTCGATGTCTTCTCCGTTGCAAGTGGACATTTATATGAACGATTATTAAAGATTATGATGTTAGCAATCCGAAGACAATCGAAATATAATGTTAAGTTTTGGATCATTAAAGCGTTCTTATCACCACAATTCAAAGCGACTTTACCAATAATGGCGAAGAAGTATAACTTTTCATATCAATTAGTATCATATAAATGGCCGAATTGGTTACGACCTCAATTCGAAAAACAACGAATTATTTGGGGTAACAAAATATTGTTTTTAGATGTGTTATTCCCATTGGACTTAGAACGTGTAATATATATCGATTCGGATCAAATAGTACGAACTGATTTGATCGAATTAATGAGAATGGATTTTAATGGAGCTCCTTACGCATTCACACCAATGTGTGATAGTCGAAAGGAAACTGAACCTTATCGATTCTGGAAAACAGGATATTGGTACGATTATCTGAAAGGGAAAAAGTATCATATCTCCGCTTTGTTTGCTATTGATTTAATAAAATTTAGACAAATGGCTGCAGGCGATTGGTTAAGATATCATTATCAACAATTGTCGGCTGACCCGAATTCTTTGGCTAATTTGGATCAGGATTTACCAAACTATGCACAACATCATATACCAATTTATTCGTTGCCCCAAAATTGGTTATGGTGCGAAACTTGGTGCAGTGATGAAACAATGGATGATGCAAAGACAATCGATTTGTGTAATAATCCATTGACTAAAAGACCTAAATTAGAAATAGCTCAAACAAGAGTAAAGGAATGGCCTGGCCTGGATGAAGAAGCTAGAAATATTACCGCTGATCAGGATGCTTATGAGAAATATTTCTTCCCTGATAATAAATAAATTTTATAATTTTTCAAAAAAATTGCAGCAATTAATGTAAAAATATAAAACCATCAAAATTGGTTTTATGTTATGAATAAGGAGGCCAACTCTTTTAAATGAAAATATCTTATTATAATTTTTCTTTTTCTATAACAATTAGGTTTATTATAAATATTTTTTATTTTATCTTCATAATATTTGAATTTTTATAGAATTAAGACAGCTCTCGTTTTTGCATCTGAAAAAGGTTATAATAAAATTACTTATTAATCAAGAAAGAATTGATGCAAAAGCTAAATATGTTGAATTGTTTTGCTTAATGTTTGTTTTGATAATTTTGTATATCAAAAAAAAATATTTGCAAATTGTTTAAAAATGCACTTTTTTATGCAAATACAAATAATCATTCAGATATAGTTAAATTACTTCAAGAGAAAGTATAGTTAAAAAAGATAACAATTCATGATGTTAATATCCAAAGATGTTGAACATTATTTTATTTAAACAAATTCATCAATTCCCATTTGAATTGTATAAATAATTTTTGTGTTTCATAACATCATTTTTATCGATTTATTCTGTGTTTTCATCAAAAAATTTAAGCAGAAAATTTTAATAAAAATCATTTTTATTTATTCCGAAATTGTTGTTCAAATAAGTTATATGCATCAACCTGATTATTTTTTATTGCTATATCCCAAGGGTATTCACCATTAAATAATAAAAAAGAACTTCTGTTTGTATATTTACATTAATTCCATTAAATGAAAGTAGAAGTGAAATCATTTCACAATTTCCCGCAAAAGCAGCGAAATGAATTGGAGCCCAAAACAAAGAAAACAAACCCCAAAACACATAAAAAAACTCTTATTTCACAAATGTTAGGATCAATTCCTGGATAAGAAAGTAAAAGATGTGTTTCATGCAAAAAGTTTTTCTCGACAGCATAATGTAAAGCAGTATAAAATCATAAAAATAAACGCCGATAATATTTTGATGATTAACATCGACACCTTCTTGTGATAAAAGAAAATGAATCGATTGAAGCATTCCATATTTAGCAGCCATTAGAAGAGGAGTATTCAAATATAGAAAAGAAACTTCTTATGATCATCTGCATTTAAATCAATCTGAGAATTTATTAAAAGAATTCTAATTGCATCATGTTGATTGAATTTTACTGCATAATGAAGAGGTGTTCTATTTAATAGATCACAAGCATTTATATCAATCGTATTAACAGCAACTAGAGTTAAGAGCGCATCTAATGTACAATGTTGAGCAGCATAATGTAAAGGAGTACGAAAAAATCAAAAGAAACATCAAAAAATTCGAAATTAATATTACTATCTCTGATATTTACATCAACACCGTTTTCTAAACAATGTAAAATCACGCGAATATTATTATGTATTGAAGCATAATGTAATACGGATAGTTGATCACCATTACATTCATCTAATTGTATTTTATACTTACGAAGAAAATATAACATCAAATCAAACCTTTGGAATTCAATTGAAGTTTCAATGATTCCATCAGTTTTGAAATGTTTTCGTTCGCATATTTTAATGATCGATTTATTTCCTCCAGCAACAGCATATTGAAATACTGTTCGATTCAGATCATCTGTTAAGTTTGGATTAATGCCATCAGCCAATTCTGTGTCTTCATGATCAATTATATCGTGATCAATATCCTTTAAAAGTAAATTAGTAAAACATTTCGATGCGCCATAATATGCTGCAAACTGTAACAATGTTGGATTATGGCGAACAAAATCACAACGCTCAAAAAGAGAGTTTTCAACTCGCATATTATAATCTATATGTGAAACTGTGGATTGACTAAAATAATCACGAAAATGTTCAACATCATCTTTACGAATAAAATATTGAATTGATCCTTTATAATAACCAGTCTTAAAGAGTTCTTTATGAAGCTCCCAATCATTATCACGAAGCTGATTAAATCTGTTAACAAAAAATTGGAATTCGCTATTAAGGTTTGGGAATTGTTGATGAATAAGATTTGTCAATTGACAAAAAATATCTGGATCTGACTGCTCTATAAGTGGTGAAAACCAACAATAAAGAAGAAATAAAGAGTCACCAACGGGATATGTCTTCATTAAATTGATAACTTCTTCAAATGTTACAACTCCCTGTGTAATGGCATTGAGTAAAAAAGACCTATACCACCGCTGATTAGGGAGATCGGTTGGTATAATTAAATTCTTGAGAATATGCAATGAATTCCATGGAAATGAATTATCAATTAAAATTTTAACAAGCTGTACCAAATAACTTATGGACCATGAGCGGTGATTTGCTGCATTAAATATATTATATGCAACCTGTTTAACTGAATCTTCTGTTGCTACTAAATCTGTTGCCAATAAATCGCTTGCTAATTGTTCAACATTATCTTTTGAAATATTAGAAAGGGCTTCTTGAAATGCAACTGTACACAATGCCCTCCTTAAATCAATCGGAGAAAAAAGATTTGATAAATCCATAATTTTGGTCAGATAACCGAAATTTTGTTGAAGATGAAAATTTTACCTCAAAGAAAACATCCAAATTTAAAGCACATTTTTAGAAATTTATAAAGAGAAAATTAAAAATCACATAAGCTTTATAAAAGAAATAATAATAAAAAATTATTGATCAATTATTTTTACACCAAGAAATGATTCTATTAAAACATTCGACATTTTTTGTACATTTAAATTTGTTGAATATTTTAAGCATTCCAATATTTCCAAGTTTTCGCTCAATACATTCAACATTTCGACGACATTTTCTTCGTTTTCATTTAAGTTATTTATGATTAAATTACATATAACAAACAATGTTTTTTCGACATATTTTTCGTCATCCAAAACTATTAACAATTTTTCGAAAACGCACACATTAGATAACCATTGCATATTACCAATCTCAACAATATATTTAACACATTTCTTTTGGATTATAAAAGGAAAATTCGAAATGTTTTCATTTATTATATTCATCACACACAATTTTTGTTCATTATTCCATTTATCCCAACATTGAAACAATGTTTCAACAGAAGTTTTCATAATTACTAAATCAGAACTTAACATATTCTTTAAAATCCAATCAAAATACGGATGCGGATTTTCTAAATAAAAAATTAAACGTGTCAAAATCTCAATCATATAGTTATACTCAGTATTTATGAAAACATTTATCCCGTTCGAAAGAATATAATCATTAATTCGATATCCACATTGAAAAAGAGTTAAATATGATAGAAATACTCGATATGAATCATTTGGAAAATTTATGGATATGATCGATTTAAGATATGGCATGAAAGCCTCAATGACTGGAGCTGTGAGATCCATGGGAGATGAAAAAATTGAGAGAATTAATAAATTATTGGAATTAAGAATTTCAAAATCTTTGACCATTGGGAAAAAATCAGTTTCAAATAAAAAACGCCGAGACTCCGTTTTGAAGAGAATAACAGAAATAAGCTGAATTGCTTCTTGGAGCATGAATGTATTTTGGGAAATTTTGGATAAAAGAATATTAATGATTGGTGCATTTCCAAAAGTAGAGCAGCAAAAATTGCCATTGTTGATACATGATTTAAGTAAATAATTAAATGAAATTTTTGACTGATTTTCATCAGAATTATCAAATGATAAGGAAAATAAAAATGATAAAACGCCAATTTCATCTCTTTGAGATTCTTCACAATATTTTTGTATGAATTCAAATTGTTCATATGAAGGAAATAAATCAGAATTCATAATCATCTTAATTTGGTAATTTATTAATTCATCATAATTCAATGTATTTTCATCAATAGACCGAGGTGCCTTCTTTGGTGTATGCTTATATGAAATTTTCAACTAGTTGATGCAACAATGCAAAAATTCACAGACACTGCTAAAAAAATCACAGAAATTTATGACGGGAGCTGTGCCTCGAACCCACCGGTTGAAGCAGTTCTTTTGGTTTTCATTACTTTCGTTATCATACATTATATCATATAGGTTAAGTAGAAAGAAATGGGAATTTAATCAGATTGTCTCAGATATTATTCAAAATTCATCAACAATAAAACCAAATCATAGCTCAATTTATAACACAGACGGCTTTATTTATACAGAAGCAAATGCTTCTTTAAGAAGTTGCTATGATCCAGAATTCGATATAAAAATACATAATTGTGCATACGCAGTTAAAAAAGTTGAAATATGTAAAAACAAATTCCCCAGTTTGGGAAGCGCAAATTCAATTTTACCATTTACTACCGCTTGGGTTCCTCTTGAAAAAAAAGATATCTCATCAAAAAAACGCGAAACACAAATATTCCAAGGGAAGACATATCCAGAGTCCATGGAAATCGGTTCTTACCAAGTAACTCCATCTCTTATAAAACAATCATATTTTCCGAAAGAATATATTCCCTCTAAAAGTGCTGAATCTAACTTCCGTCAAAGCGAAGCAAGCAGCACTCTAAAGTACATTGGCGGTGGATGGTTTTATCACAAATCCAAACGAACTGGTGGGAATTCATTTGGATTTGATTTAACATCTAATTTACCCAACATCCTTTCTATAATCACTTCTCTTCTTCTTGGCGGCGGCTTTGTTTCTATTAACATCCAACCTGGATTCCAAGAAACTGAAATCAATCGAATGACAAATAATTGTCATCTTGGTGACATCCGTGTGAAATTCTATTACTCAGACACAAGAGCTGTTTCCGTCTTTGCTTGGAAGAGCCACAACTTGCTCACAAACAAAAAAGTCGGCGGTTATTCGTTCGGCAAAATCCGCAACGGAAAAGTGCCAATCAACAGAATGGAAATTAGCGACGGAATATTCCAAGATTCTACGTGCGATTTAGCAACTTTTGGGTTGCTAATTATTTCGATCATTACTGGGCTACAATGCTTTAGTGACACAAGGAAAAGATCTTTTTTTTTCTTGAGTTTGGGCATTTTAAATCTTGCCGAAAGAATATTCTTCAAGGATAAAATTAATTTGGTCATATACGTGTATGCAATAATCGCTGTTTTCGTGTTGATGTTTTTGTTAAAAATTACTTTCCATTAATAAATTTTTATTGTATAAATAAAAAGGAATTTAAACTGTAAATTAAGTTTAAATACAATTATGAACATTTCCACCTTGTTAATTATTTATAAATAGCACAAACTGATAAATAAAATTCTTGGGCAAAAAGGAATTGATGTTAATTCGAAAGATATTCATTTGTTTTAATAATTCGAAGTTTCAAAAGAATTTTTGATATTATTTTAAATATTTTCTCCATTACTTATTATAAAATAACACAAAAATTAAAGTAGCGAAGTTGAGAAATGGAGAAATAAAAAGTTATCACAATTTTGCAAAATAGTAGTACAAGAACCAATGTTCGCCATATTTAAAATATCATGTGAGGCAATGTGCGAATCATAAAAAAAATTATTTTTTAAGTATATTTCACTTTATTCAAACGGGAAGGTGATATATTTATTGGGCATATCTGACTTTTACCGTTGTGAACACTTCAACACACTAAAAGCAGTTTCACGAATTTTCTTCTCGGAAATGCTGCAGTGCGTTCTTACTGCTTTGGTAATGCACACAGCTGAAAACATTATTTTATCTGATGATGCAAATGAAGTTCCATGGCATATGTTAACGTGCATTTAATTATAAATTCAGAAAATGGAAACAAAATCGTTTAAAATGTCAGTGATATTCCATTCGCAAAAAAATTTTTTTACATATAATGAGGTTACTTTTGACTTTGGGCACTTTACATACGTAAAGTTCTGTATTTCCCGCGTTTTCTTTTCTGACAGAAACTGATCGTTTCAGCCATCCAACTTTGAAAAGTGAACCACTTTTTCAAATAATTTTCATTCGATTATCGGTTTTAGCAGTTATTTCAAATCAGCTCAAGAACACCAAAAGCGGAAAATGAATTTTGACATACCGATTAATGTTACACAGGAACCGAACTTCAAGATAGAGCCCTCGTTGTCGTCAATTGAAGATGTAACATATAATCCATACATGGCATGTCTTTACGGCAGAAGTCCAAATTCCCAACCGGAAATTATTGAAATTGAAACGAAGACAGAAGAAGGACAATCATTACCGCCTCTTAAGGAGTACAGTCCGTTACCGTACGTAATGTTTTTTGGCGAGAAAAAAGAATTCATATTTTCTCAAATTGGAGAACCACGAAAAGCCATTGAACCAATTACATGTGCCACAGTATCTTTCACATCGTATAATATTGTAGCCGGACATAAGAGTGGGAACATATCAATATTTGATGCAAAACTTAATTCACTAATTTCGAAAGTCGATCGAACCAAAACAAACAGCTCCGGAATTGTATACATTACATATGCCGCTGATGATCAGTCAATTATTGCAGTTGACCAAGAAAAACATGTTTTACATTTCACTCGATTAGATTCCATTTTAGCTCCGAAGGAACAAGTTCTATACCAATCTGAATTTAACATTAAGAAAGTGTATATGCCGGAAAGCTTATCGCCATATTTCATTTTCTCCACACGAAAAGGAGTATATTTATATAACAGTTCAGAAATTGATGATAACCTTGTTGAGATAGTTGTTTCACCGGATGCCAAAATCAACTTCATCTGTAAGAACAAAGCGGATGGGACTGTTATCTTAGTTGCATGGTATGGAAGTGATTTATATATTTATAGTATCCAACAATTTTCAGGCAGTATGACTCCACTTTTTAATAGGAAATTTGACGCTAAAATACGGTTAGTCTCAATTATTAAGAATTTCGGAATTAACGTATTATTTGTTGACGGTACAATTGATGACATAACTAACTATGAAACCAAAAACACGTCAAAAGAACATTATGAAACGAATGAAATCAAACGTAACCTTAAGCGAATCTCCGGCATTATTACATATGGCGAATTGTCATATTTCTTCAATGTTAACAAAATGTTTCGAATGCAATATATCCCTTGGAATGAACGATTAATCGGAATTTCACGTAAAGGTGACTTTACAACTTGTTTCAAGATGGCGAAAGAAATATATTCAGGAAACATTGAACATTATTTTGGTGTAGATCCAGACCCATCAATCCGATGTAATGAGTTACAAAAGATTATGTTTGATATATTCTATAATTCTTTATGCTCTTTAGATCAAACACAACAAGTAGCGCAAACATTTAAGACAGCGATTGGAATTAATATGTCGAATTTTGTAGTTAAAGCTGCTTATGATTATTATAAGGAGGAGAACAATTTAATATTTTATTTTAAGGCGTTATTTGAATTCGGTGATAATAATTTATCTAAATATATACCATTTTATATTTATGAAACATTTATCAATATGGCGAATGAACAAAAATTAATTGATCAAGCAGACTTAGCTATTATTAAGACAGGAATCCCTATTAAATATGCGGATAATTTATTGGTATTAGCAGCAAAGAATAATATGCAAAAAGTTTTGATGAAGTTATGGACAGATGTATATTGTGATTTTGTTTCTCCATGTATTTACTTTTATAAAACAGATTACTTTATTACTTATGTAGAAGACTTGTTCTTAAATAATAAATTTAGTAAAGCGACAAGTAAACATAAGGAAATTGTCATATTATGGTTTTGTACTTCATTCGGTGGTACATTTCCACGTTTATTTGTATTATTTTCTAAGTCACAACAAAAGGCGCCACAATTTATTGCCGAATTTATAAAATATTTCCCAATTAAATTAGTGAATGATAAAAACTTTGAAGTTGAAAACTTTTGTAATATTATAATCCAAACAGTAATTTCATTCAATCAAGAAATTCGAAACAAATGTATTGATGAAATTGCTGATGCTATAGTTAAAAATGACGTAAAAATTTCTCCAATTTGTTTGCAGACTTTGTTTGGTTGGGCATTCTCTACTAATGGTTCTTCTATTAGTATCCGTGAAACTATAATTATTACATTAAATACACAATATCCACAAATTGTTAAATTCGAAAATATCATTGATTATTGTGAAGCAGCAGGTTTTTCAACGATAGTTAATATAATGTATCGGAAATCAAAGGATTATAAACGTATCATTCATGCAATGGCACTTTCGGAAGAACGGAGAGAATTAGTATTCGATTATATACAAAACCCTTATCAAGACCCATTCGACTTATTACATATCGAAGGTAAAGATGAAAACTCTGGTAAAAGTATTAAAGCTGCAATTCAACAATCTCTTTCAAGTATAGGCGCAATGTTGGATCATTCGATTAGTGTAATAACACCTACAACAGGTTTATTATCTTCGGTTGGTAAAAAATTCTCTAAGTCGAAATTACTTGAACTTCATGATAAGAAACAACAAAATACTGATGATAACAAAAAGGAAAATGAAGAAGAAGAACAAAAATCTGATCAAGAATCAGTGTCAGAATCAGAATCTTCTGTATCAGAATATGAATCAGAATCTTCAAGTTCTTCTTATTCTTCTAAAAAAGAGATAAAAGCTGATGATGAAGTTATTGAAGAACCGGAAACCATTGAAATCTTTGAACCTGAACCAGAGAAAGTTGAAGAGCCACCGAAACTTTGTGATGAATTAATGGAAAATGCAGTGATTGAGAACTTCCCATTATTATTATTAATTAATGCTTCAAAAGCAGCCGAATTATTAGCAAAGTATTTCCCTGATTATCATGCGACGTTCTTAAAGATGGACATTGATCCATTCATAAAGTTTTTGTATTTAAGGGCTTTAAGTAAATCTGAATATAAAGATTTACTTACGCATGATAACAACTTCGATTTGTTAACAATGATGTGTAAGTTTGCACCTAAAGAAGTATTACCAATGATTAAAGCATCACAAGATATATCTGTTGAAGATGCGTTAAGAGTATGTAAACAATATCGTGTTATCGATACATGTATGCATATTCATACACTTAGAGGTGATATTCAAGCAGCAGTAAATTTAGTAGCTGAAGAAATCGAAGCTGTTTTAGTTGAAGCAATACAAAAAGGAGGCGTAATATATGCACCTTCAGTCGATTTAGTTAAAGAAGCACCTGAATTAAAGAAGGCTTATGAAACTGTATTAGTTACATTTGACTTAATGTCGAAAGCACCAAAAGTTGGACAATTACTTGATAGAATGTGGAAAGATACTTTCTTAGCTTTCCAATTACCTTTATATCTTGCGTGTAAATGCCCAATACCTGAGACGAAGAATGCAATCACATTATTCTTTGCATTTTTCGTTGTGGAAGCATTACAAAGAACTTCACCAGAAAACGTTTTCCATACATTGAAAAGTGACTTCTGTTCGATAGATCAAATTCAATATCGTAAAGTTCTATCGGCGGTGTTTAAGTATCTCGATTATAACCAAATGCTTTCGAATACTGTTATCGAATTATTGTTAGAAGATTGTATACAGTTATATAAGAAGGCTAATGTGCTGAAAACTAGAGCTGCTTTTGCTTATAATCCAGTGTGCGTAATGTGTAATACACCAATAACTGGCGCTGGTGGTATTGGTGGATTAATATTCGAATGTGGTCATTTGTATCATAATAATTCGAAATGTGGCCAATATAGAAAGAAATGTCCATTATGTAGAAATGAAATGTCTGTAACAAAACAAAATGATGCACCACCTATAGAAAGTGCTCATTCACAATCAATGAAGTTAAGGAAAATGTTAAGAGTCGAATTCGGATTAAGAAGACATTATGGTAAAGATCAGGACTTGTCGCAATCAGGTAATAATATATTCTTCATGAGCGACTTCCAATTCACACCTAAGACTCAGTATAAATTGGAATTACCAGAGAAAATACCGGAAGAGAAGCAAGTGTACTTGGAATTATAAGCATTTTATTTCCGCATACTTAAAAAATAATGAAATTTTAATTTGATTTTGATTGAGCTTTGATGTCTTCTCAAAAAGTGGATTTAAAGAAACATCAAAATTCGCAAATTTTTATTATATTTTCATCATTTGGAATAATTAAGAACATTCTCAATGAATTCTTTGTAATGTGTTAACATTTTATACGAATATAAGTCCTTAGACATTTTTTTCTTTTTGATGGAAGAATGTATGAAGTTCAACTTGACTAACAGATGGTGGAATTTTTGAGTTAATAAATCAACCAAGCGTTCTTCTAAGGAGTTAGAAATGCTTATAGCCCTGATTTTTGCTTCTGAGTATAATTCTTCCATAAGAAATGTGAAGATTTTTCAAGTGTTATGCAAATGGTATCTTGGTATTTTCATAGTTTGCAAATTTGAATCCAGACTTTTAACAAAAAAATTTCTTCTCTAGAAATACAACTTTACAGATTTTTCATTTTCATAATTTACAGCTGTATTATTCTCGTCTATGCCTTACTTTCAAAGCACAGCGTACATATACCATGACAAACTCTCATAATTAATAAATATATGACACAAAATATGATTTCAACAATGTGTAATATGTTTATCATTCTTCATAATTTTTATTTTCTTGGTCATTGCTTATGCTGTTTCTTTTTCATCCTTTCTTCAGTTTCAAAAAAATTGGTTATCAGTTTTTTCGGTTTTGCACAAATTTTTTTCTGGCATTTGAATACAAAATAAATGCCACTTTACAAAACCCAAAAAATTCAAAAAAAATTGTAATTTAAGTCAAAATGTGTAGATCATAACGTGTTGTTATCTTGAGAAAAACATAGTAATTGTTTTGTTTAATTTTGTTGAGATTCATGAATTTATCAAATATAATAATTTTCATTTTGATCAATTTGTGAACATTATACTGTACACACATTTTCTTGATGTTATTGTCTAGTATCTACTGAATAATAAAATTTATTCCTCTCTCTTTCTTATGCCAGTTTCATCAAGAAAATTTTCTTTGTGGTCACAGTTATCACCATTCAAAATAATTTAACAAAAAGTGGAATTCACCATCAAGGCCCCAAAACTCCCACTTTTTATATTGACATGTATAGAAAAAACCTCACTTTTGTTCGAAAAAAGGCGATCAGATCAATAGTTTACATTGCTTATTTTTTCAAAAGATTATCCCCCAATTCAACGAATTTCCTGGAGAAGAGATGGAAGGAACTACAACCCTCGGCCAGGAATTCTCAATGACCCTTGTTCAAGAAGAGCAACCTCATGAATCCGATGGTAGTTTGATACCATTATATATTGATTCAGCACAAAACGTTTATGACAAATTCTATAATAAAATTGAACATTTAAACATAAATTCAGATAAACTCTATGAAGACAGCATTACCCTTGAAAAAATTCCGGCTGTTTATGATGTTAACGCTGATATTGATTTAGAATTTCCAAATCCTGAAAACTACTTTTCAAAAGAGGAATATACATCTGCAGTGAACAAATGGTACGAACTTGCAAAATATCATTATTCTACATTAAGACTTCCTTTTCCAGTTTCTGGCCAATTTTATCTCCCTCAAATGCCAAAAATATGGAGCAAAGAAGAAGCAAAGCTTCCTCTCAACAACAGGTTCAAGACTTTCAAAGTAGATACATGGAATTTATTACCAACTAATTACAATGAAATGTTAAGACTTTTATTTTTAAATCACCCAATTGACCCAGAAGAACAATTCCCAGAACAAGTACCACATCGTCCAGCGATTCTTCACAAGCATCATATCACATCTGATTTACAATGGCAATGTCAATTGATTCCAAAAGAACCAGAAGCCATTTCATATGATAGCTTTACTGAATTTGAGGAAACCTTTGTTCGTTGGGCTACTCTTGCTTCCTCTTCCATCCGTCATCCAATGATTCCTCCGAATCAATTTGAGAACATCGCATCATTGGATGTCATTCCAAACGAGGAAAAAGTGCCACCCAAAATGCCACTTTTACACATTAAGCCTCTTAACCTTGATGAATGGAAGAAAGCCCCAATCTCAGGTGACATCTCTAAATCATTTGAGAACATTTTAGAGCCTTCTAAAAGACGTCGTTCTCATCATAGTCGGCATTCTAAAATCCGACGATCAGGAAGTCGAATTAAGATTGAAAAGTTTAATCATTTTATCGAAGAGTTTATTCAATATGGGTATGAAATTGACGTAATTAATTCCCAATCACCAATATGTATCCCTATTCATCATATCAAAATCAATAGTAAGCATTCCATTAAACTTGATTTCAACAGTGAAATGGATGACCACTTTATCGACACATTTTTACAATTTACGTATTCACCAGAACAACTTCTTGATATAATGAAATCGCGAATGGCTAATGGCGAAACATTTATGGAGAATTTTGAGAATTATATCCACAACATATCGAAGATTAAACATATCTTTTCGATGAGGTATTACGTCGAGTTTAAATATGAACAACGAATTTCACATTTATTTAATTCATTCATAGTTAGTAATCAAAACACACATTTGTTCCATACATTTATATCACAGTATGGGACTGAAAATATATTTTATGAATTCATTCAATGCTTATTATTAACAATTAAATCGGACTTTGTATTATATAGATTAGAAGATACAAATCAATTAAGCCAACAAATTAATTTCTATTATTTACTTAATATATTTAATGGATTAATATTAAAATGTAAAAACGCAAATCTTTCACTTGACATTACACAAGTATTACATGTATTAACTTATGACTTATTAAAGCAACTTAATAACGAGGAAATGTTAAATGAAATCCGCACTAAAAACTTGAAAATGTTAATGATGTTATTACAATGTAATTCAATTCGAATTCACGAGTTAATTCTTGGCGACAATTACATCAAGTGGTTGAATGATTTATCAAAAAGTAAAAACGGTTCTCTTGTCATACAAACAATAATTCATGGTGATGCGTTATTAGCTGCTTCGAAAATCTTCATGGATCATTGTTCGAAAATGATTACAAGTGATATTGTGCAAGAATTAACAAAGTCAACTTGTTATTTATTAAAGTCAATCAATAGGATTATAATCAAAAGAAATTTGACACTCAAAATCCCATTCGATGCAATTCAATTTTTGAAGGTTTTGGAGTTAACGGCTATAAGTGACGATGAAGACGTGGTCTCAATTTCTGAGTCGTTGGCTTCAATTTTGACTATGTCTAGCCTCATCAAAAATTATAAAGAAACAACGTTCCAAACGTTCCTCGTCAAAACAGTCGTCATGATTTGTAAAGGTCTGAAAACCGAAAATTCAAGTGTGTACCATGAGCAAATTAAGGCTTTACAAATATTAGCTAGAGATATAAACTCTTCTTTGGCAATGTCTCAAATTAAGTCATTCATGGAAAACGTCGCGGCTCATTTTTTAGATTCAAATCCTGCGATTGCACAAAAAAGTTGGAATTTCTTCTTACAACTTACTTCAAATCAAACAGTGCTGTCTGACGTGTTAAGTATTCCGGATGTGAAAAAAGTTTTAACAACAATTGTTAATAAGGAAAATATGACTGCTCTGAAGAATTTGGTCGTATTTTCAATAATGATATTTAAGGGTATAGAAGCTAATAATTTGAAGAAACAATTGATTGATATCATAACACCATCCATCGGAAGATTAGTGACAATGTTTAAGATGAGAAACACAATATTCAAAGATAACGTTCAAATGCAAAAATTAATTGTTAACTTTATTGACGTCGTCGAGAAATTAAAAGGACCAGAATTTAATGATTTTCATAATTTACTAAGTAAACATTTGGGAGAAGAGAAACAAACGTCAAAATCTATGATAAAGATAATAATCAGGTAAGCGAGGATTTTGTCTTTTAATGGTTTAAATGCTAAACAATCCGGATCGATACTTTTTTCTTTCCAATTTTAAATCGGTGTGACTATAAAAAAAACTTTGGCTTTGACTGGTTTACGTAATTTAACATCATGCACTTTTTGACAAAGTTTTCTTCTTTGCCAACGGTGTTTTAGCTTTTTCAGTGGCTTTCAATATTTGAATGAAACGCATCAATCAAATTTTTGTTCGCGCCATGCGCGCAGCTTGCGCTTGAACCTAAATTTGATTCTAATGTCGCTGATGGTAATGAAGATGTTGCCCTTTTTCACGCCTGTCATGGCTTGTATCTAGTTTCTCTACTATTTAAATCAGGAATCAATATTAATGGTAGAAAGAAAAACTTTTCAGATATGTAAATATGACGCTGTAATACCTTTAACCTTAAAAGGAAGTAATGTATACATTATAATGTTAAAACAGTTTCTTGAATTCAAGAATATTTATTGCACTTAACCCATATTATGGGAATATGTGCTAAGATATAAAAGGAAACTTTTGGATTTAGTGATTGCGAATTGTTCTTTAGCATAAGTATGTCAAATCAATTAATACGAAAGTATTGAAAAAGCTCGTTTTCTTTAAGAAAAGGAATAATGAACTTAAGTCCCTTGCGTCTAATTAAAATTATAATAGTACTGATCTTAGTGAAACAAGAATTGATCTTAATTACGAAGAACCATAGTAGTAATATGCCTATTTCCGTTCTGATAGTTTAAGTCTCATTGATGTAAATAATGGTTTTTATAAGGCCAAAGTTGTAAAACTTTTAATATAAAAATGTTTTTATGAAACAAAGTGATGGCAGAAAGCAACTTTATGATGGTGTCAAAGCTACAAAACTTCTAAATGCAATCGGAATTTGTATGAAATTAATGTTTCAATAGGAAAACTGAATTATAGTACTATACTGGTTCAAAGAAGCGATAATAAAGAAGCTCTTTTAGGTGAAGGCATAATCAAATTAATATTTAAATGTTCCTAAAATCGTGAAGATATACTTATTGATGTAAGAAGATATTTAAACTTAAAAATGTAAAGCAATTGAAGGACTTAATGATGAAGGAAATGATTATAAAATAACTCGAATAAAGCGAACCTGAAATAATTGAACTTTTCTATAGCAAGAGAACTGATGCTAAAGTAAAAATTGCAATGCTAACAAATGTTAAAACTACCTTTTAATTAAAGAGTACAGAAGGCAATGATGTAAATGCGTTAACAAAAGCGATCAAATCTTTCTAATGAAATCGAAGATAACATTAAGTACAAATGAAGCAGCACGTTCTAAACTAATTATCAGTAACAATGAAGAAATGCGATTTTTCAAATGTGCAGATTCACATGTAATGATGTACCAGAACCTAAAGCTAAAAGTGAAACACAATTTTTTTACTTTTGACAAAAGTACTTATTGATGACGGAGCAGAATTATAATTATAAGAACTAAATGCCGCACAGCTCTACATTTACTTGACAGATAAAGAAACTTTTACATTTGAATCCGTTAAGTTACAAGAAGCAAAACGCGATCCATATGTATACAAGTGATACAGTTCTTTACAGTAAATAACTTCGAAGCAGCATCTTAAGTAACAATGAATTTGTAATTTGCCTCTTTAAATGTATAAATATAATTACTTATGAAGAAGGAAAGTGATGTAACGGTCTCTAGAGACACCGCAGCAGCTGCAACTGTTTATCAATAAAATTTGATATATTTCATAACTTTTAACTATTCCCAACATATATGTTACGATATGAGCATTTCTTCGTCTTCTGCGCTCATTTCGCTGTACATTTCCAAGTTCCGTCGTATGCACGGGCAGAAGAACAACAGACCGAAGATCAGGTTGAGGCCGAACAGCGCAAAGTTCGCGTACGCAATGAAGAGGTTCTTCCCGCCCATTCCGCCGTTCTTCATCAGGACAACGTACCGCTCGCCGGAGAAAGTCTCGTTCGGATAATTGCACGTGACGTTGACTGTGATGTCCGCGGGGACGGTTCTGTTCTCATTTTGATCGAAACGAGCGTAGAGCTTTCGGAAGTCGGGGTGCATGGAGATGCGCATCCATTGGACAAAATGCTCATTCTCAGTTCCCCCTGGAAAATTGGTCCTGAAGAAATCTGTTTCCATCCACTGTTGATCTGCTTTGTATTGTGAATTTATTTTGACAAAAAGCTTCCCAACTTCATTCTTCCATGTGATTCCACTATCAGTGAAATTCTCTGGAATTGTGAGTGTGTCTGTGAAAAACCCTTGTGGAAGTAAGCCACATGGCGCTAGAGACTTGTTAGCAGGCGAGCATGAGCTTGGATCTTCAACATATTTGCCAAGAAGTTGATCTTGAGAAAATGAGTTAGCCATACGAAAGTGATTCTGATAGTAACCATGAAGCTCAAAGTATATGTATGCATTGGATAATTCTGGATTACCAAAATTGACTTGAACTTGTGAACCATTAACTGAAAAATCACACTTGTCGTCATATCTTACCTTGAATTCTTCAACCTTTAAGGAAAGAAGAAATGTTAAAAGTGCGCATGCCAAAGAAAAAATAGAAATGCCGAGAAAAATGGACTTCGGATTAGTATCAAATGTAGGTCGACATCCACGCATGTTTTGTTGGCATAAGGGATGCGTTTGCATACAAGGCTTGACAAGGAGGGATTCGTCTGCTTTCATGTCTTAATGGTGCTTCGTAACTTTACTTAAGAAAATTTTCAAATGAATATAACGGTTATAACGGAGCTCCGCTTCAATTCATGAGTTGACAGACGGTTTTTTCGCTTTTTCTTGTGAATTGATTGAAAAAGTTGTTTGGCATAAGTTTTTTTTGGGAAGCAGTTACCAAATTTGCCAAGTTTACCCCCAGAAAAATTATTGAGTAGAATTGGAGCAGATGCATTTTCTGAATGCATTTCATTAATTAATATTACAATTTGTTGTAATAGCATTGGTTCTAATGATTTTTTAAATGTATAGAACTTGAAACAATAACTTTAGATGAAGGCTTACGAAGTATTGGTTCTGATTCATCTAGAGGATGTTCAAAACTTATGAATATTCATATACCAATTTCTTTTTCTTCAATATGTATTTGAATTATCTCATTAAGGAACATCGAAATTCCATGCAATATAACGTCAGTTGGAGACAATGCATTTGCATCATGCTGCAATCTCACATGTATTTTTTATTATGGGGAAACATTACCAACGAATACATCGAATGTATTTGATAATAATAATTTAATCAGAAGTGTCATGACAATCGATTCATATAGGGGCCAAACATTCTGCGGTATAAATGTCAGTAAAGGAACAGTCATTGATGAATGTCTCCCACCAACGCAATCGTTCACACAATCGAACACATACTCAAACACATTTACCAAGTCTAATACATTAACGAAATCAAATGCATATGCTAAATCGAATACACGAACGAAGTCATATGAAATTTCATTTGTTGTTTCGAATTCATTTACTTTTTTGTATTCGAATAGTATAACATTAACGAATACAATAACATTAACACAATCATTATCTATTACGCAAACAATAAGTATTTATAATTCGACGTATTCGATTTCATTTTCTTTTCTATTTTTAATTCAGCATTAACTTATGTTTTGAGTGAATTTATTTATTACGAATATACTGTTGTTGTATATTCGACTTATTACATATATTATAGTAATTTCTTTACAATTATATATCAAAATGAAAATATTAATGATGGTGGTAAAAACTCAATTATAATTATAAGTGTTTGCGTTGCAGTTGTCGTAATTTGATTTAATTGCAATACTTATCATAGTTTTGGTGCGTATTCATAATAATAAACAAATAAGTAATGAACAAGAAGCAAAAAGTTTCGAAGAAAATCAAAATGAAAAAGAAAATACATTTGCAATGGGAACATCAACGAATAATATTGATGAAGATCCATTTGCTGATGATTTCAAAGAAGAAAAATTCATTAATCATATTTAACATAAAACATTTGCTTATTAATTAAGTAAAAAAAATTCGGTAAATCTTAAATTTACAATTTGAATAGTATTTTTATCATGTGATATGTCGTGTTTTTTTATTTAACTGCATAATATCACTGCTAATTCGATATGGAAATTATTAATATATATCAAAATCAGAACTTCAGCGATTTTTAAATTTTCAAAGAATTTTTGATGTTCGATTTGGATATAATTTTTATTTTGTATTCTATTTATTTATTTTTTTATTACGATGACTTTTTATTCACTTAAATCCACCCAAAATGGAATGTGACCATTACAAAAAATGAAATTCAAATTCTCTAATTTAGACGTTTTTCTTAAAGTTAGGCAACAATAGGAGGATTTATTACAGTCATTTCTATTTGCATTATGTAATATTTATTTTTACATCAAACAATTTCTTTTTGTTCTCCATTGACACAAAGACTTCGTTTTGATGAAACACCTTTATCTAAAACAGGAGAAGGAATTCTTGATGACAACAAAGAAGAACAAGAATTTAAGTTCATAAAATTTAAGCTAAGGTCATATTCCAAAGAAGGACGAAGACTCAAAAGATATTTCCTAAAATCCAAACCAAAGAATGCGGAAGTTGTTATGGTGCAAACAGTGGGTTACAACATATGTAAATCTGTAAAAAAAAGCCTTCAAATCTAAGAACAGATTACCTCCACCAATCTATACAATGTAAAGAAGAAGTCAAAGACATAAGTCTTGATTAAAAATGCTATATAATTGGGAACATGCAAGTTCTTCCAGTACCAGGTATCCTTTATATTGCCCCCGGAGACTCATATTCCGAGAAATCCCATCACACAGTTGGTTACGCTCAGCATTGAATTTAACGGTCGACGACCTCAACCTCACAAACAGAAATAATTTCATAGGACAACCGTTAAAAAAAAGATGGAAACTGGCGAGAAATTCCCGATTAAAATCGTGCTACTTGGTGATTCTCATGTTGGAAAAACATCTATTGTTAACTGTTGGATGTCGGGACGATATGATTCTTCAATTAAACCAACAATCGGTGTAAATCATCAAAGAATTGAAATGAAAATTGAGAATGAAGATGTAGTTCTTTATATATGGGACACAGCGGGCCAGGAACAATTTCAGGCTCTTACACCACTTTATGCAAGGTCTGCATGTGTTGCATTAATTATTGTATCAATTATAGATCAAAATTCAATAAACCATGTTCAATCTTGGGTAGAACTATTAAGGTCTTCCTGCGATGACATTCCACCTGCAGTATTGGTGGTTAACAAAATTGATTTAGACGATGATGCGGTTTTTACAAGAGAAGAGATATTAGAGAAATACTTTAGTTCTTTCCAAGCGGTTCTATTCACGTCTGCAAAAACAGGAGAAGGAATTATGGAATTGTTTGATCAAATGACAAAATTAGGATATCATTTTGCGAAAAAGGGATTAAGGCATGCCGACTCAGCTCCAGTGAAAGACGTGAAAGAAAAGGGTATATGCAAATGTTAGTTATTAATTATTAATAGGTCCTTCTCCAAATTAAATTATATATAAAAATCAGATGTTAATGTAAAATCTTTTTTGTTTAACAATAGGAGTTTTTAGCAACATGTTAAAATGTTTTAGCCACAAATATTCATTTTGTAATTATGTTTCTAATTCTTCTTTTTCATCTTGAATCGTTAAAAATGAGGAATGATCATCTTTTAATAAATTTTCTGATTGATTAACGATTTCATTTTATCCAATTCAGAAAGAGGATTAATCGCCTACATATTTTGGGAAGTGATATCGCTTATTTGCTATCGTACAGTGCTATCGTTGTGCATAGAAACGGTCTCAAAGAATTATGGAAGATGAAAACAAAGCTTTGCTAGACAAAGAATTAATTTCTATTTCGGAAACTTTATCAAAAAAGCGTTACACTTATCTTCAAAATAAGCTTGAAGAACTTACACTACAGGGTGAAGAATTAGAAAAAGAAATTTTAAACCAAAAAAATCAAAAATCAACACTAGAATATGAGCGTGAATATCCTTCTGACGTTATAGACAACATTTCTGTTTCTAACAACATCAGCTTTTTTGATCAAATGAGATCATTTGAACTTGCCGAAGCTTATCTAAATGGTCTTTATAAAGCCAAACAAAAGATTCAAAAGCAGCTATCCGATGAAATTCATCTTCAAGAACTTCGAAATGAACGACTTTCAAAATCCATTGAAAAACTTACAGATCAACTCAATCATCCTATCACACCCAATTCTAAAGGCATCAATGATATTTTAATGATTCAAAATGAGATCAAAGTTATCAGTGATGAATATTCTGATGCACAAAAAGAGGTCGACACACTTAAAAACGAAGTCAAAACACGTAGTGAACAACTACAAAGCATTGATGAAAGTGACATTCCAAAATTATCCAGTCAAATTGCTACACTTGATCAAATGATTGCTGATAAGACGGCGCGATATAAGCAAGTTCTTCTTGAAGAAAAGAAATTAAATAGTAGCGAAGATGTACTAGCTCTTCGTGACCATAAATACTTGGAGCAAATCCTTAACGACGAGAGCTGGGAGGCAGAGCGCAACATTCTTCTTTCATTGATATCGCATGCAAAAAGTGACATCAAATATGTCAAAAATCAAATCAAATATGAAATCGAGCCACGAAGTAATGCGACGTCAAGAATGAGTTCATTGAGTGATATTAGAAGGAGTGCAAAGAGACGTACTGAGGATAGTCGAACGAGTTCAAGAACGTCATCACGATTAAGTCAAACAAATAATAATACAAAAGAGGATTCAAACTTTAATGAAGAAACATTAATAGCTGCATTACAAGCAGAAGTTGATGAGCTTGAAAGTGATGATCACCCGATAAATGTCGCAATGAGAATCGAAAAAGAAATCGCAAAGAAACTCGACGAGGAATTTGAGGAATTGGATAAGAGAATTGAGCTGATAAGTAAAAATGGTAAAACAAAGGAAATAATGAATGATGAAGAAGAACAAAGAAGACAACAAAAACTGAAATGTTTGAAAAGCGAATTACAAAATTTGATGGAAAAAAACGGAATTCCTCAAAACAAAAATTAAATATGTTGTAAAAGTAATTTAAACTATAATTGTTTTTTGTTATAATAAAATCCATTCAACATAAGCTTCTGACTGAATGATAATTATACATTGTTGGATAAAATTTACTTAGGTGAAAATGTGTTTTATGAAAGAGATATATCAAATCAAAAATGTAAACAGAACAAAAATTTGGTCTTTAATTTGAAATGAAATTTAATTCAATTGTGCAAGATGATAGTTTGCATGTTTTTGTACTTGCAGACTAAATAATATAATTATAAATTTTAAATTATTATTTTATTATAATATTTCAATAGATATTTAAATTATTGAGATATAGGCAAAATGAGAGGTTTTCTGATTTTTTTAAAGATGAATTAAAGATTCAATATCCAAAATTCATATCATAATTGATTTTAAAGCATAATACAAAAAAAAATTCAAGTTTTAAAGTAAATATTATTAATGTTATTACAAGTATACGGGGAGAATCAAAATAATTTTTTTATCAGGGTTTGGATAAATTTTTGTGTGGTTTACTTTGTCATTTTATCATCACTTCACAATTTAATTGTTTTAAAAGCTTTCCTATTATAATTGATATTAAATGTGGTTGAAAAGCTTTATTTTATTTCTGATAAACGTGTGTATGAATTTTTGTGATGCCATTCCAAGAAATACTGATAATCAATTTGAC
The DNA here is from genome assembly GCF_020186115.1 of Histomonas meleagridis. Classification (NCBI taxonomy): domain Eukaryota; phylum Parabasalia; order Tritrichomonadida; family Dientamoebidae; genus Histomonas; species Histomonas meleagridis. The sequence goes on from NW_027150805.1 coordinate 1,238,036, forward strand.
AATTCTCATCAAAAGAGTGTTTTTGAGATTTAAAAAAAGTTGAGTCTTTTTCATGGTGAGTTTTTTTGTTTATTAGTTATGATTTAATAATCTTTGTGGCAGCAGAGTGGCTGACCATAATCATCTTGAAGAACAAGTCCAAGGAAAATACCTGCACCAATAACAATAACAAGAGCGCCACCCAAAGTCAAACCCAATGACACCACTCGAATTGTTCCGACGTGCCATAGAATAATTGGAAGAGCAAATAAAGAAGTCATTGAAGCGACAACCATAAATAGAAGGCCACTTGCTGTTACCCATCCACCTTCGGTTTCATCTGCACTCTTGATATAATATCCATATCCGAAGAATACTGCGCAAGCAGCAGGAATAATCATGAAAAGCGAATACCAACACTTGTCAGCAATGCAACCTCCAATACACATAACTACGCCAACGACAACTGCGCATGCAATAATGATATAAGGAACTGATTGTTGTACCATTTTGAAATGATTTTTTTTGACGGACTTTTTCAATAGATAACCGTTGGAACAGGCTGCCCGAATCGAATTGTCCATTGAAAGCATCACCGAAAATTTTACCACTTTTTAATGACATTTTGATCAAAATTGAATTTTTTTCGTATTACTGCAAACACTAAATTAACTTTAGGCTGACCATATATTTTATGTTTGTAAAGTATATGTTGAATAATTGAAGAAAGGATGGGAAAATATCCGAAAAATAAGGTTAATGTGATGAAATTTCATGTGAACGTTAATTTTGCATTTCACCTTTTTTACGCAACGATAATAACCAACAAAAGAACCGGTTCAATGAAAGATCATGTTTGAACAAAATACAAGAACCAAAAAGTTTTAAGGGTAATATTGGTAAAATTAAAACACACTCTTGAAATATATGAATGAATTATAAAGTATTTATTTTTGAACTTATCAATTATTATTGAAATTAATAGTAGGAATATATCAAACTTATAATATTTATTTAGGTTATATGGTATTTAATTCAAAATTGATTTGCAAATAATAATTAGTAGTTATTCTAATTATTTCGAAAAGCATAAATGATAAGTTTTATCAAATAAATGTATTGATAACCAAAAGCTTTCAATTTCTGTACCATATTATTTCTTGATTAGGTAAATTAGTTTCTCAAATCATGGCAAAAATAAAGTTGGATCCAAAATAATGACTTTTTAATAATTTTCACAATTTTTTAACGGTCTATTTATTTGTGATAAGTTTAACAAATGTACTTTTTCAAATAGCAATTCAATTTTTTGAATAATTTATTTTATTACAAAAGAAAACAGGCAAACCTTTTCAATGCGGACCTGTGGTCATTCAGAATTGAGTCAATTTCATTGTTAACAAGTAACGGTCGTCAACACATTTTATATTTTTCCATATGAGCAGTAAATCAGTTGGTGAAATTTCGAGTGATTTTGATATAGAGGTAGAGAGTTATACAGAAGTAGAAGATGGAACTCCTCCTAACAAAATTCAAATCAAATATATTGAAAAACATAAAAAATTAAAGCTTAATCAGAAAGCTTATGTTATCTCTCAAGCATGGATTAATTCTTTAAAAGAAAGTATTTCTGATGAATCCAAAAAAATGATTCCAATTGATAATTCAGATTTATTAGATAAAAACGGGAAACTTGATTTTGCAAACAAAGAAAAAGGCAAGGATTTTATTGTCATTTCTGAAACTGCTTGGAAAAAGATACACAAATGGAATGGTGGAGGACCACAGATCAAACTTGATACAGTTGATGTTGGTGGTAAAGTTAAATCACTGATTCCTATGAATGCTAAAGTTAATTGCAGAGCCACAGAGAAAGCAATTCAAACGTATAAATATGAAAAGTGTGCTGATTTCAAAAAGCGATCACTTTCCTTATTTTCTCTTGCCGAGACCACAGAATCACGACTTCTTGATTACAAAGACAAGCAATTTCATGAAATCATGGACGACGATAAGTTTCTTAAAGATTATAATATTTCAGCAAATCAAAACATCTATCTTGATATCAAGAACAATCGCGGTAATTGGATATCCAACTTCAAAGATTCCAACAAACCCATTTTTGTGAATTCGCGTTCTGATTATTTTGATAATTATAATAGTCATAATTCATCAAGTGGCTATTCTCCAGCATTTTCGGTACATACGTATGGAGGCTATGGTGTTTCATCATGTGGACCAGCGCCAGCGCCAGGTCTTGTTGGTCTAAAGAATCTTTCCAACACATGTTTCTTTAATTCCGGTGTCCAATGTCTACTTCACACAAATCCATTTAAACAACTTTTTTTGCATAGTGATTGGGAGAAAGATTTAAATCCCACAAATCCGATTGGCATGAAAGGTAAATTAGCACAAGCATTCATTTCATTATTTAAAGAAGTATGGAGTGGTAAAAACGCCGTTGTATCACCTGCAGAATTAAAGCGAACGATTGGCGAATTTACAGAACGATTTAGTGGATGGGGACAACAAGATTCACATGAGTTAATCACTTTTATGTTAGATGGCTTAAGTGAAGATTTAAATCGACGCACTAAGAAAGAATATGTCGAGAACATAGTTGGCGATGGAACCAATGATGAAGAAATTGCAAAACTTTCTTGGGACAACTTTAAGAAACGTAGTGATAGTATTATTGTTGATACATTTTATGGGCAATTACGATCTAAATTATATTGTCCTAATTGTCATATTATCACTGTCATTTTCGAGCCATATTTTTCGTTATCATTACCATTAACAAAACCACATCCGAAAACTATTGATATAACATTTGTACCATATGATTATAAGGAACAACGACTAAAATTAGATTTAATAGTTCGTCCACCCATAAATATTAATAATATATCGAAAGCTATTTCCGAAATAGTTAAACGAGAAGTTAATATAGTTGTCGGATATAAAGAGAATGATTATAGTAATACATTTATATGGCGAATCGAAAAATCGAGCAGTAACATTAAGCCACATTATTATGCATTTGAAATACCAAAAATTGAACAATGTTATATCATAGGTACAATGAAGTTAAAACTTGAAGATAAAATGTTATATAATGATTCATCGACAGAAAAAGAAATAATTCCGCCAATGTTAATACCAATTTCTAACTTAAATGCAACAGAAGAAGAAATTTCGATTTCTGCATCTAATCGACTTTCTTCATTATGGGAAGAAAACAATGATATTCAAGAGACATCATATATTAAAGATATAATTACACGCTTAAAATTACCAACGAATAATAACTTTGATGATGACATTAAAATTCATATAACGATTTCGAAGTTTTCATTAGGTAAAACTAATAATAATAATAACAATAATCGAAAATCTGATTTTCCATTTCTTAAAGAATATTCAGTAAATTTAATATTAAATTCGAAATATGTTACACCAGAAAAAGGATTTTCAACATTATCATTACTAAGACATTATGAATTCAACAAAGAACATCATAAACATCGAACTGAATCCGACGTAAATATAACATTAGAAAAATGTTTCGAATATTATACCACAAATGAAATCTTAGATGAAGACAACAAATGGTATTGTCCACATTGTAAGCAACATGTTTGTGCTGACAAACAATTAGACATATGGTCAGTACCAAAATGTTTAATACTTCATTTGAAACGTTTCATAGCGAATCGATATTCCACAGAGAAACTCAACAAAAGTGTGAATTATCCAATGGAAATCGATTTAAGTAATTTTGTTAAAGGGAAAAATGTTACAAATAATTCATTAAAATATAAATTATATGCAATATCAGAACATATCGGAGGAATGGGTAGTGGACATTATGCGACACATGCAATTAATGTACTCGATCATCATGTGCATGGGAAATGGTATAACTTTAACGATTCGTCTGTAAAGGAATCAACTGAAGAGAAAGCAAAACATCAATGTAACGAAGCTTATGTTTTGTTTTATGAAAGAATTGATCCAGATGAAAAGTCAGAGCCGGTGAGCGAATCAGACGAAGAAATTAACCAAATGCAAATTAATATAGAAAAAGAAACAGATGAAGATTACGAATGTTATATTAAGAAGGCAAAGAGTTGCGACGAGTTAAATAGGTTTAGATCAATAATGGAAAGAGAAAGATTCCAAGGAAATATAGATCAAATCGAATAGAAATTATAATAAGTGAATTTGAATTTTTTGAAAAAAATTGTATAATAAAAAATGATAATTTAAATATATATTAAAATCAATTTTTTTAATAATTTTTTCTTATGGAGAAAACGAAATGAAAAGTTGTCTTCAATGGCGGTAAACGCGAATTACTGTGTCGATTCGTTTTTATTCATATTATTAAGCAAAAAATTTCTTCAAACGAAACACTAAGTAAAGATCAACTGTTACGTTCAAATTTTGAATGGATGACTTGTATATGAACGCATGTTCAAATTTTTATTTATAGTACGATTGTTGTGTAGCTAACCAACTCTCAAAATGAGGTAGAAACTTTTTGACTGCATGACGTGAATTGGCGTCATTTTTGGCAGATCGACTTGATTTATAATTTTATCAAATTTGAATCGATTATCGATTTTCAACGAATTGTTGGAAGTTAACTCTTTATCAATTATTTTTTAATTCACAAAATATTTCAATAATTTCGATTGAAATGTTTAAGTTTTCATGTAAATTCACAAATCAAGCAAAACGTTTTAGGAACCTGACTAAAATTTAATTATAATTTATATCAATAGAAGTATCAAGCTATGTTACTTATTTTTCCATTTATTGCTTATTGTAATAATGAATTACAAATAAATGCATACCCAGAATCTTCTCATGCATTCGGTAAAGGTGGTGTCTATCTCAATTGGACAAAACTCAATAATGAAAATGTATATTACAAGATTTATATATATTGTATGATAGATTTTCATCTAGTTTATTAATTGGTTGTATTTGTGGAGGGATTGTTGTCATTCTGTTAATTACAGGATTAGTTGTTTTCCTTATAAGGAAAAAGAAAAAAGGGTCACATAAATCAATATCTAAAGAATCGACATCTAATATAATGATTTTAGAAGAAAAAATTAATGACGAAATTGATAAATTTGTTCAACAAGAGAATGATAATTGGCTATAGATGTATTTATATGGGGACAAGCAAAGATTGACACCCTCCATTCTCAACTTCCAATGAATAAAAAAAAAAAATTTAACAATATTCTTATATATAATATACTGATAAACTCTGGTTAATATTTAAAAATTTTGTTTTGGTGATGAGAAAAATTTATTTGAGATTTTTGTAAATTCAAAAAAGTGGATATATCATTCCTATACTAAAATATCCATTGTATACGACTTGCTTTTACTCGAGCATTTTCATCATCTGTCTGTCCTTTTTTGGCTTTGTTAATCTGTGCATTGTTTCTTCTTCAATTTCTTTCATTCTTTTAATAAATTCTTACATTTTCTTTCTCTCTACAGCTTTTCGGCTTGCTTCCTAGATTTAATTAAAACTAATATACAAAATATGAAAACATCCAAAATGAGAAGATTTTCAAATACATAAAGATATCCGACTTCATATGTTTAATTATTAGTATTCACAATTATTTGGCTTATCTATAAATTTTATATAGCTAAAACATTTAATTTTGTTCAAATGCATTTAACAACTCTTCCGAACATGCGTTAATTTCTTCATCATCACTTTGTGCCAATGATTCAAGTACGCTCTTCAACTCATCTCTAAGAATTAATTCTCTAACTTCACCATCCATTCCATATAACAGATTAATTACGTTTAAGAATTCTTTTATTTCATCATTTTGTATTGAATCAACAATTGCACATGCGAATTCCAAAAATTTATTATTAACTAATTCGACAATAATTCGCTGATTGAATGCAGCAACACGAATAAACTTTAATAATGAACTTAATGCAACTTCTTTTTCTTCAAACATGCCAAAATTAAGTTTATCTAAAATCTCAGATACAATATCATTTTCCCATAAATTAAACCAATCATTTATATAAAGTATATTAATTGCATCAATTACACTATGAAGTTGATATTTATTAACTTTCTGTAATACGTTTTGTGTTAAGTTATAAAATGCAAGGCTTTTGAAGGCTTCAGGAATACCATCATTCACTACAATTTGATAAACACAATCATAGGAATAAGAGAATATTGGTATTTCCTTATGTGATGATTTTAGATAATATGGTGGATGATCAATTGCAAAGAGAAGTAAATTTAGACAATCTAGTTTATAAGATTCTGATCTAATCTCAGGATTTTGAAGAAGAGTAGAAAGAAGACGAAGCATCTTCTTCTTAGTTGAAATAAGAGAATTTTTGTCTCTTTCTGGAATTTTTTCGATTTCAATGGAAATTGAATGGAGAACGTTAGGCAAAAAAGGAAGAAACACAACAAGCTCATCAACAGAATAGAATTTGATGAAAGCAAAAAGAAGAGACGAAACAAGAGCTGGATGACGTGTGATGTTTAGATAATTTGATTCGATCAAACGTTGTATAAATCCAATCTCAGTTTGCAAAATGTTGAATACTTGTGAAGATATTGACTGATTTTTAAGAAGAGACCTCAACAATGTTAAGCCTAATAATGATGTTGTTTCTTTTTGGGAAAAAACAGCATTCATAATATTATCAAAAAATTGTGGTGTTAAAAATGAATTATCATCAAAACTGACCGAACTTATAATGTAAATTACAATTTCGATTGAATACTTAAATATTGTAAAATCTTCTGATGGATCAATATAAGGAATGATAGCATAAAACCCACCTTTTACGTAAAAATCATCAGGAGTTTCAGCTCCATATTGAAATGCGTTATAAAAGTTGAACACTGCTAATGGATTATTTGATAGTTCAGAATATGCTTGATTTAAAATTGAAATATAAAATTTTGCGTACTGATTTTGCGTGTTTTGAATTAGATTTGCTACACCCATGTATTGCATTTTATATAATAAACTTATAAAGCTCTTAGGCTGTTTTTTGTACCCGATTTCCATTTTAGTAGAAGATAACGGTTTTTTTATTGCTCGCGGTCAAACTCCCTCGTACTTACCTGTTTAAACATGCGTTTGATATTAAATTTTTCAATTAATAACATTTTTTCTTAGACATAATGAATATGAGATATTAAATACTTTTTCATAAATATTAAATTTAATAATTCAATTCCAAAATTTTAAGCAATTGTTTTTTAGTTCATCAGGTATGATCCTTTCATAGCGATACATGTTGTAATTTCAGTATGATGAATAATGTTCAAAGGTTTTTCCCCAAAAAATGACCTGCCGTTTATTATATTTCATATAACATTTCGGTTGCAATGGAGTCTTTCGAGTTTGCTGATAAAGCAAGAGGAATTTTTGCCAGTAAAAATGGGCGTCTTTATGTAACCAAACCAGGAACATTTGATTTATATGCAGCGCCGTTTATAATTCCAACTCCTTTCAGAATTATTGTAGACGAAAAATATGATCCATTCGTTCTTATTTTTACTAAATGTGGCCATCTATACATATTAAATAGTGTTGAAAACAGGTGGGTATTACAAACTAAATTACCATCAATTGCTGGTGTTATCGATTCTGTTGACTTACTTCATGATGGAAAAAATGTCATATTAAAGACCAATAAAGGTGCTTTCCTTTATGATTCAGGTTGGGTTGTTCTATCCGAACCTATTGAATCCCTTGTCATCAAAGCTGATCAAAAAATTTTCGCACAATGTTCATCACTTGAAAACGAAATTGCTGCTGCGATTTATTTGCATGATTATGATTTCCTCGTTGAAGCAATTTTGCGTTATGTTGTCTATTTAGCGAATTATGCACCAGAAAATGCTTTTTTGTCATTATGGTATGATTTGATCAAATCAAATTATCCGTTCGAAAAAGAAGAAATGAAGCAGTTATGGGCAAGAGCAATCGATGTACTTGCTTCAATCGATCGTGTTTCTCAATCAATTGATGAGTTACAGATGTCAGTGGAATCAATTTAAAGTTTTTTGTTATCAAGAAATGAATATTTTATTTTGTTCACTAAAATTCAAATCTTTTATAGATTTTAGTTTTCATATTTTTGGATTAGTCAGTAATCGATTACGATGAAAATTTTTTAAAATTGAGAAGAAAAACAAAACTAGTCAAGCACATCCTCACAGAAATGATTAGATACCTTTGAAATTAATATATGCTAAAATCAAATAAATTAAAAAAATTGATAAAAACAATTTTTTTTGTTCTTTGAATATATGGTTTCATGGTTGCTCAATTTTATATTGATTTATGAAAAATATGTTATTGTCTTGAAAAAAAAGGTATTGGAATAAAAGAAAACAACACTAACGTTCAACCATATAATTTTTTAAATGAGTTTCTCGGACAAGTTCAAGATAGACGAATGCAATTTTTTCAGGACTCAAATAGTGCAAAATTATATATTAAATCAAAAAGATCATATGCAACTTTATTCATCTCCATACATAATTAATCTTCTTGAACCATTAGTTTACGGACCAAATAATAACAACCGAATTTCTAAGTGGGATTTAATGTCGATTTTATTTCCAGTGCAAAAAGAGAAGCTTTATTTAAATCAAGAATTTTATTTAAATATTCTAAAAATTCAAAATCACAAATGGGGAAAATTTATCTGTAGCAAAGTTAAAAGCAAAACCTTTTCAAAAGGCGATGTTAATACGCTTTTTAAAGATTTACATATTCTTCAAACTTCACAGTCAGGTTTATTTTCAGCACTTCTTCCCACCATAGATTCACTTATGGATTTAATTCCACCCACCATATCATTTTCAATTCTTGGAATTGATTTTTTTTCATATAAGATAAATCTTACACCTGTTATTCTTCAATCGTTTCCACATGAACTTTTAATACCATCAATTCTACCAAAGTTTTTTACATATATGATTAATTTTAACGATCCAAACATAGTTAAAACCATGCAAGTATTAATTAGTTGTAATGAACCATATCCAAAAAACTCGACGAAGTTTCAACAAAACAATTATTTTACACTTGTCAATGAGACTATATGTAAGCGCAAGTGCTTTCTAGACATAATTATTAATCCATCAATGAGATTTCTAAATACTGGTGACATTAATTCCTTTTTTAAGATTTCACAAATATTTCCACGACTTCAACCATTTATATTATTAAGTTTTTTTGAAGCGATGAAAGAAGATTCCAAACGATATCTACAAATCATATCAATGTTCACAGATACTTCTGATATGCATCCGATTACATTATCATTTTTTAATCGGTTAATTAATGATGATAAAATTATAAAATTTTTAAATGAATCAAATTCAACGATATTCCAACGAAATTCGATTCCATTAATTCTTGTACACAAATTATATTCTATTGATCCTAATATTTTAAATGAATATTCCAAACTTTCATATTATATAATATCTGATGAATCGAAAATAATTGATTTTTCATTTTTATATAGTTTTTATTCGATATTATACACAATAAAATATATAACTTCTAATGATAATGCACAAAGTTCTACTTTATTTGTAGATTTAATTGAGAAAATTGAAGATCAACAAATTAAAGAAAACACTGCAATTGATATAATGTCATTAATATTTTTACAAAAATCGAATGGAACATATTATTGTAATGTTCAAAAAGCTCAAGTTATAATGTATTCCATTAGTGATTATTTGGATAATTTTTATTTCAATAATGGAAATGATAAAATTACTTATGCTATAATGCAAGGTTATACTGATTTAAAATCATCTTTAATTACACCACTTAGTGCTATTATAGATTCCACAATAAAGAATTCATATGAACCTGTATTACATTTATTAAGGAATAATCGGAAATTACTTAAAATTGTAAGATTAATACGTGCGATGAAATCAGCAAATCCTGATAAATATGATGACATTTCAGATTTACCTATTTTTGGTTTAGAGTATTTCTTTTCGAAAGGTTTTGAACATCGAATTTATAAATTACCTTCACAAGATTTTATTAATACAATTAGAGTTGAATCTAATAAAAATAAAAATAATAATAATATAGATTTATGTGAATCACCAAGATCAAGAAGAAGAAGATCAAGTGTAAGAAGGCGTTTAATTAGTTCAATTCCACAAATCCAATTAGTTAAATTAATCGAAGGTGTTAATGAATTGAAACAATCGAAAAGTAATGTTGACAACAACAAGAAAACTCAATTAACATTACCCGAAATTATTAAAGAAGTATTAAAGAATAGAAAAATTATGAAAAAGCCAATTGATATAATTATGAAAGCTGATCTTTATATATTTATTAATAAGGCAAAAGATGAAAATTTCTCTTTTAATCCAGAATTAATACCTTTAAATTATAAAATATTTTCTTCTTTTGTAAATTATAATTTTGTACTTAAGAAAATTTTGATGAATTCAAATTCTAAACTTCCTTTGATTACTTCCATTAAAGAATTAATTATTAAACTTGTGGAAATTATTATTACAAGTAATCAAATCGATTCATGGAAAATGATAGAATCAATTTTAGGGTCGAATGCATTAAATTATATATTACAATATTCTGAATCTAAAAATATAAATAATAATTTATTTAAAGTTATGATACAAAAATATAAATTACCTGGTTTAACATTTTTATATGAAAAAATTAATTCTAATAAATGTGAATTTACAACATTAAATTTAACAGATATAATAAATCTTAAGAAGAAAAAAACGACTGTATTTGATCGACTTTTAATAAAGAAATTAAATGAAAAAAGAACAAAATTAGAAACATTCGAAGAAATTATTAATATTGATGAAAGTTTAGATGATATTACATATGAACAAGTTTTATCTTTATTAATTGACTTCTTTGAAAGAAAACCTTTACCAATAAATGAATTAGATTCTTTATATTTTCGATTTCCTAATGAATTTTATGAATACGTACGAAAGAATTTGGATTCATTTAAACCAAAAGATTTACTTAAGTTACAAGCTTTTATCGATTTTTCATCACTTTATGATTTATTAAATTATAAAGTTAAAACTACGTCACCAAATTTTGTTATTATATTTTGTATTAAAAACAAACATTATAAAACTTTAGTTAATTTTTTAACTGAATTTAATCTTGAGCGAATATTTGGAAATTATTTAACAGAAGAAAATATAAATAACTTAGTAATAAATTGTAATGATATATTACTAAAAATAGAAGATAAATTATCGACTGAATTAAAAGATAAAATTAATAAAACACGAAAAGAAATTGAGATGAAAAAACAACTCGAAAATCAACTTAAAACTCAAAAGAATCCATTAAATCCCGAATTGTTTAATCAAATATTACAACGAAACATTAATATTCTTTCTAAAATTAAATCGATTTTTAATGAATATTCATTTAAATATAGTTTTAATCAACAAATATTTCAATTACTTTCCAATGAAATCATCAAAAACATTTCGAATTTTTCTATTGATTCAATAGAATCAGAAGATAAAACATTTAATATTATATATAAAATCAATAAATCTCTTTTAAAACTTAAAGAAAATATAATCGAATTCGAAGAAATTAATAAACCAATTTTTATACAAGTCGAAATTCTTGAAACGTTTTTAGATAATACACCATTCCTTAGGACACAAAAACAATATTCATTTAATAACTTATTATCCAAAGAAACAGGAATGAAGTTATCAGAGTTAAGTTATGAAATTGATAATTATCAATTAGTATTAAAAATATGTGAAAATTGGGGAATAGATCCATCAATATTTATGATTAAAGAAGTCATAGTATGTTATCAATGTCGAATATTTACTGAGTCACAATATATATTACAAAGTATTTCATCGAAAATCGTTTCAAATTATATCGAAAAAATTATTGATACTTTGCGTTTTCCTAACATGATCGATTTAGCTGAGTTTAACTTACCTACATTACCTATTACTGAATACTCATTAGAAATGTGTTTAGGTTTAGTTCCTTTATTATATGAATCAACTACATCACAAATCGCCGATAACAATTCTTCAAATCGAATCGCTTTGATTGATTCATTGTTGGTCACCTTTAGCTTTGAGAATAAAACTGTGTATTATTATTCGAAATTTGGGCGTTTCGAAGATGCTTTCACTGTTTGGGGAATATCTCAACAAAGTGAAGAGACATTCTTGCAAAATTTAGTGATCCCTGCACTCGAATACTCAAATTGGAACTCGTTGTGGTTAAGGATTTCAAGGTCATTGGATCTTTTTGAGAAGTTTATTTTGAACTTTTTAACGTTCCTTGAGAACAAAAGTGCCTTTTTAATTATGTATGATGTAAGTTATAGAATTCAATATTATGAAGTCTCTGTTAAGGCATGTTTAAAGTTATATGAACAAACAGAGTCATTTGAAGCACGATCAGAGATATTTAACAAACTTAATATTTCATGTCAAAAAGCAATTCGATTTCGAAACAAAAATAATAGAAAAGGAATTATCATATTTAAGCATAATGACTTAATGAATTTACATAATCGTGTCTCATTACAAAGTAAATTTATTGATTTCTGTATCAAAAATGGAATTCAATATGTGCCTAAACTTGATTTAATTTTTAATGAAGAAAATCAAATGAATGTTGTCTTATTATTAATGCGATTAAAACAATTCGATTTTCTTATGGATATGATGGTGTTCACTTCATTTACATTCGAAAAGGTTTGCGATGAATTCATTAATTCGATGTCATTAAAGGAAATTCAACAATATTTGGAATCGATTTCGAAGTTGAAGAAAACAAAAATTTATGATATCGTTGTAGTGATATTAATCGAAAGAATTGGATTAAGATTCAAAAATTATCCAAAAGAACTTGTGAAATTGATAACTAATTATGTGAATGGAGAAAAGGTAAAAGTAAAACTGTTTTTGGAGTTCGATTTCTTGGAAGAAGCGTTTGCAGTAGCGAAAAAACATTGCAAAGAAATGTTGGGAGATATATTGGAGAAGGCAAAAGAAAGCAAAAACCAAAGTTTGGTGACAAGATGTATAAAGTTAATGAAATAATTTTGTAAATATGTATATAAAATTAAATTTTTGTTTTTAAAATATTTCGATTTCAATTCAATAATTGCAAGAAATATGAATCAACTCATTTTTATAATTATTTGATAAAACTGTTTAAATAAAAGTTTTAGTATAGTCAAGACATTGTATTATTATACTTTTTTTTTTAATAATTAGTTTTACATTTTTATATAATATATATAATGTATTTTAACAAATATATTACATAAATTTCATTATAAATATTTGTAGAAAACAAAATTACAAATTATATTTGAAGAAGCGCAATTTTATTCAAATTTGTTTAAAAAAATTTATTTTAGATCTATTCTATCAAGTTGTCATGGAGCATTGTTTTTGGCGATTCATCGGATATCAATTCAATATCGTTATTATCCTCATCCTTTTTTGCGTTGTCTATTGGTTTCATGTATAGCATTGCGATCACAATCATCAAAACGGGCAAATCCCCCAATATAAATGTTTTTATTAACATAATCAATAGATAAGCATTCCTTCTTTTTTTAACAGGAACATGCTTGATAGCAAATCTAACATAAAGCACCTTATACGGGTCTTTAAAATGGAAATATGCATTATAAACAATTCCAAAAAAGTTAAGAAATGAATTAAAAAAAAGAATGATTTTCATTTTCTTACAATATCCGGGTGTAACTATCCATTCGATATCTTTTAAAAAGACAAAAGCATATGTACATACATATGTATATAGGAAAATTGATAAATATTCAAAAACATTTGATAAACAATAAAAAATATCATCAGGTACAAATCTTATTAAAATCCCTAATAATATTACAACAACATATATAAAAGTGATTGCCATGATGAAAATCATAATGAAGTTTAAAGTCATCCCAAACTTAGGGTGAATTAGTTGGATGAGAAATATGGCTTGATTGCTGGTAACAATATACGTAAAAGACCTGAGAGATGAACTTAATAAAGAAAGTGATTGTACTATATTGTCATAATATGGATAGAAACAAAGAATAAAGTTAACTGTTGAATAGAAAATCCCGGGAAAAGTCAAAAAAGTCATTGTTCGGTTGGCCTTTGTTGGGTTGTTGAAAAAATTACAAGCAAACTTAGAAAAAAAATAAATTAATACAAAAGAAGAAATTCCTTGAACAAAAACAAGGGTAATTAAGAATGGACTAATCCCACAGTATTCGAATGTAGCACCGCTTACACATTTTTGGTCAAATATATAGCTCGAGAATGCGCTTTGGAAAGATACCATTTAAAAAAATCGTTTTTTTTTTGCATCGTTCAGGATTTTGAACAACCGTAATTGTTAATTGAAATTTATAAATTCATAACAAAACTTATATGTCATGACATTTTACTTCACACAAATTTGAAAGCATTTGCTGATATTATTGATTATAATTTGAATGTAAATTGAATTATAAGAGACGTTTTAGGTCGAGAACATTCAGGCGATATCATATTTACATCCATGCATGGAAATATGTTGTTTTATTGAGCTCAGCAACAACAAAAAAAAACCCCTGAAAGGCAAAAGTTTATGAAGAAAATGTTTTAAAATTTGAAAAAGTTTTTAAGTGTAAACGAGATGTTTTACGTGCAAATGTGCAATCAATTTTTTTTTGACTGTAATTGTTATTTTAGAAAGTCTTTTTGCTCAAAATGAAAAACACTAATTATAACTCTTAATGGCCAATTTCAGAAAAGTTCCAAATGATATTCAAAATATTTTTGATATTTATATAAAAATCAAATTTAATTTTATTCTATCAAAAGGCTATGTATCATTGGTTTAGAAGGTACATCCTTTAATTCGGATTCATTATCATTATTTTGTACATTATCCTTCGGATTCATGTAAAGCATTGCAATCACAACTGTTAAGACAGGTAATTCACCCAAAATAAATGTTCTTATGAACACAGAAGAAAGATAAATTTTTCTTCTTATTTCCTTTGAGTCAATTCCCAATATAAATGCAACATATATCATTTTTACTGTTTGTCCATAACGATCATAAATGCTGAAAATAATGTGGAATAAGTTAAAGAATGAATTAGCAAAAAGTACATATTTCATTCTTTTACAATATTCTGGAGAAAGTATCCATTCGATCTGTTCTGATACAATAAATGTATAGATACATGAATACGTGTATAACAAAATTGATAAGTTTTCAGCAACAACTGAGAATGTATGAAAAAATGCACCATCCATAAATCCATTTATAAAGCCATATATGACTACGCATGAATGAAATACGCTGATGTACATGATAAAAATCAGTAAAAATCGAAAAATTTTTGCAATTTTTATAGAAATAAGTCGAACAAGAAATATAACTTGATTTGTAGCAACAATGTATGTAAAACATTTTAGTGACGAACTTAATAAAAATAAAGATTGAATTGCATATTCATAATAAGGATAAAAACATAAAATACAATTGACAATTGAATAAAAAATACCTGGTAGAGTTAAGAAGGTCATTGTTCGATTGGCTTTTGTTGGATTGAAGAAAAAATTACGGGCATATATAGCAAAGAAATAAATTAATATAAAAGACGAAATTATTTGAACGATAATCAGGGAAATTAGAAAAGCATCAGATCCGCAATCTTCGAATGTAGCTCCAATTAGACATTGAGAATCATTTATATATCCAAAAGGAGTGTACAAGAAAATCATTAAAAAATCGGTTTTTTGAATGCCTTTGAGAAAAAAAAATTTACACTTCTGAAATAGGGTTAAATTTTCAAAATAATTCATTCAATCCAGATGATCAAGGGGAGTTCAATTCAAAAGGATCATTTGGAACAGATTGTGAATCTCTGTTTGCATATCGAGAAAATCTAATATCTCATTTCTGTCATTAAATAACACAAATCACTAATATGCTCTCTGAAACCCATGATAAGGAATATAAAAATATATGTTATTATCCATTCGGTTCGTTCTTGTTCATGATAAATCAAATTGAATATAACCGTCAATGTGAAAGTAAAGTTTTTTAATTGCATAAAAATTGTTTTGCCGGGGATAATATTATTAACGGGTTTTCCAATTTTCGGCGGGCTTTTACCATGGACGCGACCGTTTATGACGACCGTTATGCACTGGAAATACGGTTTCTCGGGTTTGAATTGATATATCCGTTATCAATATTTTCCAAAGGAACTTTGCGACTGGGAAACACTTCCATCAATAAATCAAGCAATTTTTGGTTTGGATGAAGAAAATTTCACTAAAGCTTTAGGTTTAATAATCAGCAAATTTGATGAAACCCATCCTTTATCTTATGATTTCATGATTATTCAAATGATATATTATTCCTTTGTAATTAAAAACAATAACATAGATTTATTTTTAAATATTATAAAAGAAATAAGAACATTTGAAATTAATAAAATCAAATCCAATGTATTTGATTTATTTGGGCAATTTCTTAATAATGAGCATACACATGAATCATATTATCTTCTTGAAGCTATGGTTGAACATAATTTTCTTGAACCACTTATCGTAAAAAACAACCAGAGTGCTTATTTTGTACATTATATGTCTAAAGAAGAATTATCAATCTATTTAAGGGAACATGATTTTGTAAATTATGAAGAACTTTCAAAGAATGAATGGGAACTTCATAAGAAATATGTTAAAGAAGGACATAATCCGAATGAAATTGCAAAAATAATTCGAAAAGATGAAATAGAAAAACTTCAAGAAATTTCATCACAAACAAATTTTAATTTTAATCAAACAATTGAGCCATCACTTTATGAAAGATGTTCATTTATTAATCAAAAGAATGTTTCATTAATTGATTATGCAGCATTTTTTTCTTCAGTTAAATGTTTTAAATATTTACTTATGAATGGAGCAAAATTAGATAATACAGGTAAATATGCAGTTGCAGGTGGAATTGAAGAAATCATTCATTTATGTGAACAAAATCATTCAATATTTGAAGATGCTTATGAAACAGCAATAGAATTTCATCGAAACGGAATTTTTAAATATATTTATGAAAATAAATTAAAAGAAATTAATAATTTAGAAGAATTAGGAAATCTTTGTATTTTTTATCATAACTATGAAATATTCTCATTTTTAGTTAAAGAAGGAATGAAAATCAATGATGATATTATTGATGAAGCAGCAATTATTGGAAATATTTTTTTAGTTGAATATTTTCTAAAAGATCATACAATTCCGCATGATATATTGGTGTTTTCAGCTGAATCAGGAAATATTGAACTTGTTGAATACGTTTTAAAACAAGAAGGAATTGATATTAATGCTAAAGATATTTATTTGTTTTATTTAAAATTTATTTTAATAATTTGATATATCAAAATAATATTTGGAAATTATTTAAATTATTTTGGACAGCACTTATGAATGCATCTAATTACGGTCATACAGAAATAGTTAAATTACTTCTTGAACAAGAAGGAATTGATATTAATGCTGATGATATTTATTTGTTTTATTTAATATCTATTTTAATAATTTTATATTTCAAAATAATATTTGGAAATTATTTAAATTATTTTGGACAGCACTTATTTAAAACAGCACTTAAACATTTCTACCAAATATGCAATACTATTAATACAACAAATCATTGATACATGTATTAACCTTTTCAACATATATATGTTATATAATTACCATCTAAAATCAATAAAAGATATGCAACTGTTAAAAAAGAATTTTCATATTATATCCTTTGCGCATTTTATGGTAATTAAATTTCCTTTAGCATATCATAATCGTAAATTTATATGTTTATGTATCCTGTTTTAAATAATATTATTAAAAATCATTCACACAAATCGCATTTAATAATAAAATATATTTATTAATTTTTTTCTTTTTCTTATTTTCCAACACCAAAATGGAAATGCTTGTTCCTGTTTACAGTCACATGGGACTTTGGATAATTTTTAAGCCATTCCATACCAAACATATCGGATTTAAAAAATTTTTGTTTATTACTCATAACAATTTTACATTTTAAGACTTTAATATAACTTTTATTAACAACTCTATTATGTAACATTATTTTAGAAGGACTCTTTTATTTAGTTTCATATTCATTCTTCTGAAATATTATATCGCTTCATATTAAGCATCTCAATCACATTATTACATGTAAATTATCTCAGGAAAAAAATTTTTTTTATGAAATCAAATGATCAAGTTTTTCTTTTAAGCAAAAACTTTATAAAATAAAGTATGAATCCGATCTTTATTCATATTATATATTATTTTTAACACTTTTCATGTATATATATCACCTAGAAATTTTAAATATTCTATGTGAAAAGCTCAAGATAAAACAATTATTGGATTAAATTATCATATATTATTACTTTAGATGTATTTTCTGAAGACGAATCAGTTTTACTGTCACCATTTACGATGTTATCATTTGGCTTCATATATATCATTGCAATCACAACCAATAAAATAGGCAAACTTCCAAAAACAAATTTTTGCAAGAAGAAAAACAAAAAGATAAATGTTCTTCTTGTTTCAACAGACCAACCATTTAATACAAGAATAATATAAGGGAATATTATGTAATCGCCGCTATGGAAAATGTTTCTAAAAACAATGTTAAAAAAACTAAAAAGAGAATTAACAAAAATTAGAATTTTCATTTTTTTGCAATACCCTGGTGAAACTATCCATTCGACATCTTTTGAAAAAACAAAAATATAAACACAGACAAATGTATATAATAAAATTGATAAATTTTCAATAACAAGAAGTGTGGTATAACCTGAGAAATCAAAAAGAATTACTGATATGGCCTCTAAAAAGGTAAGGATGGCATATAATGCATTAGTTATTCCAATTAGTATCAAGATAAAGTATAGCACTAATCCAAAATTAGGCGAAATAACTCGGATGAGAAATATTACTTGATTCGCAGCAACAATATATGTAAAGCATCTGAGTGAAGTGGCTAACATATAAAGTGATCGCATTGAATCTGCATAATTTGGATAGTAGCAAAAAAAAATATTGACCGTGGAATAAAAAATCCCTGGGAGAACCAATGATGCCATTTTTCGATTGGCATTCGTTGGGTTGCTGAAAAAATTATGCGCAAATTTGGCAAAAAAATAGAATAATATAAAAGAAGAAATACTTTGAGCAACAACAAGGGCAGATAAAACAGGGTTGTACCCACAGTCTTGGAATGTAGCCCCGATTAGACAGTCGGAATCATTGAAAACTTCGTTCTGGAAGAGGAAGAAAAGTTTTTCTGACATTAAAAAATTCAGTTTACTTCTCAAGTAAAGCTAACAAAAAGTTTGTTAAAGTTGTTTTTAGTGAATTTAAATCGTCTTTGAGCAAAAAATGAAATTTTCTTCTCAGCGTAAACTCACAAAAATCATATTTATTCGTGAAAAAATGATTGGCATGAATATAGCTTCATCAAAAACAATTGAAAACAAAAGCACATTTTGTTTTGCACAACATTTTGAAATCTGTAATTTTAACGAACAAAATTATACCATTTGGTTTGTATTGTAGAAAGAGTTTCTTGAAAAAGTACAAAGTAATATGAATTAAACCAATATAATTATAAAATATTAAATAAAATTTATTTATTGATATAGCAGATTTTTAAATCATATTACTGAATTTTTTTAATAAATCGAATAGTATAATAGGGAAAAAATTTAACGCGATAAATTGAGAAAAAATACCACCCATATTTATGATTTGGAAAGTTTCCATTTGTCAACAACGATAATGCTATTAAATTATTTAATGGGAAGAAGAGTATAATCGAACGTAAGTAAATCTTAAATTTGATTAATTATATTGTTTTCTTCGAAGTCATTTGCAAATGGATCTTCTTCAATATTTGAGTTGATTATACCAGTTCCAAATATATTTTCTCCTTCATTTTCTTCAACACTATTTACTTCTTCTAATTTACTTCGTTGTTTTTTATATCTCTTGCGAATTAATAAAATAATAGCCAATAAAATGATGATAATTAATATAATTGATACTGAAATACTAATTATAATTATATTTTGATTTTCATTATTTATCATTTCTTTATTATTTACCGAAGTATAATAATTAAAATAATAACTATAATAAAATGAATATAAAACAATTGTGTATTTATAATATATAATTTCTGTTTCAACATAAGTAAATAACATATCAAAATATGATATAGAAATTGATTTTGAATTTATATAATTACAGATTGAAATAGTATGTGTATATGTTAATAAATATGTTAATGTGAATGAGAAAGTTGTATTTTTCAAATATAAAGAACTAAGTTTTTCTAAATCTATAAATGTATTTGACTTGGAAAATATGTTTGACTTTGAAAATGCTTCTGATTTAGTAAATGTGTTTGATTCAGTAAATATATTTGATTTTGAAAATGTGTTTGATTCAGTAAATATATTTGATTTTGAAAATGTATTTGATTCTGTAAATATGTTAGTTGGTGTGCTTGTGAATTGCTTTGTAGGCATCGGAAGGCATTCACTAGATGTTGTTCCTTTATAAATATTTAGTGTTCCAAATTTTGTGCCTTGATATTCATCAAACACCATGACTGAAATTGTTCCTGTATCATAAAAAGCATGTGAATCAATTTTCGGCTCAGTTTCACCATGAAAATAAATACATTTAAGATTATTACAATCCGAAAAAGCATAACTTTGAATTGTTAATTTCATATTATTATAGAAATAAATGGTATTTAGATTGGTACAGTACCAGAAAGCGCCCCATTCAAATGTTATCTCTGAACTATAAATAGTGATATTATTTAAACTCTTACATTGATAAAAACCATAATTTCCAATTGTTAATACATTTTCTCCTATACTAGCCATTGATAATTTTGAACAACTAGAAAAAGCATAATTTCCACTTGTTTTAACTGAATTCGGAATATTGATTGAATTAAGATTAATACATTGATAAAAAACATAATTTCCAATTGTTTTAACTGAATTCGGAATATTGATTGAATTAAGATTATTACATTGATAAAAAGCATAATTTCCAATTGTTTTAACTGAATTTGAAATATTGATATTATTTAAACTCTTACATTGATAAAAACCATAATTTCCAATTGTTATTATATTTTCTCCTATAGTAACCATTGATAATTTTGAACAACTTGAAAAAGCATAATTTTCAATCTTTGAAACAGAATTAGGGATATCAAAACTTTGATCTTCTTTATTTGGAGGATAAAATATAATAATTGATATATCCTTGGTATAAAGAACTCCATCATTTTCAAAATTGGAATAATTCAAATTATATTTTGAAACATTAACAAATTGAAGATTTCCACATCCATAAAATGCATATTTACCAATTGTTTCAATTGATTTTGGAATTGATATATTTTCTAATTTACTGCATTGATAAAATGCATAATTCCCAATCGTTGTTGCGTTTTCTCCAATGATGATTGTAATTATTTGAGAACAATAATAAAAAGCATAATTACCAATTGTTGTAATAGAATTCAGATTTATGATATTTCCTATATTAGTGCACCGACCAAATGCATAATTTCCAATAATTTTAAGTGAATTTGGTATTGTTACATAATTTAATTTAGTGCAATAATAAAATGCATAATCACTAATAACAGTAATAGAATTTGGTATTGTGAATTCAATTAATTTAATGCAATAAGAAAACGTGTATTCTTTAATCATTGTAATTGTACCAGCTATTACTATTTTAGTTAAATTATCGCAATGATAAAATGCCGAATTTTCAATTGCATTAATGAAATAAGAAGTTATAACATGCAAATTAATGCAATATGAAAATGCATATTTTTCTATCTTTTGAACAAATTTTGGTATTTCAAAATTCTGATGTGTTTTTTCTGGAGGATAAAATATGATATTTGAAAGATTTTTATTATAAAGGATTCCATCATCTTCAAAATTGGAAAAATATTGATTGCTTTTTGAAACCGTTATTTGATTGAGATTATTACATTGAAAAAATGCACAATTTCCAATTGTTTCAACAGAATTTGGAATTAAAATATTAGATAGATTTTTACAATAAGAAAATGCATAATCTTTAATTATTGATACATTTTCCCCTATAGTAATTGTTAGTAATTGAGAACACCCATAAAAAGCAAAATCTCCAATTACTGCAACTGAATTTGGTATTATAATATTTCCTAAATTAATACATCGATAAAAAGAATAATCTCCAATCATTAATACACTGTTTCCAATGAAAACTGTTGATAACATGGAACAAAAATAGAAAGCATAGTTTCCAATTGTTGTAACTGAATTTGGTATTATAATATTTTCTATATTAGTACATCGATAAAAAGCATAATCTCCAATCATTAATACATTTTCTCCAATAGCAATAGATGATAACATGGTACATTTATAAAAAGCATAGTTACCAATTGATATAACTGAATTTGGAATTGTGATATTGTTTAAATTTTTTAAATTTGAAAATGCTGCATTTCCGATTGATATTACATTTTCGCAAATGATAATTAAAGACAATTTAGAACAATCAGAAAATGCATTGTTTCCAATCATTTTCACTGAGCTTGGAATTGTAACATTATGTAAATTATTACACTGATAAAAAGCATAATCTCCAATTGTTTCCACATTATCATTAATTACAACATTGATAAAATTGGAATAAGAAAATGAATAACTTCCAATTGATTTAATTATATTTGGTATCAAATAAATTTGATTTGAGCTTTTTGGTGGACAGTATATAATAATTGAAATATCTTTATCATAAAGAATACCATCATTTTCATAATTAGAATAATACTGATTATCTTTAGATACATCAATAAATTCAAGATTATTACATTGATAAAATGCATTTTCTCCAATCTCTTTAATTGATTTTGGAATTGTAATATTATTTAAATTCACACAATTACTAAATGCATAATTTTCTATTTTGGCAATTGAGTTAGGAATTTCAAATTTTTTTCCTGACTTTCTTTGTGGGTAATATATAATAATTGAAATATCTTTATCATAAAGAACACCATCATTTTCATAATTAGAATAATACTGGTTATCTTTAGATACATCAATAAATTCAAGATTATTACATTGATAAAATGCATTTTCTCCAATCTCTTTAATTGATTTTGGAATTGTAATATTATTTAAATTCTTGCAATTACTAAATGCATAATTTTCTATTTTGGTAACTGAGTTCGGAATTTCAAAAATATGATCAGGTTTTTGTGGTGGATATTGTATGATAGTTGAAATATCTTTGTTATAAAAAACACTATCATTTTCATAATTAGAATAATTTGGGTTATCTTTTGAAACATCAATAAATTCTAGATAAAGGATATGAGAAAATGCATTTTCTCCTATTGTTTTGACTGTTTTTGGAATTGTAACACCATATAAATCAGTGTAATGAGAAAATGCATATTTTCCTATATATTCAACAGAATTTGGAAATGTGATATAACACAAACTAGAGCAACAATAAAATGCGTAATCCGCAATATATTTTACTGAATTTGGAATTGTGATTTCAGAACTCGTAGAAAAATAAGAGAAAGCATAGTTACCAATTGTTTCAATTGATTCACCAATAGTGAAAGAACTTGCTCTACATTCATAAAATGCATAATCTCCAATTGTTTTTACAGTATTTCCAATAATAACAAATGATATAACACATCCTTTAAAAGCATTATTGGGAATCTCATTTACATCATTGGTAATAACATGATTAGCTTTGTATTTACGATCATCGAAAAAATCACTTGGGTGATAAATATGTAAAGTATTCATCATATCATCATATTCTTGGAATGCATGAGTAAAAAACAATAGAAGAACAGGTAGAATGAATATGTTTTTAAAATTTAAAACTAAGTTAAAATTCCGATTTCTAACAAAGAAGTTTAAAACAATTTTAATTATATATTTGATAAATAAAATTAATAGTGTATAATGCAAAATAAAATGAAAAATATTTTCACACACCTTACTTTTTGTAATCAAATAATGTATATATTGATTTAAATAATTTTCATTCGGAGTCTTTAACGATCCAAATATTGTGCAAATGTTCGTATAAATAGAGATTGCATGAATTTTTGATAGAATATATATCAAATTCATTCCTATCAAAGGGAGATCTCCTATTGCTGGTTTTACAAGGTCTAAATATGAGAAAATTTCCTTTGAATGTGTGACATTGATTGAATACAAAACATTCATTTTTTACCAATTTTTGATTCCTAACTACAAAAGATAAAAAAGTTGAGTTAACAATAAACCAAACGAAGAGATATTGAAAATTCATTCGAAATGCTTTAATTAAAGATTTTGAAATTCGAAGTTGTGAACAACAAAACCGTTTGACTATAAATCCATTTAATATGATTGTAATACATTCAAAACATCTTTAACATCCATATATGATTGAAAAAGTGTGTTGTGAGAGGGAAAAGTGACGTTAATACCAACGATAAACCTTCAAGAACTGAATACACAAAAAGAACTTAATAACAAATACCAAATCATAAAGAAAATAGGAGTGGGAGGACACTCAGTTGTCTTCCTTGCAAAAGATCAAGAAAATCAACTATATGCATTAAAGCAAATAAAAAGATTTCATCTATGTGAAGGAATTCCGATTGGAATAATACGTCAAGCAAAAATCCTACGAAACCTTGATTGCAAGAACATTATAAAATTACATGATATTATGACAACTTCAGATGATGTTGTTTATTTTGTTTTTCAGTACCACAAATATGATCTTTCACAGATAATATACGATGTCTCCGAACTGTGCGATAAGTTTATTATTTCATATATCCGACAATTTCTGAATTCCTTAGAACAATGCAAAGCTAATCACATAATACATCGTGACATTAAACCATCTAACATACTTATCACAGAAAACAACGATCTCGTACTTAGTGATTTTGATACTGCCAGATTTGTTCCAGAAGAATCTAAAAATAATATTCGACTTACATCAAATGTTACAACTCTTTACTATAGAGCACCAGAGCTCCTCCTTGGATGCACTAACTATGGGTACGAAGTTGACATTTGGGCAGCAGGATGCGTAATTTTCGAAATGATGGCGAAAAAGCCACTTTTTTATGACCCATTAAAACCTTCAAACACAGAAATCACTCAACTTGACATCATTTTCAGGATTTGCGGTACGCCAAACATAAACGAATGGCCAGAAGCTGCAATTTTAGACAAAAACTCTCTTTTCAAAAATAGAATTCCTTTAAAGAATAAATTAAAACAATATTTGGAAAAGAACCTCAACGAAAGATTCCATTCCGCAATAGACTTATTGGAAAAAATGCTAGAATTGACGCCTTCTAAAAGAATTACCCCAGAAGAAGCTTTGTTGCATCCTTTTTTTATCTGAATAGATTTTTTGCAGAAATCTATTTTCTATTTGGCATCGTTGACTTCTTAACAATTATGCGAAATAAAACTGATTTAGAATGGAACAAGTCAAAATATATTAAAAAAGTTAATTTATAAAACTCCATGAATTTTGACCTGCTCCTTCTTACATATCTTCTCGGTTGTTAAGAAGTCAGCTACGTTTTTACGTTGATCACCTGTTAATTGGAGAATCTTATTACCTTCATTATCATCTACGATTGTTCCATTGCAACAAAAGTTTCTCTTAAAGTACTGTGTAACTTTCTTCATATTAAGTTTTGGTGGTAATCCTTGAACCAAAGTTACACATTTTCGTCCATTACGTTGTTGAATTCGAATGTGTACTTCAAACTCGTTTTCAGGCGGGCCTTGTGTTCTGTCAGTTGGGATATCGAATGAATCAATATGAGTTCCTGCAAATGGGTCTTCCGACATATGGCACTTTTTGTTTGACATTCCGACCACAAACACAATTTTACATTTTCACATCAAATGTCCAAATAATGAGGAACCTGCTATGATGTTAAACCACATCATATTACGCGAAAATAAATAATTTAAAGTATTGTGTCACATCATTCCTTCAACAAAATTGTTAAATGTAATAAACAATATAAATTTAAAGAAAACTTATTGATTCTTCTTTGTAACTATTACATTAATTTAAAATGTATTAACTTCAGAATAAATCTTCGTTTTTTCTGCCGCTTATTATTCTTATTAAAATTTATTGTATAAAAACAAAATTTTGAATAGGATGAACTTTTTCAGTTACCGATGAACTTTATTCGAAGGATTAATGGGTTCTTTTTCCTTACATTTTAAAGCAATATTATTCCGAAAATGGGTTTTACTTAAGAGGTCACTTAGACATACTATTGGTTCATTTTTGATGGCTGTTCTTTTTGCAGCAATTGCTATTGTTGCTAAATACCTAATGCAAATCTATCTAACAGATACCACATCAAGCCTAACTTTTTCATCATTTGAAGCCGATTCTGATATAGTTGTTATCATACCACCAGCATCACCTGCTAATTGGCATATTCCGTTTCTTGACATTATAAATCAAACGTATCATAACGATACAGGTCGCTATCCAAACTTCAGTTATTTTGAAGATTATGACCAGTTTAACAAATATGTATATGAAATTCAAGCAAATCGAACAGGACCATCACACATTGTAATGGGGTTTGCTTTTAATGGCAACATGCCCACGTATAACATTACTGCCTTATATAATCGTACATTAGGACGTAGTCAACAATCATTAGCACTTTCACAAGTTTCACGTATAATGTGGAAACATAAACACGGGATAGACACTGACTTTTATTTCACGTCGACACAACTTCTTCAAGAGCTCATGAACTTTATGTTTGGTCAACTTGCTCCTATGTTAATCACATGTGGATTAATATGTGTTTTACCAATAATATTTTCTCAACCAATCATTGATATCAAAGGTGAAGTTCGATCATATATGCAATCATGTTCACTCCAGTTATTTCCATATTGGGTTGCATGTTTTGTATTTGATTTTATCGTTTGGACGATATTAGTAATTGTTGTATGGGTTATATATATTGCATTTGATATTGTTGCAGTCACTGACAACTTATTCACGTCATGGTATTCCTTTATGATGATGGGCCCATCATTTATCATCTTATGTTATTGTTTTTCATTTGCATTTAAGGAATCCGAATCAGGAATTCGACAAATGCTTTTGATATTAGTCATAACATTAATCATACCAATGCTTATTGATGTTGTTCGAAATGGAGAAATTCCTTATGGAGTCGAATGGTTTTATAGTTTGTTTCCACATATTTTATTGAATCGATTATTATCACAAGTTATGGTACGAATATCAATATTGAATCAATCATTTGGTTCATATTGGAGGTCATCAACTTCATATGTATATTTGATTATGCAAATTGTTGATATTCCAATATACATTGTCATATTAATAATCATCGAGAAAGTTCGAATATTAATCGCTAAGAAACATGCTAAAAGTGTATACACTGGTTATGAACAATTATTTAGTGCTGAAAAAGCAAAACATCCAATAACAAAAGAAGCGAAAGATATGGAAGAAAAAGTACATCAATATGATGACGATTCTAATTTCGTCGTTCGAATATTAAATGTTTCGCGATTATTCTTTAATGCTGAAGGACAACCGATACCAGCAGTGAATGATGTATCATTAGGCGTGAAAGAAAATTCGATTTTCGGATTCTTAGGTGCTAATGGTGCCGGGAAAACGACATTAATTAAAATGATAACATCATTATTACCACCATCGACAGGAACAATCGAAATCTTTGGAACGAATATTAACAACCATAAATATTCGCAACAATTATTAACAGTATGTCCACAGTTTAATACACATTTATGTTTCGAGATGACCCCACGTGAACATTTTTATTTGTATCAATTAATATGTCAATTGGATCCACAAGAAGCAGTTGAACATTCGCAACAATTAATCGAAACTTTAAACCTACAAGAACATGTCGATAAAACTGTTCGCGAATTATCCGGCGGTAATCAAAGAAAACTCGCCGTCGCTTTAGCGTTCTATAATAACTCTAAGCTTGTTCTCCTTGACGAGCCGACTTCTTCATTGGATCCTGTAGCGAGACATCACGTGCATGAAATGATTAATGAGCATCGAGGCAAAAAGACATTTATGTTATGTACGCATTTATTAAGTGAAGCAGAAGCACTTTGCGACGAAATTTCCATCATGATAAAAGGTTGCGTGTATACTTGTGGATCGCCGCAATATTTGTCCGAAAAATTCGGTACTGCATATAAAATCGATTTGATTCTAAAAGACGACGGAGAAAATAACGACGAAAAAGTAAGCGAATTCTTTAGAAAGGAATTGCCCGAAAGCAAATTGTCAATTGTGAGACCAAACGTTCGAATTTATGAAATACCATCGAATGTGATAACTTTGGGTAATCTGTTCGAGAAAATGGAGGAAGGAAAGAAAGGAGATAATGGATTTAGGTATTACACGTGCTCGTCTTCGTCTTTGGAAAGAGTTTTCATGGAAATAGTGCATTTGTCTGAAAGTAAAGAAGATGAAGCGTTCTCTCCACCTTAGGATGAAGAATTGTTTGTAAATATAAATAATATTATATTAAAATGAATAAAAATAATTTAAAGGAAAAAAGAAAATTTTTATTTATTTTAAAATTGGTGTTTGTAATAAATAGCATATTGAATACAAAATTATTTTTACTTATTTGTAATGAAGAACAATATTATTATTGAAATATCGATATTGAAGAACATTGCATATTTCATTCCTTCTAATTGATATAATTAAATTAAAAATTTGAAAGTTTTTACCTGTAAACATTTTTTAATGTTCAATGGATAAGAAAATGGCTATACAAACTTTTCCATCAGACATAATAAAAAAAAATTTAGAAACTATAAAATATGAAAATTCTTTTTTCATACAAAAATTTAATCTTACGCGTATATATTTTTATTATAAAGTTCTATTATATAATTGATATGAGCCAAATCCGAAACATAACTTCCAACTTTTCGTCATATCTGGTTGTTTCAAGTGGCATTCCTCACATATATGATCATGTTCCAGCACATATTTTACATCAGGCAAAATATCCGAATTTGGTTCTTCTCTTAATTTATTAATTTCATCTCTATAGAAGTACCAATTATAATTCAACAGCCACATTAAAGTCTGTGTATGTATTAAAATTCTTCTTCCAGCGAGTACAGTTATTGGATTGAAATAATATTTTTCGGGTGTCAAAAACGTATCTTTTTTATTTGTGTTTTTAATAATGAAATCAGAAACTTTTTCATCTGATTCATCCCAAATTATTAAAGACAAATCCCAAATATTTTTAGTACCTAAAACGGAAGAAGTTACACAAGAAGAATATAATAAAACAAAAAATGTTATTATGACACCTTCTAAGTCTTCATTTTTAACCAAAGAAATTATTTTAAATATAAAAATACAAAAAATTATCGAATTGATTAAAACAAAAGTAGGTAAAAAGAATAATATATTCATTCTATTATATTGTTGAAACATTATAAAATTACCAATTAAAAATATAATTAAAGTTGGCAAAAATATAATTTTTTGTTTCTTGTTTAATATAAACCATGAAGAAAATAAAATAATAAAAACAAAAATTCCACAATTTTGTAACCAACAAATTATAAAAGGAAAATAAATTCCGTTTTGTTTCAAATTATTATTCCAAAAACATTCGAAACGTATTAAGTTAATATCCATTCCAGAACTTCTTAAGTTAATTAAAGGGATTATAATTGAAATTATTAAAGAAACGAAAACATTTTTTAAGTTTTTTAATATTTTATTTCTTTTATTTTTTGTTATATTAAAAATTATTATTAAAAAATATACAAGAAAATATATTAATATCGAAAAAAATCCTTGATGCTGTAATGTTAATGAAATAGAAATTAACATTCCAATTATTATACACTCATTAAAACGTGGATTCTCATATATAACTAATAAAATGATAATAATTATATATAATATAAATGGCTCAGAACGATTTGGAATTATAATTTGTAATAAAATGATTCCCCAATTCGTTCGATATGTTTTACCAATTTCATATACATAATCAAATGTATCATTATTAGTCATTTTATCTTTCCCAGTAAATTTGGAAATAAACCCAAATCCACTAAGATTAAAAAATAAGAAAAGAGATAAAAATGGAACAAATTTCGAATTCTCAGAAAATTCAAATGAAAAATGTAAAAAAATATAAATAAATGAAAATAATGTTATAATTATCGGGAAAATGATCGAGATACGGAGTGAAGACCCTCCAATGATGTACATGGAGGACATAAATGGCGTTAAGTATCGTGTGCGAGAACGACATTTCAAACAAACGGGATGATGAATATTGAACATATCTGGAAAACCGCTATTGCATCCATGCACAAATGAGTTAATTAATGAGATTTCTTCAGCCATTTCTGTGGTTACTGACTATGTGTTAGTGTTTTTTTAGAAAGATTCATTAATTATTAAATAATTAATGAACTTAAAAGTACATACATAATGAAGAGTTCGTGGCTCAGGAAAATACATATGAGGAATATAAATTAATGGTATAAGGATTGAGATAAAAAAACTGATTATTGAAAAATTTGATGGTTTGGTAAATGTTAAATTTTGTTTTCTTCTTAAAAATAAATATGTAGAAATAGAACATAAAATAGCAATGTGGAAAATTAAGTGAAATATATTTGCTCCGAATATCCTTGAAAAAAATAAAAATATAAATGTTGAAAATAAAATTCCCATTGGAATTCCAATTACTGATTTAAGCCAAACATCAAATTTCTTCCTGAAAAACTTTAATACTATTTCAAATCCAAACCAGCATTGCGCAAATACCAATAAAATCCAAATCATTCTGAAATGTTATGTGAAATTTCTTCTTCCTTATTAAACATACAAAAAACAAGTATTTCTATTCTTAAATATGAATCACCTGATTGTTTCTAATTTTTTCTTATTTTAAAAAAATTTATCATATCTGATAAGAACATTTTTTATTTCAAGTTTTTATTTACGCATCTGCTGAATGAATTAGAACCAATTGTTCGTACATCTAAAGTTATTGCTTTAATTCCAGCACATTTATAAAATGGATTAGCACTAAGTTTAAAACAATGATAAGTGAAATGATAATATTCTCTTCTCATTTTTGATTTTTATTCAACAGTTGTAAAAAAAAAGAATTTTTAACTTCAAAATTTTATTCATATATGTAATATTTTTATGGTTTATTATCATTCCACACCTTCGTCTTCCTCTTCGAACATTTCTTCTTCCTCTTCTTCACCTACGAAATCCTTATCATCTTCATCAGAATCCAAGTCCTCTTTTTTAATAGTCATTTGTTTACTACTGAAGATTCCACTACACACGAAACTTTTCTTGAATGTAATAGCTACCAAATCATTTTGATCTATTTTATTGTTATCATCCAAATTAATTTCTATGAATGAGTTTCTTTTTTCTCTTCTCAACACAATCAGTTTCTTATCTTTAAACAACTCCAAACCTTTCAACTCTTTCCATGTAATATCAATATTCACATTTAACAAAAATGGAATTTCCGGATTTGAAGAAATTCTTTGGAAAGTTTCATCATAATATATAACTCTTAACAACATATTTTTCTCATTATCAAATTCTCCCACGCCGAACTGTATACCTATTTTATGTTGTACATTAACTTCATCATCATCATTTGGTATTAAATATGGTATTCCATCACTAATATAAAACAATATGAAATCATCAGTTTCATATTGACGAGCAATTTCTTCTTTTAATTCATTAACTTTAAATTTCTTCAAGAAGTAAAGTGGAAAACTTTTCTCAGTTTTATAGTTATTTATTATTGTTACATAAATACGTGAATAAAAACGTGTATCATATTCACTAACTTCATAATATAATAAATCTGTTTGATCAGATAATGTCCTAAAATTCGGAAATATATCAGAAAGTAAATAATGGAACGAAGGTCCTTCATTCCATTTATCTGGCAAGAACAAAAATATTTTATTTGGATCAACATTTAAATATTTACCAATACATTCGAGCACTTGTTTAAATGTTAAATTACAAGCTAATTCTAATTTAAACTCTTGACCAGTATTATCAAATGATTTAAATGTCATAATTCGATTGTTTTTAACATAAGAAAAGAAATCTTTTAATGTGTCTACTTTAATATTATCTAATAATGTAAAATGTGATTTTTCTTTTGGTGGATTAATTTTCTCGATTTTCTCATTAAATGTTCTTTTAATTGGTTCGATTAATTCTTGTGAATTCTCTTGTGATTTAAGCTCAAAGATAAATTGTTGACATTCATTAATTGGTCCCGTAGCTATAGATCCAATTTCATCTTGACCAAAGTCATAATATGCTATAGTTTCTAATGGTTCTAACTTTAATTTCTCGAATATTTTATTACTTAATTGTTCAATAGTTTCGCCTGGTTGAATATGTATAAAGCCTAATGGTATTAATTCATAGCCTGGAATGAAAAATGTTACAAAGATTGGTAAATCAGTTGTGTAATCTGCATGATAAAAGAATTGTGGTATTGGTACTGGATCTGGAATGATTTCTTTTACATATCCATGGTCAGTAACTTTTCGTATAACTAATTGATCAATTGGTATTTGTGTTTCATGTGATATAAATTCTTTAAATTCTTCACTGTTTAAGTCCTTGTTAACACGTATTGAACGTGGCGATAATTTGTCTAGTTTTCCTATCGACGTTTGTAAGACTATTGTGATTTCAGATGCACGTCTTGCTTCTGATTCAATGATATCAATTGGTATTTCGGGTTCTTCCATTTCATCAAACTCGGGCTTAATATAAAATAAAACATATGCTGTAAAACTACGTTGTCCTTCTTCGCCAAAATTTTCTTCAATCGCTTCATGTGATTCAACATGGCGAACATTTTCATCATCAAAATTGGTCCATATGCCATCGATTTTTACAAACGCATTATAATGACCTCCAAATACTGAACCAAAATGTGAAATAATTGAATGTAACTGATAACGGTCGCCACCAAATGTCAATGAATCAGGAAACGAAAAAGTGGAATTGATCTTTGTAAGATTATTATTACCAAAACGGAACCGACGTAAATGAAGACAAAGGATTTGCGGATTTTCTTTAAGTTCTGAACCAACTTCTGCATCTGCTTTACTACCATCTGGGAGTTCATATTGATCATCACCTGTTAATTTGTCAGGCTGGAAATATTGGGTTAAAGAATCTTCAAGACACTTTAATCCTTCGACTTGTAAAGATAAATCACAAAAATCTTCATCATGTGATGACTCATAATTAGCTGAAGGACATCGAATATAAGATTTCATGACGCCCTTAAATAGTTCGGATGTTTTATTATGACAAGAATCATCAAGTCGATCAAGTAATAATTTCATTAATTCTTGAACATCTTGTTGTGTAAATAGATCTTCTATCTCCCATCCAAATGATTTAGTAAGCTGACGAGTTGAAACAGGATGAGACATCATTTGCATTCTTGCAAATGTTAACTTAAGATTATTTGCAATTTCGGATTTCGGATTATCTATTGAAAAAACAATATTACGGAAAGGCTTTAAATGGAAAAGGCACTGGATTAGTGAATTAAGGTAACATGTCATACCAGAATTTCGAAGTCCAACACAATTGAAATAATCTTTGGTCAAAAGAACATCAGGTGTAAAATGGAAGGAAAGCACTGCTGATACGTTTTCTGTGGGAATTTCTTCTGGTGAAAACAAATGAGGTCTAAGTAACACTGAATTAATTGTCTTTGAAAATGAAGCACTATGATTTGAAATAAACTTGCGAAGAGGTTCTATCTTTAATGATATATCAACATCAACATTATCTTGGGAAGTAACTGATGCAAAAATTAATGGTCCTTTAGATTCGATTTTTCCTAATTTTAATTGGAATGTATAATTTCCAATTGTGTATAAACCTACTTCAATAACATTTGTTGATTCTTCTGTAAGTTTTGCTAATTCTGTTAACTCAATATTAATGTCATAATCACAAAATTCTATTTGCTTTTCTGGGGCCTTCATGTTTGAGTAATAGCTTTCAGATTCATTAGCAGAATCTTCATCAAATAAGTTTCCATAATAATTTTCATCAAAATCAGAATAGAATAGTTCTTCTTCTTCCTCTTCTTCCTGGAATAAAGCAATTGTTGAAGGTTGCTCTGAAGGTTGATTTTCTATTTTGCTTTCTTCCATTTATAGGTTGATGGTCAAGTTATGACATATTTATATTTTCTTTGAAATAAATGATGGCAATAAATTACCAATTTATAAAATTGATAAAATATCCTCATTTATTTTTAAAATATTCAAATGCATTAGAACCAAACAAGGTAAGCAATGAAAAATGAACGAAAATAAAAAAAGAAAAATGTTTACAAAGATTAATAATTAAAATATATCTATAAATACTTCAATTTGTGAACTCAAATTGCCAAGCAACTTTGAGAAGGAAATATGCAATAATCAAACAAATGATTACTTCTAAGATTATTAACTTCCTTTGGTTCTCCTTCATTTCTTTTAAATGACCGTTTACTTTTCTTTTATTAAAAATCTAAATCAAAATTCCATTTAACAATAAGTTATTACTAAAATGATTCTATATTCTTAACACACTGTTTTAGGAAACTTCAAAAATAACATATCAAAAAATACTAATTATTATGATAATTATATCCAAAGAGAAATAATAAAATAAAGACACCACTGCACGACGTTTACTCATTAGCTGTTAATTCCATCCATTAAAGATTGCACTTCATCAACAAATTTTTGACATGAATTTGCAACAGGCATATCAAGAGTATAAAATGGATTTTTGAGCACATAGTCTGTATACAACGCATAAATGTTATGTAATATATCTTGAGTTTTTGAGTGTTGTAAATCTGTAAATATCATGAATTTTAACCCTGTAATTGTTTGAAGGCAACTTAACTTCCAAGTTGTACATTCGAACTCAGTAAACCCGGAAGATTTTTGCACGGGAGAAATCTCAACAGAAATAGCATGAAGAGAATGAAGTGTAGCGCCGATAATAATAACTTCATCAGAGTTGAGCTGAGTTGCGCCTGGATGGTAATGTTGATAAAACACAAGACCACCACTACTATTAAGTACCATTGCGCAATACACAACCATTACAACTAAATGACGGGATTTGAGAGACTTTGTTTGACATATTCACATCAACGCAACGATTAAAGTGCATTGAATTCGGTCACAAAAAGTTCTATCGTATATGACAAATCAAAAATAACATCAAATTAATTAATTTTATGATTAAAAAAATCCCAAACAAACAACAAAACAACATTAAATTTAATTCCCCAAAATCTGGGTGAATCTTTTCTGGTATTCCGGGTCGATCCCTTTTTTCCTCCTTTGTTGTATTACATTTGCGATTGCTCTAGCAGCCATCATTGACATTTTATCAGGAACTTTATACGCATCTACGAATACCATTAAAACTTTAATTATATCGATACCATTATCATTAATATGATCCTTAATTACAATCAATGCATATTCTTTCATAATATTTGATTCCGAGCATATATAAAATGCTGCAGTAGGCATTAACTGTATATAATTTACAGCTTCTGGAGCATTTTTACCGATTGAAGCAATACATAAAAACGCCGGCATTCTAAACGAAGTATTTTCGGAGAACAAAAACCCGAAAAGATTTCGAATTATTCTTGTAAATTCAGGTACATTAATAACTTTTGATACTGAAAAAATTGCAGCCATTAACGAAATTACATCAATTTCATTTGTAGCTTTTGTTAATTCTTCAGCTAATAATACGCATAACTTTGATTTCTTTAATATATTTGGTTGAAGATCCATAACTTTTAAAGCAGAACAAACTAATTCCACTTGATGACTTGCAATTAAATATGAAGCCACAGCATAAAACTCGGGAATCTTTGATAATTGTTGATAAAATTGTTGATAATCAAGTAAATGAACATAAACATTTGTCACAGTAATAGTATCATTATTAATTGGTAAATTTTGTACTATTAATCCAGCGAATCTTGGGTTATTTACTATTTCTCCCATGAACTCAACAATTTGAGTGTTTTCATGTTCAGCAAATAACAATGATATAAACATTGGATCAGAATGTAATGATTGATTACCTTCACAATACTTCGATAATATCATTGAAGATTCATTAAATTCTTTGATAAGTTGTCTCCAATCTTCTTTAGTTACTTCAACTTTAGCTGACGTGAAATTAAGTGTTGAAACTATAGTTTGATCAATATCAGCCTTAAGTTTTTGATCCAAGTTATTTCGTGCCCATATTAATATCCCGATTATCCCTTCTGGAATGTTTTGTATGTTATCCAAAAGTTTACGTATTAAATCTAAGAGTGAGATAATTAATTTCGTTGGTTCTGGCTTACGTAAGAAACTTAACAATTGTAATATAAATGCTGGCGCTGAACATATGAAATCAAATCTTATTAATGAAGCTGAAATTAATACTGTTAATGCACTTCGTCGTAACTTTTGATTATTATTGGATGAATATGTTAACAATGCCTTTAATACATTAACATCAAATATTTCGGGTGAATTACATCGCTTTAAACATTTGATCAAATGTTCTTTCGTTTGTTCATTCGAATCTTCTGTTAATATTTGTGTGATTATAGTACAGCCACCATTAGATGCTATTAACTTCGCAGATTTCTTATCTGTTAATGATTCGCCCAAAAGTTTTGAGATAGAATTTCGTGATTCACTTGTTTGACATTTTCCTAATTTGTTAATTAAATTTGTGATATCTTTGTTACTTGGCGTTGCTCCTTTTGCATGCCGATGTTTTTTGTGTGTCGTCTTATGTTTGGTTTGTTTGATCTCATGTGAAAATTGTTCTTCATCTGTACCAGCAAAATGATATTTCGGATTAACTAATAATGTGACAATCCGCGCCATTGTCGGCCGGTCTTCTGGCTGCTGGCTCCAACACTTTTGTATGAGACGTGATAAACTTGGCGGACTATCAGCCGGAATTGGTGGCCGTAAAGTTCCTCCTACAACTCCTAATGTAATCTCCGCTGGCTTCATGTTCTGGTATGGCATCCCTCCTGTTAATAGTTCCCATAAAAAGATACCATATGAATAAACATCAACTTTTTCATCATACGATGGTTTTGACATTAAAACTTCAGGCGCCATCCAATGTGCTGTCCCGATCAAGCCTGTCATGGGTCCATCTTTATGCGTGCGGACCATACCGAAGTCACAGATCTTCGCATGATATTTGTCATCAAGGAGAACGTTAAGGCTTTTCAAATCGCGATGAATGATGTTACGCTCATGAAGATATTTCATCCCTTGAGCAACATCATATGCTATAAGGGAACGTATGGTGGGAGTTAAGGCTGTTGGGTTTTTACGAAGGACATCAAATAATGACCCATTTTGCATGTATTCAGTAACAATTAAAAATGGTGAATCTTCCGTATAACCAACAAAACGTAAAAGAGCATAATGATTAAGTGTTGCAAGAGTATAGATTTCTCGGCGAAATGATTCTAACTCTGGTTGCTTAAGAGCTCGTTGATGTAGAATTTTTACAGCTACAACTTCTTGAGTCGGAAGATAGACACCAAGGTTAACAAAACCTGATTGGCCTTTGCCAATTCTTTTATTGATTTGAACATCATCTCGATTGATGACTAGATTTAATTTGGGTGGTAATTCTGGAATTGGTACATCAGTGGCATCTTCTCGAGATATTTCAATCCCAAGTTTTTTGAGTGAGTTAAATCTTGCTGCTAATTGTGCTGCTGTATCTTCTCTGTTTTTAAGTGAAACTTGAATAAGAATTTGGCCTAAACGTTTCATGTCAACCATATCTTGGGAATTTAATTCTTGTTCAGAAATTTTGAAACATTGAGCAACTTGTGGAAGTTCTAGTTGATTAAATGCTGAAACAGCAGCATCTCGTAAAGCTTTAATTTCCATTTTTGGAGCTGATACATCTGTTGGAAGAATAAATGTAAGACAAGATTCACGTGTACATTGATTAAAAAGTTCTTGGAATTGATCTAAAACAGAAATAACAGATACTA
Source organism: Histomonas meleagridis (assembly GCF_020186115.1). Taxonomy (NCBI): domain Eukaryota; phylum Parabasalia; order Tritrichomonadida; family Dientamoebidae; genus Histomonas; species Histomonas meleagridis. The sequence continues at coordinate 1,276,471 of NW_027150805.1, forward strand.
CAGCTTTATTTATTGTGCTGTTCATTTTAGGTTGATTTGGACGTGTTAAACATTCACGAATTATAGGTGTGATTTTCTTGAGAACAAACAAGCAACTGTTTATTTTGGAACAATGAATATAAGCCGAAAATTGTTTCTTTTCTATGTTTTCTATTTTTTCTAAAATTCCCATGATCTTTCCCTCATAAGAGTTTTGATTCATTGCTTTTTGGAAAAGTGTCAATCATAGTTCGTTTTCAATTCAATTTTTGAAATAATTCAAACAAACCAGTTCAATTTAGAACAGCAACAATTAACGAATTAACAAAATAAAATAAACTTTCTGATATATCATTTTATTAATAAATTTATTATCAAAGATCGAATATTAGTTTTGTTTGTCATATGTTCTACTTGTCAAGAGAATTGGATTTTAATTCAATGTTTTCTTCTTGATATAATATTTTGATGTTTTGACTATTCGTAAATTCTGTTATTGGATAAGCAGATGGTGAACGGAATAAAATTGTTAATTTATAACAGTATGAAAAAGCATTATTTGAAATGAATTTAATTGAATTGGTTATTATTACTTTTTCCAATTTCATGCAATTAGAAAATGCATAACTATTAATACATTCTAAATATGGAGGCAAATATAAAATTTTTAATTGTCGACAATTATAAAACGAATCATTTCCAATGGAAATCAAAGAATTAGGAAGATTTATTTTTCTTAGCTTAATGCAATATGAAAAGGCACCATCTTTAATTTCTCTAACTTCTTTGTTTAAGTGAATATATGTTAAATTTGTGCATTCAGAAAAAGAATATATTCCAATACTTTTAATTCCTGATGGAATTCTTACAGAATATAAGCTTATGCACCCAAAGAAGACATAATCATCAATCTCTTTCAATGATGAAGGTATATTGATTTTTTTTAGATTTATACAATCAAAGAAGGCATAACTATTAATTTTCTGAATTGAGTTCGGCAAATTTACAATTTTCAAATTCAGACAAGATGAAAATGCAAAAGAATCAATTATTTGAACAGAAGAAGGGATATTTATAATTGATAAATTTGAAAAACCTTTAAATGATTTTTCTTCAATTGACTTAACTAAAGCTTGAATAGACGATATCTTAATTGCATAAAAACATTTTTCATCTTCCTTTTCTTTATCTAAGCAATCAGGATATAATATATGTGTTTCAAACATATTACAAAAAGGTTTAAAATATTCATGTATAAAAATTATTTATGCAAAACTTATCTATTTTAACCATCTGATTTCTTTTTGGCTTTTTCCGAACAAACGTTTATCTTGTTTTTGAGTACACTTTTGATAAACGAAATAATAATTTATTTTTACTGCTCCTTATAAATATAATGAAAAGATACAAATTTAATATAATATTTAATGCTATTTTGTTAATTACATTTATGCTATTGTAACTAAAATTAAAATGTATTCATGAAGATATTTTAATTTTTAAAATCCCGGTTCTTCTTCAATTATCTGTTTCCACTGAAAATTTCCATTTGCCTCTATCAAAAAGTTCACCTTTTACCCCATCTTTCAATGCTTAATTTCACTCTCTCTGGATTACTTATAAGTTCATTATCCAATTCTCCTTTCGTTTCGGTGTCCTCAAGCTCCTATAAGCAGCACAAGCTTCAGGTTATTGATTCAATTTTTCGTAATCATTTTTCAAATTTTCTTTACATTTCTTCAAATAGTTTTTCATCAATTGTTAAGAAATCACAATTTACAGGCTTTCTTAGTTCATGCATTGAAATTGAGAATTCCGAACGAATCGAATCAGAATCATCATTTAGTGTAATCGACACAGTATTTAGTGACAATAAAACGCCATTTAATGGTGGTTCCATTAAAGTTTCTGTTGATTCAACAGTTAATGTCAATATTACAAATTGTGAATTTTCAAATAATCAAGCTGGCATTGGAGGTGGCATATATATTTTATCATTAGGTAGTCTTAACATGACCAATAATATGTTTAAGTACAATAGTGCTAACACAGGATCACATGCCTTTATATCAATTCCAAGTTGTCTCTCTAATAATGACATTTTCGAATATAGCATTGGCACAGATTCATCAATTTCATTTGTATCACATCGTGACGTCACATATGTTGTCTCAATTAATGGCATGAATTATTTCCAAAACAACGCGACGATTAATTTCATGCGAATGACGTCATGCGACATCTCATTTACTAACTGTAACTTTATGAAATTCTCCGAAACGAATGTAACAAATTATCAATCGGAATATTTCTTTGATAACACAACAACTGCGAGTGCTGAATTCGCAAATTGCCAGTTCAATCAATATTACATAAGTCGAACAACAACAATTATCATAGGGGAATTGACAAACTATTTAACAGGTTCAGCAATGCTGACCAACGCTGAGGAAATCCGTTTGGTGCCAACAGAGTCGCCAACAGTGCCAAACGATTGGACGTCGGGTCCCGCAATATTCGCAGTGACGTGCTTCGTGTTCTTCTTCGTGGTGTCAGTGATAGGGATCATCATTGTGTCGTGTACAAATAAATCGTATGGAAAACCTTTGGCGTTGGAAGAAGATAGCTCCGAAAAATATAAAAATTAATATGTTGTTGTTTATTGCAATAAATATTATTTATTTTCATTGATTTTTTTTTAAATAACACAAAAAATGTGTATTTTGATATTAGAAAATTAGTAAACCTTTGATACTTGTGAATGGATAACAACATTTTAATTTTTGATTTCTTTTTTACATAACACAAAAAATGTGTATTTTGATATTCGAGAATTAGTAAACCTTTGATACTTGTTAGTGATTCACAACATTCTATTTATTTTTTTCTTTTTTAAATGAAATAAAAATGTGTATTTTGATATTAGAAAATCAGTCAACTTTTGATACTTGTTAATTTTTCACAGCATTTTAATTTTTGATTTCTTTTTTATATGACATAAAAATGTGTATTTTGATGTTAGAAAATCAGTCAACTTCTGATACTTGTTAATGTTTCACAACATTTTAATTTTTTATTTATCATTATTTCATCTTTTATGTTAAATGTAACAAGATGATTTAATAAAGTTATATAATGATTTTTCATTTAAAGATAAAATAAAAGAAATAAAAAGTGATTTAAAACATAATATTTTACTAACAATACAATTTTATATTAGTGCAAATCTTATTCAATTTATCAAAAGTAGATTTGCTATGATTTCTTGTATGATCTTCAAATAATTTATAAATTGTTGGATTATTTTTACACAGCTTAATAAATTGCATAAATACTTCCGAATCACATATATCATCATTTGATATTAACTCAACAAAAATATCAAAAACTTTGGAATTATAAAAAACTTTTTCAAATCCGTCTTCATGACGAAGAAATTCATTTAATATTTTAATGATTCCTTTGCAATCAGAATAATTTTCTTGTTCGACCAAATAATTTAGACGAAGAATAAACTTTTGTACTTTCTTTTGTTGTGATAATATTTCTCTAATTAGTTTCGATTGCACAAGTGATTCAATTAATTCCAATAATATTTTTGATGATGAACGATTCATTTCAAATTCTTTTATGATTAATTCTATTAATGATTTTTTATTAATACTTTTTGTAAATTGCTCTTTAATATAATTATTTTTATATATAAAACATTTCAGAAATTGTAAATATACGAAAGATACATTAAATAATTCAATTATAGTTTTAAGAGACCAAATTTTTAGAAGTGAATTTTGTCCTTCTTCAAAATTAAATATAAAAATTGAAGTTGTTTTTAATACTATTTCATAATGATTTAAATCTTCACTTGAATTTGATAATTCATTTAATAGTAATATTAATATATTTTTATTAAGTGCATATTGTTTCGATTCATGAAAATATATAAATATTAAACTCAAAACATTATGAAGTATTACATAATCAACAAAATCATAAACAGAAAGAATTTGTTGAATTAAATTTGGTGGAAATTGTACACCAGCAATTATTAAATGATTAATTACAATAAAAGATAAATTTATATGATCTTCTTTGAAGTTATTACAAATATTAATAAAAATTCGAATCGGAAATAAAGTTAATGTGGAATTATAAAGTGTTGATAAAAGTTTTAATACATTATTTTTATATTCATCTTTAAGTAATAATTGAGTTAATATAGTAATTAATTCGGAATCATTAAAATCTGATTCATAAAGACATATTAAAGCTGCGTTAATAAATAAAGATGAAGAATTTGATGATAGATATTCTTTAACAAACGAAGTAAACGATGATATTTGTTCTTTAATTTGTTTAATAGATAATAATCTTAATAACTGAAGTGAATAAACATTTTCTGGAATTCCTATTTGAAATAAAGATGAAAAATCAATATTATCAACTTTTTTATATTTTAAATAATAATTTGTAATAAGTTCAATTGCTGAAGATTTTGTGTATATTGTTTCATTTTCATTAAAAACAATTGAAATTGCTTCTTGGAAATGTGTTTTAGTTATTGGTAATACATGAAAAGCAACAGCTTTTATAATCCAATCATTTTGTAATGTTAAATCAGAATCAATTCGTTTGTTTGAATAAATAAGTAAAATTGCTAATTGTCTCATTACATTTAATGACAATTCTTTATTTAAAAGAGTGAAAATTTGATTAAAGTTAACATTAATTATTGACTTTTTATATTTAATATAAGTAATTATTAATGATAACGCTATTCTTTGAAGTTTATTATCAAATACGTATTCATTAATATTTTTTGGTAATTCACATTCACCTCCAAGTTCAATTAATAATTGATTTAACTTCATTGCATTATATGGCATATATTCTATATATTTAATACATATTTCTGATGCTGCAATTGAATATTTTTTTGATATTAAAACGCATTGAAGTAATAAATAAAGTATTAAATGTGGTTTTGCTGATGATAAAAGTAATTTTTTAGCATTTTCATCATTATCTATTTGTGTAAGTATATCAGAAGCTAAAGTTTTATCAATTGAAGTTAAGTGAACAAGTTTATTAACATCAAATCCAGGATAAATTGGAGTTTTTGAAGATGGAATATATGATATCCATTTATTAAGTTGATCCTCAAATTTTAATGGTTTTATTTCATCATATTTAACATCGTTAACAAATTCTTTACAACATTTTATATTAAAAGTATTTTTTATACATTTTGATAATTTTAATAATGAAGAATTATTTTCTTCATAAACTAACAAAGGTTGAAATACAGTTCTTATTAAAATAGGAATCAAATGCATTGAATTATCTTTGTTAATTGATTTAATTAATTCACACAAACGAGAAATTGTATCAATTTTCCAATGTCCATCTCTAATTGATATTGCATGAAGCAATTTATAATATTTTGAAAATTGAAATTCTTTTATTTGATTTAAATGATTTTCTAATAATGGTTGATTTGGATTTAAAATAATATCAATTAATTTATCAGCAGTTAAATTCTTTATAAATTCTGAGTGATCATTAGAAAGAATTGTGTCAAACAATGAATTAGAAACATTATTTGGTATATATTGTTTTGATGATTTTAAATATTTTTCATATATTATAACATATTGATCTTCATCAAATTGTTGATTATAAAAATCAATTTCAATATTCAAATTGAAATTATTTTTTAATACATTTTTAGATTTCAATCGAACATTTTCATCTTTATGCCAAAGAAAACGTAACCATGAACAAAGAGAATCAAAATCATTAAGTGAATTAATTAATTCTGTAATATTATTTATATATTCAATATTATTTGTTGTTCTTATACATTGAAGATGAGCGATTTGATAATGCGTAATATTTATATTTTTTAACTTATCAAATTGTTTTAATAATAGTTCTAATGCAAAATGTTTTGTAGTTTCATCAAAAATACTTTTGCATAACAAAGTATTAATGAATTGTGTAATATCAATTTGATTTTCATTCGCATATTTAAAGAAAAAAAGTCTTATCGATGGTGATGGATGTGATGCAAATAAATCTGGATTACACCATTGAACAACATTACGTAAATTACAAAATTGAAGAATATTTCGGTCAACTTCTACAACACCCTTGTTAATGTTTTGAATTTTGTCATATGTTTTTCGTATCTTTTTATAATCATCAACTGATTCTTTAGGCGAAATTTTAAGTAATTTACTATGTAATTTTGGATACTGAAAAATTAACTGTGGATCTAATAATGGTAAATTGTCAATAATGTAATTTGATTTGGAAATTAATTCAAAAATAGGAATACGTACTTCTGGAATAGATATACAAGAAATGCACGCATTTATAATTTTTTGTGAAGGTGGAATTTTTCCAATATTAAGCATTTCTTTGCACAAGGCACATGCCATAGGAAGTAATCCTGTGTTATGAAAAAAATTTGAAATTGCTTCTGCAATTTGCATACAAAATGATGAAATCATTTTGTGTGATTCTTTAAAATTTACGTATTGTGTTTGATACAATTTATCAATGTTTTGGTAAATTTGCATTTTACGACACCATAAACGTAATAATGAAATTATTTGAATATTTAATTTTGGATCTTTGTTATTTATAATATCCATTATTTTAAGAACATATGGTGTATTTCGAATTAAATTCATAGGTGTTTCATCTTCAAGAAATTCTGATAATTCTTGAGAGAAATCACCTTCATCCATTTATTAATAAACGTGCATATGCGACATATGATATGAAATTGGTATTGGAATGGTCTTTGTTCTATTTTTTGCTTTAATACATTCCAATCGTAAAATAAATATATATGCTGGGTATGTTAGTACAGAAGTAAATCCATTTTGGTCAAATGAAATCCCAGGAATTCATAATTGTCCATATTCAACATCAGAAGATGGCTATGATCTAAAAATCAGATACACAAGTTTAGAAAGAATGCTGAAAATCCCACTTAACACAACAAGCCCTATTTATAAACATTGTCCTTTCAAAATTCGAAAATATGAAATGAAATTATATACAAAGTTAGCAAAAGAAAATGCTTTTTTACGTTTCCACACAACTAAAGCAGTTTTTCGCTCTCCATTTTATCAAAGGAAAAATAATTCATTGGAATATTTTACACATTTCAAAATAATTCTCGATAATACTACAATACCAGAGAAACTAGAGGTTATCCCATCAAAACCACAAGTAGTTCAATTAGATTCCAAAATTCAATTTTCATTTGAACTTCAATATGGCCACATTGAAAGTCAAATTTCACAATCAGAATCAAGTCCTACGTCAGCCAAATACATAGGAATATTCTTGCTTATAGTTCTTATCTCAATTATTTTATATTTAATTATCATTCATTCAAATCCACTTAATCATATTCTTTCACAAAATGATATTTGGCGCGTTGATGAAAGCATTGAAAACGTTTTATTTTTTGTATTTGCCTTTATTATATTCCTATTTATCTACATTATGTTTTTGTTTACGTATGATTCGAACAAACCTATTGAAAGATACTTTTTCAAGATATTATTCATTCCGACATTATTTGGTGTTTCATTTATTAGTTATTTTTGTCGTATTGTTTCCCTTGATGCAGATGAAGCATATTGGTTATCACCAGTTTTATTATATTATATGTTAATGATGTTTACGTTTCGTATTGCGAATTTTATATTTAATATGTTTTGGTCATCGCATTTGGGTTATTCTCTTTTATATGTAATTCCTAATGATATTTTATTGATTTCTTGTATAAGCATCTTCACACGAGGAATTGGAATTGCAACAAAACGTTTGCCGCCAATTTGTAAGATAAAATTTGTTAAAGAAGAATCAAATATTCCACAAAACTCGAAATCTTTAATACAAAAATTAATAAGTTTGATATATATTATTATAATAATCTGTTTAATTTATCCAATTATTCAAAATATTTTCGAATTATTATATAATGACCAAAAATTTGATTTCGATTTACTTGAAAATGTTTTGTTAATTTTCGGCCCATTAAGTGGATTATATTCATTAATGAAAACAATTCCAAGACTTAAAAATAAGGCACAAGAGCCATGGCAAAGAGATCATATTTTTGTGCATATGATAATTTCGTTTTTTGTGGTTTTAGTTTCATTTGTGAAATATTTAATTACTGTCAAAACTTTTGACTTTCAATCATTTGCTTATACGGCTTTGTTTGTCGTGCCATTAGCTATGGCAATGCTGATATTTGGAAGTGGCTGTTCATATTTGGCTTCCTTCATCCCTATCATTGTAACATATTCTCAAAGAAAAAATAACTAAAAATTAAATAAAATTATATTTGATAACATTTTTTTTTGAAATTTATGTATAATTTATGTAATGCATCCTGCTGTTTTACCACTTTATTTCCATAACTTGGGTATGCATTACTATTACTAATGTATTATGACAGTCCAAATACAAAATTAAAGTTCTCAAATGATTTGACATCAAAAATTTCTAAACATTTTATCAAATACATAAAAAATATTTCAAAGAGTTTTCCAAAGTTAGTTACACACACAGACCACAGTGAAAAACCTGTAGACCGACACCTTAATAAAACTCACGCCATCTTGAACTTTCTGGTCGACAGGTTATTCATGACAATCTACTGAAATACAAAACATGAAAAAACTTCGAATTGAGTATCAAAAGCTATCTAAAGTTATGAAAATCTTTTTTTTTTTTTTTTTTTTTTTAAAGAAATTATTATATAATTTGAAACATATAACTGTTTAATATTCTTTCTGACTTATTTTTTGTGGAAAAATATGCACTGGCTCCAAAAAGAAGAAATAGTATATTAATACAGAAACAATACTCGATACCAACAAAAACCCGTACACCACCAAAACGCTTTCGCCACCTGACAAAGGCGGCATTTCGATTTGAGTTACTACAATACCATCGCATGTTTCCGACATTTCATTCCTTGTTGTTGAATTCCCCAATTTATGCTTAAAGAAACCTGCTTTCACAGTAACTATTTTTTCGTCGAATGCATTTGGCGCAACGTCTTCGAGATAATTACCGCAATAAAAAATATTCCTTAATTCCGCGCATTCGGAAAACGCCGATTCTCCAATCTTAGTCAACGTTGTATTGATTGTAACATTCTCTAAGAAATCCGAATGATAAAATGCATAATCGTTAATAACTTCGATTGGAAATGTAATATCAACATCTCTTAACACTGCAAGTGCAAAATATAAAATTGTTCCGTTGTAACTTAAACACATTTCATTATATATATCAGTTTTAAAGTATTTATTGTTTGGGTCAACAATAATTTTGGTGATATTAAAACAATCAACAATCGGATTTCCTTCGATTTTTGTGATGTTCGAATGAATATAAAACCTTTTTAGTGAGGTACATCTTCTAAATGAAGAATTACAAATACTATTAATATGATATGGAATATTAAACTCAGATAATGATATGCAAAACGAAAATGCAAAATTAGGAATCTCTGTTATTAAATTAGACTCAAAAGTAATGTTTTGAAGATTATAACATGTGCCAAATGCATATGGTGAAATTACACTAACTTTCGCAGGTATGATAAAATGAGTACTTTTATAACCTGGCGGACATCGGATAAGTCTCGTTTGATCTTTATTAAATAAGACGCCATTAATATCAGAATAATATTGACTTTCTTTAGATACATTAAATGATATTAATTCATTGCAATAAAGAAAGCCTTCTCCGATTCGATAGATTCGTTCGTGTATTGGAAATATGGTAAAACTTGTGTTATAAAATGAATATAAAGTAATTTCAATACCTTCCCCTTCATCAAAGATAATATTGGAAAGACTAGAAGAGCGAAATGCATTGGAATGAATGGAGGTTACTTTAGGTGGGATTCGAATCGTGGTGAGATTGCAATCAGCAAATGAATATGCACCAATGGCTTCAATGGTTGAATTAAGATTTACTATGGGGCTTGTGATGATTTTTGGAGAAAGTAATACAATGGGTTTCTTACAATCATATATAATATTATCAATTTTTATAAAATTAGAATTTGAATTATCAATTTCAATTTTTGAAAGTCGATAACACCCTAAAAAGGCATTGGCTTCAATATCGGAAATGTTTGAATTAATGAGAAACTCGGTAAGTGAGGTGCAATTAGTAAATGCAAAATCTTTAATTGAAGTTACACTTAAAGGTATATTAATGGAAGAGAGTGAATAACAGTTAGCAAATGCTTGTGTTGGTATCTTCGCGATTCCTTCTGGGAGGTTTATATACTTTAAAGATACTAAATCTTTGAAACAATATTTGTCGAGCATACTTATTGTATTTGGGAGTTCAATAGACTCTAAGCTAGTACATGCATCAAAGGTACCTGCTTTGATTTCTTTAAAATTTTCTTCAACGATTATTTTTGTGATAATATTTCTAGGTCTTACTTCTTGATATATAACATAGGATACATTAAGGATTTCATTGCCTTCGTATTTTATTGTCAAAACATTTGATTGATTATAAGATAAACATGAAAATAACAACAAAGGAAACATTTGCCCTGCTGTTGTACGATAAACGGTTTATTGTTCTGAACGGTTTCGATTCAATTCGAAAAATTTCGAAATTTTCAGAGCGTTATAAACCATAGCACTTTTTCATAAAGTAAAATCAGTTTATCTTTCTTTCCTTACGTTATGCAGTGTTATTCGAGATGTTATAGTTTTAACACTTTAATTTAGTGCAATGCAATTAAAATTAGTTGATGTTGTATGTTTCAATCAATTATCATATATTCCAACAATTGTAACAATAAAAGCGAAAAAATCATAGATTTCTTAAACAAAAACATTTACGAAATAAAATATTTTGGAATACAGTTAATTTCCAAAGAATTCATCGATTCCATCTGTCTCAATAGGGTCTAATTCGAGCATTTGCATCGCTTGCTCGAGTTCTTCAATGGAATATTCGAACACGTCTTGCTTATTTTGATGATGAACAAATTTGGATTCGATATCATTTGAAAATAAAGTCATGTCCATTTGATTAGAAGCCATACGAAGATGCGGCCAACACTTAAATGGCGTATCAGGGTCAATTTTAATATGATTTCGGAGTCGCGATTGATTTGATGATCGAAGTGATAAAAAAGTATTAGGCGTTTTGTGCATATTAGAGACCATGATGCCACGCATTGCTGTTGTAGCTGCTAATTCTCCAAGTTCTGGATATTGCCATGAAACAGACATTAATTCATCGGCTATACTAAAATTATCGGCTGCTTCAAAATAATCTTCTAATGATTGATAAAAAGTAAGCGAATTCTCATAAAGTGAATTAATCATTTGACGAGGTGAACAATGTGAAATTTGTAAAATTTGTTCAGACGACCGTTTGTTCTTAACGTACAACACTTCACCAACCGCCTGGAAGAACGTTAAGGAATCGTATTTACCTGTTGAAAAGGTACGAGAAAATTGGAGCGTATTAACAGCAAGACGAACATCACCTGGATTATCAATTAAAATGTCTTCGATTTGTTGATTGGTAAGTTTAATGCCTTCTGATTTCGATACACGAAGAAGAACCCTCTTAAGAACACTATGGGAAGCAGCAGGATAGTTGAACGTAATACAGTTGTTGGGTGAAATTGATGAATTAGATGAATCAACTATCCAAATTAATGGAAATAATTTTCTTTTATCTGTGCTGTATTTTTCAATGAGATCAATAAAATACCTTTTGCTGTCATCTTCAATAACTACGTTATCAACCAAAAGAACATTTTGATTTTCTGGATTGGTAACAAGTTGAGAATGTTCCAAAAATGCTTCAAATTGTTTAATAAAGATTGGGACTTTGTTTTTCGCATATAAGTCATCATCTGACTGATAATATTCTTCGTCAGGTGAAAATGATATTATTTGTTGATGATTGTAATTACATACGGCTTGAACTAAAGTTGATTTTCCACATCCAACAGGGCCATACATTACGATGACCCTAGGATAGTAAGGAAATCCTTGATATGCGTCTTTTAATATTGTCATGAATTTTGTTGTTTGTGATTTTTTATAAAGCGGAATATCACTAAGATCTGTTGGGAAATATTTAGTAGTCCAAAGTTCTTGACTGTTTTTTTGCTTAAGCTGCACAGCCAATTTATCTTGGCGGTGCATCAAACAGATTTACTTGTTCACGACGGTTACGGAAAGTGAACTTGTTGATGCGGAATTTGACTTGGTTTGTTCAATCATAAAATGGGTGCCAAAATCAAATCCGAGTGTTTAATTCATTGTGATAGAATAATTTGTAACACACCAAAAATGAACATTAGAATGTGGTATTTTGCAAGCAGTTGAAAAAATTTCTCTTTATCTAATAAGATACTTTTGAATATTCACAATAACTTGTGTTAGATTTTTCTTTGTATAAACACACTTTTATTGATGTTTCTCCAGATGGATATTTGATTTTGGAAAATTCATGCAAGAAATTCAAACTGATTTCTTAAAACGTTTACACTGAAAAATCTAGATTGCGCACAAGGACTCACCATCCTAGAACAAATTCCAAGGATTTCGTACGCCTAAAAGTACTCATTTTATGGCGACAATTGTCTATTTTAAAGTATTTTCACCCTATTCATGAATAAATGTTTTTATAATTTACTAAGTGTTAATAATTCATTTGAATCAAAATAAAAAAGTTCAAATTCCAACGTTGTTACTTTCTTTAAAATCTTCAGTTAGTTTATTTTGTAATATTTGAGTCAGCATTAATGTATGCATGTAAGTTTTACATGGATCATTTAGAATATATTTTAATAAATTCGTATTTATGTTATTTATTTAAAACATTACATATGTATGCATCTGAAAAAAGTGATATTGAAATAGTTCGATTTCTTCTTGAGCAAAATGGAATTGATGTTACTGCACATTGAATTCTCTTATTTAAGATTTGCATCCATTATTTTATATTTCTTTGTTTATATTGGAAACAATGCAATTAAACTCGCATAGAAAAATGCTAATAATAAAATTGCCAAATTACTTGAACCAAATCTAAAGCTTAACGAAAAGACAGAAATTACAAACATTTTATTCGCATGCTTCTATTGCCGTTAATGTTTCTATCATTGCCAATTCCTTTTCAGGCACTTCTTTCATTTTTAGTTGACTTATTAATTCATCTCTTTTATTTTGTCCATATTTCGAAATGAAATCGTATGCCATTTCATAATTATCTCCAAGTCCTTTTCGCGCTTCGTTTTCAAGTTTCCTTTTCCTTTCCTTTAAATTGCCAGTAATCATTTGTGGCGTTATATTCATTGGCAAAGATTTTATCGATTGTCTTGAAATTGATGATCGAACAACGCCCAATAATCGATTTGCGTCTTTTTCGAGATGTTTCATACTTTGCATCAAAAGTTCTTCCCCAACGTTATCACCTGAAATGATCCAATTTGGCATTATTCCTTGTTCAAGTTCATCATCGTCATCTTCTTCTTCAAATGAATTCAGGTCGCTTCTACGTGGCGATGTTTTGTTGCTCCTCGGCGACGATGGCGCTGATGACTTGTGGTGCTTGTTTGTTGACTTTTGGTTCCCATGATTGCCGCTGAAATAACGCGTCAGTTTTGCTTGTAAAGCATTCAATCCTTGGCCGATGACGTCGGTTTGAATGATGTCTTTGCACGTAGGACGTTTAGATGGGTCTTGATCAAGCATTTGGATGAGAAGATCGGTAAGACCACGTGAATAGTTATCTGGAATTGGTGGCTTTTTGCCGCTCATTATGTTGGAAAATAATTCTTCTCGTGATTGACCTGTGAATGCATGTCGGCCTGTAAGAAGTTCATAAAGAACACAACCAGCAGCCCAGATATCAGCCGGAAATCCATACTTTTGTCCTTTAAGAAGTTCTGGGCATAGGAAAAAAGGAGTTCCTATCATTGAAGACGCAAGATTATCTTCGCCAACTTTTCGAGCAATACCAAAATCGCCAAGTTTGACAAGGCCTTTTCGAAAGAGGAAAACATTCGCTGTTTTGATATCACGATGTAAAATGTTTTGAGAATGTATGTAATCAAGGCCAAGAATTAGTTGAGTAAATATTTGAAGAACTTGTTTTTCGGATAGCTCGTGATGAGTTTTGAGATATTTTTGGAGATCTTTTCCGTCTGCATATTCTTGAACAATATAAAAGTCGCCTTGTTGATCGAAGAAAGAGTCAATGTACATTATGACGTTGGGGTGGCTCATTCTGGAAAGTAATTTGGCTTCGCGTAACGCAGAATCTTTACTTTTGGAATCTTTCATGTGAATTGCTTTGACAACAACATGCTCATTGGTTTTGGTGTCCCGCATGAGGTATATCTTCCCATAACTCCCCTTGCCAATTTGCCGGGGGTCCTTGTAGCGCTTCGTGGGGAGCGTTAAAGACATTATACATTTGTGTTCGAAATGATCGTTGCGTATCGTCTGAGGCTTCCATAGTCACTTTTCGGTTGTTATGAAGCGATAGGTTGTCACTTTTTCATCCTTGATCGATTAAAATGCATTTAAAAAGTGGTGTTCGTCAAAATTATCTAAATGAATGATTTGGAAATGTTACAATTAATCCAGGAAATAATGTTTGGTTTAAATAATGAAAATATTAAGCAGTCATTAAGTTCAATGATCAATTTATTTAATACTGAATATTCATATTCTTTTAATCTAATTATTACGCAAATGGTATGTACATCCTTTGATATTAAATTTAGTAAATTTGATCCATATTTTGAACTTATGAAAGGAATTGAAGCATTTGAAGAAACTAATAAAATAGAATTTAAAATAATTGACATATTCTTAAATAAACTTCTAGATAAAACAACACAAAAATCATGTCATCTTATAGAAGCAATGATCAATTTGAACCTTATTGATTCAAATGTTATTGACAAATTGGTAGAACCTTATTTTATACACCGTATGGGAGAAGAAAAAATTAGAAAAAATGAAGAATTTTTGAAACAGAACATATTAAATTATGAAATGGTTTCAAAGAATGATTTCGAACTTCATAAGAAATATGTTAAAGAAGAACAAAATCCAAATGAAATAGAAAAAATAATTCGAAATGATGAAATGGAAAAACTTCAAGAAATATCATCACAAACAAATTTTGATTTTAGTCAAAAAATTGAGAAATCACTTTATGAAAGATATGAATTTATTAATGAATGGAATGTTACATTAATTGATTATGCAGCATTTTTTGGATCAATTAAATGTTTTAAATATTTACTTATGAATAATGCTAATGTATATAACACAGGTAAATATGCAATTGCAGGTGGAAATCTTGAAATCATTCATTTATGTGAACAAAATTATTCATCATTTGAAGAGTCATATGAAACAGCAATTGAATTCCATAAAAACGAAATTTTTCATTATCTTTATGATAAAAAAATAGAAGAATTGAATTTGAAACGATTAGGAAAGAAATGTATTTTATATCATAATTATGAAATTTTATCATTTTTGATTAAAGAAGGATTGAAAATTAATAATGATATCATTAATAAATCAGCAAAAATTGGAAATTTGTTTCTAATAAAGCATTTTCTGAATGGAAGCCAACTTCCCAAAGATATTTTAGTTTATTCTTCTGGTTCTGGAAATATTGAACTTGTTAAATATTTGTTAAAACAAAAAGTTATTGATATTAATGCTAAAAATATTCGTTTATCTTATTTAAAATATATTTTAATGATTTTATATTTCAAAATAAAATTTGGAAATTCTTTAAATTATTTGATACAACATTAGTCTCTACATCTTTAAGTGGTCACACAGAAATAGTTAAATTACTTCTTAAACAAGAAGGAATTGATATTAATGCAAATAATATTTTATTTGTTATTTTTGATATTTGTTTATATAATTTACTATTTCAAAACAATTTTTGGAAATTATTTCATTTATTTTGGACAGCGCTTATGTATGCAACTTATATAGGTAATATAGAAATAGTTAAACTACTTCTTGAGCAAAAAGGCATTGTTATTAATGCTGAAAACAATTATTTGTTTTATTTTATGTTTATTTTAATAGTTTTATATTTCAAAATAATGTTTGGAAATTACTTAAAATATTTCAAACAGCACTTATTTTAGCATCTGAAAATGGATATACAGAAATAGTTAAGTTACTTTTTGAACAAAAAGGAATTGATATTAATGCTAAAGATAATATTTATTTTGATATTTTAATATTTCAAAATAATAATTAGAAATTATGTAAATCATTTCTAACAGCACTTTTATTAGCATCTAGATTTAATAAAATTGAGATTGTAAATTTATTACTTAAACATGATGATATTGATATAAATGTTAAAAACGTTATTTTATTTTTTCTGATAATTGTTTTTATAATATGAAATTTCATGATGATGTTTAAAATTTATTTATATTATTTCGAACCCCACTTGCCGAAGCTTCTTTTTATGGTCATACAGAGATAGTTAAATTGCTTCTCGAACATAAAGGTATTGATGTTAATGCAATGGATATTGTTTAATTTGATAATTTGATATTTCATAATAATATTTGGAAATTATATAAATTATTTAAAACAGCACTTATTCACGCATCTGAAAATGGCCATATCGATACAGTTAAATTGCTTCTTGAACATAATGGAATTGATATTAATGCCAAAGATAATGTTTAATTTGATAATTTGATATTTCATAATAATATTTGGAAATTATATAAATTATTTGAAACAGCACTTATTCACGCATCTGAAAATGGCCATATCGATACAGTTAAATTGCTTCTTGAACATAATGGAATTGATATTAATGCCAAAGATAATGTTTAATTTGATAATTTGATATTTCATAATAATATTTGGAAATTATATAAATTATTTGAAACAGCACTTATTTGTGCATCTTTATATAATCAAATAGAAACAGTTAAATTACTTCTTGAACATAAAGGTATTGATATTGATACTAAAAATATTTATATTTCCTGTTTAAGATTTATTTTGTTATATTAGTATTTAAAAATAATATTTGGGAATTGTTTCATTCATTTGATACAGCATTGATGAGAGCTTCTTTTTATGGTTACACTGAAGTGGTTAAATTAATTCGTGCAAAGCGTTATAATGTTTGAAGATTTATTTTTTAATAATAAACTTTTACCATTAAATTCTAATTAATAACTCATTTTTTACTACATAGAGATCTTAGTATGTTAAATAATTATATATTTATTATGAATATATTTAATAATAATATGTGTTTATAATCTATCTATGGAGTAATACTTTGTATTTTGTGCTATATGCCAAGAAATTCCAAAAATTGATCATGAAAACTATAATATTTAAAACATTGAGTGCTATTATTAATGACAATAAGTTAGCAATGAAATGTGTCTTAAGACAAAATGAAATAAGAACTTTAAAATATTAGCAATTAATGATCTTATTTAATCAGAATTTTTTTTTGGATATTACTTTATGCAACACTAAACCTAATTAAATATGTTCATAATATTTTTCTGATCATTTTTATCAAGCAAGAAAATTTCACAGAATCAACCAATGAAATGGACTTTGTAAGAGCAAATATGAACATGGTGGAATAAATCAATTCAATGTTAACAGATAATTTCAGGGGAAAAAACAAAAAGATGATTGGAGCCTTAAATAATATTCTCGTAATTAAAAATATTTGTTAAATATTTCTTGATTTTTTTGAAACGTTGATAGGTCTGATGAAAGTTATCACAAATAAGGGAAACATCCGATTAATGCAAACTGTATGACTGAAAGTAGCTTGGATATCCTGTTTATTGATGTAAATGAATATTAAATATGTGATGATATAGTTAACATCAAAATCAAATTTATAAAATAAACTTTGTAATTTTCTCTAATATTTAGTCATGTCTTCAACTTCTTATAAGCAGATGATCCAACGATTTTCTTTCATACATCTAAATTGTTGAACTGATCCATTTGAATTTTTTGTTAAATGTGATGTGTATTTGGCGGCTGTCAGGTAAAAAAATTCACTTTTTGATTATGATATTATCGTTATATCATTAGTCAGTTCACAAACCACTTTAGAAAAAAGTGACATCAAAAAAGGAAACTTCTGAGATGCACAGTCAGCTATCAAGCACGGACGAAACTACATCAGAAGAAGCTCTCCCTGATATTAATGAACAAATTGTTTATTCTGGTTCTGGTGATGCATACGATATAAATTTTAATCCGACTTCTTCTCAAATTCAAATACCAGACTTCCCAGAAATACAAGAGGCACAATCATATAATCAGTTTTTCCAAGATTCTCTTTCTTGGAAAAAAACTGTTCGACATTTTTTTTTATTTTCTCAATTTCCTTTGCCAATTAACAGTTTCGTACAACGACCTCAAATTGTTACTCAAGTAAGGAAAAAAGGATATTTTTCAAGACGGAAAAAGCCAATAGTTTTCACCAAACAATCAATAACACAATTAGTGACTCAAGAGCCAAATCCATATTTTTACGACAGCTATTCAGAATACAAGGAAGCTCTAATCAAGTGGGCTTCCTTAAAAGAAAACAAAATTATTCATCCATCCGAACTATCCATTAGCATTGATCAAAATCCCCCACGTCAATCCTTTAAATTCGATCCCCCAAAACTAACTCCTCCGCCTTTACTTGAATTTTTTGATAAATATCCTGAAAATCTTGATTCAATTCAATCATCATTAGATTATCTTCAAGGTGCCAAACTACAAAAAGAACCCCAAGAAACGCAAAGTAACCAATTTTTCTTTGATGATTTTCGTTATCGCCCATATTATCAAGTTGATGATTCTTCTGCAATAATTGATGACAAAACATTTTTTTTTCTTCTTAAATCCGACACCAACATCAGCAACTTTACCTCCGGTACTCTTTCTAGCATGTTTAGTTACATTTGTAACACGTTTAGTAATTCTCGATTATTTGGAAATTTTCGAAGTCAAATGCGTCCAGACTATTTATATCGCGCTGTTCTTATTTCATCACATTTTGTAAAGTGTAACATTGAGATTATGGATCCCGAATACAACAAAATTCGACGACTTGTGAAACATGTTGAAAACAAACACTTATTAAAACTTGTACTTAATGTCATGTGCGAAAATTATTTATTTCTTAAACTTGACATTGTATTTATCGAGCTACAACTTGAAGCGCAAATCAACATCTTAAATCCGATATTACTTGCGACCATTGATCAAATGAGTGTCTTTTTCTCCGAGTTATATGGGAAAGACATCGCGAACATTTTCCAAAAGAATTTAACTCCTGAAAACTCATTTTGGATCGAGAAAATGTTATCATTTATTATTGACTCCAAGTCCATTGATTTGAAATTATTTTTTTCTTTTTTCGAAAATTCTTTTTTATATTTTTTGTACAAAATTTCATTAATTTTGCCTGAAACATTTTTAAAATTATATCATAAAATCATACATAATAATTATGTCTTAAGTGTATTATATAATGAATATACTGAACAACATTTCTTATACGAAGAAAAATTATCGATTAAATTCATTACGTTATGTGACTTCATATTACGAATTGATAAGAAATATATAAATAATAATAATCCGAACAATGAAACGAAATGGATTCAAGCGCATATATTCCAATGTTATGCACGAATGGAGAGAACACGCGAAGAAATGTTCGCAATATTATTGTATTCAATCATATCGAATTCCGTCAAAAAGTATAAAAATGATGAAGCAATATACAAAGTTGTGCAAATTGCGCAAGTTTGCATATCTGATAACATTATGCAAAATGGGTTTTCTGACGTTATAATATATTACATATTAAAATCTTATTTAGAAATGTTAAAGGTGAACTCGGCTTATAGATTATTTTATGATGAATCAGTCCTACAAAAAATTGTTTGCCCATTATTATGTTTCGTAAGTTATAACAATAATAAAATTGCTGCACTTTCGTTCAAAATTTTCAGTACAATGTTTCTGAAGTTTACAAAATCGGCTGTTAAAATATTCAAAAGATACACTTCAATTCTATTGAATCCGATAAAAAATTCGTTGTTTTTCCCTGACGCATTGATTTGTATGGAGGTGATCGTTCTTTTGAAAAAGTTTATATCAAAAAATTTGACAGAAAATTCGACTTCACAAATTAACGTGCCCGATGAGTTTAATTTCTTGTTGAAGCTCTTGGATGATACGAACTTTAATATAATAAAGGCAATTGAAAAAATTAATCAATATGAAGAGATTGAAAGTTTGATACATAAAATGCATTATATAAATGATCTGAAAAAAATATTACAGAAAAATGATAATTATCGAAAAGCAATGGCGTCGCTTTTAACAATTAGTTAATTAATTTGATGTCAAATTTTATTTTATTATAATAATGATAAATAATTTTATTATTGCTTGAAAGGGTATAAAATGTAAAAGAAAATGTTTCTGGTTTTAATAAATATGAGCGAAATAAAATTTTGTTTTGTTTTTTAATGTTATTCTTCAATATATAACATAAACCATTTTTTTGAATTTAATCAAGATGAGGTTTTCGAAGAACTCGACGTCTTTTTAAATGGCAAATGATGAAGAAATATGTAAAAAAAATATTAATTAATAGGTAAATTTTTTTAAATATGCGAATTGATCTATCAATAATATTAATTTTTTATTAATAAAAATTGTTACAAGTGCAAAATATAGGCATAAAGAGTTTCTAATATGACATTTCTTGTTAATGCGTATACGAAATTATCAATGAATTAAAAAATAATAAAAGGACTTTTTTAAAACACTTTTTACATATTAAAAACAGCTCAAAACATACTGCTTATTGTTACATTAATTTCTCTTTGTGGTGCTCCAATATCACACGCAAGATGAAACAGGCATTCATTGAAAATTGGGAGTATTGAATTAGAAGCAGAAACGGACCAAAAAGCAAGTATTGGGCAAAATGAACATAAATGATAATATGAAATCTCAAAATTTATGACATCACTATTAAGTTTGAGTAAATAAATTTTTTCATTATCTTTATCTGAAATGTAATTTTGTACAAAGTTAGAAAGTCTGTGATATATGAGATCTCGGACTTGAGGTGATTCAAAATATTCTTGTGAAAAATTATTTTCTGTTTCCATATCTAAATCATCAATAGAAAAACATTCTTTCATTTCTTTTGGTAAGCCAATCATTGTTCGTCGTTTTATTATATTCTTTTTCATAATTGACATTTTTTGATCAGAATCCCAGTTTAAATCATTTGGGGTTCTACTGTTAAAAGACTTTACTTTAAACACAAATTCATTCTCATCAATCGGAGCTTCAGTATAATTTTCATTTTGTGGGTTTCTAAATAAAAAATCTTCAGTTTCCAAAATTCTTTATTGGCACTTTTATTTTTTGGTTGTACGAAATGTGATATGAAAATATTCAATGAACAACAAAGCAAAGAAAGAGCAACAAAAAACGCCTCCAATGCCTGGAATGAAAAGCTTTGCGATAAGCTTTGCCGCCGGATATACATCTGGCATAGCCGGTGAGCTTTTCGCCACATGGCAAAATGGGCAATTTAATTCAAAAGGGTTAACTAAACCATCGTTCAAAGACAACTGCATAATTTCTGGCTCACAGCAAGTTGCTAAAGATTTTGTTAAGGCAGCACTCAAGAAGAACCCTAAAATGTTGACACTTTCAAAATCAAATCCATTTTTATTTGGTGCAGCAACAGGAATTCCAATGTGGGCTTTAACAAGGATAGTTGCAACACCCCTTCAAAATAGACATAACTCAAAAGCAAAACCATATGATGGCTTCATGAAAAGTATTCTTAATGATGCAGCATATCACACAATAAAGAACGGCCTTGATGAGTACTGTGCTGCAAAAATATTTCCATGTATTCTTCCAAAGGTTGATAGCATGATTGTTCGAAAACTTGTTGAAGGATCAATTGCTGGTGTTATTGGTGGAGGAAGTTATGTTCTTGCATTCCCATTCAAGTCTATTCTTACTGGTCAAAACATTTCAGAAGCATATTCTCAATTCATCAATAATACACCAAAAGTTGCCATCAAAAAGATTGCATATACGACAGTTCATCCAAAGTACGTCCAACTTCTTCACTAAAACTCAATGTTTTCTTTTGTTTTTTAACCCCAGTAACTGGCAACCGTTTAAATTGAAAGACATGAAAAAAACGGATTCAATTAATGAGTTCAAATTATAACGTTATTTCTATCGTTGTCAGATCTACAATGTCATTACAGGAGGAAAATATCAATCATTTAAACAAATCTTCTAACGAGGAAGAAGAATATGAACCACTACCTGACATGACTGCTGAAGAAATAATGACTGATATTTCTGATATCGATGCAACAATAATCGCTGTAAGATTTGATCCACAAATAGAACCAGACCAAATCATCGACCAGCTATCAAAACTAATGGAAAGAAGAAATAGGTTACAAGAACATCTCCAAAATGTAAAGGCAACAGAACTTAAAAAATTCATAGAATCTTTACAGCTGAATGAATTACAATTAAAACCATTTTATCCATCTCAAAATAGGTGCAAACTTCAGGTTAATGATAAAAAGGTCAAAAAATTAATGCAGATGCCACCTATCCAGAATAATACTTTTGACAAGGTATTCCGAACTTTCTTTGGAAAGAAACAAGAAGAGAGGCCATATACCGAAGTAGAACAACTTTCAGATCAGTATCAGTATCATATTCACAATTTAAGACAAAGTTTATATGAAGAAAGCGAGCACTACAAGCGCAAGAAATATTTATCTCCGGAAGATACAGCGTTAAAACTTCGAATAGAATCAGAATTAGTTGAAATAGATAAGTTCGACAGAACTAAAAGGAAATAAAATGTATTTTAATCAAAATTTTAATTAACGGAAATAATTGTTGCAATTGTGTGCACACTACGTAGTGCTTAGATTTAAGTGAAGAAATAAAATTTACAAATTATGTTTTTTGATAACATCGCTTTTTTAGCCACCACACTTAATATGAGTTTCTCTCTTTGTTAAAGATATTTGGAAAAAAATTTATTTTGCAGATTTTTTATACTCTAAAAATCATTTTTAAAAAAACAAAAAACGACACGAACCAGATTCGAACTGATGAGGGATAAACCCATGGGGACTCAAATCCCACGCCTTAACCACTCGGCCATCGTGCCATACAATTTTTATAAAAATTTCATCTAATTAATATCAAATTATCAATATATCTCGAACATTCGTTTTTGAACAAGAAGTAATTGATATTAACGATATAGCTTCATATAAGAAAATTAAAAAATTAACACCATAATAATATATTTATTACAAATTTTCTTCTAAAATTCCGTTATAGCTTCGTCCTCAAACAACTCAGCTGGACCAGCGAGCCCATAAATTTCTGTCATTTCTCTTTGTTCAATCTCTTCATTATATAACTCCACATCATGTTCTGAAACTTTCTTAATTCCAATTAAGAACCCTCTTAATATTTCTTTAAATTCTCCATAATTGGTTGAAGTCATAATTAAAGCTCTCGAAAATTCCAACAGTTCATTTTTTTCGTAAGTCGGATAAACGGTCGTCAACTTTTGTGTCAATTCATTTGCCAAATAATTCTCAGAATTTTCAATGTCACAAATCAGAACTTTATGCGAATGAATTAACAGAAACAAATGTTGTAAAGTTCTCGAAATTGAGGAAAACAAAAACTTATGAGAACGATCAGTCATCACAGAAAACAGTTCATAAACTATTGAAATAAAAAAGTTGTTGTAAAAATTCTTTTTGAATTCTTCGTCTTGATTAAGATCGACTTCGCTAATAATATTTGAAACACAATTGAAAGCGATTGTTGAAATGTTGTTGGTAGGATGTGATACGCCCCATAAAAGACAATTTAACAACATTGAAAATATGTCAAGTTGAAATGTGCCAAAAGTCGAAAATATTTTTGTTAAAACATTCGAAATCAATTTGAAGTATGAAAGTCGAATGTCAGGGAAATCATCAAAGTTTTCTTTTATCATATCAAATGTTGGTTGAATAATGTTATTAAATAAGTCATTTATGTACATGTTAAAGTCATTCCCCAATTTTATCACCAACGTGGTGAAACAGTCGATGATTTGATGAAAACGAAAGATTGGATTCGACTGATTATAATCACTAAATAAAAATCCAATTATTGCATTGTTAAGTTCTGAACGTGGATTAGCTTCGAAAAACGAGTTAAATAATTCGAGTAAGATCGATTTTGTACGAATTAGATTTGGATGTCCATTTAATAAATGAATTTGACTGGTATAAAAAGTACAGAGTTCAATAGTTTGTTGTACAATTTCAATCATTTGTGGATAATATGCAAAATCAGAAATTAAAAATATCGTCGAAAATATATGTATCGGAAAATTGACTTCCATGGAAATCCGATCATCACAACAATTCTCTGGATTAAGATCTTGCTTAAACTGTCCCCAAATTTGAAGTGGCAAAATTAAAAGTTTAGAGATAAAAATTGGCTTATCAAAATTGTTAGGATGGAACTTAATAAGTGTGGCAATTGATTCGTATAATATTGGTACGGATGTCATTGGGAGTTGTTTGGATATAATTGAAATGTTATCAAGATATTCAATAAGAAATGTTTTTTGTTGTCCTGGATGAATTTGCAAAAGTGGTTTATAACATCGACTAACAATAGTTTTAAGTATATTAACTGTCATTATTTGGAGTGGCGGATATTTAACTTGAAGAAATATGGTCATCTTATCTGTAAGTTGTTTAAGAATTGGCCAATTATGAAATAGAAAACGTGGATATACCGAAGAAACAAACATATAACAACCACACACTAATGCTTTACATTCTTCATTTTGTTGTAAATCAATATACTTGACAATAGTTTCTAAACAATTCCAAACAAATGATTGTTCCTTACTAATAGGGAATGAACCTGATATTGATCCAATTGCCCAAGAAGCTCTTAAAATGTCGTTAATATTTTGTGCATTATTAAGATATTCTAAAAGAAATTGTTCCATACTATCACGTGATAAGTTCGAAAAACAAACAAGTGTAGAACGCATATTTTCATAAAATTCTGATTCTTGAGCTTCTTCGAAATCATTCGGCAAAAGTGGCGAAAACTCGGGCGGTTTTGCCATTTTTTGAATGAAAATACGTTGCAGCTGATATATCATCTCTGGCGGTGGCTTTACTTTGTGTTGCTCAAGAAAAAAGATCTTAGAAAGATTTAACCAATATTCGACAGCTCTCTTCAATGAATCATGTTCTGCTGATATTGTTAATTGTATATACCACGCAAGTGCAAGTGAAGCAGATTCTGTCAAAATGCCTAAAAGAAGTACAGAATGATCTAAAGTCAAAAAATGCCCCAACGTTATTATCAATTGATTCATATATTGTTCTGTTTGATATACATCTGTAATGACATTATTTTCTCCAAGTGTACGTTGAATCATACCAATTAAGATATCAAAAACTTGGCGTATGTTTTTATTATCTGCTTCACATTGACTTATGGATTCAAAACATAAAAGAACTTCATATCTGAAATTTGGGTTTGGAAAAAGATTAGTAACCATATGTTGGCAAAGAGGAGATTGGATAATTAAGCTCAAGTCTATCCATCGTAAATAATGAGATAATGTTATTAAGGTCTGTTTCATTAACTCAACATCAGAATCTTGTTTCATTAATTCTTCTATAAATGAAAAAATAAGACTAAAATCATTATCAAGTGCTCTTGATAATTCACTTTGTCGATTACTACTAATCATTTCATCTGAATACTCATGAACTTCTTCTAACAAAAGTGAGAGTATTGAAAGTCCATTAAGTGCACTACTTCTCGTCATCTTACATGCTTGAAGAAAATCGTGCATAAAGCTAGGCCAATTCATAGGCCATTCATTTTTTAATATTACTATTAAAACTTTATTTGCTGCTGAAAGAAGTTGTGGTGAAAATGATTCGTTACTCCAACTGAAAACTAAATCAAAATAAAATTTTTTGAAAAATTGTTTTTGTTCTTCTGGAAGTATTGACCAATATTTTTGTGCGCCATCTGAAAATAATCCCAATGCAATAAATCTAGATTGCATGTTCTGTGAATTTGCGACAATCTGTTGTGAAACAATCCAAGCGTCTGATCTTTGCTGAAATTTTAATAATGCTTCATGTGCCTCAATACCAATTTGTTCATTACAGGCTGCAAAAAGGTGATGGACAATTTCGTCAAAGAGCTCAACATCTATTGGCATTCCTTCCTGCAAAAACTGTTCCATATTTTGAACAAACGGTCACCAAATGTCATGTAAAGCATTCAATCATAAATTTAAAAAATTTCAATACCTGGGAGACGTTTACTTCACTTCATTACTCTTCCTGTGATTGTGCGGCGAACCTTTTGCTTAGGCTCTGGCTTGGCAGCATCGAGGATCTTAAGCATCATTGTTGTCCTTGCACGCATCTTTTGGTGCATAAAGGCTTTGGCACATTTGATGTGGTAATGAAGATAATCACGGAACATTGGAAGGTAGAATGAAATGTCTTCTCTCTTTCGTTCTGAAAGTTGGGCCGCTTGAAGACTGATTGTAACATATGCATACATGTTCTTGTCCTTGGTTGGAAGATCAAATGCGCCTAAATCAGCTGGTGGATCATTGGAATATGTAACAATGGGAGCATTCTTAACACGTGTTCGAGCTGCTGCAAGTTCTTGGAAGAAAACTCCTGCAATAATTTTATCTCCTGGATCGCTGAAACGAATTGAAAATGTTGCTGCTGCTCCTTGAGATGTTGGGGTTATAAAGTAGCTTTCCATTGTTGACCTACGGAAAGGAATTTCGAATGGTGCGAAGTTTGCCTTAGCTGTGACTTGTTCGGCGACAAAAATAATTGGAGCACCTAATACATAAGCCTTCATCCTAGAAGCAAGTGTGATCATTTCTTTTTGCTCCTTTTCGTTCATTTGAGTGAGGTTAAATTGAATTGCATGAGTATATTTGATGGCACCTTTTGCTTTTGGTTCGATCTTATACTTACCATAGTACTTTTCATAGGCTTCTTGAGCACCATACTCATCAAGCTCTTGAGCACAGGCAATGTACATGTCAACTTCGATGTTGTTTGTCTTTTTATCAACATGAAGACGGAATTTAACACCATCGAAGTCGCAAAATAGGTACTCACCTGAAAGCTTTTCGTGTGGCATAAGGCTTCGTTCGAGAAGGTTCCTGAGAATTGCTGATTCAAACTCGAGAATGATCATTTGGAATTCCCTAAATAAAGTAAATTTATCTCAAAAATTGGGAACAACCGCTTATTCAAATGTGACATGTAAAACATTTCCCTTCCGTCTGCAAAGTTGGACGCCTGTGAGAAATTTGGGATAAAAAGACAAAATTGTGTGATCTAAATGTTTAAACACCAAGCAATATATAACTAGTTATGAATTTTTATAAAAATACAAATTATCAATAAAATTGTAAGTCGTTAACCCAAAAAGAACCTTAAATATTTAATGGTTTTTGCATCCAACAAAAAAGATTTTAACAATGTCAAAAATGAAATATTAAAATTGGGAATAATTAAAGCTCGATTTTTATATGATTTTTGATATTTTTCATTAGTTATCAAACCAAAACACAATTCGGATATTGCTTGAGTTATTGTATGCACCGTTTGGGTCTTCTTCCCATTGCCATAATGGGATTACACCAATTTTGTCAACTTGTTTCTTAATAGCTTCCACAAGTTTATCAATTGGGCATTTTGTTTCCCATTCCCGCCAAACCAAATCAAAATTATCGTATCGATTATCTTGATAAATATAATATGGAGTTATTCCAAATTCATCAAATTGTTCCATCTCTTCTAGTGAAATCATCCCAGACATTTTTTTAGGTTGAAAATTTTTCTGGTATTGAACAAGTTCATTGAGTTTTAAGTATGAGTGACTATGAGCATCACCACTCCACCTCACCACTTCCTCCATCACTTCCTTTGAAACATCATTAGGAATTCCGCGACTTTCACTTATGATTTCAAGTTCATTTTCATCATCATTACGAACATTTGCCATTACTGCAAACATTTGGTAGTCCCTTCCTACTCTAAGTTCTTCAGGCATGAGTTTTATAGGTTCTTGGTTTCCTTCTTCCCCATATTGATCTCCACATTTCCATTCTCCAAAATAAATATCTTCTACTAAATCATCTCCACATTTCCATTCTCCTTCTTGATAAATAGGGTTATTATTTGCATCATAGCCAATTATTTTTTTTTCTTTGTATTCGACATGAACATGAACATCGCATCCCATTAATGGGTATACCAGAAAAACGATACATTTTTTGGAAAGACAGCCTCCCGAAATAAACGGTCTTTATAAAAACTTAAAATGCATTTTTCTTTATTATTCAAGAAAACGCAAAAATGATTTCAAGTATATAAAGAAGGAAATTATCAAAACAAAAGTTAACATAAGCACTCAATCTTATGAAAGTCATCAAAGCCACAAAATAAATTGTAATATTTTACTTTTGCTGTTTAAAATAAGACATATGTACATATATAAACTGTGCAATATAAAATTTATTCTATTTTCTGTACCATCATTTGATTGACATATATCTCTTCTTTAGATGAATGCTCAGCAAGAAACGCATATCAAAGTCGAACGCAACATCTTATTATTGAAAGTGGTGTTGAAGAATTAGGTCTAATGCTTTTTCTAAATGGGGCTCATTCGAAGGAGATTATTCAGTTACATCAATTGGATGTTATGTTTGTGATTGTTTTGTTAAATTAGATACAATTATTGGGAAAATATATTGACAATTTGAAGTACTGCATTTAGTTGTTTTCCATCATTTGCAATATTACAATTCCGAATTCAGTCATTTCAATTGAATCAACTGCATTTTTACATTGTACATCACTTCTATTTATTGAAGTATCTGAAGGAAATAATTATTATCGTATTGCATTTTAAATTCTGAATTCAGTCACAACAATTAGGATTAATGTGTTCAATGGTTGATCACTCTTGGAGAGAGACTGACACAAAGTTAAATTTTTCGTGTTTTTTCTGTGTAATATTTAAACGGTCACTATAATTTTTTTTCTTAATTTTTTTTTTTTTTACTAAAGATCTTCAAAATAAATTTCTAATTTTGGTGAAAGAAATTAGATTTTCATAATTTTTTTTTATTGTTTTTTTAAAATTATGTGCTTATTTTAGAATTGAATATTTTAACAATTTCAAGTTATTGAAAAAATCATTCTATTCCATTGGAGGAGATTGTTCTACATAAACTTTGTCAACCTGGCAATCGTGCCATTTTCAAAATAGCTTGAATGTTCAAGATGAACAAGATATTATAGAAAAAAAGAAATTCTATGTTTAAATATCTTATAATATAAATGAACATATAAAAAATTTGGGAAAAATATGTTAATGCTTGCAAATATTTTTATATATCTGTATAAATTATAACAACCTGATCTCCGATTTCTAGGCAATTAATCTCAGAAAAATTCTTTGGTTTATTTATGATATTTCCATTGCGTGCTGTCAATTTTCTTTTTTTTTACTAAAAAATCGTCAAATTTAAGTTTAGCCGTTTGAATATATAATTCAAATAACCCCCACTTGTTTAAGTCGATGAACACGAACATTCTCAAGGTATTCGAACTCAAAGGTGCAAATTTAATACCAGAATTAGGCGCATCTGTTCTTCACCTTTGGGGTACAAAAGATGATATTGAACCATTAAAAGATGTTGTCGTTGCAGCAGGAAAAGGAGCATTATTACTTGCAGACTTTGACGGAAACACAATACTTCATTATGCTGCAATTTCATCTGCCTTAAAAATTAGTGCTTTCATGGTTGAACAATTTCCTCAAGATCATTTTCAAAACATCAACAAAATTACACCTGCACATATAGCGGCACAACAAGGTAATGTTGATCTTTTAGCCATATATCAAAACTCCACAACATTACTTACTGATTTATCATCCAATGGTTGGAGCCCACTTCATTTTGCCATTTATTATGGTCAAATCGAAGCTGTTCGTTTTCTTCTAGAGAACAAAATCAATTCAGTCGATGACTTAATTCTAGGTGCCGAATCTACAATTCCATTTCTTAATCATCGGCGACTTAGATTTGTATCTCCATATGATCTTGCATTAATAGCCGGTCAAAAAGAGATAGCTGCACTTCTTGAAACGTATGATGCACTTCCTTCATTACATTCAGCAGTTTCAAAACGTGATCTTTTAGCCATAACTTATCTTGTTGAGTCACCATTTTCACCATTTAAAGACAAAATTGATCTTCAAGCTGGGCGTTCCAAGTACACGCCATTACATATTGCTGCGTTAAGAGGCTATTATGACATTTGTCATTATTTGATCCAATCTAATGCATCACTAACAGTTGTTGACTCCAATGGCTTATCACCATTAGAACTTGCCGTCACGTCTAAATCTGTTCAAACGATTGCGACCATTAGTGAATTCTCATCTGAAGAACAAAACACAAATGCGTTATTCTTAGCCGCAGACTTAGGGAAAAAAGAATTTGCATTTGAACTTATCAAGTCAAAAATATCAACATCCGCTATTTCTGAAGATGGTGATTCCATATTAATACGCTTAATCAAACGTAATCTTTTAGATGTTGCGTCTAAATTCCTTATACAATGTCAGCCAGATGTT
Organism: Histomonas meleagridis; assembly: GCF_020186115.1. Classification (NCBI taxonomy): domain Eukaryota; phylum Parabasalia; order Tritrichomonadida; family Dientamoebidae; genus Histomonas; species Histomonas meleagridis. Next base: position 1,307,367 of record NW_027150805.1, read on the forward strand.
AATATCAAAGATCCATTTGGAGCCACTGCATTACATTATGCATGTGTAACAGATAAATTTGATTTTGTCAAAGATATAATTGGATTATTTAAGTTAGATTTAAATGAAAAAGATAATTTAGGATTAACGCCATTAATGTATTTGATTCTTTCAGGGAATACTCAAAGTATTCCAGAACTAAACAAAACTAATAATGATATAGCATGTGATTGTGGGTTAACGCCATTCATAATTGATTATGCATTTGGTATTACAAGTTTATTAACGCCTACAAAGAATACGCCACAAGAACGATATACAATTAATTTTAAGAAAGTCATTGAGTTAGTTGAGAAACATAAATTACCTAAAAAAACTATTAAATTATCAAATGAAGATTTTGTTACTCCTACAATTAATTTGATTAATCCAGAAGTTGAAAAGGTTTTAATGAAATTCAAAAACTTCGGTGATTATGAAGTCTCGAATATTACTATATTACATATGGAAGCTTTTGGTGTATCAGGTAAATTCATTGAAGTAACAATTAAAAGTTTTCGTGAATTAATTGAAGAAAAAGATTCATTAGGTAGAATCCCAATTCATTATGCAGTGATTGCAAGTAATTTACAAGCATGTGAAATCTTTTCGAAAGAAATGGGTAAGTTAAATCATCGAGATAAATTCGGAAATACGATTTTCCATTTTTTATCTGATGATACAATGTTATCTATGGCTAAACGATTTTATAAAGCAAGTGAATTTACATTAACAGAAGTTAATAATGATGGCCAAAATCCATTCCATACCATATGTAAGAGTGGTGCAGTAGAAATCTTAAAATTCTTCTTACAAACAATTGACATTGAAAATCGATCTGCATTAAATGCTATTGATAAATTTGGTAAAACTCCATTAGATTATGCAATCGAAAATAAGAACATTGAATGTATTCATTTATTACATTCTATGGGTATTGAGAACAAATTAAATACATTTGTAACTAATAATAACATTGAAGAATTAAAGAAATTCATTGATTTAGGTTATCCTATTAATTCATCAGATAAAAGTGGTATGACACCATTACATTATGCAACAGTATCATCTAACATTGAAATGATCAAATATTTATTATCTAAAGGTGCTGATGTTCATGCGAATAATTCACAATCAATGATGCCAATACATTATGCAGCCAAAATGAATGATTTCGAAGTCATTAAAGCATTATTAACTACAAAGCATCGATTAAATGAACTTAAAGATTCGAATCAACCATATTTATTATCTACTGATTCCACATGTAAATTATTTTTATTCCAATATTGGAAACGAGAATTATTATATAAGAACTTAATGAACTTAATGCAAAATCGAATACAATCGATAACTGAGTTACAAATCTTTTGTAATTCATGTAAAACGTTTTCATTTAATGATATTAATAATTTTGCACATCGAATTATCTTCATTCAAACGACATTATCTAAGATCGACTTTAACTTTTCAACGTCATTACATCATTTCTTACAAATATTTAATACATTAGATTTAACGACATATGTTAATAAACTTAAAGTAGATTTTAATAAAATCGTTGATAATACTATTGGCAAAGAATTCTTTGCACATAACAAACTTGAAAATCAAACGAAAATTGTTGTTGTAATTAACTTATTAATGATGTTTTATCCACTTTTATGGGTTATAGATGTTTCATTTTATATTAAAGAATTATGTAAACATTCGATTGAATCGATTGATGACATGAAGATGATCAAAATAATTCAAGACAATATTGAAAAGCAAGAAACATTAGCCATAAACACATTTAATGAATTAAGTCCTGAAGTTAATAAGAACATTATCCAATTATTAGAATTACCACAAATTATACATTCACAACTTAATAATGGTATTATCTATATTGGAATTGCACGTATTTCTGGTATTCATTCCAACCTAAATTATATCTTCCAATCACAATTCAATCATACATTTAAGCGAATATTTAACGACAATTATTATTCTTTCCCTCGATCAATACCATTCCAAAATAAACAAAACTTAATTGTGATAGCTACACGTAGTTATATCATTATGTTCTCAAATGATAAGCCAGAAGTATTTATTACGATACCAATACCAATGATATGGACTTACCAAAAAGGTATGTCATATAAACTAATGTCTCCAGTAGGAAGATTTGATTTAAGGTTCAAAAATGATAACTCATTAGTGTTGGGAAGTCTGGTAACTGCTATAAAGACTTCAACTATAGGTTATAACGTAGGACAAAGTCATTTCCAAAAGAAGAAGGACCGTTTGTTCCAATGCTTAATATGTTACGCGTCCTCCTTAAAGAACGCACATATTAAATTGTTGGTGGTGAAAGCTGGTGATAAAGAAGAGTGCGACGACATTTGTAAAGAACATTTGAGGGAGACCGTTAACACACCGATTTTGTTGACGACCGTTATACCGTTTGATATAACAGATTCAATTGAAGACTTAGTAATTATTTAAAACAAGAGAATAATAATAAATAACAAAGTGGGTGAATATGTCTTTTTTATTTGTTTAATATAAATTGAAACATTTTGTAAATCTATTTAGAACTCGTTTTCTTCTTGACAAATTTCGCTCCTTCAAATCCTGGCCGAGTTTTGGTGTTCTTGGGTTTGTATTTGACTGGCTGATATTTCGGCTTTTCTTCGGGTTCGGATTTATCTGGAACTTTCTGTTTTTCTTTTGCTTCTGGCTTTTTGGTATTTGTCTGTTCTTTCGATTCAGTGCTTAGCTCATTGGCTGGAAGAAAATAAAAAAGTTTATCAAAGAACTCTTTGTGTTGTGCGAGTTCTCCAATTTCGACCATAATATATCAAACAAAGTTAGTCAAATTGCTCAGATTTTTTTTAATTGTACGAATGCAATAAATCAAGAAAATTAATAAAAGCTATTATAAAAGGTTAGCCTAAAAATTGCAAAGTTATAGCTATTATTTTTTCCATGCACAAAATTCAATGATGATATTTATAGCTTTAGAGCCATCAATGACTTAGAATAAAATTGTTTTAATAGAAAAATTGTTATCATAAGTTTGAAATCAAAATGAATCCCAATAGAATAAGGTGCTATTCTTTTTTTATTTCATCTCATATATTATTTGTTGATTGAAGTAAAACATAAAAAAATTACAACAATATTAAGAAAACTAATAAATGGACTTAACACCAGTATTTATTAAATCAAATTCGACTTAATAATAATGTCGTCACATAATTATGTTCAGTCTGCTATAATTACAAATAAAATCAATGTGAAGAAAACTTCAAGACGATTATGATTAATCACGAAATTGAAGATCCATTTGCGAATGATTTCAAAGAACATGATATGTTTTGACATTACAATATATATGTAAAGAAGTTTTATCATAAGTAATTTTCGAAAGTGATTTAATAAATAATTTCATAGTGTTTGAGTAATTAAATGAATTTTTTGGAACATAATTTTTTGTAAATCATATTCGTGGAAGAAAGAATGAAACTATATAAAAGCTTCCATTTTGTACTCACCAAATTAATCTGAAATTGAAATAATATTATTCAGGAAATCATATCAATTTCAAATTAAAATTATATTACAATTTGTTAAATTTTATCCATTGGTCCAACCGTTAGACTCTTGATCTCGTCAAGTCAATTGGTTCATCTTCTTTCTGACTTTAATTTTATATTCTAAATGCATCTGTTGTAACGCCACCGTTTAAAGTATGTTAAGAATATATAAACGGCTGCTTTCAAATACTGATGTTGTCTTTTCTTTTTGTTTTTTCTGCATCAGAGACATTAGTCAAAACATTAGACCAATATATAGACCATAACAACAAGGATTTAGGAACATTTAAGCAATATTATTTTGAAGTTAACGATAACTTTGATCCAACTAATGGAGTAATCATTTTAAAGCTTGGTGCGGAATCACCAAAACTCGATCCCAGTGGTGTCGATGACTGGTTTAAGATATTATCAGAACGTTATCATGCTAAAGTCTTTACCATTCAACATAGATTTTTTGGTAAATCACAGCCATTTGATGATACATCAACCGAACACCTTCAATATCTTACAGTAGACCAAGCTCTTGAAGATTATTCCTATTTTTACGATTATTATGTTCAAACGCATCCAGATGAACCGATTCACCCATGGCTTATAGTAGGTGGTTCTTATCCAGGTCTTTTATCAGCTCTTGCCCGTAAGCGTTATCCCACCAAATTTACTGCTGCCTATTCTTCAGCTGGTGTTTTATTAGCATCTAATAACCTCACTGATTTTGATTTGCAAGATGCCATTTCAATGGGGCAAGAATGTGCATCGATTGCACGCCATACACGCTGGGAGATTGACCAACTTGTTGATACAAATCGCGAATACATTATTGATCTTTTAGGCTTCAATTCTAATTTTTCCGATTTTAACATCTACTATGTAGTTGGCGAACTCTTTACTCTCTCAATCCAATATGGTCACTTATCTGATTTATGTGGACCATTAGTCGATGCATTCAAATCCGGCAATGACTTGCTAACAGCATTTTCCAAATACGCCAAAGAATTTTTCTATCCAAACTATGGTGATCCCAATGCATATACTGCGCAATATATGCAGCGAACGATCAACACGAACGAATCGTCATCGCGATGCTGGCTATGGATGACGTGCAACGAATTGGGCTATTGGCAGTATTCTCCTGGACGAGTCGGGATTCGTTCTCCGCGGCTGAATTCGGAAGAGCCATTTTTGCAGCAGTGCAAAGATGTGTTCGGCATCGATATGAAGCCGGACGTCGATGAGTTTAATCGGAAAAACGGCGGACTGTATCAGGACGTGACGAATGTTTTGTTCACGACAAGTTCGCAGGACCCATGGACATGGGCGTGCGTGACGGAGGAGTACGTGATGAACAACAACTACGCGAAAACTATAATCGGTAATGAATTTGGACACCACTTCGACTTTAATATGCCGAAAGAAGATGACCCAATCGACTTGAAGAGAGCAAGAGAACAAATGGTAATGCTGTTGGACCAGTGGCTAAAAATTAACTAAATATAATATAATTTTAACGTTTATCTCCTTAATGAATGTATAAATTGGTTTCATTCCTTTTTCATTGAATATGAAATGAATTTTTTGATTAATGAATGTATAATAATCAAAATCAGCTTAAAGATCAAATGTTTGTAAAAAGTATCAAAACAAAAGTTGATTGTAAAAAACATATTAAATTCCTAAAAATTATGATTTACTCAGCGTATAATGGATCCTCATTCATATATTCCTTCTCACTACTATCCTGATTCTTTTTCTTTCTATATATAACTACTATCACTATCACAACAATAATTATTACTACTACTGGTATGCACACACCCAAAGATATTGCCAATGCGTTACTTTTTTCGACATAATGACTACACATCGATGAAACTGTTGTGCTTGCGCTCAAAGGACCGAATTTCCTTTGTCCACTATAAAAGTCTTTTACCGCAACAGTACGAGCATAAATATCTTCAAATGCAGTTTCTGCAATATATGGTACATTAACGCCATCATAAAATATACAAGTAAGACCACAATCATAAAATGCATATTCATCAATTAAAATGATAGAATGAGGGATTACAATATGCGCCAAGGAAGAACATTTAGCAAATGCATATTTACCAATTACTTGAATGCGATTACCTAAGTCAATATACTGAATATTAGATTCATAGAATGCACCATCATGAATTATATTAACATTATCACCAATATTTATAGTTTCTAATAAATAACATCTATAAAATGAATATTCGCCAATGCTACTTAATGCACTTGGTACATTATATATAGAATCAGTTTTACCTACTGGATATTATATAATTTTTGATAAAAGTTTTCTATAAAGTATTCCATCATCATTATAATTAGAAAAATATACATTATTTGGTGATACTTTAATGTTTTTTAAATTATAACATTCACCAAATGATAAGTTACCAATTGTTTGTAGATTGTCTCCAATTCTAACTACACTTAAATAAAAACTAAAAAGAAATGCTGAATCATCAATAGTGATAACTGAATTTGGTATTGTTAAATCATTAAGTAAAGTACCATAAAATGAATATTTTCCTATTGTTTCAACATGACAACCAATATCAATCGATATTATTTTTGCATAATAAAATGAATAATCAGCAATTGTCTTAATGAAATTTGGCATTGTGAAAAATGTAGATAAACCTGATGGATAACATATAATTGTTGTTTTGTTTTTATCATAAAGAACACCATCTTTATTGTGGTTGGAATAATATGGATTTTGAGATGAAACTATAAGTGATGAAAGTTTATCACATGAAGAAAATGCATTAATTCCAATATATTTAATATTTTCACTTATTTCAAATGTTTTAAGATGTGTATAATAAAAAGAATAGTTACCAATAACTTCAAGTGATTTTGGTATATGAATATCACTTAATAAAGTACAATAATAAAATGAATAATTTCCAATTCTAGTTACATTATCACCTAAGGTAACTGATGTTAAATATGTACAACAAGAAAATACACTATCTTCAAGTTTGTAATTAAATTTGATAATGTAATATTTTCTAAACTCGAACACTTACTAAATGCTGCTTTACCAATCGTTCTTATTTGATTTCCAAGATTAATTTTCTTTAATGTATGACAATCATAAAATGCATAATCGCCAATTTTAGTAAGGTTATTTCCAAGTTTAATTTTAGTTAAATCACATTTATAAAATGCATAATCGCAAATGACAGTAACACTTGGTACTTCAATTGCATTTAATGAAGTACAATAATAAAATGCATAATTGCCAATTTTAGTAAGGTTATTTCCAAGTTTAATTTTAGTTAAATCATAGCAATTATAAAATGCATAATCGCAAATGATAGTAACACTTGGTACTTCAATTGTATTTAATGAAGTACAATAATAAAATGAAAAATTTCCAATGATTTCTAACTCGGGTTGAATACGAATAATATCTAAGTTCTTACATCCATAAAATGAAGAGTTTCCAATTTCTTTAACATTTTTACCTAGATCAACGAGCTCTAATTTCGTACAATTGTAAAACACATAGTTTCCAATAGTTTTTATATTGTCTCCAATAAAAACTTCCTTTAACTTTGCGTTTTTATAAAATGCATAATCACCAATTGTGGTTGTTGCGTCTGGTAAATCAATCATTGTTAATGATGTACAATTACAAAATGCTGAGTTGCCAATTGTGATGACATTTTTCCCAATTTTAACTGTTTCCAAGTCTTTACATCCACAAAATGAAAAGTTTCCGATTGTAACAATTGAATCTGGAATTCTGACATTCTCTAATGAAGTGCAATTATAAAAAGTATAATCACTAATTATAACTACTGATTCAGATATTATGATTTTTTGTAATGAGTTACAATTATAAAATGCATAACTACCAATTGTACTGATGTTATTTCCAAAGTTAATTGATTTTAACTTATAACAACCATAAAATGCATGATCACCAATTATAGAAACTGAGTCCAAAATAGAAACATATGCTAATTTAGTCCATTTCGAAAAAGCTTCTGGTGGTATTTGTGTTACATTTCCACCAATGATAACACTTGTTGCTTTGTTTTTGTACTTGGATGTAAACTGGCTAGATTCGTTAATTACGAGTATTACTTTAAAATTTTACTGAATTAGAATTTTGATTTGACTCTTGCAATTTTTTAGGTTTACCAAAACCAGTTGCTGAAAGGATTGGGATTGCATGAATAGAAATGAAAAAGAAAAAAATACTCATGCCAGTTGAAATGAGGTGTTGTCTTCGATGATGATTTTAACCTTACGGTTATTCGATCAATTTACATGAATCAACCAACCCAATTTTTGATAAGTGATCAAATATTTGAAAAGTTTATGTTATCAAAATTTACATCCAGGATGGATAACAATTGTTCTGTTCGTATGACCCACCCTAAATGTTCACCGTTTACAAAAGGTGATTTTTTGAGTTGAAAATGATCGTAGACTGGTTGGTTCCAATTCTAGAATAGCACTTTTGAATAAGTGGCAAAGACCTCGTTTCAATTAAATTATGTTTCGGCATAATATAAAATCTCAGAAAAAAAGTTGAATACGATCATAATGAATTCAAATGCTGCTGATTTTTCAGAATTATCAGAAATCGCTGAGCTAGCTTGTATTAACCAAAAAGAAAATTGTATTTGCTTGTGTCGAAGTCGGCCACTCTTATGGTCTTTTTCCAAAAAAATCTAGCAAGATAAATTCAAATGCATTTGTATGGAAATAATTATTAAAACAGTGTAAAAAATCATTTTTTATATGAAGCTTTTCCCCATTCTTCTAAGCATGAAATTGTTACTTATATTTGTGATAATCACATAGCTGACTTTAATGAAATGCTGTCTCTATGTATCATTTTTTCGAATATTTACATTTTCCTGCAAACTTTAAATTTCTTTTGGGAAATAGAGAGCGTTTACCATATTAAAAATATATTTCAAAAAACGAATTGATAAAATTCTGTTTTATTCCTCTGATTCGTAAATTAGCAATACTGAACAATGCCAATCGCCACTTCCTGCCAACATTTCTATTGCCTCTTCATCCACTTCGGTCACCTTCATATCATCGAATCTGAACCATTGACCCTTTACGCAGACATGTGTAATGTAGTGTCCTGAATCAGCGCTTCTTCCTCTATGTGTAATCACAGCTTTTAGTTTATAATATCCTCTCCTTGACTTGTTTTCTTCATTTTCTCTCTCAGCAATGATTTCTTTTCGTAAGTCTGGCGCAAGCCATTGTAATGTATCGATTTCCATCGGATGAACAACTCGGCGGACAAGCTTCGCTGTTATTTGCTCGTCTTTTTTGTATGCAAAACGAAGCATTTGGAAGGTCAAATAACGTGGAAGTGTTGCAATACGTCGTTCATATCGATATATTGTCGTGTTGCCTTCGCCAGTGGACTCAACATCTTCATCAAGTTTGACACCTTGTTCAAGTTGGCGGACTTCTTCGTTGATGATAACGCTAATATGATTATCTGTTTCTTCAGTAACACTAGCAGGAGCGTTGTCGCCAAGTTTACTTTGTCTAACTTCGAATGTAATTTCAAAAAGATTATTAAAACTACGGCCAATGGCGTTCTTGAAAATATTATAGATATACCACCATGCTTCAGTAACATCTTGTTGCTTTGGAAGACCTTGTTCATCAACAGCATTGAAGAGTGCTGGGTTAGAAACCTTTAAAGCTTGGAATGCATGGTTAAGACCCTGTGGGAAATTTCGAAATAGATCTGCTAAGCAACGAACAACATTGGCATTAGGAGAATTGGGTGGAACATTTGAAGATAAAATAACGTCACGACATTCTGGAAGAAGACGAAGTGTTTGAAGACATGAATTAAGATAACATGTATTTCCAAGATTGGGAAGACCTTTGGTAATAGCTTCAAGTTCTTTGCTAGTGAATTTGCCTTCTTCATCTTCGTTGATTTCTTCTTCTTCAACTGGAGGAGCTACATTTACAGGTGGAAGTTCGGCTGTACCAATAAGCATAAAACGTGATTTCTCAGTGATGTCTCCGGGTTTCCATGAGTCACCTGGTTTAATTTGTCGGCGTCTCATAGTGAGTTTTTGATTATCAATTGGAACACCAGTAACATTTTGAAGCGTTGTCATAAATTCAAGTACGGGATGATCTGGATTGCACGGAACTTCAAGGTCTTTTGGACCCCATTTAACATGGACTTTAGTCATCTTAAAAAATTTGGTACGGTTTTTTCGGTTTGTCTGACCAATTTATAAATAAGTTATTTACAAAAGTGACTGCATAACGGTCTCTAAAGCAGAAAAAAGAACTTTTCCCTGCATCAGCACAAGGTAAAGGATCCATAGTATTTTTTTTTATTGGTGACATTCAAGAGAAATAAAAGTTTGTAAAATTTAGATAAATCAAAAATTAAATGCAATTAATGAAATTCAGATATAAAAATTGTAGAAGAATGCTTTTATTCGGGAAAAATTCATATTTAACAATCTGTATATTATTATACCAATGGCGTGGCTTTTAACAAAACAGTTTCTAATCTTAAGATAATTGTAATCCTTTGTCATTAATTGCGAAAGTTTCGTAAAACCATAACTTTACTTTAACTGATATCCAATTTCATTATTCAAAAACATAATTTATGACACATTAATTAACTTACTTCTTTGTCACTTTCTGAGCGTCGGCGCCAGCCTTTGCGATCATTTCCTTCAGTTCGTCGATTGAAGTTACCAATTTTGTTGCCTTACCCTGTACTTCCTCTTCCACTTTCTCTATTTTGCCATCCACTTTCGCTTGTGCGTCTTCAAGTTTCAGGTATCCCTCGGTCACTGTCTGTGCAATTTGTTCACCAACTGTACTTCCAGTGAATATCTTTGTTACCAAGTCCAAGTCCCTACAGAACTCGCATGCTCCTTCTAATTCAATGAACTCCATAAATCTATTCTCGGATAACTCGATGATTGTGCCGACTTTGCCTGATGCATCTTTATACTTATCGAATCCATCACTGACAGTTTGCACTAATGTTAATGAAGCGCTTTTAGCCTTATCTAAAGCTTCATCAATTTCCTTATAGAACGTTGTGTTGAGTCCTAAGAGAACAAGTTTCGCAAGTGTAATTTGTGCTGCTGATTGAAGCTCTTGGATCTTATAATAGTCGAAATTGATTTCTCGACTTCTTTGATGATTTCTGCACCTTGTTTCACTATGTCATATTTAGTTACATCGATTCCAAGTTCTTTAAGTTCATTAATTGCTTCAGTGACATTACCTTTACGTAATGCTTCAATTGATGTCTTCCCTTGTTGTATGAATCCTTTACCTTGTTTATATAATGCATCTCCTTGTTTATATAATGTTTCTCCTTTCTTATATAACACAAGCGCATTTTGTATTGCTTGGTTCTTTTCAATGTCAATTCCAATCTTCTTAAGTTGTGTTGTTGCTTCAGTGATTTTTCCTTTCTTTGCATATTCATATGCAGTTTTACTAATGTTAACTTTCGATTCGATTTCTTTATAATATGTAAGTCCTTTTTGTACTGCTTTACTTGATGTAACATTAATTCCTGCCTTTTGTAAATATGCAACTGTTTGTTTAACATCTCCTTTCTTTGCATAGTTATAAGCTGTCTTTGCATTTTGTAATTTAGCTGTTACATCATTATAATATGTTAAGCATTGGTTAACTTTTTGGTTTTGTGTTACATCAAAACCTGCTTGTTTAAGGAGTATTACAGCGCTATTAAGTCGACCTTTCTTAATTGCATCATAAGCAGCTTTACCTAATTCAAGTTTCTCCTTTCCTTGTTTATATAATGTTTCGCCTTGATAATATAAGTTAGAAGCTTTCTCAAATAATTGTTCCGCTTTAGTGTACAATGAATTCTTACGTACATCTAAGCCTAACTCTGCAAGTCCTTCAATAGCTCTACCGAAGTGACCTGTTTTGATTGATTCGGTAACTTGTTTACCTTTCTTATACATATCATAACCTCGTTGATAATAATCTAAACCTTGTTGAAGTAATTCGCTGTTTGCTATTAATTGTTTCGCAACATCAGTCGAAACAAGTGATGTAACACCACTAACGATTTGTGCGTAATTACCATTCTTAATACCTTTATAAACCATTTCGCCTTGCTTGTAGAGTTGTTGTGCTTCGGCTGCCTTCTCTGCAATTGTGCCAATCGTTCCGCCAATGTTTCCGCCAACTGCAGCTGCAATGCCGCCAAGTGTTGAAACGAAATCTTTTTCTTTTATGCCTTGGTAAATAGACATGCCGGCTTGGTATAATGCATATGCTTTGTATGCAGTAGCCATTGTAGCTGCAATGGATGCTGCAAGCCCAATTTGGCCTACAACTGGTATCCAACATGTGACAAAGCCAACATATGGTGCAACTGCTTTAACTTTCTTAAACGTCCATTTGACTTCTTTCTTTACATCACTTATAACTGGCTTATACGCTTTAGCAGCTGCTTTAAGATCTTTGGCAACTTTCTTGCTGAGATCTTTGATGATTTGTCCAGCTTTGCCTGGATTGGTTGCAAGTAGTTTACGACTCCATATTTTTTGACGTGTTCATATGGATTCCCTTTTTTCCGTGATTAAATAAAGCAAAATTTCACATATACTCTTATGATAGCGATTTACTGATTAAATGATGCGAAAAATACATTTTTAAGTGTCGAAAAGCTCTCCGATGATTATGAAAAAACCGATGTAAACCACGCAAAAAATTGAGTAATATCACCAAACAATTTGCATGTCATTTGACAAATACGACCCAATTCTCAATTGAAAATTGAATCAAGCAGCTAATTTTGTGATAAAATTTTGTCAAGCAGGATCGTTCCCGTTGACAAAAAAGACAAATTTAAACTTAACTTAATAGATTATAACTTTTTAAACTATACTTAGATAAAGTGAATTAGAATTAGTAAATATGGCAACAACATTCAGGATCGTATGAACGATATCCACCATCAGCTGGGTAGTATCCACCATGATGGTGATGTGGAGGCGGTGGTGGATGGTGTGGTGGAGGTGGTGGCCCATGGTGTAGTGGTGGTGGTGGATGGTGTGGTGGAGGCGGACGATGTGGTGGAGGCGGTCCGTGACGTGGAGGTGATCCGTGGTGTGGAGGTGGCCCATGACGTGGAGGAGGTCCATGGCGTGGAGGTGGCCCGTGGTGTGGAGGCATTAAAAATGTGATCCGATTCGGCAGTTAATTCAATTCAGATAAATCGGTTAAATTCAAATTTGTGATGTGTTACGCAACGTCTTTTGTTTTTTCGAATGCTAATATCTCTATTCCAGATATATGAATAAAAGGCAACTCTTGAAGTTACACTTAAAATATATAATGCATTTAGGAAATCCACTGGTATCCTGAAACAGTAAGTCATATGACTTCATGCTAACTTTCAAAATAATGAAAAATTCGAATGAAAGTTTAATTTTCGAAAATTATTAAAATTATGAAACCATTTTTTTCTTATGAAAATAATTTATCCCATTCATTTGAAATAAAAAATAAAGTAAATAAAATAGTTTCATATGAGGCAAATAATCATCAAAATGAATTTAATGTTTTAATAGGAAACATTATAATTCGCTAACCATTATTCTATTGATATAAAATTTGGTCATATCTAAATGAAGAAATATTAAAAATAATGATCACCATGGTGAAAAAAATACTAAACAAAAACAGCTCATCCAAATCCTAAAAAAGAATTTATTAGTTAACCAATTAAACAAAATCGAATTTTTTATTAAATTTTTATTATTTTTATATAACACTAATTTTAATGTATTCACCGCATTTCAATGCATTAACTTTCACTAAAATAAGCGAAGTTTCTTGAGTTAATATTTGCAGCATCGTTTAATATCAGCACGCCGCTTTCCTGGTGGAAGATTCCCTCTTTCGTTTCGCCGTTTTCTTCTTTATACGAAACAACGAAATCTGGATAAGGCAACAGTCCTTGCCGCATCCCAATGAATTGCATGTCGAACCTTAATGACTCTTTACTGTTCAGTGAACCTTTAACTAAGTGCGAACCATATGGCGCAATGCAATTTTGTGGATCAGCTTTGATGTTAAACGAAAATTCCATTTTATTCTCACTAGAGTTCTGTACATGGATTTTAACTATGAATGGCGTCAATATGTTCATCGCTTGTGGTGATCCAATCATTTCGACTGATAATGGGAAATTAATTATCGGTTCTGACAATTCCAAATTTATCGGATTTGGACACTTAAACTCACAGGTGAAGCTCAAACAACGCCATTTTACGATTATACGGCCAACAATTAATTTGGTGGTTGTTACTGATTCATCATCTTTATGTGAAAATTCAAGTTGATATACTTTAGAAACACTGTTCTTGGGTAGAAGTGAGTCGGCAATACTAAAGTCGTCTTCTTCATATGGAGGAAGAAAAAATTCGTCGTTAATTAATTCAACTTGAAGATCATGAATTGTATATGCCATGTTATTAGTAAGGGAAACACGCGCTAAAACACCTTCGTTACCAACAATATGGGCAGATGTAAGAATTATAAAGGGATATTCAACATCATAATCAAGACAAATACAAAAATTCTTGGTTTCGGATCGATTATCAAGAGAATATCGAATGCTGGTAAGAATGGAGTGGTTTTCTATTGAATGGCATCGAGCTTCAATTACATAATAAAGTGGATCTTTTGTAAGAGTTCTGTTTGGTAGTGAATAATCAGAGCTAGGTTGTGAGCGTGGATCATCCACTAAGCGAAGTTCAACGCTATCTTTGAATTTGGACCGACCAGTAATTTGAAGATTATGTAAATTATTACGTCGGCTTCTGATTTGGACAAGAAAATAAAAAGGAACGCCACAATAAATAGATGGATTGTTTGACATAACTGGTTCGGGATGATATTTGAAATCATTGGTTTCAGAAGGAAAATGGGAAAATGGTATTTTAAAAGAAGCGCTTGGTGTTCCAAGAACATTAAACTTGAATGCTACGTTCTGGTCAAGATATATTTCTTCGCCAAATGAAGCGCTGATCTCCGCTGTCATTCAGGTGCTTTGTTTTTGGTTTCGAGTGTGAAGCACTTTTCATTGAAATTCTGAATATAACGGTTATCACAAAGTGTGAATGAATTTTCTTTAAATTATTCTCTATTATTACATTGTTTTTGATTTATCATTTTACCAATGGAAAATCTTTCGGTATAAAATTGATAAGTTATTGTTTTTCAAATAGGAATTAAAAAGCCAAAATCGTTCCACTACTTAAAATTATTAAAAATAAATTCAAGTCAAGAACAAAATTCCTGTTCTATATAATATAGACATTGCTATTTAATAAATAAAATCGATAAGTAAAATTTGCATTAGGTTGTATTCAGTTTTATGCTACATGAAAAGAAATATCAATAATGTTGTAAAAAAATCCAAGTTGTATGAGGAACTATCATTCATAGACATGTTTGGAATGTAATACTAAATTTATTAAACGCTAAATCATATTTTATGAAATATTTCCATACGAAAACTGTAGATAATTCAAATATCCAAATAAACAAAGTAACTAAGAAATAACAGGATGGCTTGTTGCAACGGAGGCCGGATGCCTCATCACCCACTATGATGGAAAAGGATTCACGTGTGAGTCATTACAGCAACCAATTCTTTCACTTGTTTGTGCAACGCCAGCAATCCACAAACAGATACTAGAAAATATCCAAATTGCACGCGCTGCAATAGGAACCAATGATAAGTAAACTTTCCAAACAATTTTAAAAAAATATTTTTTTAACTTATAAATTTCGTGTTTCAGGTTGTTAATGATTCAGCTACTATCGAAATTCAAAATAAAAACTATTATTATCAGCTATCAAAGAAAGAATTTCAGTTGTTACATTAACTTATTAGTAATTTTGTTACCCTTTTTTGAGATAATATATTTTAAGAAAATTAAATTGAATATCAAGAAACAAAAAATTTATTTAACCAATAAATCAATATGAACAATAAGAATATTGTAACAAAATAAAGTAAATTAATTTGAATTATTTTGATGAATTAATAGATTTCATTTTATAAAAAAATGATATTTAGCCAACCTATTTCACTGAAGGAAAGAACATGTTTATTAAATAGATTTGAGAATATATGAAATATATGATTTATGCATAGATATCAAAATTTTACAACACACCATTTTAATTTTAATATTTTATTACAAATAAGTTTAAAATTAAAAAGAAATCTATAAGAGGGAAAGTTGGTTGACAGTGTCTTGTTATTTGTGTTTACTTTCTTGATTTATTACTTCAGTTTTTTAATATAAATCCGATGATTTTTTAATTTATTCGATTTGATCTGCATCCAGTTTATTAAAAATATCATTATGCTTAAATATACAACTTTTTCCTATCCACCATTATTTTACCGTTATTTTATTTTTATTTGTCTGCCTCAAGAAGCAGTAATCTTTTTATGATTTTAGCAGGAACTCCAGCTACTATGCAGTTTGGCGGAACATCTTTAACGACAACAGCTCCATCCGCAACGACGCTGTTATCACCAATTGTTACTCCAGGACATATTGTGGCACTTCCTCCAATCCAACAATTCTCACTGATTGCGATAGGCTTAGCATATTCTCTCCGGGAATTTCTTGTTTTGGCATCAGTTGGGCGAGTTGCAGTGTAAACTCCAACATTGCGTGCAAACATTGTATTATTACCAATTGTAATTGGACATACATCAAGAAGGATACAGTTATAGTTAAAGTAAACATTACCTTTGGGCTTGATATTTATACCATAGTCACAATAAAACGGTGGTTCAATATATAAATCTGGATAGTATTTTCCGAATAATTTTGCCATTGCTTTCTTTCCTCCATATCATTAACACTTGACTTATTGAATATTCAATGTTTTGGCTACATTGTTTCTTGAGGAGTTTTGAAAGAAGACAGCAAAATGCTTCATCTTTAAATTCTTAAAAACAACTTTAAGTACTGTTGTACAACAAGAGAGATTCTTGTTGAATTTTAAATTGTCAATTTTAAATAGGCTTCACCGTGTGCATAAATTAACATTTACAAGTTAACAGTTTATTGGCTAGAAAAAACTAACATATTGTACCTACTTCTTTATGTGAGCTGTCTTTCTTTTTATTGTTTTGTTCTTTTTGTTTTTCATTTGAGATTTTCATACTTCTCATCATCCGGATAAGTTCGGAAAATGTTTCAGTGATGTTAATATTATTCTTTAATGAGGTTTCAAAGAATTTTGCACCATATTTTGTTGCAAGTTCTTCTCCTTCGGATTGACTGACAACACGATCATCATTGAGATCACATTTATTTCCACAAACAACAATAGGTTTTTTCATCTGACCTAATGTACTGTCTATTTCTGCGCACCATTGTTCAGCAATTTCGAAAGATTTATGTCATCAATTGAATACATAACAATAAACCCATCATTTCTCCTTATTAAAAAGTGAATAAACTGCACCGGTTCCATGCTTTCATGGCTAGCATCAATGTTTATTATTGTGTTGACACCATCTACTGTTAGAGAATGGTCGGAGTCAAGAATATTCCTTGGGAAATACATGGGAAAAAAGGCCTTCACCGTCACCCACGAGCACCGAAAATATCGACTGAGTACACAAGAAAAATTATTCACTTAACGTACATGTTTTTGACCGTTTAAAACCCGACCATTTTTTCATAAATGATGAAACAAAGTGATAAAACCAAAATGAACAATTGGGAAACAATTCAGTTTATTCAAGAAATAATATTTTCATTAAATAAAGAAAATGTTTTTCAATCAGCTCTTTCAATATTTGGTGTATTTGATAATAATTACCAGTATTCATCTAACTTACTTATTAGTCAAATAATTTATTCATCATTCATAGCAAGAATGAACGATTTAGGAGTCTATGTGAGTTTCATTAAAGAAACACAAAAAATTGAAGATAACAAACAAATTCAAAGTAAAATACATAAAGTTTTTTTAAAAATGATTTTAAAAATATATTCTCAAGAATCAAATTATTTTCTTGAGAGAATGATTCAAGAAAATTTATGCGAATCAAGCATAGTTGAACAGGTAAGAGAAGAGCCATATTTTATTCATTACATGTCCAAAAAATTTCTAGAAGAAAATGAATATTTGAAACGAAAAATGGTAAACATTGAAGAACTATCAAAGAATGATTGGGAACTTCATAAACAATTAATTAAAGAAGGACATAATCCGAATGAAATTACAAAAATAATTCGAAAAGATGAAATCGAAAAACTTCAAGAAATATCATCACAAAATAATTTTAATTTTAATCAAGAAATTGAACCATCATTATATGAAAGATGTTCATTTATTAATCAAAAATATGTTTCATTAATTGATTATGCAGCATTTTTTTCATCAGTAAAATGTTTTAAATATTTACTTATGAACAATGCAAATGTAGAAAATACAGGTAAATATGCAGTTGCAGGTGGAAATGAAGAAATCATTCATTTATGTGAACAAAATCATTCATCATTTGAAGGTGCATATGAAACAGCAATTATTTTCCATCGAAATGATATCTTTAAATATTTTTATGAAAATAAAATATGTCATATTAAAAAATTAGAAGATTTAGGAAAGAAGTGTATTTCATCTCATAATTATGAAATTTTTATATTTTTACACAAAGAATTGATGCCAATTAGCGAAAACATTATGAAGCAGCAATAATTGGAAACATATTTCTCATTAAACATTTTCTTGAAAGTAATCAAATTCCGAAAGATATATTAATATATTCATCATATTCAGGAAATATTGAACTTGTTAAATATATTTTAATACAAGAAGTAATTGATATTAATGCCAAAAATATTTATTTGTTTTAATTGAAATTTATTTTAATAACTTTATATTTCAAAATAATATTTGGGAAATATTTAAATTATTTAATACAGCACTTATGATAGCATCTTCAAATGGTTATACAGAAATAGTTAAATTACTTCTTGAACAAGAAGGAATTGATATTAATGCTAAAGATATTTATTTGTTTTATTTCAAATTTATTTTAATAATTTTATATTTCGAAATAATATTTGGAAATTATTTATTTTATTTAATACAGCACTTATTAGAGCATCTTTAAAAGGTTATACAGAAATAGTTAAATTACTTCTTGACCAAAAAGGAATTGATATTAATGCTAAAGATATTTATTTGTTTTATTTCAAATTTATTTTAATAATTTTATATTTCGAAATAATATTTGGAAATTATTTAAATTATTTTGGACAGCACTTATGTGGGCATCTGAAAATGGTCATACAGAAATAGTTAAATTACTTCTTGAGCAAGAAGAAATTGATATTAATGCTAAAGATATTTATTTGTTTTATTTCAAATTTATTTTAATAATTTTATATTTCAAAATAATATTTGAAAATTATTTAAATTATTTAGAACAGCACTTATTATAGCATCTGAAAATGGTCATACAAAAATAGTTAAATTACTTCTTGAACAAGAAGGAATTGATATTAATGCTAAAAATATTTATTTGTTTTATTTAAGATTTATTTTAATAATTTTATATTTCAAAATAATATTTGGAAATTATTTAAATTATTTAGAACTGCACTTATTATAGCATCTGAAAATGGTCATACAAAAATAGTTAAATTACTTCTTGAACAAAAAGGAATTGATATTAATGCTAAAAATATTTATTTGTTTTATTTCAAAAATATTTTAATAATTTTATATTTCAAAATAATATTTGAAAATTATTTAAATTATTTGGAACAGCACTTATTAAAGCATCTCAATGTGGTCATATAGAAATCGTTAAATTACTTCTTGAACAAGAAGGAATTGATATTAATGCTAAAAATATTTATTTGTTTTATTTCAAAAATATTTTAATAATTTTATATTTCAAAATAATATTTGAAAATTATTTAAATTATTTGGAACAGCACTTATTAAAGCATCTCAATGTGGTCATATAGAAATCGTTAAATTACTTCTTGAACAAACAAAACATTATCACCTTTCGATAAAATAGTTTTTTAATTCGAAAATGAATAATTAACATTGATGATTCATTCAAAATACATATTCAAATCAATAAGAAATTTATAAGAGGGGATGGTCACATTTGGTGACATGTGATATGAAAAAGCAACTCAGGGTTGGGGTGTTACGTCGACTACTTCAGAAGAGTTTCTATTTCATGTTGTGAACATGCTCTTTTTGGCTTAAACTATAATATTAATCTCGTAATAGTCTTGCAGCCATCAAAAAATTCAAAATTTTGTCATAGAAAAAAAAAGGTCATAACATTTGATTGAAATTTGCGGATTGCGAAATCTCATATAAAATATTGAAGAATGCATCCATATAAATCTTGTTCATTTATAATGTTAATCATTTTATTAATTATTAAAGAGAATGAAATATTTCTAGAAATACTACCAAGTTTAGATAAAAGAAAATATCAAGTCACAAAGTATGTGGTTATCATTTGCATAACTAAAATATTAAACAAGTTTTTATTTTCTTCTAATATAATTAAACAAAACTAATGCACTATTGAAAAATGATAATAGATTCAAGTCGAATGAACTCATTTCTTGGATCAATTAAATCATATGATAAAACAATGTTAAAACAAGAATATCTCAATTTACATGTAAACCTTTAAAGTAATCCACATCCAATCTTATTTCCATTATCTCCTTTTGATTTCCCAAATCCCAAAAACAATGTATTTCTTAGTTCAAATATCAATCCAAACAATGAATTTGACTTTTAATACTTAAATACGAATCTTCATAAAAATAAATGATTGGAACGGATTTTCTCTCCACTATCATCCAATAGATTCCGAAACGAATTTTTTGGTATACATTTTCTGTTGATAACTTTTATTTATTTAGTGAATTTTTAAAAATTTTATCAAAGTTCGAATTTACTCATTAACCAATGAAAGACTGAGGTTTTCAACCGATGTAATTAATGCGTCCACGATATTTGGTGCATTTTCGCATGGTTGCTCTATGTTATATTCGTTTCCATTCTTCACCACTCTCACGCCCACATACACCGGTCTGTTTTGCTTCTGCTTTATTGCCACCTCTCTCACCTTCAGCCAGAATTCGTCCACTTCAGTCAACTCTTCGAAGAACTTACAGCCCAACTCCGCCTTGTTTGTAGTTCGATAGTAGTTCAAATGTTTCAGTAATATTTCCATTGCGTCTTTTACCAAGTTGAGTCTCGACTTATCGATTTTAATTTTATATTTACATTTTTCATCATTCAATTCTTCGACTACAACAGCGCCATTACTCCATTTGATTGCTGCCTTTAATATCGCAAAGCGCGCTCGAGCATGCGCTTGTTTCCATTGCTTTGATTCGGGGCTATAACATATTAAAGTTTTCGCGCCAGCATGTAACATTGATAAAACAGAAGTATATTCGAAGTTTTTGCGATATTCATTTTCGGGGTTAATCTTGAAGATGTTTAATATCTCAGGGAAAAACGCTAAGTAAACGGATGTTGTTTCTGCGCGACATTCTTCGAATGATGAATAAATAGAACCAAACGTTTGCTCTGCTGTTTGATTTTCTTCGTAATATGTGTCAATGAATTTGCCTTCATTAAACATATCAGGAATGTTTTTGCCTTTGACATCTTCTTCTTTAAATAATGTGCCAGAGCCATGGCCATATAATTCATGTGCTGCCGTTGCAAAGTTATCCATTTCATCAAAGAAGTCACATAAAAGTTTCGCGTCATCTTCATATAAAAATGGAAATGATGTAACTTGGCGTAATGATGCAGTCATTACATTAGTTAATGAAACATTCTTAAATCCGACATTTAATCGAATTTCATCATAATTCGGAATGTTAATCCCAATTGGATATCCACTACAGACAAATGTTAAGATGTTAATGGCATTGTATGATGGAGGATTAAATGTCTTTCGTTCATATTCTTTGGGATATGGTAATAATGGTAATACAAGTGCAGAACTATTAACAAATTCATGAAGTATCGAACTCTCTTCTTTATCAACACATGCAACAAAACTTTCAAATTCAGCTCGGACACCATCGGGATCGCGATATGATTCGATAAAACCGGAATACGTTTCAACATTAGGATTAAGATCACGAACCCAATGTTCGCTATAACGAACATGATCATCGCAATCACCCTTTTGGTAGTGAAGAATCAGTGATTCAAGCATTAGTTTTTCTTCGTTGTTACTGCAATGTTTTAATGATTCATTAAGCCAATAGACAACACCTTTCAGTATGGACGAATAGCGGCCTTTGGTTATATAAATTGGTTTTCCTTTGTATTCGCCAATTTGTTTACCTGTGGTATCAATTTCAATTGATGGAAGTTGAACTTCATAACGATCATCATGACGTATAATTTTTGTGGTTTCGAGTTTGATCTTGTTTGACGTGAGAACAGAATCAATACCTTTGGCTTCTTCTTCAGTAAAATCAGATGGCTCATAATATGTATTAACACCAGTTGGATGAAATCCGATCTCTGTAACATTGTCTGGTGAAGTAGAATATATTTCTTCAATACAATCAAGAAGAAGGGGACGAATGGATTCGGGTGTTGCTAAGATAAAATCTTCTTTACTGCATCTAGGAATGAATTTTGTATCACCAAATCCTAGGAAGTTACCTCCTTGATAGAAAAATTGAGCGGCGTATTCAACGATATAATATAAAACTGAAGTTTTCTCATTTAAAGATTGAATTAAAGCTTCACGAGGAATAGCCTGAAAGAATGCTAAAAGGAACTTAAGTATACGAGGACTTTCACGTGAAGTTTGGTCAGCTAAAATTGGGAATCCAGCCCAAGAAGCCAACACTAAATAAGTTGCATACTTCCTTTCTTTTTCAGATAAGCCCTTTAAATATTTTCCAGTTTTAAGATCACCAACAGGGAAATCAGTTGGGCACAAAAAAGATGCCATCGTTTATGTGAAGTAATTTCACGTCAAATGTCATATTATGTTCCATACTTTACAAATAGCATTTTTTGTCTTAACGTATTTGAAAAAACAGGGGGATGGAAAACTTTAGTCATTCGTATCGGTTTGTATAAACCATATAAAAAGTGAGCACTTGTGGAGGCAAAAATATACCTCCTTTTCCATAAAACAAAATTTCTACTGTGAATGGTTTATGATGGAATTTTATGTTTTTAACGAAACTTAATCTCACATAAAAAATTTTGGAAAGAAAGTTAGAACTTTGCTGAATAGGAAAAGTTTTTATCTCTAAAGTACATTGCTTTTGACTCGAAAAATTATTCCTTTAGCGTACATATTTCGACCGTTTAAAATCCTAACACACAGTGTGTTTGATTCCATTTTGTACGAAGCCAAAGCACGTGCTTAATGATGATACTACTAACATAAACACAGGATATAAAAATTTGAATAATTTATCAACCTGCTTGAAATTCCTAATTGAGCTTGAGAAAAATATATTCAGTTTAACAGAAGAAAACTTCCAGGCGTCCTTTAAAAAAGTATTGGAATTATTCGATTCAAATTTTCCCGATACATTTAATTTTATTATAAGCAACATCGTTTATAATGCATTTTCATTACCAAAGCATGTATTTGATATATACTTAAATTTTTTAAGAGAACTTCAAATGAAAGAAGAAGAAATTAATCAAAATATAGTTAAACTAATTTCAATTTTTATCAAATGTGTATCCACAAAGAACACACAAGAATCAGATAATTTAACCGAGAAAATGATCATGTTACCATTTTTATAACAATTTTATTGATTTAATATATCATATAGCAAACGTAAATTAAAATGAAATTCGTTTTTACTTTCGTTCAGTATATATAACTTAAATTTTTTATTTATTTAATGAACCATATCACAGCACCAAATATAAGGAACATTAAAAACATTACCACTGATCCCTTCATTAAGAACACCAATGCGATCACAATTGCCATTGCGAAGAATATCAACTTATTCTTACGTATTATATCCAAATTATTCGAATATTTCTTCTCCACGTCGTCGACTTCCTCATCTTTGTTCGGACGTACTCTTGGCGGCGGTGGTGGTGGCGGCACTTTAGGTGGCGGAGGAATGTTCACAAACACTTGCGGCTTCGTGAATATGTCGTCCAGTGCGGCGCCTGGCTGACACTTCGATATGAATGTTTCGTATCCAGGCTTCTTCTCGACCTTTGTCTTAACTTTAGTCTTGCCGACTTTCCGTATAGTTTCATTGTTGACAACAGGAGACTTTTCGTATTGAACTGACTCGCCTTTCATTTCATTGAGATTTGGAATTAAGTCGTTTTCATCCTCTTCGTAATCATCATAGTCATAGTCGTATTCATCTTCAAGTAACTTGTCGAAGTCGACTTCGTCTTTAACTAATGGATAGAAAACTGCTTCGCGATCGTATTCATCCATCTGTCGAACAAATGGATGCTGAAGTAACTCTTCAGGTTTAGGCCGCTTCGCCGGATTTATTATCATGCAACGAGAGACAAAGTCTTGGAAACAGTCTGAAAGAACACTTGAGTTACGAAACCCTGGAAATCCATGAACAGAGATTTCAACCATCGCACGCGTAGGCGGGAATTCGCAATACGGTGGGCCGCCTTCTGCTAATTCCACTGCTGAGGCGCCAACACTCCATATATCGGCCGGAAAACTATACTTTTGGGCATCAATAACTTCAGGAGCCATCCAATATGGTGTGCCTATGACAGACATCGTGGAAAATGTGACGGCATTCGGACTAAATTGACGAGATACACCAAAATCTGTAACTTTGGTGACACCTTTGGATGTAACTAGAATGTTCGCGGCTTTGATATCACGATGGATGATTTGCTTGTGGTGAAGAAGCTTAAGTGCTTCTAAGAGATCATTCATGACAAAGGATATTTGAAGTTCTGTAAGTGCTTTGCCTTTGTCATCAATAATGTCACGAAGTGAGCCACGATCACAGAAATCCATCATAATAACATAATTGCCATCAATAAGAACTGTGCCGTAATAACTAACAGTATATGGTGACGAAGTTTCTTCGAGAACAGCTATCTCTGAGCGAAGTGTTTTGGCATCTTCATCTTCAAGAACTTCGGGTTTAATTATTTTACCAGCTAAATGTGTATTTGTAGGTATGTGTAAAAACTCAGCTACAAGGCCATAACCACCTTTTCCAATGTTTCGGATCTTTTTGAACTCAGATTGATTTGTTGTTAGATCAAAATGAAGCATTTTTTTGTACTATGAAAAGTGCTATGGTCGTTTTTTGATTTGACACGAAACACTTTTTCTGAAGTTTATGAATTAAACGGGTGCTGGTATTGGTAACGCTTCACTATAAGTATACATTTTAATAATCAGCATAGCGCGTTGTTTTCCAATTTTTTTGTATGCTATCTATTAGCTATTTCCTCTATGAAATTTACATAATAAAAATATTATAATTTTTAAATCAAACATTTTTATTTCTTACAATCATTCTATTCTATATTCATTCTTTTGGATTTCTTCTTCTGTGAATTCATCGGAAGTAATATCAATATCAAGTGTAAATTCTCCTGTTGAATATCTATTTAGAAATGGAACAGGTTTTTGGTTATGTGATACATTTATCAAAATCGGATAAATATTTATGTGTACTGGTTTATTCTTTTTATGAACTTTTTGATGCGGTCTTTGGGATTTTTGTATAAATTGTTGCTTTTTAGCAGTGAAATCCTCCGCAAATTCGAATACTTCCTTCCAAACAGGCGCTTCTTTTGTGAATTCATCGTCTTCAAGATATGACCTTTGCTCAGAAATTGTTTGTATTAATTTTCCCATTTTTTGTTCATGATAATTAAAATTCATGACATCTGATGGGGTAATTATAGCTTGGTTGATATAATTTATTAGCTGGTCTTTGTGGCATATAAACAACCCACTGAGAGCATTTTTTCGTTGATCAAATGTGTCACGAACAAATTTATCAATTGGAAAGTTTGATGCCATCTTAAGTATAACTGTAAATGTAAATAGCTTTAGAATTGGTGCAATAAACGGACCTTTATAAGTGACATCGGAAGCAAAATTAAGTTGTGAATATTTGATGCAGTATGCATTGTAAACATTTTCAACATCAATGGAGGCTTCTTGAAGATTTATGGAATTTGGAGCAATTGGGAAAAAAATACAATTGATTAATTGATTAATTGAATAATTGAATTCATTGATATCATATTTTGGATTCCTAGTTATTGAATCAAGAGATTGATGTACATAGTCTTTGGCTTTGACATATGCATTAGCTGTAATGATGGATAACTTTTTATTATAATCTTTGAAATCAAATTCTTCATTGGGAAACCTTGGATATTCAAAAGGAGGATCAATTCTGTTAGATATGAGCCGCTGCAGTCTGGAGAGAATATGACGATTCTCGTTGCAAGGGTTCATTTTTGCCTTGCCAGCTTGGTAAACGGTGTCTTGGAACACAAAATCCTTCCATATCAATCTAAACAACTTAAACTTTAGATTTTTATCATAGAACATAACGAAGAACTCTCGTAAAGTATTAAAAGAAAGTGTTATAATTTTTTTCATTGATAAATCAATTGTAAAATTTGGTTATAAATTGTATTTGTACGCAAAAAAGAAAAGAGCTGGAATATTTGGCAAAAAGATGAAAAACAATTACATCAAAAGCTTTATGATAAAAATATATTATGATGAACTTATAAAAAGACAAAGAATAATAACGTGGTACTTCCTAAGGAGGGTGTACTGTTTTTCCTATTTTAATTTAATGCTGAAAAATAGTGTTGAAAACGCTTTGGATTTTTATATGACATATCATGTGAAATTAAATTTCTGGGAAAATCTGCTAACATACAAATATGCATGTTAAATCAGTACCAAGTATTAGAAATATCCCAATACCAAATTGGGAATCTCGGCAATTAAATGCAAAGAAAGCAGGAAATTGGACTTATTTTTTTGAAAAAAATCGAAAGCGACCTATTAATCTTTCTAACTTATACAAAAAATCAAATTTAAATATAACAAATCCAAATGCCAGGAAGCTTTCCCGGAGTTGTGATTATAATTTCGGTTCAAGATTTAATAATAAAAATGAAAAGCATCAAAAAGAATTAGATAACTTGCAAGTTGTACCATCTCTTACTTTTACAACGGAAAGGCAAGTTAAAAATCGACCAACTACTTCAATTGATGAGATTGATGATCAAAATTATGTCATTCATAAGCTAAATCCTATAATGCCTAAAGCTTCGCCACTCACTGTTTCTCATATCACATTTAACCAAAGTTGTAATACTAACAAAAAAGAACAATCAAAACAATTATCCATTAAATTCGCCAACTCAAAAGAAAATAGTGTGGAAACAATTTCAAAAAAATGATTTCATACGAATACAAAAATATTCATTTGAAGCCATTTTTTATGGCAGAATGTTTATAGCTAACATGGAACTCATTTTTAGCACAACGGTTTATCAATTCAATTAATGAATTGAATCCTTTCTATCAACCTTTTTATTGAATTCAATTCCACACGATAAAACTTTTTCAATTTCTAAAAGTGAAGTGTTTTTCAATAGGATTTAGCGGTTTATGCACTTCAACAAATAAATTTATTTTGATAAATAACCATGATTTATCTCTATTATTTGGTGTATTGATCAACATTCATCTTTAATAAACTATATACATTTTTTCTTTAAATAAAATCTATCAGAAAATGACTTTGGTTGACTTCACTCTCGTTTTGTTGTGCAAATTTCATTTGATTATTTTTTGTAAACAAAAAGTGAAACTTTGCGTGATTTTGAAAACTTTTTGGCGGCTGTTATTTCAATTCCGAAAACAAAACCGCTTTTTTGAATATTTGTAACGTATCTTCTATATAGAATATGGAGATCAAGTCAATTCGTCCGAAATCTCCTCCAAAAACTAATAAAGAGGACCGCAGACCAATGTCTTCGAGGCGCACAGAAGTACATAATCCAAACAAGCCATATTCACAAAATACAAAACAAACAATAAAATTAAATAATACAATTAAAGAAGATACAGAACAATCACCAACCCCAAACAGAACTCCTCCAAGTTCCCAAAAAAACACTTTTTTGTCTAACACGAGATCATCAAAATTCATGACAGCAGCCATGAACAAAGTATTTGGGTATGACCAACAAATTGATTCCTTTTTAGAAATGACATATTCTGAGCCATTACATGAATCTGTTGAAAATCTTTTTTTAAATGCTTTATCTGCCGAATCTGTTATTTTTTGGCAAGATATCCCATCTTTACAAATTTTATATTCAGAGAAGCTTAAAAAGACAGCAAAGCATTCTGATGGAATTATTGGGTTCACTTTTTTTTCACGTGAAACAAAACTTGTTACTGATCTAAGTGCACATTCGGAATATAATGAAGAAATTGATGGGCCATCTACCATGCCATCAATATTTTTCCCTTTATGGGATTACACAGGTTCTGTTTGTGCAATTGTTCAAGTTTCAAAGAAATCTTTTGATGATGAAGATGAAGAATTTATATCATATTTCATTCAAAAATTCAAAATCTATAGTCGTTGGGTAGAAAAGTCTGAAATACCAGCAGAAGTTACACAGGAACTCATTCAAGTTATGGAAACAGAACAATTTTTAGTCCTATTCAAAAAACGGCTCACGCAACTTTTTGATTGTAAAACCGCTGAATTATGGAAATTCAATCAAACCGCTAACGAACTTTTCTTAGCGAATGCAAACAAAGTTGTTACAAATGGTTGCATTGGTATTATAGGAGAATCAATTTCTAATCATTCACTAATTAATTGTCAATCAAGTAAACTCATTAGTAGTTATAATTCCGAAGTTGATGGCGATGATGATACATCAATTTTAGTCTTTTCAATTATTGATCCAGTCAAACATATCGACTATGCAATTGCATTAAGAGGGAAAAACAACACACCTGTTTTTACATTACATGATGAACTTTTATTAACCGAAATCACTCCATATTTAGCAATTGCATATTCTAATGCAGAACAATTTTCCATTAAAAATGAATATAAGTCGAATCAAGATGAACATTTCTATATTGATAATCTTCAAAACATCATTAATTCCATTGAAGAGAACAAAGAAACGAATGAAATTGTCATTGAAATTCTCGAATACATGAAAAATGTTACAACATCTGAACGATGTAGTTTATATTTAAATGACAAGAAGACGAATAATCTCAAATCTATATATCATACATCATGTAAGTCACCAATAATTGTTCCATATGATAAAGGAATTGTAGGGTTAACATTTCGTGAATCGGAAATATATAATATTCCCGATGCATATGAAGATCCTTCGTTTGATTCATCGATTGATCAAGAAACAGGATACAAAACACATACATTATTATCTATACCTATTAAAACTCCATATAATAAAACAATTGGAGTCATCCAACTATTAAACAAATCGAATTTCAAGCCATTCTCAAAAGCGGACATTAATTTCTCACATGTATTCTCATCATTAATTGGATTAATATTATCAATTGATAAATTACGAACGAAACTTAAAGAACGTACATTAAATCTTAACACGATAATAAATCCGATTAATGGCGATGACTTAAAATCAATTCTTTATAACGTAATACAATCAGCAAAAATTGTTTCGCAATCAGAAAATGGTACAATTTTCTTAGTTGATGAAGTATTTCATTTGCTGACAACTTATGTAGTAGATGGCCCGAAACTTCCATCAACATTTCCTATATCTCATGGAGTAGCAGCACATTCAGTTGAAACTAAGAAACCAATTATAGTCAATGATGCATATCATGATCCGTTATTTAACAAAACAGCAGATTTAGAAAATGGATTTAAAACTCGATCGATTTTATCAATTCCAATTATATCATCTGTCGGGAAAGTAATTGGCGTATTAGAGATGATCAATAAGAAGAATGATAATTATAATGAAGAAGATATTAAACTTGTACAAATATTCGCAAATATTGCATCATTTAATTTGGAAAATAATACAAATAAGAAAATTGCGAAATATGGAAAATGTGAATTCGAAATGGAAAAACTTATTAGTGAAACAGAACTTGATTTATATGTTACTCCGAAAAAACTTTCGATTACCGAACAAGAAAAACAATCATTGGTATCACTTAATTTCTTTTGTATCGAATGGAATGGCATTGGATTATTTAAAGCGGCGTTTTTCATCTTTAATAACTTTGGACTTTTAGAGAAGTTCAAAATCTCGAACAAGTTATTTTTCAACTTTTTATTTAAATTACGTGAAACTTATAATGATGTCCCATATCATAATTGGATCCATGCAATTGATGTATTACAATATGTATCATATCAAATAATCACTGCTAAGTTTTATGATATTTTAACATCATATGAATTACTTTCAATATGTATTGCTGCGATATGTCATGACGCTAATCATAAAGGACTTAATAATCCTTATAATGAGAAAGCAGAGACTCCGATTGGTATCTTATATAAGGAGCAAAGTGTAATGGAAATGCATCATTGTGCTATGACTTCTTATATTTTATCGCATGATGAATGTAATTTATTATATAACATATCTGAATCCGAAGTTATAAAAATATATAAAAATATATTTAAGTTAATCTTGGCAACAGATATGGCACATCATTTTAAACTATTAAAGAACGCTAATGATATTATGGATCAAGGGCCAATTAATTTATCTAATGAATCTCATAGATTAATGACAATGACAATGCTAATTAAAGTAGCAGACATATCAAACGTCTCAAGGCCGTTCCCAATAGCGGAGAAATGGTGCGACGTACTCGCAGAGGAGTTCTGGCGTCAAGGAGACCTCGAGATAGCGCACGGATGGGGGCCGTCGTCCGACCTGAACAATAGAGCAATAAAGGACAAGGCAAAGGGGCAAATCGGGTTCTACTCGTTCGTGTGCCTCCCGCTGTATAACGCAGTGGGGAGAATGCTACCGGAGCTGCAGATTAACGCTGATAAAGTAAACGAAAATTTGGAGGTGTGGAAGGAAAGACAAAGAGAAATAGATGAAGGAAAGAAAAAAGAAACAGTGAATGAATAAATATTTATATTGAAAGGTGCATTTTACATGAAATAATTTATTGTGTTTACTTTTATTAATGGTTATTTTTTGGGTTAACCCAATGTCTAAACTGCATTAGAATATATATTCAGAGCATATGCTCTAATTGTTAATAAAAAAGATATTAATATGTCAAGAAAATGATATTAGAAAAAATGGAATATCATCATAGCATGCTAAGATTTAAAAAAAAAAATAATTAGTGAGTGCCAAATTTTCAGAATTTTTACAGAGATAAGTTGAAAACAAAAATGACCCTATTTTTATCTTCATTATTGTTTCATAGAAAGGATATAAAATTTTGTAACATATACGGATTTTCTTTAGCTGTGTTTATGTTTAAAATATAAGATAATATCCCAATTATCTAAATTGTCTCTCATATATATTTCCTATTACAAAAAGTTATCAGAGAATATAACAAAATATTTTTTATTGCTGAAATTATTCTTGTTATTGTGCTATAATTAAACAAAAATAAAATAAAATCAAACAAATATATCGTTTTACTATAAATGTATTTGTTTATATTTAATTTTATGCTTATAACGGTGTTACAAACTTTTGTTCTTTGAAATTAACAGCAAATGGATCTTCATCAATATCTTTTAATGATGGCGTTCCTGCATAATCAAATTAAACATCGTTTGTGTGGACGAGATCGACTGTGTAACAGAATTTCCCCGTGTATTGCAGGTAAAATTTAAATTTTATGTTATCACTAGAAAATTTAAAAATATAATTGTTTGAAATCAAATCATTTTAATTTAATGTAATGATCTTCATAAAGTTTGTTCGTTCGGTTAATGGCCATCCACATGTAGCAATAACCTTATCACCAGGCTTAAGTCCTCTAGCCTTGGATTCATCATCAACGATTTGCATGATTTCATCAATGGAAGACATTTCCTTTGTCATTGTTGGTTCAATTCCCCAAGTGATTGACAACTTGTTGTATGCCTTCTTGTTGAAGACCATAGCAATGATTGGCACGTCGGGCCTGAACCTTGACACTTTTCGTGCTGAGTAACCAGACTTAGTGAAAACGAAAATCAGTTTGGCGCCAAGATGATGCGCTGCGTTACATGCAGCGTGGCTGATCGCATCAGTCGAATTAGCAATTGTACGACCCTTGTTAAGTTGCTTGTAGTAGTCCATTTGCTTCTCAGTCTCTAATGCGATCTTAGCCATGGTTTCAACAGATAAAATCGGATATTTTCCGTTGGCTGTTTCACCAGAAAGCATAATGGCACTAGCACCATCATAAACAGCATTGGCAACGTCACTGGTTTCCGCACGTGTGCACCTTGGATGTTCAATCATTGATTCTAACATTTCAGTGGCGACAATAACACGCTTGCCCATCTTGATGCCTTTACGAGTAAGCTTCTTTTGGATGGCTGGAAGTTGTTGGAATGGAATTTCGACACCCATATCACCACGTGCAACCATAATACCATTGCTGTGTTCATAAATGGCATCAATGTTATCAATGCCTCCACGGTTTTCAATTTTAGCAATGATTTCAATTTCTTTTTCAACATGATGTTCCCTGAGGATATCACGAATTTGCTCAATGTTTTCAGGACTGGAAACAAAGGATGCAGCAATGAAATCAACATCTTGTTCAATACCAAAAACAATGTCATCATGATCAACTTCAGAAACATATGGCATTTTGAGATTAATATTGGGGAAGTTCATACCTTTTCTGTTGCTGACAACACCACCTTTGAGACAAGTGCAAATAATGTCCTTGTCTTTGATTTCTTCGACTTGGAATTGAAGAAGTCCATCATTAACCATAATTATATCTCCTTTGTGGAGTTCATTGTAAAGATTACCATATGATACTGAGACAATTTTGTCATTGCCTTGAACATCATTGCAAGTAAATGTGAAAATTTGTTTATCTTTAATTTCGACTTGACCATTTTCGAATGTTCTTACACGAACTTCAGGGCCTTTTGTATCTAAAAGGACACCGATTGGTGTATGAAGTTCTTCTGCTGCTTGTCTAACAATCTTAATTCTTTCAGCATGTTCTGGATGTGATCCATGAGACATATTGAATCTTGCAACATTCATACCTGCTTGAATAAGTTTCTTGATCGTTTCAAGGCTATCGCATGCTGGGCCAATCGTGCAGATGATTTTTGTTTTCCGCATATTTTAAAAATGGTCAGGTGAAGTTTGACCAATTCACTCATTTTTTGATAGAATAACCGTTTTGGCTCCGTAAAAGTCCTAAAAAATTGAACCGAATATAACTTTTTCAAAGCAAAACCAAAATTTTTTCAATATGACGCTACTAGCGCTAACAGGTGAAACTTTTTGAAAGAGGTTTTCTTGGATAATAATAACTTTTTAAATGGTTTATATGATCTGTCTCCTATTTAAATATCTTGTTTGTCCTTTAAATATCTGTTTTTTTGTCTGAAGATACAAATCAATATCAAAGATTTTTACGCCTATATTCTATTAAACAAAATGACGTCAAAAATTGATCAATAAATTGTCAGGACAAATAAAAAACTTTGAAAAATGATGATCTTTTGATAACATCTAAAAAATGTTTCCACCGTAGAAATATCCATGCCCTGAATGACTCCTGGAATGAAACATAAGTTTAAACATTAGAATCATATAAACTCATTTTAATTTTCTTTTCTTTACACATTTATTTTTCATCATCTATATAATGTAAATATAATGCTCATATGATGCAGAAAAATATTTCCTACATTACCCTTTATAAGAGAATAATGGAATTACTGAAATTTTTATTGTTACCATTTTATCCATTATTTTGCACAATAATATATTCAAAAGTGTTTATAGATTTTGACAATTTCTGTCACCATTGAATTATTGACTTGGTTTGTCTGTCAAGAAAACTAAATTTTACAAAAGTTATTTAATCTCAGTTTTATTGTATTTGATCACAGCCTTATTCTAAACGCCTGTATGACTCGGTATGCTGGAGGCGGATTAAGTGATTTCGTATGTTATCTTCAAAAGGTCAGTACTATATTCCTTACTCTCTTTCATTACCTTCTCAGCTTTAGCTTGAAGTTGGTGGAACAAAAGTTCTCTCCTATCGATTCGAACTTGAGTGATATATATATCATCGAATCTGCTTAAATGATGTTGAACACAATCAGGCGGGAATTCACAGTTTCGAGACATCGTTTCAAATGTATTTTTGAGCAGCTTCCTAAGGTCGGCATTTATTTGGCATTGACTTACTTTTGTTGAGTGTCTCATTATTCCAATTCTTTCGAGGAAAAATGAAACCAAATAAAGCCTTCTAAGGATATGACTCAATTTTTCCTCCTCGCTAGAGAACAAGAGGGCTATGTCTTTAATACGAAATGACGGAATCCCGAAGTATAAAAATAATCCCAAAAATCTAATGACCAAATTTCCTATTGTTGGTGATTTTGGAAGGTTAAATAAGAATTGAATGTCACCATGTATTGCTCTAATTTCAACTTCATGAGAAATTCTTGGAAGAAAATTATCTAGCGATGAAAACCCAACCCACTGGTAAGAATGAGCGTCAAATTTATAGCAAATACCGCATGCAACCAGTACATTCATTAGATCATAAAGACGTCTTTTTTCGATACCCGATGCATTAAATAATTGATCAATTGATATAATGGTGTTTACGTCATTCCTGTGAGCGCAAAGGAACTGTTCAACAAACTCCGTGAAGGTTGTTTTGATCTTTGGTCTGGTTTCTGGATCTTCCATTTTAATTTTTGAGAGGTGTTAATATCACAAACACTGATACTTCGAAAAATAAAAATTTTTTTGGTA
Organism: Histomonas meleagridis; assembly: GCF_020186115.1. Lineage (NCBI taxonomy): Eukaryota > Parabasalia > Tritrichomonadida > Dientamoebidae > Histomonas > Histomonas meleagridis. Next base: position 1,342,106 of record NW_027150805.1, read on the forward strand.
ATATAAACATATACTTATATTTAATCTATCTTATAGATTTTCTTTTTAAAAAATGTTTTGGAAAAAAGAATGTGAAAGAAAGATATTCGTGGTTGAATTTGTAACATCCCATTCACTGAAAACGGTTGTTTGAACAATTTGGGAGTTGTTCAATTGAAAATTTTCGTTTTCTGAAAATTTCAATGTTAATTACGGCTTGAAACATTGGAACACCCTCTTTTAAAACATAAATTTCCAGGGAGAAACTTGATTTTTAAGAAATAATTTGATTTATTTTTGTAATTTATATATACGTATATATATTTAATACATATATTTCGAATATTTTTAATGAAGACTGGATAAAATAAAGAAAAACATGTTTTTCCCCAAAAATTTTGTTATTTTATTTAATTGAATGAGTCATTCTGGTAACTTTCATTCAATTATAAAACGATAACCGTTAAAAAGCCACCTTCTGAAAAAGCAAATGCTCGCCAACGTTCCCGATATTTGTCCAAAAATTCTTTTTTATCTAATCTTCTTGAATGATTTAACAAATTAATTTAAGTCTTGCTTTGATGAATGTCTTCTTGCCACATCTTTTTAAACTTATATTTTTTTGATCATCCAATTTCTCAAAATTCATTTGATTTATTATCATCGAAATATTAAATATATTATGGATTCCTCTATTTTATATCTCTATTTTTTTCATTTAAATTTTAAGGAATATTCAAAATTTTTACTGATTGCAAATTCAATTTCGAATTTTAAGTTCTTTAACTTCATAATCAAAAAAATTTTTTTAATTTTATTTTTAATAACAAATTTATGTTAACATAAATTTTTAATAAAAAGAACAATTAGCTCCATCTCGTTTGTATAATCTTTTCCAATGATTCCACATGTTTCCTCGACTCCTCATTACATTGATTCTTTAAGTTATCCAATGCCGTCTGTACCTGTTGCGTCTGTCCACAATAAGCAGCGAACATACAGTCGACGTCGAAGTCGTGCCATTGACTGCACACTATTTCCTTCTGGTTCCATTTTGCGTATGCTTCTATTTGTTCCATTGACACATTAAATTTCGTGTTTGTGATACCTCCGCCCACCCAAGAGTTTGCTGAGTGATCATAGATCCACGACTTACCTTTGGAGTGTGCGATTATCACATTTTTTGCGATGATTCCGAAATCTGTGAAATCTTCAGGACAAATGTATTGGCAAACGCATTTCATAGTATTTAAGTCTAATAGATAACATTTGTCACCTACAGCTAATACTATATCATCTTCGACACTTAAGTCTCTGCATTTCGATCCGATATAAAATGGCGGAGTTAATCTTCGCCCATTAATTTTATTTAATTTATATATATATGAATCACATGCAATGATATATGAATCATCAAGTTCAATAGTTTTAATTGGCTTGCATATTAATGATGAAGGTTTTGTCCATTTAATACTTAATGGAACAAATTCATATGGAACTTTAGTACTAATTTGTTTAGACGAGATAGATAAATCACATTGAAATGATATCATTTGTTTCTCAACTGCTGTAAGTAATACTGGTTGAATTATATGGATTCCTTCTTCATTAATAGTTTCGATTTGTCGTTTCATGACTTCTTCTGTTGATAATTGTAAGACTTCTAAATCAACTTCTTTCTCATTGACATTGATCGATTGTAAGATTTTCGCTACATCTTCTTTGTTATCTTTATGTGTGCTATAAAATCGTAATGTGGTTTGACCTAATAAACGGTTTTTGACTTCTTCAATTTCAGTGTTTGTCAAACGGTTTTTGCGTAATGATTCATCAAGAAGTTTGATGCAGATGATTCCGCCTAAATGTTGGATAGGATCCGACTCTAATGATATCAAAATGCAATTTCCATCTTTAGACCATGAAATATCATTGATTGATGATGATGATAATCGATCAAATACTATTAATGGTTTGGTTTCATACCCTATTTGCCATAAAGAAACAACGCCTTTTTTGTCGGCTATGGCTATAAGTGAATAATAATCTTTGTTGTTCTCTCCATCTGATAAATGATATAAATATGGTGAACTTGAGATACATGAAATAGGTGAAATATGTCCATCAAGTGAAAAGGAAAATTTAAATGAGTCTCGTTGAAAAAATGGTGCATTAAAAGAATCTTCATGAAATCCTGAAGCAGCTCCAACAAAAGATCCATCAGGTGTCCAACCAATACGAAAGAACATAGATCGATCTGGAAGATTATCTAAACATTCATGGATTTCTTTGACCAATTTACCTTTAACATCAATTATGTGAATTGGTCCATCTGTTAATTGTGATGCTATAAAACGATTTAATGGATCCCAAGAAATAGATAATATACTAACAGGTGCTCTGTAAGTCCAAATTTGTGAATTACTAGCTACATCCCATACAATAATACTATTATCAATTGAACATGAAGCAATACGTTTTGAATCAGGTGACCAAGAAACGCCTGTAACTTCTGCTGAATGTCCTGAAAAAGCTTTAGATGTCCATTTTTGAATTGGGTTATTTGGACGTAATGCACTAGCTGGAACACCAAATGTACTTGGCGGTCCAAAACTTCTTGCTTTTTGCCATAAAAACATCATAGAATCATCTCCACATGTAGCCAAAAATTTACCATCTGGACTAAATCTAACGCAATTGACTGTACCATTATGATCTCTTAGTAATGCCACGAGTTTATTTTTTACCTTTTCTGTTTCTTTCAAAGCCTTAAAGCTCCAAATTTTTACGTAATTATCCCAACCACCAGTTGCAAAAATTTCACCTGAAGGATGAACTGAAATTGTATTAATGGGATGGTTACTATGTCTGACCCATTTTGGGATAACAAATGCATATTTTGGGTCTTCTTCTTCCATCTCTGCCACTTTTTCTTTTTTTGTTAACGGCCTTGAAAACGGGGCACCCCTATCACATCACATTTAAAAAATTACATAATTGATTTATTGAACAAAAAACAATTATCGCATTAAATTGGAAATGCCTTCTCTTGGAACTTTTCGAGTATTTTATATGGAATTGAGTTAAACTTAGCCTCATAAAGTTTTGTTATTTGTTGCCAAGGCGGGTTATCTTCTTTTTCCATTAATGCATATATTTCATCCACGTTTGCGATTAATATATTTTCTAATTGGGAGAAATCTCTTGGTTTTGACCATGTGAGTAACTTAAAGAACAACTTCGTTAAGTTTTCTTTAAATTTTGCGTCATATTTTCTTTGTAATGCTAAAGATAAATTTGTGAAATGTATTGGCATTAACAATAATTTTAAAGAGACAACAAATAACTTATAATATTCATCAGCAAATTGCTCTCTATTATCGACATTAATTAAAGCTTCAGTCGCCTTAATTTTAACTTTCGCTATTTCATCATTTTCAAGTGCATTTATTAATTTTATAATTGCGTTCATATCGAAACAACCGAAAGAAAATGCGGTCGAAATAGCGGCGGCAGAATTCCATCTCATTTTAGGTTCATCCAAATCCATATAACTCATTAACATATTCATCATATAATTTATTTTATCCTTTTTATCTTTGACGAAAGCGAAAAGAAAACCGATACATCTTGGCTTTGCGTTAGAATTATCTTTTTTAAATATATCGAACAACACATTAATCCATTCTTCTTTGAATAAACTTTGATGTCTTAAAGCATAAGCTTCAAGGACATTCGATAACGCTTGTAATTGTGGTGGCTCTGCTTTCGTTAACTTCTCGAATGCATCGTTAAGGAAAACTGATGATAAATCGGCTGCTGAAGAACGTGATAAAAGTCCAATCGCTTGATACGCTTGTGGATAATTATAATTTAAGACTGTCGACATACAAAATCGTTGAATATTGTCCGGAAGTTTGTCGAATATTTGTCCACTAATGCCAATGATTTGTAATGACCTTTGGATTGATTTAATATGATTAAGAATAATCGCTGTCGGAATATGGAACTCAAACAAATCATTCCAGAGCTCGTCAAAGTTAACTTCTTTCTCAACAAGTCGCAACAAAATTGGTAGTGAATGAATTGGTCCAATTTCCCGAAGGATTGGCTTAACTTGTTGATATCGTTGAATTAATTCTGTGGGATAACCATATGCTATACGACACAATGCAAATCGTGCAGGTTTTGCATAGTCTTCATTAGGGTTATTAATATACTTTAAAAAGGTTTGGAACAAATAATCAAATGAATCAGAAAACGGTCGGAAGTTAACGTTCAACCACAAAAGTGACTTCATGACGATAAGTGACTCTTCGGGTTTGGCGGTTAGGACGGTTTTGCACCAATTTATGATGTTTTCGACATAACCATTTTTAAGACGTCCACTATCGAAACTACAATTCCGTATGAAAGTCGCAAATGCTTTTGACGTCTTGTTAAAGACTATTTCGTCTAATTTATCCTTCGATGATATATCTAATACTTGCAGAAAACGATTGAAACAGATATCAACGACATCGCCAATTTGTTGAGCGAGCGTTGTGAACGAAGTCTTCTTGGAGATGTTATCAGCGATATAAATATATTTCCAAGTATCCCGAAATATATCAGTGAGAAGATCAGCTGTCGACTTTGCGACTTTCTGGTTCAACTTTAACATGTTGAATAGCGATGGCGACTTCGTAAGGAGAATTGGCCATTGCGAATAAAACGAAGATTCGGTAACTTGAACAAGCGCCTTTAACGCCATTATAGCTTCGAACTTGTTCGACGTGGAACTCCTCTGGAAAATTATCGTAGATATTATATGTGTTAATGTTTGAGGTTCCAATAAATTCTTTGGACAATCCAATATCAAAAGTTGTAATGCGCGAAGCGCTGACGACAACAAATCGGACGAGCCGCCTTTGAGTGAGTTCGATATGAACGTAATCGATTCCTTGTAAATTTGGGTGTCATTGCTTCGTTGACTAAATGCAGATAAATTCCCAACAAGGACACATGAACGGCGTTTAGATTCGTCACTGACTGTGGATAAAGTAACTGCTATGCGCATTATTCGTTTGTGATATTTCTTGAGACGTAATGTGTTGTTGTATAATATCGTAGAGAGAGCACGTAATCCATACGTTGGATCCATGGACTTCAGTTCTAGGTGGTTGAGGATAATGTTGGATACAGTTTCGATGGCTTCGTCCGCAAACTGGGCATATTCACGATCAATGCAAACACTAGCTATCGAATCACAAAGATCAAGAAATGTCCGGCAATTGATCGGAACAAGCTCAGTGAGAGAAGCAATGAGATCGCCAATTTCTAAAGAGGAATTCGTGCGGATCTTTTTTTGACGAAGAATTGAAATAATGTGATTGATACGATGAATTACACCAGGTGCAAGATTTTTGTAACCCTTCTCGCAGTGGTCAATGATCTCATCGGTAAGAGCAATCGCAGTAGGCTCGTTCTGTTGCCTGGATTCGCTCATTCGAAAAGTGGCATAACATATGGAACCGTTAATAGTTTCCATCACAATAAAAGTCTGAATCACTTAAATGTTCAAATCTTGTAACAATTTAATTAAAGTTTAACGAGCAATACATTACAGGAGTCAATGACCTATAGTGATGGAATATCTCTCTGGTGGTGATTTATATTCCTTGTTAAACAAAATCGGATGTTTGGATGCAGAATTTATACCGTTCAGATAGTTAAAGTATTAGAATGTTTACATAACTTAGGTATTATTCATCGAGATCTTAAGCCGGGTAACATTTTAATTAAACAGATGAAGGTAAACTTAAACTTACAGATTTCGGTTTAAGTATATTTGGCACAGAAGATCGTTGTACAGTTGATGGTACTAATAATATGACACAACCGAATGATAATGGATCATTTTTAGGTACACCTGATTATTTACTACCAGAAATCACTATATCACAGCCACACGATTTCACAGCTGATTATTGGTCATTAGGCATAGTTATCTTGAATTAGTTATAGGCATACCACCATTTCATCATAACACTGAGTTTGAAACATTTTCTGCAATATTGTCAAATCATATTGATACCTTTATAAGAGGTATATATGCATTTGGAAAAATATTCAAAAAATTTTAAAAGTTGTTTTTGAAACAAAATATGTTAAACAGCCAAAATATCCTATGAACATGATAATAAATTTTCAAAAAAATGAATCAAAACTCTACAAAATGTACATGGTGTATATTATAAAATTAATTATAAAATTATTTCACGAAATGTTACAAATTACTCTAAATAATTATAAGCATATTATAATATATGTTTATTTAATAATGTTGATGAGAAATACATTATATTTATAAAATGTATAATGATACTTGGATTAAAATATATTTTATTTCAATTCTTTTTGTATATTTTTGGCATTAATATCAATTTCTTTTTGTTCAAGAAGTAATTTAACTATTTCTGTATAACCATTTAAAGATGCCAAAATAAGTGCTGTATAAAATAATTTAAATAATTTTCAAATATTATTTTGAAATATAAAATTATTAAAACAAATATCAAATAAAACAAATAAATATCTTTAGCATTAATATCAATTCCTTTTTGGTCAAGAAGTAATTTAACTATTTCTGTATAACCATTTAAAGATGCCAAAATAAGTGCTGTATAAAATAATTTAAATAATTTCCAAATATTATTTTGAAATATAAAATTATTAAAATAAATTTGAAATAAAACAAATAAATATCTTTAGCATTAATATCAATTCCTTTTTGGTCAAGAAGTAATTTAACTATTTCTGTATAACCATTTAAAGATGCATACATAAGTGCTGTAAAAAAATAATTTAAATAATTTCCAAATATTATTTTGAAATATCAAATTATTAAAATAAACATAAATCGCAAAAAACAAAAATCACTTGCTTTAAGATCAATTTCCTTTTGCTCCAGAAGGAATTTAAATATTTTAACATATCCATTTTCTGTTGCTATGATAAATGCTGTTTTAAAATCATTAAATAAAATCCAAATTTTTACATAAAATTTTAAATAGTTAATATTAATATTAAATATTCTTTATTAACACCTTTTACATTTATATCAATTCGCTTTTGTTGGAGAAGTAATTTTACAAATTCAATATTTCCAGAAGAAGTTGCAAATGGTAATGAATATGTTGGAAATTCTTTTCCTTTAAGGAGAAATTTCACTAAATTTATATTACCGCTTTTCATTGCGATTTGAAGCATAATATCATTAATGTTAAGACCATCTTCTTCTAAAAAAGAAAGAATTTCATAGTTATTTGCCTCAATACATTTGATTCCAAAATTTATCCGCTTTCTTTCATCTTTCTGATAATTTTGTGTTGAGCTTTTATAAGGAAATGAAAAATTAATTAATTTAAAAGACCCAAAGTTTGTATCATTTTTAGATTCCTTATAATTATTTACATAAAGATAACGAAAAACATCATTTCTATGAAATTCAATTGCAGCTTCACAAGAATCAAGAAATGAAGTTTTGTTTTGTTCACAAAGATGAATTATTTCAAGATTTCCTCCTGCTATAGCAAACTTTCCCGTATTTTTTATATTAGAACCATTTGATAATAAAAACTTGAAACAATTAATTGATCCATAAAATGCAGCATAATCAATTAATGAAACATTTTCTTTAGTAATAAATGTATATCTTTCATAAGGTGATTGTGCGATTTTTTGATTAAAATCAAATCCGTTTTGTGATGATATTTCTTGAAGTTTTTCAATATCATCGTTTCGAATTATTTGTAATATTTCTGATGGATTTCCTTCTTCAATCCATTTTTTATGAAGTTTCCAATTATCATTTCTAATTTCTTCAAGTGTTGTTTCATTAAAACTCTCTTTAATATTAAATAATTCGGATTCATTTTCATTCTTTAAATGTAAAAAACAAATATTATGCTTTATTTTTATGGAACTTTGACTAATTAATTTGGTATCATAAATTTTAATAATGAGATAATTTGATTCATTAGATTCTGATTTTAAAAGGAGTTGAAGAAATATATCAAATATATGTAGTTCTTGGTTGAGAATATTTTCTTCTTTAGATTCAATATTTTTTAAAAAATGAAAAAGGATTTTATAATTGGATAGATTCATCATAAGAGACGTATTTCGGAACGTACTACTTTCTCTAAATTTAGAATTATATCGATAATTAATATACAAACAAATTTTGTTTTTTTACATATTTCACAATACTTTCTAAGTCAATTTTATTTAAAGTATCCATATTTTGATCTTCAACACTTGGTTTTTCCATCAATTATTGAGATTAAAGCTTAATATATTGTATGATTAAAATATATATTCACATAAATTTTACGAATAGAAAAACGAGCTTTAAGCAAATTGATTCACAGAATTGTACGCAAGTAAGTTAAATTATTTTAATAATTAAAATCGATTTATTTTCAAGATAAGAGATTTATGTTGATCAACTTCTTTTTGCCTTGTAAATGAAGTTTTTATATTTCTGCTTGTATAATTCCACGTTGAATTTGAAGTTCATGAATGTTAGGTGAATCATATGATGCTATTTTTTACATATATACTGCAGACTTAGATTGAGTGCATTAAAGCATTAGTTATTTATTTATGCATTCGTTTGCTTCAGTAAGAAAAACCATTATGCATATGTATTCATGTAATTCAAATAATAAAAATGATTTTATAATGACAAAAAGTACTAATTAATACGTATATTCAATGTTTCAACAAGTAGAGATAAGAATGCTCTTACAAACCAAAAATAATAATTACTTATAATAATTTTTAATGAGAAAATTCATAATTTCACAAATATACCCGGAGTTAATTACGTAAGTCCAATAACTCCTATCTTCTCAAACTCATTAACTTGATATTTTTAAAAAGGAAAAATGACTCAACAACCAGGAAGACAGTAAGACGGAATGCAATTATTGTATATATTAATCAAAGCATCTTTGCAAGACGATTGAAATTGACATGTTGGTGTAAGTGGTTCCGAAATATTTTCCCATCCGCTACATCCATGAAGATTTCCAAAATTAATTCCAATTCTCACATCTTCTCCTAAAAATGCATCATGGAAGCTATCAATTACGGACGGCTTCATGGCAAAAATGGAAAAGATCAAGAAGATACAAAAACAACCAATTAAGATATTCGAAACAAGAGTCCCATACGCAAAGTAAATTGATTCTCGAAATATACCTATTAATGAAAACATTCCAATGATTAAAACTGGGAGTGTAAACACTTTTCAATAACTTTATTATAAAAAGTTGATAATCATTTTTTGAATAAAAGTTATTTTAATTCTTTTACTCCATAACTATATTTTGAAACTATTTCCATTAGATATTGAACAATTTATTTATTACCCAAATGATAGTAATATTTTCATTAAATAAAAAAATTATAATCAAATAAATATTTATTTCATAAATATTATTCATTCCATAACGAATTATTTTTAACGTTATAAATCCAATTCTTTGCAGTATATACCTCATTAAAATACCACAAACTAAAGTCAGTAGTAAATGTTACATTTCGTACCACATCAAAACCTTTTTGCTTAGTTTTCATATTTTCAAATTCGCCAAATCTATAATAAGAAAATTTAAACAATGTTGATTTCTTCATTTTTTGTTTCATTCCAGGTCCGACAATAAAAGGATAATTTTCATTTATATATTCACTAACGTTTATATTATCCATTGATTCCAAAACAGATTGAAATCTATTTATATCATCTAACACAAACCCAGAAGCACCTCCAAAAGAAATAACACAATAATCAACATCATATTCCTTAGCAATTTCAAATGCTTTTTCCTCATTAACAACAGCTAAAAACGAAACATTATTAATATGTGAAATATTATTTGTATTACCATCAATTAAAGTCGTTTTATTAGCTATAGACCATAATTGATAACCAATATCCCAAAATGACCAAATTATATCATTTTGATTTGTGTTCATATATAACCATCTATAAGCTTCTCTATGATCATCAGAAATCGAATCTGATAATTCATAATTGATAGAATTATTAGAAAAGATATTAGATGATAAATGAACAGTAAAGAAAATATGAAAAATAAAAATTATAAAAAGAAAAGAAAACAACGCTTTAAATGTTTTCTTATGTTTTAAAATCATTAAAATTATATTATGAATTGAAAATGATATAACAAAAGTAAAAAATGGAAATGAAAAAACAAAAAGTCGAACAGAAAAAAGTCCGAAAAAAAAAATGTTAAAATTCCCAATGAAAAAATTAGAATTGAAGTATTATTATGTATATAATAAATTTTATATAAACCATAAGGAAATAAAAATAAAAGAGGACCAAACGTTATGAAACATGTTATGAATGAAGAAGATTGATTTTCAGAAATCGCTGAAAAGAATATCGAATTTTTTAAGTTTTTAATTTTTAATATATATAAAACTTTTTCGGGAAATTTATATAAAAATATTAACAATAAGACAAACAAAAATATTATTAAATTCCTTTTTTTTTAAAATGAAAAAATATATTTAATGAATAAAAATTTAAAAAAAGAAAAACTAAAATCGAAAATAAAAATTCATTCGAATTTATAACTTTCTGTTTTGTTATCGGTAATGAAAAAGAAAAAAGTATTCCGAATATAAACCATAACGAATATGTAATAAATACGAAATGAAAAATTTCCTTTTAATAGAATAAGTAATACAAAAAATGGAATTGAATTTGTTACAAATGAAAATCCACCCCATGTAATCATTAACAAACCATATGAAAGAATTAAAATGAATTTGTATGTAAAATTATCAGATGAAATCGATTTGAGAAATGAATAAAATATAATTAGTAAAAATGTAACGGAAATTGATTCATAGTCATAACAGCCGGAAAAAGTATACGAAATAAGACCTGGAAGAGTGGCTGTTATTAATGAATTTAAGTACCCAATTCTTGTGGATTTGATTAGATTGCCAAATAAGTACGAGAAAATTAAATGTATTATCGAAAAGAAAAGACTGATATGAATGCATACATATTTGAGTGATATATCAATGTGAAGATATTGAAAAAATCTTTTGATGTAATTACAATAATTAAAATCATTAATCCTGGATAAGAAGTTTCTCCTATCATTCTGCCGTATGGATGCCATGAAGTATTATCAAACCAATTAAGAAATTCAGAAATACCGTTCTTATTGATGAATTCTGTCGATTTCCAATTAAAATGTGAATCGCATTCCTGAATGAGTGGCTCATATTTTATTTACGAGAAAAGTCTTAAAAATAAATCAAGAAATATACATAAAGATATAGTTAAAATAGTGAAAAGTTTCATCAATCCATTTTTTGGTGAACGTTAAATTCCAAATTTTTTCTTCTTTGGAAATACACTACCCATCACAGTACTATTCAAGTATTCTAAACACAATATTATATTATTCATGAATCAAATGCATATTCCAAGATTGATTGTTAAATTGCTGAATCAATCAATTTTGTAAAACATTTTTTTGTGTTTTGTTTATGAATATACACCGCATTTTTACTCATCTTAAGTTGCATTTTTTTTTTTGAATATTTGTATTGAAATTATAATGTAATAAATTAATTTATTTTGAGATCTTACTTGTATTTTTATCAGATTTTCTTTTCTTAGATCATTGCACTTGAAATTTAATTATTTGATTTGTCTTTTCACCGAAGAGCAGATAAAATTTTAGAAAGAATTGCAAATGAAATTCTAGCAAAGAATCTTTGTTTTATAATTTAATGATTTCATGAAAGTACAACAAAATTCGTATGCATATTTTTTAAATTTTTATTATTCGAGCTTTCAATGAATCTTTATCAAGCAGAAGTAATCAGCTAAAAATTATTAATAATAATATAATAACAATTTATTAATACAAACAATTTTTGTTGTTATGTCTTCGCAGGTATCCAATTTTCTTTTTGAACGCATTCTAATTCCATTAATGTAACAGGATCAAGTGAGTTTGAATGTGTTGTTGAAAACAGTAAGTCCAGTGTGTACTGAAGTTGGTAAAAGAACGAACACGACTTCTTTGGATCTTTTTCTTCAATTGAACATGTGAGCATTGATATACATCTGTTAGCATCATCACAAAATCTTTTTAATATTTTATTATCAGGGTCTTGTTCTAATTCATTTCTAAATGTGTTAATAATGTTATAATATGTTAGTTTCTTGCTTTCCCATTCACTTTTTATGACTTCCAAAATTTCACTATCTTCGTTTGAAATATTAACGTTCGTTTGTTTTGAAAGAAAAACCGATGACGATACAAATACTTTTCTGAACTCTTTGATCGTTACTTCTTTTTTCTTTTTTGTGCTTTGCGAAACTGCTTTACGATAAATTTCAGTTGCTTTTTCATTTTGCAAATTCGGAACTAATGATTTCATCAATTCAATAGTTTCATCCATATTAGACGATTTTAATCGATAATTCATTAAAAGTTCAGTTATTCTTTCAATTGAATCACTTTGGTAATCGCCAACGCACATCTGCAATACATTTGATACTGAAACATATGAACGTGCGACTTCAAAATTTGGCGATGGAGATTGAACAAAGAATGTCATTATATGCGCATAAAACTCTTTTTTGTATCTTGACTTCCACCACTTTATTAAAAGCTGCTCAACCTGGTATTGATCAAGATAAAATTCTGTCAAACATTGAGCATTTGAATTGATTGGATATCCAAAATTTAAACAATCTGATCTACAAAACAAATAAAACGCAAGTTGTTCAGACGAATAATTTTGGTCTAAAAAATTCATAAATATTTCGACATCGTCTGATTGTTCATACAGTGCATGTGAAGTGATGTGAAGATCCCAACAGAATTGATCACACAAAAAGTTGATTTTGAATTTGTCCTTTGAATACTTATATACAAAATTTGGAAATTCAATGAATTCAATTGAACCTTTTTGAATGACATTTTTGTCAGATTCTTCTTTCACTTCATAAATTTCTTTGATTATTGTTAATAACCAATTTAAGTCACGAACTTTTCTGTTTGAATAATCTAATTGAATTAATGAAAGGAAATATGTATTTTTAATATTTTTTGATTTTTGATTATTAATTTGTTTTGGTTGATTTTCAATTCTTATTAAAGTTTGTGTTTGTTTTACATGTAATGAATTCTTTCGAACAGCACTTGAAATTGCATCATAAGTTAACATTGAAGAAAAGAATTTTATAAAACCTAATTTTTCTGTTTCTTTATTAATTTCGAAGTTTCCATTTTTAATATTATTAATTTCAGACTTATTCATATGAAACAATTTTTCATTATTAAATAAAACTTTTTTCAGTTTTTTAAAATCATCAAATGAATTTATAACAATTTGATTTTTATTATTTTTATCGATGTTTAATTCATTAATTATATCTTCGAATAATAATTTTTCATTATTTTGATAAAGAATACTTTTTGGTATTAAATCAATTTGAATTTCTTTTGTTTCATAAATAACTTTTTTTGTTATTTCATTTTCAATTTGCTTAATTTCATTTCGAATTTTTTCTAATTCATTTTCGGCTTTTGATAATTCTTCTTTTGATATTTCAAAATTATTATTTTCGTTTTGTTTCTCATTAATTTTTTGTTGAATTGTATTCATATAATTCATTGAATCAGTTGAATATTGCGTTGATATTGTTGATAAACTTTCTAATTCATTGTTAATTTCATGAAGTTGTTGGTTCTTTGCTGCAATAAGTTCATCGATTTTATCAATTGATTCTTGAATATCAATTGTTTCAAGACTAAGTTGTGATAATGAATGTGTAAGTTTATGATTGTGATTAATTAATGATTCCAATTCTATTTGAAGATTTGAGATTTCTTCTTGAAGATTTTTGGAGTGTTTCATGTTTTCATTGATTTCATTGGAATAATTTTCTGATTTTTTTGTGGCATTTTGAAGATCTTCTTGAAGATTGTGAAGAATTCGATTACAGCGTAATTCCATTTTAGGAATTCTATCATTAGCTGTCGAAAAAAACTTTCGACATTCTTCAAGTAATTCGCCTTGTGAACTGCATTCAATGAAATATTGTCGAATTATTTCGGAGAAAATGTAATCATAACTTTTAAATTGTTGTTGAAATGTTTTATCATCGCCAAATTCGGATAAAAGTCTTTCAAGCATCTCATTTAATTGATAAAATGTGGATTGAGATGGTGGATTTGTCGAATTTAAATATTTACCAAAATAACCATTTGGTGATTCTTTTGGAATTGCTGGTCGAAGAGGAACTTGTTGTTGGTTTTGAACATTGATTTTTGGAAGTTGAGAATTTTCTGTTTTGTGTTTTATAGTTAGACTATTCCGATGTTTTTTATAATCTTTTGTTTTGTTGGTCTTTTCTGATTTTATGTCTGATTTATTTGCTACTTCTTTTTTGATGATTGGTAGATTTTGTGGATTTTTTCCAAGAAGTCCAGAACCTACTATAGAAGGCTCTAGATCTCGGTCTTTGTTTTGCGCAGCTGATCTTAGAACACTTCCTAAATATTGAAAGTGTTGCATTTTTTATAACGAATTTTTTTGATCGGTTTCGATTGAATAATAATTTGTCCGTTTAAAAATAGAAATGCTCTTTCTTCCAGATTGGTTAGAGTCAGATGCTTCAAATCTGATTTCTGATGTATATGAAAGAAGGGAACAGAATTTAGATATTATAAATGTTCCACTTGAAGTAGAAGAGCAACTTTTAGTTGATGATTTATTATATTGTTTAATTGGTGCAAGTGGAAATTATATACAACAAAACTCACAAGGAAAATATTCTATTTCAGTTCAGATACATAATTGTTTTAGAAGCTTTGTTAATAATATTCTTCCAATTTGCGAGAATTTTTCAATTGTTAGAAAATATGCAGAAGGTCATTATAGACTTGAACATGGAAGTGTTATTCATGCAACATGTACTTCAATGCGAAATATCATTACAGAATATTATCAACTTATTACAAAAATTCAAAATTATCGAAGACTTACAATTGGTTTACTTTTATCAAATCTTCAAATCCCAGCCGAAATATTCCAATTACTTGCGAGTGTTGTTAAAGAACTTGAGTCAAAAAGAGGAATTTCTGTTTTAATTATTTTACATAAGTATTATTCAACATTTAGAGGATCAGAACAAATCCGAAAAATGATTTTATACTTATTCCAAAGTGCAATGAAGCCATTCATCAAGTTTATCGAAAAGTGGGTTTATGAAGGAATAATCGAAGATCCATTTGATGAATTCTTTATCAAGCAAAATGAAAATATTACACCTGAAATTCTTGGCAAAAGTTACGAAGAAGAATTTTGGCTTCATAGATATGACATAAAATCCGAAAGACTTCCTCCATCAACATTTATGTCACATTCAGTAGTTTATAAGATCCTTAATTCCGGTAAATACAAATCTATTCTTCGTCTTTGTGGTATAGATTCTGTTTGTACCAAGAAATTAACTGCTCAAAGTCTTCAACGCGAAAGCATATTTGATCAAATTCAAGAAAAAAGTTCATCTGAATTGATCCGTGTTTTACTTCATAGGTATGACCTCCAAGGTTTCTTTAAGTGCTTTCATGATTACTTACTTTGTGCAAGAGGCGATTGGATAAATCATTTTCTCGAATTGAATAGAAAAACGATGAAACAAACGGTCGACAAAATACACGTTTATTCTCTTGATACAACTTTATCATTATGTCTTCCTAAGGAAGCTCTTTCCATTTTTTCATGTGTGCTTGATAGTTCTTTGGTTATTGATGAAATTCAAAAAATTCATAATACGAATTCACAAACAAAATATAAAATTCAAAATCGTTCACAAAATAGTTGGGACAATTTTAGCTTTGACATTCATCTTGAATGGCCAGTTAGCCTTGTTTTCTATCAAACTATACAAAGGAAATATCTTATTCTATTTCGAATAATTTTGATGTGGAAACGTCTTGAACGTTCCATTTCTAAACTCTGGCATCGGAAAAGACAGATTTGTATTCGTCGTTTCGAGAGCCAGCTTCATTTCATGCAAATCTTTATTTGTAGTTATCTAAATTTTGCTTCCACTTTTACTATTGAACCAGAGTGGGCTAATTTCCAACGCCGGCTTACGAGTGTTAAAAGTATTGAAGAATTATTTAAACTTCATGAAGATCATCTTGATCATCTTCTCAAAGTATTTTTTGTTGTTCATCCAAATGTGTTCCGTAAGATGACATATATCTGGTATGTATGCTTTGAATACGCGAGCGAACTCAAGAAATGGCTACGTTCGGTAAGTAATCATTTGACAAGTAAAGAAAGCAAACTTCAGCTTGGAGAGCCACTCAACAAACTCTACAACGCGTTTGAGAAATCGGTGCAGGGATTGATCGAAGACTTAAGAGGAATTGCAAGCAGGGAAGCAAATAGTAACTTCAGCGATTTGGCAAACTTCATCAATATTAACGATGCGTACTTCGAAAAGGAATATTAAAATGTTAAAAACTTCAAATTGTTGTTTCTTATTTAATGTTGACGCTGAATTTTTATTTGTCAATTACGAAAACTTTAAATGTGTTTATTACACCTAAAAATCATTTTAACAATTAAATTCATTTTTGTTCATTTCGTAAATCTTAAAATTTTAACTTCTTGAAATATATTGGCAAGAGCTAATAAAAGACTCAAAAAGAAAAGTATAATGTCCAAAGTGATATAAAACAAAATTCATAGTATTTGTATAGTAACAACTATTTGTTATTCAATTTCATCAAAAAAGATAAAATATAAAAGCATATTATATGAAAAAGAATTAAGATGTTTAAATTTTATTGGTCGTGAAAGTTGCTTTTTATGAAGACATTAAAAAAAATGTGCAAAGAAGCAGGAAGTGATGAACTTGGAAAAACCGAAAATCAAAAAAAGAACTTCCAGGCTGATCACAAAGAAAGCTTTGATTTTCCAGAACCACAAGAGCCAACGAGACGTCCATCTCATTTTTTTGCTGGTCATATTAGATATTATGATGCTGAAGATTCGCATACATATGATAAAAATAACATTGATATGGATTCAACAAGTTTTTCTGATTTTTCATTATCAAGCAGCGATTCTGACTAAAACTTTATAAATGCTAAACGATAACATTAAAAACAAGATTTAAGTTTTTCTATTGATACATGTGTGTTATAATATTTACTTTCTGCAATTCGTATATAGAGATCCTAGGATCTTGATATTATGAATATATAACATATATACATAGTTGCATCTATGATAAATATAAATCTAAGAATAATATCATAATTAGCACGAGATAAATCTATTCTTTAATTTCAAAAAGTGACATTTATCGACTTTTGCATGGTTTATGTTGAACGATAGCAGCAACGATAAGTGACGATAGAAGAAAATTTGATTGGTTATAAATATTATAATATTTTACTTTTTTTTCAAAATTATACGTAATTTATTTCTATGATTATAATTTGTAAACAGCAAAATTAAATGATTTTTGTGTTAACAAAAAATAAAAATTTTAAAATTTTATCATTAAATCGTGATTTGTGTTTTATTCCGAATAATAATACGGAATCTTGTTTTTCCTGAATTTATAGATTTACTAAACAAAATGACATTATATTTTTTATAAATACTCAAATGATGTACTTATTTAACCTGATTAATAATTTATGATAAATATATTAGTTTATGTGTAAGCACATATTCTTTCGATATCTTGGGACAAACGATTCATTTTTTTCTGTAAAAAACGATTCTTGACCATTGATCATTGAATTCATTCAATAGATGTATTTATTTATCTTAAATTTTCGTATTTTAGCAAAATATTCAATTTCATTGAATAAATATCTATACGAATTTAATTCGCATATGATCTGTAAAATACTGACTTGAGATACATATATCAATTCCTTTTATCTCATATAAATATTATTAAATATTTCTCATGTGCTTCTTAATTTTGAATATTTTAATGATAGTCATTATCAATTTATATAATTTTTCTATAGTTTTCATTCTGTTTTTAAGTTATACAAGATTTTCAATATCTATAGATTAGAGCAAAAATTCAAAAATCTGTCTTTGCAATTTTTTATTTTTGATATGTTCTACATATAGGATAATTCTTGAAACAATTTATTCATTATTGGAGTTTCTGGACAAAGAAGAAACAATAACTTTTCGAATTAATTTTGTGGTTACAAATCCATCAAGATTCGTTCCTCCACGAGTGAGCGATACTCACAACAATGAATCACAAAATTAAACAGAAGATAAAATTTTTAAAATTTAAGTTTATATTAAACATTTTTTCAACAATACTTGTATAAACTGGTTTAGATGTTATGAATAGGTACATCCAGTCTTGGCTTAGATGACCGTTTGTGTAATGTATCGTACATGAATTTAAATGGAAAGTGACTAAATTCAAAGGAAATTTCAAAAAAAATGCATTTTAAAGTATTGAAAATTGAGAAGGATTTTTGTAGACATGTCAAAATTGACATATTTATTAATGCCGAATTATTTGAACCAGTTTATATCTTAATAAAAATTTGTTTACTGTTCTTATTTGGTAAAATCTGATATGTATTAAATATATTACAAATAATTTTAAAATTAAAAAGAAATCTATAAGAGGGAAAGTTGGTTGACAATGTCTTGGTTTATATGTTTTGGAAGGTGCATTGCATGTTTAAAAATTTGTCTTCTCAGAATAATTATTGATTCTTAACTCAATGGCTACAGGAAAAATATAGATTTTTCATATAAAAATCATTTATATATACATCTATTTTGGAGCAATATCATCTTTCAATTTAGAGATATTTTAATTTTGCTAAAATATAAAAAAGATAAATCACTAGTCACCAATTCTGATAAGTGGTACAACCTTGCAAATTATCAAAAAATTAGAAGAACACTTACCATGGTAAGTCTAAATTAAATGACACCTCTTTCACTAAGTAATTGTTTTATTTCTCCGAAACCCAACTGTTTAGCAATTTCAATTGCTGTTTCAAATTATTAAAACATATATTAAATTATTCAAATGAATATTTTTTGCATTAACATCAATTCCTTTATCTAAAAGTAATTTTACTATTTCTATATTATTATTTCTAACTGCTATATGAAGTGCTGTTTCAAATTTTTAAAACATATATAAAATTATTAAAACATATTACAAATTATTAAAACATATTCCAAATTATTCAAATGAATAGTTTTTGCATTAACATCAATTCCTTTATCTAAAAGTAATTTTACTATTTCTATATTTCCTGATTTAACTGAATATGGTAAAATTGTATTTGGAATTTGCTGCCTCTCTATATCACTTTCTATTATAAATGTATTTCCTTTTGATGCTATTTTTTCTATAATTTTATTATTCATTTTCATTCCTTCTTTTACTAAAAACATGAAGATTTCATAATTATTAAATTCTATACATTTTTTCCCAAGATATATTAAATTTTCTTCGCTTAAATTACAATTATCTTGACTTTCGATATTGGAATTCGATTTCGTAAAAGAAAATAATGAAGATGGATTTTGGAAAGAAAACATTGAAGATGAATTTTTTCTGTCATTGGAAATTTTTCCAATTTTATTTTCATAAAGATAACGAAAAATTTCATTTTGATGAAATTCTATTGCTGTTTCATATGCTTCTTTAAATGATGAATTATTTTGTTCACATAAATGAATAATTTCTAAGTTTCCACCTGCAATTGCATATTTAGATGTATTTTTGGTATTCGAATTATTTAATAGTAAATATTTAAAACATTTAATCGAACCAAAAAATGCACAATAATCAATTAATGTAACATTTTCAGCATTAATAAATGAGCATCTTTCATAAAGTGATGGCTCAATTATTTGATTAAAGTCAAATTCATTATGTGATGATATTTCTTGAAGCTTTTCTAAATCATCATTTCGAATTATTTTTGCAATTTCATTTGGATTATGTCCTTCTTTTATATATTTCATTTGAAGCTTCCAATCATCTTTTGATAATTCATCAAATGCTGAGATGAATTCTTCAAAGAATTTTGGTCTTGGATATTTGTTCTTTAGTTTGTTTATTTTTATTTTGTTTTATATTGAGAAAAATATAATGTGTTCATGTTCTTTACTGAAGATGGTTCAATTATTTGTTCTTCGATCATCTTTTCAAGAAGGTAATATGATTCTTGCTTTTCTATTCTCAATAAATATTTACAAAAGATTTGAACAAGATTAGCTTCAGGTTCACTTTTTTCTTTTTCTTTTGCATTTAAAGCCAATAAATATTTAATATATATATATTTTCATTATTTGATTGAGAAACAAGATAGTTAAATGTATATGGCAGCCTATCTACAAATAAATTAATTGTTGCTTGAACTGATTGATCGAAATTTTTTTCGTTTAGATTATATACAATTAATTCTAATAATTTCGAAAGTTCCATCAATAAAAAAATGGTTCAAAACTCTGTCCGAAATATTTGTGAGAAAATATAATTGTCAGTACCAAAAAAAATGTCATACGATAGGCATCCGAACCGACACCGCGATAGAGTATACTCTCCTTATTCTATAATGGAAAGAATAGTTCCAACTCAACAATTTCCAGATTTCTTCATAACAATAACATGATAATCTATTCGTTTCCACATAGTTCAATAAATACCGTTTACAATTAATGGAATCTTGGTCAGCATATGATCCAGAGTCACTTAGAATTAATACAAAAAGTAGCACAAATAAAAACAACACTCAGATTGATAGAGAAAACAGGTCATCACAGAAAATTTGTTGGAATTTGTGATTTGATCAATGTGAAATTTGATGTATGGATCTATTTCTAACAAGGAATTTTGTATTAATATAATAATGAGAAAATTCTAAATAAATTACAATAGAATTTGCTCAGTTTATAATGTTTACTTTTTTCTTTTACTCAGCAGCATTGCTTTTTCTCACCTTGGTCATTTTGCTCATCATTTACTTCGACAAATTCAGTCGTTTCGGGTTCATAACTTAATCCATCAAGTTCAACAACTTTACGGAACATCTCGACAATGTTCTCACCTGTCTTTGCTGATGTTTCGATATAAAATTTGGCTCCGATTTTCTTGGCAAAGTCATTGATTTCATCCATATCACATTGATATTCTTCTTCAGGAAGATCTTTTTTGTTGCCTACAAGAATAAGTGCTATGTCTTCTGGTGCCTTCTGTTCGATTAATGAATAAAATTGAGATAATGCATCAAATGTTGATTTTCTTGTCAAATCAAAAACAAGAAAGGCAACACCAGCGCCATTGAAATACATTGGTGCTAGACTTCTATATCTCTCTTGACCTGCTGTATCCCATATGTTAAAAACAACTGATTTTGACTCAGTTTCAATTTTAACAGATAAATTAGCTGCACCAATTGTGGCAAACGTACTTTCATTAAATGTACCATGTACAATTCTCTGTGCTATACAAGTTTTGCCAACACTTGCATCACCAACCAAAATTGCCTTCAGAGAAACCATTTGACATAAGTCGGTTGGAACGGTTTAATTTGGGATTTTGGCTTGTAACTTTTTGAACTTTTTACACCTAATTGAAACAAACCGCTACTGTAGTTCCATTCAAAGCACCAAAAATTGCATTTTTCTGCTTAATATCCAAAATATCGAATATATTGTGATTTGTTAAATAAAACTGAACATAAGGATGTTGTTAGGTTCAATTGTATTTCATATTATTATATTTCAATCTTTCTGTTTCTCAAATTTGTAACATCTACATCAGAATGTGAATATTCAGACTGTAGAATCAATTTGTAAAGAGTAAAAATTCAACATGTCTAAGGAATGCTTTTCTTTAATAATATGGGAAAAGTTAATTTTAATTTTGATGATCTTGGGGAAAATCAAACAAAACATTTGACATTTTCAGCAGAAACAAAAAAAATTTATTTATTCGATTTTTGCTGCAATTTTTATAACAGCTTCATTCAAGGATAAGTCGCCTTCTTTTTTCAAGATTTCCATATCGTTATTTCGATCTTTTTCAGGAGTGTTTAAAATCCAGTTTGTATAATCGTTTGGCTGATTGAATTGAATTGTTAATCTTTCATTCAATTCTCGTAGGATAATTTTCCATTTGTCAATAACTTCATCATACATTTCTGGTGCATTGATGAAAAGACACTGTGAGCGATATACCTTGAACCCAAGTGGGTAAAGCATACCATGTGTAACTGGATATAAAATTTCTTCGATTGATCCCATCATTGAATTAGGAGCAAATTGTTCTTGTTTTTTATCTGTAACAACTACGCAAAGAGCACTTTTCCCAGAAAAAGCACCTGTTTGGTAAAGCATAGTTGAAGAATAGAATTTACCAAATGTTACAACTCTTTCCCACCACGCAAAGAAATGAGAAGGAGGACCAAACCAACTTAGAGGTGTGAATAAAAGGAATAAATCACTTTCAAGGAATTTTTCTTGCTCTTCTTGAATTTTTGGTATCAGCGGTGAAACTAATTGTTCTGTTCGAAAATTAATGTGAATTGGATCACTAATTTCAGTGAAATCAGAAGCGCTAAGGACATCGTTCCACCCGTCATTTGCAAGATCTGTTTTATGGATATGAATGTTTGCAGCTTTTAAAAATTCTATAAATGAATTTGCAACCATTCTACATAGTGATTTATCAAATGTATTTGGATCTGCAATTAAAATGAATGCTTTTTTTTCATCGCTTTTCATTTTTGTGTTGGTTTAAGCACTTTTTATAACGTATTTTTTATACGTGAATACAAAATCAACTCTCAACACATCCAAAAATACAAAAAAAAAAAAAAAAAAATCATCAGGTGTTTTTGTTTTAATGCTTTAAGTTGGTGTATAGCCATAATGAAAATAACTTTGATCACATGATCAACAATATCTTAAGATTTTAATAGTTAAAAACCAGCTGCTCACACCATGACCCCCTTGTTAAAAGATAGAAAAGTTATTAAACTTATGGTATAAACAACTTTGTTCAGAAGAATCAAGATTTGATTTCCAAAAATTGAATCCATTCCAAGTTTTGAGACACGTGTGTTAGGCTAAGGCAATTGTTATCTTGAAACCCAAATCAAATCAAACTCAAAAAAAAAAAAAAAAGTTAAATGAATTTTTTAAAAAATACTATCATAACCTTTACATCTTTATATGAATTCATAGATACTTGTCTTTATATTTTTGCTATGCGGTGAATCTGTTGTAACTAATCACTTGCAAAACATTTTACGCAACCAAACAATTTATCGTAAACCGTTCAAAAGTTGTTGTAAACTAACGGTCGCAATTAATTCGAACAAAAATGACATCTCTTGCTGCAAGAAGAAAAATAGGAATTCCGAAGTTAACAGCTCTTGAAACCAAACCCCCAAACAAGGAAGTAGAGCCTAAGCCACTTGTTCCTAAAACTGAACAAGGAAATTCAAAGCATCATCAATTTGAGTTCCAAGATTTTGAGATCGGACCAAGTCTTGGATCAGGTGCATCATCTACTGTTTATAAAGCCATTCATATTCCCACAGGAAAAGTATATGCCGTCAAAAAAATTGCATTTCATAATCAACCAAAAGAACTCACTCAACAAGTAGTTTCCGAGACTTATGCACTTCGTGTTCTATCCCATGAAAACATTGTTACACTTAACACTGTTATTTATCACAAAGGTTTTGTCTATATTGTAATGCCACTTATTGATGGCGGATCACTTTTCGATATGCTTCGATTTTCACCCATAGTACCCGAGGCTGCGTTAGGGCGTATTGCCTGGCAATGTCTCCAAGGTCTTTTATACATCCGAAAGAACAAATTTTTACATCGCGATTTCAAACCTGGTAATATTCTTATCACCAAAAGCGGTGAAGTCAAAATCGCTGATTTTGGGATGGCCCGACAACTCAACCAATCGATTGATCAAGCGCAATCATTTTTAGGGACAATCTGTTACATGTCACCTGAGCGACTTAATGAGAAAAAGTACAATTTCCAAAGCGATCTATGGAGTTTTGGCATTATTCTTTACCAATGCGCTTTGGGAAGATTTCCAATCTCATTTGGAGATTCTAAATCGCCAAACTATTGGGACTTAATCGGAAAGCTTACAACAGACATCGACGTCAAGCTCCCGCCGCAGTACAGTCCCGGGCTCACAGATCTGATCGCGTCGTGCCTCAGAATTGACCCCGCGAAGAGAGTTCCCGTCGAAAGGCTCGTCGAGCACCCGTGGGTCGTGCAGTTTCGGGACAAGAGCGCGAACGGGCCGCTGCTGCAGTGGATTGCGCAGTGCGAAAGGATAAGAAAGGAACAGGAAAGCGCTATGAGTAGGGAACTGATGGGAGCGCCAAAATAGTAATAAACTGATGTGTGACTGAGAATGCTTTTGGATGTGAAAATTGTGAAATTGTGTATATGATAAATATATTGGTGACTCACGTTAAATTTGATAGTTTTATCAGCAAAATGTGATATGTGTTTGATTTGCCTTACTAATATTTGTGATATATTTTATATGAATTATTAATTTATTGATATTTTTTCGGAAATAATTTGTAATTTGTAAATTAAAATAATTATAACCAGGTTAGATTGTATATAACGTCTAATAATTTATCATTCCATAAAAAAAAATGTTGCATAACATAATCGATTTCTTACTATTAAAAATTTTATGCTATAGAATCTATTTCTGAAACTTTACAATTTTGACATTATTTTTTTTATTTTTGATAGGAAAAAAATCCGATTAAAAATTCGTTTTGATCACATCTTCGCATACAATAAACTTTTCTCATAGTTTTACTTGAAAGTTTGAGCCAATCATTTAACTCAATTTTCAAACATCCAAATATGACTACGAAATGAATAATCAAAAAAAGAAATGTTTATAATTATGATCGCTCATTCGTATGGATTTATAATATATGGAGAAAAATCTAATTTCAAAAACTGGATTGGAAACATAAGTATTGATATAGGTGATATAAAAACTAATTACACTTCCCCTTATTCATGGTTTGGAACTTTTGATATTCAAATTATGAATTTTGTTGTAAAAGAGATTGATATATTAGATATACAACACCAGTTTTGCACAGATCCTCAAACATCACAAAAAGGAATGAAATTTAATGTAACTTTCACATCTAAAATTCAAGGCGACATAAAAATTATTCAAAATAAAAGAACAAGAATGCATATATCAGGAAATTTTAATATTTCCACAAGGAATCTTTCAGTCCAAATTGGTATTTACTTATATAAAGGAAAAGAAGGACTTATTGAAAATGTTATTTTAATTCCGAATTCGTGCACTGTTAAAATTCCTGAAATGTACTTCGCCTTCAAGATAAAAAAAGGAAAAGTAATTAATATTTTATTGAATTTTTTTAAAACATTTATTATTGGGAAAATAAAAGATAAAATAAAATATGTTTTATGCACATATGTTCCTAGTGCATTTGTTAATAAAATGTCTGAATTCTTTAATAAGACAAATGCAATTATAAAACCATTTCTAAATGAATCTAAACCAATAAATATTCCCATTGAAAAACAAATGAATGATCTTAGATTGTCACCTATTATCAATGCTTTAAGATTCTTCTTAATTAAAATTATTGGTGTTCATGGTTCTGTCAATTTAAATAATTTAATAAATAAGCTATCAAGGAAAACAGGAAGTATTTCAATTTCTCAAACACTTAAATATTTTGGGTTTGAAATTCCAATTAAATTTGGTATTAAAATTCCTTATTTAGGATTAAAAAGTGATTTTTTAATTGAAGATTTAATTCTTTCTAAAATAAATTCTTGGAATAATTTTAATATTGAACTATTAGATGCTCATACCCTTAATATTAAAACAGGTATGTATGATCTTGGAATTAATTTGAAAATTACTATCAACACAATGGTAGATAGATATAATATTAATATAGGAAATAATTATTTAACAGAATCTGCTCAATTGAATATGTATATGACGAATAATTCTATGGAAATGCAATTACAAATTGCGGCTCCTATTAATGTTGGAAAAAATTATACGAGTCAACAATTCTTAAATCTTGATTGTGTTAAACACCTTTTATCTTCTGATGAAACAGGAACAAAATTTTTGAATTTTAACACATCTATCAAAAAATTAGATTTATTTACAGAAAGTAGAGGATTAGAAATTAAAATACGAGAATTAATCAATAGCATTGTTGAATTATTTATTGAAAATTATTATGATGTTATTCCAATATTCATTAATTCATTCATTAATAAATATGGATTAACTTTTATTAATACAAAAATTAAAAGTCTAATTAAACCTAATAAAACTTGTCCAATAATAAAAGAACCTCCATATTATGAATTTGTATTATGGACCACTCTTCTTGCTTTTGGTTGTGCATTTTTTATTGTAATCATTGTTATTATCATTTTTTCAATTTTACAAAATAAAATTCATAAACAAAACGCAAAAAAATTAAAAAATGAAAACATTTTTGTTAATGGTATTTATATTTTTCCTCAAACAAATAAAGGTAAACCAACAAGTTTAATACTTTCACCTCGCATTTCACCATTTATTAGGATTTTAATTCCATTTCTAATTTTTATGAACATTGCTTTATTTGTTTCATCTAATACTGGATATGGTGCATCAGTATTTATTAAATTTGCTATTGGAACAAAAATTATTTCTCTTCCATCGTTTTTCGATTTTGGCCTTGGAAATTCATTGAGAGAAATGTGGAAATCGAAAGCATATTCATTAACAATTTTAATTATTACATTTTCATGTGCATGGCCATATATTAAACTTTTAACGATGTTATTCATTTGGATAATGCCTACAAAAGTATTTAGTAAAAGGAATCGTGAATGTTGGCTTAAAATACTTGATGGACTTGGAAAATGGTCTTTTTTGGATTCATATGTAATGATTTTAATGCTTGTTGCATTTAACCTCAAAGTGAAAATGCCAAAAATTGATCCAAAAGTAAAAGGAAATTTTTCCTTCTTTCTTTGGGTTTATCCAGCATATGGATTCATTACATTAACACTCGGTACAATTATGTCATTAATACTTTCTCATGTTATATTAGCAATTGATAGATATGTTGATTCTTCAATGGAAGATACCAAACATGACAATGATAAACCAATTTCATTATTTCTGAAATGTAAAGATATTTATTTAAGATGGCTAACAACAATAATGTTACTAGCAATTCTTGGTGTAAT
Source organism: Histomonas meleagridis (assembly GCF_020186115.1). Lineage (NCBI taxonomy): Eukaryota > Parabasalia > Tritrichomonadida > Dientamoebidae > Histomonas > Histomonas meleagridis. Next base: position 1,369,493 of record NW_027150805.1, read on the forward strand.
TATTCCAGGCATTATTTTCAAGTCATTTTCATTTCATGTTGTAGGTTTATTAGGCTGGATATTAAGTTTGATTCCTATATCAAATTATGATGAATATTCAGTAATTGATTTAGCACGTGAAATTCCAGAATCAGCAGAATTTAGTAATTCATTTTGTATTCGTTTTACCCAGGTTTTATATATCCTTATTACAATTACTCTTCCAATAATTCATTCTTTGTTAATGATTTTATTATGGTTAGTTCCATTTAGAAGGAAAACTCAAAAAGCTTTATATAAGGCTTGCGAGGTTTTATATGCATGGAGTTGCTTAGATGTTTTTGTAGTAAGTGTAATTTCTGCTGTTTTCGAAATATCACAATTTGCTCAATTTATGGTTGGCGATAGATGTAAATTAGTTGATCCAATTGTAAAAAAGTTTTTCAGTGATGAAAAATTTATAAACGGACATGAAAAATGTTTTGAAGTGATAACGGTATTATTAAAGGGCTCATACATGATGTTTTCTGCTGCAATTCTTCATGATATTACAACAATTATTGTAAATATTGTTGCAAGGAAAGCATTGGAAAACAATTCAAATTAAAGTAAATAAACTATTCTATCATTTTTATAGATATGCAAACATTTATAATTACAGTTTTAATTATTAATTTATGTTTTTTTTAAGAATTAAATAAACAATTCTATTAATTTTTTACTAAAATAAAACATATATTAAATATTCTTTCAGTCAATTTTCTTATGTTTATACTTTAATTCATCAATTACTTCACCGAAAGAATAGGCAAAGCGATGCCAATATAAGAAAATAATGGCATTTACCATTAGAGAAATACCGAAAAACAAAGATAGAACGATAGAAAACGGTTTCATCGGTGAATTTTTGATGTTGACCGTTATGATGGAGCTGATTTCGCAATAAGTTTGCTCAAAGCCAAGTAAAACAAGCTTAAACTCAACAACATCCGACGTGCCATCAAAAATTATTCCATTACTGGTTGAATTCATAATTTGATATTCGGCCATTGGATCAAATGTAGTTTCAAGAGGAGATGTGGAAAAACAACTCTCATAATTTGCTTTAGACCAGCTTCCAATCGTTTTGAAGTTTTGCGGATTTCGATTACAACCAGCACTTTGGGCATTTAACTCGTACCGCATTCCTGTTGGTTTCAAAGGAATAAGAACAAAATCTTCAATGACATCTCCAGCTTCTACTCCATTATCAATTAATTTGATTTTTGGTCGAAATGGTGCTTGTCCATAAAATGCATCAAATTCACATTCATATTCATCACCATCTTCATCAGCATTTATACATTTCTTTCCATTGTATTCAACTTCAATTCTTAATTTTGGATTACATTTTGTTGAAACCTGTAGATAATCGTGAAATTTTATTTGTTCACCATCTCTAACGAATAAACTAACAATTCCACTTCCAGTATTTTTAATAACTGTTTCATTGAAGCTTTGGTTGTGAATCTTTTTTCTCGGAATAATTGTAACATTTATATCTACCAAAGAACAATTATTAAGTTCTTCAGTATTTTCGAATTCACTTGACAGTAAACTTAATTCATTGCTACAAGTATGACTTTCACTATGATTAGTAACAACGATTAAATTTGGAGCACCCTGAACGATATATGACAGGGGTGCCTCATGGAAAACCGCCAGCCGATAACTTAGTGTCAAATTTTTGTAAAGATCGAGATATTCGAATTGATTATGTTTTGAGCAAGACAAACAAATTACATTATGTTGAATAGGTTTTTCAAGATTAGTAAATATATATTTAGTTTCTATTGAGTTTGAAGATTCATTAAAATAAATAGCATAAAGATTTCCATCACGGAAAAATATATCCAAAGAATTTGAGTTTGAAGGAGACCAAAGTAACTTAACATCATTTGTTAAGTAATTTCCGAAATAAATTTTATGGTAATTTGTGACAAAAGCGTAAAAATTCGAATTCCCAAAAATTAAATTTATAATTATTTCATTATATTTAAAATTCGGGATTTTAACATTATGGAAAACAGTGAAATTAAATGTCAGCAAAAGTTTGCTTCCATATAACATAAATATTCCGTCTTTAGATGCAGCAATTTTTGGTTGATGAATTGTATCTAAGAATGATATCAATAAATTATTTGTTTTCAAGTTGTATATTGCACAACCAATTTGATTTTGTTTTGAGTTTTCTTGGAAAATAGCAATTAATACATTTGGAAAGATACAAAAATCATAAATTTGATCAACTTTATTTTCGAGTTGTGTCAAACGAATTGGTAACTTATTAAAGTTTAGTGAATAATAAATAGTTTTATTTCCTATTAGATATGCAAATACATCATTTTCAGTTGACTTTTTATGCTTCAAATCAGTAAACGCACATAAATTACTCGTTTTAAGAATAGTAACATTATCTTCAATAAGTTTAATCCATTTGCCATTCTTTGAGTAAAAGATATTTGTTGAATTTGTCGCAATGATATGACGAGGCGTAAAATGAAGAGAATTTAAATTTAAAATTGTCGTTTCGTTATCATTCGGTATTACATGAACAAAACTTTCAAATAATGAATTCGTAACAAATGAGTTATGATTAATTACATATGCAGCAATGTTATTAAAACATTTTCCTTGTGTTATAGTTGGGAAATGTTCTTGAATTTCTTCGTCAATATTATTTACCTTTTGAAATAAATTAGAAAAATTACGAATTAATGAAGTACAATAAAATTCACTTGAAAAACTCGATACTTCACTAAAGAAATCTGAAATATGATTCCCAGTGATAGTGAATGAATGTGGAAATATATCATTAATTGGAATCATGGCTTCCCAATAAAACTTTTCTTTGTTAAACTTGAACTCTTTTTCAAAATAAGAATTGCCATCAATTGTTAAAAGTGGCGACTCTCCAAGTGTGTGAAATCTTTTGGTGATAATTTTCGAGGAATTAGAAGGTTCGGTTGCAATTCGTTCATATTCATATTTATCATATGGATGATTTGAAGAATGTGTGGAACTGATAATCCATACTCGAAGTGATATCGTGGTATCCTCATTTTGAAAACATAAAGAGGAATTCAAACAATATTCATTAACATAGTTGTAGCTATTTGTAGTAGCATACCATGAGTAACGATTTGAAATTTCGCCAACTGCAAAATCAATTTCTAATTTTGGATTGGTAGGATGTGATTTCAAAACATAACTACCTGGAAGAGGACATTGAAAATAATAAACGCTTTCGGTCGGAGAAGTGGCGTTTTTGCATCCATCCGAAACTGTCCAATTGAGATTATCACAATTTGAAATACATTCAGCCTTAAATGTTGTATAAGGCCCGGGAACCAAATTTTGTGGAAAAGACACAGGACTAAAAGTCCCAAAGTTATCTATGTCTGCTGAAGAAAAAAGAGGAAAAAGAAAAATTATCATTGAGATGATTCAATTGGTAACTGGCCAATCATTTCAAATGGATTTGAGCTGCATTTTTTCTGAACAATAAATGAATGATTTTCGATCGTCTGAAGTGATTGTACAATATTTAAAAAGTGAAAATACCGATCCCACTTTTCGAGTCGGAAAAGATTTTGTTCACAGCAGCAATGTGCTGATTGATTTTTCATATATTAGAGATCTAAAACGAAGGCAGCTTCTGCCCCAAAATTCCAGACATAAGTAAAGCCCACCTTCTATGAATTTTTATTCTAAGATGAGAAATTTTTCTGTAAACTTTATAATTACAAGCAGTTAAAATGTCTAAAAATTTCAAATATGCTGATTCAAAAAGAGTTCTAAATAAAACTTATTAATTGCCACTATATATGTATTTTGAGATTGTGGATTTTTCACAAAAAACTTTATATAATTAAAAAAAAAAAATTTGAATAAAATTGCTTTTAAAATTTCATTCTGGCAATTCATATGCTTTAGTTTCATCTAGAATCTCATTTTTTTCTAAAATATCCTCAGCGTATAAATATGGTGCGGGATCAATCATATCATCAATTGGCTTTTTGATTTATCCTCAAACCATGTGACAGTGTTTTAACCCATGTATGATAATATGTTATCACTTTAGGATTCTTTGTCGGTCTCATTGTAGTATGATGTGCTGTTTTGGTATGTCTGGATATTGAATGTGGTGGTCTTGGTGTTGGATGGTGTGATAAACGAGTTTTGGTTACATGTTTTGTAGGCGATATTGATGTATGATAATGTGTTGTATGTTTGGATATTGGATGTGTTGGTCTTGGTGTTGGATGGTGTGATGAACTAGCTTTGGTTACAGGATATATAGGCGATATTGATGTATGATAATGTGTTGTATGTTTGGGTTTTGGATGTGGTGTTCCTGGCGTTCGATGGTGTGATGAACTAGCTTTGGTTACAGGATTCGTACGTGTTGGATTATGTAATGTTCGTGTTTTGGTTTTCTTTAATTTTCCCCATAACTTTTGATTTTTTAATAATTGCAATTTACTTATTGATAAGTGATTTGAATTTGGATCATTATCTTCTTCATTGTTTGAAGTATCTAATAGATCTTGTAGTAAATCTTCGATTTTTTTACATATGCATGATAAACTTCCTGGACCTTCTTTTTTGCAATTAATTGAATATATATTTTTTGAAATATGATTATCTGATTTCTTGCTATAAAGTTTTAACATAAAAGAATTTTCATCAATATTTGGATCATCAGTATAGAAATGAAAATAAGCCGCATTGTTATATCCATAAGCAGAAAGGATAAATATAGGAAACATACAAAATTAAATGAAGTGAATGTTCTATAAAAACCTTTCAAATAATGGATACATTTTAGTAGTAATCAAACCATGTTATTAAAAACCATTAACGACATAAAATAAGTTAATAATAATACCAAAATCCAAAAAGTTAATTTGGTATAAAAAACAAAAAATAAAAAAAAAAAATATTTAATACAATCTGCTTGTATATGTGATCATTTAGTTCATATTTCATTTTTTCATCATCATTTGTTACATAACTATATACAAATAAACTAATATAGTTTAAGCCAAATTATACTCCATCTCATTCTTCAATATCAATTTTTTTATCTATTATAAAATAACAAACACATATCGCGTCAACTATATATTTACTCACAACATCTAATTATTTTAAACAAAACATTTATATTTTATTTCTATTGTATACATTAATCCGGATTTCTATTAAGTAAAGGAAACGGCGCACCATTTGGCATTGTCAATTGCATATCGAATAACTCATCGAAGCAATGATGCTGCATACAGTGCAATGCCGTTGGTCTTTTTCGTGGGTTATAAACGAAAATTTCCTTTAACAATTCCAATATTTCGATTGGCGTATTCTTCGGCAGCACATATTCCAATGGCATCTTCTTATCTGTTGGGAATTGGAATGTCTTTGTGTGCTGGAACGACTGCATATCATCAGCTGTCGGAGGGCCAATGACTTTAACTATCTCGTAAAGCTGTCCGATGCTTGTGTTGCCGTGGAAAATTGGCGTTCCAGATAAAAGCATTTCGCAGATGACACAGCCAGCAGCCCAGATGTCTATGGAGGATGTGTAAAAGATACAATCAAAGATAAGTTCGGGAGCGCGATAGTATCGCGACGCAATGTATGAGACACTTTTCTCATTGGCACGTAACCTCTTGGCACTACCAAAATCACAGATCTTTAAGGACCCCGTGTCAGCATCTACTAATATGTTTTGTGGTTTGAGGTCACGATGTGTAATTCCAAGTGAATGAATATAATGAAGTCCCGAAAAAATCTGAAATGCAAATAATTTAATGTATAAAATAGGCGGCTGCTTCCGTTCTTTTTTATAAAGTAGATTAAATTGATGTAATGAACTGGGTAAATAATCCATTACTAAATTTAGATATACTTTATTGTTCTTTTTACATGTAGTTTTGAAGTAGTCTTTAAGGAAAACACAGTTGTCATGATGTAATGATTGTAAAATCTCTAATTCACGATTTTTATAACGAGGATCTTGGAAAACTTTTTTGATTGCAACAATAGTACCATCAATATAACGAGCTGTAAAAACAGTACCAAAAGCACCTTGACCTATAATTCGTATAGGTTTATATTCTTTTTTTGATTTTAGATTTGGTGATATCTTAGATAAGATCTTAGTTGAAGTATGGCGCGGATTTGCTAGTGCTAATGATGAATTATAGCGGAAGTTAGATAAATGAAGTTTTGGGTTTGCACGTTTCATCAAAATTCATAACCGTTGACGGTGCATTCAAATTTTTTGATCCGACGAAATCATTGACAATACTCTGTTCGATATTTCAAAAAAAGTTGTCTTCTTCTAAAATTCATTCATAATCATCATCAATTAAATACCAGTGATACCTAGCCATTACATTAAAAACACCTTCAACGTTTTGATTGATAATATGCATCTAACATTTTAGAAATTGATGATATGATCATAATATTATAAGAAAATTTAATTTATTATTTTGCACTATTTTCCAGTGCCTTTATGTTCTTATATCTATTGCATCAATTTATCTCGTTGAAGGGAAGTGTTTATATTCTTAATGCAAACTCCCAAACTTATGAAATAGATCAAAATTGCTGGTGATTTTTCTTTTTTTCATGTTTGGCTTACACATAACAATATTTAAGTAATTGAAGTTAATAAGATTTATTCGCACATTTAAGGAATCAACAATTTTTTGTGGGAAAGTGTAAATAATACAATTTTGAATACAAGTCTATCGTCTTGTGGCCATCTTTGTGCAATATGGCAAAATAACAATTGATACTTATGCTTTTTATATATATATATATATATAAGAATATTAAGTACTTACGAAATCTAAATGAACATGCATTACTAAAGTATATATTAATAAATAATGCAAATAAATCTGATTCAAAAATGTTCAAATAGACTATTACGTAATATGCCAAATTAAGTATTTCAGATTGATTTACAATGAAGTGGTTCATCAATAAGCATGTTATTCTGGGAAGTTTAATCGATTAATAAATTTCACCATTTAAATGTTTTAACTCCAATTTCCTTTATCAACAGCATGCATGAGATATTGGCTCGAAGAGAGGAAAATATGAAAACCTTTTTTGGGAGATGTAAATTGCTGTGAAATTTCCGATAGATTATCACTGTTGATCGATCAAAAAGCTCCGAAATACAACGGTTAATGCACTGAAAAAGAAAAATTCCTATAAAAATTGAGAACAACAACATAAACGGTCTTCATTCAATTCCAGATTTTCTTTGACCAAAAACAACCTTTCCAATTGAATTTTCACAACGTTACGATGCTTAACGTTACTTTTTCTGAGGAGTCTGAACGTTTTTTGTATTGGCATGAGGTAAAAAGCTTGCAAATTTTTTTGAAAAATATGAATATCTTAATTAACTCAATTGTAATAATTACGAAAATTAATTTCATTTTTTAACACTCTATGTTATTAATAAATATAGAAATAGAATTAAATATCACTTAAGCTAACCAAGATAAAATATATTTTTTTTATTTCGTGTTCAAAATCCAGAAGCCCTCATAAAATTTGAATAATTTTTAAGGAGGTATAAAAATTAAAGCTGGATGCAGTACAGCAATTCTCTTCAAATTGAAACCAAAAACAAGAAAAAGAGGAAGAAATTTACTCCAGATGAAGATGAAGAGTTAAAACATCTCGTTAAAAAGTATGGAACAAAAAGATGGGATTTCATTTCTTCTAAAATTAAGACGAGAAACGCACGCCAATGTCGAGAAAGATGGAAGTTCTACCTCAGCCCCAATGTGAACCGTTCTCCTTGGACATCCGATGAAGATCAAATATTATTTGAAAAATATAATGAATTTGGTCCAAAATGGTCAATAATTTCAAAATACTTTCATAATCGATCACTTAATAATGTTAAAAATAGATGGAATTCGATCATGAGGAAAATAAAATCATTGAAACTTGATGTAAACTCAGATAAAGACTTTCACCATTGTGGTAGATTATTGGCTAAAAGCCGTGCTTGCTATCAAATGGATGCTGATGAGAATGATCAAATTTTAGAGAATAATGAGAAAAATAATTGCGACGAACATAAATTTGATCCTTTCTTTTTCCTGCAAATAAGCAACTTGTTGAACCAAATCCCAGAGCCAATATGATTTGGTGCGAAATTTTAATTCCATTATCTCAATAAAAGGTGTTTGTAACAAAGGGATTTTTTTGAATGATTTTTCGGTTCGCAATTCAATTCCACAATCATAAAATTGAACCAAAGGGCCATTTCGGTTACATAATAATCTGTCTGAAAATTGAACAGGACAGCTCTTATTTCAATGATTAAACCGTTTTCCTTAAGAAACGTTACGGTATATTCAATTTGAACGGTTATATTTGTTAGTATATCTATACAATATAATCTTTTTCACCGATATCACACCATCACATGGGCATGTCGCCTCGTGAGGAATACTAATGATTAATGACAAATAGGAAATCTGATTTTTAATATAATTGAATGTCGATGTTAGTGTGTTTATGATTTTATATGCACTCAAAGTACGAAACTGTCGACAACAATACAAATGGCATATATGTTGTTATTCCTGTTATTGATATTGATCAATACCTTCATTTTATAGTATTGTGTATATCAGCTTTTCATTATCACCTACATAAAAAACTCGTTTATTTTCATAGTTGGATGCTAGAGATCGAGCTCCTATATAATTAACATCACTTAAAAATATGAAAATTTTTCATTCATGGCGACCGTTAATTTGAAACTAAGGCCACACTAACGAACAAAGAAATTTCACTGTTTATAAACAAAATTTTGCATTGAATTAGTGTCATAAACAATTGAAATTATTCGGTTGCGTAGAGCTCACGTTTTATCATTTCATTTTCTTGATATAGAGAAATGGGTAAAGTACATGGCTCACTCGCACAAGCAGGAAAGGTTCGCTCTAACACTCCGAAGGTTCCAAAGATGGAAAAGGAAAAGCCAGTTCGTGGTCGAGCAGCAATGAGGAAGCATTATAACAAATATTATCTTTCAATGAATCCTGATGCAAAGCACAAAGTTGGCCCAAACTCACAAAATAAATAAACAACAAATGATTATGTAAAATATGTTATAACTAATTCTTTGATGCATCTACCCATTCCATACGTTTAAATTCGATTGAATGCATTCAATAGTTTTATGATTAACACTTTTTCAACGATATCATTTTTTTTAAAGAATTACTTTTATTTAATTTACCATAGCAAAAACAACAATAACTTCAAAAATAAATCAAAGAATATCCTAAAAATTCAAAAAGACATCGAATGTTATCTTTTTTTTCAAGATTCTTCACAAAAACATTAACAAATATTTCAATGAAAAAAGCGTCGGTTTAAAATTACCAGATGGAAACTCAGAATCAATCATATTTCTCAAACAGAATCGAAAAAGACATTAAAAATAGAGAGGCACTTCATTTACCACTTCCAGATTTTAATGATATGGATGATGAATACAGTGATCCAGATTTAGATGAATATGATTTTGAAGAAGAACAGATCACTGATTTTCAAAGTCTACTTCCTGGCTTTCCAAAAAACTCTGATATTTCTTATAAATATGCCTTAGAAGAAGAAAAAACGATTCCTAAATCATCGATAAATTTTGATAGAATACAAACAGAATTAACAGAAAAGCATCGCGAGGTTGCAGTGAAGTGTATCATGCAGCTTCACTTTTACTTCAGACTTACAAATGATGCATATTATAATTCGGTAACTTACTTAGACATATGCTTGTCTAACACTCAAATTCCAGAAGCTAAAATTCAGTTGTATGCAATAGTATGCTATTGGATAGCAACAAAGGTGGAAACAAATTTTATGGAACCTACAGTTGAAGATATAAACAAAATTACAGGACACGCGTTCACACAAGAGGAATTTGATTGTACAGAAATTCGTATTGTTATGTCATTGAATTGCAAATTATATTATCCGACATCAAAATTTTTCATGCGTTTCTATTTGACAATTGGAAGTGCAGACCAAGAAGCAATAAGTATAGCAGGAGGACTTACTGAATTTGCGATGTTAAAAATTGATTTTTTTGATTACAAACCTTCTGTTATTGCTTCAGCTGCTATTGTCTTGGCTTTAGAATCACTTGGTAAGCCTCGTGATGCAAGGAGAGTGATGCGAATAATGAATCATGAAGATATCAAAAATATTGTAATTACAATGAATAAGTTCCAAAAATATGTGATGGCTCGCCAGAAATCTTCTAGTTCGAATGATATCTTTGTGAACATGAAGCTTCCAATTAAGTGTTATTCGTTTCTCGGTTGATGACCACAATTTTTTATGTAAACATTTATTATTTTATTTTAGGGCACTCCAAATATATTAACGAACTTTAAATGTAAACAAAAAGTTGAAGGAGTTCAAATTGGAAAATCCCGCAAAAATGTATTCAAAAAGTAGGAACGTGAACGATAGAGCTTTTTAATCTCACAAATTTGTTGGAAAGAAGGGTAATCGTTATTATATGATGACTTTTTGATAATAAATTTGAGAATTTTACATCAATATTTCCAAATAAATTTATTCGAACATATGGAAAAATATATGTATCTCTCGAATCAATTAAAAAATGAAAAGTTTGGACCAAAAATTAAGAAATGTTTATCAAATTTTTTTCTATAAGATGCATTCATTGTTATTGGACATCTTAGGGCTTGTCTGATCCACAGATGCTGTAATGGTATTTTTTTCTATTTCGTTCGGCTATATCTTTGTCTACATTATTTTTTGGATGTGCGAAACGCCAACCAGCAATATTAAGATTTGTTGGAGGAAGCAACCTTTCTGCTTCCACTCCCCACTGGTGTTTAATACTTGTTAATTACTTAATCCAAAATAATCAAATACCTAAAGAATTTTGGTTTCCTTCGCAAGATCAGGAAACATTAAATTGTTCGATATTTTCTTGGACGGGAAGGAATTGACACTAATACGAAAGATGTTTATTTCGTCGAAATGATATTTGTTTCAATAATTCTTTGTTTCACTTTAATATCTGGTATTTGATCTTTTTTTTATAACTCCACTTATGGGAGCAGTCTTAGAAGATGAGAAAGAAATTGTTAAATTACTTCTTGAACAAAAGGAGGTTAATATTAATGCTAAAGATATTTATTTGTTTTATCTAATATTTATTTTAATAATTTAACATTTCAAAATAATATTTGGAAATTATTTCAATTATTTAAAACAGCACTTATTTGGGCATCTTCATGTGGTTATACAGAAATAAAGATATGACACTAATAATTTTGGAAAGCATTTATGTATACATCTAAATTTAGACGAACATAATATAAGGAGAATATTTTAATAATAAAAATGTAAACCTTGAATTAGTTTTGATTTAGGTTTTTCAAGCTTTTTTGTGTTATTCTCTTCATCTCTATTCCTTATAAATACAAATAAGTCTCTTATTTCTAAATGATTTAAGTTCATCTTTGATTGGTTGTAAATTTTCATTGTTATTCTGATGAACATATAGATCCTTCTATGGTTTCTTAGATGATGACGAATCACTAAGATTTATCGCTTGTTTAACCAGTTATTTTTTTCTGGTTTGGTTTCTGCTGGATGTTGTATCTTAAGTTTCACTTTATATTTAAGACATTTGATAGATTTCATGAAGTTCTTAATTTTATAATCACCATTAAATGAGATTATACACGAAATTGAAACCTATTCAATGTTTAAATCCTTTTTCACCATTACAGTTGAAGTATTTGATTCGACATATGTAGAATCTACATATCTCTGAGAATTCAGTTTTGAAAAAGATATCGAACATTAATATGCATGGATAAATAAAATAATACGTTTTTCGACTTTATTTAGATGTAAACACAAGGAAAATCAAATAATATGATCATCTTCATCAGATTGATCTTGAGAATCAGCGATTCTAAGCTTCATGAGCTTTTCACTTTCTTCTTTAAATGTTTGGAAATCTGTGCTGGAAATGTATTTAAGAGTTGGTGTTTTTTTGTCTTTTGCAGATTTTGCTTTTCGCTTCTTTGGGAGTTTCAATGAAGCAATGAACCTATCAGCCTCGTCGAGATTGATTTTTCCCGAAAGAATCTCATCACTTTCGGATTCATCACTTTCTTCAACTTTATACTTGTTTTTAAAATTAAATTTTTTTAACCCAGGATTTAAAATCTTTGTGTCTGCATCATCATCATCACCATTATCAACAAAGGGATCTGATAAACATTTATTTTTATTTTGTTTTTCTTGTATATATTTCCTGATTTGAATTTTCCTCTTAGCAGAATTCGGCCCAGGCACTTTATGATTGGATGAATGAGAATCTTGAGACATCTCTTAAAGGATGTGATCTACCCTAAATACGTTAATTATAAAAAAAATAAACATCAGAATTATTGAACAAACGACAATAAAGTATTGAAATCATTTTAATAGTTTACAAAAAAATTACCATGTTTGGATCAGCTTCTATAGATTTTGATGATCTTCCTCCATCTTCTTCAGATAACTCAGATGAAGCTGTCCCAGAAATTCATGAAATGGAGTTAAATGTTCCTTCAGCTCCATTTTTAGCAAAATCTAAAATTATTTCTTTCCTTATGCCTTACGAAAACATTATTCAATATATACGAGAAGTTCTCTTAATGAAGAGGCCTCTTCAATTTTTGTATATTATTATTTTTGTAGAATTATTTTTTCTTTTTGTTTATTTTTTTGATCTTGGCTTTTTTTCATGTTGCACTTTGGTTATTTTCATTACAGTTCTTGGCAAAATGATATATATTCAAAAACCAGAATTATTTACAAATCATTTGTTTTCGTTTCCATCGAATGATACAAATGACACACAAAAAACAGATTTTATTGATGATTTCGCATATTTTTTGTCTGTTTTAGGAAGCAGGATCTATTGCTTCATCCTAGCTTGTCAACAGAAGTCAGATGACCAAAGTTACATTGGTCGATTTCTTTACATAATTTTTCTTTTCTGTATTTTCCTAATATTAAAGGTCTTTAACACATTTGCTATTATTTACATTTCTGTTCATTTGATTCTTTTATTGCCTTCTTTCATATTTCATCCCAAAATCAAACCAATTCTACTTCCATATGTAAATAGATTAATAAGATTACTCGCACCAAAACTCAAAGCAACATAAATATAATAGATTTTAGTAAATGTTTTTGTAATTACTTTTTATAAAAATTGTCGGATTTTTTTAATAAAAATTTACTTGACTTTTTTTTGTTTCAAACAAGCTCAAACTTAAAATATGTTATTTATTTACAAATGAATTATTACATAAAAATTTAAAATATGAAAATCAAATTTTGTAACTTATAACGATTTTAAAATAATATCCATTTAAAAAAAATTTGTATATTTTTTTGTATACATTTTATTTTTTTAAATCCCTTGTCATATCAAATTTTGCATTCTTAATAACATTTCTCATGGTTCAAATGTTCTTTTTGTTCAGAACAGAAATAAATTTATTTTTTTATTCTTTAAAATCACAATTATTTGAAACATTATCAAGAAAAACTTTTTCTGATTACTTTAATGTTTCTATAAAAAATCTTTCGTTAAAGGTATTTCATAGTTTTTAACCAAGGAAATACAAAATTTGAGAATAAAGGTTTCAAATCAGAAAACATATAAGCTATATTTTTTCAATGTAATTCACATTAAATATGTTGACTTTCTTCATATGCATAATTTATCAACATATTTCTACGCATGGCTATAGAGGCAAATTTTTACGTTGGTATTTAAAGAAATTATATAAATATCACAAAATTATTTCATATCAAAAAGCATCTCATTATATTCTTAATTATATAGACTGCTCAAATGATAAAATATCCTTAGTTTATTCAGGAATAACATATCCATGGATATGTGGAAGACAAAGAAAACCATATGTAAAATATATTAATATCGAGCACATAGTTCCGCAAAGTTTATTTTTTAGGAAATTTCCAATGGTATCAGATTTTCACCATCTTTTCCCATCTTCAGTAGTTATTAATAAGGCAAGATCTAACTTTCCTTATGTGGAAGTTAATTATAATAAATGTAAATTATTTTGCAGACATTCGAAATGTTCAACTATTATACCAACTCATCCAGATGATTACAATTGTATAACTCATGATAAAATGTTTATGCCAAGACTGGATAATCGTGGTAGAATTGCACGTGCTGTTCTTTATTTCTTTACAATGTATAAAGATGATATGTCGATGGTTGGTGATTTAAGAACATTTTTAAAATGGAACAGAGAGAATCCACCAACAAGAAAAGAATTTCACAGGAATAATAAAATCAACAAAACACAAGGCAATAGAAATCCATATATAGATGATTACAGACTTGCTGATAAAGCTTGGGATTACGATTAAAAGCCATGTTAATTTTTATTATTATTTTTATTTATTTATTAGATGCATGACAGAAAATTTCTTCTACATATATTATTGATTACACGGTTTAATGATTTGGGTTCGGCCGTTTATTTAGTGTTTTTCAATTAAAATTTCGGTGACATTTTTTGAAATGTCAGAAAAAATATTTTTTGTTAACTTTCGTTTGGCATATAAAAAATGTGCGCCAACCAACAACAATATGCTTATAATTTATGCAAAGATATCCCAGAACTAAATACCCCAGAAAGGATTTATGAAGAATGGGAAAAGGTTGGATTTGAAAAAGAAGCAAAGCCCTTTAATATGGAAAATGCATTTAAAAATGATCCAACTATGGTTAACGATTTTGGATCACTACAAAACTTCATTTTAGGGAAAATTTATAACTTAAAGATGCAACTCCAGTCCCCATCAACTGATCCAAAATATATTTATAATGAAATTCAAAATACAATAGAAGTTGTTTTCAGTTTGATTATGTTTTATCGAAAAGCCGAACATCAAAAACCAGTTAAAGATTACTCTTCAAGGAATCCATCACAGTTTAAATTACTTTATGATGGTCTCAATAAAAATGGATCCGATGTTCTCATTTCATTACAACAATTCAAAGTTCATTCTTGTGTTCTTGCTGATCCTGGTTCCCCCAAGCCACAATATTGGGGTAATCTCTTAACATATTTATGTGATAATGTATTTAATTCTGTCCAAAATTTCCTTAACAGTCTTTATAATTTTTGTATAAATGTAACATCTTTCCAACAACTTAATAGTTCAATAATTGGGCCAAGTGAACCATCTAAACCAAGCGCACCCGTTTCAAATCCATATCAACCACAAACATATTTCCAGAACATATCATATCCAAGCTTTGCAGGCAATCCATATGACTACGACTCTTTTCCTTCTGCGCCTGGATCGAATCAAAATCAACAAACCGATGAAATAACCGCTCTAACCGCCTTCACAAACAGAATTGATCAATTAGAATCAAATGCAAGTCCGAATTTTTTATCTGATAATCAGCGCATGGAATGTATTGCAATTGCGTCAGAGTTCCAAAATCTTAGGCCTAAATTTGAAAAAATTTATCGCGATTTTATGAATACACCAGAAAATTTAAAAATGCAAATATTTCAATATCAAAATAACCATTACAGCCTTATATCAAAGAATGTTAATGATAACTTTGCGGCTGTGCTGGAAGGAAATTTAAGCAATGAACAAATGCTAAGCAGTATTCAATATTGCAATAGGAAAATTAAAGAAATTGTTAATTGTTATGATGCAATATGTCGATAAATCGGTTTTAGTAAAGGATTTAAAAGTTTGATTTCTTGTGGTTGTGTAAACATAAATAAACAATTTTCTATTGCAAAAGGGAATCATTTCTTGTTGATAAATTTTTGATAAAATTCACATAGGTGTTAAAATTTTGAATGTTGTAACACTGAAATGGTGGAAATAAATATTATAATGGTGGGTTGTGGTGGTGTAGGCAAATCTGCAATAATAAAGCATCTAGTATATGACTACGTTTTGACAATAGAGGATCGTTATAAACGTCCGTCAGGTGATGTCATAAATCTGATGATGATAACAAACGTGTTATTTACTTCAAGAAGGAAAGAACCTGCAGCAAAATATTTTGCTTGGTATGTTCGAACATTATCATCACTGAAGCATTTCCTGCTATGGTCAGGATGCTTATTGAAACTGCCTAGGCAATTCATCTAAACTACGGAAACAGTGGAAAGAAGTAATTGCATTGTGTCTTAGAAATTAAAATCTTTTGAGAACACCAAGAGAAATGTTCTTCAATACAATTCTGCCAAGTAATTCAAAAATTGAATACAAAATAATCGTTTATCATTCAATTACTAGTCAATTTATCCATCGGCTAGACACTTCACATTAGGAGGACGACATTAAAGGAGAATTAAAGATGTTTGTGATCAATTTGATGTAATAAATGTACAAATTAGCAACTTGTATACAAGATAAAAATAAATTATTGGTTTTGAAGTACGTTTATTGGTGATGTCTTGAGAATATTTTGCAAGAAAAACAAATCGTGAAATCAATATCACTTTTTTATGACACCCGGTGACAAATTTATTTGAATGGGGGTATTTCGTTTGGATAATTCAAAAAGTCGTAGTAAAGTATTCATATTTGAATTTGTTGATAATTTTGAATGCTCACAGTTTCACTTCACAAGGTTGTTGAAACTTACACAAAAAAGAATAAACTTTTCATATGACATGACTTAACATGAGAAAAAGTTGAAGCAACCGCAAAAAAACAACCCATCTTCATGGAAACTCTTAACGAAGAAACAACAGAAAAATTTGTTTTCATGCTACCTCATTTGCTTGAAGTGGGCCTCTTTGAAGATGATGGCCAAAATTATGCGTTAGTTTCTTATCCTCGAGAAGTTATTTCTCAATCAGCAAAAATCATTGTAGGTGATTATGCAAAAAGGCTAAGCACAATCAGTCTTAGTAACAAAAAGCGGGTCAAATGCCTAATAGAAAATTTAGCTGTTGCATTATCTTTACCAATTGACCAAAACCAATACATGTTTACTGCGCAAACAATATTCAGGAGGTGGTTTGAAGACTCCCAAATATTTGGTGATTTAGCTCGACAAAACAAATTTTTACGAAGATTATTTAAAATCATTTCTCTACCATTTGCAATGAGACAACCGAATAATCCAGAAATTTTCAAAACAAAATTTTATAAATTGCTTAGTGACATACTTGATGATTTCAAATTTGTTCATACAAAAAGAGGAAACATATTTGAGAAAGATACATGGTATACACTTCTCAAAGTTCTCATTGGAATTTGTGATATAGTCATAGACTTCAACTTTGAAAACTTGTTACCAGTTAGTGATGCATCGAAATTACGGCAAAAAGCAGTTAGTAATTGTTTATCTGTTATTTTATTATCAGGCTTATCCGACAAGAATGTATGGGAACAGTTAACAAAATTCTGCAACAAGTGGTGTAAATGTATTGATTTTCTTAAAGTTTGGGGACATCATATTGAAACGTTATTTACAATTCTTAACATGAGGATATTCCATGAAGAAATAAACACAGAACTATTTGTTGAAGGGATTTATTCTGCCGAGAACAAAATAAGTGACGAAATGATCAAATTTATTTTTATTCATTTCCTTCACTTCGCCGATGCAAAAATGACGCTAAACGGCTCCGACACTTTACGAGAATTTTCACAGACAATGTTAAAAATTACAAACAATGCATTGGGGTTTGCTTTTGGGAATGCACTTTTTGAAGCAAAATATCCCTCTGAATCTTTTCTGAAGTTATTTGGTCAATATCTTACATTTGTACCTATAAATGCAAAAGCTGATGATGAAGCTGTTTCAATTCTAGTTGAAGCAATACTCATCATCATTTCCAGATTTAATATCGACCATGATAGTAATACAGCTTTAAAAATGATTGCATATGCATCTCAAAAAGCAGTTCCTTCAAGTATGCCAGTTGTTGCATCATATCTCAAGAACTCAGCTCAACTTTACAGATATGATAGTAAGGCACTTCCATATGTTTCTATGCGAGCATTAGATCTTCTTCCACAATTAGATACTACAAGATCAGCTCGAATGGTTATTGGAGAAACATTTTTAAACTCTCTTGCGTCACTCTTTATATCATCAGCAGAGACCCTTAAGAAATATCCAGATTATCATACAAATACAATAAATTCTTTTGAAACGATCTGGGGCACCACAGCACTAATGCCCATTCGTTATCAACTTTTATGTTCATCATATTCATTAAATATTCCTGTTATCGACAAATTATTATATATATTTAGTGATGTTGCATTATGCCAAATGACGCAAGATTCCACCAGTATTCCATTTCTCTCCTCCTGTATAATGTTTTTAGGCACATTAATTCGATTTAATCCTTCAATATCGAATGAATTAATTGAAAAACATTTATTTATGAATATCTTAAAATCAGTGCCAACAATTGATTATAAACATTTAGATGAATATGATTATATCATTACTTCCGTCCTTCAACTTATTGTTAATTGCTTAAATTCGAGTCCAAACATTATGCAACATCGCGAAAACATAAATTCATTATTTGAATTTCTGCATATTATCAATGAACAAATCAACAAACAAAAGCGTAATTCCACCACATGGATTGATAAACATTTAAACATTATCATTCCATTATATGATCAAATCATTGAAACGATTCCATTTATCTTTCCTAACAAAGATTATTTCTCTCGCGTATATAATTCATGTTTAAATATCAATGAAGAATATATCATTCATAAATATCAAATCCAAAATCCATTAATAACATATTTTATGATTGGCCGTCGATCATTAGCATCATTTATTGAATCGAAAGATCATAATAGTCCAATGATATTATTAATTCGACGTTCATCTGGTAAAATTATATATCGAGTTAAAGATGATTATTTAGGCCACTTAAATATTGCTCAATTATCAACTGAACTTAATCCAATACAATTACCAGAGCTTGATAAAACATTACCGGAAATTCCAGAAGATCAATTATTCACTATTGATCTTATTGATGAATTACCAATACATCGTTATGATGATGACCTTATAAAGATATATGAGCCCGAATTTAATTCGTGGTTAAATTGGGATAAATATGGAATGTATTCATCATATAAACCAATAAAACCACATCGGCCACAAGTCTTTGACTTTATAACTACTTTGAACATCTTTAATAATATTAATATCATTGAAAACAATTCGTTTTTAAAACAAACATTAAAAGAAGTCGACGAAGTTGATAAAATTAATTTGATACCGATAGTGATAACAACATTCTTCTCGAATGATAAAGGTGTTGAACCATGTAAGTTACAAAACGAGAAAGAAATTACATCGAAAAGAATGACATTAAATTTATCAAAATTTTTGAAAAGTTTTGGTGAATGTTTAAGCATAAAAGATAATGAATCTGATATATTACCACCATTAAACACATCTGTACCTATGATACCTTCTTTGAACTCAGTCATAATATTATTAACGCCTTCAATGTCGAAAAATGAAAATGACGCAAAGAAAATTTATAAAATTGGCGAAAAATCGCCAATAAAAATAATATTTAATGAGTCTGGTTTCGACTTAAAGAAATTGTTGCCGAAAAAGAAAGTTAAACAATTGCTACTAGTAATTAAACCAATGAAAAGCGGCCTGTACCACATTACGAAGATGTCGGAGCCAAGATGGCTCTTCTCGCCTTTCGCTGACGAGCAAACAATGAGCGTGGAGGCATTGGAGTTCTACTTGGCAATTTGCTTGGAGCAGTACGTGAGAGAAGACCCCACAAAGACATTCGGTAACGCGTCACTAAGAAGAAGAGAATTATTAAGCGACTTGTTGAAAGACGAGAACAAAGTAAACGCATTTTTCGGTGCAATAGCGAAAGAATCAAATGAATAAAAAGTTATTTTTTTTTGATGAAATAAATTTTTATCGAAGAATTTAAATAAGGAAACATAAATGAATTAGTGTGAAGAATATTTAGCAAATTATAACATTTTAAAGCGACAGAAAACATTTTTTAAATTCCAAAACGTATTGCAAATCGAAAGTTTTTTTTTGTTAGGTGAAGATTGGGTTTGCATTGAAATTTGGTGTCAGTTCAAATTGAATACAATTTTTGGGAGTACCTGAAATAACGTTACTTTGAAATATTTGACAACATGTGTTAAAAAAATCACAGAGGTAATCATTGGATTTTATGAACCACTCACATAAATCTATACAAGAATTTATTCGTTCATCACCATCAGAAGATTTCAAACTTTTAAACCCTCCAATCCAACTTGGCGTACAAGTATGTAGAAGATCTTGTATTAAAAGACCAAAAACAGTTCCTGATTTTACTTCAGGAAATTTTCATTTCGTATATAAAAATTGCGCCCTGATTGAAAAGATGGAAAATTCAGCAAAATATCTTGCTGAATTAGATGATGTAATTTTTAGTCATATATTTTTCACAGAAACAGGACCCCAATGGGATTTGGTTTTTTGTGCAATAGCTCATTTATCAGATGATTATGTCTGCCCAATTTGTCTTTTTAAACCATGTGTTCCAATTTTAACAAGATGTGGTCATATTTTCTGTTTGGATTGTATGAAAAAATTATTTAAATCCAGTGAAAAACACTTATGCCCAGTATGTTACGAATCAATGATAGAATCAGAAATTGTTCGTGCAAAATTAATATATCATCCAGATAAAAATGAATCAATTACATTTACAAAAGTCAAAAGAAAATTGCCTTTCAACGTATGTACACCATGGAATGTTCCACAAGATCGACTTTTACCTTCGTCTGATCCCTGTTCAATATTTACACATTTCTCGATAGCTGACGATAAGTTTATCGAGGACGTATATTCGTCAGAGCTTAAAGAAATTGAAGAACAAATTAAAATATATAGTGAATATGATGAAACTGATAGAATTGAAATTCTTACAAAACTTAAATCTTCACTTCATATTTCTCCGTCTGGCCATAAAACAGCGTTTGCACTTACTCAAGATACACCAGAAGATAAATACGTTTACTTTTATCAAGCTGCTGACGGCCGTTTACTATTCCCTGATGACCTAACCGAAAAAATGCTTTTAAAAAGTTTTGGCTCTATTCAATCTGCTCCGAACTCATTTACTGCTCCAATCTTAACTCGAGTTACAAAAACGATTGATGGAACAGAGAAAAATAATATTTTCGCTCATTTACCTCATGGTGCTGAAGTACAATTAGCACTTCTTGACTTAAATGGAATTGTATCTCCAGAAGTCATCAAGAGATATCACCATTTAATATGTAGTAGAGTTGCTCCAAAGTCACCGAAACCAAAGAAACAAACTCATGTAATAACAAAAGATGATTATCAAACATTTATCCCACTGCCACAAGAGCCACAAGTCGATCTGCAAAGCGAAAAAGAATTCCCTAAGTTCGAAGGTATAAGTAATCAGCTGAAGCCAAAAAATAACAATGTCGCCAAATATGATTTGAAAGATGAATTTCCGGCGATCGGACAGCCTAAGCCAAAGAAACCAATAAACACGTCAAGTTACAGTAAATTGAAATTTAATACAACAGACGAAGGAAATTTAGATCTCAAATCAAACTATCCGACATTAAAGAGCACAGGAAATACAGCTGTAAAAAAGAAGCAAAGCGCATGGTCAAACTTGAAATTGTAAACATTTGTATACAATTTTTTTTACGGAATACAAATTTTTCATCAGTAATAAAAAAGCTGGAAAGAAAGTTCTGTAGAAAGTTGCCAGAATGACCGATGTATCAAATGAAAAAAAATATTTCTGAAATTTGGGAATTATCAAAGTGCTATAATTCTTAAAACCAATCTATTTTTTTATACAAGGATAATTTTCTTTGAACTGAAAGTATTTGGGGTATTAAATCGTTTGAGCATTTTCTTTTCTTGGAGACACTCGACTTTTTGATAAAACTCATAGAATTTTTTGAATAAACAGAGGAAAAGTTGAGACGTGTATTCAAAATAATGTCATTTACTATTCAAATAACATAACGGAGGTCACTATAAACGATACGAAATGTCTATCGTGTTCACAACAAAATCTTTTAACATCACAATTCATGAATTCTCATTATGGTGAGAATCATAATGCTTATCAAATATGATATAAGGAATAAGAATGTAACATATCAAGTTGCGTAACTTTTGCTTGAAGGAATAGCCTTCTTTAGAACGAAAATGCCGACTTTGTTCGATATTTAATCTTTCTTTTGCATTGAATAGTTGACATTTTTTCTTTTGTTTACTCATCTCATTGAAAGTGTTTTCAATCCTTTTTTCAATGTTTTCAACGAACAAACATGAATGAAATTGAATATAAAATCGTTAATCTGAACACGTCCTTAACATAAATTCAAAAAATTTCGATCGAAAATGTCATTTTTATCATTCGTACGTTTTTTTCAGTTTATATAACTTTTTCACTGTTATAACAGAGATATAGCTTCTATTTTTTTGATACATCGGAATGACTTTTTGAAAGATATAAACACATTACGCTAACAATTCAAGGCCTTGAACTTAACTCTATTTTTCAATTAATTTTTGAACTATTAAAGCGGTTTTTTATCTCGTTCTATTACTTTTTGAATGCCTCATACAAAAATTGACAATCCCAATGAACCCGATGAACATGTTCTTCTGCCAACAACCATATCCAATGCCAACACCACCACCACCACAAAGGCAAAGACATAAGAGAACTCTTGGACAAGAACCACCCCTGTCATTCCCCGGTGTGCCTATAAATTACAATGATAAAGAAATATCCGCTAAACATTTATATCCAATTGAAATAATCAAATATCTCAAGGATCCCCAGAATACAGACAAAACAATCCCTTCAAAGATTATAAAAAAGATCCCATGGTCTAAAGAAGAAGATGAAATGCTTACAGTTGCGGTTTATCAATTTGGCACAAAGAGGTGGAAAGATGTATCTAAGTTTGTACCACTAAGAGATACAGAACAATGCCGTGAAAGGTGGAATATGAAAACGCTTCCTGCGACTCGAACTGATCCTTTTGATAATTATGAAGACGCAATTATCCTAAAAATGTACAAAATGGTAGGTGGCCGTTGGAGTCTTATTGCAAAAAGTTTACCTGGTCGAACACCTGAAGCAATTAGGAATCGTTGGAAAACATATTTAAAACAATTTGCTCGTCATTCAAAGCCTTTCGATGCAATAAATGGTTTCGGGTTAAATACAATACCCGACAATGTTTTGTTTAATCCAATGGCTAGAGCAAACCAAAATCCCCTGAATCAAACTCAATCTCAATGAACATGTCAAGCCAAACATTTTAATTAAAAATTAACAATGTATTTTTCTGAGGAAGTTCTTGTTGAGATTTTTTTGTTCAATCATTTACCATATCTTCATTAAAACGAATAAAATACCATTTAGCTTATTTATTTATACGAAAAGGTCATCCAAAGCTTTCGCTATGTTTTATCCAACATATCATTATCAATTATTTGGATTTTGGATTGATTGAATTGTCAGACCATAAATGATGCAATTAGCCTAAAGTAGAAATCCCTGGGGCCAAAGAATGCGTTTATGAATGTATCTTTAATTCCAAAAAATATTTTTTTATTCACTGGCTCATATCGAATATATTAGCGGCGTTTCCGTCTATTTTCACTGCTTTACACAACTTTTCCACTTTTTCTTTTTCGCAATTTTCCACCAAAACTTTTCTAGTTAGCGTAACGAACTCCTCCAAAATCTGCTTTTCATTTTCATCCAATTCGCCATCAGCCATTGTACAAAATGCGTCGATGACGAAGTCCATTTCTTCACCTTTCGGGAACATGCCTAACAATTCGAATGCGGCTTTTCGTACGCTATAAACGTGATCGCATCCCATTGCAATTACGAATTTCGCGAACTCGAACATGTACTGCTTATTATTTATAACCTCTTCTTTCTTAAGCAACTCTTTTGCTATTTGTATTGCGTTAAACCGCGTGCGCCAATTACCTTTTTCATTCATGCGCGGAAATATTAACTTGGTTAAAATGTTACTAATGTCTAATGACGCAATGTTTTCAATGGTGCTCTGCTTCAAGATTTCTTTAGATTCCTTAAGCATGAGCGATAAGAAGTCGTACGGAATGGAACTGAACTTTTTGAGATTGTCAAAATTGACACAGTTCAGTTCGCAGCCAACTGCGCCCGTGCCCTCGAGCTTCGGGAGGACCTCCTCGAAGTAGGGGGAAGCCAGCGCGACGGAGGCAGCGAGGGATGAGATGGAGTCAGTTTCAAGAAGGCGGATTAAGAGATCTTTGCTTATCATCTCGGGCGGAAGTTTACAGATGCGACTTAGAACGCTTGGGCTTTGCTCGTTAAGAAGATGTATGGCAAAACATTCTTCGTTGGCATCAATTTTGTGGGTTTCAAGGGCATTAATGGCTGATATATGTGAGCTATCACTTGGGCAGAGAAAGGCATTAATGATGTATTTGCGAGCAAGATCGGGATGTAGAATGCTAAGAATCTCGGATATGTTGGATAAATCTGGAATGGAAAATGCTCGACATATAATTTCTTCAAATTGAGAATAATCATCACAAATTCGAGTGAGCCTGGCTAAACGCCAGAGTGCAAATTTGTTGGGAAATTCGGATAAGGTTTCTAACTGAGGTTTGATGAGTTCTGTGAATTCATATTGGATGTCTCCAAGTTCTTGGAGAAGCTTCTCAGCTAACGTAAGGAATTGCTGCTTAACATTTTCCTCTGCTGAAATACAAAGCTTTTCTCCAATCAAATAAATAACTTTGAATTTGTTTTCTTTTTTAAGGTGTGAAAGAATATCTGGTAAGGCTTCGATTAGTTTTGTGACCATTGAGCTGATTTGTCCTATTGACCTTAAGATTGTTTGAAGTTCTTGGCAAAAGTGATCAAATGTTAAACATTCTGCAATCATTGGAAGTTCTTCAACATATGTCATTCTGGCTAAAGGATCATCGAAAGATATAGATGTGAAACCGAAGCTTGCCATTTATTTTTGGAATTGTGGATTAGAGAATGACGGTTATTTGTCTTGAAAAGCGCATTTGTCACATTTGTATAAGTTATTGAAAATACACTTAAAAATCCTCACTCCTGTAACAACATCGAATTTCAGAACAAAATTATTTTCGAAGCTAAAATCATATTACATTATCACATAACCTCGTAAATAATGATTGCAATATTTTTGCTTTTCAAATTGTGATAAATAAATTTTTATAAATCTTTCAATAAATATAATTAAAGAATATATACTAACAGGAAACTTATCAAAAGGTGTATGCACTACTTGAAATAATTTTTTTTTTTGAATATTTTTTGGAGAGTTTTATATTTTTAGATCATTATGTTGACCGTTAATAAAACTCAGAACAATTTTTTATGTCGCTTGATTTTGAGAGAATTTATTATTGCCATTAAAATGAACAAGAAAAAGATCAAAGAAATAGAAATGATGAATGCAGAAGAATCTGATTCTTATGATGATTTAAGTTCCTTCTTGAACCAGGGGAAAAGTTCTAAAGATGCAATCCCAAATGAGTTTAGCATTGATAATTTATTAAGACAAAGAGAAATTGATAATTCTACAAATTTATCATCATCACTTTCTGAAGGAAATGATATGGAATCCGAAGATATCCCAGATACCGATTCTTCTTATGTTAACCTTTCATCTTTACAACAACCTCGAGAAATTTTGTCAATAGATGCATCCATTTACGAAAAATTTGCAGGCAATGCAATTCCCGTATCGCAAATTTTGAATTTTGCCGGTTTCAAAAAAGAAGATTTCCAACTTCCATCACTCAAACAATTACTCGAATTTCAATTCAGTACAATTGAAACTCAACCGCTTCTTGTTGAATCCACTCCTATGTTATATTTCAGGTATTTATATACATTAATTCAAAATCAGACTTATGATTTTAACCCAGAATCCATTATAAATATTACTCACGAGCAAGCTGAACACAGTATAAGCTACACTGTATGGAAGCAATTTTTGCTTCATACAATTTCAATCGATTCTGATTTAATGTATCCATTATTTTCCACATTTGACTTTAATATCTTTGATTATTCTGTTTATGAACAAAAAGGTGAATCGTTACATGATATCCTTATTATCTATATCTCTTTTCTCTTTTCTAATAAAGTTATTCATCATAAATTATTTCCACTTGTTTTCAAAACGATTAAAAAACTTTTTACTGATCCACAAGCTCTCGAAGTCGTTGATGAAAACATAATTTCAAGTGTTTCTAACTACGTCTTGGAGCTCTTCAAGCAACTTCCTCCTGAAACCGTCGTTGGGTTCTCAATTTATTTTCCAATTGAAAAATTCGGGTGCCCCATTATCATTCAATCCAACATGAATATACTTTCATATTTAATGGATACTAATATCGCTGATTTTGACCAACTTGCAGAAAAATTATCAGTTATTAAGAATTTATGTGACACTTTACAAAAAGTTGATTTGATGAAAGCATCTGTGATTTTGACATTGACTGAAAAAACAATTATTGCATCAATGAAAATATCTCATGTGGACCATACAATAATTGAGAAAATGACACATTCGTTGAGGTTCATTCTCCAAAATTCTGATCCAGTAGAAATGACACAACTAAAAGAACAGATACACACAACGAGAGCGCAACTGGAATTGATAGTGCAAAGCAACTTGACTTCGGCACAGAATTCCCAAATGTTCCATTCTGATGAATAAATATAAATAGATTTTTTTAAATATAAATATTAACTATTTTAGTTCGATGTTTTTCTGATTTATAATAAAATATTTAGTTAATTTGCACATTTTGAAATTACTAATGTTTTGATCATTTCAATAAAATTTGATCTATATTACTATTTATTCATTGGTATTTAACACTTAAATGTGAATGTTTTCTCTGTGAAGATTTTGGCGGGTTTTTAAATTTTCAAGATAATGTTCTCTAAAAGACGTTTAGAATAACACCAAATGAGCTCTGTGTCTTCAAGTGTGAAATCTTTACAAGCAAAAATTAACGGAATGGGTGAAATTAATTCATCAGATGATGGTTCATCAAATAACATAAGTGCTCTTTTGGATGATATTTCTAATCTTTCAATTGATAAAAATGAATTACATTCATTTCAAGATGAAAGTGATAACCAACTTCTCGAATTTTTAGACGAAACAGAAGATAAAATTTCAACTACAAACACGATGCTATCTGGAGATTTTTCTATAAATTCTAATATTCTTCAAACTTCTTCACAAACATCAATTACGGATTCACCAGATACTGACGTATCTATGTTTCTTACTGCTTTTAATACAAAATATAAAAAAAATGCAAATCAATTATTTGATGTTCTAGACCTCATTGATTCATTAATAGAATCTAACAACAAAAAATCTGGAAAAGAAAGTAAATCTACAGATTTTGGTTTTGATGAAAGAATAACAAAATATCAAACAGAAAATGATCGTCTTACAACGCAACTTGAAGAATCAAATAGTAAAATTACCACATTAGAGCATCAAATCACAACACTTAAAACAACAATAAATGCTCTTGATAATCAAAACAAATCACTTCAAAATGATTTTAACAACTTACAAAATTCCCTTAATTCTATGCATGAAATAATGGAATCACAACTCAATGATGTACAATCATTAAGTCATCAACGATCACAACTTATTGAAATAACAAAGAAACAAGATCTTATGATTGAAAAGTATGAAGCTCTTTATAAAGAGAGTATGAAAAATCATGATAAAATCACCACAAATAAAACAAACACTGAACTTCAAAAACAATTTGACGTTACTGATGAATTATATTCATTAATGTCAGCAATAATTCATGAAATTGATGGAGTAAAAGATGCTTCTGTTCAAACCGAAATAGCTAAAATTACAAATGATTCAAACCTCCCAATTAAAGAAAGAATTATTTCTATATTCACATTCTTTAAATCAAAGTTAGAATCATTGTATGAAATGAACAAAAACATTTTAAATGAAATGGATATTAAAGATAAAAATCTTCAAGAATGTCAACAAAAATGCAAAGAAGTATTATCTCTTTTTGAAGAAGAACTTAGTTTTCTCCAAAAATTAACGCATAGTTCTGATCTTCAATCAGTTATATTTTGTACACCAAATTCTAATGAAGTACCTTTACTTGATGAACAATCTAAATCAGAATTAATTAAAAGATGTGCTCAATTAGGAAGATTTATTGAAGAAACAATTGGAAGAGTTTCAAATGAGAAATTTGAAGAACAATTTCCAATTGATGGTATTGATACTTCACATATTTTTGATCTACTTCAGTCAACACAAATGGAAGATAGAGTACAAAATATGGTTGAAAAATTCGATATCGAAAATAATGTTGATTTAAGGGAATTATTTGATATGTTTTGTGCACAAGTTTATATTAATGAACTACTTAAAAATTATACAACAGAATTAAATTTGAGAATTGCACATTGTGGAAATGAAATAAATATTCTTCGTCAAAAGAAAGAAAATAATGATGATCAACAAATACCAAATAAGTCAATTTCAAAATTAATTAAACATATGAAACATGTTGATTCAAAAATTAGAAGATTTGTTGGTCATTATATAGAAATCAGTGATGATGAGTCAACTTATAAAATTGTTGTTGATTTATTTAATGTAATGACTGGAGAAATTCAAAAGAGCTCATCAAGTTTTCAAGAAACAGAACAAATGCAAAATGAAATCAAAAGATTAAGAAAAGCACTTGGTAAATCAAAAAGAAAAACAAATGATTCAGAATCAACAAGTGAAATTGAAAGTCAACTTTCTTCAATACAATATCAATTAAATGAAACATCTAAAGAATTGGAAGTTAAATCAAAAGAATTTGAAAACCTTCAAAAGCAAATCGAACAAAAGAATGAAGAAATCGCAAATTATAAAAGTCAAATCGAAGAAGATGAGAAGAAACATAAGGAATATCAAGAAAGACTTAATTCTTCAACAACACAAATTAATACGTTAAACAAACAAATTAATAATTTTGAAACAGTTTTTGAACGAGTTAAAAAACAAAGAAAACAACTTGGAGATCAAATAGAAAGACTTCAGCATGCAAATCAACAACTTAATAAGTCAATACAAAAAGCTAATCAACAAACACGTGAAGAATATGAAAATAAAATTAATCAAATTATGGAAAAAATGGAAAAAATACAAAATGAAAATGAAAATTATACACAACAAAATCAAGTATTAAATGCTAAAAATCAACAACTTTTATCTGAATTATCCACATTAAGAATATCTAATAAATCAATTGAATTAAAAATGAGAACACTTGAAGAAAGAATTAACTTAGAAAAGAAACTTTTACAATCCAGAGCAACTGCACAAGCAACAGTAATACAAGTTGAACAATCACAACAAATTAATGACTTAAAATCAAAACTTGGAGAAATATCTGATAGATTATCAAAATATCTTGATAATAAATACACATTTAATATTGATTCAATAATTAATGCTGCTGAAGAAGAACTTAAAAATTCTAAAGCATCAAAAGAACATTATATGGAAATGCTTGAAGATGTTACAAATGTAAAAAGTCAACTTGGGATATCATCAGCTACAAAAATATCTGACTATGTTCAAGAAATATTAAGCACGAAAGAAAATAAACAAAAAGAAGTTGGAGAAAATTTAAAGAAACTTCAACAAGAACATAAGGAATATGAACAAATGAAAAGAGAAATGAAAAAGGCTGAGTCACAAATCATTGCATTAAAACAATGGGAAAATTGGGGAAGAAGAATTCATAGAGTAATACATGAAACAGATTCAATTCACTTAGAATCAGACGCATTAAGATTATCACTTGAAGAAGCACTTCTTGCTTCTGTTTCACATAGAGTTTTCTTCTTTAGAACAGAATTATTAAGAGCACAAAAACTTTTATTGATTAAGTTTGATAAGCGTTTATTAATGTGTAAACAGCCACCACAATATAATATAAGAGCTGTAATAGCTGTTTGTTTGTTCACAAGAAGGCTTCAAACAATGGCAGGATGTTTGCCTATTAATATTCCTCCGCCAGATCCAATTATAAGACCAAATCAAATATCAAGAAGTGATAAAGAAACACCAAAAAGAAATCTTTTGACACCTGGAAAATATAGTCAATTAACAACCAAAAAGTTACTTCATCCTTTAATACCTTATAAGGTTTGAAAATATCCATTATTAAACTGTATATGTTTTCGAGTATTTTTTAATTTTTTGCTTTTTTTAAATACAAAAAGTGACAAATGGAAATAGACACAACATGGAAAATTAGCACACAAAATGATACATCTATTGCTTCTTTACTAAGTTCTACATGTATTCTTTCTCCAGATGGCGTAACATTATGCAGTTTAAACAATGATTCTATTGAATATTATGGAAAAGATGGAAATAATTCACAATTTCAAATTCCCTTAGAAAAAAATGAAAAAATTACATGTTTGTCAAATGCATGCACAAACCCATGGATTTTATGCGTGGGGACAACAAGTGGTCGTTTGATTTTTTTTGAAATGAACAATGTTCTCTTAACTTTAACGCCACGTAATGCACCTATCCAAAGTGTTAAGCTTTGTTCTCATTCAAAGAGTTATTTTACCAAATCATTTTCTATTTTTTTGGTTCAATATTCTGAAGGGGTATTTATTACAATTCCTCTTGAATCTTTACTCCAAAAAATACAAAACAAAGACAGTGATCAACAAGTCAACTTTCAAAAATGGCAAACCAACCATAACAATGTATCAGATTCTGCGATCGTCAATTCTAACTTATCCTCTCTTATGCTTTCTGGTCTTCATCCATTTCCAGCACTTGTCAACACAGGTTCTAAACCATTTTTATCAGTTTATTCGATATCCAAACCACAAGATGCTGGTGCTGCACAACGTGTTAAACAAGCAGCTTCAAGATTCTTCAAAATAGCAGCTAACTGGATTGTCGGAAGTGAAGCTGAAGAAGAAGAGCCTCCAATCCCAAAGGCAGCATTTGAATACGAAATAATCGACGAGGACCGTAACGGTCGCCAAATATTTGCGAGTCCAAACGGTCGCTGGTTTGCTATCAACGATGCGAGAGGTCGTGTTATTGTTGTAGATTCTGTATTTGGACATATTTCCAAAGTTATTAAGGGTGTACGTGATGCTCAGATTTCATGGAAAGATGAATTTCTACTTGTATATACTCCATCTAGAGGAATGATTACTTGTTGTCTTATTCCAAGTGGTAAAATCATTGATGCAGTTAAAGTTGATAAAAACGGCAAACTCTTCCAAGTATATGGACCAGAAAACGATTTTGGATCAACATTTATTGATTCAATTGGAAATGTTGCATCCTTAAAAGTAAATTATGAAAACGAAAATAACACAAACGAATACAAGTCACCACTTGATTTCCATTTCGAGTTTCCACTTTTCCTTACAAATGAATCAAATTCGATCATCAAAGAACTTCATTCTTCAGTTTCATCTGACAACATAAATGAAGAAGCTGTTCTCGAAATCATTCGAAAAGTTACGACACCCGAACTTGGCGCATCATCAATTCGAGTATTATTATTATATCCCAATATCACCGAAGAACTTCTATATCAATCGATTCAAGCATTAAAATCGAACGTAAACATTGATACTTTTGAAGAAGATTCCAAATCATTTTTCGAGAGTTCCAATTCGTCATTACATAAAGCGAATGACATCTTCGAATACAAATGTTTCATCGAACTTGCGAATCGTTGGGACGAATATAAACACTACGAAACCATTGAAGTATCAAATCTTAAATCTATTTTTAATGATTTCGATCTTCCGACAAAAGAAATACCGAAACCAAAAGAAGAAAACTTGAAAATGTTTCTGATGACACCATTGAAGTCACCGAACTTCTTCTTTTCTTTTATACGAACAGAGAATGTTACTGTTAATGATATATATCATTCATATCGAATCGCGCGATGCACAAAAGAAGAGTTCATAATGCGATTTGTGATTTGGTTTATGTCTGCATCGTCCGCACAGATAACTGTCGCAAAGAACGCGCTGCACGAGTTCTTGTCCACGAAAAACGTGAAGGAAGAATGCGCACAGGTGATGAAGCAATTGGTGATGCCAAATGGTACTTATAACAAAATGACACTGTCGTATTTCATGGAAAACCAATTTAATGATAAGGATTAAATGTAACATTTTCAAGAAATAAAAATACTTTTTGATGATATTTTTTGATTTGAAAGAGCTTGAAAAAATTCATATAACAAAATTATGTCGTTTCTGGCGGCCATTTCCCATTAATTTTTTTTTTTTTTTAATGTATTAAAAGATACATACCTGATGACATGAAAATTCAATATTAAAAAAAATGGGTATCTTAAATGAAAATAATTAACACATTCCTATCATTTTGAAAATATAGCTTATAAAAAAATTTAAAATTTCATAATTTTCACATATTAATAATAATAAATATTTTTGAATTACATTATTAATAAAAAAATATGTTTGTTATACACCATTTTGTTGGAATACTTTTACATTCTTATAACTTCAAAATTACATGAAAATATTTCACTTAAAACATTTTACGGTCTTCTTTCCTTCTCTTTACTTTTGTATTTGAAAAGCCAATTTTTAAAACAGCTTCTGTTGCACGTAGAAAAACTTTTCTCAAATTATATCTTACATGAATCATGTTACCAGCAGCTGATATTCCTTCTTGGGATGAAGTTGGTTCATTACTATTATTTGAGTGGTTCAACTATGAAATTATCCCTTAAGTCAGTTTTCGTTCCTACTAAAATAAAAGGTGTTGAAGGGTAGTATTGCTTGATTTCTGTATAAAATGCTCTCAAGGAATTGTGGACAAACAAGAGAGAAAAAAGAACAAAAACGTTACTGTTTGTATATGTTATTGGATAAAGTTTGTAATACCCGATACTCTTCATCATCTTGACAGTTGTGCCAGTTTCTTTGAGTAAGAAGTGATTTAACTATTTCTGTATAATAAATATGGCTATTTTCAGATGCTTTCATAAGTGCTATATCAAATAATTTGAATAATTTCCAAAAATTATTTGGAAATATATAATTTTTATAATAAATATCTAATATCAATTCCTTCTTACTTAAGAAGCAATTTAACTATTTCTGTGTATAAAATATTAACAAAATTTATTTAAGAATCATATTAAATTTTGTAAGATCATTTTAACCAAGAAAATGGATTTCAATATAAGTTCTCCACAACCAAATTACCAATGAAAAATGTATAATAATAATAATAATAATAATATATATATATATATATATATATAAAATAGAAATTTTCATAAGACTATTTCTGAAAAACTTTGATATTTCATTGTTTTTAGAGACACATGAGATTTCAAATAAAAAATTTGTCTTTTGAAACTTCAATTATTCTTTTAATTAAAATTCAAGAAGTTAAAAAAAAAAATATTATTAAAATAGCATATATTATATCTAATATATAGACTTCAATTATCATCTCTATCTTTTAAATTATCGTACATGATCATCCTATTTTTGATATCACAATTCATTTCATTTGAATAAAACCCACCAACGAAAACGTTTTCATTTTATTATTCAGCACAAAACCCAATATTAAATCAATCCTTAAACTATTATCTTTATCAAAACAATAGTATTTGTATATAAATGGAATTTTAAAAATCATTAAATTCTTCGTTCGTTGCTAACTGCGCCGCCAATTGAATCAAAGGAGGTATAAACTTTGTCTCACATGCCATTTCTATGAAAGGATGTTTCAACAATTCCTCTGCCGAAGGTCTTTGATCTGGGTCCACATTTAAACACTTATCTAGAAAATCCAAAAACTCCGGGGATCTTTGATCCTTTGCCGAAATCTCTGGTATACCGACTGACACTATCATATATAAAGCCTTCATAGGTGGCACATCGACATATGGAGGTTCACCTTCTGCCAATTCTCTACAAAGAATTCCTAACGACCATATATCTACCGCAAAACTATAAGGCAATGACTTAATTAATTCAGGTGACATCCAATATGGTGTACCCACAACAGATTTCCTGAAATCGTTACTCGACGATAATTGAGCGGTATAACCGAAATCTGCTAAACGTACTTCACCTGTGGGTTTCAGGAGTACGTTATCTGTTTTGATGTCTCTATGGATCTTGTTTTGCTTATGCATGTAGTCTAATGCTTTAAGGACTTCTCGAGCAAAATACGCAATGTGTGGTTCTTGGCATTCACAATATGTGGCTACATTTGTCAATGAACCACCATCCATTAATTCCATAAGAATCCAAAGGGTGGATTTGACTCTGTAAGCAGCATAAAATGATACTATGTTTTCATGATGCATGGAGGCCATTAATCGAGTTTCTTCTAAGATGGCTTCTTCATTCGTTTCATTAAGTTGCATCTCTTTGACCGCAATTGTCTCATCTAATTCGGGATGATATGCACTGTAGATAATACATGTGGAACCTTCATCAAGTTTCTCAATGTTTTTAAGAAATTTAAGAGGATTTGCTGGTTTGATGATTTGGCTAAGTGGTGGTAAATTATCATCTGATGTGGTGTTCATTTCGATTGGTGCAGGTTTTGTACTCTCATTCATGAAATTAAGGATATCTAAAACTCCTTGTGGATTTTGTAGAACTTCATCTTTGGATAAATCACTCTTCTTAAGAATCTTTTCCCATTCTGGAGGAAGTCCAGAAAAGCCTGTTTCTGAGTTAAAATCGACATGAACTTCATGGATTAAATCATATGGTGCAGAAACTATTGGCTTTGGTTTGGCACCAGGAAGTGTTGGTTCAAGAGATGGATCTAAGTTTTTCTGAAATGAAGCTGCAGATGAAAGTGGAATGAATCCAATTAAACATCTTGGAACATTAACGTATTGCCCAGTTTGTGAATCGATCGTTATCTTGACTCCAGCACGGACGTCATATGGCCTGGAAACCTCGAGAGATGATGAAGATTGATCGCGAGATTCCGCCTTTTTCAAACGAAACATTTTGGGAAAAGTGACACAAATTTTAAAATGGAGAAAAATATCCACTTTGTAAGGGAAGATTACAATATTTATTTGTTTTATGTATAAATTTGTTCGAACATTATTCTTTAGGTTGAATTTATTTGCCATAATAAAGAAGAAAAATTTAATTTTTGAATAGAAGTGTGTAAGTTTATTTCACTAAAAAAAATTCGCTGCGAAGGTCCTTAACGTCCATTTCTCAGAAATTTCATGTTAATTCAAAAGTGTTCCGGCTTTTCATAGGTTACCTCAAAAAAACAGTCAAAATGACGAAGAAACTGTACAAATTGAGAGGAACGCCACTTTTTACAAAATTTTGCGAGGTACCAGAATTCCGGATGATCACCGAAAATCCTCGAATTTTTTCTTAGCTTAATCCCTAAAATTTTAATCAAAATATACAAAGAATGACGAAGGTATTCATTATATATTTGATTTTAAACGGAAACAAGAAATTGTCAATTGATGAAATATTATTTTTTGCTTTATATCTACAATTAAAATACATATTTACACTAACTTTAAAAAAACAAATTATATTCCAAACTCTATGTTTACATTTCGTATTGAAGTAATAAAACATTTGTCTTTTGCTTTAGAACTGTCTCTAATTTTACAGCACTAACTTTCTTATCATTTGCGCAGATCCATCTTTCTGGGAACGGAGGTTTATCATTTTTATGAATGCGATAAGACATATAATGACCTGCATTATCAGATCCAGTAAATGTTACAACAGAAGTTAACTTATATTCGCTGTCTCTATTTTGTACCACTTCCGAAATTCCATTCAATGAAATCTTCAAAAAATTATCACTTTGACGTTCTGTGTATTCTCTTTGAATTGCAGAATATTCACTCATATTCAAACAAAGGGGAAATGAAAATGGTGCTAATGACGGTCTAAGTGATTCTGTGTATTGTCTCCTGTTAATAAAAAACAAAATAACTTTTGGAAGAAATAATAATTTTCGAGACATAATACGATTGTTATATTCACCACATCTACTACAACGAGATCGAACTATAATACGACCAAAGTAGTTATTAAGTGCATTTGTTAAGGTCGAATGTTCAATATCAAGAATTACAAATGAAGTTTGATTAATGGAACGAGTCATAGAACCACATACAGGACATTCAACAGTTTCTTCGTAAATAAAATTTGATGGAAAAATTCTTTTTGTTGCAAATGCAGAAAATGAAACAGTTGTATATTGTTTGAAAAGTGATTCTAAAATATCTAAAAGATGAGTATAAAATTCATGGAAATCTTGCTGTCTAGATATTGATGTTGATATTCCAATTTTTGAAAGTTCTTTTCTACATTTTGATGTTTGTAAAGCTGGTTTAATTTGAAATGGTTGTCTTAACTGATTTATTACAATTGAAAATTCTTCTAATACTGGATGTATATGTGCATTATTATTGAAAAAATTTGTCCAATGTGATGAAGAAGCAAATGTTTGTAACAATGAATTAAAATAACATAAATTTCCAGGATTACTTAAACCAGGAGGAATAAATGTAGAATATTGAGGATATAACAAATTTTGCTGATCTTGTGAATGAGAAAATATCGAAAACATTTGTTGATGAATATTTTGACAAATGCTGTTAATTTTTTCAATCAGATTGGCTGCTAAACCCCTATCGTCTTTTTTCTTTTTTTTTTGTAACGAACAAAGATAGTTAATTCACTTAATTATCTTGATATCAAAATAAATGAACAACGATCCTATCTACAAGGCACTTTCTGGTCTTGTTGATTCAGCCCTTGGCTCAGAACAATCATTAAAAGATTATGATTTTGATTTTTATGTTGATGATCTAAGATATCAAATCATTGAACATTTTAATTACCATAAATTAGATGAAGTGCCAGAATTCTTAGATAAAATGGTTTTTTATGCAAAACAATTTGGTGTTGTAGATGACAAAAGAAAAAGATATGCAGCATCAGTTGTAGCAGCAACAATCATAACTTTATTTCCATTTGATGATTTAATTCCACAACTTGAACCAATTATAGAAAAACTTTTAAGGCCTGGATTTAAACGTTTAGTTATAATAGGTGCAATGGTCGTTGGTAAAATTGGATTAGTTAATGGTCCAAATCGAGATCATTTTGTCCATGTTTTAATAGAGAAATATTCCAAAATGCTTGAGTCGCATGGTAAAAAAGAAAGTTTATTTGTAGCTGCTGTAGTATTAAAACAATTAGCAAATTCAGCACCTGAACATATTTTTATATATCCTGATTTTGCTGATACAATTCTAATAGGAATTCATTATGGTGATACTAATGTCCGAGATTTATGTATAGAAATTGTTGACATATTATTTCATTCTAAATCAGCATCAGTTGGAATGTTTTTCTTAACGGATTTTTTGGACACGTTAAGACGAGAGACCGTTAAGAAGATTTCAAACGGTCCCCCTGATGAAATAGTCGCACATTTAAAATTATTACAAATATTATTTAAACAAAAACCACCTGTATCTGAACAATTTGCAGGAGAGAAGATTTATCCTATTTGTATTGAAAATCTTACTTCATCACATTTTGAAGTTATGTATCATTCAATTAAAATTATCTTATATTTAAATAATATGAAAATAATTAAAACGGATAACATTCAAATTAAAATAATATTTAATCAATTATTACAATGGTCAGCAAAACGAATTCAAAATGTCGAAAGTTTATATGTATTATCAATTAGTTCATATCCAGAATATATAACAAATGAATTTGATCAAATCATTGATCAAATCTCAATAATGATGAAGACTATACCTAAGAACAATGGCTTACCATTAATATTTAGTATTATTATAGCAATCATTAAAATTATTCAAGACATTCCAAAACTTAATCAATTATTTAAATTAATTGATGAAATAATGAGAGAATCAATAGCTCCGACACCAATACATATTTTAATACAAGCATTAAATGAAACTAAACCTGATTGGAACTCAACCTTACGACGCTATAAACAAATTTTAATACGAATGATACATGAATTATTAAGTGAACCATTTCAACGTTGGGAAGCAGTTGTTATATCATTTAATGCTTTAGATCAAATTCATATGATATCATATCCTGATGCAGTTATGTTTCATTCATTGATTATGAATTTCATTGATTCTTCTGATTGGCAAATTCGAGAACGAGTTGCATATAGTGCAATCCATATCTTTCAAGATTACATTGATAAAATGCCATTAGAGTCAATCAAAAGACTTGTCGATTTAGCAGTAGATGATCCTGTTCGATCAGTACGAAAGAAGACATTATTTTCATTTACACCTGAAGTTTATATCTTTTTAGCACAACCTGAAATCATATTAAAGTTTTCAAGTTTAATTCAAGATGAATCTTATATGATACGAAAACAAACAATTGAAATTTTAGGACATTTAGTACCAACTACAAGTGCATCTATTTTACGTGAATTATTACTTACAACACTTCGACAATTACCAGATAAATATAACCCGATTATACCATCAAGGATTACTGATAATTTCCCACATTTAATTTGGGCTTCAAGGAATTTCATACATTTATATGCTAAAGCTATTTATAATCGATTTATAAAGATGCTTAATGAACGATTTAATAATCAAAGTTATAATGATCGATCATTAATCTATATGAACTCCGCACAATTAATTGAAATTGATGGTTCGATAATTAAAGCATTAGCACGAGTTAATGAGTTATGTCCACAACAAGCACCATCAGTACCAATTATTCATGTTTTATCTAATATTTTAATGCAACCAGTACATCCATGGACTAAAGTTCATGCGTTAAAAGCATTAAAGAATATATGTCAAGGAGGTGAAGAAGTTGCATATATCATGAAGAATTATCCACGATTAGTACAATGTTTATTAAAACTAATTCGTGAAAATTCATCATTAAAGATTGTTACGAAAAGTTTAAAAATCCTTGGAACTATAGGACTTTCTAGTAATTTACCGACAGCTTTATCTAAGCGTAAAGATGTATTTACATTTCGATCATTCTTTACAAGTCTTATCCAATTTAAGCGGTATATCTTACGCTTATTATTTGATTATTTATTTAATCAATTTAAAAAACCTATGATTGATACTAAGAAAGAAGTTATTGCGAAAGTTATCACTGATTTATTTGTAGCTGATCCAGATTCGATAGCACAATATGTAGCACATTTCTTTAATGTATTTTTACCTTCTTTTTCTACAGTATCAGTTAAAACATTAAAAATATTTTTACATTGTTTAACTACTGTTATTAAATTATCAAGTCGTTTAATAGTACCATATGTTACTACTGTATTTCAAGCTATTGAAAGTTTATGGAGACAACAATATACTATTGAAGCTTCACGTGTAATTCGTGCATTAATTGAAGCAGCTTATGGGCAATGTGATTCAATGTTACATTTAGTAGTACCGATATGTTTTCATTTAATTAAATTTAAAAGTCAAAATAGTGCAATTGAATTATTTAAATTATTACGTGTAACAGCTGATTATACACCATCATATTTAAGTATTATTATTCAAGGAATATCAGATATAGCAGGAGAACCTGAAACACCAGATAATATATTAGGATTATGTTTAAAGACACTTAAATTTATTGTAAAACATTGTGATTGTGTAGAATATTTACCAACAATAAAACGTTGTGTTGTTAAATTAAAAAATAATAGTGGAGTTAAATATAAAGAAGCTGCTATTTCATTATTAGATGCAATATCTGAACGTAAAAATGAAGATGATGATTTCGAAGATGATGATTTCGAACCAAGACCTGCACCACCAGATGTAACTGATTCAGATCCATCGATATTATTTGATTATTTAAAGTTACCACGTGAAAGAGATGACGTAACATTAAATCGTTGGTATAATGAATTAGAAAACAAATTAATTGAAATTGTACCTTCACCTGTAATTAGAGCTTTATTACCATTAAAAACATTTCATGGATTAACGCCCAAATTCACATTTAAATTTGCGTTTATATTAAATTGGTTAAATAGTACAAGTTTAATTAAGGCGAAATATGCAGATTTCTTAAATTTAATATTTAAATGTAAAGAATTACCTAATTATGTTGCAAATCAATTTATAGATTTAGTAGAGTTTTCAATATTAAGTGAAATAGATTTAAGACTTAACATTGAAACATTAATGTCATTTTGTGAGAAACGTAAATATTATGCTAAAGCATTATTAATTATAGAGAATTCAGATCCAATATTTCCTATCCAAAAAATTGTCGGATTAAATATTGCTATGGGACGTACATTAGAAGCATCTTCTTTAGCTACTATTAATAACATTAGTATGAATTATAAACTTTGGATGAACTTAGAGAATTGGGAAGTTGCATTATCCGAAATAATGAAAACAGTTGATCCTTCACGTTATATATATCATCAAGTAGTATGTATGGCAG
Organism: Histomonas meleagridis; assembly: GCF_020186115.1. Taxonomy (NCBI): domain Eukaryota; phylum Parabasalia; order Tritrichomonadida; family Dientamoebidae; genus Histomonas; species Histomonas meleagridis. The sequence goes on from NW_027150805.1 coordinate 1,410,304, forward strand.
CATTAGAAGATTGGGATGGAATCTTAGAAAAGAAAAACAATTTTTATGAACTAGGATATATTGATCAAGTACAAATAGCTCGATATTTCATGACTGCTGAGATGTGGAATGGGAATAAAGAATCAGCATTAGAGTTCATGAATTCGACAAATGGTTTTAGTGTAGATGATCAAATAATGAGAGCTATAGTATTACTTAAAATGAAAGATATAGAAAAGGCTCATCATGCAATACATATTGGTTGGCGTTATTTAGCATCTCATGTAAGTTCTATAGAGAAACATAATAAGAACTTAATCGAAAAAGAATTATTCCAAGCTCAACAATTATTAGAGTTAAGTGAAGTTATGTTTTGCTTACGAAAACCAGAACAAACAGAATTCATGGATAGAGCTTGGGTAGCACGCTTAAGAAATATCGAGAATGAACCAAACAAACAAAAAGAATTATTCAAAATTAGAGCACTTGTACCTAACTTAAGACATTTCGATGTACATATGTTAAATATTATATCATATTATATATGGTTAGGTCAAAGATCAGTAGCACAACGTTTATGTGATATATTCTTCCCACAAGATTCAGATCATGCAAAATATGTACAATGTGAATTAATCGGAAAAGAAGAAAAAATCGATGAAATGTTACAATTAGCAGAGAAAACACAATCGAAAGAATTAGCAAGTCGATTACATGAACTTGTCGGTAATATTAAACTTAAGCGCTTTAATTCGATTGAAGATTTACAAGATGTAGCTAATCAATTCATGTTAGCAGATAAATCACATACGAAGATTGCAAATGTTAATATATTATTAGCCCTTGCTACTAATGATCCTAAATATGCAAAGTTAGCAGTACAATCATTAGCTAAATGTATTAAAACGAAGCCAATTAAATGTAATATATTTGCACATAAATTATTAGGGATTACTATTAGTTTCTCAAATGATAATGAAGTATTTAATGAACTTTTAAATGCGATTAATTTATTACCAAATAATATATTGCCTTTAATTATGGTTAGTTCATTCCAATTATTATTAAATAATTCTACAAATGTACAAAAAATAGCATTTAAGATATGTTTGAACTTGATTTCGAATTATCCACAATATTCAGGTTTCCATTTATTAGTAATGGAAAAGTTAAATCCAAACATAGAATCACTCGAAATTTTATATGATCATTTACAAATGGATTCGCCAATTATATTCTCACAAGTTTCATTAATACATAATCAATTAATAAAGATATCAAATCCTTTCAATAAGAAATTCACAGAACAAATTAATGAAGCGAAAAAACAATTCATAAATGGAAATAATAAAGAAGCATATCAAATATTATATCAATTAATGTTATCATTCGCTTCACAACCAAGTTCGAATTTGGATAAACAACTTAAAGATATTTGTAAGCCAATATATAAAAAGATTTGGAAGAAAATAGAAGAACATAATGGAAACTTAAATGACTCCGACTTTTATGCTTTAGCTTCGTTAGTGTCGGAAATTAATAAGAGATATGAATCAATGCATATAATTCGATTGTCATCAATATCGGAACATTTGGAAAGGAAATCAAAATGGTCTTTGAACATTTTGGGAAGACAATCATTATATAACGATGGAATTAGAATCCAAAAATTCTTCCATTGTATTGGTAATTCAAGTGATAATTTACATATAACTATAATAGGTAATGATGGGAAGCGTTATAACTTCCAATTAATGGATTTGATCAATTTGAATATTAAACCTTTGGTCATTCATCAATTCGTAAATTTGCTAAGTACGATATTGGTGGATATTCATAGGGTAATACAAGGGTCGATAATCCAATTAACAAATTCATTATATTTATATGAAATTCCAAAAAATCAAATTTCTATGTACGAAATGATTACCGTTTACCAACAAAGCAAACAAATTATCCCAGAAGCAGAACAAATAGCTCTTAGAGGAATAGCAAAGGATTCTTATCAGAACTTAACTTTGACAGATAAAATCCACGCATTGAAAAAGTTGAGGCAGAGCACGTTATTCGATTCAAACGAATTATATCGCGCACTTTTGGTTACATCAAAGGATGCCGATTCTTGGGCTCATAGAATGTCCGAATTTTCATTTTCGTTGGGCGCTTTATCTGCTATTTCTTATATCATTGGTACTGTGGATAGTTCTCCTCAACAAATTTTAATTAGTAAGACAAAAGGTTCAGTTACATTTATGAAATTTTCAGGTATATATGAAAAACAAGCTGTACCTTTTAGATTAACTCCTATGATTGAAAACGCTCTTGGTAGATATGGTGTGCAAGGTCCATTTTCGAAAAGTTTTGTGATGGTAATGCGCGCAATACGTAAATCACTTTTACCATTCGCGCCTTTGTTACAATTAACTTACGGAGATCCTCCTTTTGATAAGCCAATGATGCCAAAGAATTTCTTGAAAACTATTGGAATTAATGAGAAAAATTATATTGGCGACGAAAAGGAACAAAAACATTTGGACGAACTGTACGAAAGAATGGAAGGTCTGAAGGGCAAAACTTTCGAACAGGAATTGGAAATATTAATTGAAAAGGCAAAAGATATTAAAAACATTGTGATGATGCCTGCGAAATGGTGTCCGTGGTGGTGACGTCATTAGGAAATGTCTTTTTGTTTGAGAAGTTTCTAAATTTTAACTTTATATGAATATATTAATTTTTAATTTTCAATTTTTTGAAAGTTATTAAATACTTCAAAGTTAATCATATTGAGTTTCATAATGTATTTGTTGATTCCATTTTAAAAAAGTTGATTTCGCATTTTTTTTCAGGTTTGGTTTACAAAAAATAGAAAAATTTTATTTTTGATTTTCCAAAGATAAATATCAATAATACACAATTTATACAATTTTATGTTCTAGCTTAATACCACGGAATGGTTTCACATGGCTGAATATTTGGATTTTTTGCTCTTTCTATGATCTCTTCCAAATTTTTCATCCAATCTGTGCACTCTTCGACTGACGCGTTCTTGTTTAGAGGGGGCGAAAGCTTTATGAATCTGTTCTCCAAAATTGTCCTTTGTCGCACAATTTCTTCTATGTTGTAATCAATTGACATCTCATCACCAATTATCACTTCGATAAATGAACGAACATTTTCCAAGTATAACGCTAAGGAGTTTGAGACGGCAGCCATTCCAACTCCGAAACTCATCGAATTATTATTCCAATTAATGACTCCTTCAATATTCCTACTTAACCTAAAAGGCGAATGCTTTGTCTCTTTAGCAAACTCTCCATGGTCAAAATCGATATATAAAATCGGTACTTCTCCAAATCCCATACATGTAATTAAATTATCCAAATCGGAATATGGAGCTGAAAATATATATCGTAATACGCATGATGATGAGTATGAGTATATCAGCAATTTTAATAAGTTAATCTCGGGCTTATGTTTAAAAATTTTCAAATAAAAAGACGTAAATCTGACGATCGAATCATTCGGAAATTGTTCCACTTTTTCAATACCTTTGGCGGTTAATTGACCGTTTTTGATGTATTTGTTTATCCATTTATCTTTCGTCATCATTACGTCATGTTCAAATAATAGTCCTAAACTAATAGGCTCTGATTGTAAAGGCACTGCTATTGTATCCACACCAATTTGAAAACTATTTAATGACATTAGTTGTATACCTAATGATCTTGTTTGATATGTTTTTTGTAATAACAATTGAAACATATAAAATATAGTCGGTAAAGTTAATACAGAATTATGGAACCCACCTTGATTTTGGGTATGTTGTACCAAAATTATTTGACACGGTTTTTCTGTTGTTGTCACTTTCACATAACCTATAGAATTATTGAACGATACGAATTCTGGATTTACTTTTGTTAAAATCAAATTTCCATTTCCAGATTCATTAATATTTTGGAATGGTAATACAAAAGGCATATGCGAATTAAAGTCTTCGAATAATTCGATAATATGTTTTCTAGTTTCACTAAACAAATTTTTGGAACCAGTCATATTCATAATTAATTTTTCTCTTTCGTTTTGATTCATTGATTTAATGTTAAGAATGAAATTTTGGAAATCGCCGATTAATTTAATGTCATCTTTAGTCAATAAAGAGATTGATTTTTCGAATTTACTAATGAACGTTTTTTGTTTTCTAATTTGTAATAAATCTATTTTTGCTAAATGTTCATTCGGAATCCTTAAAGCTTGATCAATAAAGTCATGAAACTTCTTTTGATAACTATACTCGTGAATGTTTAATGAGAAAACAGCGTTATATAACGACATTATGAATTTCATTATTTTGATTTGATTGTGTCTGTAACTATCTGTTACAATTGAATTCTCGAGTTTCATTTGCAATTCGATGTTGTTGAATTTCTTAGCGTACATTGTGCTTCTAAATGACATTTCGAGGAATAAGTCCATTGCTATGTCCGAGAAGACTTTATTCCCTGAAATGCGGATAAGTTGTTGAAGCCAATGACGCCATAACTCGGAATATTCTGGTTTAAATATTTCTTTATTATGCGAAATTATTTGATTGAAACATTCATTGTTTAATGTCGATATGATTCGAATTAATGTAACAATTCGTGCTGATGATTCGATGCGTTGAAACAATGGAACATTTGATTTGTTCCGAAATATTTGACAATAAGAATTAAATGACGTGTTAAACGAATCTAATGTTCGTTGATCTAAAAACAAATTAAAACAAAAAGGAGCAAAAAAGATCCAATCATTAGTTATTACTTTCTGTTGTGATATTTTGATTTGCATTGTTTTGAAGACTTCTTCTATTTGTTCTTTTGTTATTCCAAACATCCCATTTATTGTTGAATTTGTTGAATTCTTTGGGAAATATTTCGAAAATGAAATTGGTAATAACAAACAAATTGATTCATCATCAATTTCATTAATTTCATTTTGTTTATTTGGAATATTTAATATCATTTTTTTATATTTATGTAATAACTTAATAAGTGTTGGATTTAATAATAAGTTTTCATTTTGTTTATATATTTGTTGTTGATTATTTAAATGTTTTCGAAGTTTCGTTATTATTATTTCTATTACAACACTTTTTTCTTTTTGATAAATTGATGTTTTATTATGAAGTAATTTAATGTTTTCTATTTCTATTTCATTTAATAAATTATTCATTAAATCAATTTCATTACTTTTATTTATAAATAACTCTGTGACTTTTTTAAGCATTATAATAATTTGTTCATTTATTTTATTAATATTTTTAAGTGGTTTAATGATATCATCAATTTCATAATTATATTTATCATTATGAATTATGAAATGTGAATTAATATCTTTAATTCGTATAAAAAAATTACTAACATTATTATTATTTAATTCGATTTGATATATTTTATCGGCGAGTTCATAATGATTTAATATTGTTAATGATATTGCAGTTCTTTGATTAATATTTAACTCATCAAAGAACTTAAAATATATTACATCATTAATATAATTAGGTAATAATAAATAATAATTAATTTCGGAATCTTGTTGATTTAAAAACTTTGTAATATAATTATATTGCTCAAATAAAATTACAGCTTTCTCACCAACTTTATAAGGGATTTTATAATTATAATTATACATAATGATTAAAATAGTTACAACAATTTGATTATATGATGACTTATCTTTAGTTTTTAATATTTTTATTAATAACTCATAAAAATATGTAAATATTTCTTCGTTAATGAATTTCGATATTGAATTAATTGCTAATTCAGATGAAATTTTAGATAATTTCGAACTAAAAGAAAATAATGGTATCCAATAATTGTTTTTTATAGTTAACAATGAGATTATATAAGGAAATGTTTCATTATCCCAAATGTTAATAGGGAAATCTTGTAATAAATATAATAATCTTTCTTCAAATGAAATCGGTAATAATTTTTCAAGTTCTTCTAAATAAAGAATAGTTTTAAAACAATTCGATTTTTTAATGATATTTAAATATGATAAAATTATATATTTATTATTATTTATACCAATGTTTCTCGTAAATTTATTTATTGATTTGATGATATTTTGGAAAAATATATCATCTTTTGGTACTATTAATGAAACGTTTTCCAAAAAATGAAATTTTATTGATGTATTAATTTTTTTTGTTGATAACAATGATGGAAATATTACAGAAAAAATAGTAATTTTTGATTCGTTTCCGATAATATTCGCAAAAATTTGATCGAAAAATGGAATTTTCGAATCATCGTTTATCCATTTTATTATATTTATTAATATTTTTAATAAACTTATTTCGCCACTTTCATATTTTATCCAAATCTCATTAATTAATGTTTGGAAATCAGTTGTATTATTTAAAATCAAGGCTTTACTTAATACATATAAATATTCAAATAAATTCGAATTATATATATTCGAAACATTATAAAATAAATCAATAATTTGAGGTTTCAATTGATTAAATAATGTATCAACAGTCGAAATATCTTTAAACAACAATTTAAATGAATTTTTTAATATGTTTTCGATGTTATTTTGACAATATGTTAATATATGTTCAAATATTGCAGCGGAAAATTGATCACAAACTCGAATAATATCAAAATGAATTGCACAACAAATAAAATGAAAACTCATTAAGTTTTGAATTGAATTATCTAATTCACTAATCATATCAAAAGGAAATGATTTATCAAAAGGATATTTTAAAACAAATGTAAATAAAGTGTTAATGAAATTCTTATTATAATCTTGTTTAGTATTTTTCATTTGGAATCTTAAATAAGAAAAAATTATATTATAAAATATCATTAATTCTTCATTTGTTAACTCTGTTGAGTTACAAAAGTTAATTGTATATAATAATATTTGTTTTATTTCAGATGGATCATCATTAACTTTTAATCTTTTAATTTTTCGTTCAAGATAAGTTGATAAAGTTATAATAATCGAAAAAGGTAAATATTTAAGAATCTGTTGAAAGTTATTAACTAATGCAAAGATTTCTATTACTAATTTTGTTGATAATAATTTATTATGGAAATAAAATATGATATTTTCAATAGTTTTCGGACTTAATTCATCCAAATATTTAGAATTGGACATTAAAAATGAATAAAGATATGGAAAATATTGAATATCGAAAAATTTTGGAAATGTTAACACTTGATTAAATATAGATTCATATATAAAAATAGGCATGAAATCTAATTCGTTTAATTTTTTCCCAAGTTTTAATAAATAAACTTGTACTTGTGGATCACTTGAATTAGAAAAAGATAAAAACCCGGTTAATAATTTAGATAATTGTTCTTCATTAGGCTTTGATTTATCTAATAAATAACGAGCGCTTTTAAATATTACTAAAGAAAATCGTTTGTCGTCAATTAATTCCAATAATTTATCCCAAACAAATTCTTCATTTGGAATTTGTTTTAATACTTTAATACAATGTGGTACTATAATTCTACTCATTTGTGGGATAATAGGTTTCAATTTCTCAATGAATGATTGTAATAACTGTAATATAAATTCATTTGATGATTTATAAAATACAATTTTAATATAATAAGAATATAAATTCGAATTGACAAAAATATTATTCTTAAATATAAATAAAAATGACGTAACTTGATCAATTGTTATAGAATATTTAAATGTATTTAAAATGGATATTCCTAATGATACTAAATTAGAATGAATATGATTATTACATCGTTCTTTCTTTTGTGAAAACCTAAATAACTCTTTAAATATTAACCAAATTATTTGAATTAATTTTTCATTTGTTGAAAGTTTTTTATTATTTTCTGTAATTTTTGGAAAGATTCGTATTAATTCTGGTTGAAAATTTAAAAATTGTTCTGTGTTTTCAATCGATTGGAAATAATTTAAAAACGAATTTAATATTAGAAAATCTTTAATGTTTAATTTTTGTTCATATAATATCATTTCTTTAATGAAATAACAATTAAATAAATTAGAATCTGTTAAAGAATTAATTAAATATAAAATCGAAGGATCCGAAAATTCAGTTAAGAATTGATATATATATTTCTTAACTATTGGCATAAAAGGTAATGAAGATTTTTGTATTATTCTTAAAACAGTATCAATATAAATTTGCAAATAAGTTTTCTCAATGTTATATTGTGATAATATTATATCTTTAACTTGTTCTTGTTGAATATAATTTTTGGATCCAATGAATTCAAATAATTTTATTAAATTAGGTAAAAATCGAATTTGTTCAACTTCTGTCTTTTCAAGATATTTCGGAATTTCAAGTATGAAATTAATTATAGCATTCGAAGGGATTTTTTCGGGGAAATTTCGAGAAATAGATATATAATAACCTAAATTTTTATCTAATCTTTCATCGAAATAATTTAATCTGATTAATATTGTTGGATAATTATTTTTCAAAATATTTAAATTTTTTTGGGCTAATTTACGTATAGATAACATTGGATTCATTAAAGATTTTATTGAATTTTCAAAATTACTTGAAATGAAATTATTATAATTTTGGAAATAATTAAAAATTTCAGGATTTCTTAAAACAGAATAAAACAATGATAACATCCGTGGTATTTTTTCAGTCTCAGGGATTTTATCCTTTTTACCTAAAGAACAAAAATCTAAAATCTTTTCGACAATATTATTATTTAATTCATTTACAACGTTATTACTATTAATATTACATAAAAATGCTAAAGTTAATCTTTGTATGAACAAAGTTGATTCTATTTCTTTATTAATTTCTTCTAATGAATTAATTTGTAATGGAATTCCTAACTTAGAAACTCTTTTTTCTAAAATAATTCGAACGGAAATTGACAAAGGATTTATTATATCATATACAACATTAATAAATTCTTTATATGTTTCTTTATTATTTTTCGAAAAAAATTCTTTTAAAAACAAATTTAACATATAAGGAAATGAATCAAACGGATGAACTTTTATTGTTTGTATTAAAAAATCTCGAATTAAAATAATGTTAATAAATTTTGGATAATATCTTAAAAATAATGAAAACCCATTTAATAATACAAACAAATTATTTGAATGTTTCGGAAATAGAAATAATGAATTTATAGTTTCATGAATAAAAAAATCAGAGATTGGTTTATCTTTACAATATTCGAAGAATGAAATTGCTAATTTCATACCAAAAGAAGAAGAATATGAATAATGACAACCAATAGCATCAAGTAAACATAAAATATATAAATTTGAAATCCCTTGAATAAAGTAATTACCAAAAGCTTCAGTTATATATTGTCCGAATTTTTTTAGATTATTTCGAAGTCTTTTATATGAATAAAGATGTAATAATAATGATATTAATTGACGTAATGAATTAGTAACAAAATCATCTTGTGTTTCGAAATCTTCAATTATATCTTGAAAACAATTTGTCATTAATGAATATAATGATAATATTTCATCTTCTGTATTATTTAATGACGACAAAATCGAATTTAATGTTGTGTTCATATCAAAACCTAATTCTTTCATTCGGAACCCTCTTCCTTCTGATGGGTTATATATATATTCTAAAAAATAATTCGAATAATTTGGTAAAAATTGAATTATTTTTTGTGCGTTTTGAATCTTTGGGTTTTTTAATGTGTTTAAAAATGTTGTAATAATTTGATGTAAATTTTCATTCAGTTGTAATTTAATTTGATTTTCTTTTAATGTTAAAAAATTTATACAAATGTTATTAGCTAATATAATTAAATTTATGTCATCACTTGAATAAGCAGATTCAAGAAATTTCGCTTTAGTTCTTTGATTATATATTAAATTTAATTCTTCTTCAAGCATTGTCAATATTACATTTAACGCATCATTCTTAGCAAATTCATCAATTTCATTATAATAAAATTGATTAATCCTAGAAATTCGTTGTTTATCTTTTTGTGGATTTAATGAATATGTATTAATATCGGTCATTTTTAAATAATGATTTAAAAATCGAATAGCTATAGATTGGTTATATATGTCTTTTAAATTAGATAATATTGTAAATATGAAAACATTTTGATATAATTTTAATGTATTCCCAAATGAATAATTAATATTCGAATATTGTGAACACATTGCTAATCTTATAGATATCATTACACAATCATAGATTAATGAATTTTTTTTTGCAGATTTGGCTAAAATTAATGATACATTACATGCAACGATTTGCATTAATCTTTCAAGTATAATGTTAAAAAATATTGAATGCGTTGCACTATCGCTTTTATCTCTTTGTAAATTTGAAAATGTTTCAATAAATTTTACTGTGATTTGTTTCTTCTTTATTGAGTTAAATATTAAATCTGATATTGTATAAGCTAAAGATTGTAATAAATTTGGAGGTAATGTACCAATTATTTCATAATATTGTCTATATATCGAAGGAAATTCTAAACAAAATTCGATTTTTTTAAGTCCGGATGAAAAATATTTTGGTAATTTTGTGTTTTTTAATAAGTTTTTCTTTTTAATTGAAAGAAATTCTGTTTGTTTTAATGATGAAATGATCATAAAATTAAAAAAAGTTGAATAAGTGTGTTGTAAATATTGAAATGAAACCATTGCTAAGTATTGATTATTATTATTTAATGAATGGACAATGAATTCTCTTAAAGCTTTTAATAATCTAATTTGAAAAGAAGATATTGTAAAGAAAAACTTACGAATTAATTCGATTCTTCGAATTTGTTTTTCGAAATCTTCAATAATTTCATTAATATAAATATAATTAATTTCTTTTATATAAGTATAGATATATTTATCGAATATAAAATTATTATTATTATTATCTTCATTGTTATTATATTGATCAATAAAATATAAAAACTTTTTCATCGACTTTTTTTCATTCATTAAATTCTTATCAATCGAATGAATTTTCATTAATTGTATGTTCAAATTCGATAAACATGTATCAAGACATGAGAAAAAGTAATTCATTGGATAACAATTGTTTGTCATGCATTGACTAAATAATGATTTAGTCAAAACGCCAATAGAATCTAAAAAATATGGATATTCAGGCATGTTAAAAACAGTTCTTATTCCATTACATATGAAGTTTAATGTTTGGATCTTTTGTTTATGATCTTCATTATTACTTAAACTATCAAAAAACCAAAAACATAAATACCAATGAAACGTTTTGTGGAGATCATGATGTTTAATATATGATACACAATCAAACATAGCTGTAATAATTACAGAACATTCAGAAAGAAGATTCTTCTCTTTAACAAAATAAAACCAACTATGAAAATAATTGTTTAAAAAGACTATGAATGAAACGGTGCTTCGCTTTGCTAAATGTTGAAAAACATTTTCAAATTTGGGTAATGTGTTGATATCGATTTTATGCATTAAACAACTTTGTTTTATAGATCGGAATATTTCGGCAATTAAATAAAATAAACTATACGTCATTTGATTATTTTGCAATGTTAGTATCTTATCAAAGATTTGTGGGATATCATTAAGAAATGGTGGTGTCAAAAGATGGGTATCTAGAATTACAATAAGCGAATGATAATAGCAGTAAGGCGTAATGGAATAAAATCCTAAATTTTCAGCCTTGTCATTAATAAATGTGTTTACAAATGATGAAAATAATTGATAATATTGCGATGGAATGTCTTGCAAATTGGAAAACATTGATAAGAGAATAACTTCCGCTGAAAAAATTTGCCCTTTATTATAAAAAGTTAAATTTGAAATAATCGTATCAGGAGATGTTGGAATAAACATAATTGCCGATATAAGCGGAAGCAAAGATAATAGATCGTTTTCATCTTTGTCTAAATTAGGATTTGATTCTATTGAATAATTTGCTAAAAGTTTTGAAATATATCCAACAATTTCATGTCCCCCATTTAAATTAGTTTGTATATGTCTCTCCCTGAGGTAATTGATGAATCCAGGAATAGAAGGCTTTTGATCATTATTTGAACCTGAGGAAAAAACATCCATACGAATTCCTGGTTTGGATTTTTGGGGTGCCTCACCGGATTTCAATCGGAAATAATCGATTAATTGATTTTCTGGAGGGTTTAGTGAAGTAAAAATGAGAATATTCATCTTCTTTAAATTTTATTTTTTAGTTACTTTTATTTGGTTGAATCTGTAATTAAAAAAATTGCTGAGATAAGTTTTTTAGAAATCGTCTATTTTATTTCCATAAAATTATAAATTTTACTTTCAAGTAGGAGTTTTTGATCGTTTCCCAATAGAATTTCGATGAAAAGTCGATGTAAACGGTTATTCAAGTGCAATTCTATAAAAATTCTTAATCGGTTGATCACACAAAATTTCAATTATTGTTAAATAAATAATTCAAATATTTTTCAAACTGTTTTTTACAAAAAAAAATAATTCTTTGTTGCTCAAATTCATTTTGTAATGGATGAAGTAAAACATTGTAATTAGTCAAAGCTATGCATGTATCTCAAGGGTGCCAGTTAAAAACTTCCCTCATTCTCCACGAAACTTTCCTTCTGTAACACCAAAAATGGATTTCACTCTTCCAAAATAATTTTATCGAGAAAACTAAATTATCTCATAATCAAGACTTATCTCCTTATAATAAGGAGATGATGAAAAGCTCAATACATTTTAGGAGATCCAAAACTGGCCAGTTTGGAGGGGGGAGACAAATTATAATATATAGAACAGGTATAAAACACTCCCCATGTTATTGGCTATGCCATTACTTAAAATAAAGAAAATCAGATTCTGTATATCTTTTTGTTTCTAAAAATGGTAACAAAATTAGTCCAAGATATCTCCGAGTTAGACTGAAAAAGAACCTTAATGAAATCAACGAAGGCGGTTATTTTCAACCCATTCACTTCGAAATGTTGTCGCACAAACGGCAGCCTATAATGGTGCATGTTTCAGTGCAATCAACACCAAGGAGGTTGGAAAAGCTCATGCTTTTTGAAATATACTCATCTTACACCCCCAACCGTCACTTTTAATTCAATTCCAAACGTTAACGATTTTACCATTATAACGTTCTCATGTTCTCAAAATATTCCATCCCAACCCGCCTTTTTTTCCTTTAATACTGATTATGAAAAATAGGGAAATGTTTGTTAAAAAATATCAGCAGTCAGTGACCAAAAACAATTTGTTCCAAAGGGAGCACTTATTTTTTGGAGTATTTTTACTTGCGCATATATATCTTTATATTTCATCACAATATAGACATATAGATTTTATATACAAAATCCATTGTGAAGACTTTAAACTTAAGATTATTAATCCTAATATGTTTAAGGTGGTGAAAATTCAAGCTGGTCTTGGAAACCAACTTTTCCAATATTCTTTTGCATATGCCCTTTTCTGTGAAACAGGGATACCTGTATACATTGATGTTTTTAGTTACGGGGATTGTTCTAGATTGTATTGTCATAACTTTACTTCTGACATCGAAAGTTTAAAAAGTACAACAATCCGAAGGAATAGTTTAACTTTCTTTAACATTTCTCTTAAAACAGCAACGAAAAAGCAAATTGAAAAAAGTATGAAAAATAAGGTTTATCAGGAAAATGTATTAGGTCATCCTCTAAGTGAATATAATACTTCAAAACCCCAATATTTTATTGGGTTTTTTGAGAATTTATCGTATTATAATTTTGAAAAATATAGGGATGATCTTATTAAGGAATTCACATTAAATGTTGAATTCCCAAAGAAATATAAAAAATATATTGATTTAATAGAAAATACAAATTCTATTTCTATACATTTAAGGCGTACTGATCATGGGTTTCATGGTTTTGTTCCTATTGATTTTTATGAAAAAGCTATTGAATATATGAATACGCATGTAGAAAACCCACATTATTTTGTGTTTTCTGATGATATAAAATTTGCTAAAGATAACTTAAAAATTAATGGAAATGTTACATTCATTAATGGAACAAGTAGCTTGCAGCCAATATTTGATTTTGAATTAATGAGAAAATGTAAACATAATATAATTGCTAATAGTACATTCTCATGGTGGGCTGCATTCCTGAATATTTTTAAGAATAAGATTATAATAGGACCAAAAATTTGGACAAAAGGAAGAAATAGTAATTATATTTTACCAAAATATTTTGTTATTATATAAAATATATATTAATATAAAATTATTTTTTATTATTAAATAGAAAAGGCAAATTTTACTACAAAAATATATATTGTTTTTTAAAAAAAAATCATCCAGAAATGTATTTGTGTGATCAAAACATGCACAAAAAGTCAAAACTGTCATAATATATATTGCTCTCCTATATTATTAAATTTTTTACCAAATAAAACTTTAATGGTTTTTTACTTCGCAAACGAACAATTTCAAAATTAATATCTAGTTGATTATCTCGAAAAAATTAAAATTTATGTTTGATTTTTCATTTTTGTATGGAAAGACGTTAATTACACAAAAAGTGACTTTTGATAGCGTTCTAAAAAATGATTGTTTGAACAAACATTGCATACTTTACTCGTTATTGTTTTATGTGTCACTTCACAAATGGATTTTGTTGTACAAGACGTCGCAAACCTTGGTTTTGTCGAAAATCAAACCCCAGACGTTAATTTGTTCAAAAATTGCAGGGTTATTGATCTAATTTCAACGGATTATTCTTCAATTGATATTATTGATTTTCCAAATTTAAAAAGGCTTCGAGTCCAAAGCTGCAATGCGCTCACACACTTCCATGTTAAAAATTGTCCTCTTCTTGAAGTCATAGATTGTTCATTCTGTCGATCGTTAGATACAGACAATTTTAAACTTGAAAACTTGCCTAACTTATTATGCCTTAATATATCTTACACTGGCATTCAATTCATCACAACTTCATTATCATCTCTTAAGTGTTTACTTTCAAAGAATACAAATCTTGTCATTGATCCAGCACTTTTGCCTAATCTCGAAAACCTTGAGCTTGGTAGTTTTTATTCAGATGAGTTTTCATATATTTATACACTTCAGTCACTTAATCGTCTTCAACTCTATTTCAACAGACTCACAGAAATTGATCTTTCACGTCTTGCCTCACTACCAAACCTAGAATATTTATATCTTAAGAATGCCTCAGTAACGAGTAATGATTTTCCAAGATCAACAAATCTTAAACTTCTTTTTCTTCGCAGTTGCAAAGTCAGCAAAGACTTTTCAGTCCCAGTACCACATGTTTATGCAGATAAAAACATCATTGGCCTCCCAACCATACCAACAGATTTTCCAAAATGGGCAGATTCATATCGATTACTATACGGTCCATGGGGCATTCCACCATGTGACCGTACGTCACCAACGCCACTAGTTCCATCTACACGGAGGATACCAGATATGAATGTCGAACAAGCATTAGACTCAATATTAGGGGCTGTTTTAGGCTCAGCACTTGGCGATGCCCTTGGCGTTAAATCCGAGTTTAACAAGCGCTCAGTATTAATGTTTGAACTCAATACTCCATTAGATATTATATGGTCACATTTATTATACGTTAGAAACTCTCCATATTTCATGTTCGGTAGTTCCACGGATGATACTGATCAATCAGTCTTCATTATGAGATCATTATTGAGTGGTAAACCCGACATCAAAAAATTTGCTTCGTTGATGAAAGAGTGGTCCCAATCAGGAATTGTTGAGCATCGTCAGGGTTATTGCTACGACATCGGCACAACAACTTCTGCTGCTGTGAACCACCCCAACTTTTTGAAAGACCCGTTAACGGCCTCAAAAAGTGCCTACAAAAGTTACAAAGGAAGTGGTAATGGTTCCGCAATGCGTACAGCGCCTGTTGGATGTTTTGACTTTTGGAATGAAAAAGAAGTGAAGAACAATGCAAAGTTGTTTGGATCAGCAACACATTATCATGAAGATTGTAATTGTGCTGCTGTACTCATATCATTATTAGTTTCAAGGTTTATACAACAAAGAGCTGGATTAATTGATGGTTTTGATATAGAAGAGACAGTGAAAGAATCAATTTCATTTACAAAATGTAAAGATCATCAATTATTACACCAAAATGACTTGGATAAACTAAAGTTAAATGGAAGCGAAAGTGGTTGGGCTATAACTGCTGCTTCTGCTGCTTTAGTGTGCTTAAGAAATAATTGGTCTTATGAAGAAGCTTTAACTAAATTAATTTCATACGGAGGCGACGCTGATACAAACGCTGCTATTGCAGGAGCAGTGTTGGGCGCCAAGTATGGGTTTAAGGCAATTCCAAAAAGATTAATGAAATATCTGTTTAACGGAAGTTGGATATATAAGGAATTGGAAAAGATGATAGCGGTAATGGGAATAGAACCACCACCATCACCTTTCAATGAGCTTTCATATGAATAAAACAAGTTATATCTTTAACGATTCGCTGTCACTTTTATGTAAACATATACAAGTTATTTGACACTTTTATCTCTTAGATCCGTTCCTCTCTATTCATTTTAAGTTTCATTTTTTTATAATTGAATTGTTTTTAATCGTTTTGTATTCAATATTTTTTATGTGTTTTTTGTTTGTTATACCATTTTCTGATTATATTTCCAATTTTTTTGATGGTTTTCGTGAAAATAATCACAACAATCTAACATAATAATGTTATGAGAAAAAATGAAATTCATCTTGAGTTTAATAAATACAATGTAATTATTTTTTTTTAAATTATAATCAAACATGGAAATCTTCATACATGTAATAGAATAGCTCTATATGGTAATTATTCACAAGATGTAATGTGACGAGATCTTTCTTATTCTGTGTATGATTATTTTCCGTTCTGAGATATTCTTTGGAAAAAGTACTGAATAATTTCTTTCTTTCTTTTTTTTTATGATCCAATGCATACAATATTACATCATTTTAATTGGTATTTTCAAAAATATTTATTATATATAATATCATATATTTACGTGTTTATACGCAATGGGTGATATTTTGATTAAACTTATGATTCATATTTCCGAAAGTATTGAATGCAAAACGAGGAAAAACAATTATAAAAAATAATACTTAAAATGAATAGAGAGGAATGGATCTAAGAGACAAAATGAAATAAATCACATCAAAATATTGTAGAAAATATTTAAAATAAAGTGATTGAGAGATATCGGAGAAATTTCAAAATAAAATTACTTGTTAACAAGTGCTAAAAATTAAAGTTATGAAAAATTGATTAAAGTATTAACGATCTATCTTCATCAAATAAATGCTTATGAATCAAAGTGTTTCCTTCGAGAAATGTATAAACGAGAAATGATACCTTCCAATCTTTTAATTTATGTGCATAATATCAAAATAAAAGCAATCAAGAAAATAAATTTCACATATTAGAAATTCTTCAAAGTGATGATTTAAAAGAATTACAAAAAATTTCATCACAAAATAATTTTAATTTTAATCAAATAATTGATATGTCGTATTATAAAAGATATTCTTTTCTGTTTCGTCAAAAGGAAAATGTTTCTTTAATTGATTTTTGTGCGTTTTTTGGCTCAATTCAATGCTTTTAATTTTAAATTTTTAATGGTTAATGGATCAAATGTTCAAAACACTTTAAAATATGCAATTGCAAGTGGAAATATAGAAACCATCATTTATGTGAACATAATAATTCATCATTTGATGAAGAGTTAACAACAGCAATTGAATTTCATCGAAATGATATTTTTTATTATTTTTATGAAAAGAAACTTGGAAAAATTGGAGAAAGAAGAAAAATTATAAACAAAGATATCCAAACTGAATTAGGAATTCAATGTTTGAAGTTCATTAATTATGAAATTTTATCCTTTTTGGAAAAAGAAGGTCTATTAATAACTAATAATTCTCTCCAAACTGCGTCAATTAGCTTAAACAATCTTCCTTTAATTAGAATTTTTTTGATGGAAGTTTTCTGAAAAAAGAACTTTTTCTTGAACTTCTTAAAAAGGGAAATCCAATAGTTGTAAAATGGATCTTTATACAAAAGAAAATTGAAATTGATACTGAAGATGTTTAATTTAACTAATCATATGTTTTAAATTTTTAATCAAAATTTCATTTAATTTTAAAGAGTTGCTTTTTTCTGGGAATCCAAACATAATTACTTTCAAGTGATCAAATTTCTTATAAAACAAGGTTTTAATTTTAATGTGAAAGATATTTGCTTGTTTTGATTGATATTTATTTTAATAATATTATTTTTCAAAATAATATTTGGAAATTATTTAAATAATTTTGTACAGCACTTATTTGGGCATCTTCAAATGGTCATACAGAAATAGTTCAATTACTTCTTGAAAAAGATGGAATTGATATTAATGCTAAAGATATTTATTTGTTTTATTTGAATTTTTTTTTAATAATTTTCTATATCAAAATAATATTTGGAAATTATTCAAATTATTTAGAACAGCACTTATTTGTGCATCTTTAATTTACAGCATTGACACAGTTAACTTAATAAAATATTAACGAAATCAATATATTTAAAAAAAAAAAATTATTCTAATGAACTTATTTTCCTCAAAAATTGGTTTACATTTACATAGATACATTTTTTGGTTAATTTTCTTTAAGTAGATTTTGATCAACCTTCAATTTTTTCCATCTAAACCAATTTAAAATTGAATGGTTTCTTTATCTCAGATACCCCAGACTTCGTGGCCACAGCAACCCGAAAATAACTTCCCTGCCAAAATGCAACAGCCTTAGATATGCAAAAAAATGGTTTCGAAGCACAACATCATGTGCAAATTTCTGAAAGTTTTTTTTTATAAAAAATAAACTTATCAATTCTTCGTTTTTTCAATAGTGGGCATCAATAAGTTTGAAAAAAAAATTACCAATTTAGCTTTAGGGATGAATGCAGATGACAACGTAACATCACTAAAAATTGTCTTTATAGGTGATGCAAGTGTTGGAAAAACATCACTTATTAATAGGTATTTTGAAGCATCTTTTTCAGAAAAATTTGGTCCTACTATTAGTGTAGGCTTTTATACTCAAGAATTTCAATTAGATGGTCATAATTTTAAAATCTTCGTATATGACACTGCAGGTCAAGAAATATACAAAAGTATTACAAAATTATATTATCGTAATGCAGCAGCAGCCATTGGTGTTTTTGACCTTGGCAATGAAGATACTTTTTTGGATGTTCGTTATTGGATTCTAGAGTTTCATAACATTGTTCCAGATGCTTTAATTTATATTGCTGGGAACAAAATGGATAAAGCATATACTAATGAAACACATGGTATAGTTAAGAAAGCTTTAAAATTTGCTGAAAAGAAAAAAATAAAATTATTTTTAACTTCAGCAAAAACAGGTGAATGTGTAGCAGAAATGTTCGAAACGGCAATAAATGAAATTTGTATGAAACACATTGATTCAACCAATCAAGCTCTTATTCTTAATTCTGAAACACGATCAAAATGTTGCTAATTAAAATGAAACAAAACATGAAAATTTTTTAATCACTTTTAATTCAAATCCTAACTAAATTTGTGAACTTTTGATTCATTTTTTTTCTGACAGCTGTTATTGATATGAGCATCATTTTAAAATGGAATAAGTATCCCCTAAGTACAACAGTACTTAATGTTGTTTTTAAGAATTTAAAGATGAAGCAAAACGAAGACAATGATAATTTTTTCATGAAAGATATTTTTTTTAATAAATTAATTCTATAATAATAATATCATAATATAACATGATGTATTCAATAAAATTTAAAATATAAAATATTTTTAATGACATATCTATACAGTTTGTACCTGATGATCAAAAACCGTTGATTTCAATATGCATATTCAAATAAAGAATGATTTTGTTCACATAAATGAATGATTTCTTCATTTCCGCCTGCAGCTGCATATTTGCCTGTATTATATATTCGAGATCCATTTATAAGTAAATATTTAAAACATTTTACTGATGAAAAAAATGCTGCATAATCAATTAGTGTAACTTTTTTTGATTGATGAATGACCACCTTTCATAAAGTGATGGTTTAATTTTCTGGTTAAAATCAAATTCATATGTGTTGATTGAAGAGATACGTTTGATAAAAATTGATATTTATTTAACGATTTTTTAATGAATTTCTTCTTCTTTTGTTTTAAGTATTTTTAAATAATTTAAGTATGTTTTTGTGATGAAAATGCATTATAAACTATGTTACTTATAATGATATTAAATGTATTGGGAAAATGTGGAATCCTTCGAAGGATTCCATTGCTTTTTTAGCGGATACCTGGATGTTTTCTTCAGTTAAATTGAATATAGTTTTCTCAAGATCAATTAGGAATTTCAAGCAGGCTGATAGATTATTCAAATTTTTACCTCCTGCGCTCATTGTAGTACTGACATCATTAAGCATTTACTTTGGCGAAATCCCAATCATCATATAATTATGAAAATTTTTTCATTTTGATTTGCAAATCATTTATAATTTATAACGATCATTATAAAGGTCTTTTTAAAAGTAAAATGTTATCAGTGTTTATTCATACTATACTGATTTGAAAAGTTTATATATAAATTTCCTTTATTATATTGAACAAAATGAAAATCTAATTGCTTATGAATATGAACAATTTTTACTTTGTGTGTTTGCGTTATTTTCAAATTCTTTTAGTAATTTCTTGATTTTTTTGGAACCATTATCAGAAGCAATCATTAATGATGTTTTAAATAATATGATTAAATTCCAAATGATTATTTGAGTCATCATATTATTAAAGTAATTATTAAATAAAAAATTTCAATATTTTTAATATTAATATTAATTCCTTCTTGTTCAAGAAATAATTTAACTATTTTTATATAACCATATTTAACTGCATACATGAGTGCAGTTTCAAATGTTTCAAATAATTTCCTAATAACATTTTAAAATATTATATTTTAAAAATAAATTTTAAGCAAATCAATAAAATATCAATCGCATTAACATCAATTCCTTCTTGTTTAAGAAGTAATTTAATTATTTCTCTTTGCCCATATAAAGATGCTTTCATAAGAGCAGTTTCAAATGTTTTAATTAATTTCCAAATATTATTTTGAATTAAAAAATTAATCAAAAAAATAATATACAGACCTAAATATTTATTTTTAAGATTAATGTCAACTCCATTTTGTTTAAGAAGAAATTTAACTAATTCTATGTCATTTTTAACTGCCAACATAAGAAGTGTTTCAAAATATTAAAAAAAATTCCAAATATTTTTTCGATATTTTGAATTAACGAAATAAATTTTAATTTATATATAGAAAAATCTTGTGAAAAAAAATCAATACTTTTTTCCCCAAGAAGTAATTTGAATATTTCAGTTTTATCTTTTATATATGCATCAATAAGAGCAGTTCTAAATATTTTAAAGAGTTTCCCAATATTGTGTTGAGATCTCATATTAAACAATTAAATAGAATATGATATAAAAAAACATCTCTAGCATTTACATCAATTCCTTCTTGTTTAAAAAGTAATTTAACTATTTCTACATGATTGTTTTTTAATGCACACAGAAGTGCTGTATTAAACTATATATATAAAATCCAAAAATTATTTTGAAGTATGAAATTATTAAAATTCACTGAAAATAAAATTAATAAAGACCTTGAGCATTAATATCAATTCCTTCTTGTTCAAGAAGTAATTTAACTATTTCTGTATGACCATTTGAAGATGCTAAAATAAGTGCTGTATTAGATTATTTAAATAATTTCTAAATATTATTTTGAAATAAAAAATTATTAAAATAAATATCAAATAAAACAAATAAATATCTTTATCATTAATATCAATTCTTTCTTGTTCAAGAAGTAATTTAACTATTTCTGTATAACCTTTATCAGATGCTATAATAAGTGCTGTTTTAAATAATTGAAATAATTTCCAAATATTATTTTGAAATAAAAAATTATTAAAATAAAGATAAAATAAAACATATAAATATTTTTAGCATTAACATCAATTCCTTTTTGTTCAAGAAGTAATTTAACTATTTCTATATGACCTTCATCAGATGCATACATAAGTGCTGTTTTAAATAAATTAAATTATTTCCAAATATTATTTATAAAAATAAAATTTAAATAAGAAAAAAATATATCTTCATAATTAACATCAATTCCTCTTTTTTCAAGAAGTAATTTAACTATTTCTATATAACCTTTCCAAGATGCTTTCATAAGTGCTGTTTCAAATAATTTAAATAATTTCCAAATATTATTTTAAAATATCAAATTATTAATATAAATATCTGCTATTTCATTAATATGAATTTCTTTTTTGGTAATTAAAAAGTTGAATAGTTCTATATTAAAAAAATTATATTTTATGAATAGAAAAATGGATAAAACAGGACGTTTAACAATTTTATTTTCATAAAGATAATAAAAAATATCATTTCGATGAAATTGAATTGCTGCTTCAAATGCACCTTCAAACGATGAATGATTCTGTTCACATAAATGAATGATTTCAAGATTTCCACCTGTAACTGCATATTCACCTGTATTTTCTACACTTGCACCATTCATAAGTAAATATTTAAAACATTTAACTGCTGAAAAAAATGCTGCATAATCAATTAATGTAACATAATAATCATTAACAAATGAACACCTTTCATAAAGTGATGGTTCGATTGATTGATTAAAATCAAAATTATTTTGTGATGATATTTCTTGAAGTTTTTCTATATCATCATTTCTAATTATTTTTGCAATTTCATTTGGATTATGTCCTTCTTTAATATATTTCTTATGGAGTTCCCAATCATTCTTTGATAGTTTTTCATAATTTTTATTGAAACTTTGATAGAATCGATACATGTTTATGTCTTCATGTTTGGTTGTATAATGAGCAAAATATTCTGTCTTTTTCTTAAACGTGATGATGATATTAGATTTAGTTCAATCATTTGTTCAAGAAGATAATTTGATTCTTGAGATTCTATTCCAAGAAGAAAATTAGTAAATGTTTCAATTATTTTTTGATTACTATTAACCTTTTTATTTTTGAAAATTTCTTTTATAAAAGAAACATAAACACCAAAATCATCAAAATGTAAAATAAAAGATGAATATATCAATCTACTGATCCATAAGTTAAAGTAATTTGAAATATTTTCATTATAAAGATTCATTACTGATTCAATAGATTTCAAGATATTAGTTTTATTCAAATCAAAAATAATTTTTTCAAGTAATTGGAGTGTTTTAGTAAATTGGTTATGAGGATTGGTTGGTTGATTTTTTTTCATTTTTTACTTTTCGTAGTTCTTGATTTTTGGTCCAAACGATAGATCTATCGGTTGTCAAATCTGAATGTTGTCATGGTTTTCTAAAACAGCACTTCGAATCCTTATCATCTTTGGGGGACTGCAAACAAAATAAAAGATTAAAAAAAATTAAAAAAATTGATTAAAAGAGTCAAAACTTTCAAAAGATAAGATGAAATGTCTTGCAGAAAAACAATTTCATTAAGTTCACAGTTTATTATGATAACTTCAAAACGACCAAAAAAATTATTAAGACATGCTCATTTTATAGATGCAGTTCTCAGATTATGTATCTCTATTTTAATCTAAAATTTGTTTTATTTAAGGAACCACTAATTTCTTTTTACAAGTAAGCATTCAAATCCAAATGCTGCTTTTGTGATTGCATTGCGTACTAATCGACTTTTGCAATGCTTTTTTGTATTATCAGAGAAGAATTCTTTAAAAGAGATTTTTGGATACCCAGTTCACAAATTGCAAAAGCAACAGCATCTCATTGGAAGTAAGACCACCATTAAAAAAAACCCTGTACACCATGAGAAGGAAAAATTAGTGATAAATTTTATGTTAAAAATTTATTCAGAATTCCTCACTGTGGCCAAATCCATGAATACCACAGATTCCTTATTTTTCATGTTTTCATCAATGAGGGATGATTTTATTATATTGTATTGGTACATTTTTCAACTAATTATTAAATCGATGATATGAATAGGAACATTAATTTGAATTGTGCTCACACAGATGTGCATTGAAAGGAAAATAAATTTCAAAAGCTTCAGAGGAAAATAAATTTCCTTTCGTTGCTTTGAAGGTTAACCTTCAAAAGTATTCAAAAGTGATCCAACCGCCTGAACGAAGACGTTACTTGTTTGAATGGTTTATTTCAGCCCTATCGGCTATTTCGGCGGTTTTGAGCTCCCATAGAATTCTTCTACAAAAATGACTTTTGTTTCGAAATTTACGATCATAATTGAAAACATGTTTTGAATTCTCACAAATATTTGTGATGATTCATCACAAACATGTTTACTCTCCTTTTTGTTTGTGCTCTCCAATCCATCGAAGTTGAGCCAGTCGAAATCCCAGAAGGCCTTTCGAACGCTGATGCATGCTCAATCTGCAAGACAGTCGTCGGTGGAATCGCCGGTTTCATTGGCGCCTCCCCAGTTCAATCCATTATCAAGCAATTAGCTCTTGGTCTCTGCAACAAATTCTCTGGTTCGGGCAACACACTCTGCAAGAACATTGTTAACAAGCTCCCAACAATCTTATCCTATCTTTCCAAGGGTCTCTCAAAGGCCAACGTTTGCAGCAGAATCAACGTTTGCAAGTCCAACGATGAAGAAATGCAATATGAAATTCCTGAAGGAATCGCAAACAGGGCATCTGACTCATGCGGAATATGCAAAGAAGCACTCGCTGAGTACGAGTCTCTCATGAAGTTCACACTTGAAACAGCATATGTATTGGACCTTGGCCTTTTGAAAGATGTGTACACACAAATATGTAATCAGTACAATGACCTTAAATCTCAATTGGCATGCAAAACAATATTCCAAACATATATTTTCTCAATCAATGCAAATATCAAAAAAGGAAGGAACGTCGTTTTTCAATGCATTTTTGATTACAAAATTTGCTAATTGAGTAAATAACTCAATATTTAATATTTTCATTGTTTTTATCTTCGAATGAAATAACAAAAAAAAAATGTTTTTCTTCGTTTACTGTTAAACCCAAAATTTCCTTTTTATGCATTCATTCTCTGTCTTCAATTTTTTTTGCTATGATCTAAAAAGAAATTTCTTGATCTTTCTCTTACTTTGCAGGTATGGACAATTTACGGAATTGGATTTAGCCAACTTAATTTTCAATATTGCCTATTTCTACTTACTTGTGATATCATTATTATTCAGAAGAGAATCTCTATAAGATTTAAACAAAAAATCATTGTTTTATCCTTATAGAAAGATGAGAAAAAAAAGATTAATGTTTCTTGAGTATTCTCGTTTAATTTTAGTTATGCTTGTAAAATTAAATATGGTTTTAATTTCGGTTCTTGAAGAGTTTAATTAACAAAGAATAAGTGAAAACTTTTATTCAATGCTTTCATTCTTTTGACTTAATCATCAAAAAAAGTACAAAATATTTCAATTCTATCAAGTGGTATACCACCTTTTTGAGATAATTTTAAAAAACGAAATGGACTTTCTTTGCAGTTATTTTGAACATCTCTTCTCTTGAACATTTTGAAAGAATATCAGTTTCTTCTTTATCTAAATTAGACCTATTAATAAAATCATTTGATCCTTTTAATTTCCTGAAAAATAATTCAATCGATGAAATCCATCAAATTTATTTTTTTTCAAAAAATCTTTTATAAATGTTTCTTTTTTAAAATCCCTTCTTATGGCAAATTTGTCAAAATAAGTCAAATTGTGTTAAGGCTTGATCGGTTTCGACTGAAAAAATAGATATTTTAGTATAAAAGCATAAGAGGAAAAAAATGAATTTTATTAACCACCAAGGAAAAATTATAAAAAATAATACAATTTTCATATTAATTCATATATGATATTTAAACTTAATGACATCAATTTTTAAAGATATTTAATGTTGGTTAAATTTCTTTGGATGTTTTGAAGCAACCATGATTATTAATCAGCATTTTCTAATTTTTTGAATATTTCGATACACATTTAAAAAAATGTATTTATATTTTAAAATTATTAAAACTCATATTTATTCTTTAATTTGATTAAATGTTCATTAATTTTATAACTATAGATGAATTTTTTTTATTAGATGATTTTAGTGATTATTGTGTAAAATTAATAAAATATCCACTCTTTTTTGCGCTGTAGAATATAATGAAGAATTTCATATATACCATGTAATAGTTCTTTATATGAGGATATGGGGAAATTTTTTCGAATTATTTAAAACACTATGTATAATGAGATGAACTCGAAATAAAAAATTCCCGCGCAATAAACTTCAGAAAATTGAGAACCCCTTAACGTACAGGAATTTTACAATCGGACGCGAACCTTAAAAAGTCTAAATGATGACAATCTTTAATTCATCTCTTTTTTCATCTAAGAATTTATGCATTCCTTTCTTCTTATTGAATCTCTTTATTTTCAATAATCTATTGACTAATTCGAAGTTGATGTACGAGGAATGGTTAAATTTTTATTTGTTGTCACGTTCATTTAAAAATTTGGGGCGGTTTTTTGTAAAGCATTCAAAATATTCGTAACGTATTCAAAAAAGTTTTTGGTTTCGGCAATTTTCGACCGAAAAATTTGGCAGTGCTTTTTGGATCATAATGAATTTTGTTTCGTTCTCTGAATTTTCTGCGTTGTTTTGTTGGAATCGATTATCCAATTAGAATATTCGTGCATAATATGTTTACTGTTGGCGCATTCTGTTGACTATCACTTGTTGCAGTTGTCGGAACTGTTGATGATAAAGGAATATATGAAAGCTGCGAATTCGTTTGGATTCATGTTTCCTAATTTTTTTTAACTTGAATATATGGGTTCTAAATAATCACGGTGAATGAGACATGAACAACTAAAAAATATCTAAACAATAATCACATGAGCTAAAAAAAACTAAATGAGGCACAAATAACAATTAATTGAAGCACACCAAATTGCAGTGGATAAACAAGATGCATTAAATGAATAAATAAAACCTAAAGAAATATTAAATATTATTTGAGATACAAATGAATGAGGAAGATGAATTAAATGACTAAATAGGGGGTATTAAATAGATATATGAGCATCAAAATAAAAAAAAATATGTGCTACAAGAATAAATAATATAATGATTAAAAGTTGTATTATACAAGTGAATGAGTATCAGGTAACTAAATATGGTGAGGTTCAAATCAAATCATAAGCTCAAATCGATGACCGTTAATTGATAAAGCTTTTTGAGCTGACTTAAAAAGCTCTATCGTTTATAGTTCTTGAATAACGGGGTTCCCTACTTTTTGAATAAATTTTCGCGGGGTTTTTTAACTGATTAATTTTCCGCGGAAAAAACCGTTCTGGAGACCGTTTTCGCTATGAAAATTCTCAATTTCAAAAATCACGGTTGTTTGATCGTCTTTATGTAGAAAAAGTGAAGAATTCAATTGATAAACTCCTGGAAATGCAAAAGTGCATACAAATTCCCCACTCCTGCCATGCTTGGCATCCCCGATGATCCAGCATCAAAAAATCGGTTTTCTGATCATTTTTTCACTTTGGAAATAAGCGCTTTCGTTTTCATTTTGAAATAGCTATTCCAAATAAACATTCGGAAATGATTTTCAAATCCTAACCCTGTTGGACGGTGATTTTTCTAAGGAAAACAAGCATCCTTAAGTTCTAAATTAAATTTCTCAAGATTTTATTAAAGATATGCAATTGAAACGTTTTAATTTTCATTAAACAGAAGTGCATCAACGCATTTTGCGCGTTATTATGTTGTCTTTTAGATGGGTTAATTAAAAACAACACATTTTTTTTCAAACAAGATTTTAATGTTTTAAAAGCCATTGCACAAAATTTTAGTTTGGAAAATTTGAGAACACAATTTTGGAATTGAATTATTTCACTGTGTCAGTGAATCATCAATGGCTCAAAAAATGACAGATGAAGCACCTCGGGGAAACTTCCAGCCAAAGTTCTTTGAGTTGCTAAATGTTGAAAACCAGAAAGAATACCTAAAACTTCGCAATACACTTTCTTCTCATTTTTGTAGAAATCGGCGCGGGAAAAGAATAGAAACATTCAGCGAAACTTTATTAACAATTCAAAACTTTTGTATAAGGCATAACGAAGATGATTGGAAGCGTTGCCTCGTATGTGGCATATGTTGGATTCCAAATGGAATTGCAATTAATACTCGTCAATTAGGTCATCTTATTGATAAATGTAAGTCATCTATCAATGGGTCTTTTCAGAAAATGGGGTATACAACTCTACAAAGTCGTGAAGAATCTGCAGCTTATCTTGTTGAAGCAATTCCAAGTTTACTAAATAATTATGCTGAATTACGAGAGTGGACAGTCCGTACTTTTACGGCAGCCACTCCACAGCCAGGTTTACCACCATATTGTGTTAACACAATTTATCCATTTGCATCACCAGCACCACAGAGGCCTCAATTTTTAGCATATCCAAATCTTCCTCCACCAAGAGTTCCAACTCCAGCAGTTAATGTTCCACTTGTTACACCTCAAATTTTCCAAGAAAGTAAATATGTATCATCACCAACAACAATTCAACAAATTGAAGAACCAATCATTGACCTTATGGAAGACCAACAATCTTCACAATCACAAGAATTCGAAACTGATAATTTTCAAAATGATATGTTTTGTCTAACTCCATCATTTCTTATTGAAAATGATCCAAACGATTTCCCAACGAATGGTAATGAAGATAACATATTCGAAGAAAATATTTTTGAATCTTAGTTCAATTTGTTCAATAATTACAGAGTAATACCATTTAATAAAATATAAATTATCATGGTTTTGCCCAGGAATTGGATTTAATTGTGTTCTTATGGAGAACATAAAAAAATCTTATTTTATATATTAAAAATACCATTGTTGAAAACATTTTGCAAATTTTCTTTATTTGATCGTTTTTTCATAGAAATGCTTTAAAAAAGTTCTATAAAAATTGTCAAAATTTTGGATAATCGCTTAAATCTACCAACTTTTTAAATGACAAATATTCAATACTTTATAAAAGCTTTTTGAATAAAATTAAACTAAGTAGGCATATTTGAACTAATACCATCAATGTCCGACTATGACGATTATCAAACTCCTCCCTCTCTTCTTTCAGCTTTTAAAGATATAGATGGTGCCTTATTTCTGGATGTTCCTTCATATATTGCAAAAGTTCGAGAAGTTTCAGATCATTTTAAATGTCGATTCGTTTCTCTCTCAACAGGAAATTCACGCTCGCTACAGATCTTTTGTTGTCAACATAGAACCACAATTTATAATTGCAAAGCTTGTGTTAGATTCAACTATTGTCAACAAACTAAAATTGCTACATTCCATTCATGTGATAATGTACACACGCACACAATGGGAGCACTTGTACAACATCGCATTAGAAATCATTTAACAACTTCTCAAAAGGAGAGGATTAGATATGCTACAAGAATGGGAGTTTCTGCTTATACACTAAGGATGCAGGAAAGATTGACTTGTACAAAAGACGTTCTATATTCTGCTCGGCGCAAAGAAATAGCAGAATTAAATAACAATGAAATGAGCAATTTATTCAATGAGATGAAAAATTGGAAAAATTGGTCTAATTTAATTGATGTAAATAAGGAGAATGAGATGGAGTCATGCTACGTTTTTCACGATCCAATTACTCATTCGGATTATTCAAAAGATATTGGTATAATAGATGATACTTCTTGCACAAATTTTTCTGGAATGCCACTATTGGTTATTTTATTCGAAGATGAAAATGCAAGAAGTCAACTTCTTTCATTTTCAATTATATCATCGAGAACACTATCTTCTTTTGTAGATTATTTTACAATTGTTGAAGAAAAAGTTGGAGAAATACGTTTGTTCATTTGTGACAGAAACAAAACGCAAATACAAGCTTTAAAGACAGTATTTCCAAATTGTAAGATTATATTTTGTGCTGTACATATTGGTCGTAATATTCAGTCGAAGGTGGGAAATGAAATGTTCGATTTATATCAAAAGATGCGTTGTCTTGAAATCACTGAAGAAGAATTCTTGGAAGCATGTGAAAAACATATTCAGGAACATCCAAACCAAAAATCTCCAGGCTTCTCAAAAAACTGATACAAGAAAAGGAGCACTGGCTTCCCAGTATAATTTCTACTTATGGACATTGTGATAACGTGACTACAAATAGAATTGAGGGTTTCTTTGATTCTTCGAAAAACTCAATAGAACACAAATTACAAACATTATCAAATCTTGTTAAAGCTTTATATATTAGGGGTGAAAGGTTATTACTAACATCCATTAACGAAAAGAAGATTAGCTTACCTGAGCAGTTAAAGAATTTTAATGACATGGAAAAAATTGGTTCTTATGCACTGGCAATAATTCTATCAGAGTATATTGATTCACAAGAAAAAGGGGTACTATCTATTAATTTTTCAAACAATTGTTGCAAAAACCACCAAATGTTTGGATTGCCATGTCGTCATTTGATGCTTGAACTAATGTTAATAGATGATTTTTTTCTGATAACTTTAAACGATATTCCAAATAGATGGCGGAGAAGCTTTGATAAACAACCAGATCAACCAAATAGTATTCAAACATTTAAAAAAGAAAAAGCTTTGAATAATGACTGGTCATTTGATGGATGTATTAATATATTTGAGAAGTATTTTAGTAACGCAAACAGATCGAATCGAATAAGAGAAATTCTGGATCAAACCATAAATGATCTTCATGCTATAGAACATGGTAATAAATCTGAAAATGACATAGATATATTACCTCCAGACAATCTGCTCTTACCAGGTGCACATTTTACTCATCCAAGGCAAAATGTTGAAAGACCTGGTGCTAAACGAAAACGAAAGAAATATGCGTGTAGCATATGCAATTCAACAGATCATACTGCACCAAGATGTCCCTATAATGTATTAATAAGTTAAATTATATTAATAAAAAATTTAATTCTTATTGTTATATTGTTCTGACTTATGAATATTTATTTTTATAAGTATTATAATACCAATGTTTTTATTTCTTGCTTTTGTAATTTTATTCAAAAAGCTTTTATAAAGTATTGAATATTTGTCATTTAAAAAGTTGGTAGATTTAAGCGATTATCCCAAAATAAATTATTATTATTTTTCATGTCAACTATTTTAGGTAACGGAGGAGCACAGCACATAATATGCTCCGCAGGCTCAAAAATAGTGGCAATATTTTTTTATAATAATCTAAGGATATATCCTGAAATTCATGATTTCTGGGAATCTTTGGTTCCACTTCAAAAAAACATTTTGTTCTGTACAGCAGAATGTAATACATGCACAGCAGAGGCAAAAGAGTTTACCATTTTTGTAAGTCCTACCTTTGTTTTCATCCAAAATAGGAAAATGGTGTATAGATTTGTAAGCAATGATCTTAATAAAATTAAACATTTGGTTGTTAATTTCATTAACAATCCCCAGCCAAAAGTACAAACAAACAAACAAACATGTGGACAAAAAAAAACAATTAATTCTAAATTCAAAATATTTGCCTGTTCTAATCAAGCAAATAATCTGTTACGAAACAATAAATATTTAATTGCTGAAGAAAATGATAATATTTTAAATCAACAAAGTTTTCTCGCGAGACTTGTACCAGGTAAACAGAAAATCAAATATTTAAAGAATATTGATGTATGTTGTGATTTTCTTTTATATCATCAAGCATATTATGATGGATATAAATTTATATGTAATTCATGTTCAAGAAAATATTCCAAATTTATTGATCTTGCTCAACATGTTTTTGTATCACATCAGCCAAAAAATAAAACTATTTCAGAAAAACATTATAATTTTAAATATTTATTTTCTAAATTTTTAATTTCTCGATCATATGCAAACATTCCTTTTATATATACATATCAACAAACAGATTTCAAAAATATAAAAATTTTTGATAAAAATTATACAATTTTTGATGAAAATAAAGGTTTTATGTGTGAAATATGTCAAGAAAAATATGAAAATAACAAAGAAATTATTATTCATTTTTGTCAAGAACATAAAAGAATCTTCAGCGAAATGCTTAATGTTAATATAAAAGAAATAACTGAATATTTCAATGAAATTTTCACAGAGAATAAAAGCAAAGGAAATAATATTACATCTAAAGGAAATGAACAACAAACAAAAGAGACACAAAATCAAATCACAGAAACAATACAACGAAACAATGAATATTTAACAGAAGAAAATGAGCAACAAACAAAAACGAAACAAAATTCAATTAATCAAAATCAATTTTTCGGATTTAATACCGAAAATATTTCACAATACTTATCTTCAAGCACAAAAAATCGATATAAAAATGTCGCAATGAAGGCTATTTTATATAAATTCATTGAAATGCTTCCTACTGACCAAAAAATGAAATACTTTTCGCAAATCAATTTTGTAAGTGATTATATTCTATACAATTACGCAACATATGATAAAAAGGACAATGTTTTTAAATGTAAAATGTGTAATTGTAATTTTCGTGATTTCGATCTTCTTCAACAACATTGTTTATCTAAACACAAAGCAAACGATCTTAAATTTAATTATTCATTTGTTGATCCGCAGCAAATTCTTGCAAAATATTTAGCAGCACTTTCATTTGTTAATTTTCCATTTAAATTGACATATAAACAAAACCAATTTATAAATTTGAAACAGGTCCAAACAAATAAAATTGTTTTTGATGAAAGGAAAGGTAATTATTGTAACATATGTAATATACCATTAGAATCACCTGAAATGTTGGTTGAACATTGTTGGGATGATCACATAGACCATTTTATTGATATTATTCCTATTCCTCAGTATGTTCTTAAACAAATTCAATCAATTCCATAAAGTTGCCGAAGAAATCTCTATCCAAACACATTTTTTTGTATTTAAATAAAATCTTTAAAAAAAATCATTTTTTTCAGTGAATAACAAAAAATACCTTAACATCAATCAGTTGTGTATGGTTATGTAGTGTGTTTTTAGATCACAAAAAATGTCAAAATTCAAATTTGCTCATCATTCTCTGAGTTTAAAAAGCAATTGAACAAGATCTCTCGATGATCCTATAACATTATAATAATTGTTGAATACCGTTTTGTGTGTCTTTTTGATTTTGGAATTGTAAAAATTAAAATATTTTGAATGATAAAGTTTTACATATTATTTGTTTATTGTTTTTTGAATTATGAATTTAGTTACATACAAATTTGTCGAAGGAATCATCATAAAGTTATGTTTTGAGAAATAATTTTTCATTTAAAATAAAAGATAGTTTCAAATTAATTTGATGTTTATTGTTTTTTAATTAATGAGCGACATTAACATAATCAATGTACAATTATGATTAAGTGATTATTTATGCGAAGCATCGAATAGAGATATTCTATTCACGAAATACTTCCTGAAACTCAGATAATCTTTGGATGTTAAAGTCTTGAGTAAGAGTATTTAAATAATTTTGAAGTTCAATTTGTCTTTGCTGCAAAAACTTTGCATTTGTATTTCCAAACCATTTTTTAGGAGGAAATTTTGGAAGCTTATCTTTATATATATCTATTTTCCTTAATGTTTGATCCATCTTTTGTAGGTCAGAAAACCTTAATTTATATGTAGTTATTACAATATCGTTCATATTTTGAATCCCTATTTGAATTTCATATATAACAGCCTGCAAATCCCAATCATATTTATGACTTTGAATAAATATA
Organism: Histomonas meleagridis; assembly: GCF_020186115.1. Taxonomy (NCBI): domain Eukaryota; phylum Parabasalia; order Tritrichomonadida; family Dientamoebidae; genus Histomonas; species Histomonas meleagridis. The sequence continues at coordinate 1,444,137 of NW_027150805.1, forward strand.
TACATAGGTGGGGAAGTTATACTTTGTTTAAGAAGTTTTTGTTTATAAAGAGGTAGTGATGCCACTGGAATCCTGAACATAAAAAAATTAAATAACCTCAAAATTTTCTATCTCTTCTTTTATATCGTTAAATATTCAATCAATAGTTCATTCAAGAAAATTTCATAAAAAATCGATATTTAACATAATACATTGTCAGCTACATAAAAAGTCAACAATTTTTTTTTTTTGTGAAAACAGATAAAAAGAAAAAGTAAATTGAGAAATGAGAAATTATCAATCGCACATTATAGAAATGATCATCTCCAATAAAATAACAAGTGTAAAATTAACACATTTCCAAAGTTATCACTCATTTTTATAAATATCAAAAGTTTAATCACAACATAAACAAATTTTGTTGAAAGATTCTTTTTCTTATGTATAAAGCATTTGTTCTTTATATGATTGTTTCTGAGTATAATTATTTGACTTAGAAGTTAATGGTTGATCTAATGTCATTAATTGTTTAAGTTCATTTTCGAGTTCTGTTTCATCAACATCATTTCTTGATAATATATAATTTGTGTTTTCATCAGCAGCAATTATCAAATCATTGATGTCGTCATTTAACTCATCTATTTCATCATGCGTTGGAAGTTTCGTTTGTTTCATTGCTGAGACAGAATCTGCATAAGTAGAAGCAACTCTACTATTAAATTCGCTTTGATCAAATTTGTGCATAATGATTAATTGTTGATTATAAAGTTGTGATAATGTTGTTTCTTGTCGTTCATATGAAGCTTTGTACATAAGACATTTTTTAGCTTCGTCACGTTTTCCTTTACGAGCTAATTCTCGTGCTTTCGCAATTGATTCAGATATTTTCGTATTAAGTTCATCAATTTTGATTTGTATCTTATGTATCGTTTGCTTGTTGTGAAGAATTGTTTTAATCGTGTCATTATTTGGAACTATAATCCCTTTAATTTTGAAGTAATAGCCATCTTCAAATGATTTAATGTCTTTGGTTCGTTTTATTTCCGTAAAAAGTAAATCTTCTGGTATGTCACTTATCTTAGATTTGACTTCTTCTTTGGTTAATACTACATCTGTAAGTGACGAGGACATAGACTCAACAACGCTGATTAAATGTTGTATTTTGAGCTTGAGATTTTGTGAAAATATATAAATATCACATGGTGGAGATGTTGTAAAAAGTCCAATTAAACAAGATGAAATAGATGATATTAATGAAGAGTTTCGAAGATATTTGTCCTTTGGTTGAATGATCTTTTGCTTAACGAGAAAATCAATAGCTGGGCGAAGTGGAGGATAAACTGTATTAAAAGCTAATGCTTCTGATAAAAGGTCAACAGAAAATTCTAAGCAATTGGTTTGTGCTCCCCATCTTTTAATGAGTGTTGACCAAAATTTGATTTGTGAATCATATTGTGATTGATCCATTTCTCTTTCACAAAGATATCGATAAAGATATACATAATCTTCTGGATGGAACATTTTATCAAAAATACATTTGGCTTCATAATAAATATCATCCATTTTTTTAAATTTTAGGAAATATGTACGTTTATTTATTTAATATGGAAAAATTTAAAAATGAAATCTTAGAAACAAATAACGAAGAGTGTTTATCAATAGTAAATGATGATCTCAAAGATTATATTTGGATTGAAGAATTCTGTAGAATGTTTTATACTCTTCATGAAAATAGAGAATTTGATCAATTGTTCCAAGCACTTAATAACCTTCCTGACTTTGAATGTTATTCTATGTACGAAAGGTTACCAGAGATAGCAGAGTCAGAAGATTTTTTAGAACATATTTGCTCATTTTTTAATGAAAATCAAATACCATTTATCGGATATATGTTACCACTACTTAACATATTCTTTGTTGTGAATCATAATTTTGATAACCATCTTTTAATTCCGCATCATATTGTAGAAATGTTATTTCATATTTTCCCAATGGTTGATTTTGAGAATCAAGATTTCATTTTACAAGTTGTAGGAACAATTTCAAAGGAAGATGAAATTTTAAGAGATTATGCTATTTCAATATTCTCAATAGATTTCTTAAATTTTTTGCTTGATAAGACCAATGACTACAATTCATCAATATCATTTGTATTAAATTGCTATATGATGCACAAAATTGAAGATGATTCACTAGTTCAATCTTCTTTTTATTTTGCCCACAAACTTTTCATGAGTACTTTCACAGATTCTATGAAAGTTCTTGATTCCAAAGTATCGATTCAAGCACTTAACTCAATAATATTAATGATCAATTGGAATAAAAATGTAATTGGCGAACTTACAAATATAAAATTCGACATTACACTTGAAAAAATAATACTACAAAATCAAAATAGTTTGGATTTAGTCTATAGGTCACTTCATTTAGTTGAAATTTTTTGTAAATATCAAATGCCGAATATTAAATTTTCAACAATTCTTTCACAAATTAAATATCCCACAGATAAACCTTCCATACAACAAGTTGAGTCTATTTGTATTGCATGTAAAATTGCTCTTTATTATATTTCTAATCAAATGAATCAAGGTTATACAAAACGATTAGTACCAGTTTTAATGTGTTTGTTTGGTATTGGTAACTTCAAAACTCGAATAGCTGCTTTAAAAGTATTAAGATTATTGATAAATATAGAAAATGATGAAGAAATATTGGATCAAATTTTGTCAGAAGAATTCTTTGATGCAATTTTTATGATGTTCGATTCTGATAAAAAACAGATTTTATTGTGTTTACATGTGTTAGAAGAAATTCATATTAAGAAAATGAAACAAGGAAACAATTCGTATCTTTATGATATTTTGGTTTCAAAAGATGAAATAGAAGAAATAAATGAGCTTTCACTATCAGAAAATGTGGATATCTCAGTTGTTGCTTCTAATTTGCTTACTGTAATATCTCCTTGAAGAAATGAAAAATGTTTTCTAAGTAAATCATTTAATTTCCTATCGTTATTTAATTCAGTCGTACGTTATAACATTTTCATGTCACATGACAGATAATGAGGGAATCCTTTTTCTTTCCTTTTGGGATTCCAGCTTTTGCAATGTGGACATTTATTCTCACAATTATTCTTCTCTTGTTTAATGATGGTCCACCTTATTTCCCATTAGATAAAACAGAAGATCCAATTGATTGTTTTGGAATTAAATTTATTAAATCAATTCAAAACGAAAGTAGAATTACATTTTATTTTAAGGTTATTGAATTCCCACAATATCCAAAAGAAGTAGCACCATATCTTTTATCTATAAATACAAAAGAAGGGAACAAATCACTTGAATTTGTATACAGAAATTTTTTAGATCTTGAAACAAATATAACAGATTTTTCTTTTTTCATATTGCAATCAATTTCAGGCGATATTGATGTATCTGTAAATTGTCATAAACAAATACTTGGATCTTCTCACCTAACTATAAACTCTACACAGTATTTATCAAATGGATTTTCAACAATGTCACAAACAGATAAATACATAAAAATCACCAATTTTTGTATCCAAGATAATTACTTAGTTTATGCTTCGCAACAGAATGGCAACTTAGGATTTATTAATTTTTCAGATTCTCAAAGTATTCCAATTAAAACAGATTATCGTTGTATGGAAGATTTTCGGAACACTATTTTTGGAACTCATCTTACCCATCATAATTCAATATTTGTTTCAATACAAGGAACAGATCCTTTTAATATTTTGATTGAAGCAATTATTCCATCATTTTTAGCTCTTCAAGAAAATTCCACAAATGAAATCTTTTTAATTAACGGTTCACAGAGTCACTTTTTGTTTAATTTAGAAAAAGTGGCACCAGTGACCGTTTACCATACTAATGATCGACATTGTTTTATTCAAGGAAGGTTTGTTTTATATCCAAATAACATAAAATCAAATGATTATGAAAATTATACTTTATCAATTCTTCAAAAATTTGACAATGAATCTATACAATCACTTCGACAAATGTACACAACTCGAAACATGACAAAAGGAACAATTATTTGTGACAAAGGCTTTACAAATCTTATGGATAGTCATAAGATAGAAAGAAATATAAAAGAAATTCCGCAAACAGATGATATATCTGAAATAGCAGAAGAAATTAGTAAAGCTGAGGTACTCATAACAACCGACATAACAAGCTTAGTATTCGGAATATTTATGAATGCAGGTGGAACTTTGGTCTATTTTGGAAATAATAGAATAAAAATAATGGAAGAAATTGCTAAATTAACAAATTGTAGAACATTTTATAAAGAAGTTAATGAAAATGAAAAAACAAATATAGATGATCTTCTAAATCATATTTTTGTATGAATAAATGTATTATATTTATCAATTTTTTTTGTGATAATAAGTTGTATTTGATGAATTCGTTTAAACGACATAATATTGAACAGACTTTGTCAAAATCACAAACTACTTTAAATGGAGCAAATAAGTCGTTTGGGCGATATACCATCAGAAATTGGAGTAAAGCCAAACCAAACGAATATCCAAGTTGATTACGAATGTATAGGGTCACTTAATGATTCAAACCAATTACAAATTTATTCTCTTGTTCACAAGAAGGTAATTCAAATAATTCCAGATGTTCAAAATTATATTTTTGTTAAAACAGCTATATCAGACAAATCTATGCTTGTTACTTCTAATGAAACGACAATTAAATTATATTCTTTTTCTGATTACTATCCTCCAGACTCACTTGAGTTCAATCCAAAAAACAAAGTTGCTCCATTTTTTGATAATATTAAGACAGATCATTTATTTGCTCAACTTTGTGAATTTGAAACAGAATTTAAAATTGTTAAATTAATTCCCAGTGATTTTAACACTATTCTTTTATTAGATGAACAAAGTAATTTAAGGAGGTACAATTTTTATTTAGATGGAGTTTATAATGCAGGAAAATTTGATTCATTTTCATGTATACAATTTGCATTTTCAGGTCTTTACTTAGCAGGTCTTTCTTCAACCGAAGTTCATTTTTGGTCAGCAAACTTAGAACATCTTTCTTCTATTCAGTTCCAAGGATCTACAATATGTTCATTATCAACTTCATTATTTGCAGTTTGTAATGGGGAAGAAATTAATGTTTTTGATGCAACCAATGGAAGTAAGACAAAGACAATCCAAGCCATTAATCCAACAGTTAATCCAACATTTGTATCATTTTATGGCGAAGATTCTGCAATTTGTACACCAGAAGGAACTGTTATTGCACGTAAATCACATTTTTTACCAATCTTTGTTTCAGGTTCAGGTTTATACACCATAAACGAAGAGAAATATTTTTTACGGTTAATTAACGTCTTCCCGATAACGGTCGCCCTATCAATGATTCAATCACAAAAGAATAATAACACAAGTAATCATTCAATAGCACAATATGCTGTTAAACTACAAGACGCCAATTTAGTCGAGTCATATCTTAATTCCTCTGATCCACAAAACACGTTACAATTTCTTGAAGATTTAACGGACATACTTAAAAACACATCAAATATAACATTTGCTTTATCTATTAATTCCATTGTAACCACATATTGTATCCAGAAGATCTCTAGCACTATTTATCCTGACCAATTTTCTAATTCTTTATGTAATTTCCGTAATTTATTATATCCACGATTACCAATTGATGCACCACCACAAGAAACACAACAACAAATACCCATTAAAAAGATTCGTGATGCCGAATTATTAAGTTATGTATTAGATAACTTAGAAAAGAACACAATTACTACTTCGTTACCATCATTACAAAATTCATATCATGATTTTGAGCCATTTTATTTATTTAGGACTTTAGTATTACAACAATCTTGGTCCAAGATATGTCAAAACAACATAAATGAATCCATAAAACTTATAGAACAATTAGGGGAAAATCCACTTGATCATTTATATGAAATGTGGCGACAAACGACTCGTAATAAAACTCGTTCATATTTATATGAATATTTAAATAAGAATGGAAGGTTAAATGAATTAGATGAAAAACATCATCAAATATTATTAAAGATTACACAAAAATATCCAACAACATCATTTAAAGTAGCACAAAAACTTTCATCATCACCAGGTGTAAGAGTTATTGATGATAATAAATTACCTGCATGGCAACCAATCATTGATTTAAATTCTGATTTTGATGAAAAGAAAGCAATGATATTTCCATCATTATTTAAGATACCTGATGAACCTATTATTGAATCACCACGATATTTCTTAGGTAATATAGCATTAATTGAAGCGCAACCTGAAAATATCATTAAAATGTTAACTAATGAAGGTTCATCTATCGAGAAATTATGGATATTACATTGTGAACATCGAGTGAATGATATGGCGCAATTTTTCAAGAATGAAATTGATAAAAACAAAGGTAATAATACTACAAAACTTAAATGTTTAAAGTTCATTAATAAATATCATTCACAAATGAATACATATGAACTTGAAACATTATTAGATATATTATGTCAATCAGGAATCTTTGCACAACATGAATTAGAAGATTTCGAATTATTACTTGTTCGTATCTGTAAAAACAAATTCTTATTTGATCAACAATGGTGGTCACAATCGACGTTAAACTTAACCACATTCTTTAAACAATTTGCAAGTTTTTGTGCTAAGAAATCATTATTTATGCCATTTGAAATGTTTGTAATATCACATCCGAATACTAAAGAAATAGATATTAGTGATATTAATGAACCATTAATTAAGTTTATCTGGGATTTATGGGTAAAACGAGATCCAGCTAATGCTACATTATCATGTATGCAATTCATTGCTAAAAGTAATTCCACTGATTTAGTTGAATTATGGAAACATTTACCAAATGATTCATTAGCACCTTTAGGTTCATTTGTCTGGAATAAAGATCCTGAAAAGTTTAAACCTAATTCACCAGAAACAGAAGCATTAAGTAATCGATTAAAGAATGAATATCCTTTATTATCATCATTAGTTAAAGGTATTATTCCACATCCACAAACAATTAATAAAGAACCTCCTTCAAGTAGATGGAGATCACCAATATATACCTCGAAATATGATTTAGAATTACATGACTTAATACAATCACATTTCTCGGAATATGATTTCTCAAAAGTATTCACTGATTATTATGGGAAAACTCCAGGACAACCACCTTTTCCACATTTTGATCATCCTGAATTAATTACTTCCCCAAGTGAACCACCATATGTATATTATGTTAAATCAATGTTACCTGTAAGTGCATTTCAACAAGCTATTGAAGATAATATTAATGAAGAACAATTTAAAGAGTTATGTATACAATGTATTAAAGAAGCATTTCTAGATAAAGAAATTAGATTAGCAGTACTTTCATTTATCGAATTAATTGATTTAAAGTTTAATAAAGATACTGCTATTGATTATAAAATGATTATATCAATATTCGATATATTAAATAAACCTGAAATACAAAATGAAGTTAATCAATTAATCGATGATTTAATACAATTATATTCAAATAAAAATCAAGAAATTGCTATAAATATAAAGAAAAAATTAGCGCCAACAGAAATAGAATTATTTTTGTTAACAACTTTAATCGATGTTAGATGTAATTTACCTTTAGATTATACACCAATTATTAATTTTGCTTCTTATTCACGGACAGCAGAATTATTATTATTCATAGATAGAGCTGCTGAATTAGGTGCAAATTATCCGATAAATGAAGTAGTAAAAATAGTACAAGAAAAAATGCCCAAAGATTATCCTCTTAAAGCACATTTGTTATTCCATTTAACTCAATCTTTACCTACTGAAGAAGGTCCTTCATCATCAGATTTACCTGCGTTAGTAGTATATCGAGCTGTTCGAAGGACAGATCAATCACCTCAAACTTCTTTATTACAAGAAGCTTTAAATCGGAAAGTACAATTATATTCATTATTAGCGACTTCGATAGAAGGTTCTGATATATTATTATGTGCTTATGTTACTATGTTAACAATGACAGATGTTCCGATATCATTTGATGTTAAAAATCCACCAGAACATAATCAAATGATTACATTATTCTTTCAAACTTTATATAAATTATTATTAGAGAATAAATCATTAGAATTAATGCAAACTTTAGAATTATTCTCAGAAACATCAATAGTTATTAAATTAATACATTTTTATCGAGCTATCGAATTATTTGCATTTAGAAGAGCAGAAAATGAATTACCACAAATTAATAATATATTAAATAAAAAAGATAAAATTATTGATGAATTAATGGGTGAAATAACTATTGAAGAAATTATTAATATATTCCAATTAATGATAAATTCATTATCTAAAAAATGTAATGAGAAATCACAAATTCATGTGTTCCGATTTTTACAAGTATTAGAAGATGTTGAAATCCCATTAAATATTACATCACGTATTAAACTTTGTAAAGTTATCAGTAAGTTCGATAACTTTCGTAGAGCTATTATTCATTGTGATTTATTAGGAGAACCTGAACAAATTATATCAAAATTAGTATTAAATCATTCATTAGAATTAGGACAAGAAGCTGCGAAATGTTTAAACATTTCTTCAACTTCTGCAATATATCAATGGTTAGAATTTAAATATTCTACAGCTTCAACTCCAACACAAATCTTAGAGATCCATCAAGAAGTTATTAAATCAATTAAAGAAGAAGATATTAATCCAATGTTTTTCTTATATTTATTTAGTTCATTAATACCTTATTGTCAACCAATTACATTATTACCAATTATTGAATATATTAAAGATATAATGAATGATAAAGATACAAAACTTTATAAAAATATCTTAGCGTTAATTACATATTTAAATGTTTGTAAAGAAAATCATATAGAAATACCACAAGTATCAAATATTATTAACTTACCAACATTAAAAGATATATTAAAGATATTATTTCCTGAAATCGAATTCGAAAATGTACCTGAATCAATTAAATTATCTATATCTACACCAATTATTATAAACTTAGAAAACCTTCAACGATTCTTTGAAATATCAATTGATCAAGCAATCGATATATGTTTAGATAAACATAAAGCTTCTGATGCACATTTAATATGTGCATGGAGAAATAGAGATCCACATAATATACAATTATTAGAAATAATACAAAAGATTATATTAAATAATCAATTAACAGAAGAAGAAATGAAATTAATTACAAAGTTTGGTAATGTTAATGATATTGAATCATTATTAGATAATCTTTCATTACAAAATGGTTGGAGATTTACTTTAATATCATTACATTATAAAGCTGCAAAGATTTTAGGTTTACAAAATATTAATCCAATACATTCGAAAACTTCGGAATTTATTGAATCAAAACTTTCAGTGACTTATAAATATTGGCCATTAATTAAAGAATTAATACAAAATAGTAAAATGTCAATCGAAGAATCTTCATATTCATTAGCAAAGGCATATTTTAATCATATAAATGATATATTAACTAATAATAAATCTCAAGAAGAAGATACATTACAAATTAATGATTACTCAGATAAATTTATCGAATTTATGAAGTTAAATGATTCACCAACTTTGATAAGTGAACAATTATTCGAAATAGCAAAAAAAGAACAAAAAAATATTTCATTAAATATTATTATTAACTTATTGTTACATTCATCAATTTGTATGTCTGATATTGATGAATGTTCCGAATTCTTAGATGTTTTACTCGAATCTTTGGCTTCTTCAAATGAATATTCATTGATAATCGATATAATTTCAATATTCCCTGACCCTTCATTAATCCCAAGATATTTCCAATTATTAATATCTCAAAATAAACTTGACTTACTGACAAATATTAACTTAAATGATAAGGTAGGAAAGGTGATTATGAATTGCGCTCGTCATGAACATATGTTTCAACCTGAAAAATATTTCGATTTAACATTAAAATATAATTTGTACCGTGATCACGCAGAATTACAAATGGAATATGGTAATAATATATTAAACAATAATAACGAAATATTAAACCGTGAAAAATTACAAGAAGCTTCTAGACATTTCTTGTTGGCTTTGGCTTATTTCTTACATGAAAAATGTTATAGCTTATCAATGGAATGTTTGAAGAAGTTATCTTTGATATCATTACAATTAGAAATTCCTGAACCTATCGTATTCCATTTAAACAAAAGTCAGGTGTTACAAATGATGTGTACAAAAGAATTCCCATTCGCTCTAACTGTGGCTGTGGCTTATGATATGGATACAGAGCCGAATTGGGCTGAAGCATTATTCGCTCAATCTGTCAAAGTTAAGAACGATGACTTTTTGACAGCTTTTCAATACTTTAGACCAATCACATCAAATTTGTGTGACGGAGTTGTGAAGAAATACAAAGAATTACAAAAAGTGGACGAAAATATAACTGAAAGAATGAAAAGATTTTTGGATAACCAACCAAATTTGGTGGAAAGATATAGAATCGCAAAGGCACTGAATTTTAAGGACTTGATCGAAAATATGAGAACAAGAAACCCAGTGGTTTGTGAATGGTGTGAAAAGGTGCTGTTAAATAAGCAGTAAATAATGATTTAATTTTAAATATGATTTCGATGCTAAATTCGGTTGGTAATTACCTTCTTTAAAATCATTTGCTAAAGGATCTTCTTCAATATTATTATGTATATACCCAATTGAAAAATTATTTGTTTAATGTTTTGTTTATTATTTCGAAAACGATATTTTAAATTTAAATATATATATGATAATATTATGATGTTATCTTGTAATTTACAATTGAAAATTTTTTTCGAAATTTATCCAATATCTCTCTATTACTTTATTTTAAATATTTTTTACAATACTTTGATGTTATTTATTTCATTTTATTTCTTATATCCATTCCTCTCTATTCATTTTAAGTTTCATTTTTTTATAATTGAATTGTTTTTAATCGTTTTGTATTCAATGTACATTCGGAAATATGTATAATAAGTTATAAAATATATATATATACTAATGTTATTTATTTAATGCAAGAGAATTATATCTAAATATAAAAAATAATAAAAAAAATATATTCGAAAACGGGTTTTTATGTTCCAACTTTTTAGGTCTTTTCTATGCTTTTTGATCGTATTTGCTTGTTATAAACATTTTTATCTCCGAATTAAATAATAATTTACTTAAATAAAATGGTAACATCGATTGGAATTATTAAGTTGTTTATTATATTTCAAAATCAATTTTCATGATTTTTTGATTTTGAAATGAATAGAACTCAATATTAACTGAATATAAATCAAAATTAATAGAAAATTTAAATATACCATATAATTCTCATAAATGTAATAGAGAGATTTTTCAACTTTCTAATTTATAGTGAAATTGATTATCTATCATAAAAAAATCAAAATTAGAATAATTTAGTATTTAACAAAGAGCATTAATAATTGTAAATATTTTTTTGGTTTACAGATTAAAATTATAAATGTATATCGATTTATTAACAAAACAATATTTTTTCGGTGGCGACCGTTTACGAATTATGGATTTGATCGTTTTTTATTCAATTTACTGGAGTGCAACCTTAATAATATAACAAGATAACATCAATAATAACAGCAATCAATACGCCAATAATGATGTCCATATTTTTCTTCTTGATTTGGTGAATGTATTCAACTTAATAAATCCTTTTGTTTCAGTAAGTGCATATATTAATGTTGGCTTTGGTGTCCAATCGCTAACTGTTCATTAAGTTTCTTTTAATTCTCCAAATGTACCATAATTACGCATATTTATATTTCAGACACCATAACATATTTTGCAATACTACAGAAACAATTTCCATAAAAATTTGAGAAGTATCATTAAAAAAATAAATCATTTGAGTGAATTATATATATACATATAAAAATAAAAATAAAAAAATAAATAAATCATTTACAAAAAATTTTACATTTTTTCCTATAGTTAATGTTGGCAAAAAACACATCGATGAACATTAGTGACAGTGATTGGAATTACAACATTTGTATGCATTCTAACGCATTCGCACAAAGCAACACATTTTCTCAATGTAATACATTTATTATACAATTCGAATACTTTTATTGTTTCGCTATTATTTCGTGCGATATTGTCTCATACAGTTGTTGTAATTTCATCATTTTTTGAATTTTATTCAGGTGTCTTTACAATTTATATCCAAAATGAAATTTATAATGATAGATTTTCATCTAGTTTATTAATTGGTTGTATTTGTGGAGGGATTGTTGTCATTCTGTTAATTACAGATTTAATTGTTTTCCTTATCAGGAAAAAGAAAAAAGGAACACATAAATCAATATCTAAAGAATCAACATCGAATGAAATGATTTTAGAAGTAAAAATTAATGAAATTGATAAACCTGCTCAACAAGAAAATGATAATTGGCTATAAATGTATTAGGGGCGGGCCCAAATGCCCATTTCTGAAATATTATCTGCCGGCAATTAATATATATGAATTTGGTTATTTACTTTTCAATCAGATGATCATGGTGTTTTGACAATGTCTGTTGGGAAAAAAAAAAAAAAAAAAACATTTTCATTGAAAACTCACATTGAATGTTCGGTTTTTTATGTGTGGGCAAAAATTGTATTTCCTGTTGGAAACTTTGCTCTTTATTTTTCCGTTTTTTGCTTCTGGTAATCATACACTTCAAATAAATGCAAACCCAGAGCCATCGTATGCATTTGGTAAAGGTGGTGTATATCTTAATTGGACAAAACTCAATAATGAAAATGTTTACTACAAGATTTATCAAAGTAGTAAGGAGTCAAGTGAAGAATGGTCTGATTGGAAACAAATCAGCACATACCAAGCGGAAACAGAAGTTAAAGTTTTAAATATTTATCCAGAAACATACAACGTTACTTTCATGTTTAATAACAAATCAAATCCATGCTTAATGTCAAAAGCAGCATCTTTAAAAGTTTGGATGGAAGGGGGAACACTGATAGAGAATGACACAAGCAAAACATTCTCTCCAATTGGAATTGATCCAACCACAAAGAAACAAGTGATTTTTGTAACACCAATTTCTGTTGAAAACTTTGAAAACAAAGTTGCAAATAATACTAACTATGTTTATGATTATGATGTTTTGTTCTTTGGCTCATGGGATTGCAATAATAATTATAATATCAACACAAAAACAGCTAAAGGAATCATTACTGAATACATAAATAAAGGATATGGAGTAATTGCTGGACATGATACAATTAGTCGTGTGTTCTACAAAAATAAATCTACAAGCTTACTTGCAATTAGAGAACTTTTTGGTATAAAAGCTTCTCCAGCTGATGGTTATGATTTTTATGATAATAATAACACTAATAAAATACTAGTATACCAAAGGGGATTATTGACAAATTATCCATATAAAATAAATTCTTCACTTGAAATTCCTATTTCACATACAACTAGTCAAGCAGCAAAGGGAGATGTTTGGTTTACATTCGATAATGATAATGCTACAATAGATAAATATGGATATAAACATAATTTTTATTTAACAACATATAAAAATACAGCCATGATTCAAACAGGTCATAGCTCAGGAGAAGCAACTGAGGATGAAATGAAGATTATAGCAAACACAATATTTTATTTGAAACAAAGAACTAATAATAATTTTGCACAGGATCACTCATCACAAGATAAAGATTCGCCTGAAATATATGATGTTACATTTAACATTAGTGAACGATGTGCCATAATCAATGCAAGTGATGTTGGCTCTTATTACAAGTTTAAAGTTGAAGCAAAAGGAAAAACAAATGATACTTTTATAAATGAATCTGGTGAAGTTGAAGTTTATGTTGAAACCGGTATAAAAGAGTACAAATATACAATTAGTGAACAAGATAATGTTAATGAAAGTGCTTTAGAAATAATTACGAGTAATAATTCAATCCCACTTCTACATAACCAAAGTGGAAAGTACATCCATATTGCAGCAGTGGATAATGCAGGGAACATAGGGAGCATAAAAAGTTATGAAATTCCAATCATTCCATCATTTACTTTCACACAATCAAATACATATACCCAAAGTAATACATATACACAAAGTAATACATATACACAATCAGATACATATACACAAAGTAATACATATACACAATCAGAGACATTCGTGGCATCAAGTGCATTCACACAATCAAATTATTTTACAAATTCGAATACTTTTACCTTTTCGTTACCATTTGTTGCGATACTGTCTTTCACTTATGTGTTAGTGAAATCCATTTCTTTAACAGAGACAATTACATTATTAAATTCATTTATAACAAATTCATTTATTACTTCTTTGATTAGTTCAGAAGTGATTTATATTAATTCGAAATTTATTTATTATGAATACACAGCTGTTGCTTATTATTCATTTTTTGAATTTTATTCAGGTATCTTTACAATTTATATCCCAAATGAAATTTATAATGATGGATTTTCATCTGGTTTATTAATTGGTTGTATTTGTGGAGGGATTGTTGTCATTCTGTTAATTACAGGATTAATTGTTTTCCTTTTAAGGAAAATGAAAAAAGGAACACATAAATCAATGTCTAAAGAATCAACATCTAATGAAATGATTTTAGAAGAAAAAATTAATGACGAAATTGATAAATTTGTTCAACAAGAAAATGATAATTGGCTATAAATGCATTTAAATAAAAAGGGATCTTTTTAAAAATGTTTTTGTACTATCTCTATTGGTATTGACCAAAATTAAAATAAAAATAATTGTAAGCTTTGTTGATTATACATATGAAGTTTGCGGTTCGTTGCTCGATTGTGAGCTTTACTCATACGATATACTTCTATGTGATTTGATCGGTATATAAATCGAGTATGTTTGTTTGGGACATCAGCGTGTTCTGATCATTTCAGATACAAACTGTATGAATATGTAATTAATAATATTTCATATTTTAAATAATTATTGAATACAATAAGTTATATAAAAATATTATCATAATATAATTTTTAGAATTATACAAATTTATTTAAAAAAAAAAATATCTTTCAGATAAAATTTCATGAAATAATTATCATTGTCTCCGTTTCGCTTCAATTTTAAATTCTTAAAAACAACTTTAAGTACTGTTGTACTTCGGGGATACTTGTATACATTATTTAAAATTAAGTCAAATGAATTCTTCTGATCCTTTAAAACGGTCACCATGAAATAAAAACGTTTAAACTTATGGAAAGTGACAAATAAGTACGTTATTACTTGGTAAAAAGTTTTGACTACAATGACTGAGGAACAAATTCCAGAATGGCGAAAAGCTTTTAATTACCCCCTGGTTGTAGAGACTGACTTAGACGAGGATTTACAGTCAGAAATTTTTGATCTAATAGGAATGGCAATTGATAGAGCTCAGGGAAATCTCGAAGTTTGCTCAAAATCAATCAAGGCAGATATGGACAATAAAATGGGACCGAGCTGGAATGTTGTTATTGGTGAAAACTTTTCACATTATGTAACTTACACAAAAAACATGCTTTTTGCTTATTTTGGCGGAAACCTTGGCGTATTAATTTGGAAGTAAATCACTTTATAGATTGTTCATTTTCTTTTTATAAATGCAATATATTTTGAAATTTATTCACCTAATATCATGTTTCAGCGTTACCAACAAACTGTATACGAAAAAAATAATTTGTTTCATACTTTTTAATATGTTATAAGCAGATTTATAAAATATTGATGTTAATCAATTTCCTCTTATATCAAAATAAAAATAAATTGTTACGATTAAACATAAAATTTTATTAAGAAATTAACTTCAAAAATAATTTTATTCAATGTCTATTAGGTCTAATCTTTTCATAATCCAGAATAGAATCTAGCGAAGCTTGTTTTTGCTCTAGCATTTTCATCATCTGTCTGTCCTTCTTTGACTTTGGTATTCTGTGCATTGTTTCTTCTTCGATTTCTTCGATTTCTTTCATTCGTTTAAGAAATTCTTTCATTTTCTTGCTCGCTGCTGCTTTTCGTCCTGCTTCTTGTGGGCCATCGTTTATCTCTGCTGCAACTTCATCCATAAGCATTGATTGTTTTGCATGTGCTTTCATTGTACGAGCATATTTGGCTTCCTTGACTTGGTCTTCATGAGCTTGTGGATACAAAGAAGACATGACTTGAGGTGGCTGATATTGAGAACTGACAAATCTTTCCTCATCTTCGCCATATTCTTGATCAGCTAACATTGATGATGGATTTGCACGAAGTGCCATCGATTGATTCTTCTCAATTTCTTTGTATTTCTGGAGTTGGTACTGAAGTTGGTTTTCAAGTGGTTTAATCTTTTCAAGAACACACTTATTTGATACAAGAGAATCAACAGCTGGAGTTATATCAGAACCAGTTGTTTTAGCTACCATGAATTGAGCAAGGTTTTCAAGGTATTCAAGAAGGCAATGGTTGCGAACCTGTAATAATGAAATGCCATCAATACTCCCTTCTTCATTATTCCTAATCTTTTCATATATTTTGTCAAAATATTCGTTGGCTTGATCCATCTTAGCTTGAAGACTTCTAAGGTGAGTAAGAAGATCAAGTTTTTGGTCTGCTGCAATTTTGATGTAATCAACTTTTGGTATAATTTGGGTCTCTTCTGTTGTTTTAACGTCATGTTTAATTGTATCTTTGATAGTAACGCCTGAAAATAGTTCTATTTCGTCATCCATAAATTTTGGTAATGGTCATGAGAGCTTTAACGGTCTCTTATATTCATGAAAAATTTTTAAATTTAAAATTTTTATAAGAGAAACTAAATGATTTAGTGATATATTGAAATACATAATAATCTTTTGTAATGTTGAATTTCAACATTTTTAAATTAAATCTTTGGAATAAAAAATTTCATCAAAATTTTATTTATTCTTTTTTTAACATTAACAAAAAAAAATATTTTTATACAATAACTTACTTTTATAAAAGAGAAAATTGTTTTTAAGTTAATAGTCATTATTCCTTCCTTTCAAAAAATTTTCAAAAATTGTTGAAAATTGTTTGGGGATAAAATAAAACATCCGCGGTCCATCTTTCGTTTCAAGCCCTATTGATACGTACTGGTCATTATAGCCGCCAATGTCTTGTGGAATAATTTTGTGTGATTTAATATCTGTCAAAAAAATTCTTTCAGGATCACCAACAACTGGTTGAACCCACATAGCTTCAGATTCCACGGAAAGTTTAGCTTCATTTCCATTCATATCATATATTGAAAACGGTGAAGATGGAAATATATTAATTGGCGTTTTGCTACCTTGCATGCATCCTTGAGGAGGACCCTTCTCAATTATTTCTGGCTTTAAGTTAAACTGATCATTTGTTCCTAAAATTTTTGCTGATCGCTTTTTTGTTGAATTTCTTCTTTTAGATTTCTGTTTTTCTTCTTTAGAAGTATTGCTCATTAACATTATTCTACACCCTGATTTTATTTCAAAGTCTTTGAGTTTAGATTTTGGATTTTTTGTGATTATTTTTCCATTGTAAATTAATTTTTGATTAGTTGTGCGAACTGGAAATTTTTTGGCTATTTCTTTTCGTAATTGCACTACTGATGGATTTGCGCCTTTTATATGTATGGTATCACGTTGGTTCTGGAAATGGACAATTACTTCCATTACCAATTGCCACTTTTTAAAATACCAAAAACGATAAACGTTGACACAAAAAACGTTAAGATATAATCAACGCGGAAAACGTTCAGACGTTTTATATCACAGTTTTTGAAATTAATATTAATTTTTTTACAATGATTGTTTAAAGTTTAATGATCAAAAAATGAAGATTATATAAGTTGTGAACCATGTCACCCAGAAATATTTGGCTTTCATATAAAATATTGATAAATTTCAATCTGATGAAAGAAGTTTCATGGATTATTTGATAAAAACATTGAACTTCCTTCAGATGTTTTGTGTATATCAAAAATCGATCATTCTACATTCAAAAATGCAGCACTCATTCTAATTTTATAGTTTTAATGAAAAATCAGGACCATGTGTCCTCAGTCCTAAATAAAGTTAATGAAATAATATTTGTCTTTGATTATTTCAATTAAAAAAAAAAATCATTTTCCCAAAGCATGGCATTCCTAGATGCATACATAAGAGCTGTATTAAATAATTTAATTAATGACCAAATATTATTTTGAAATTTTAAATAAAACAAAATATCTTTAGCATTAATATCAATTCCTTCTTGTTCAAGAATTAATTTAACTATTTCTGTATGACCACGATAAGATGCTCTAATAAGTGCTGTATAAAATAATTCAAATAATTTTCGAATATTATTTTGAAATCCAAAATTATCAAAATAAATATAAAATAAAACAAATAAATATCTTTAGCATTAATATCAATTCTTTCTTGTTCAAGAAGTAATTTAACTATTTCTGAATGACCATTTTCAGATGCATAAATAAGTGCTGTTTCAAATAATTTAAATAATTTCTAAATATTATTTTGAAATATAAAATTATTATAATAAATATAAAATAAAACAAATAAATATCTTTAGCATTAATATCAATTCCTTCTTGTTCAAGAAGTAATTTAACTATTTCTGTATGACCATTTCTAGATGCATACATAAGTGCTGTCCAAAATAATTTAAATAATTTCCAAATATTATTTTGAAATAAAAAATTATTAAAATAAATTTCAAATAAAACAAATAAATACCTTTAGCATTAATATCAATTCCTTCTTGTTCAAGAAGTAATTTAACTATTTCTGAATGACCATTTGAAGATGCTAAAATAAGTGCTGTATTAAATAATTTAAATAATTTTCAAATATTATTTTGAAATATAAAATTATTAAAATAAATTTCAAATAAAACAAATAAATACCTTTAGCATTAATATCAATTCCTTCTTGTTCAAGAAGTAATTTAACTATTTCTATATGACCATTTAAAGATGCTAAAATAAGTGCTGTTCGAAATAATTTAAATAATTTCCAAATATTATTTTGAAATTTTACATTATTAAAATAAATTTTAAATAGAACAAATAAATATTTTTAGCATTAACATCAATTCCTTTTTGTTTTAAAACGTATTCAACAAGTTCAATATTTCCTGATACAGATGAAAATACCAATATATCATGCGGAATTGAATAATCTTTAAGAAAATATTCAACTAAAAAAATATTTCCATTAATTGCTGCTTCATTAATAATGTTATCATTGATTTTCATTCCTTCTTTAACTAAAAATGAAAATATATCATAATTGCGATATAAAATACAAAATTTTCCTAATTTTTCTAAATTATCAATTTCTTGAATTTTATTCTCATAAAGATATTTAAAAATATCATTTCGATGGAACTCAATTGCTGCTTCATATGCATCTTTAAATGATGAGTGATTTTGTTCACATAAATGAATTATTTCTTCATTTCCACCTGCAACTGCATATTTACCTGTGTTATCTATTTTAGAACTATTCATAAGTAAATATTTAAAACATTTAACTGAACCAAAAAATGCTGCATAATCAATTAATGTAACATTTTCTTGATTAACAAATGAATGTCTTTCATAAAGTGATGGTTCAATTGTTTGATTAAAATCAAAATTTGCTTGTAATGATATTTCTTGAAGTTTTTCTATTTCATCATTTCGAATTATTTTCGCAATTTCATTCGGATTATGTCCTTCTTTAACATATTTCTTATGAAGTTCCCAATCATTATTTGAAAGTTCTTCATAATTTACAAAATCATGTTCCCTTAAATAAATTGCTAATTTATCTTTAGACATATAATGTACAAAATAAGCACTATGGTTGTTTTTTACAATGTTTGGTTCAAGAAAATTATGTTCAATCATAGCTTCAAGAAGATAAGATGATTCATTTGAATTTTTATTATTAAGAAATTGCCCAAATACATCAAATATATTAGATTTGATTTTATTACACTCTTCAAATGTTCTTATTTCTTTTATAATATTTAAAAATAAATCTATGTTATTGTTTTTAATTACAAAGGAATAATATATCATTTGAATAATCATGAAATCATAAGATAAAGGATGGATTTCATCAAATTTGCTGATTATTAAACCTAAAGATCTAGAGAAATTTTCTTCATTCAAACTAAAAATTGCTTGATTTATTGATAGAAGTGTTTCCCAGTCGCATAGTTCCTTTGGCCTCATGTGGAAAATCCGTTAATAACGGATATTTCAATTCAAATTTTAAAATTGAAAAGTATAAACTAGTGAAAAAGTTGGATTATTCAGCAAAAATGAAGGAATTCATAAAGTAAAATAATAAAAGGCTTATTTTGATCACCAATTAAAAGTATATTCCAAATTATTAAAACATATTTCAAATCATTAAAACAGAACGGAGTTGACCAACGATCCTCCTTACATAATTCCTTTTGAAAACAAGGACAAAATAATAAATAAATAATTTATTTAACAGAAAATTTGAGACAAAAATTCAATTCCGTTAAACTCCAAATTAGACTTAAACAACGACTGGTTATTGTTCTCTTCGTATTCCTTTATGTACAATGTCTTTATATTCGACACAACATAGTTATATAATATGAAAGCAATTTCATCAGATAAATTGTTGGAAGATACCAATCGTGGAACACCATTACAAAAAGGTGCTTTGATAGATGAAATATACTTTAAAACTTTCATTGAGTAGAGACCTTCCATTACTTTCTTTATAGTGTGACAATATGCCAATTTGTAAAATCATGATTTTCATAATATACTTCAGCAGGTGATTCATTAAAGATAATAAGGGCAAAACTTTTAGTTGGATCAAATTCTTCTTGAAAATGAAGCTTACTACAATATAAAAATCTGAATAGTGCTGTGTCATTACATGAACTTGTTGAATACATGTAACACATTATGTGATAAAATGATTCAAATATTTAAAATGGATGCCCATGAAAATTTTCTCCCTCATAGCCTGTAGATACACTTCCAGTGAAATAAAAATAAAATTATGTATTTTTTGAATATATGATTTGGAAATTTCAAATTAAAAGAAATTTTATATTTTTAACAGACTTTATTGTCTTCTTCGGATTAACCTTTGTTTGACATTCCTGATTAGAATACAAGCTTAAAGTTATATGAAGATTTGGAATGTAAGGTTCTTTTTTCGTTTTTTTGTAAACATTTGAAAGATTGTATACATTATTCAAAAATTGAGTACCTTTTTTTACAATTCATATTAACGGACAACTGCATTCAAAACAAATAAATTGTTTATTGGTTTTTTTCTGGAAAATTATAGTTTTTTTTCCAAAATGATCCCATAACATTCCATTATATTATTTATTTTGAATAAAAAATGCAATGCATTACATAATCTTTATTATATCATAAAACGAAATAAACATTTAGAAATGTATAAAATTTCAATTTACATGTTATTATTTGATTTCGAAATATGTATTAAAAAATAATATTGAGAATTTCAGGTTCGGTAGAATCATATTTTTTCATTCTAACAAAATAATCTTTTTCTCAAAAAATGATTTCATTTATGTTTCAAATGGGTGGAGTAAATTTGTAAAAATATATTATATTATAGATATTCTATAAGCAAATTTTAACTGTGAATGGTTTATGATGGAATTTTATGTTTTTAACGAAACTTAATACGAACATAAAAAATATGGAAACAAAGTTAGAATTTTGCTGAATGGGAAAAGTTTTTATCTCTAAAGTACATTGCTTTAGACTCGAAAAACTACTTCTTTAGCGGACAGATTTCGACCGTTTAAAATCCTAACACCCAGTGTGTTTGATTCCATTTTGTATGAAGCCATGATATCGTCAAAGCACGTGCTTTATGATGATACTACTAACATAAACATATGAGATAAAAATTTGAATCATCAATCAATTTACATGAAATTCAAAATTACTTTTAAATAAAGGAATTGATGTTAATGCAAAAAATATTCATTTTAATAATTTGGAATATGTTTTAATAATTTGAAACAGCAATTGAAATTGCTAAAATGTTGATATAAACATCGAATAATATGAAAATCATCAAAATCACAATATATATTACAACGCTTTACCTATTGACAAGTATATTCACAAAGCAAAATGGAAATACATAAAAAATACAATAATATTATAAAGAATTGATGAGATGAATAACGAGGAAAAATTATGAAAGACCTTAATAGGAATATGAAAAAATAAGTGATAATTTGATATAATACTTTATTTTATGATTAAACAAATAATTTCTTATCTATGTTAATATCATTTTCTGTTTCTTCATATGATTCCTTATTTTGAAGATTGATTTGAATAATTATTATTGTAATTATAACTATAACAACAACTGCTGTAATTACGGTCTCAATAACAACACTACAAAGATCACACACAGGTTTTTTGTAACAATCGCTTTGGGTTCATTGATTTTTGATATCTGCACTTGTTCATAAGGTATTTCTTTCTTATTTAAATAATGATTTCAATGGTTGCATCATCGATTAGAAAACGCAACAGTTTAATTTCCATTTTACAAAAGTTATTCTTAAACTATTGACTTTTTGACTTTACCATGCTTGGAAGGACATAAAATAGATATACTATCAGAATTTACATTAAAATGAATTTTTTGATAACAATTTTATTGATTTAATATTTGATTAGCCCATTCGTTATATCATATTTAATTCGGTACCCTGGTGAACTTATAAATAGACAAAGAATAATAACATGGTACTTCCTAAGGAGGGTGCACTGTTTTTCCTATTTTAATTTAATGCTGAAAAAATAATGTTTGAAACGCGTTTGATTTCTATATGACATATCATGTGAAATTAAATTTCTGGGAAAATCTGCTAACATACAAATATGCATGTTAAATCAGTACCAAGTATTAGAAACATCCCAATACCAAATTGGGAATCTCGGCATTAAATGCAAAGAAAGCAGGAAATTGGACTTATTTTTTTTGAAAAAAATCGAAAGCGACCTATTAATCTTTCTAACTTATACAAAAAATCAAATTTAAATATAACAAACCCAAATGCCAGGAAGCTTTCCCGGAGTTGTGATTATAATTTCGGTACAAGATTTAATAATAAAAATGAAAAGCATCAAAAAGAATTAGATAACTTACAATTTGTACCATCTCTGACTTTTACAAAGGAAAAGCAAGTTAAAAATCGACCAGCTACTTCAATTGATGAGATTGATGACAAAAATTATGTCATTCATAAGCTAAATCCTATAATGCCTAAAGCTTCGCCACTCACTGTTTCTCATATCACATTTAACCAAAGTTGTAATACTAACAAAAAAGAACAATCAAAACATTAAATTCGCCAACTCAAAAGAAAATAGTGTGGAAACAATTTCAAAAAAATGATTTCATACGAATACAAAAATATTCATTTGAAGCCATTTTTTATGGCAGAATGTTAATAGCTAACATGGAACTCATTGGCTTTTTGGCACAGACGGTTGAATATAGCTGCTATAATTTGCCAACGGTGAGTTCGACAGACGTATTTTTGGCTAATGAGGATCGAGCTATTTATCAATCTTGGAAATTAGTGTTGCAACAAAATTATTTTTTGGCCACACAAAATGTATAAATTTGTTTGTTTTTTGCGATTTTTTTGTTTCATTTTTATGTTTTAAATAAATTGAGTAACAATTCTAGGTGTTGTAAGTCGTAATTTGGGTTCCAGAAAGCTTATGTGCTTTTTCGTGAAGTTATCTTTAACGGTCATCAGGGGCAGCCCCACCTCTAACCGTTAAATTTCGATGATCATTTTGAGATGGATAATAGTATCACCCAAGATCAAACAACAACTACAACAAATTATTCAGAAAAGGAAAGTGAAAATGTTTATCTGGAATCAATTCTTTCGCTCGAACATATAATATTTAATTTAACTGAAGAAAATCTTAATTCATCAATCCAACAAACGCTGAAATTATTTGACACAAATTTCCCTCATTCATTTAATATTAAAATTAGTAAATTAATTTATTTGGCTTTTGTATCACGAAAGAACAAAAGTTCTGTTTATATTAATTATTTGAAATCAATTCAAACAAAAGAAGAAGAAATGGATAAAAGTAATCCCAAAATATTTGATTTTTTCATTGAATACATATGCAATATTGCATCACAAGAATCAAACTATCTAATTAATAAAATGATTGATCTAAATATACTTCATGAAGATATAATAAAAAATAATATTTCAAAATATTTTGCACAATATAAAACAGAAAAACAAAGTAAACGAAAATATTTTCAACCTTTAGAATCAACTTTTTTAAAAAATTATGAAGAACTTTCAAAAAATGATTGGGAACTTCATAAGAAATATGTTAAAGAAGGACATAATCCGAATGAAATTGCGAAAATAATTCGAAATGATGAAATAGAAAAACTTCAAGAAATATCATCACAAGCAAATTTTGATTTTAATCAAACAATTGAACCATCACTTTATGAAAGACATTCATTTGTTAATCAAAAAAATGTTACATTAATTGATTATGCAGCATTTTTTTCTTCAGTAAAATGTTTTAAATATTTACTTATGAATGGTTCTAAAATAGAAAACACAGGTAAATATGCAGTTGCAGGTGGAAATGAAGAAATCATTCATTTATGTGAACAAAACCACTCATCATTTGAAGGATCATATGAAACTGCAATTGAATTTCATAAAAATGATATCTTTAAATATCTTTATGAGAATAAAACCCAAAAAATTGATAGTTTGGAAAAATTAGGAAAGGAATGTGTTTTATATTACAATTCTGAAATTTTATTATTTTTACTTGATAAAGGAATGAAAATAAATAATGATATTATTAATGCTTCAGCAAAAATTGGGAATTTGTTTCTGACAAAATATTTCATTGAAGAATATTGTCTTCCAAAAAATATTTTAATTTTTTCCGGACAATCAGGAAATATCGAATGTTTTGATTATATCTTAAGAAAAGGTGTATTTAATATCAATTCAAAAGATATTTATTTGTTTTATTTGAAATTTATTTTAATAATTTTGGATTTCAAAATAATATTTGGAAATTATTAAGAATATTTGAAACAGCACTTATTTTAGCATCTTTAAATGGTCATATAGAAATAGTTAAATTACTTCTTGAACAAGAAGGAATTGATATTAATGCTAAAAATATTTATTTGTTTTATTTAGAATTTGTTTTAATAATTTTATATTTCAAAATAATATTTGAAAATTATTTAAATTATTTCAAACAGCACTTATGTATGCATCTGAAAATGGTCATACAGAAATAGTTAAATTACTTCTTGAACAAGAAGGAATTGATATTAATGCTAAAAATATTTATTTGTTTTATTTAATATTTGTTTTAATAATTTTATATAATAAAATAATATTTGGAAATTATTAAGAATATTTGAAACAGCACTTATTTTATCATCTTCAAATGGTCATACAGAAATAGTTAAATTACTTCTTGAACAAGAAGGAATTGATATTAATGCTAAAGATATTTATTTGTTTTATTTTATATTTATTTTAATAATTTTGGATTTCAAAATAAATTTTGGAAATAATTTAAAATATTTGAAACAGCACTTATGTATGCATCTGAAGAAGGTCATATAGAAATAGTTAAATTACTTCTTGAACAAGAAGGAATTGATATTAATGTTTAAGATATGTATATGTTTGATTTGATGTTTTTTTTAATAATTTTGTATTTTAAAATAATATTTGAAAATGATTTAAATTGTTTAAAACAGCACTTATGTATGAGTTTAGAAATAATCATACAAAAATAGAATTGATTCTCATTAATGAGAAGCTTAAAGAGATTTCCAATTTTAACCGTTAATTCATATGGGATCCCATATCACAAGTAACTTTTTAAATGAGTCGATAGCGGCAGTTTTATTGGTGCCCCGATTCCATTTTCATGGAAATTACCCTTTCAAAGGGCAAATTATCAATCCAAAAAATGGGTTCTGAAGCGAGCCAATCAGAAAGTGAAGGTGGTTTAGATTCAGATGAAGCCAATGAAAACTCGAAAACAAAAGGCAACAAAAAAACAAATTTCATCGAAGAAAATTCGTCCATGTTAAAAAATGGTGACTTTTCACCATTATCATCAATGGCTGACATCCCAGACATTGACCTAGATGGCAATGTTGCTTTTACAGAGTCGAGAGAAATTCAAGAGAAAATCAAAGATGAATATTCCAAAGAATTACAATTTTATTATAGTTCAATAAATTCTAGAGCAACAGAAATCCAACAAGCCATCACAGCAGGCGGTATAATTGATAGAGTGACACTTGAAATTATTCGTGAAATATATGCAAAAACCAAAAGAACACAAGAAAAAATGAACATGATAGATAAAAACATTAACCCAAGAGAACTTGAGATTATCAAAAACAAGCAAAATGCGCCTCTCAAAATAATCAAAGATATCAAACATAAGACAATCAACAAAATGGGACAAATGAATGTCAAAGCTGAATCAATTGAAGACGAGCTTCGCATTGTTCAGATGGAGTATGAAAAAGTTAAACGATCCCTTGAAAGCAAACGAGAAGAATATAAACAAATGAAAGAAGAGTACAAGCAACTCAAAAGAGATATCGCAATGAATGAATAAAACTGTTTTTTCACGATATTTATTAAGCGAATTATATTTAATGCTATTCATTATGTTTAATATATAACTTAATTCTGTTAGAAATGTAAATTTAATCTGTTCAATTACAGAATTCATAGAAGTTCATTGCCATACCTTATTATCATCATACAAATGCATCAATTGCATGCCAGATATTTCATTTAATCAAGAAAAGGTGTTAAATTAATATTCCAACTAAACAGTTTCTTATAAAACTTTCGTCCATTTGTTGTCTTTGGTTGGATCAGGTTCATCACAACTTCGGAAATGGGAAAATAACAATAATTTATGCGATTTTCTCAAATATTTATTTTTTTTTAACATTTTTTCAAGCACATGGTAATAAATATAAAATTATAATGATTTATACATGATTTTATTTGTTTTTAATAACATATTAAATTTTTTTCTTGAAGAAACATGGCTCAAAAAAATGGAAAGCACGATATGATTCAATTATTTACTTTTACAGTTGTATATAATCATTTCCTTTTTCAAGCTATAATAAAATTATAATATCATGATTATCATGAATAACTTTTATATAAAATTTCATATGGAAATTATTTATTATCTTTTATTTTGGATCATTTTGATATATTTAAAAATTAATTCAAGTACTATTGTGCTTCGGGGATACTTGTTTTAAACATAAAATCGTTTCATACATTCTAAACTTTATTTATTAGCTTTTGCTCTTTTTGCTTTCTCTCTCTTTATCCAAGCGCCATCATCTTCCTTTGCGCCTACGACTCTTATATCCAAATGTGGCATTTCATTAAATCCGAATGATTTTGCTACTCCTTCGATGTTACATATAATTTGGGTGTAAATTATAATTTTGCTACTGTTGATGATAAATATATTGTTATGGTTGAAGTTTCTGATTTTCTCCTTGTTGTTAAATTTGTTTAACATAAAAACGAAGTACTGCACAAACAAATTCAAAAGCATAAAAGAACATAAAAACAGAAATTATATTTCAATTAGTTACAAAACAAATTATCAATTCGTAATAATTTTTTAAAGTTCAATTTTGCAAAAACGCGTCAATTCCTCGTTTGGCATTGCAGACTGAAATATGCTTTTACACGATGCCATCATTTGTGAAGTTGGGTAAGAGAACATTCCACCGAACACTTGTGCGCAAGCGAAGTCATTAATGAATACGTAGTTCGACAACATTCCGTAAGGATTCGAGTACAAGAAGCACGTGATGAATATTGGCGTATATTCATCAGCGCCCAATTCCATTGACGGCGGACAATTTGTTGAGAAGTATTTGTACACCATATCGAACGCGTTTTTTAGGAGCGAAATCTTTCGAATCGGGTTAATTTCCATGAACGCTAAAATGATATTTTCCCAAATTTCGAATTCGTCTCGAAGTTTTTCGACGAGTTCTCTAAGAATAACTTTCTTTGGCTTTTTGTTTACGTCATAAGGTTCAGTAGGTAAAGGGAATTGTTCTTGTACGAACGGCGTTGCCATTGTTGATATTATACTTGAAAGTTGATTATCATATTCACTTAATTCGGAATGAGTTTCTTGGAAATATTGGAAGTTAAATGAAGAAGTTAATATACTATAACATATTTCAGGATATGTTTTTGTGATTAAATATTTCGGTAATTCATTCTTACCTTTGATTATAATTTGTTGATAATCATCTAAAAATAACTTCGGATCATTCATATATTGTATAGTACGTTGTTCATTATTTATGTTATTATTCGACTTAAATAATTCGGTGTAAATTAAATAATGTAATAATACATTAAAGACACGAATTCGTGTGTCGGATGTAAGTTGTCCAATAGATAATATCGATGTAGTAATGGATGTATATGCACTTAACGCGCGGATCTCTTTCTTACGCTCTAAGACAACTTTACTTAATGTTCGGATTAAGTTCGCTTCATTATCAAAGCCACATAACATGTTTAACATGTTGGCTTCTTCTTGTCGTGATAATAATGTCTCCGGTGGCCCCATTTGTACTAAATATGCATTAACAAATCCTTCTGTTGTTAACCCTAATGGAGTCTCGGAGAAATATGGAATTGAATCAGACTTCTTTAAGAGATGTCGTAATGATACTTCTGGTTTAAAGTTACTTTTAACCATTGTAACTTCTTTTAAGTTATGAATACTATCTTCGACAATTAAGTTTTTAGGCTTTGTTGCATATGGAATATATTGAAGATTATCTATTGTTCGAAATGATTTAGATAAAAAGGTATATTCAATGGATGAAATAACATGTGAACTAAATAATGCAGGTGCATTATTACGATCTTTTGTTGAGATAAACTTAAAATGTGGACTTTTACTTTGTATTGTAATATCAACTAAATCATTAATAATACTATGTGGTTCACCAGGTGTTAAAATATCACGAATCGCTTGAATAAGATGTGTTGAAGGTGATTGGAAAAAATCAACAAGACAAGAAATTTGAATTAATGATACATTACCTTTCGGTGGTGATGTAGCTTCAGCAAAGAAACCATTAAAAAGTACATCAGCAGGCTTAATGTCATGACGACGGATTTTTAAGAGTTTAATTATATATGGTGGTATTATGTTAGTATTGGATTTCCATCGTTGCTTAATACTAGCACCAATAGATGTTAAATTATAGTTTTGTGTGCCTCTCTGTGGTGTCATGACAGAAAGTGCTGGAATAAAAACTTTGCTGATAAACCTTAGAAAAAGTGGAGAATAAAATGCCATTCGCGAAAAACTGTAATATTTTTGTGGGTCTTCAATGGTTTTAATTGTTTTAATAAAAGAAGCATTCCCAAATTTGGTTGTAAAGAAATAAAAATAAGATGGAAGTGGACCAAATGTAAAAAAGTCGATTTGTGCTTGATCAGTACATTTTTCATAATTTTTGACAAGTTTCTCGAGTGCTGGACAATCGTATGAATAAGGAACGATTTTTTTATCCCCTAAAAATGATTGATAGAATAGTGGAAATTTTTTTTCATTAGAATTATATAGGCTATGAAAGAGATAGACAACTACATAATGATGTTTTTGACTGTTGAGTTTTTTGAGAAATTTCTTTTCAAGAAAATGATACTCTTTTGTTCTATAACTTATTTCAACTTCATTAATCCCAAGTTCGTTACGAAGTGCGTTTTGAGCCTCTCGAAATTTGTCTATAAGTTCTTTGGATATGTCACCGCCTGATAGAGCAAAGCTCGAAACAACTTTCATACAGTCCTGTACCCTGTTTTTTTAACAGTACTGAAAGGGCAATTTTTCCACTGTTGTAACCTTCTATCCTTTCAATATTGAGTATCCATTAAAATATTTGGTTATTTGATTATTTTACACAACTTTTTGAAAAGAAACTTTGAGTCAATCCGACTAATCTGATCCAAGCTCTATAAATTTTCTTGATTTTCATTTAAAAAAAAGATTTAAATTCCAACAAAATGTGGAATTATAGTCATGTTAAAATATCTTTGATGTTAGTTCAAGTGATTTGTAAAAATTAGATGCTTATATTAAGACATATATATTTTTTTAATTCAAAGAAACTTCTAGTAAAAAACACACATGTGTCATGGCCAAAATAATCGATAGTCTGTGTGAATCATGTTTGTTGCAAGAGAAAAAGCGCCTGACTTCACTTCCTCCACTTTTTGATGGAACTCATAGAATTGTTTGTATGAGAGAATTCAAAAGCATATTCTGTCACTTTCTTGTTGTTTATATGAGGGGGTGCCCCATTGTATCGTTTTCACTTTTTCAATGGTTTATTTCTCAATGAAGAAGAACTCAAGTAACGACGATTCGAAAAATGGCATCGATATACAAGCATCCCGTCAAGCAATTCATGACAATGGAGTCGAAGATACAAGGAAAATATTCCATATCAGTCGAGAGAGAATCCATGCAATTTGCAAACTCGAGGGGATAGCAATTCCTAGCCGAGGGAGACCGTCAAAGGAAATCAAAGAAGAGGAAGTTAATTTTTGCCTCGACTACAGAGACAAATACCATGTTGGCTATCAACGAACTGCTGAGTCTGCTAAGCGACATAACATTGCAACTACTGAGTGGTCAGTTAGGAAGATATTTACTGAGCAGAAATCGCTTTGTTACAAGAAACCTGAAAAGCTCCCCAAAGAACATCTCCGTTTTTTCGTTGCAAAATATGCTAATCAGTTATGGCAT
Organism: Histomonas meleagridis; assembly: GCF_020186115.1. Taxonomy (NCBI): domain Eukaryota; phylum Parabasalia; order Tritrichomonadida; family Dientamoebidae; genus Histomonas; species Histomonas meleagridis. Next base: position 1,475,119 of record NW_027150805.1, read on the forward strand.
GCAGATATTCACTATGTTACCATTGAAAAAAAACAATTTCATCTCCTTGATTTCATTGATGATCGTTCTCGCTTCCTGATCTATTATTAAGTCCTATCAAGTAAGACTTCTGAAGCTTGTGCCACGTCGCTTATTAAAGCTCTAGGTTCTGTTGTACATCGACCTAAAATGCTGACTATTGATAATGGGGGAGAATTTACCGGCAATCCATTTCAATTTATACTCCAGCTTTATGGTATTGAAGATTACCGTACTCACTTCTATACTCCAGATAAGAATGGTAAGATAGAACGTTTTTGGTTGACGATTGAACGTGCCAAAGGACCAAATGTTGCATGAAGCATTCCTAAGATTAATAACATAATTCATGAATATAATTATTTTTGGACGCATCGAAGTTTGAGAAAACTCACACACCAATCCTTAACACCCTATGAAGCATGGCGCACAATGGATAGGTATACAGGTCAAACTGATGCTTGCATTGAGATGATTAAATAATTCCATTTCATTTGATTTTTATTATTTTTTATGTTTACTCATATTATATAAGCCTAGTACTGATACGAACAACGATTGCTTAATTTTCATGTGTTTAATCGAACTGGATGCATCCAGCTAGCTTGTGCTACTATATATTAATATATTATTATTTTTTTCTTCTATTATCGATATATGCCGATACCACTTTTGTATAAAACATTCAAAAGGTGGTATCGGCATGTTTTGTAAACCATTCAATTTTTAAATTTCAATGCACACATATAATATTTTCGCTTAGTATCATTAAAAAGTTGCAATCACAAGCAGGATTAATCCTATTAATAGTCGTTCACAGGCACGGACGGGCCGATACCACTTTTTGAGGGCACTCAAAAAGTGGTATCGGCGATCATTTGGGGGCCCCCTGTCGTAAATGCAATTCAAAAAGTTCGTATGATATTTTTTTCTATTAACAAATAGAATTTATTCTATGAGTTCATTCAAAAAGTGGAGAAAGTGAAGTCAGGCGCTTTTTCTCTTACCACATGTGTGAATCATGTTAAACGAACAAAATATAATGTCTTGAATGAATTGGCTAGCTTTGTTTGGTTGATTAGTCAATAAAAAATTTTGGATAACAAAAATCTAACATTTTCCATTGAAGTTTTAGGATCAGGAACTAGTAATGGAGTTCCTTACCTAAGCTGTAAATGTGAAACATGTAGTTCGAAAGATCCCCACGATAAACGATATCGGCAAGCAGCTTTTCTCAGATTTTCAAATGGGATCAATATTTTACTTGACTGTGGAACAGATATTCGTACACAATTAATAAGGTCAAAAATTAACTCCATAGATTATGTGTTTATAACTCATGATCATGCTGATCATGTTCATGGCATTTATGACCTCCATCTTCTTGCAAAGGAAAAGGAAATACCAATTTACATGGAAAGTCATACTCTTACAAAAGTTTTAGAAACATATCGTTTCTTATTTAATAATCAATTGAAATCTGTTCGAAAATCATCTAAAATTTCTTTAAACATTCTTAAGGATATTACCAAAATCGGTTCGATTAATGTCGTTAAAATTCCTTTATTCCATGGTATCCTCCCAATCTGTGGATATCGAATTGGAAAACTTGCATATCTGACAGACGTCAAAAGAATACCACCAGAGTCGTACCCTCTTTTAGAAGGAATAGATTATCTTTTCATTGATGCCCTTAATCCTACGAAACATGAAACACATTTCACATATGGCGAAGCGATTGATGAAATAGAAAAAATTAAACCAAAATTTGCATGGTTCATTCACATTGCACACGAGCGTACGTATGCAAAAATAGAAGATTATATTCGAGAACAATATAAAATTAGACCAAATCTTGAGGGAATTGAGATACACTGCGCATATGATGGACTGATTGTGGAGAATATTCCTGTTTGAATAAAGTACTTTCTCAATTACATTTTCTTTAATATTCATTTTTAGTTTGATTTATTCTTTCAAACTTTTATTTTCTGGTTTTCTTTAACAATAAAAATTATAGCTGAACATTATTAAAAGTGTATTATATTTCTCATATAAAAATATGAACTTCTTGTTACAATTTTTGAAAAATATGTGTTGATTCTAACATTCTACATTATAATGGGATACACACATTTATTTCTATCAAAATTTGTAAGAATCAATCTGGACACGTCCTCTCCAAATGTTTTGCAAAAAAATTGGCTTTCTCTTTCTTGCATTGATATCAAAACATAAAAAAATTAAAAACTATGGCTTGAAGAATATTCTAATTTAGTAACAATAAAAATTGGTGAAAGTGTGACATTAATTGATAACTGTTACTTCTTCATTTCGTTCATGCTCATTATTAAAAATGTTAAAATTCATTACTTTAATTGTATCATGTGGATTTTGTCTTTGAGAATCACTTCAATTTATTGAAGTATCTGAAGGAAATAATTATAATATCAATGATAGTAAAGGAATTATTTCACACATTTGATAAATTTTTTGCTATAATATTTTACAGTATTTAAATTATGAACTTGAACTTCTCCTATGAAATTAATTTATACATGAGATAAAAATAAAACATTTTTTAACATTTCTATAATTTAATAATATTTACATATTTAGTCTTTTATTGCGGCACTAACAATGCCGCTTCTTAATCCCCTGGGAACTCTTTGGTTATGCATATTCGCTGTCATTACAGCTCTTTCATATGATGGGTAACCTTCACTCGACATTAAATCTTTTTTCTGTTTTCTACTTGCCGACACGACAGATATTGGTCTATTTCTTGTTGGCGATTTATCCACTTCATTACTATTTATATGTTTCATAGCACCAAGCGAAGACATTATTTTTTCTTCTCGTTCTCTTAATAATGCTTCGCGTTTTGGCATCCATCTTCTTAATGAAGATAATTCATGTAAAGCCATTTGCCATAATGAAAGGTTAATACCTTTAAAAGTTTCGAGTAATTTTTTTTCTTCATCAGTATATTTCTTACAAAACATTTCGGAATTCTTTTTTAATGTTATTTCTGATTTAGGTTTTTTATGTTCTATTTCTTTAATGATATTTCTTAATCTCGAAATTTCGAGTTCACTATCTTTAGATAGTTCTAAAGCAACATTTAAATTATTTTCATAATCTTCACGAAGCATTTTTTCTTTTTTAATTGTTTTATTACTTCTTTCAAGTTCATTTTTACAAGAAATTAATTGTTGATTTATTTTATATGATTTTTCACGTTCATTTTGAAGAGAATTATTTAAACTATGTAATTGATTTTCAAGCATTTTTATACGCTTTTGAAAACTACTAATATATTCACCTGGATTTTTTGTTTTATTATTATTTATTGGATTTATTTCTATTGGAACATTTATTTCATATGGTTTTGCGTTGATTATATTTATTTGTTGTTGTTCATTATTTTGTTCTTTTTGATTTGTCGTATTGTTTTCATGTATATAACGTGTTACATATCCAATTAATGAACTATCAGGTGATGATGAAAGTGGTATAAGTGTATCATAACTAAGTTGTCGAACAATATTTTCACCATCATAAGATTGATATAATTGAAGTGTTTTTTTAGGTTGTTTTGGGATTAAAACTTTTATATTTTTTGATTTCGGTGATTTTTGTTTTGGATTGTTTTTATTTGAAGATTTTAATGTTTCAGTTGTAGAAAATATTAAAAAAGGTGAAATTAAACTCATTTTATGTATATTATGTTTAATATAAAATTTATTTTCAAGTTCTGTACAATAAGTTTTAAGTTCTTGAATTTCATTTTGATTTTTATAATTTTCATTTTGCGATGTAATTAATGAATTTGTTAAATCTTTTATTTGTTTTGTTTCATTATCATTATCATTTTCATTAATTTTTGTTTTTGTTCCTTTAAGTTCAATGATTTCCATTTTTTGTTTTCTATTTTCTGATTCTTTTTCACTAAATTGAATATTCTTTTGATCAATTACTTCATTAAGTTCATTAATTGTTTCAATTGCATCTTTTTTTATGCTTTGACACATATTAAATGAACTTTGCGCAATTGTAATAATTCGATTCATAATACTTTTATGAAGTGCACAAAGTTTTTCGATTTCAATTTTTTCTTGTATAATTTGTTTATTAATTTGTGATACACCAAGTGAAACATTATTTAAATCATTTTTATTTATCATTTGTTCAGTTGTAATAATTGGTTCATTAGAGATCATTAATAATACATTTTTTGCATTTTCAAGTGTTTGATTTGCTTGTTCAATAGTTTTTTCTTCTTTGTTTAACATTTTTTGTGTGTTTTCTATAAATTCATTTTTGGTGTTTTTCGTTGTTTCGTTTTGTATTTGATTATAATTATTAATTTCATCAAAAACTTTTTTTACTGTTTCTACTTTTGGATTAATGTTTTTGTTTTCTTGTGAAAGTTGAAGTGCTGTTTCTACTTCTTGAATTGTATTTGAAATGATATTTTTATGAAGTTTAGATATTTCATTTTGAAGATTATGTATTTCTAATTTATGTTGTTTTTCATTAATTTTTTCATTTTGTTTTGTTATTGTTAAATCATCTTTAAGATGTTTATATTTTTGTAGTGTTTGAAGAAGTTTTTTCTTTAAATTTAATTCTTTTGTGTTGTTTTCTGCTTCGTTTTGCTTTGTTGGATGATTTATTTCATTAATCTCTTTTTCAGTCATAATTCCTTCTGATAATATATATTCATCAATAATATCGTTAATTTCAGAGCCTTTTAACTGCTGAATATCTTCATCAATTATTAAAGAGCGTTGTTTTGAATCATCAAATGTTTTAATTATTGGAATTATCTTATTATTATTTTCATTATTATTTTGACTATTTTCTCGATTTATTATTTCCCTATTATTATTTATATTTTGGTTATATTCACTATTTATTACTTCATTATTATTTTGATTAATTTCGCGATTTAGTGTTTTATTATTTAAATTTTGTTTAATTTCACGATTTAGTGTTTTATTATTTAAATTTTGATTAATTTCACGATTTATTATTTGAGTATTGTTTATATTTTGTGTTTCATCATTTGCATAATATGAAAATAAAGTCTTTGGTTGAATGAATGATAATCCATTTATCGATTTCTTTACATATAAATCCAATTTGTTTTTACTTTCATCATCATCAATTTGTAACTTTGATAATGTTTCCGCTTTTGCTGAAATTTCATCCAAAACATCATATGCGCTTTTACCGGATATATTCCCACACTCTTCAATTGTATCCTTAAGCAATTGATTTTCGTTCATATAAAAAATTAATTTATTACTTAATTCGGTTAATTTGGTATCAACTTCATTTGAAGGAATTGTAATTTCATTTAAATCATTTGTTTGTATTAAATTTTCCGGATTTGTTATACTTAAAACCTTTTGAAGTATATTATTTATTTCATTACTTAAATTTGGATCTTTTGAATGTGAATCTTGAATTACATCGACAACATTTTTCCTAAAATTATTCACATTTTCTAAATATTTTCTTTGATAAAATTGTTTTTCTTTTTCAATTTCCCATTTTTTAGTATCATCAAGAATTTCTTTATGAGATTTTAATATTTTTCCAAACTTTTTTGATATTTTATTTTCAATTTCTTTTTCCTTTAATTGAAGAATTGGCTTTTGAAGAATTTCTTCAATTTTTAATGGATTTTCATTGTTATTATTTTTAGTTAATTCATTAAATTGCGTATCCATAATATCTTTTATTAATTCAAGTTGATGATCTGATTGTTCTTGAATTTCAAATGATTTTAAATTTAATTTTTGTTGATAATTCATTTTTAATTCTTTTTCTTTATATTCGATTTCTTTTTTATATGAATTTCTTAATTCTTCAATTTCATTATCTTTTTGTTTAATTATTAATTCGTAATGTTTAGCAATTTCAATTATTTGATTTGAATTCCTTTGCTTTTGTTCTTTTATTAATTTTTCTGTTTCGTTTTTAATTTCGTTAATTTTTGATTCAGATATTAAATTCGATTGTTTTATAGCATTTTTTATATCTTCATTATTAATAGATTCAACAAAATTCTTCATTTCTTTATCATATGAATCACGAATTAAATTAATTGATTCATTAGATTCTTTTTTCGATTCTAAAATTTCATTTTCATATTTTTTAATTAAATCAATGATATTCGAATTAATTTCATCATTTGGATTTAAAAGTTGTTTTCTTAATTCATATATTTGTGTTTGATATTTTTTCTCGTTTTCTTCATTCTTTTTATTGATGATTTGTAATGATAATTCAAGTGATTTAACTTTGTTTTCAAGTATAATTTCATTTTGTTTATTTTTCCCATTTTCTATTTGTTCATTTAACGAATTGATTTTTGTTATATATTCGTTTTCGCGTTGTTTATATTCTTCAATTAATAATTGTAATTTATCAATTTGATTTTGAAGTTTTGTCATTTTTTTGTCGTTTTTGTTCGGTCGATGTAAATTTCGGAGTTTTCCTTTGTTTTGAATGATTTGATTCAATTCTCGAAGTTGGCGATCTTTAAGTGATATTTGACTTTGGAAATCATTAACTTGATCTGATAGATTGTTTATTAAGCTTTGATGAATGTTTTCTGCTAACTCTAAAGAATCATTATGATCTTTACTATAATCATTTATAGTCGATTTAAAATCCTCTGGTGTAAAATTTGGTAATGTTTCTTTGTGTGTTGGTATTTCACTCTCATTAAGCTTGGCTTCGTTAATCCATTGTGTTAATCCTGTGAGTAAATCAACTTGATTCCTTGTGAAATTGACATGATCAGATATCATTGTCTGAAGACGATTTTTTGCTTCTTCTAAAATTGATTCTAAGTTAAATGAATTGATAAAATTATCTTCATCAAACAGATTATATAATTCTAGAAGAAAACTTTGATCTTGAACTTGGAAGTTATGGATAGATTCTAATATGTTTCTGGAAATTTCGTTAATTTTTTTAATATAAGGATTTTGGTATTGATCTGAATCTACTCTTATTCCCCTTGATTTAACATTATCCAATGAATCCAATATTTCCTTAGCTTTGTTTTCATTATAAATCCAATTATCCGGAAGATTATCTTTAATTGATTTTTTTGTTTCTTCAGCTTCTTTGTTATTTGTATCTGCAAGTTTGCGGTGTTTTTGGAATGGTGATTTTATTTCTCTTTTTGGCTTTGGAAAAAAATTTGCATTCATTTTCCTTAAATTTCTTCCGATTCAAGGAAATAACGTACAAAAAATTTTCATCAAATCACTCTCTCATTTTCTACAATAAAAAAGCAACAAAAAATGAAAACAAATCTCTATTTAACTTACACAATGCAAGTCAATAGTTTTAACTTTGCATTTTATTGCAAACAAAAAATTAGATTAAATTCGTCAATTTAATGTTCCCAACTTTTATCAGGTATTTCATCAATTTCAATGGGAGAAACTTTGTACATTCGCTATTTCTCATTCCAAACATTTAATATCATTTTTTCACATTTTATACCGATAATTTATTCAAACACATTACAAACAATTTGCTATGTTGACCAGCGACACGTACTGTTCGTCGCACTTCATCGCCAGCGCCTCCACCATGTAAACGTGCGCGCCTTTTTCTGCTTTCGCCATTTCGGACGCCGCCACAATGTCCACGCCGACGACTCTTCCGCATCTACAGAGCGCCCTTCTGTACGCGAACCCTTCCTCTTCGTCCCACTGCGACTCCTCCTTGTCGAGGAAGTCCTCTTTTTGGTTCGCGCTCTTTATTGACATTGACAGCGTGCTGCTGTTCTGCGGGTCACCGAACACTTTGCCGGGAAACTGCGCAAACTGAACCTCCTCAATGTGGTCCATGCGAAGTATCGGACAGTTGCAGCTGGTGCAGTACAGGGTCGTGAACAGGAGCTCGCTGGCTGACGAAGAAGCGCACGCTTGCGGAGGAGGCGCGTCACCGCCATAGGCATTTACATGCGGCGCATTACCATTATTAAGTTGATTCTGCTCATTCGGATTATTATTCATTTGCTGCCGTTGCGGTGCATTACCATTTTGCGAACTATTATTCATTTGCTGCCGTTGCGGTGCATTACCATTGCTGTTGTTGAATTGATTTTGCATGTTGTTCATTTGCTGTGGTGCGTTGCTGCTATAGTTAAATTGGCTCATTGCGGATGGCTCGGACAGATTGCGATTAAATTTGTTTGCGCTCCAAGTGTCGTTGCATGCGGCGCTGTTTGTCCTGTTGAAGTTGCTGCTTCTGAATTGGTATGACGCGCCATAGGAATTTTGATGGTTTTCCTTCACGTTTGCCTTTTGTTTCATCAAGTCGAAGTACGACAAGTTGCTGTAAATCGGCGGCCTTATGTTATCCGGGAATCTTCGAAACATTTCATTGTAAAAAGCGCACAACAAATCGCAGCTTCTTTTGAGATCGAAGTTCATATATAAATTCTTTCTAATCCACAAAGGAAACTTTTCGATGTTATAATCGATTCTATTATCCAACAAAACAATTGCTCCGTAATCTCTTTGATGTCTAATGCATCTACCAATCGATTGAAACAATGCTCTAAATCCTTGAACTTTATACCAGTCGCTACCGGAGAAACATATGTTCGAATTATTCGAACGTCTTTGGTCATTATATTTCATCTTAAGTTCAATCTCTGGTTCTTTAATCCCTGGAAATGGAATTCCAAACGCATAAACAATCCGTGATTTATCATCTGCAAAGTCTAAGCCTTCGCTAATTTTCCCTCGTGAAACACCTATTAAAAATCCGCCGTTTTGTGATTTGTTGAATTGTGAAATGATTTTTTTGGCAGTTTTGTTCGATTGTTCTTCAATGATTATTTTTTTGTTCGAGATTTCATTGTATATGCCATTGATTTTCCACTGGTCAAGCATGTTCTTCTTCGCTGTGTACGATGGCATAAAACATAACGCGCCGCCTGGTACAAATTTTAATGTCTCATTGAAAAAAGTGCCAAGCGCTTCAAAGATTTGGCGTTCATTGGCTTGCATTTCAGAGTACTTAGACGAGATAGAAACGTTTTTGATTTTGCTGATTGTTATCGTGAGGACTTGTGACTCATCAACGACATGTGGTGCTGAACATTGGATTTCAAATGATGTCTCAAGCTCAGAACTGAATTGTCCCATTGGAGATAGTGTTCCTGATGAAATAATTATGGAACTAAATGATTTTGCTAAAGGCCGAAATAATAATCCTGGTCGTAAACATAAAAATTTGATTTGGTCATTGTCTAGTTTTGGCCCTGGGACATAGACAACTTTAAAGTCGTTTAATCTTTGTAATGACATTTCGGATATTATTGGTGATACTTTTTCACAAAATGAAAGAACATGTTCTATTTGCAAAACGTTTTGCAAGTTCTTAAATTGTTTAGGATCTGATTTAGAAGTTGTTATAAATTGTTGAAGAGTAATTCCGATTGCTTGAAATTGCTGAGGTTCAACCCCCCATTGATTTAATAAAGTATTCAAATCATCACAAATATAGTTAGGTTTATCAGAAAAGTGCTCATAGGCAGCTCTTTTTGTATGAAGAAAATTTAAGAAATAAAAAGTAAGCTTACGAACGACTTGAAGTACAACACTAAACTGAGGTAGCTGGGGTTGAAGAAGGACAGCATCATTACCTGCTAAAAATGCTTCAAAAAAATATAAACTAAATGTAAATTCATCACGACATACATTCTCAATATTATGCCCTTCATCGATGATAAGAATATTTTGGGGGTTTAGGAAGGCACTATTTTGATCAGGTTTAATAATATAATTATACGGACAAAAAATTATATTGGATTCATCAGCAAAAGGCTTTGATAAATTATAAGGGCATACACCAGCTTCGCGTCCATATGATTTAAGATCTTCAATGTCAAATTTTGGAAAATTTCCATTTGGCAAAAAACAATTTGGAATTCCTTTTATCTTTTTGTCATAAGGACATTCGGAGTTAATAAGTAATTTCCGACATTCTGAGTTAACATCAGCAGATTTAGAAACTATTGGATGAATACATAAATGTTTCCGAGAAGCTAAAATTCCCATTTGAGGGAAATATGGAAGCTTCTTATATTCTCCAATAAGTTGTTGAAGTTGTGAATGTGTTCTTGATGTATAGATAATTTGGTGTATTGAAGGATCTGCTTCTTGTGAAGCTAACGCTGTGGATAATAAGGCAAGTGATTTACCTGTTCCTGTTGGTGATTCAAGCAAAGCATTTTTATGGGTTTTTATTGCTAATGCTTCATTGGACATGATTAAACTTTGTGATAAATGTGGAGTTTGATATGGAAATTTAATTGTCAATCCCTCATATTGCTGGTTATAAAAAGGTGGAATTGGAATCGTTGGTTTTGGGAGCTCTGAAATATTTTTAAACTTTTTTTTTGATAATTTAATTGGTGGACCATTACCAGAAAATCCTATCCCTGTTTCAGCTTGGGCAATACGTCTTGCTTGGTCTTCTAAGAGTTTCTTTGGTGGAGGTAATGCAGGAACATTTTTATTTATCTCGCCATTAAAATTTTTTTGAGAATTGGGTTGTATTATTTGAATTTCTTCAATATCAGATGAATCAGAAATTGAAATTGTTTCGCCAAATTTTGGAAAAGACATTTTGAATCAACAAGAAAAATAGGAATAAGACCGTTTAAAATTTCGTGTGAATTCACTTTCACGATCAAAATCAATTTAATTAATTTTCCAAAGAATTCCCACGCACAAAGAGGAAAAGAACTGTTTTAATCAAAAAAATAAATCGAGTTTCTGTGATGCTTGTTAATGTTAATATAAAACTTACGAGTTTGCTTTGTATTGGATAAAATAATTTAATTAAATTCATTAATCGTTTGAAATAAACTATATGAACAATCATCCTCAGCATCAGTATAATTACGTTTTGCTTAAGAAGAAGCATTTTACCTCGAAAAATAAAAATAATTCAAAAAAAATTCTTTTTTGAATTTTAAAGTTGCTGTGAAGTTTTAAAAATATGGCAAAGCTTCTTCTTATAGTAATTATTGCTTTAAGATGCTTTTTGATTTAGGTAACAAATCTTTTCAACTCCTAAATAACGGTCAACAAAAGTACTATAAACTTGTGAAAATCAGCGGTTTTTCTGATGATAAGTTTATCATTGTTAAATTCTTTGTTTAAAATCAAACAGAACAACAATTTCTATCCAGTTTTAATATAGGCAAGTTGAAAGTTGGCTTAATTGAAGTAATAAAAAACAAAGAAACATAATGTTTTATCTATTTTTCATGTGTTTTAGTGCTTTCGTCTTTTTTGAATTGACCGTTTATTGAAAGTGGCCGGACATTTCGAATGTCTAATTCCCCATCGCCAATTGCTTCGGCAACAAACCCTCCCATATTCCAAGGAGCCGAGCACCCAACTGATGTTCGCATGTCATGTATTCTTGCCGCCAAATCTGTAGCTGATGCTGTTAGATCATCTCTTGGACCACGTGGTATGGATAAACTTATTCAACTTAAGGATGGTACAGTTATTATCACCAACGATGGTGCCACTATCCTCAAATACATGGAAGCAGCTCATCCAGCATCAAAATTAATGGTTTCAATGTCACATGCACAAGATGTTGCAGCTGGAGACGGAACAACATCCGTTGTTATTTTTGCAGGTGCCTTTTTAAGTGCCTGTAAAATCCTTCTTGAAAGGAAACTTCATCCATCCTTAATATCCGATGCCCTCAAAATCGTTGGAGAAGAATCCTTAAAGATCATTGATGAAATGAAGATCCCGTTCAAGAGTGAAACAGGCTTCACACCAGAAGAACGTGAAATTCTCATCAATTCTGCCACTACCTCATTATCCTCCAAACTTGCATCCCAATGGGCAGATGTTCTTGCACCACTTGCAGTTGATGCTGTCCTTAAAGTCCATGATGGCACAACTGTTGATTTAAATGATGTTCGTGTCGTTCAAAAAGTTGGAGGTGTTTTAGATGATTCCGAACTTATTGATGGTATTGTTTTCGAACACAAACTTCTTCGTAGCTCTGCCACACCACGTGTTCTCCATGATGCCAAAATTGCATTAATCCAATTCCAACTTTCACCACCCAAGACTGATATGGAATCACAAATTGTCCTTAGCGATTACAACCAAATGGATCGTGTCCAAAGAGAACAACGAAAATATATTTTACAAATGGTCCAAGCAATCTCTAAAACCGGTGCTAACGTTCTCCTCATTCAGAAGTCAATTCTTCGTGATGCCATTTCTGATCTTGCTCTTACCTTCCTCGAGAAGAAAGGCATTCTTGTTGTCAAAGATATCGAAAGGACCGATGTCGACTTTGTCTGTCGTACACTTGGCTGCAAGCCAATTGCATCCATTGAAGGTCTTTCACCCGAAAAACTCGGCTATGCTGAGAAAGTTGAAGAAGTACAAACACCAGGCGGCGCCATTGTCAAGATCACAGGCCTTAAGACCGCATCTAAGACAGTCAGTGTCCTTCTTAGAGGGTCAAATGAACTTATTATTGGCGAAGCTGAACGTTCTTTGCATGATGCCCTTTGTGTAATTCGCTCATTAGTTTATGAACGTGCATTATTACCCGGAGGTGGCGCAGCTGAAGTCGAACTTGCTGTACGATTACTTAAATATTCTGAAACTGTTGGCGGAGAAATCGGACATTGCATCCGTTGCTTCGCTGATGCACTTGATATTATTCCTTATACATTGGCCGAGAACGCTGGAATGAATCCACTTGACGTAGTAACGAAGTTAAGGGAACTCCACAATAGAGGAATGAAGAATTATGGTATCTCGATCACAGAGAATGGCCCTGGTGATATGGTTAAGGAAGATGTCCTTCAGCCATTCTTAGTTACGAAGTCAGCAATCTCATTCGCTTCGGAAACTGTTAGGCAACTAATGAAAGTTGATGACATCCTTGCAACAACATGAAAAACGAAGTAACGTTTTTAAACTAAAATTTTCAAAATTTTTTGCATATTTAACATCGGTGTGAACGAAATTTGTTATAATAATGGCACAATTCGATTTACGTTTTTGGAATGAAAAGAATATTTTGGTCAAAATATCGTTGCTACTTCCGACGATCGGTTTGATGAACCTCTTCTCACAAAAAGTTTCATCGTTCTTCTCATTTACAGAATCCAAAATTTTTGGATCAAAACCGTTGATAAATTTGTCAAATTGACAAAATCCACATGTTTTTCGCCTTTTTTGCCTTAAATTGTTTTGTTCAAAGCAAAATCGAAGTAGTAAAAGGTTCACACACAAAATCAGTCCCTATTGCAATTTCTAAGGAAGCTATATTCGATGAATCCTTTGTTCAATACCGTCAACCAAATAAGTTTAATTTTAAAATTTTAAAACGTATAAACAAAAGTTCGAAGGTGGCAAAAATAAGTCCAGTTAAACTTCCTATGCAGATAATCTATGAATTCAAAACAGAGGATTCTTTGGATGATTTAAGAGTCAAAAGCAAAAACTCGCTTAAATCAATTTCTTTGAAGCCCAAGCTCAAAAGAATTTCAGCCAAAAATTCCAACGAAAACCTACGTGCACCATCCATCAAACCTTCCATAGTAAGCCGTAGTATCATTAAAACGGGAAAAGTTATCATACCAATATGGTCAGCTGAAGGTTTAAGAAACGAAGACGACACGACCCCACAGCGACCAGCTTCAAGCAGAAGCAATTTCAAGCAAGACGGAGACCCATTATCAATAAGTGTAGTTCAAGCTGAGACAGGTTCTGCAGCCAAAGGGTCATTTTCTTTTTTAAGGGGCAATAACAGTCAGATCCGTTTTCATCCAATTTTTAGGCGCACGCCCAAAGAAGAAATTAATGATATCTCTGAATCATTACGTAATTCAAAAACGAACATTCAACACATTCACAAAAAAATTATGAAAATATACTCAAAAGTCGAATCCTCAGCTCCTGTAAAAGGAAGTGTTAAGCCTACATCTGCCTTGCCTGGATTAAAAAATGAAGACAATGAAATTATTTTTAGAATATCAAATAGAACCTTTAAAATAAAATTAAATAGAATAGCTACAACTGCAATTAAAACGGAGAGAACGTCGAAGGTTATAGATTCTTTTACTGATTTAAGAAACGAAGACAATGAAAATATTTTTAGAATGTCAAATAGAACCCTTAAAAAAACAATTAAACCTGTAGGTAAAGTTGCAATTATAACAATACGATTTCCAATAATTACAGATTCTTTTCATGATTTAAGAAACGAAGACAAAGAAAATATTTTTAGAATATCAAATAGAATCTTTAAAAAACCTGTAAAAAGAAAAGTTAAAAGTGTAATTAAAACAATGCGATCGCCAATAATTACAGATTCTTTTCATGGTTTAAGAAACGAAGACGAAAATATTTTTGGAATATCAAATAGAATCTTTAAAAAAACATATAAACCTGTAAATAGAAAATTTAAAAGTGTAATTAAAACAATGCGATCGCCAATAATTACAGATTCTTTTCCTGGTTTAAGAAATGAAGAAAAAGAAAACTCAAAAATCTGATGCAACTTCGCCAAGTGCTTTCTCTTGTTTAAGGAACAAAACATATTTCAAATACATCAAAATATCGGGAATTGATACCCCGGTAAAAGTTATTATTGATACAACTCCACAACATACACTTAAATTAAAAAAATAATTGAATTCAGAAAACGAGAATTAATGGATAAGTCATTAAATCGATCAAATAATGAAGAATAATAAAAGTGAAGTCTATGTAATTTTTTTATGATTACAGTTTCATTAAATGAGAAAATTCAAGATTTCCCTCTGTATGTGTTTTTTGTTCCAGGATATAATATTTCGGTGAACTGCTTTAGTAGTGTACAGATTTTTAAGGGATTTCTGGCGTAATGTTTCGAGATAAAATAGTCTGAATTTAGTGTGTTGACATGTGATATGAAATATGTAATGAAGAATTAATTATCTTGTTATCTCGTGATGAATACTTCAAAGCCAAAAAGTGAGGCAGTTCGATTATGAATCTCAGAATTTTTAATATCGTCAGAAGTGTATTATCATATGTGAATAAATCACACCATCAAATTAAACATAAAAACCAATTGATTTCTTATTTTATTCATTAGCTATATGTGATTTTTTGTTTACAATTATTTTTGTTTAAAAAATACATTTTAATGGTTTGATTTTAAAAATTTGAGGAAAATGGCCTAATTTTCTAAACAATGGCCATGGCATAACGTTATTGACGATAAGATTTATAAGTACAGAATGTCTAATGGTGATTCGAACACCAAAATAATTGAAAATTCTAAATCACAGTATGTTGAAATCAATCTCCTAGTTAAACTTGAACATATCATATTTAATTTAACTGAAGAAAATCTAAATTTATCAATTGAACAAACAATGAAATTACTTGACCCAAAATTTCCTTATTCATGTAACTTAACTATTTGTGCTTTAGTATATCATGCATTTTGTTCGAAAATCAATGTAAATGATTTGTATTTAAGATATTTAGAATTAATTCAAACTAAAGAAGAAATTCAAAAAATTGATCCTAAAATATTAACAGTTTTTAAAATTCAAACTTTTAAACCATATTATTTAATAGAAAAAATGATATCGCAAAATCTAATAGATAAAAATATCACTAAAAACATTTTTTCACCTTATTTTGCTCATTACAAAACAGAAAGAAGAGAAATCATAAAAAAGAATTATTACCATCCATTATATGGTTCTTTTTTTAAAAATTATGATAAGCTTTCAAAGAATAATTGGGAACTTCATAAGAAGTATGTTAGAGAAGGACATAATCCAAATGAAATTGCAAAAATCATTCGAAATGATGAAATAGAAAAACTTCAAGAAATATCAACACAAACAAATTATGATTTTAATCAAACAATTGAACCATCACTTTATGAAATATGTTCATTAGTTAATCAAAAAAATGTTTCATTAATTTATTATGCAGCATTTTTTTCTTCTGTTAAATGTTTTAAATATTTACTTATGAATAATTCAAAAGTAGAAAAAACAGGTAAATATGCAGTTGCAGGTGGAAATGAAGAAATCATTCATTTATGTGAACAAAACCACTCATCATTTGAAGGATCATATGAAACTGCAATTGAATTTCATAAAAATGATATCTTTAAATATCTTTATGAGAATAAAACCCAAAAAATTGATAGTTTGGAAAAATTAGGAAGGAAATGTATTTTTTATCATAATTATGAAATTTTTGCTTTTTTATTGAAAGAAGGAATTGATATTAATGCTAAAAATATTTATTTGTTTTATTTTATATTTATTTTAATAATTTAATATTTCAAAATAATATAAGGAAATTATTTAAATAATTTAAAACAGCACTTATGTATGCATCTGAAAATGGTCATTCAGAAATAGTTAAATTACTTCGTGGAAAGGAAGGAATTGATAGAGTGGTTCCGACCAATTATTGTCACAAAAAATAGCGAAGTAAAGTTAAGAATTTTACTTAACGTTCATTCTTGTTATTTTCTTTTTTTTGACTCTGGAGAGCTATAAGAATAATATTTCATCAATTTATCGAGATCACCGCCAAAGCCACTGCTTAGATCTTTAAGTTTTTTATCTTCTTTCTTTGTCCAAGCACAATATTTTCTTCCAGATTGATAAATTTTATGTCTTCCTCATATATGGGATTGAGAAGAACCCTTTGGGTTCAACGTAATGCACTACGTGCTGCATACAGCACCATTATTTTTATTATGTTTTTTTCCAGAAATTCCTGATTTCGTTCGTGATATCTTCAAAAAGTGAATCTTTCACAATTAAGTATATAAACCTTTCAATTGAGTATAATAAACCATTAAAATTTTTCATAAAAAGTGCCATCAAGCTATTTAATTTTTCCAAAATTAGTTATCCTGTGTCTGATCACTGTTTTTATTAATTCGCTTTTGAGTAACCTAACAAAGAAAATTCTTTTAGTTACATTGATAAATTTATATATAGAATCATGATTTCTTGCTTTTATTCTTCGTACACCAAAAGATGCATATTTCATTTTTAACGAAAAACGCAATATTTAAATCAAGTATAAAAAATCAAGTATAGACCCTTATTTTCTTCTTTATTTTCAAATATGATTATGATGATGATTTGATTGTTATGATATCAGTGTTTTATTGAGATTCTTCTGCTGAGTTCTGAGAAAAAGTTGTTAGAACATGTATATTTTCTTCGATCGACGATTATTTTTCATCCAAAAAGTTAATAACCGTATAATATTTGAATGATAAATCGCCGTTTAAAACCGTCGTGCAAAATACTACTTTTTCTCGAAATTCAACAGAAGGAATCTTTAAATATTTCAAATTAATTTAATTTAGTATATATGAATGCTTATATTAAATTCTTGAGAGATAAAAAAAAGCGAGTTTCTAGAGTCTTGATGACCTTTTGACATGTAAATTTATATAATAAATATACTTTTCCTCGAGATCAATGACATTCATCTTAGTAAAAGGTACTCTCCAAGCAAAAGGGAAAATTTGAATACCTTCCTCTCAAAAAGTGGAAATGCCTTTCAATTATGCGTGATTTTTTGAATAGCATTGAAAAATTTTCATTCAAAATATTTTTGTGAGAAAATATTCCTTCTCAAATTCGATTTCTATGTTCTACATTTTTTTTTTTTTTTTTTTCTGAAAATTTATAAATTGCCATTGTATTTTTTAAATAATTTTAAATTATTCGATATTTTCAATTTTAATATGACAAATATGCACTGACACGCAACATTCTCAGATATAATATATTTATCGAACTCAATATTTATAATGATAATATATATTAAATTCGTTTCCGAAATTCGGTCATAGGTATACTGGGAAGATATAAGAACTAGCCATTAAAAATACATAATATATGCACATAATTGAGGATATTAATTAATATAAATATGAAATAATATTCATGATAAGTCAAGATAAATTTTTTTTTTTTTTTAAAAGTGACAAATATCACTTTTGTATGGTTTATTTTCGTCGGTGCGCCGATGGTAAACGATATGACCAATAGATGCAAGATAAATGAGCAATAAATAAACATATTTCTTGATCAATTCATTGCAAATAAAGTAAAAATTACCCAAAAATATCATTAATCATTATTTGAAATAAAAATATATGAGGAGGGGGGTGGGGGTAAAAAAAGAACGACCCTTTTATCTCGACTTCTATTCAATAAAAATTATTTTTAAATTATATCATATTTAAATATTCATTATTAAATCTAAATATGTGAGCATTATGTTCATCATGTCCAAATGCAATTGTTTTCAATCATTAAATTTTCTTTATAGACATTTAGAAATATTGCCAAATTGCATAATTATTGGTAGAGGAATGACATTAAATTCGATGAAGAAGTTATGTTTATATTAGATATATTAAATATACTATTAGTTAAAAAACCAATTTGTTACACTATCTATTGCATAATTCGAAGAATTGAGAATTTTCACCTTATTTAGAATATTTATGTTCATTTGATTAATATTTGAAACTAATAATTTATCGTATTTCATAAAGAATATTGAAATATTATCAAGTTTTTTTTTTTTTTTATATAATATCTTATATACTCAGTACCAAACAAATAAAGATCATGAAACTGGATTCTGCAATATATTTATTAATATATTACCACATATAAGTAAAAATGCAAACGAATTAGATAAATCGAGAATAATAATAAGAGTAATTAAAGATTACATTAATATTTTATTTATTTTTAATATCATAATTTAAATTCCATTGAAAACAAAAAATCGGAAGATATAATCAAGAATAAAAAAAATGTATATAAATATCTACAACAAAGAACAAATATAAAATATTATATAACGAGTTAAATATTACTAAAATACATCAGATAATGAGATAACTCATTATTATAATAATTAATACAATGAACAACACATGTGTTGATAATTTAATTTATTATTGTTGATGATGCGAAATCATTTATTGTAAGTCATAATAAATCAAAAAGATACAACAATTTTATGCAACAAATTATTATCAAAAACCAATTTATCACTGAAATGATTCATTAATAAATTATGATTCATTATTGCATTAATGGAATAATCTTCTATTATAATAATTCCAAGAACAGTGAAACTATGGCAATAACAATTCCTGTAATTGCACTTGGATGAAGCTTTGTACCATTACTATGGCTCAATGGGCATACATCGCTTATTTTGTTACCCTTGGTAACATTGATCTCTGCAAAAGTGCTTTTTAGAATATTCATTTGTTACATAAATAGTTGGACTATCAAATGTTGTATTATAACACGATGGTTCATTCTTACCATAGAAGCAAACAATTTCAAGACTCATGCATGAACTAAAAGCATAGTTATCTATCACATTAATGTTCTCTGGAATGATAACTTTCTTAATGCTATTGCAATTGATAAATGCGCCTAATCCAATCGTTCTTACTGAGCTGGGAATATCAATACTAGAAATCAAAGAACAACCTTCAAATGCATATTCTTGGATTGCTAATATGGTTTTTTGGAATTACAACATCACCTGATTTTCCAGAAGGGCAAAATATTAATTTAGTAATATTTTTGTTATATACAATTCCGTCATTGTTATAATTGGAGTAATATACATTATTTAGTGAGATGGTTACAGATACTAAATTTGGACAATTTTGAAATGCAAATAGACCAATTGAAACCACTGAGTCTGGAATATTGACATTGTGGAACAAACATCCATAAAACTGGAAGTCTTGTAATACTGTGATTGAATTGGGAATACTTAAATTTGTCAACAAAGAACAATTAATGAACGAAAAGACACCAATTGATTTTACAGAATTGGGGATATTTATATTTGTAATAAGAAAACAATCCTCAAATGCATAATCTTCAATTAATTGAACAGAACTAGGAATATTAACAATACCTTCTACTGCTGATGGACATAATATTACTTTTGATATGTTTTTATCATAAACAATTCCATCATTATTATAATTCGAATAGATTTCATTATTTTCAGAGATTTTAATTGCCTTTAATTTTGTGCATGCATCAAATGCAGATTCATTAATTAGGGAAACTGAAGAAGAAATTTCAATTTGCTCTAAATTTAAACACCTATAAAACGCAAATTCTTGAATTTTTTCAACAGAATCTGGAATTATAACATTTGTTATCTGCCTGCAATCAGAAAAAGAGGAATATCCTATTGATTTTACAGAATTGGGGATATTTATATTTGTAATAAGAAAACAATCCTCAAATGCATAATCTTCAATTAATTGAACAGAACTAGGAATATTGACAATACCTTCTACTGCTGATGGACATAATATTACTTTTGATATGTTTTTTTTTTAAACAATTCCATCATTATTATAATTCGAATAGATTTCATTATTTTCAGAGATTTTAATTGCCTTTAATTTTGTGCATGCATCAAATGCAGATTCATTAATTAAGGAAATTGATATAGGAATAATAAGCTGGTCCATAGAACAACCATAAAATGCATAATCTTTAATCGTTGTAACAGATTCACCGATTACTACATTTGTTAATTTGCTCTGATTATAAAAAGCATGGCTATCAATCACAAATACATTGCTCCCAATTTGCAGTTTTGAAAAATGACCAATGGTTTCAATATCATCTCGTGTAATAGTTGAAACATTAAAGACTTTAAGAGTATCATTTTCGAGAATAAAGTTACAGCATGTGAAAATAGGAAGAAGGTAAAACATGTATAAAAATAAATGCCATCTTTGGCAAATTTAAAATTCAATTGTTCAAATGTTTTTCTTGATCCCTATTATCATTGTTGCCAGACAATCAACAGAAAATAATGAGGAAAACAGTGCTAAGCCAGGACTTTTAGTTAATGTTAAAGGAGATCTTGATTTCAACGAATTAATAGATCAAATCAGCAAAATAGTAGGTTTCTTGCTAACAGCAAAAAATGAAATTCCAACAAATGGAGGTGGTAGATTTATTACAGGTGTTGATTCCGGTAATGTTTATGCATTTTATTACCATCCGTCAAAGAGACACAGAGTTTCATGTAGACCAGGACATGGCCAAAGAATTCAACCAAAAGATCCAGTATGGTTTGAGGCAAATGAATGGGCCTATGTTATTCTTAAATCAGCCTGGTATGGAGGTAATCGATGCTGGTATGATGATGAATAAATCTAGATTAAGTGTAAGAACTTCAATCGATTTATTTAATTTTTTTAATAATTAAATAATTTTTTAAATATATTTTAAAAATTTTAATATTATTTTATATTATTTAATGTTTTTATAATGTTTTATGTTATTACCATATAATAATTTAGCTATTTAAAAAATATCTTATTCGATTTTTTTTGATAAAAATGCCATTTTTTGCTAAAAAAATGCCATTATAATCCAAAATTTCATCAAAATATTTGCATGTAGGAATACAACAGATTATTTTTAAAATGTATATTGTTGATTGAAAACATGTGTTTTGATCAGAATTATTCTAATATTGAATAAAAAATATTATTTTTGATATATTAATTATGGAATTGTATGAGAAAATAATATAATGATAGCCTAACATAAATTTATGTTATGTACATGCATAAAGCTTCATCAAATTTGTGTATTTTCACTTGTTTATTCATGCTTTTTCATATTATCAAATGTTTTATCATGTTCATTCATGTTGTTCTATCTTATCTTGTGCTTATTCATGTTTTTTCTCATTATAAAACTTTTTTCATATTATCTCATTTGTATTAATAATTTTTTATGTTTGTTCACATAATTTCATATTTATTCGTGTTATATAATGTTTATAAATTAATTTTGAATGTTATCTCATGATTTTCTATGTTATCTCATGTTATATCATATTTATTAATGTTTTTTCATATTATCTCATGATTTAATATGTTGATTCATGTTTATTCATGTTTTTTTCATTTTATCTGATATTTATTTATGATTTTTTATGTTATCTCATGTTTATTCATGGATATTCATGATTTTTCTTGTCATAAAAATGTTTATTTATTAATTTTAATATTATCTCATGTTTGACTTGTTGTTCATTGTTTATTTTTCAATGTATTATCTCCATGTTATTCATAATACATGTCATAATAACATATAGTGAAATTTTTTATATTTTTCTATGAATTGTGTGACATTTTACACTTAATAATTCCATGAAAATCCATTTTGTTTATCAATATCAATAGATTTCAAGTTATAACATTCGTCAAATGAAGTTCCATCAATGAAAATTACAGAATTAGATACTTATACTGTTGTTAATGCACTTTGTTCATTAAAAGAAAGTTCTTCTATTTCTTAAACAGTATCCCCTATAATTACTTATGTAAAATAATGATTAATAAATAGCAATTAATATATATAATAATTTATCATTTTTTTATGTTTCATTATGTTCTCTTCATTTGATTTTGGTTTATTATATATTGTATATAATAGAAAAAAGCAAATGAACAGGAAAACATATATATTTCATAAGAATATCAAATAACATATGAAAACACATTTGAACACCATAAATAACATAAGAATATGAATATTTACATTCGTAAACATATTGACTATGTAATTTACAATATATTATGAGGCTTGTTTTTATTGTAAGCTTTGCCGAATAATAACCCAATTTTTTGGGCAAGAAAAATAAATTATATATAAATAAAACTATAATATGCTGATGCATTAAATGTCAATATACATATTCTACATAATAAGATAATATTTTTAAAACTTTTTTTCTTACTAACCAGAAATTAGGGTATTTAGATCAATTTATATTTACCCCCCTATTCATTTATCAATAATATATATTTCGATTTTATGAATATATAAATATCTTATTTTATCATAATATAATTGAATTTATATAAAACACCTTAAAGTTAATGTATAGATTTTTTGTATAAGAAATTCTCTTAAATGATTATATTTTTAGATAATTTATGACTATTTACTCAAACAAGTGAAATAACTGCAGTTATAATGTGAAATAAAAGGGTATTTTCATCAAGTAGAGTTGCAAACATAAATTGTTATATAAAATTAACATTGAGTTACGGATGAGAACTTTATTAGCTGACAACATAATTTAATAACTTTCATACTTTAAATATAACATTAGACTTTCATTTGTTATAATATAAATAAAAAAACTTCTTTCTTACTTTCATCAATATTTCTCGAAATTAATTTGAATGTTGTACCATTTCATTTCTTCTAACGACAGTTAATTTATATGGGATCGGGTTTCGGAGGTGTTCCATATAGTACAAAGCATACTTGAAAACTTTTAACTATATTTTATGTATTGCCTAATATTTAAATAATATTTTTTTTGTACTTGCATATGAATATTTTGGAAGGATCTATGTAAATGACTCAATTAAGTTACTGTCGTCCATTTCATTAGTATATCGGAATAAGTATGATAAATTCACTTTTTTTGCATTTTTTACAAATCATTTTTAAATTTCTTATGCATATATAATTTTCTCTAACTAGATTATTTAATACTACATACATGATTTTATATTCTAAATAAATGAGGATGAGATATTTAATTATAAAATTGACATAAATTCAACCATGATTTTTTTCAAACTTTCTCAATGAAATTTTTGGTCATCACCAAAATTTCAAACAAATTTTTTTCATTATCAAATAAAAGTTTAAAAACTTTAATTCTAGTTTATTAATACACACATCTTATATAATAAAATAATATTATTCAAAATATTATTTATTCATTTGATGTAGAGATATGTGAGTCAATTAAAATTGACCCTCATATATTTTTTTGATATATATTAAAAATCCATTCATTCTATATTATGAAATTATATTATTAATTTTTTTATGAGCTAAATGTCTAGATATCAATGATCATAATTTATTCGATTACAAATATATTTAAACAAATTATTTTTATAAAATTTAATTGGATTTAAATGAAATATATTATATTTGATTTATTGAGCTATTTATGAAATATTATATGAATTAATTGATTTTGCTGATTATAATATTTGATTATTATCGACTTAAACTAATAAATTAATTTTCTTTTTATGTATACGCTTTTATTTATTATTCATATTAATAATAATTCAATATTGTATGCATTATGCGTTTAATATTTATTTGTTATTATGAATTACAATCAGCCTCAACAATTATCTTTCCCGTTTATCGATAATACTCTCTCTTATTTTTGGCTTTTTACGAATGAAGACGCAGCTATTCAATTCGCATTACAGAATGGAGTTATTTATAATCAAATGATGTGTGAAGAATGTAATTTCGATATGCAGATCTACAGAGATTCTTCAAAAGGATTTGGATACAAATGGATATGCACAAGATGCCACAAATCAAAAAGTATTTTATATGGAAGTATTTTTTACTCAGCAAAAATATCACTTTCTAAGATTTTTTATTTATTATATTGTTGGGTATATAAATATTCATGTAAAGATACTGCGAGAGAAGTAGGAGTGAGCAGAAACACAGTAACTTATTATTTTACTTTATTTAGAAATGCATGTGATGCATATGTTTTATCTTTAGAAGGTCTTGTTGTTGGCGGTCCTGATAAAACTGTTCAAATAGATGAAACTTTAATGTGTCGAAGAAAATATAATGTTGGACGATGTTTAAATCAAGTGTGGATCTTTGGGGGAATTTGTGTGGAAGATAGACAATTCTTTTGTCTTGTTGTACCTGATCGAACAAGAGAAACATTAGAAGAAGAGATTCGTAATCATATATTACCTGAAACAAAAAATAATTTCTGATTGCTGGAAAGCGTATGACTTTCTTGATGATGACAATGATTACGAGCATGAAACTGTTAATCATTCATGTAATTTTGTTGATCCTGAAACTAAAGCGCACACTCAAATGATAGAAAGACTTTGGAGGGAACTAAAAAAAATTAATAAAAAGATATGAAGGAATCCCAGAAAATAAAGTCAATGAACATATATCAGAGTTCATGTGGAGATGGAATGTTATTCACAATAAGGATCAAATGTTTAGGGCCGCCGTTCAATTAATTGCAGACACAAAGTTTACAAAAGTAATTGATTGCGATGAAGAAGAAGAAAAGTTGGAATAAGTAAAAATTCATATCTTCGATTGTTATGATCATTTTTTATTTCTAGAAAATTGAGGATAGAAATATAAATGATATTTTATTATGTTATTTAAATATCGATTTGTGAAGATTTATGTTACAAATTTCGAAATTTCGAAAATTTAATTTTTGAAAAATATGTATATATTATCTTTATTTGATGACATATTTTATTATATTATTTAAATATTGATTTGTTTAAATTTTTTGTTACAAATTTCGAAATTTTGAAAATTTAATTTTTTAAAAATCTGTATATATTATCTTTATTTGATAACATATCTTGTTATATTGTTTAGATTTTGTTTTGTTTAAATTTTTTGTTACAAATTTCGAAATTTTGAAAATTTAATTTTTTAAAAATCTGTATATATTATCTTTATTTGATAACATATCTTGTTATATTGTTTAGATTTTGTTTTGTTTAAATTTTTTGTTACAAATTTCGAAATTTTGAAAATTTAATTTTTTAAAAATCTGTATATATTATCTTTATTTGATAACATATCTTGTTATATTGTTTAGATTTTGTTTTGTTTAAATTTTTTGTTACAAATTTCGAAATTTTGAAAATTTAATTTTCGAAAAAGATCGTCATTAATCAATCCTATATCGTGGTAAACCTTAATGTATTATATACACTTTAGTCCTATTAATTTTTTACATTAATTTGATGTCAAAAAAATCATATCAATTTTTAAAAATCAAATAAATTCATTAATATAGCTCATTAATAAACTTGACATATGTTAAAAACTTCGATAAAATATTATTATATACATAAAAAAATCGGATTTTTTTAGAATAATTAAATTTATAAATTTTTTCTGATTTCAGATTTCAATCACATTTCTCATGTTTAGTAATGTATACATATTTAATCACTCGAATTTTGTCCAACCAAACATAGTGCAATCATGAAAAAAAAATATAATAATTTTCGGTAAAATGATGTTCATTCAATTATTGAATGATAATTCAATATTTATACAGAAAATTCTGCGTAAAAAGCAGTTAATTCCAAACATTTATTCAAAAAGTGAACATTTTTTTTGAAGAATTAATTATTACACACATTCATTTATGAGCGATAATATTATTTTATCTGGTAAATTTTTCATTTTTGTATGAAAAAAAATAGTGAAATAATCTATTCTATTTTTAAAAAATGTTAGAATATTTTTTGAAATATAAATCTAATGAAATATATAATTTTTAATGACAAAAATTGATATAATTTTAATTTGATAATAATCTTTTTTAAAATCTTACCAAAAACACGGGGATTCAACTTATTCAGAGTCTTATATGTACATGAATGTATATCTTATAATATTTCTAAAGTTACCAAGAAAATAAGTGTATAAAGTTATTGTCATAATGCTAATTGATTTTATGGGAAATATGAATTTATCGATCATTTTTTTTTTTTTTTTCAATTAGTTCATTTTTTAATCATAGTTATAATTAATAATGATTAATAAACTGTATATTATTCTTGAAATATTTCAACATGAGAACATTTTTTTTTTTTTTTTTAAAAGTCTTCTTTGTAATTATAAATCACTTATATATATATATCCATTGAAATTTAACATTATTAAAGATTTTTTATAGGTGATTTCACGAACCTTGATCCAGAAAAATAATTGTAATTTACAATTTTCATAATTGTAGCATAAATATAATTTTCCGAAAAAATCATTTCTAAATATTTTATAGTTTCCCCTCTATAATAATGAATGAAATCTACGCTCTCTTATATATTTTATTTCAAATTCATTAAGTACAATTACTTTTATTACATTTCGAGTTACTACTATTTCTTATGCATAATATAAAGAATTTTTTTTTAAGTTAGGTATCATAATAATTCATATAATTATATTAAATTTATACATTTTGTTCATTGATAGATCAAGATAACTTAGAATATTTGAAAAAAATTTCATTATTTAAATCATAAGAGAGAGACTAAATTAAGGTAGAGAAGTCATAATTTATTATAATAAACAAATTAATATAATATTCATATTTAAAAATCAATTATACTCACATTTATTAATTTAATTCATGCTATGTTATATTTTTTAATGGACATTTATATTAAGTTTTTTTCAATTTTTTCCTTTGTTAACTTTTTTTTCCCCCCCCCCCCCCCCCCAGTTCTTTATGTTATCTCAACTTTATTCATTTTTATTCTATATTTGATGATGCTATTTAAAAAATAAAAAAAAATTAATATATTCCATTCTTTTTTTATCTTGTTAAATTAAGCTTATTTATGCTTATTCATTTTAATTATGTGTTTTCTCCTTGCATGTGGTATGAGTGTTATATGTGTTTATGTGCCGGATGATATATATTAAAGAAAATAGCTAGGAGATTTGCATAATACTTATTATATGATATTTATATTTAAATAATCTTGGAATAATATATTATTTCTCAAGGAAAAATTTTAGTATTACCAAAATTGTTTGTAAAAACTAGTCTTTTACGATTATGGAATCGTAAATGGAGCTTTATAGATATTCATTAACATGTTAATATTATTATAAATGATTAAAGGAATAAAATAAGCTAATAAAATTATAATTTTATATACAAATGTCATTAATAAATCTTGTTTTTATGAACACAGCCAAATAATAAATGTTGAAATACCTAATTCTCTTTATTACAATAGAATAACTTATTTTTATAGAATATTATTACATGAAATTATAATACCAAAATCAGCGATGTCAATTTCTCCAAAATATTTTATCTCATATTGTATTATGTTCATATATGTTAAAACCATGCGATTTTTTCGTGTTGTATTTCATTCGAATAATAGTAAGGAGGGATTTTAATTATTCTATTTATTCACAATAAAGTAAGGACACTTAGTTTGAATAAACTTTATACAGTATTGAATCGAAAATTACTTTAAATGAATTCAAATAATATTGTTATTTCATTTGATCTATTATATCTTGTAGCTTATTCACTCATGATTCTTCATGTTTACTTATGTTAATTCAAATTCATTTGTGTTTGTATATATACCTACTCATGTTCATTAATGAATGCTATAGTTAATTCATGTTTATTTATTATTCTTTATGTTGTTTTTGAATAAAAATCTTGAGAATTGATTTTAAAATGAATAAATCTCAATATTAACTGAATATAAATCAAAATTAATGAAACTTTTAATATATCATATAATTTTAATAAATGTGATAAAGATATTTTTCAACTATTTAATTTTAAGTGAAAATGATTATCTATAATAAAAAAAATTCGAATATTTTAATATTTAACAAAAAGCATTAATTATTATATATGTTTTTTGGTTTACAGATCAAAATTATGAATGTGTACTGATTTATCAACAAAGCAATATTTTTTTGGTGGCGACCGTTCAAAGTAAAAATCTATTTGGTGACATTTTATAAATTTTCAGAAATTTTTATGTCAAAAAATGTAGAACATAGAAATCAAATTTGAGAAGGAATATTTTCTCACAAAAATATTATGAATGGGAATTTTTCAATGCTATTCAAAAAATCACGCATAATTGAAAGGCATTTCCACTTTTTGAAAGGAAGGTATTCAAATTCTCCCATTAGGTTGGAGAGTACCAAATAATTTATTGATCAAATTTCGAAATATTCTATTTATATATATAAAAGTCGTATACTCAAGTAATCCGAATCTGAGCAAATAATTTTTATTTTAAAATTATTTTATATTATAAGTGTATATGCTTGAAAAAGTAATTACAAATTTTCTGAAGGGACATCTCCAAGAGTCGATGTAATAAACCGGAATGTTTTTCATATGAACGGTCGATATTTCTTCACTTTTTATATAGTTTACACCCGACTGGCAAAATATTCAACGATTAAAATGTATTCAAAAAGTCGTTACATCGAAATGTCCTTCGACTTTTCCAATTATCTATATCAAATGTGAACAATTCAATTATTCTTACATAAACGTCACTTTTACGATGAAGATACGATAGAACTTTTTGAACATGATCAAAAAGTTTCATCGTATCTCTATCGTCGGTCCGAGAACGAAAATTTATTGCCGATCCATAACCATCGCCGAAGATGGATGTATTGCGGGTAATTATCAACAGTTATGGTTCATTCATCAAAGCAACAATTAATGCAAAGGAGTTCACTCATAAGAACAAATTTTCAAGCAATTTTGTTGAGGCGGATGTCCGATCAATTGATCGATCACCAACATCAACCACTAAGCTTGAATCAAATAAAGCTTGGTGTCAAACAGTACAGACTCAAAAGACATTATTTTTATCAACAATAAAAACTAATAATTTATTTATTAATACATTCAATTTCATCTGGCTTCCCAGGAGACCAGTGTTCTCATTTAAACCATAGATCTGCAGGTGTTAACCACTCACCAGTCATTTGATGAATACCGCTATGTGGCCACACATTATTATATTCATCAACAACAGATTGCAAGTGCGATTGTCCCTTCGAACTCTCATATGTTGCCCACCGTCTTTCCATTTTCCCGTTTTGCTGCGGGGTATTTGGATGTGTTCGCCAATCAGTGATTATGTGATATTGTATGAATTGTTGTGAAAGGGCACCAACAAATTCGCCTCCGTTATCAATAACCATTCTGGCAGGAGCATGAGATTTTGAAAGTACAATGACCAATTCTTGTGCAATGGTTATGCTTTCTTTATTAGTAACAATTTTAGCATGAATAACATATCGAGATCGATCATCTAAAAATGCAACTATATATTGTTTTGGATTTTCTTTTCTTCATCTTCATTTATATTATTGTGTTCTTTTATCTCATGGAAATCTGTGTGCCATATCTGCCCGACCATCTTTGCTACATATCGGATTCTTTCGACCTCTTTTTCATGATATAAATGCTCAAATTAAAAAAGTTATTCAATTTCGAATATCCTTGAACACTATTTTGCTGAAATTGAAATTATATTTTTTTCTGTCAAGTGCGAAGGCACATCTTTGATAACCAACATCAAATTGAAATTCATAATTAATTACAGCATCGATTTCTTCTTGAGTTGGTATTTTTGGTTTTCGTCCTTTGAGGACTCTTGGATATTCCAAACCTGCCTTTTTAAATTCTTCTTTCAAACATTTGGCACTAATTGCATCATTTTTTAGAATACTTCTTACAGGAACGCCATCATTTAATTGCTGTATGATTATTTGAAGTTTCTCCTTGCTCAAGTCTTGATTGGTATTCTTTTCATATTATAATAATGAATTAGAGAATAATACACAAAATTGTCAAACGATAGCTATCCTACTATCATAACGGTATACTTACATATTTTGACATTTGAAACTTTTTGACTGCTTTTCAATCACCTTTGCATCAACTTTTCCTGAGTGTAAAGTATCCAATTTGGGGGCCGTTTATTTTTGGAAAACATTTTAAGGCTGAACATTTTTCTATCAAATGATCTTTGAGCTCTCAATTACGCATTATCGAACAAAACTAGTTGAGGTGAGCTATGTATCGTTACTAAAAACGAAACATAATAACTTGAATTACCTGTAAAGATTGAACAAATGCAATAGTTGAATTTCTATATTTTTAACCAACATATTATATATAGCTCTATCACAATGGACTAATACTGCATGTGATACATCAGAAAGCTAAATAAAATAAATATTTAATGTTTTTGAATGATAACGGTCTCAAAATTTTTGAGTGTCCAGAATATTTGTACGGCTTACAAAAAGTGCAAAAACGTATTTATCACTTTTTTTCTAAAAAAGTGAGCAGTATCAGTCTTCTTTTGCATACTGAAATACAAAAAATTCAAACTACAGTTCAATTTGTTTGCACATGTGATCAATTCCTAATGAAACAAATAAATCAATAAAATTATTCTTTTACAAATTATCTATTTTATTGTAGCACCTGTAACACCTGTGGCCTTACCGACTTCATCACTTTTGTTTGGTTAAACAACAGTTGCTTCAAGTCTGGGTATTCCCTAATCAAGTCTGTAATTCTTTCTGGCTGTAGCATTTGTATCACGACCTTAAATGAGTGTGGCTTTGTCATTGCGATAATTCTCATCAATATGTTCCATGGCTTTTCTTTCTGGAAGAGGTTCAATGCGATCAATTGAGGGATCGTATGATTGAGAACGTATCGATAACATTTCTCATTTTGGAACTTATTTATAATCGCAAACAGCGTGTCCATAATCAAATCCAAGCTTTCTCTCTTTCGAATAATCGCATCGACTGCGCTAATGCTCGTCTGGTAGTCCAGGGCGTCCTTAATTTCAAAGCTATACTTTAACGCTTCACCTGCTTTTGTGAACTGTGTCGAAGTTTCCGGAATTCGATTTAACTCGATCAAGAACAACGTCCCGCTGATGTTACGTGGCACAACTGTTAACAGTGCCGTGACAGCACGCTTAAGACCTGCCGATGATAAGTTTAACATGTACGGTAAATACTTCTTAAACTCATCTTTGGTTAATGATGGTATAATAGGTATCAAAAATCGAGAGTCGTTTTGTTGCTCTAATTCGTTCTTCAAAAAGAGAACTAAATCGGGAGCTAAGAATGAAAATTGTTTCGCAATGCCATCTAAATACACATGGATTAATATTAACATGTCTTTGACCCCACGAGAATGTTCAATCGCTTGTTTAACAACATCAACTTTAAATTGCATTTGTGGAATTTTCGATTTCAATTTATCGCGGATTAAACTTTTGGTGTTCTTGGGTGACCCAGGATAAACATCTAATAGCGTAATGAATAATGAGCAATCAAATTCTAATAAAGTGAAAAATAATTCCATGTATGAACTTGCTAACATCAAATCATCAATTGTAACCGCCGTTTTTAAGTATTCGATGGCAAAGGAATTGATGGTAGGAACAAATTCTTCTTGCTTATAGAAGGTTTTGATCATGTTAATGGAGGATTGTGCAACTGATTGATCTTGTAAGATTGATAATTGAAGAAGACAATCGAGAAATATGGGCTGAAGTGATGGCGCCATTTTGATATACTCATTGATGGCTGGAAGAATTAGGTCTGTATGTCGTGTAAACTCTGTGGATTGTGATCGAAGATTAATAAAAATTTGTTCCGGAAGTTTGGGAAGACTAAGAATAAACTCAGTAAGGCTGTCATCTGTTGAGGTTTCTTGGGTGAAAACCTCATTAAGGATAGCCCAAACAAGATTATCATATCGAACTTCAGAATTCCGAACAAATTCATAAGTACACCATGAAGACAAGAATGGTATAAGGTATTTCTGAGCGTCAGATGACCTTTGGATAGTAAATCTTGTTGCAGGTCCTTTACATTCATCAAAAAATGGCTCATTGCTATCAATTGTCGTTATCAACATTGCAATGAACTGTGATTGCATTGGCAATGGAATATATTGAGATCTAACTTGGAGATTAGCAAGGGCTTGCTCAATGATGAAAACCGCCGAATCGGAGGTTTTGACATCTTCTGTGGGCTGGTCCTCGTTCAGCTGCTTGATGAGTTCGGTTGTCGTTTTGGGCTCCTCGTAACCTTCGATGATCTCGAACTTGTGGAATCCTTGAATAACGAGCTGCGCAAGTTCATATGGAGTCATGGTCTTAAGGACTTTCTGGAGCGCAAGGCGTTTCTCTAAGGAACTTACAGTACGAGGTGGAATAGGAATAATACGTTGAGTATCTGTGTAGTTTTTAGAACACCCAAGTGATTGAAGTAGGGCATTCATCTTTGTTGCATGTTGGCCATATTTGTATAATTTAACAAAAGGATCAAGATCAATATCAAGTGCTGCTGCAATAGAATCTTTAGCACATTGGGTTAGGGAATTAACAATTGGTTGAAGTGAAAGAAGACATGATATTGTTTCTTTGTCATCACAGCATGAGGATTTTGCACATAAATAAATAGCATCAAAAATTGATATGAGAAATGATGTGGATGGTGTACCTGTTGAAACTTCGTTTTTGATTTCTTTGATAATTAGTGTGTAAGCAACTGACCCAGCTGTGTTGTGATGCTTAGAATATGATTTAACTGTTAATGTTGCATAAACATGAATGGTAATCATTCTTAATATAAGAGGAACATTGTTCTGCCGGTTAAGCATTGCTGATGCAATTGACCAAAGGCTTTGATATTGTACTTCTTCAATATCAATATCATCTGTAGCACTAAGAAGATTCCCAAGATTTTTCATTAAGCGTAAACATTCAGGATAACTTGGCCTAGCTTTTTCGCATTCACCTTTAAGGGCATTAATTAATTTTTGCACATTATAATATGGTTGCTGGGTCATCTCCAATTTAAACCGAAAAGTGCCATTAACCTCTCGTTAGTGATGCCGATAGAGTTTTGTGAAACGCACTTTTCCGCTTTTTATGGTGATAACCGTTGAAGTAAAAGGAATATTTAAGGAAATCATGATGAAGCATATACTTTACTATTTATAGTTTCAACCGTAGAATAATTCAAAATATTTTTTATTGATATATATATACAAAAATGTCAATAAAAAATTAAGTCATAAACAATAATAACTTTTTATACATATATATTATTTTTTCAAATTTAATTTCATCTTTATAATTTTCTATAAAAATAATTATATCTATAAAATTTTTATTAAAAAAATATCTGGTATGAGAAAAAGTATATTTGCCCCTTAAACAAAAATAAAACTTCTTTAAACTATTTTATTTTTGAAAGCATTATATAAATAGAAGAAAGTACTCATTTTGAATAATTCTAATTTCTTTTTAATTAAAATTTTTAGTTTTCATTTAATAGTCATTTTTAATAACTTAAAAAATTAAAATTAAAATAATTTCAAAATTTATTCATTTTCATCTGCTACAACAGGTATTTCTTGGAACACAGCCGCTTCTGGGTTGAATTCAGGGTTCATAGCAAATTGCAAGAAAAGAGTTTCAATTCTTTTTCTTAGTCCCTTTAAAGTATTTTCATTTCTTCCTCTATTTAACAAATCCGCTTCTCTATCAATTAAAGTAATTAACTCTTGAGTCAATTGGCAATTAAATTCTTTTACTGTCAATTTTAATAACAACAAAATAGAAATTCTTTCATCCACAGACATTCCTTGTGATCTTAAAGCGTCGTAAAGATTTCTTAATTCTTTTGCGCGCTTTGTGTTTGGCGTTTTCACTTTGATTATTTCGCCATTTGTAAGTTGCCACATTTTCTTCTTCGATATTGTGTCTAATTTCTTAAAGTTATTTTGTTCAGTGTTTTGTTTTTTCGCTTCGATTTTCATCTTATCAATTGTATGAAGAAGTTCTGTTTCTTTCGCAAGAAGTTCTTTAAGAAGACGTTTCCTTTCTTCTTCTGTATAATTGCCATTGTTAATTGCTTCTGTTTCTTGTATATGCCATGTTGAAAGTTCATCATAAAGTGTCTTAAAATCTGCTGCTGTACGTGGATGAATTCGTTTTTGAATTTCAACATTTCGTTTGTGCTCAATTTCTTCTTGTACTTTCTTTTCTTGGATTTCCATTTGTTTCTTTTCTTCTTCTAATTCAAGTTTCATCTTGGAAACTAATTGTCGTGCAAAATGACCACGTGTAACACGTTGGATTTTAAGAGCTGAGGCTTCACGAATTGCAAGTTCTTCTTTGGCTAAGCGATAACTACCAGCTTCTAAAGTGGGATAATTATCATTAACAAATTGATGATAAAATGGTGTTTGACAGGAAAACTCACGAACTGTTTGTGAGTCACTGTTTGCTGTTATCTGTGTTTGACATGCTCGATGTGCTTTATCAACTAGTTTATCAAGACCTCTTTGATGTGGAAGAAGAGCTGTTTGGCCAGCAACATGATGATATTCGATGCCAGTTACTCTGTTTTTATAGCCACCAAGAAATGGTTTATGTTCTGGGAGATTATATTCAATGTCAACTTTGATTTCTACTGGTCCATCAGGCCTTAATACAGTAACTGTTCTTTGTGATGGCCTTTCCATAAACTTATCAAGATCATCAGGAATGTTAAAATCTGAAGAATTTGGATCAGTCATCTAACGTATAAAAGTGACAATAAACGTGTGCCCTGAATAACGTATTCGCTTCAACATGTTTGATTGATTCTTGTGTTTAACAATCTTATTTAAAGGTTTTCACTACATTACGATGATTTCCTTTCACATATTTTGTTTATTTTTTCTTATTTTTAGGATTCTTCAAAAATTTCATTTTAACAAAAAAACCTAATATTGCTTATTCTACTGGCAAAAAACATAACATAACAACATCCATTATATCTATACTTTAACATTACGAGCAAAATTATTTTTCTTAACATAACAGTTGCACAAAAAGATTCTGAGTCATTTGACATGTTGCAGTCAAAGTGACATGTCAAAGGGCGCCCCAAATTGAATTAATTGAAAAGTTGAACCCAAATGAGCGACGATTCGTCTGACAAAGAAAATGATGCACTTCCGCAATCGAATCGTGTTAAGGCAGCTATTAAAACGCTTTCTGACATACAGACAGCACTAATTACAAAAGAATCAATAATTAATAATATCATGTTATTAATGCGTCAAGTTCATGGAACATTTGACACTTCATTTCTCAGTACCCATCTTATTAACCCTATTCTTAGTTCAAATCAAGCTACAAGATTTAAAGCAATTTCAGCTCTTTCAATTTTAGTCCAACCTTCCTCACCCATTTTAATAGATTTTGCACCACTTCTACTATTAACACTTGACAGTCCTAATCTTCTTCCTCATACATTAAAATGTTTTTCCTCTGTAATCAATAACCGCAAATTATTTTGTTTTTTCAAGGACAAAATCATTGAACTTTGTGAAACATCGACCATTTATATCCGTAAGCTTTGTATTCATCTCTTATTTTCTGCCTATCTTAATGATGATTCACTTCTTCTTCCATTATTCCGACTTACCACTCAATCGTTATGTGATTTTCCACTCACATCCTTATCAATATTATTAGAGATCTCCAATTTACATCCTGAACTAGTAAGTCGTGTCTTTCCATTATTACTTACATTTATGAATTCGGAATGTGATTCAGATCATTACTACAAATTATGTCTAATCTTCAAAAATCTCATTCTTTATGACGTTAGCTATTCCAAACCGTTAATTGAGATCATATCCACAAATTCCACATTTTCCGAATCACAATATTTTTTGTCCACGATCCAACTGATCTCAACATTTCCAAATTCCGACACATTAGTTCAACAATTTGGCCAGAAACTAGAATTTTTTGCCAAATTTACTCAAAATCAAAATCAAGCTTATACCATCATATCGACATACAACACCATCCAAGACAAATACACGCCAACGCCGAACTTCTTTAAGCGACTTTCATTATCCACTGACCCAACGATCCGTGCAATTTCATATAAACATTTATCAGAGTCACCTGATTTAATCCGACAAATTGTTGGCGAGTTAATTTCACGAGAATCCATATCATCATCACCATACTTAGTTGAACTATCATTAGACATTGCCCCTAAGATTGGCTCATGGTTTGTAACCTTATTATTTAATGTTCATGATCTAAAAATGCAAAGCATATATCCACTTTTGCGTAAAGTTATCAATCACATCGAAGACAAACAAACAAAATTATTATTTATATCCGAAGCTAAATATTATTTACCTGAATTACCTGATGATGATTTTGGTATTGCTTTAGCAGAATTAATTGCTGAAGAATCATCGGATTTGAAAGATACATATTCGTTGATATCATTGAACTTGAACTTAAAATCAGTAAAGTTTCAGGTGGCTATGTTGGACTCAGTGTTTAATATGGTGTTGAAACTTTCCAAAAACAAAAATGAAACATTGCTGTTAAATAGATTCGAAAGTTTATGCTCGTCAAGTTATAGAGAAGTAAGACAAAGAGCGGCTGAAATGGTGTATTTAATGAACGAAATGGAAAATATGGAAAATTAAAATAAATGTTTGATTTGAAATAATATTATTTGTGTTTTGATATTTAAAATAAATTTTCAAATTTAATTTATATTATCAAAGTTATGAACTTTTTTTTGTAAAAACGAATAAAAGTGATATAGAAAGAAAAAAAAATTGGATGTTGGATTTAATAAAGAAGTTGATTACAAAGGAAAGTATAAATTTTGTGTATTCGATTAAGAAAAAGCTTTGAAATTTTTATTATTGAAAAGATTTATTAAACAAATTGTTGTGATTTGTTTGTTACGATTGTTTCTACTATTCAAATTTTATTCTATTTCTTATGATAAAGAATAATCAATGCTTTTTTTCTCAAGGAAATGAAATATTGTGATGTTGTAAATCTTTTTTTATTTGATATTCAAAGTCCTTTATTTATAAAATGTCTTCCTCATGGGATATTGTATTAACAGATGAAATGATGGCATTAAGTGAAAATCATTTAAAAAAGGTTAATAGTAGAAAAAGAAGAGTATTTACAAGTGAAGAAGATAATACATTAGTAGAACTTGTAATGTCACAAAAATATACTACATGGTTTGAAATAGCAGCAAGAATAAGAGGAAAAACTCCTAGACAATGTAAAGATCGATGGATTAATTATTTAAATCCAATTAATAAATTTGAGCCTTGGACTGATGAAGAAGAGAACTTATTAATTAAGTTCATTAATGAAATAGGTACAAAATGGTCTTTAATATCAAAAATGGTTCCTGGTAGAAGTGAAAACTGCGTAAAAAATAGGTGGCATTCGAGCTTAAAAGCTAGATGTGGAATAGATAATAATGGTCATTATTATTTAAAGCCAAATTCTAAAAGCAATATCCATTTATTCCAGAATCAAAATATACCATCTCCTCAAGAATTTATGACTAATTTCATAAACGAATCAGTAGAAAATGAAAACAAAAAATCAGAAAATAATGATATTGAGTTGAAACAAAAATTCATTAACCCGGTCGTTGATTTGAAAGATGATCCTTTAGAGTCCGAGTTTTATTCGTATATTGGATGGTTCGACATGTTTTGGTAAACATTACTTACCATGGATTTTTAAGTAAAATTTTTTTAACGTACTTTTTGGTATGACCTCAAAATTAACGGCTCCTCCAACCAAACCTCTGATGTCTAATGAGCTAGGAAAAGCTTCAAAAGATCTTCAAGATATATATGACATCGATAAAAAAATAGAGGACATGCTTGAAAATGATAGTAAAAATAGATTTGGTCGTGTATCTATGAACAATGAAAATAAAATACCAAATGAATATATATTTAATATAAATGATATTAAAGAACGAGATGAAAAAAGCAGCTCGGAAGGGGTTGAAATTACTGAATCAGATAACTATTCTGAAGTTGAAGAATCAAACACAGAAGATGAATATCTTCAACGATTCCTTATTCTTGACCAAAATCTTAAGAATCTTATTCAGCAAACACAGGTCACAATTGACGATTCTACATTTGAAGAATTTAAACCATTTGCAAACGATATTTTTTCATTATTTGAAGAGATGCGTAACAAAGGGATACTTTCACAGTTTTACCATTTTCCTTTTGGGTCCAACATTAACACATATTCAGTTATTTTCAGTAATCCCATTAGTACTGATCTTGAATTCATTATAAATTGCAAAATGCTTTCATCACATCTATATCGGAAGCAACGTAAATTCAATGAATATGCGCAAGAACTTTATCAAATAATTGAACTAACATATTTAAATCTTCAAGATCTTTCGTTACAGTTACTCAACCAAGTATATTCATTGTTAATTATATTCCAATCAGTAATTCGTACCAAGTCCACTGGTGTTTTTTCGAAAAACAATTATGTTCCACCAAGTAAGATCGAACTTATAAAACATGCAATTCGAATAGCTATCATATTAAAATCAGAAAAATTCCAAGTTGTTAAACCACCACATGTTGTCTCCAACAATTATTTTGAACTTTTAGCACAACATCTTTCACTTTCACAATTACATTTTATTGACTATCGTCCTGATGGAACAATTGACACAACAGAATCGGACTTACCTCGACGTACAATAGATGACATTGGAAAACAATTTTGTGATGCTGCAAACGACAAAGAATATTTTTACTTCAACGAAATAATGATTCAAATTTTGAATATGATTTCAAATTTGAAAGGCAAAAACGATTTCTATAGTTTACTTGCATTTTCACTTTTTCGATATCGAGTAATGTTACCAATTTGGTTTTATAAAAACTATATGGAAATTAATTCATTTAGTTGTATTCAGTTTTTATTAAATGGTGGTCATATAGGGAAGATTATAACTAAAGAATTATTTATTCCCGAATATAAAACAGAAGAATTTAGTATTTATAAAATGAGAAATATGCAAAAAAATCAACACACATTAAACCTTCTTTGGTTTATCGAAGGAGATCAATCGAAAGAGTTTGAAACAAAAGTAATAACATTAGATAATGATAAAAAAGATAAATTCGAAGTTAATATTTCGTCGCCTTCTGTTTTTTGTTGTATTGAAGGAAGTCTTGAAGCCAAATTTAAAGAGTATGAAATAGAATTAGTTCCAGACGATGATGTGTTTGTTGTCCTTAAATATAATTTTAGAACTGATACTAAAGAAACCAGATATCATAATGCAAATTATTTTGTAACATTGGGTACTCAATTATTAATTAGTTCTTCCGAATAAATAAATATTTAAAAAAAATATATATATATAAAATGTATTTTATTAATATTTTTATCTATGTGTAATATGATTATCTTCTTGCAAAAGGATCTTCTTCAATGATAAATAAAAATTACCATCAAAAACATTTTTCTCTTATTTTATGGTAAAATCTTATATTAAAAATGCATAATTATTTATTATTATTTGGAAAGTTTTCTCTAGATTTTTGTCAATGAAAAAATATTTGGCGCTTCTAGATTGAAATTATATCTCTTTTTGTTCTTCTTTATGTTTTTCCACTTTCCGATAAAACGGAATTTCATATTCCCATTACCTCTCCAATCAACTAAAACATTTCTTTTAATAAATCTTTTAATGTTTGATGTAAAAGTAAGAGTATCAAATCCATAACTACAAAAGATAACTAACTTAAGTTCGTTTGAACCCATTTCTCTCGTTATTTTTATATCATTATTTTTATCAGATTTTCCATATCTTTTTCTAGAAAGAGTAACAATTTCATTCTCACTAATATTAATTGATTTAATTTGTAATGCATATTCTATTCTAATTTCCATTTTTTCAAAATTTCCAAGATTGTTTTTACAATTTTCTAATGAATTAATGTTTGCTTCTAGTGAATGTCCTGTTATTTTAATTCTTCCTTTTATATTACAATTAATTAATACTATATCATAAAAACTAATTTCTTTTAAAGTACTTTGAAGAATTTCAATGTTTTTAAGAAAAATAAATGTTTTATGATGCACATAAAAATTTCCTCTAAAAAATTTTGGAGTATAAAAAATTATTTGTGATTTTCTTTTTTCATTTCCATATATTTTTACATTCTTTTCAGACATTTCATCTATTGGAAAATAAACTGGCGTTGAAGTTTTAATATGAAAAGTAATATTTTCACCTTTATGCTTGTTTAATAAATCTCTAATTTGGTAATAGCTATTTGAAATGGTGTCAAAACCATTTCCATTATCTTGAATTGTAAAAGTATTAGGTAAATTGAATTTTTCTACATCTCGATCTGTACGTTTATGTTCTTTTGAATATGATTCATAATCATTATTATAATTGTTTGGATAATTATCAATACCACAAACAATTTTTGGATCTGGACATATTATTGAACCT
Source organism: Histomonas meleagridis (assembly GCF_020186115.1). NCBI lineage: Eukaryota > Parabasalia > Tritrichomonadida > Dientamoebidae > Histomonas > Histomonas meleagridis. Next base: position 1,516,301 of record NW_027150805.1, read on the forward strand.
TTATAACCTTCAAAATATAATTCCATTCCTTTCTTCATGCATACTTTTTCAATTCCATCAACAATTATTGAAAATCTATAATTTTTATCACATTTTGCTTGATAACACATTCCTCCATAATATTTTCCTTCTCCTATTTTAGTTAACGAAGAATTTACGCACCTTGCACCAGGTCCAAAATAAATTCCTCCGTAATAATTTCCGTTCTCATAATGTCTTTTATTTTGACACGATTTTACCATAAAACCAATATGAGTATAATCAAATTCCTTTCTTCCCTTCAATCCTGTTTTGTTAGGATCATAAAAGTTATAGAAAGAAGAATCTTTATCATATTTTGAATATGTAGGAAGCATACCTATTGTTAAACCTTTATGATCAAATGTGCAAGCATAATTGGTCCAATTTAGTGGTATCAAATAATGTTTTGGATATACTAGAGAAGGAGGGCCAAGAGGAAAGTCTTTGAAAATTTTACTTCCTGGTATTGATCTATAATCACCAAATTCAAGAGGCTCAGCAATACTTTTATCAACTTTGTAATAACCCATATCTTCAATTAAATTTAAGGTAACATTGGAAATTTTACTAGGTCCATAATATACTGGCGCCATAATTTCTGTGTAATATACTCTGCTACTAATATGTGCAGGACTTACTTTATCTTCTAATTCAAGTCCAACTTCACAATCATCCGAAAAGCGTTCAACACCAAATCTATGCTTCAGGTATTTTACACTCTTAGGTGTTATTAATAATTTATGTACCTTACCAGAGTCATATTTTGATATGCATTCCTTAATATTTTTTCCATATTTTTCTCCCGTTTCTGGGTTAATCCAATTATCAAATTCTCCATTTAATCCAAGAACATGACACACTTCATGAAATAAAATTTCAAAAAAATTCCTTTCAAATGAATGAAAATCTTGAGGTTCTTCTCCAATTATAGCTGGATCGATACCAATCACACCTAAAATAGGGCGACTTGTTTCTATATCTCTGCTGATTACTTGTCCTTGTCCCAATGCACTTAAAGGCTTTACAAATAAGTATATATATAAATCGATATTATGTGATTCTACTAATGTATTTCTATATCTAAATTTATATTGTTCACTTGGGATAACTTTGATTATTCTATTTAAAAATCTCTCCATATTATTTAATGTTTGTTTTAAAGCATATATTCTTCTATTATTAAAAATTAATGATTTATTTTGCACAAATACACCTTTTTCAAGAACAAAACCATTATTTACATTGTATCCAAAATATTCTCTTTCTCCTGCTTTATATCCCAGTGTATAATTTAGATCAAAGAATACTCTAATATTCTTCCATTGTTTATCATCAAAATACTTTTGAACAAAACTCTGTATTGATAAAATTAGCATGATTGATATCATTATAATTTTTAGGATAAAATATGAAAAATTTAATGTGAAATGAAAACATTCAACAAGAACCCACCTTTCGTTAATTGAGAAAGTCGTTTTAAAGAATTTCTTTTTTAACGAAAACATTGAGTCTATAAACATTTTTCTTATTAAGAATTTCTTTTAGTAACTGAAATCTTAAGGGTTCTGTATTTTCAAATTTGTATAGGATTGTATACATAACTTAATATCTTAACTGTTAAATTAAAGATTTTCTCAAAGTTCTAATTTCAACAAATAGTATACAGTCTATTAATGTTTAACTAAAATAAAAACGAAATAATAACAACTTTTGTTGTAAAAAATTTAAAAATTATATTACAAAACAGTTTAATTAAACCAGAAAGTCACAAATGTTTATTAAAATTCTTTAATCGCTCTGTCTAGTATAATAAGGGTTTTCATTAAACATTAAATCATGTTTCTTAAACAGATAAACAGATATCTGCCCAAGAAGCGAAGGCACAAAATCAAACAAGAAATAATAAAAGAATGATATTATCCTTGCGTTTGTATTTGGAATTGTTTCACTTTTCTCAAGTTCATTGGACACATATTCTTGGAGTGGATTAATGCTAAAGTAATGTGTCACGTTGTAAACCATTCGAATTAAGAATATTACAACAAATGAGATAATTCCAACTTTGCAAAAATTAACGCAACAAACATCTTCAGGTTGAACCATTGGATATGTAACGGCTTCTAGAAGTGAAAAAGCTGGAAGCATGAAAAAAATTGCAATTATCAAATCTGTGCATGCACCCCATAATGATAATGACATGTCTGGATCAGATGAATCATGGAGATCGAAAAAGCTTAAAAAGATTCCTAAAGCAACAAACGTGAAAAGAAATAATAAGAATATATATCTGAAAAATTTAATGGCATTTGTTCCTGGGCTTCGATATGCAAATAATAAATCAAAAAGAATAAGTATAACTAAGCACATTGGAGTGAATAATAGAATATGATCTAAAGCAACATAAAAAATTTTGAAAGTTGTTGGCGTCCAATGAAAAGGAACAAGAAATGTTGTCCCTCGATATAATTGGAAGGTGGCTAGAAATATCCAAAATACTGAAGTTTGATCAATTATTGAAGACTTTGGCTTTGAATTTCTGATATTCTTAATCAATAAGACAATACTGATGAAAGCTTCAAGATAAAATAAAACGCTTAATAAGATACTCTCGTAAATTTCACACCCAATACCAGGCATCGCAAACTTACATACAAAGTTTTTGTCCCAATTCTCAACATTCATTTTTGATGAATACTGTATTGTTTAACCGTTAATTATCTATCGTTTTCCAAAAAAACGAATAAAAACAACGTTCATCGAAGTTTTATTCTTTTTAAAGCAGAACACTTAGTAAATACTTTTTGCAAAATTTTTATACCTTCAAGATTTATTGTCGTATTTATCAAATTTGATACAATTAATTTCGACTGAAATGTAAAATTGATACACAATCAGGTAAGGTAATACGAAAGGCAACAATCTAACATAATTTAAGAATATAATTTGTATTTAAGTCATCTTTTTTCTAATTTATTTTTTCATAAATAATACAAAATATTATTTTGGCACTTTTCCAGCACAAAATGTCTCAGCACACATTTGTCGAAGCAAATGTTCATGCCATGGCTGAAATTTGTCTAAACTCAGATCTTGATCATCTTGAGCAATATGTCAACAACAATTTTGGACAAGGTTTTGGTCTTGATTTTTGTCTTGATGATCAAAAGCAAACACTTCTTCATATTCTAGCTGGAAATCTTCAATTTGAGTATTGGGACACAATACTTAAGTGCTTTGTTTATGTAAATTCACCAGATGCAAATCAACATACACCACTTCATATTGCTGTTTCCAAACGAAACATCAAAGCCATTCGTGCTCTTGTAGCAGCTGGTGCTTCTATGTCCAATGAAGATGAACATGGTGTTAATCCTTTTCAACTTGCATGCAAAAGTGATTTTAAAGATGGTCTTGAAGTCTTTCTTAGCACACCCACTGGTATGCGTTATCTGAAATCCAATTTTACCACCAATGCTTGCTTATGTATTGACAATAATTCCATCGAATGTTTCAAAACAATCATTCGAAGTGTTCCTGAAGCCAAACTCAACGAGCTTAATGAAGATGGCAATGCCCTTATTCATTATGCTGCCCAAAGTAAATCCAAGAAGTTTCTTCGGGCCTTATTAGATCTTAAAGTTGACATAAATCTTCCCAACAAGTCCGGCTCTACGCCAATCGAATGTGCCACCAAAGAAAAGTCCGCAGTTCTATTGTATATTAAAGGCGCCAACATTCCAAAAGTGCAAAACAACAAAAAACTTCCACCGATCATCGAAAACATCACGAAAGAAAGTAATTGGCAGTCCACAGGCGAATGTTTTACTCCATGTGAGTTACATAAGTTAGCCATGGAAGGTAATGCGCAAGGTATTTTATCACTTAATTCCAAGAAAGTCGATATCATTGATTGTTTTTCATATTCGCCATTAATGTATGCAGTCGAATACTTTAAAGATCCGACTGCAATTTCTACATTACTTAAACAAGGCGCAGATCCCAATTTCCCATCTACTAAATCCAAATCCAATTTAACAAATGCATATCATTTAGCGGCGTTAAAAGGTAATGCAGTAGCAATTCTTGAATTTAAGAAGAAGTTTGCACCAAATTTCTCATACTTAGATAAGAAAGGACGAAATTTAATATTATGTTCAATATTATCCAAAGATATCACAACTGTTAATGAGATAGTATCAGTAGCACCAAATATTGATGGACCTTTTGATCAAATAATTAAAGCATTATTATCGATAGAAAATGATTCGACATTAGCAGAAGTAACAAAAATATTAATATCGAAAGGTTTACCAGCTAAATCTGTTGATGAACATGAAAAGTCATTAATAATGTATGGAATTGAAACGGGGAAATCGAAATTTGTTGAAGTTTTATTAAATAATGGCGCGTTAACAGAACTTGAAGCAGATGATGCAATCATTACAGCTGTTAAGAATGATTATACAGATATAGTTATATCATTATTAAGTTCTACTAATCCATTACAATTAAATGTAAATCCATTAATAATGCATCAAGCATTACCATTAATATTTTATACAATTAATAATAAGTCAACAGATATATTAAAAGTATTATTTACATCAAATCAAGCAATTAAAACACAAGTAGATACTAAAGGTAATACATTTTTACATCGAGCTGCTTATTTAGGTAATTTAGAATGTATTAAATATGCAATCGAAGTGATGAAAATTGATGTTAACATTACTAATAATCAAGGACAAACACCATTACATAAGTTAATGCATGATTTGTCAAACAACTTTGAGAACAATTATAAATATTTAGTTGAAAAAGGTGCAAATATTAAACAACTCGACAATTCAGGTAATAATATATTACATTTCGCCGCCGAAAATAATAACAAAGATGCGTTAAGTATATTATTAGGATTAGAAAATGTTAATGAGCCAATTCTAAATGAAAATGATATCAATGAAATGATACAACAACAAAATAATGATGAAAGAATACCATTAGAAGTTGCATCGAAACATTTATCTGATTTAAAGAGTGCTTTTGCAATGAACAAGAAATGGCAACTTAAAATATTCGATGGTCCTATTACTGATGAAACATTTCAAGAGTTTGCACAAAAGAACTTATCGCCGAATGTTAAAAACATGAAAGGAACACCATTAATTACATATGTAATGGACAATTGTGAAAATAAGGATTCTATTGTAGGCTATGTCCAAAACTTATTATTATTCGGCGCTGATCCTTCTAGTCAAGATACAGAAGAATTAACACCATTACATCATGCTATAGCATTAAAGAACAATGAGTTAGCGAAGATATTAATCGATGAAGGTTCATCATTCATCATCGGACCTATCATACGTGTATATGCTGAAGAGAATGGAACGCCTGAAATGCTCGACTTGATAAAGCAACCAGAAAAAAGAGCATCAGCAGTCGATGAATTTTTACAGACGCAAATTAATGCCGTGGATACAATGGCTGCGATATTGAAGTTTAAGAATCGATTTAATCGGCCGAACGAAGATTTAACAATTCGCTTTTATATGGATGAAGTCTCGAAAATGCATCGATTGTTATCATTGTTTGTAGATCGACTTCGAAAGATATCACATAATATGAAACCATCTGCAGAGTTTGGTAACTTCTTTATGTATTTTGTAGATGCATTTATCCCATTATTAAATATACCGACTGTATATCATACGGCGTTAAGCGAAATACAACAAATTCCAGAGCTAGCGCAAATATTAACTGAAAGCGTCGGATTTAATAACTATAACTTGGCCGACACTTTGATTGTACCTGTGCAACAATTCACGAGATATCATGAATTAATTAGAGCGATAATTAAGGCTACACCTCCCGATCATCCAGATATAGCACAATTACAACGAGCGCATCTAAAATATAATAACTTAGGAAGAGCTTCAAACGAAAGAATGTTAATTGCGGAAAGTAGAGAAAAACTGAAAACAATAACATTGAAATCGACGGTTAATGATAAGATGAGTCAATATAACCCAAATGATGTGTTACTTTATCATGGATTATTCGAAAAGAAATCATTACAAGTTCCTCCAGAAGGTACGAAAGTCTCCGAATCTTATGAATGGGGTCTGAAAACAAACCAAATTCAATCAGGAAAAATTAACGTGCAATATTATACAACGTTCGGAAAAAGTTTGAAGTCGTTTATGAAGTCACAGAAAATTGGGATTTTTCTGTTCAGTAAGATAGCGTTGTTTGGTTTACAGAAAAGTGAAGAGCAATTCAAAATCAAGTTTTCATGCCACTCCTCTGAAATTTTGTGGGACTTCTCAAAAAGTTTGGGGCCCGATTCCTTCCAAATATGGACACCAATAGGTCAATTTGTATTAAAAATTGAACCTCCGAAAGGGTCTACAGCTGATTTCGAAAAGACTCAATGGAAGAATAATGTCGCAAAACTTTCAAAAATTGATGAATCAGAAATGACAACTGTAAGTGGTAAGGAAATTTGTTATGTTTCTTGGGCTGGTAAAGATACTCATTGCGTCCACTCAAAATTGTTCATGGTACATTGCGCAGATAAAGAAGAAGCAAAGAAGAAAATATTGGAAAAATTGGAACAATTAGGAACACCAATAGAAACAATACCAAACCCAATGGGTGGCACAGAACCTTTGGTTAGTTTCTACTTCCAAACACATTGCCCACCACAAGGACAGGATAGCGATATTCTCTCTGATGTGAACCTTCTTTAGATTGATTAAAATGAAAATGATACGAATGAATTTTAATTTGAGATCAAACAAAAAAAATATTGTTGTAATATTATTTTTCAACATGATTATACAAAACAAGAGTTATTCCAGGATGTGAGTACCTTATGTGCAATTTAGGTGGGTTCGAACAGAAAATCGACCGTTAAACCCCCACCAAAATAACTATAAAAGTGATATTCTTTGGAGTACCCCCAAAATGTCACTTTTCTTTAAGCCCAAAAATTTTCTTGTGGGCTTAAGGACAAGCTGTGTTTACAACTGAGAACACTGAGAAACAAATGAAAAAAATGTTATGTTTTCCCTGAATTCAGTGAGACGTTTTTATTTTCATAAAGTTAACGGTTATAAATTCAAATATTGACTAAGTTTGTTGAGGCTTCCCCAATTTTCTCAAAGCTTGAAACGAATAGCTCTAATATTTATAACTTAACATGTTTTATGAACAAATAATTCATAAAGCTCTTGTAAATTTTAAAAATGTTAATATGTTTTTATTCACCTTGTAACTAAATACATTTTTTTATCTTCAAAAAAGTCTTATATATATATAAATATTTTTAAAACATTTACTATACGAATTTTACATTTAAATTTATTTTGCTTGTAACACTATAAAATTTGTTTTACATATTTAATCATTAAATAATGTTGTGCTTTCATATTTTTTAAAGAACGTTTACACAATTATCGTTCATAAGAAAATTTGGGCGTCACCTCACATATTCATTCAAAAATTGAAAAAAAGGTTGATGTCCCATAACGCCGGTTACTCAAAGCTTTTTGATTGCCGACAACAAATTTGCATTCAATTTTAAATGCAGATTTTACATTTTCACCAAATGAATTTTTTGGGTCTTCTTCTTGTCGCTTTAGACACGACTATCCTCATGGGAAACTTCGTCTTGAAAAGGGAGAGCTTTTATGGTAGATATCCAATGGTTTTCGCAATTACAAAAATGTTAATTATTCCATTTATCTTCCTTCATTTATACTTAAATATGGACTCTGTTCCTTTATTAGTGGGGTTGTTTACTTTGTTTTCAGGTATTGGCGATATTCTTTTATTAGGAAGACAATTTTTACACAACGTAACTGGTTGCTTCAGCTTTTTCCTCGCACATTCTTCCTTAATCAAGTACTACGACAATGTTTTTGTTAAGCCTTCATGGGTTGCGATTGCATTTTGTTTACCACAAATGTTTTTACTATTTGGGTATCTTGGGAAGATAATTCTCAAAAAGCCACAATACTCAGCAGGCTTCCTATATCTAGGAATCTTGTCTTTAGGATTGTTATCTGCCTTTAATAGATATTATGTGTATGGATTATCATTGACCTTCTTCTGTGCATATTTGGGTCAAACAATATTTATCATATCCGACACTGCACTGTTTGCAGGTATATTCCTTGATGTTGAAACAGCTCATAATATTTTAGTTTTACCAACATATATTCTTGCTCTTGTACTGATTAGTACAGGTGTTATCCTTGGTGAAAAGCGTTTTGAAGTTATAAATTGATTTTTGATTTTTAAACCACCAAATAGTTTTCTATTCTTTTAATAAAAATTTGAATAATTAAATGAAAACGATCAAAAACGCATTGTAAACTATTCAAACGAAATGTGTGTTGTGAACTAAAAAATTTGGAAATTTGCTCGTAATTAATTATTTAAAATTGCATTATTCGGCAGAATTCATCTGTTGTGATTTGGTACTTCACTGCTTTAAAATAATAAATGTTTATTTGGAAATTCATTTATTATCATTTATCATTTTATCACTTTGAGCCTCTAGATTTGTAAGAGAGAAACTGCCCAAAATGAATACATTGCTGCTGATATAAATTTATGTTAAAAGAATGTTCAACGTGAAATATTATGTAAATGGGTATCTTTGTTTATCAATATAATTGTGTTAAAAATCAATTATTTTTGGTTTACAAATAAATTAATAATTTTAATCCAGCCAATAGTCATGGATTTTATAATAGTCGTATGACGAAAGTTTAATGTATAACTATTGTAAAACTTTAATTTTGAAAAAAATTTCTGGGATAGCATAACTCCAATATGGATTATGAAGGAGTATATCTTTTTGTCTCTCAAATCATAACGAGTCCAGTTTTTGCCATTTCATCCTTTTGGGACACCCCAATTTCAATTGAATTCAAATGATCTCACTTTTTTATTATCTGGGAAATGAAGAACTTTAAGTGCACGATCCCTCCCATCCCTAAAGATGAATTAATGCATAAACAAACAAACCTTCAACACTGTACAGTTGATCAACTTAAAAAATTACGCAAGCCACCCAAACTAAATTTTTTGAATATAATATATTTTTTAATCTTTGGCATTCCACGGGCTATAATTGTTCTGATTTACTCACTTCCAGCAGGTGCTATTTTTCTAATTGCTTGTACAATATGGTCTTCTTTAGGATCACCAGAATCTTTTAGAATCAAGTTGAAACATCTGTGGTCAGCCCTTGCTAGAGTATTCTTATTCCTACTTGGTATTTACCGCATTAATTTCCATGGCCAACCGGACTCTGATTGTAGATTTATTTTATCAAATCATGCATGCTTTTTTGATGGCTGGCTTTTCCTACCTCTTCTTCCACGTCCTCTTGATAAGAAGGAACTCTTAAGTCTTCCATGTTTTAAAGAAATGTGGCATGTTTTTGATGGGATAACAGTTGATCGCACAAAATCATGTGGAATGACACATGTTTTAATTGAGCGTGCTTCAGACTCAAGTAACCCAATGATACAAATGTTTCCCGAGGGCGCCACAACAAACGGTGAATACATGCTTCGATTTCATTTGGGTGCATTTCTCTCAGATCTCCCACTCCAACCAGTTGCGATCCGCTATACTCTTTGGGGGATTCCCAACAACGTTGCAAATATATCGTTTTTCCATAATTATCCAAAACAATGGATTGCGTTCCTTGGTATTCCTGCAATAACAGTTGACATAACATTTTTGGAAACGCATTCAATGAAACAGCACATGGATATAACGCCCAGACAATTTGCTGATCAATTCTCTCTTTATATTGCAAATTTCTTAGGTGTTCCAGTATTAGACATGACATCCAGTGCGATTTATAAACAGAACCAGAAGATAAAAGCGGAATGAAAAACAAATAATATTTTGTAATTTTATGAAACACAGTTTAAATAAAAAATGTTAACAATTTACATATATGTCAAATGTTATTTGTGCAACAAAATTTTGTAGAAAATCATTTTCATCCACTTCTTTTTCTCATATCGTTATTTGTTCGGTTGCTTACTTTTTGAATATATGTCAATTGTAGCCACATAAACATCAGAAAAATCCCCTCAGTATTGTTTCGGTTGTCCGCAAAATTGAATTGAACACATCACCATTATAAACACTTCACTTTTATCCGAATGGCTGAAGACGAAGTTCAAACATTAGTTATCGATAATGGTTCCGGTATGTGCAAGGCTGGTTTCGCTGGTGATGAAGCACCACGCTCAGTTTTCCCATCAATTGTTGGTCGTCCAAAATATGTCCAAACAATCGCAGGTGGTCAAAACAAGGATACATATGTTGGTGATGAAGCATGTGCTAAGGCAGGTATCCTTATCCTCAAGTACCCAATTGAACACGGTATCGTTACCAACTGGGACGATATGGAAAAGATCTGGCACCACACATTCTACAACGAATTACGTGTTGACCCAGCTGAACACCCAGTTCTTCTTACAGAAGCCCCAATGAACCCAAAGGCCAACCGTGAAAAGATGATCCAACTTCAATTCGAAACATTCAACGTTCCAGCATTCTATGTTGGTATCCAAGCCGTTCTTTCCCTTTACTCCTCAGGTCGTACAACCGGTATCGTTTTCGATGCAGGTGATGGTGTTTCCCACACAGTTCCAATCTACGAAGGCTACTCCCTTCCACACGCCATCATGCGTATCAACCTCGCCGGTCGTGATCTCACAGCCTACCTCCAAAAGATCCTTAACGAACGTGGTTACACTTTCACAACATCCGCCGAAAAGGAAATTGTTCGTGATATCAAGGAGAAGCACGCATATGTTGCTCTTGATTTCGACGAAGAAATGAACAAGGCCGCCACGACATCCGAATGCGACATCTCATACACACTTCCAGATGGCAACGTCATCACCATCGCCAACGAGCGCTTCAGGTGCCCAGAACTTCTTTTCAAGCCACACTTCAATGGCTTCGAATTCGAAGGTATTGACCAAACCCTCTTCAACTCCATCATGGCATGCGATATCGATGTCCGTAAGGATCTCTACGCTAACATTGTTCTTTCTGGTGGTACCACAATGTTCGAAGGTCTCCCAGAGCGTATGGAGAAGGAAATGGTCCGCCTCGCACCACCAACAATGAAGATCAAAGTCGTCGCCCCACCAGAACGTAAGTACGCAGTTTGGATCGGTGGCTCCATCCTCGCCTCCCTTGCCACATTCCCACAAATGGTTATCACACGTGACGAATACAACGAAGCTGGTCCAGGAATTGTCCACCGCAAGTGCTTCTAAACAATTAACAAATGTTAATTTTTTTCAAAACTTTATCGATTTGTGCTAAATGTGAGGCAAAATTTGATCGTAAACTTTTAACTGCTTGTTCAAAATATGAATGATTTATTTGGCTTTTTGAATTGTTACTGTTATTTCTAATGTTGGCTTTTCTGGTTGTTTTGGCACATGTAAAATCGAGTTCTAGAAATGAGAAACTTAATAAAATAGTTTCGAAATCAATTCCGATGCCAAATAATTCGACCCACACCACTCTTAATGGAGATGTCGAAAATCCAGGATTATTTGAAATGTTAGTTACCATTACTATAACAGGCCTCTACCTGGATATCCTAAGTACATATTCTTTAAGTGAAGGAAATAACTTGTTTTATGCAATCATAGAACATGGAAATCAAAATATTTTGTATTACAATTGTACGTATTCATTCGACTTTAATCAAAATTATTATACAAATATACATTACATCAATCCAAATTATAATTACACATTTTTTACCTATTTTCCATTTCAAGAAGTGAATAATGCATGTATAGTTCAAGATACAAGCAATATGCAATTTTCATATGAAAATCAGATGATGATATATTTTATGCATGCAGGTACATCTGAAACTAGCACTTATTCAAGCATCAATTTATTAATCGAACCTAAAATGTCATTTCTGGAGTTAAATGTACATTTTGGCACGAATTTTCCCTCGGTTAAAATCGGCTCTGGCTGGACATTCTTTTTAAGTGGGCTAGTTCATAATGGCACATTCAATGTAGTAAGTGGGGTTGCAACTATTGATTCGGAGTCAAAGCCACTTAATAATTGGAATATCACAGATGCAGGGAAAGTTTCAATTCGTGATAGGCGCATTACATTCGATTTAATTCTGTTTCCTCAAACATTAAAGGATGAACTTAAGTTTACAGCTGTACATGGTGGTTATGTTCATAACGAAGTAATAAATATATCGGTATTGGAATCAGGAAATGTATATTCTCATAATGTAATTTTCCCTGAAACCTTTACATTCACCCAAAGTAATACATTAACTAATTCAAATACATTCACCCAAAGTAATACATTAACTAATTCAAATACATTCACACAAAGTAACACATTTACTGCGTCGAATACATTTAATAAATCAAAAACATTCGCAATGTTATTTACAAATGATACACAAACTTTGAATACGCAATCACAACATTCTTCATTAATTAGTTATGTTTTAATAAGCTTTTTATCTATTACCCAAACAATGAGTATAATCAATTCTTTATCATATGCATTTACAGTTTCAGTATATAAATCTTCTTTTATTTCATCGATAATAGAATATGTTTATTATCAATATACAATTATCCATTACACATCTGAATATATTTTATATTCTCAATTTTATGTATTGAGGAATTTGAATTTAAATCAAGATAACATTAACAATAATAGCATTAACATTATAATTATTGTTGTTTGCGCAATAGTAGGTGTAGCATTAATAAGTTTACTTGTTGTTTTACTTATTCGTTATCGAAACCATAAGCAAAATAAAGATTATAATGAAACAGAAAGTATTCAAGAAGATAAAAATGAAGTAGTTAATGATTTAGAGGCTGTTGTGCAAGTTTCACATATTGCAGAGGATCCATTTGCAAATGATTTTAATGAAGATAATATAATCGCACATATATAATATTTATAGATTTTGGATATCCATTCGCATATGTTAATATACAGAATAAATCATTTTTTTATGTTTTATAATTTAATAAAATTACAATTATTGTTATTTTGTTGATTTTCATTGGGGATTTTTGATATGAATATTTGAAAATATAACCAAAAAGTAATCTTTTTTATTTTTTTTATAAATTTGGATTATTTTTGTCTAGAAAAAAAGCTATATGAATATTAAATCATTATGAGAAGTGAGTTTCGATCAGTGTATCACTTTTGTTATCTCAATGGCACACATGTTTTAAATGATCAAAATATATAGATGTTCTATTTGAAACAAAATCTGACCCAATTAAATTTTCTTTCATCATACGGAAAAGGATGTAATCCGCTTCACTTTCACCAACTCGAAGAAGAAATTGTCCAAACATTTTAAATATCTGTAGATTTTTATTAAGTATTTGTATTTCTTTAGTTTCAACTGATTTTAAATAGAAAAAATATAAATCAATTTCCTTCCTTTGTGAAAGTAATGATGAATAAATTGATTCAAAAATAACAATATTAAAAGATTCCTGAAAATTTACATTAAAAAAATTTGGTTATTTCCCATATTTACCTCCAATTTTTACCAAAATTTTTGAGAAAATGTTAAACATAGTAATTTAAATTATTTCACACACAAAATTTTTATTTGAATTTGGTATATAAGAATCAAATAATGTGTTTTATTAATTAGTCAACACTTAATGTTGAAGTTCCATTAACTTTTACTCAGTTATTCGAATACCCAAATCGTTAGTAGAGCTTTTCCTTCAGCTCATTTTAATGAAAATTTTAAATTTCAAATCAAATTAACGGTCGCTTGATGAGCATCAATATTTTGATGTTGAAATTAAATAAATTATTTGACTTAATCATTGCGTGACAACTCAACCTGTTTTTTTTGTTGGTTTCTCGACTTTAATTTCTTTTGGTTTCATTTGAATTTTTAATTTTGATTGGTTGCCATTTCCTTCATTACCAGTACTTTTTTGAACTCTCTCTATAGTAATCTCCTTTTTTGGTGCCGCACTCACATTGCTTTCATTTCGATTTGTTGCTTGGTTATCATCTTTATTATCATTATTTTCAGACATAACAATAGAAATCGATATACGCTTCGTTTGATTTTCGCCTGCATTTTGCCTTTGCGAATTATTTTTCTTTTTCTGCCGATTAATGTTTTCCATTTTATTCTTTAAGTTTTGAACTTCAGATGATATCTTCTTCAATGAAAAGTCTAATTGCCTCTTTCGTTGGTTGTGTCGTTCTCTTTCGGACGTGCTCTTTGAGGAGTACATTTTGGCAATACCGTTCATCAAATCAGGAACTTTGTATAAATCAAAGATTTCCTCATTTTCAAAGATTTGCTTAATTTCTTCATCGGATAATTCATTAGGATTAAGAAAGTTTGCAAGATATGAGTACTTTTTGCCTTTGCTTATAAGAACTTTGCAAATAAATTTGAAAAATTGATGTTGATCTTTAATTTTGCATTCCTCTTGTTTGAAAATCTTATCCAATATTCCTGGAGGAAGAGATGCAAACAGATCAATGTTAATTAACTCGTTTATGTGTTTAACCAATATTGATAGATATTGATTAATTGATAAATTTTTTGCAACACAATCTATTGTTTTGCTTAAAGCGTATTTTGGTTCGCCTAAAGATTGCTCAAAGTTCTCAATTTTCTCCAAAAGTGATTCAGCTTTCCATTCTTCAGCGAGTGATCTTAAATCGTTTAAGTTTTCCTCATTGATATCTACTTTTTTTCCTTGCACAGCGGGCAAAAATAATTTGAAAGATTCAATTGGAGTTGAAGCGTCGATAACCATTTGTCCATTTTTTATTGAATTTGGGTCGTAGTACTGTGAAAACACCAGTGAGTTCTTTGCGAATTCTTGTGGATCGATTACCAAACTTTCTCCGTTATATATTATGGTGTATTTCTGATCTGACATAGAATGGCACTTTTTTGAGAACCGTTTATCACTTTTTCTTACGCCGACGGTTATTATTGTTGAAGCAACGTCTCTCTCAAACAGACGGTTTTATGGAAAAATTGAATAAAAAGGGTTTGGTAAATGGTCGGTTTTTCACAAAATTTCTGAAGACGTATTTTGGAACAAAAATGTTTCACCACGTGTTTGTAAAGCAAGCAGGAGATCTACAAGCTGTAGATTCAGGCGGAACTTCCGATCCATACGTTATTGTTCAAGCTGTAATGGGATCACGCATATATGTTATTGGAAAAACCCCAGTTATCAAGAAAAATCTGTATCCAGTATGGGATGATGAAATGAAGAAACCATTTAAAATACCATCATTTAGAGCAGAGAAATTTGTTTTTATAGTTATGGATAATAACGTTATCTTAAAAGATGAATTTCTTTCAAGCTGTACATTCGTCCCTGGAGTTAACCCAACTGATACTGACATCGATTTCCCATTAACGAAAGGTTACTTACGTGTTCATGTCAAACTTAATGTTGAAAGGTTTAGGATCAATGAAATGAAAAAGCCAGAAGGTTGTATCTATGCAATTACCAACTTCCCAATGAACTTCTATGGTGTTTCTGAAAAGAAGGGTCTTACAACATATGATGATTGGGATCTTGTAACTACGAATGCATATCGTCTTCGATCTGATGCTGAAAGCGATAACATATATCACCCATTGTTATCCATTCCGAAAGGTGAAAGTAATGAAACACCACAATGCCTCATAATTGTCGATGGCGGTAAAGAAACAGCAGATGGGGGAGTATTCACAGCTGAGGACGAACCTGTTGTCATTTTGCATCGCGAGATTCCTGTCAATGATGTCAATACCCCCAGTCTATTTACTGCCGGATTTAATTTCCAATTTACGGATTCACAAGTTAAAGTTCAAACCGAAAACCGAATACTTCAAAGTGACTTTGAAGACGACGAAAGGTTCATAGCAACTGTAGCTAACAACAAGTTTTTCCATTTACGCAAATTTTTCAAACCCGGTCAATTAGCCAAATTACCCATAAAATCGTTCAGCGTTGTGACGAAGTTCATCTGTCGCATTGACCTTATCGGAATCACCGAAAACTTCAAATACGCTTTCCCCAACTTCATGTCGACCGTTAATCCCAAATCAATGCGACCGTTAGCGGGTCTTCGAATGTTACGATGGGGCGGAAACTTAAGCATTATACTTAACTCATCGAAGTGGTCTCAAAGTGTCAAGTACTTCGTGATGGTAATCCATAATAGGCATACGATTATGACGCCCGAAATGAGAGTTCATATTGTGTCAAAAGATTCAGCATCTGGTGAAGCACATGAATACTTCTGTTCGCCTGACCCACCGAAAGGTAATGGCGACGCTTTCATCGTAGGCGTTTTCGTCAAGGCGCAACCATTGCATTTTTATCCAGTGTGGCAATACTTCGAAGAATTCCCATTCGTTATGCCTGCAGTCATTAAGGAAGCAAGAAAGTATGTGAAACATAACGCAGATAAGATGATCGATACAAGTGGTGGACAAATTAATTTCGTCAACTAAAAAAAATTATTAAAAAAATTTTTAATACAATAACGGTCGTCGCCGAGTCATCGGCACTCAGAATTTTATTGAAAAAGTTTTTGTTAGCATTCAAAACTTTTGAATTCAAATTGGACACGAAATTACAAATAAAAATATCTTGATAAAAATTAGGAGCTGAAGCATAATATTCACATTATGAACTATATTGCTCACTTCACCAGGATATATAATATAATTGTCTTTTGTAAAAATTATTCAACATATGTTTCTGAATTGAAGTTCCTGATGTAATGACATTAAATTCAATTTATTTTCTATTTTTATCAAAATTACAATAATTGCATTTCTTTCTTAAAATGCATTATTTTAATGAATAACTTTATTCAATGATCAAAATTCTTTTGATTTTTATTATTCAGAGTATACGATAATTTCATTTAAATCTTTTTTTCATGGTTTTGTGATTTTTAAAAATGTTTTTCAATTCACATGTCACATCATAATATTGAAATTTGTTGTTGTTTAAATGGAAATTTTCTCTAAAATGTACGAAAGAATTTTGATAAAACCTTTATAAATACAAAATATTGATTATATTCTATTTAATAGTACTTCAAATTTTATAATACCATTGTGGAATTTTTTGTAACAAATCGAAATAATATCATATGAAAAAAAATTAAACATGGTGGAAAATTTCATATAAAAACAATTCCATTCTAACTTTAATATTATTTGATAATTAATGAACCAAAATATTCAATTATAATAAAAATATTTCAATATTTTGAGAATTTCGAAAAAATCATTAAATTTGCGATTTCAAATTTTTTTAAAATAAAATACAAAATTATATTTATTAAGGTACCTCTGTAACATATAAAAAAATTGGCTTGATTTTATTAAGGATAAAGTTCATTTTTTGGGAGTTTTTTTTCGCTTACACTACCATATTTTACCCGATAACAAATCAGTTTTATCATTTAAAACTATCACATCATTTAAAACTATCACAGTGTGTAGAAGAAAACATATCAATATGCAAACGATTAAAAAGGAAACTAGTCAATTATTAACAGAACAGTCAATTCAAAATAAACGGCCGTGTCAAAATATGAAATAATAAAAGTGACAAAAGCTGATGAATACAGCTCAGCAACCAATGCCTCCAGAACAACAGCCTGAAGATTTCATGCAACCAAGCGAAATGACAAATTTACAAAAAGGACCAATGGGGCCACTTGTTGATGCTGTCAATACTAAACAACCAATTCTTGTACAACTCAGAAGTAATAGGAAACTTTATGGTATTCCAAAAGCAATAGATAGACATTGGAATATGATTTTAGAATCAGTACTGGAAATGTGGTCTCCAAACGTAAAAGATGGAAAGCCTGTAAAAATTGAATCGCGTAAAATTGACCGTCTTTTCCTTAGAGGAGATAATGTAATATCTGTTTACCCAAACCCAACAAAAGGTCCGGAAGATATGAATCAACAATAAATTCTTATTAAATCAAAATTTATTCATCTTCAAGTGTTTTAAGCTGTTCTTCAATTAATTGTACAAGATATGGTGTACGGTCATAAGTACATAAATTGAGTTGTTTGCCAAGTTCTCTGCGATTTAATTCTATTTCGGGATGTTGAGATTCGTATTTAAGAACACTTGGAGCAAACTTGAAACCTGCTGATTGTAAGAATTCAAGAACCAAAAGATATTGAAGTTCTTTATCTCCATCAACTGGAATGCTTGGAAATGCTTGAAGTTCTGGTTGTGTTTCATCAAGAATATGACGAGCTGCTATTTTGGCTAATTCTTGAGCTTCACCAAGCACCTTCTCCTTAATTCCTTTTTTCTCTACAAGCTCTTCGAGTTCATGTACAACTTCTTGTTGTGCATCATTGACAAACTGATCCATCCAAGACATTTTTTTCTCTAATAATTATTAACGTCCTTTAATTGAATGATTTACAAATTCAAAAAGAATTCTCTAAAATTAAACCTGTATATAAACTCGTACAGTATGTGTAGGAACTCTAACTTATACCACAAGATCATTGCTTTTCTATAGCCATTTATTTGTAAGACAACACATTTTGATCATCGATATCATCAACACATCCTAATCAACAAAATTAGTACAAAGCCTCAGATACAAAAATAATCACACTAGAAAACTATTTTTAAGGATTTAAAAAAGCTTTGGGAAAACATTGTACAAAAGAATAATCAAAAATTTTGGCAAATGGCAGTCGAAAGTGATAGTCACTTGCGGTTCTGCTTCAGAGCCTTGTTTATGGATACATGTGGAGTTTCAATGAAGCATCGCTGAAGCTCATAGCCGTTGTATCCGAATGGCGGACCAAACCGCAAAAGTGCCGTTATTCAATTTGACGAACGTTAAAAAAATTATTTCAAAACAAAAACAATAACATTTATAAAACAAAATTTAGTTTCGCTAGTGAGCGAAATTCTATTGGTGGCAATCTTGGATGTATTATATTTAATTGTGGGTTTTGGAAATGTATTGGCGCATTAATTTGTTGTTTTGATTTTATCTTCGCTTGTGACATCATATGTCTTTTATTAAATTCGATTACTCTCTGTGCAGCCATTTTTCTTGTATCAGAATTGTTGTCTGGTTGCTTATCTGTTTTTTGATTATTTAATGAGAAAGGAATTACATAATTATTAACCTTCTGTACCCCAATAGATGTATATGATAGGTTTTCTTTCATATAAGGCTTTGATTGTTTGTATTTTTGAGAATTTTTGGCTTCTGTCGCAAAAAGTGCAAACGGTTTTGATCGGTCTGTTTTCTCCCATATCAAATCCTGTTGATGCAGAAATTGGAATGCCGGCGATTTCAACGCCTCGTCTGCTGTTATCCTGTCATTTGGGTCGTATACGAGTAATTTCTCTATGAGGTCAATGATTGGCTGACTAACATTTGGGAGTAAATCCCGAAATGATTGTTTCTGCTTTTGTGGAAATGCCATACTAACATTATTACTTTGGATTTTAGCAAGAAGACTCTTAGATGGAGTACCTAAGATTGCGTGGATTTTGTTTAATTGATCCAGCTGATGCTTTCCTGGAAATAATGGCTTTCCTGTAAGAACTTCATATAATACACAGCCAATGGCCCATACATCTACAGCAGGTCCGTAAATCCCTGATGTAAGAATACATTCAGGAGCTCTGTACCATCGAGTTGCTACATAATCTGTGAATCTGACTTTGTTAGCAATAGAACTCACTGAACCAAAATCAGTAAGCTTTAGCTCTAATGTCTGTGAATTGATTAAGCAGTTCTCTGGCTTGACATCACGATGAAATATTCCGCGAGAATGAACATATGATATTGCTTTTGTAAGTTGGTAAGTTATTAAAAGCGCATCGAATTCTGGAATCGGTGCTTTTGCTTTGGAAATGTATTCGTATAAATTCATTTCCATGAGTTCTAAAATGAGTGCAACATGTCCACTTTGTGAGTCATACATTAAAGAACGTAAGTTGATAATATTTGGATGTTTCGAAAGTGTGCGAAGTGCAGCGACTTCGGTGAGTTGTTTAACATCTTCAAAAGATCGATAGCGTTTCTTTAATCTTTTTTCTGCATAGAATTGTTGATCCTTCAATGACTTGACCTTGTATACATCGGCAAATGAGCCTTCCCCGAGTTTTTGTATGATACGAAACTCATTTAAGGATTGCCCATCTATCATATGCGAGGATGAAAAAACGTTTTTTCCTTTTCTATGGGACGTACAGAAAAGTTAAACTTTTTGAATTGGGATTTTATATTAACGGTCTTTCGATAGGTGCAGAATGGATTTTTCAACATTTGTACATCATTAAATTTTTATACTGTATGAAATCAAATGCATGAAGTTAACTTAATTATTTTGAGAATCATTTAAAGTATAAATAATGAACAAATTTAAAAAGACTATTTCTCAAAATTCAAATCTTCAGAGTGAATTTTAAAAAAGATGTTATAAAACATGAAAGTCAAAACAAACATAAATACTAATAAGTGTTCTCTATTCATTTCAATAGAATTCTTTGTTATTTAAATTATACATCATGACTCATTATATTTAAAAGAATTAATTAATATTTCTATTTTTATTATTATTGAAAATATTTAACAGCAATCAAACATATAATCGTATCCGTCGAAATCCATGTCCATGATATTTTCATCAATAGGATATGCAAATGAATCTTCTTCAAAAATTGATTCATTATTAATATTTTGCTCTGCGTGTATATCTTCTTGAATTTGTTGTGAGACATTTAAAGGATTTGGCGAAGGCGCTTTCGCTGATTGCATGTTATAATTTTGTATTTGATTAATTTGATAGTTTGGAAATTGAAATTGATTTTGCAAAACGTTATTCGACAAATAAATTTCATTAAATCTACGTAAACAAGTAAATCTGTTACGTATGCTGATTGATGTTCTTCCTGGAAAGAACTGTTCCATCAACTTCCATTTGGGTCCAATTTGTTGATACTTAATCCTTAACAAATTATCTTCTTCTAAAGTCCATTTACTCTTATTAACTGTTTCTTTTAGGTGATTGACCCATCTTTCACGGCATTGGCGAATTGACCTGTTTGGCATTTCTGAAGCAATTTGTCTCCAGGCATTTTCGCCATACTTTTGAACTAGAGACGAAAGTGTTTCGTCTTCTTTTTGACTAAAGTGCATTTTTTTATTCTGCAATTTGCTCGTAGAAGTCATTCTTGAATAAAAATGAAGTGACAAAAGGACGGTTTTCCTCTTATTGAAATTCAGAATGTATTGAAAACCACACAAAAGATTAGCTGGACGACTTTTTGTGCAGATTTCAAAATTCCGAACTTTACTAAATATTTTGTGAACTTTATTCTCCATCGTAATTTTTATTGCTTCAATTTCCTTGACAAATAAGGAATATTAATCTTAATATAATATCAAAACGAATGACACCTAAGCATTAAATACCTTTGCCTATGATATGGTTAATTTATTTAGTCATCTTTGGGATTTATCCGCTACTGAATGTTTGGGGAATTTTCAATGCATTTTTGAATACCATACAAAAAGTCGTCCAGCTAATCTTTTGTGTGGTTTTCAATACGTTCTGAATTTCTATCAATTAATTGAATGGGGTAGATGCTCATTTAATGACAAGAAAAATATGATGAAACTCATTAAATATAAAATAAAAATTCGCTTGCACGAACGAATACCTATGTAAATTAAAATTAATATCAGATTTATATAATTAAAGTAGAATATATAAATTATAATCATAAATTGCACATTAATGCAAAAATTCAAAACCACCGAAATATTTAACTTGAAAGAATCAATCAGGTTATATAGTGAAACAAAATTTAATATACATTTTAAAAAACTGGATATTGATAAAATTCATCTTTCATTACATGTCATATTCATTTACATTTAGATATTGTTCATAATACAAATACATGAACAGTGTATATAGATAATTACAAAAAGTTTTAAATTAATAATTGATATTATACATTATGACAACAGTCAAGAATCAAAGAAAAATATGATTCATACCATAAGTGAATGCGATATATGTTGAGTGTAATATATGGTGTTGGTTCATATCTATAAATTATTATGTAAATGTTGGTGCAAGTAAAATTAATGGTGTATAATAAGTAATGATATGATTTTGATACAGTGTTACAATGAAATTATATAGAAAATTACGTGTTCACATCTTTTTAAAATTACGTTAATATTATTCAGTGAAGCGAATGTTCTTGATGATATTTTTGATAATTGCAATTTTATGTCATTTAATTGAATTATTTAACGTCTGAACTAACTGAATCATCGTGTTGATTTCTTATTTAATTATTTCACTGATTTATGAAACCCGTTTTAGATGACACATTCCAAAGAAAACTTTTGATATCAAAATATTCAAAATTAAATTTTTAGTTATTGAATCGTGTTTTTTTTCAATTAATTATTCTTTTCAGTGTAAAATTATTGTCATATAAAAAGAGAATTGAGTGTAATTGTAAAAATCCTCAATTCATGCGCAAATAAATTACCATTCATTAAGAAATTCCAATCCAAAGTCCATAGCATAATCCTCGTCTTCTAATTGTGTGGAGAATTCTGGTGATTCCTCTTCAACGAAATATTTAGGTATATTTTGTGTTTCGTTCATTGTAATTTGTTCTTTTATATTTTCTTGTTGAGTATTATATATATCATTTGGATTTGATAATGAAACTCTTTGTAATTGATTCAAATTTGGTTGATTTATGTTATTTTCTGACTGCGTTTGTGATGGTTGTATATAATTGTTATTTTGGGAATATATTTCATTAAACCTCCGAAGGCAACTAAATCTATTGCGAATATTAATCGATGTTCGACCTGGAAAATATTTCTCCATTAATTTCCATTTAGGACCAATTTCTTTATATTTTATCCTTAAAAATTCATCTTCTTCTGGACTCCACTTTCTTTTTACGGGAATTACTTTCAAGTGATATTGCCATCTTTCACGACATTGGCGTACCGAACGATTTGGCATTCCAGATGCAATTAGACCCCATTCATTTTCCCCGTATTTTTGAACAAGAAATTTAAGTGTCTCATCTTTTTCGCGTGTAAAATGTATTCTTTTGAGTTGTAATTTATCCTGAATTGTCATTCTTGGTGCAAAATGATGTGAATTTTATAACCGTTGTTTTTTTCAATGAGTTTCTAAAGGTATTCAATGTGTATTGAATTCTTCACAAATGATTAGCTGGGAAACTTTTTCTGTGCCATTCAAAAGTCGGATTCTTCCCAATTTCAGGCGGCCAACTAAAGCTGAAACAATAAATTTTCAAATGTTATTTTCTGAATTAAAATGTGTTAAAAAAAATTCATAAGCAAAACAACTATAAGAATAAGTAAAAGTCATGATATCAAATTTTAACTTCAAATGAGCTGATCAGCTCTATAAAACAAAACAAAATAAAAAAGTAATCAAAAACCAAAGCGCCTTTTAAGTTCCTTTTCAAACACAACACTTTCTACCAAAAAACTTTATATGTTTGGTGATTTTTAATAATTATTTATTTTTTTAAATCATCGAATTTCTTTTATTAGAAGGCACTATCTTTAAGGAAAAATTTTTAAAATTCAAAACATCAGATTGTTTGACTTTTTCTGAAATTTTCTTCATGAAAAAATGTTTAATAAATGATTTCATAGAAGGTAACCAGCACTTTAATTTTTATTCCACAAAACAAGAAAATCATTTTTTTTTTTCAATTCAAATAAAATTTTAAATAATTTTTTAAATTTAAAACAATAGTTATTAAATCTCACATTTTTTTTTAAAACACCACCAAAACCATCTATCCTGTGTGACAACTACAACTCTTGAGAGTATGGAATTTTTTTTTTCAACAAATTTAACAAAAAGAAAAATAGCCATAAACGTCCTCCCAAATTTGAAAATAATTTTAACGAATTTTAATCAAAATTTTGAGGGGTGTAATAAACTGTTTGTTTACATTTATTTATGAAACAAAAATGGATTTATATTACAGACGCAAATGATATAGCTCATGCAAAACCTGCCAACAATTTTTTACGAATGAAAGCAAATGAAATATTAAAAACAATGGGATTTGACAATAACAAATACATATTGAAAATTAAAACGCCATTATATTCGAAAGAGATTTCACCAAAAGCACGAGTTCTTAAAAGGTATCCAAATTTATTATTAACAAATAAGCCAGATCAATATGATCATCCAGCGTTCTCACTTTCTATAGAACCGATTACTAAAAAACGAATTGTATCTTTGTTCGTTGATGTCAAAACCACGAATCAAATAGAAATTCCATCTTTTTGTGTCGATATAAATCTTACTGAAAATAAATCTGGTCAAGAATTACTCCAAAAAATGGACGAATCATTCCAACTTCCTCACACAGATGGTTTTTGTTCATCTATTAATCCAACTGATAGTATACAAAGCATATATAAACATTCCAAGAAGAACAAATTAACTTTTAAATGCACACTTACCACTGAATCTCTTCATATTATTGCCCAGCGTCAAAACATAATCAATGAAATCATTAAAACAGAATCCAATTATGTATCAAATTTATCTGTCATATTAAATTATTGGCAACCCAAGATCAAGAACTCGAAAATTTTCACGGACATTGACATCAACAAGATCTTCAAAGGCATTCCAGCCATATATAAATGTCATTTCTTATTTTTAGAGAATTTACGCAATCAAATCATCTCATACAGTACCATTGTTTCTGATGCTTTTTTAGAATTTTCTGATTATTTCAAAGTTTCTTTACCATACATCTCCAACTATCCCAACATGATTCAATTGTTAACGCCTAAGATGAATAATCGAACACTTTTATTTCTTGATAAAGACGGGAATCAATTTTCATCATTTCTCATATTACCAGTTCAACGCATGCCACAATACTTATTATTTCTCCGGCAATTAATAAAATATACTCCTAGTTCTCATCCAGATTCATCACGTCTAAAATTAGCGTTAAATAAAATCGAAAAAGTTACGTTCGAAATGGATAAAGCATCGAAAAATGCGCAAAAGATTAATGACGTATTAATATTACAACAAAAGTTAACAAAACATATTCAACTTGTCGAAGCTTCACGTTATATTAAAAGGATTATTAATGTGAAATATAAAAATCGGAATTATAAATTTTATTTATTTAATGACTTAATTACTATAAATCAATTCGATAAGAAAACAGAAACAATTTTATATTATCAAAAAATTATAAATTTTAAATATTTCCCTTCCTTTAATTCTTTGTCATTTTTCGATAAAAATAAATTACGAAAAATACAATTCGAAAGTTCAAGTGATTATTCATTAATTATTACACAAATAGAACAAATTCGAAAAGAATTATATCAACGAATTAATGAAATTGACATTGATAATATGTTTATATGGAGTAATCCAACATTATTAAAGAAATTACCATTAGCAATTGAATCACGCTCACTTACATATGAAAACATATTTTATTATTTTACTAATTGTAATTTAATCATTTTAGATCCATATAAATTATCCTTAAATTTAATACATTTAAAACAACAACGTTTTGGTTATTCTTTATGTAATAATAAGAATTTATTTTATTTAATTGGAGGTGTTAATAATCATAAAGAATATTTTAATGATATTATTGAGTTTAATTGTAATACGAAACAATTTATTAAAATTAATACAATAAATTCCGAAATATTTGAACCTCGTTGTGAACATACATCGATTATATATTCAAATAAAATTTATATTTTTGGAGGAAGAAACAAAGAGAAATATTTTAATACAATAATATGTTTTTCTTTATTAGAAAATAAATTTTATGAAATCGATGTTAAAAATCAAACATTACCGAATCAAAGATCTTTACATTCTGCGATATTAAAACAAAATTATATGTTAATTTATGGCGGACGGAATCATCGAATTGTATTTAATGACATTTGGTTATTTGATTTAATGAATTATAAATGGAATCAAATAACTTCGAATAATATCCCTAAAAGATTCGGTCATAACACTATAAATATTAATGATTATATAATAAACATCGGCGGTACTAACGATGGAATTAATGGAATTCCGATTCTAATATATAAATTAAATGGATATAATATCGAAAAGGTTCAACAATATGAATCGTTTGGTAATTTCCCGAATTTAATCATAAACTTTGGTATTTGTTCTGACATTGAGAACAAGTTAATCATGTTTCATGTTTCATCTTTTTTCATCATTACATTACCGAAAATTATCATAAACGAAATCGAAAGCATTAAAATTAATAATAAGAAACGAAGTGAAACAATTAAAGATATTAAAGCACATTACTTTAAAGATAATAATAATATGTTTAGTAAAGATACAACATCAACATTACATATGTATCGAACTACAAGACAAAACTCAACAATTAATAACTTTAATATGATTCGAGGAGAAGAAAATGTGAAAAATGATGACGATGAAGACGATGAAGAAAATTCGTTCCAATCTTCTTCTGAAACATTTAGCTCGGAACAAAGTAATAATTCGAGTAAAGACTTCAGAAGAAAGAAATCATTGGATATGATCCCAATTAAAGAGGATATTTATAAGAAGAAGCAAAGAAAATATACTTTGCAACCACTGAAAAGAGAAAACGGTGTAAAAAAAAGAAATATGAAACATAACATGAGAAATGCAAGCAGATTGAATTTTAGTGAGGAAGAACTACAAAATGAGGCAGACAGGGAAAAGGATAAATCAATTTTGGAATCATAAATTGTTGTTAAAAATAAAAATATAAATGCGAGCGAATTTTGTTTTTATTTGATATGAAACAGGGCGAAGTTTTGGTGGAACGAATAGAGAAAAAGTTGTAAATTAAAGACCCAACTATTCAAATTAGGCAATTCCACTGTGCGTTAAGTCTATCATGTTTACAATAAATTTAATTGACATCGACAATATTCAATAATCAAAAGATTTACAAAAAATTGTAATTTGATCAATCTTTTGAGATATCAAAAATTTTATTAATTTTATTTGTAAATTATGCTTATCTTTAGTGGATTAAGACAGTACATAACTCAGTTTTGTATGTTTTTGGTTGAAGCATTTTCTTAGGTTTACTCACATCGTTCCGTTTTTTTGAAGAAATCATTTTCAACGCACTCATAGAAAAAAAAAAGATTACTTGTTATTTGAGACATTTTTCAGTTTGTTATGGTCTTCTAAACCGAAATTTGAATACAGAAAAATTAAAAATTAAACCTATACAACCGTTGTGGAGAACAAAACGAGGCAAACTCAAATCGATGAAAAGATTAATTTTAAAAACTTGTTGAACATAACCTAATTCATATGAATGTATACACACACACGCACCTTAAAACCACATAAACTACTAGAATTTTATGGGGTTTCAAATATTTGTAATCTTTTTGTTTCGTTCGAACGAAGATTACCGCACAAAGTGTTGAAATAGTACTAAATTTTCAATGCACTGTCAAACCAGAAATCAAAAGTTTTGAAACTATTCAAAACGACTTTTTGAAAGAAAATTTCTTCATTTCACAAAATGAAGTGCAATGTTGTGTTTTTTGGAGATAAACGCGTTGGTAAATCATCATTGATCAGACGTTTCGTTGATGGCATTTTTGTGCAAAATCCTGTTCCAGTTATTGGTTCAAACATTCAAGATCATTCAATTGTTATAGACGATGAAAATGTTGAATATAAAATATTTGATCAATGTGGATCAGAAGAATTCCCAACTGTAAGAAAAATGAGGATAAAACAAGGAAATTGTTATCTCATAAATTATTCAATTGAAAACCAAACATCATTCGAGTCAGTCGAAGAATATTACAAATATATTATAGAAGTTGTAGGTAAAGATGTTCCAATCATAATATGTGCAAATAAATGCGATCTTGAGGAAGAGCGTGCTGTATCTAAATTAAGTGGTGAGGGCCTTGCCAAAAGATTGGGAGTGGAATGCATTGAGACATCAGCATTATCCAACATAAATGTTGATGATACATTTATTACCCTTGCCAGAATGGTTCGCAAATCATCAAAGTAAAGCAATGCAAACATCTTGTTTTTGAGAAAAAAACAATATGAGGAATGAGTGTTGATCATCGATGTTTTGACAATAAATATGTTTTCATAAAGCAAGTAACAAACTTTGTATTTATTTATAAAACAGGATTTTTGTGTTTCTGATGCAATTTTATGCCTTTGCCATGAATACCAACAATTTTTGCAAAAATGAATATTAGGTGATTTTAATTAAAATTTGGTGTTTTTCAATTTTAACATTTTGATTATTTGCCATATCTTATCTTGATTATTTCATTAATTAATGAAGTTGCTAATCATTCTTTTAAAGTTTTTCAAAAGAAAAAAAGATATCATTGTCACTTTTTATTTATGATTACGGTTTCATAAGATCTAACCTGAATGTCTTCATGCTTGATATCTTAAACAAAATATCAGATGACATTAAAAGTAAAAAGGCTGAATTACATATTGACAAAATTATAAATGAATATATGATTGAAATCATCGAAAAATGCAAACAATCTGAATTATTGAAAGATATAGTTCAGAAATTAAAACAACTACCAAATGAATTATCTTCTGAATATATTTTTAGGAGCTCTATTACTGTAACAATTCAAAGTTTTTTGGCTCAACATAATTTGGAAAAATTAGATGAGTTACTTATTAACTATCTAAATGAAAGCTACAACGCATTGACAAAATGCAAAGAAAGGTATGTGTTTAGTGTTGAATTAAAGGAATATGAAGATAAGTTATCTCGAGTTATTTCTATTCCAACCAAAGTCTCTTTATCAGACTTTGGCATTGGTATTATATTAGCCTTCCGTGGTAATTTCACCCATCTTATGCAATTTAAAATTCGTTCGAAATATTACGGGATTTTTAATGAAGACTATGATGATGAAGAAAATGCAGTAGACTGGATTTTAGATAAACTCAAGTTAACAGAAAGTACAAAAATATCCTTTGAATATGATTTTGGTGAAGGATATAAATTTAATGTAAAATTAATTGGACGCGAAAATGAATCAATTTCACCATACCCATACGTAAAAGACGGTAAAGGTCATGGGATATGGGAAGATAATTACCATTTCCTTCGAATGTATTATGAAGATCCAAATGCTTCAGTAGCCGATTACATTGGAGAAGACAAAGCTGTAAAGGATTTATACAATTTTAATCAGGAAGAATATAACCAGAATGAAATTAATGAATATATTTCCAACCTCTTCATGATTTGTCATAAAAATTGTAGATAAATTTTTTTTGAAATATTTTTTAGATGCTAAAAATATTATTCAATGAATAAAATGTTATAGTTAACTTACATTTAAAATATTTGAGCACAATTCATTAAATTGATTCAAAATTTGAAATTTTCCTTTATCCAATTATAAAATACATATAACTTTCTTTGAAAGTAATAATGAAAATAAATCATTTTTTAATCAAAAGAAATTATGAATCACACGAAGAAAGACAAGACACAAATATAAACTTCAGAATAACTTAATAAAGCTCATAAAATTTTTTGAACTGCGAAAATCAATACAATATAATCGTTAATCTTGAGAAATTTCTCCTCGACCATTTCTTTAATTCTTCATGGAAGTTAACATAAACAATGTTAATGTTAGCTTCCCTTATCAACCATATCCAGTTCAGAATGATTTTATGTCCAAAGTAATTGAGTCAATTGATACAGGGCAATATGCTCTCCTTGAGTCTCCGACTGGAACAGGAAAAACACTTTCGTTACTTTGTTCTGCCCTTTCATGGCGGCGTCAAAATAAAGCAGAAGTTCAAATTGTTTATGCATCTCGAACACATTCTCAACTTTCAAACGTAATGAAAGAACTTAAAAAGACAGTTTTCCGTCCTTCTGTTTCACACGTTGCTTCACGATCTATTTTATGCTTAAATGATTTTGTCAGAAATCGGGATGTTGGAGATCAAGCACGTTTTTGTTATCAAGTAAGAAAACTTCGAACATGTATCTATGCCAACGACCAACAAATTATTTCCGCTGCTGAAACTCTTTTAAACAGATGTCTAGACATTGAAGAATTCATAGCTGAATGTGATAATTTTCGAGTTTGTCCATATTTCACAGCCCAAATTAATTCCAAAAAAGCCGGATTAGTTCTCACACCATACACATATCTTGTAGATCCAATTGTTAGCAGTTACATGCCTATGGAATATATGAGTGGATCTATTCTTATTCTTGACGAAGCCCATAACTTCCCAGATCAATGTTCCAACAGCATGTCTTTTGATCTTCCGTTTTATCTTGTTAGCAAAGCGCATGCTGCCCTAACTAAAATCCATAACGCGAACTTTGCTGTAGCCCAAAGTCAGACTACTATTGATTTTTTTAAAGTTGGGGTTGCTCGTGCAGCAATGGAACGCCTTTATCGCACACTTCTTTCACTCGAAAGCGACAGCGAATTTTCACAAATCATTTCATTGAAACAAACCGAAAACAATTTCCAAGCTTTACAAAAGGACGTTAATTTTCTCTTTCAAATTTTTGACTCAGCAAAAATTGATGAAGTCACCGGCACATCTATTCGTCTTACACTTGATGATGTTTTAGCTCAAGCTATTCCATTAGGTCTTGAAAATGACTCTACATATGCACTTGAACGTGTAATGCATTTTCTTCAAACCGTTTTTCATAACAGTCAAATTAATCGGCAAGAGGATTATCAATACCTTAACAGCCTATATACTGTTTGCCTTACTAATCAGCCCGCTATTTCGCTTTTATGTTTTTCATCGAATCCAGGATTTATGCGAATTATCAATGAGAAAAAACCACGAACAGTTATTCTTACATCGGGAACACTTTCGCCAATGGACTCATTTGCGCAAGAGATTGATCCCTCCAACCAATTATTTCCGATACGTTTAGAGAATAATCATGTTGCTAATCCTAACCAAATATTTGTTGGAATTGTTGGCAAAGGCGTTGATAACAATCGATTTCATTTTGTTTATACCAATCGTAAGAGCGATAAACTCAAAAAAGATTGCGTCAAATCATTAGCCACCATTTATAACATTGTTCCATCAGGCGCGTTAACATTTTTCCCATCATTTTCTATGCTTGAGGAATACGCGCCACTTCTTCTTGAATCCAACCAAAGTAAAAAGCGGATTTTTATCGAACCACGAAACGCATCGAAGATGCAGTTAGTGTTTAATAACTTCCAACAAGCTGCTCCTAAAGGCGCTGCGTTGATGGCGGTGTGTCGCGGCAAGATGTCGGAAGGCTTAGACTTTGCCGACGATTTCGCGCGGTGCGTTTGCGTCGTCGGAATTCCGTTTCCAAATTACTCCGATTTCCACGTCGAGTTTAAGAGGGAATGGCTGGAGAGAAGGCAAGCGGGAAGCGGCAAGAAATGGTACATCGAATCCGCCATTCGAGCCGTGAACCAAGCTATAGGCCGCGCGATTCGGCATAAGGATGATTACGCGGCCATCCTATTAATGGATGAAAGGTATAACGGGTTCAAGAACTTAATATCGAAATGGATTCGTCCATCAATACATGTAATTGATAATTGGGAAAAACTAATTTCGGAATTACAAAATTTCTTTTTTGAGAAAGAGAATATTATTTACACTGAAAATAAAACGAAAGTGATGATGAGTAATAAAAATATTACAAAAAATAGTATTAAAAAATTGGATAAAAAAGAAGAAGAAAAAGAAATTGTTCCATTACATAAAAGAAAAGTAGACGATTCAAGGCCCGTTTCACTTCAAATGTCGCACTCAAAAGAATTCAAACAAAAACTGACACCGATAGATATGCAAAAAGGTCTCGCGTCACTTTTTACATTGTCAAAAACAGATTCACAACAAAACTTAAAACAAGATAAAAGCCAAGTGAAAATTAAACAAAATGATATCTTCGAGAAATTGGCTGAAAAGGCAAAATTTAAAGAAGAAAAAATTTGCGCTTTTTGTAATAAAAAAGAAGGTCAAATGAAGAAAATGAAATGTTCGCATTTTGTCTGTTTGGAATGTTTCGACTTTATGTCAAGTCTACAAATGAAATGTCCAAAATGTAAGAAATAAATAGAATTTGTTTGTAAATGTTTTTTTAAATCATATCAATTGATTTGTCAATATTAAGAAATTACTCATTCTGTTTCTGATTTATTTATTTATTTATTTATTTAGAATCAGTTTAACAATATCAAAAAGAAAAAAAAAATTATTTCATTAAATATTTATAAATTCATAAATTTACATTAACAACTTTCAAAAGAAAAAATATTTTTACTCTTTATCTTTCGCATCATCACTTTCACTATTCTTGTTTTCTTTTTCTTTCTCTTTGCCTTTTCCATCATCATTATCATCCTTCTTCATATACTTATCTCGTAATTCTTCTACATCAACAGTTTCATCTTCTAATTCAAGATCTCGAAGTCTGTCGTTCAGTTCTTCAATTTCATCAAGTAATCTGTTGATTCTTCCATTCATCTTTTTCTCTTTGCGTTGTTTCTTTTCTTTCGCTTCCTGAAGTGCTGTTTCTGTTTCTGTTTGCGAAAGAAGTGCAGATCGTTCATGTCGAACTTCTTGTGACTGTGGAATGGTGCATGGCTTCGTATTGTCAAACTCTTTCTTCGTTTTGTTGACTTTGGACCTCAAAAATGATTTTTTGGATGAAAGTTCTTGATATTTGGTTTCAAGATCTGTGGCTGTTTGATATTTGTTACTAACGACACATGACGCAAGCTGTTGCTTTTGGGTTTGTGCTTGCTCGTGCGCAAGGTCTATGGTCTTTTTGTTTCGTTGGATTTCAATCATTAAATAAGCTTTTTCTTTTTGAAGACCAAGAGCAACTGATGGGTGATGCACGGACTTGGCTTTTTGAAGCTCTGTTTCTGCATCACGAATTTCAACTTCAAGCTCTGAAAGACGTTTTTTACAATCTTGCTCAGTTTGGGATCCTTCTGCATCGGCATCAAGATAATTGGCTAAAGCATTACCATAGCCTTCACGTTCTTTAAGCGTCTCACTTGCTTCTTGATATTCACGTTCAACTTGTTGATACTCATTCTCAGCTCTTCGATATTCGGTAAGCGCTTTTTTATATTCATCAATTAGGTATTCTTTTTCATGTAGGCCATCACCTCCTCTCCAATAAAATTCTTTGTGCTGAGATTGTGATGGTGTTCTCTTTGCAAACGGAACCCTTGACATATGGACTAACGAACAATTCTATAAAATATTTTGTCCATACATTTGATCGGTACAAAAAGTCGAAAATAAACGGCCTATAAACTTCCTTTCCAAAAAACTCTATTCACTACATGAAACATATTTTGAATTTGTTTTTTCTTAAAAAAAATATACAACTGCAAATCTTATTTATTTTTTTAAATGAGATAGAACAGAAAAAGAATTAATGTACCGCACAAATAAGCAAGCCAATTTGTATTTTTGGGAAGCAAAAGGATTCCAAGAAGTGAAAGCAACAACGCAATGATGGTTAATACGTAAGGTTGATGTTTTTTCCATTGTTCAACATAATCATCATCATTAAACTCTTCATTGCAAAACTTCGACTTCATGAAGTAATAAAACATTTTATTTTGTCTTGAAACAGATTTTTCAATAAATTCCTTATCATATACTTCAACATTAAAGTCAAGTGAATAGGCGCCACGATACGTAACGGTCTCTCCCTCCTTTTTGAAAAATAACTGAAAACGCATATTCAAAACGTTTGAATCTGAAGTTCTTGAAAATTTGGAATAAACATCAAAAGCTAAAGAGTCGCCAGACTTCATAATGTTGTTTGTTGATGTTACACTTAGTGGTTGAAACATTGGTTGAACATAATGAACAGTTCTTGTTAGGCCATCTTTGTTTCTGGTCCAATCTGAAACAGCTAATCCAGTACTACCAAACATTGTTAGAATTTCAGTTATGTTTTCAGGCTTTTTGAGGATTTCAATAATTGTTTTGAGATTCGTATTGATTGTTTCTTCAAATACATGAGGAGCCTTAAGGAGAGTAATCCTTTTGATAACTTCTGTTTCATCTTTTGAATTAAATCCAAACGATTGATTAACACGACAATGAGATTCTGTTAGAAGTTTAATGAATGAGACAATTTTATCTCGATTTTGAAATGAACTAAAAATTACCTTTTGTGAATCTGAAAGAACAATTTCTAGTCCTTTCTCAAAGCCGCGTCGATTTATTTTAGCAAGTATTTTTATATCACTAAAATCAATTTCAACAGACCATTGATATATATTATGTTTTGGAACAAATGTTAACGAATTATATGTGATTACCATGTCTCCTTGGATTGTTTTCCCTTCTGGAGATGAATAATATCCACTTGATTTGAAAATTATATCAGAAGATTTTGGAATATTTGTTGCATATTTAATATATGAAGTGGAAGAAATGGAAGATTTAGAACCTTCGCTTAAATCGTCTGAAAGTGATGGAAAACGGTCAAGAACAACTGATCTTTCTGTGTTTGATATCATCCTCCATGAAATTGAGAAAGTTTGTTCGGATATTATTGAATATGTTCGTTTGAATTGTGGGAGAATGTTCTCAAGGTTTTTTATTTTAAAGCGTTATTTTTGGATCAGATTTATAGTTTTTATTTTCCTTTTTTTAGCTTTTATCCAATTGATTTTAATGCCAAAGACAACTTCTAATAAAACTATTTATCCAAAATCAATTAATTCAATTCGAAAGAATGAAATGCCCCATATGAATAGTGGTGTTTATCTGGACTTTACAGGAGCAGGCGTTTATAATGATAGAGTTTTTGATGAATATAAAAACGAAGTATTAAATTCATTTTACCCAATAAATCATTCATTGCATTCACACAAGAAAACACAAGAAGAAGTTGTTGAAGAAATTAGGCAAGAAATTCTTGATTTTGTTGGTGCATCTAAAAATAAATTCTCAGTGATTTTTGTTGCTAGCGCCACACAAGCGCTCAAAACAATAGGAGAAAACTTTCCATGGAAGCCATGTTCCAAGTATGCATATACTAAATATAATCATAACTCAGTTCTTGGAATTCGGAAATATGCAATAAGATCCAATTCAAGTTTTATCCCACTTGCTTGGCCTCCAAATATCACAGAACTCAAATCCATCAAAACGGAACCTAATTGTCCCAATTTATTTGCGTTTCCTTTTGAAGATAATTTTGCAGGAACTAAACCATCTCCAAATTTTATTCACGAAGTTACCACAAACAAAGACATTTTAAACAATTGGTATATTCTTGGTGATGTTGCTGCATATTTACCTACAAATCCTCTGAACCTTAGCGAAACTTTTCTTGACGCATCAGTTCTATCGTTCTACAAAATTTTAGGGTACCCCAACACCGGTGCATTAATAATTAGTAACAGATTAAAGAAGCATTTACATAAAACTACATTTAGTCTTCATTCATCTTTATCTATTCTTGAAGATGATGAAGTCCCGATTATGTTAAACATGGCAGTTCTTTCAGGTCTTCGATATCTAAAAGAAATTGGGATGAAAGAAGTACAAAAACATGTTTCACGACTTACGAATAAACTCTATAAAGGATTAAACTCATTTATTCATTCGAATGGGCAAAAGGCTATTGAAATATATGGGAATCATCAAATTGGAGATGATTCATTTCAAGGCGGAATTGTATCATTTAATGTCAAGAGAACTGATGGTGGTTATCATGGCTATTCCAAAATAGTATCTGAAGCAAGTAAAGCGGGATTCCATTTGAGGGGAGGATGCCAATGCAATCCTGGCGCATGCTTTGAGTCAATGAAAATAAGTGAAGACAAAGTGCGCAGTTATTACGACAAAAAAACAACTTGTGGCGATAACAATGATATCATCGATGGAATTCCATTGGGAGCTGTAAGAGCATCTCTTGGTTGGGCTTCAACTGATAGTGATGTTGATTCTTTTTTGGAATGGATTAATGACAACTATGTCTTTTGATGTTTTATTTGTTATAAAGAGATGTTTGATATATTTTAAGGTATTAATTATTTGAAATTGAATTCCAAACGTCGAATCAAATTTTGTGCAGAGAAAACCTATTGTGCACCTTAATATTCGTAAGATTCATTTTGTTATGATGGAAGGATATATATATATATATATATATATATATATTTATATTGAAATTTGTGAGAGAACCACCTCGATCACGACAAGTCCTCTCCAAACTTTGATCCCTTTATAAAATCTGCTTTTTGTTGATGAATATGTATATTTTTTCCATGATAATATAAGTGCAATCGGATTTTATGAAAAATTAAAGAAATACTTAAATGAAAATATATTGTTGAAAATAGTTTTGATGTAAACTGTTCGCTATTAAATATTCATATTATTATATATGTTTAAAAATGTTTTTATAGCATTTATTTTTTATTAAATTATCTAAAATAATTTCATTAAATAAATTTAATAAATAAGAAAATTATTTTGTTCTTAGAATATATTTATATATATCTATCTATTAAATTTTTCAACTTTGAAATCGTCTGCAAATGGATTTTCTTCAATATTTGAATAATTATTAATCCCAACTGAAAATGTATTATCTATTTCATTAATTTTATTATTATTATTATTTTCTTCTGAATTGTTCATTTCTTCTTCATTTTGTTTTCGCTTCTTATTTTGATATTTAATCATAAATATTATTATTATCATTATAAATACAATAATTATTACAATAACAATTATAATGACAATTAATGTATTATTATCATCAGTGCTTATTATTACATTTTCTATATAAGAAATGTAAAACATTACCAAACCCAATTGGTGGCGCAGAACCTTTTATTAGTTTCTCCTTCCAAACACAAATGATATTCTGATGTGAACCTTCTTTCGATTGCTTAAAATGAAAATGATTTGAGATCAAACAAAGAAGAAGCTGATTCAATGAAAGAAAAGTTTTTAATTCCTGAATCCGATCATTTAACGTTATTAAATGTATTTAACATTTGGTCATCAATCGGTAAAACTGCATCAAGTGACGTGATCGTGAAATAGAACGCGCTTCTTGGTCCAGGAAACATTTCTTACATAATGTCTTATTGATTAAAGCGAATGAAAAACGGAAGCAATTAATCGATATAGCGAAAGAAGCGAAACTCGAAATTACGAGTTGTAAAGATTGGACTATCGTACGAAAGGCAATATGTTCTGCATATTTCCATCAGGCTGCAAGGTTACAAGGACTGAATGAATACGTAAACTTGCACATGGGCGTGAAATGTTATTTGCATCCGTCTTCTTCTTTGACTGGCTTGGGTTATGTGCCTGAATACATTGTTTATCATGAATTGGTTTGACTTCGAAACATTTCATTCATGGAGTAACTGCAGTGGACCCTTTGTGGCTGTCGCAAATGGCGCCCGAGTTCTTCACTGCAACTGACGCATTCGGCAACGTGCTGGAAGAGGTGTTCTTACAGTATTATAATTCCGAATAAAATTACTGAAATTGCAAGTCATTTATTTTATCAATGTTCATCATTAGGAACAATAATTATTGAAGAAAGTGTCAAAAATATTAATGGGGATGCATTTGGTTATTGTACTTTATTAATAAACATTACAATTCCAAAATCAGTAACTTCAATTGAATCAGGTGTTTTTGAAGGATGTAGAAATCTTTAATTTATTGATGTATCAAAAATTATGAAAATGATTACAATGGAATTTTTCATACTAAAATCTACCCACAAATTACTTGTTATCCATCAAGAATTCGGAATGAAACATTTGAAATTCCAAATTCAATTCGAGCAATTGAAAGGTATGCATTTTCACATCGTTCATTTTTAACTAAAATTTCGATATTAGATTCAATTGTAACGATTTTTGATTATACATTTCAATTTTGTTCATCATTAGAAACGATTATTGGAGAAAAAGTTGTGTTAATTGATTCATATGCATCTATTTATTGTACATCATTAAGAAACATTACAATTCCAAAATCAGTGAATTTATTTGGCACAGGTTTTTTTACAGGATGTACAAATCTTTTATTTAATGTATCAAAAGATAACAAACATTATGCAAATGATGAAAATGGAATTCTTTATACTAAAAATTTTACAGCAATTATTTGTTATCCATCATAAATTCTGGATGAAACATATGAATCATTTGATAAACGAACTATGAATGTCTCGAGTTGTTGATACCTTTTGAATAGCGGTAAATAACTACACACACACTAAACAATTCCATTGTGTTGCTAGACAACACATTTCATTGTGGTGTGTTTTACACAAGCATGCACATGGGTAATTTTCTAAAGCAAAAAATTTTGTTTTAGCATTTTGACAATCAAACATATAATTTACACACAAAACTCTTATACAAATTACACATTCAAAATATATCTTATTTATATATTCATTTAATCATACATATATTTTCACACAAAAATATCGTTCTTCATAAACACAAGCTAAAACTAAAACATAAAATGTATTTTTACACAAATATTTGTTAATTAGACATATAAATTCACACGAAATTCTATCACTCAAAAGCTAAACCATATTTTTTTCATGAAAAATGTGTTAAAACACCCCATTTCTCCCTGCAAAGTTGCAAGCTCCCTGCAATGTCAAAATTACGATAAAAATAACCCAAAATATCGTTCTTCAAAAACACACACAAATTTTTTTTTTATAAAAATATATGATGATACTGTGATTTTTTAACAATACAAATTTCTACATATTCTTGGTATATCATTATTATCAACACTAACATTATCATCAGAATAATCATTTTCTAAATCAACATTATTAATTTTGATATATACAGGTTTTTTACTATCACAATAATAAATATGTTTCTACATATTTTTATATAAACTATACAAAAATATTAAAGCATCATATAATGATCGCCACTTTAGTGGCTCGAGCACAGAGTGCGATCTGGGTTATAATAACCTTATCAAAATATATTTAATTACGTATCGAATTTTACATGTTTCTTATTGTCATGAATCATTATATTTATTTTTAGCTATCTTTCTATGATTATCTAAATATTTATTTAAATCATTAATTTTATTATATTTTAATAATAATTTTTCATTAAAAATATCAACTTTAGAGATATTAAATTTTTTATGTAATTCAGATGGACCATAATATTATGTAATTTCAATGCACATGTTTCAATAAATTTATAATTTCCAAAATAGGAATTGTTTACTTTACTCCTCTGCCGAATGTACATTATTATTATCATCTTCATGTTCAGCTTCTTCTTCATCTGCGTTATCTATTTGCATCACGTCCAACACCATTGGTCCTTCGTCTTCTTTTTCGTCGAACTGTTTGTACTCTTGTTCTGAGCTGGAATGCAACATGAACAAAATGAAAGAAGAGCATGTCAAATAAATGAAGTTCTTCAAGTTCACTTGTGTTTCTGAGAATATTTGCTTGCCAGTGGCGACGTAGTAGATGTCAGAATAGAAGGTCGATGCCAATATAAATAATGTGATCAATGAATAAAAGACAAGAACTCGGGCGCCAGAGGTACTCTTGATGAAGGCCATCAACAAGAAGATACAAAGAACAACAATGTATAATATATCTACAAATAATAACATTTGCTCTGTCTGGAAAACTGGGACTAAAAAGTCGAAAGTATAGAAGGCGGAGCTT
The DNA here is from genome assembly GCF_020186115.1 of Histomonas meleagridis. Lineage (NCBI taxonomy): Eukaryota > Parabasalia > Tritrichomonadida > Dientamoebidae > Histomonas > Histomonas meleagridis. Next base: position 1,556,278 of record NW_027150805.1, read on the forward strand.
CTGTCAAATGAAGCGGCGCATTGAAGGATCGCATAAATAAAGAAAAATATTCCCATAGCAATATTGAGAATATATCCAAGATTGTTGAACGAAAGTTTAATGATGAGTACCATAAGTACATACCTGAAAATGGTAAGGAATATGCTCATGGAAACTTGATTGAAGATATTCTCGGATGAAAATTGTAAGAAATATTGGAATGGATTGGTGGCCAATATACTGGAAAAGCCCAAGATGGTAAGTGAGAGATTGTTGTGGATCTTGAAACCATTGGAAAACAAAAATATGAAGAACATATATATTGATAAAAATGTCATAAGCATGTTATAAGACCTCTCATACTTAACAGCATTTGCGTTGTAGAAGGAAGAATCAAACTCAAGAGATGAAATCTTTTCGATATTACCAGTTAATGAAAATTTGATTTTGATTGAATCAAAATCTAAGATTTGTGACTTTAATACAGTGAATGGCTCCGATCTTTCGGTAAAATCAAATGTTTGTTGGAATGTATTTTTCTCTGTCTTCTTTTCATCATTGTTGAAATATGTTGTTTCTACATCAATTTTGTAGTCAAGCTTTTCATTTGGTGTTGGGTTAGCTTTAATCAATGAACAGTTCATAATAATAAAACGATGTTCTTTTTGGATTTGACTTAGTGAAAGATCTAACTGTATTTCCTTATCAGAACCCTTTGCTCCGACGTTGAAAACATCTTTTTTGATTGAAACCGGAACTCTAGAATATGAAAATATGTGTAAAAATACATAAAAACAAAATAGAAGAATTGTGATTACATAATTAAATGTCGATGTTGTCTCAACAAAGTATGAGGTTCTATCTATATGTGCTTCTGCTAATTCAACGTCTGAGAATTCTTTTTCTTCCATTTTGGAATGGCCAAACTTTTTTCATTTCTATGAAAAACTTGTTTTTTGAATAGTTTACATGTCAAATTTTGATGTTTGGTTTTCTTTTGTTATTTGAAAATTGAAACACTCTCCTAACATATACACATAAAACAATAAATAATGAGTTTTATTGATGGTTATCATAAAAAATGAGTCTGTAAGAAGAATGTTTCAATTTTGATTTCAAATCTTGGAACGATTTTTAAACTCAACTCAAGTACTCATATGAGGCATTATGTGTATAGCACAATACTATTCATATTCTTTTTTTTTATGGAGTTGTGGTTTCTAAAGGCAAACTTATTTTCGACATGAAAACCGACGAAATGTCTTTTTTTTTAAATAAAACCGCCTGACTTTGCAGAATACGATCTAACTTTTTGAATAAATATAATTGGACCGTTTTTGATCAAGCAGAAGTTCTGAACAAATGTTTAAAATGTAAGAAACTTAAAAAATTCTGATTATTTTAGGAACATGTCAAAATGTGCATCTTATTTAAATTCAGTGGAATGAATAATAAAAACTTAAAATCAATGAATTTATACTTTTAACATTAAAAAATAAATTATTATACAAATTTTTATATATTTCCCATAAATTGATCTTCAATAAAATCTTTTGCAAATGGATCATCTTCAACTCTAGCGATATCGAAAACAGTTGAATAATTATTTGTTGGCGTTGCTTCATTTGTATTTATTTCATTTGCTTCTAATTCATAATCGCTACCACTTTGTTTCTTATTTCTCATTCGTATCAATATTACTACAATTACTGAAATTATTATGATTACTACAACAGCAATACATACACTAATGATTATAATGATATTTTTATAACCATTATTATTTTCATTTGAATTTTTTTCGTTTTGAGTAAAAATAAAGAAATAATTAGAATAAAACATATAACATGAAGTATAAGCAAAATATATATATTCATAATAGATCATTGTATCTTTAATAAATGTATTTGAAGAGAAATAAAATGTGTTTATAATTGTTGACTTGTAAATAATTGTTTCTGTGATTGAATATGAATAAGTTAATGAAAATGAAAAAGTTATATTCGAATTTATGTAGATTAATGTATTTGATTGAGTAAATGTATTACTTTTTGGAAACGTATTTGACTGAGTGAATGTTTGTGTCGGCGTTATTGTACATTCTTTAGTTTTTGGACCTTTTATTACATTTAAATTATAAAATAAGGAACCTTGATATGTATATAATGTCATAACAGTTTCAACAGATGTTGGAAATGATGAAATTATTGGTTCTTTTTCACCATAAAAAATAACACATCGAAGATTATTACAATCTTGAAATGCCCAACTATTAATTATTGTAACATTTTCACCAATAATTAATGTTTCTAAATTAGAACAACCAGCAAATGAATATGGACTAATTATAGAAACATAATTTAGTATTTCAAAACTTTTATTTTGGTTTCCTGATGGATAACAAACTATTTGTGATAAATCTTTAGTATAAATAACTCCATCATTTTTATAATTAGTATAATACTCATTATCAATGGATACATTAAAAGATTGAAGATTTTCACATGAAGGAAAACATGGAAGTTCAATATTGTTAACTGAACTTGGAATTATTATATTCTTTATAAAACCACAAGAATAAAATGCATAACCATAAATTTTAGTAACATTATTTGGAATTTCAAATATTTCATTTGTTTTTCCTGCTGGATAAAATAATAATGAGCTTAAACTTTTGGAATAAAGAACCCCATCATTATTATAATTGGAATAATAAGCATTTTTGGAAGATACATTAAAAAATTGAAGACTTATACAAAAAGAAAAAGCACCAAATTCAATAGTTTTAACAGAACTTGGAATTGTAACATTTTTTAAAGAAGAGCATTGATAAAACGCAAATTTGTTTATAGTTGTTAATTTTTCTCCAAATATAACTGTCTCTAAAAGTGTACAATATTGAAAAGAATAGCCATCAATATAAGTAACATATGGAAGTTCTATAATTTTTAATGAGGAACAATAACGAAATACATCACTATTAATTTTATCAACATTTTCTCCGATTAAAACTGATTCTAAACTTGAACATAAATAAAATGCTCGATCATCAATCAATTGAACTGAATTAGGAATTTCAATCTTAATCAATGAAGAACATAAATAAAAAGCATCTTGATTGATTGTTGTAAGAAAATCTGGAAATATTATGTTTGTTAAATTGGAACATGAATGAAATGCATATTCTCCTATTGTATTAACAGTTTTTGGGATTTCATAAGTTTCATTTGCATTTCCAGCTGGATAACATATAATTGTAGATATATCTTTATTGTATAAAATACCATCATTGTAATAATTGGAATAAAATTGATTTTCTTCATAAACTTTAATTTCTTTAAGACTAGTGCAATATTTAAAAACAGTCGATTCAATTGAAGTAACAGAATTAGGAATAACTATATTTATTAATGAATAACAATAATTAAATGCCCAATCATAAATTTTCGTAACATTTTCTCCAATTATAACATTTTCTAGATTTTCACAGCCATAAAACAATTGCATTGAAACTGAAGTTACCAAATTAGGAATTATTACTTTTTTAATATTAACACAATAAATAAAAGCATCTGTTTGAATTTGTGTAACTGATGAAGGAATTTCATATATTTCATTTGTTTTCCCGATTGGATAATATATAAGTCTTGTAATTTCTTTGTCATAAAAAATACCATCTTCCTTCCAATTGGAATATTTTGAATTATTTTTATTTATGTTGATAAATTGGAGTTGTCCACAATATCTGAATACATCAGATTGGATTAAAGTAACTGATGCAGGAATTACAATTGTTTTTAATGAATCACAATATGAAAATGCAGAAGAAGAAATTGTTTCCACTTTTTCTCCAATTGAAACATTTTCTAATTTGACACAGGAACTAAAAGAATAACCACCAATTGTAATAACAGAATTTGGAATTATAATAGTTCTTAAAGAAGTACATGATTGAAATGCATACATTTGAAATGTTGTTACATTATTTCCGATAATAACATTTTCTAATTGCGAGCACCCACTAAATGCATAACTTCCAATGATTTCAACTGAATTTCCAATAGTTACAGAAATAATTTCTTTCCATCGCATAAAAGCTGCGCTCAAAATTTCTTTAACTCCGTCCTCAATGATAACATGTTTTGCTAAATTTTTAAATTCATCTGTAAAATCACTTGTATTATATACAGAGTTTGTTTTGATTCATCAAATATTTCAGATGTATGATATAAAAATAATGTGAATATTAGTGAATTAAATATAATATTGGATTTTCCATTGATATTATTATCTTTTAATGATTTTTGACAAATCAATCTTTTAAATATATGGAAAAATATGATAAAAATAATAATTTCCGTGATTGATGTATTTTCATCTATAAGATTAAAACATTTTATCACAGTTTGAGCAAAGTATGAGACAATAGTTTTTTTGAAATTATAATTTTTGATAAAATTAATTTTTTCGATGATAGATACATTTTTTTGTTTATCAGTATCATACCAACATATATTATGACATCTAAAAAACAAACTGTGTTTATAATATTCCAAGTTTGAACTGTACTTACCTCCTTTAGCTCTATGATATATTTCATTTAAATCACTTGTTTCTGAATTCTGATTTTTATTGAATCTTGTTGGATTAAATATTAATGAGTTACTTACCAAACAATTAACACAAGAAATAATGAAGAGTATCAAAATCCTGAAAGACGGCATTGCGAGAAAAATTTGTTTGCAACGACAGAGTAAACATCACAAAAATTGTTGGAAAGTTTTTGTAAAACTTTTTGAGTGTCAATATCGAATAAGTATTCAACTTTGAGATCTGGAATACAGTTGTAACCGTCGGGTTTGAATTAGTTTTTTGAACCGTTGCGGTTGGATTGTTTTGAAGTTCTTATGATGGAAGCGACATAAATTTTTCCAAAATATCTAACATGGCTTATTTAATCTTCAGTAAAAAAGTATTTAACATGTTTGTAATCTAAATGTTCAATATGCGATTGAAAATTTAATTCAATGACAGATATAAAGCGAATATATTTTAGTAACACTAATTTTTCATGAGCACTAGTGAATTTGAAGTACCACAGGAAAAACCTGTGAGCAATGCTTAACCATAAAATTTTTGGCTTTTCACTAGCAAAAATAAACAATGAACAGCCTTTCTATATAAATAATTTCTAAATGTATGCCAAAAGGTGGGCCTTTAACATTTTATGTATAAAGAATATTGAACTTTCACACTTAATAATATCAAAATATTTTCGACAAATTAATGCCATTTTTAAAAAAAACTAATTATCCAAGATAAATCTAAAAATGTTGTCAAGATTCTAATGCACAAAATAGATAGAGTTTGCTGCAATGAAGCTTCGCAACATTTTTATATTTGAGAAAGTATGTTCGATTTAATATGAACAAAAAGCAACCAAAAGCAACCAAGTTCGATTTCGATTTCATTTCTTTGATTAGAAAATGCTTGAACCTCATGGTAAAGCCAGAAACTACAGAAAAAGATATTAACCAATGTGCCAATCAATTTAAGAATATGATGGAAGATGCTCAGAAATATCTTTCGAATATACCAGGTTTAGACATGACAGAAGAGGAACAGAACCAAAGGATAGAAGATCTAAAAGAAGCTATTCGACAAAAACAACATTTGATTGATGAATGCACGAATTGTTTTGAAACATGGGACATACAAACAAACTAAACATAACGCTTTTGTTTAATCATATTGTATTTTTTTGGAATCGTGAAATTATTAATGATTTTTTTCATTAATGTTTAAATTCAATATTTTCAAAATTAAATTAGACACAGTACTAATTTCTTATGTTTTAAATAATAGGTGTTATATCTATATATGAATATTCTTATGTCATTCAAAAAATTAATTATCATAAACAAATTTTTTATGACATAGAATTACTTCCACTGTGCTATTACCTTTTATACAATATCATTTGAATAAACTGATTGATCAAATTTGGTATATCTGAAAAATAAAATTTAAATGAAAAAATATATCGCTTGAATAATTTTATTCACATTTATAATTCATTTATCACATCTTCTGTTTTCAGCTTTCTTAACATTTCCTCGATTAATTCTTTTTGATATTTCAATAATTCCTCTGTGAATTTTTTAGCTATTTTCGCGTGAGCGAAAGGGATCTCTATTCTTGCTTTCTGTACCATTATTAATGACACTCTTCTACCTCCGGAGTCGTTTGTTATTTCGATTTCCACATTTTTCCTATTTAACTGAACAAACGTGAATTTCCAAAGACGGTAATTCTTTTCACCTATTATTAAATCAGTTGCAGACAACTTTACTGGCTTTGATGGGTCAAGTGTTGGGAAAACTTCGTAAACGTTCGAATCCTCCGGTGAAAAAGTGAACCAGCCAAACCTCTTTGAATTTTGTCTGCATATTGAATATTCGATTTCTATGAGCTCATTCAAACTGATTGGTATTGAATTTTGTTCGATACCTTTTGGCGACGATAGAAAGTCGAAGTCGAATCTTTGCGGAGGTATTGCGTTGATGAAATAAGCCATTTTCAGGTTTTGTTCATTAGCCAATAAGACATCTATCAAGTAGTTTCTATTTTTGATTAACAATCGATAGATTTCTCCTGGAAATTTCTTATACAATTTTTCGAAAATTCGTAATATCACTGTTAAATGCATTGGTGATGAAAGCATACAACTTTTGATCTTATCGATTGCTTTTTCTTTATTATTATCTTTATTTTCGTTATTAGTTTGTTGATGCTTTGAAATGGATTTCATTTCTGAGATTGGGTTTTGAATAAACCCAAGTTTAATGGCTACGTCTAAATAAAGTATCTTAAATGATATAGAATACAATAGAATTCCTAATGATAATATATCATTCATTGGTAACGTGGGTAAATATTTTGACACCGTGTGGATCAAAACCGGCCTTAACGGGCTCTCCGATAGGAATTGTAAACTGCATCCAAGCAAATGGATGTCGATTTGATTGGTTTTATCGGGGTTAAATTTGGATTTAAAGATGGAAACAAGAAGGTTGGTAAGTTGTGGTGGTGATACATCAAATAAATCGGATAAAAAATCAAAACCGTCATCAACTGTACTAAGTGTATCTACAAAATGGACATAATGCTTCTTGGTTGGCTTGAGATCTATAATATCAAGGATTGGGGGTTCTTTAAGAAGACATAAATTTAAAATTACTAAACGAGCTGCTGATACAGAAATAGAATCTGTGGATGAGATAAATGGAGAGGCATTAGTATGTAAAGCACATGTGCGCTTTTCTGAGGAAAAAAGATAGGATGGATTTATGATCTTAAATTTCATTGAAATGCCTTTTAAAACTGTTAAGTAAGCTCGTTGAATATCTATGTTATTAAAATCAAATTTATAGTCAATAAAGTTATTGGTAAAATCTTTTTCGAATAGGATTTGTGTTTCTTCTTGAGATGAACATCCTTGAATAATAGAATCATAAAATCGTAACATCTTAAGTTGAAGATCTTGGATAATATCGCCTTCATAAAGAGCAAAAGATATTGTATCAAATATTACTTTTGAAACGATTTCTAATTTATTTTTGTAAGAATCCTTAACATTTGCGAAAATACCCAATGTTTCAATTAGCTGCTCTCCGAAGAGAATCTGATTACTTTGGTTATAATTTTTTTTAAGCTCTTTTGCACATTTTTCCACCCCACCAAGATCCATATAGGAGAAAAGTGACAGCAAAGTTTGTGTAAAAAATGTCAAATAACCTTTTTTAATTGGTTAAAAAGTCAAATTCAATTTCTCACAAAAAATCGAGTTTTTAATAATAAAGTCAATTCACCGATACGTGTCGCTTTGTTTTGTTGCCTTTCATGTTTCGTTTTGTATCTATTGTGTGTCTCCTTTTATTGTTTTCACCCTTTAGGTTTTTCATGTTTTGTGATATTTCTGATTGTGAAACTTGGATGTGTTGTAATGCTTGAATTAATGGTTTCCCTTTCCACATGAAGTCTTCACCATTATTCTCTTTGAAGCATATCAAGTTCAGTTTTAGTTTCTTTTCTATCCTTGGAAGATTATATTTGTATCTTCTCGTGACTTTTTCTTGGTGCATTTTTTCTTGTAACTTCGTTTCTTGGTCTTCTTTGCTTTCGATTTCATCAGTGGTTTTATGTTTTCGGTGATGTTTTCTATGTGCATCTGTTTCATCTTCTTTTTCAGGATTATTCAGTTTATTATAATCATCAAGTATAGCTTCCCGTTGTTGAATTAGATCAATTATTGGCCGTGCAGCAATTTGAAGCTTTTTCAAGTAAATCAGTTCATTTTCATAATTTGTATAAATACGGACAAGTTTGTCAGTCTCCTCTTCTCCAAGCGAATTATTGTTATTGAGGCGGAAAGTGACTTGGGATTGACGTTTTGGCTTTTCATTTTCTTCAGATGTATTATCATTTTTTTGATTGAGGAAATTTGTACAACGATTGTAAATTTCTTGAATCTGATCTTTGCTGTATGTAAGTTCAGTACATATGTTGGAAATTTCGTTGCGCATTTTTTCAATTATTGATGGAAGTTGTCTGTTACGTTGTCTAGTAAGCTTTTCAATCTCATATACACAATCTTGTACATTCTTTTGGCTAAGAAGTGTGTGAGAGTTGATGAAATAAGATCTTTCTTGTTGACCAATTTCAAGGATATCCCAAAGACGAGTAATAGTAACAGCCATATCAGCAACAGATTTCTTCCTGGATTCATGGAGTTCTTGAAGATATGGAAGATAATCAAGTAATCTCTTGAATGCAGAATTAGAATAAATTCGTTTTGAAAGAATATCATCGATTTCTTTAGGTTTTTCTTCTTGAAGTTCTTCTGTGAGTTCTTGGATTTGATTTTCTATTTCCTCAAAGCGAATAGATCTTGAATTCACTTCTTCATCAAGTTGCCTTGCTTTAGCTTCAAACTGTGATAGACGTTCCTTTGTAAGATCTTCTTTAGATATCTCTGCAAAGTCTCCTTTTTGGTTACTATTTGTAATTCCAAGTAGTGAATAACTCAAATCGATTTTTTGTTTTAACTCTTCAAATTGTAGATATCTATCATTATATACCCTAGAATAACTATTGAAGTTGTTTTGAACTTCGTTATATCTTTCTGTTAATGAACCCTTTTTTCCGCTTTCATTAACAAGATCAATTTCTGCTTGTGTTGCATTCATGGATTCGAGCATTTCAATATGTTTAGCTTTTATTTCTTCAATTTCAGCAAGCATTTTTTGACATTTTGAAAGAGTAGAAGATATAAAACCAGATCTTACATCCTCAATTGATTGTCTAATTTTAGCAATTTTTTCCTCTTTTTCATTTTTGGTGTATCCTATTTCATTCCAGATTTTATCCAAATCTTGATAAAAATCTTTTGTTGATTCTTCCATCCCAAAAATGAGTAAACGTATGAAAAAGTGTCAATGAAGATTTTCTTTTTGAACAATTGGACATATCTTTAAACATAATTTAGATACTGAAAACCATTTTGTTGCAAACACATTAAAACCAACAAGGTTCAGTCACTCTTGTTAATAAAAAAATTCTAAATCATCTTTCACATCTTATGCTCCTAAATGATTACAACAAATATAGAGGGCGCTACAGCTCTGTAGCAAACTTTTAGAAGTCAAAAAGCTGCTAACTAAATTGAAAGCAATCAAGTTGTTAATTTTATAAATTAAAAAAAAAGACTCAACATAAATTTATGCACATCCGCTGAAAACATAGTTTCCAGCCTTTGTTGTGTACTTAATAGCTTTTGTTACTTTTGGCATGTTTTCAACATCAACAGCTTCCACCTTTAATCCACTCATTGTAAATCCAGGAGCAGTGAAGGAAACAAAGATTGGGATTTCACAAGCTTCTGGCTCGAAGTCGGTTGAGATCGATGCGCTTCCACTCAGAATCAAAAATTCTTTCTTTGATATATTCACATCCCATTTCACAGTTTTGGTTGCAACGTCATAAGACACAGAGCCGGCAGCAGTTGCGAGTGACGGACATGAAATTCCATCGGGAAATGAAAAAGTGACTTTAACGTCCTCCAACGGTTTTGGTAAGTTTTGATCAATGCGAATGTTGATCTCGAAAATCACTCCTACCTTCGACCATGTGAACTTGGGAACCAAGAAAACAGGGAGATTTGCAATTTGAGGTTTGGTGGTATATGTCATTAATACAAAATCACCATCTGGTGGAACAAATTGGAACTTTCTGCCAAGGTACTGAGAAGAGCCAATACATCTATGGAAAGTGTAATCGTCTAAAACATTGGATATTGCAATAGATAAATTAACTTGTGGTGAACCATTGAGATGGGAATGAATAGAAATAGATCCTCTTACCATAAGGAGATCAGATTTACCATGGCTATTGATTCGTGTTTCAATTGTCTCAGTTGCTTCAACATATATTTCGCCAGGACCTTTAACTGTTTGTGATGTTCTCCATGGGTGCTGATTATCCACATTAATTTTATCCGAATTTTGGCTTTTCATAGTTGAAATCAAAACATTTTGTTCATCCAAAAATGGATAACCACAGTTAAGAATTTGATCAAGCGTCTGATAAACTACAGGATACTCTGTTTTTACAGATGCCTCCGTGAATCCATTTTTCATTGTGTTTTGAAGAATTGGTGCAATACTTGATAAAATAACAGATGTAAAGAGTGTTGGTGCATCTGCATCACATGCACCGACAATGAAAAGGTTATTTTCTTTGACGATTAAATAAAGGATTCCGAATGATTCAATTATTGGAGGTGGATTTTGAGAATTTTTGATGGAATAACAAACTGGCTCGAGTTCTTCACGTTTTGTTTTGTCTTGGTAGTGCTTTTCGATGAGGACTTCTCCATTTTTGCTAATGATGAAAATACTTTTTATCATTCCAAATGTCAAATGACGGACACCAAAAATTTGAGAGAAAATAAAATTGTCAATTCACAATAGAACGTTTATACAGTGCCCAATTTGAATCAAATTTCATTTCACATAAATAAAACAATCCAGAAGAAAGAAATAATACTTTATCAACTTCAATAAATACAACAAATGCAATTCAATAAGTGTTTACTATTTCCAAATGATGGGATTTATTGCGCATTTTCCTCTGTTTGATTTTCCGGAATTATTGGATCTGTTGTTTGTTGTGATGTACCATGTGCCAGTGCCATCGGTGCTGAAACTGGAATAATATCAGTGTGATTATCATTGGCTTTCTTCTGTAAAAAGATATACCTAAACCGACACTGTACATCACTTCTGTTTCCTAACTCAGAAGATACCCTTGTCCAAGACTTGGTCCCAAAGGCTTTGACTGCTTCAAGGAGCTTTTCTTCTTCTTCTCTTGACCAATTACATTTTGTAATCTTTGGATCAAGAACACGGTGCCATCTCTGGCTGCACTGTGATCTAGTCCTTCCGCCTCCTACATAATTAGCAACCATTAACCAATTATCATATCCATGAAGTTGAATTCCTGTTATTAATCGTTCGTCTTCTTCAGGAGTCCAATTTTGCGCTTTTCTTCTGAAACCTGCGAACTGACCTTTGTGACTTCTTTTATAGAAATTACTTACAATTGTATTTGAATGTCCAATTTCATTTGCTTGTGCTTGAATCGTTTCTCTAACCTTTTGTAGCGTGTGTGTTGTTTTAGTTAGTTCTTCAAGCCTATGATTTGTTTCATCTGAAGTAATTTCTTGAGTAAAATATTGGTTTAATATTTCAAAGAAGCTATAAGCCATATCCTTGTTTTCTTCTGTTGTTGTCCCTGTTATAATTTTGAACAGCTTATCGAAAAATGGAATATTTCCAGTGACTTGAGCCATTGCAAAAATGAGGTGCCTTTGAACCAAACTTCATAACACATTCAATTTTCAATAATTTATTTGTGAGTGCTAAGGAGTACGTTAGCACGATATGATCTGGTTTTTCATTTTTATAGAAAATAATCAAAATAATTTGCTCTAAATAATTTATTATTATCTATTATCGAATTGGAGAAAAATATATTCATTACAAAAAGGAAAAGCAATAATAACGCGAGAAATGTTTAGATAAAGATTATAACTTTTTCAATTGCGATATCAACTTTTTGAAACAAAAGTGATATTTTGGCGCCAAATTTGATAGGATTTTATTCAAGAATTTTTGTTATGATACAATGCATAATTCCTTGATAGATTCATCTTTCTTAGAATGTTTTTCATGTGTTGGAGCTTCAACATGTAGTTCTTGCTTTTCTTCATTTTCTTTACGATCTTTAATAAATTTAGTAATTTCAAATAGGGATTCTTCAACATTTAAACCTGTTTTACCCGAAACTTCAAAGTATTTAAGGTTATACCGATTCTGTAAAGTGTTAATTTTATCTTGAGGAACAACTTTTTCTTGATCACAATTATTTCCAATAAGAAAAATATCCGCATTTTTAATTTCATTTTCCATGGCTGAATTTATCCACCTTTCCACCATTGCAAATGTATTTTGATTTGCAAAGTCAAAAACCATAAGCATTGCATCTACACCTTTTGCAAAAGATTTCTGAATTGTGTGATAATGTTCCTGACCATCACAATTCCAAATTTGTAACTTAATGGGAGTGTTATCAATGTTCATATGTTTAAACTTATAATTAAGATTTATAGTTGATAACTGTTTTTCATTTGTTTCTTCGCCAAAGATTCTTTCCAAAAAATCTGCCTTACCAACAGATGTATCACCAACAAGCAAAATTTTTATTAGCATTTCATTATCCATCGTCCTTTCTGACTATCAGGATTCGCTCAAGTTGGTAAAAATTGAATTGTAATGGGGCACCCCTTTAACTTATGCTAACGGCTTCCTTACATGAGGGTAGCAAGTTATTCATAATAATTAGCTGTTGGCAATTTTTTATTTTTAATATTAATAAGCAAATTCTTATTTTGATCCATGTTTGGTCTGATCATGGTTTATATATCTATTGAGATTTGATGGTTTAATCAATTTAAAAATTAAGTAGGCTTTCCTCTTGTAAAAGCATTAAAAACATTCCTAAAGTATTTAGCGGTCATATAAACAATTAATTAATGAAAATACAAATGATGGATATGATTAGAATAAAAAGAAAAAGATTCTTTAAAATCAATATAACAAGAATTATGTGCGCTAGCCTATTTATCATAGCTGGGATTGTTCTAGTTTAGCTTATGATGGAATTTCAAAACTTGATTTTTTTACAAACGTTCTGGTACCAAAAGTGACACAACAATATGTTCTACAAGAAATTTGATGAAATTTCTTCAAAAATTCCAAAGATATTCAACAACAGAAAAGGCTTATATGAAGCAGCTAAAGAATATGCAGATCTTGCAACAACTCAAGATGAACAAAATCCATTCGAATGTGGTCTTGTAGCACTTGCAATATTTGGCGAAATGCAATGCTACAAAAAATTAGACGACAAACAAAAAACAGTTCGAACTGCTGTCAAAGCAGCTCGACTCTTTATCAAATCAGCTACATTTAATTATGAAATCTCACGTAACCTCCGTGATACCTGGTCAGATCCACTTGCTGATGGTCTCCACTGTTATAGGGTTGCAGCAGATGTTCTTAAATCCCAAGGTAAACATAATCTTGCAGTTGTTCTTCTTATTGAGCTTGGCAAAACGGAAGCACAATTTGATTTATTCCATTACGCTGGCAACACGTATGAGGAAGCTCTTACTTTATGTATTGATCAAACACTTTCTCCCCCATTATTATTTGATTCCACATTTTATTGCATTGATTGTTACAATCGTGCTGATCGCCTTGACTTAGGTCTTTCCGTTGTTGACAGAGTATTTTCCAAGATTCCTCAAGCCTTACTTGACCAAGTAAGAACATCACCATTAATGAATCGGCAATTTTCTGATTTACAAATCTTTAAAGCACAGTTACTTTTAAGTGCATTTAGGCATGCTGAGTGCATTGAGTATTCCGCGGCTAATCTAGATGAAAAGGTCGCGTCAATATTCAGTTCGCTTTGCGAAGCATCAAAAAGTAATCAAATAGCGGTAATTGACGCGTTGATAAATGACGCGAAAGCACAGAATTATTTCACAGAACAACATATAGCATTGTTTGAAAGACATTTGTTCTTACTCTCAAAGAGTATCGAAACTGCTTATTCAGAACTTGCGCATTAACATTTTATAACAGAGCGAAAATAAACGTTTTTGTTTGAATTTTTGATTTTCTCTCCTTATAATCAAGTGCAAAGTCAGAAAATATTAATGTTGAATGATTTCCAATGATTATTTTGAAAAATTCTTTCATGTTAAAATAAATATTAACATCAATTCCTTTTTATCTAAGAAGTAATTTAACTTTCTCGAAACAATCATTTTTAAATGCTAGTAAATTTATAAATGTTGTATTAAATAATTTTAATAAATTCCAAACATCACCTTGAAATATGAAATCATTAAAATAAAAATCAAATAAAATGTATAAGTATCTTAGCATTACCATCAATTCATTTTAGTTAAAGAAGTAATTTAACTATTTCCATATATCCAATTATAGATGCCCAAATAGGCTGTTTTAAATTATTTGTATGAATCATTAAGTACATATTTAATCTTAGGATTATTTTAATGAACAATATGCTTAATTTTTTTATGGTGAAATACATTTGAACTTCATCACTGAACTATTGAAAATATTTTTTCCTCTATAGCTATTAATTAATATAAAAATCAATTTATAATATCATATTCGCTAAATGAAAAACCCAAAGCATCCATTCATGTAGTTCACCTAAACACTGAGGAGCAGCTCTCCTTTGAATGGTATCAATAAATAACATTTCCAAATTCATTCAAGAAGAATTAAGAAAAAAATTTTTAATTAAAATCAGTTTTTGAAATATAATTTTATTAATTGGCTCTATTTATTCAATCGAATAGTCCCTTCATTGGGTCTTCTTGCTTAGGAATGTTTTGTCTTCTTTCTTCTCTCTTTGCTTGTATGTCTCTTTCCTTCATTCTCCTCTTTGCCTTCTTGATTCTGTCTGCCTTCATCTTCTTATATGGCGAAACAAACAACGGATTTTCCCATATCTTTGAGCCCTTAAATGCGCCTGCGAGGACAAGAACAGGAAGAAGTTGCACGCGAGGACCGATTTCCATTAACATTGGAGGTTCATCGTCATTCCACTGGATTTGGTAATGACGAATCATGATTGTATCATCAACTTTATAGAACGTAAGAGTTTGATCTACAAATGGTTTGGAATGTGGATCTTGATATGGAACAGAAAACATTCGTCGTAAAAGAATTTTGGACATGGAAAAAATGCCATTGTCATCAAGGGCTGGATCAAAGAAGATTAAAGGACGTGAACCTTTAAGACAATTACCAAGAGCGCGAAGTTGACTAACACTAATAGCATCTTTGATATAAAAGGAAACAGAAGGACCATTTGGAATACTAGAAATCCACATGTAACATTCAGGATTCTTTCGATGTCGTGTTTCAAATAAAACAACAGTATCACAATGACGATCTGATGCAATTGTATCAAGAAAATGGATTTCATCTGGCGGCACTGCACCTTCCTTTTTGGCATGTGGAATTAGTTTAAAGAGATCATCCAAAACTTGATGATGAACATGTAGAAGTCCTTTATTTCCAAGAACCATTGGGCGATGATGCATTGGTCCTGTGTAATGCTTTTTATGCTCTTTATCTTCTTTAGGAGCAAGCTTTTTTAATACAGCAGACATGTTTAATCTACTTGACCAAAGGTTTTGAATTGATTTTAATCGTCACTAAAATGCTAAATTTTTTTTCTCTTTTCCCTAATTATAATTCTTATTATTTCAAATATAGGTAATTAAATCTTTTAATTTATTAATTAAATAATCATATTCCTAATAAAATTAAAATAGTACAAAAATAATTATTTATTAATGTTATATGGTTAAAACTTTTCTTCACAAATTTTGAATATATAAAGAAAGCTAATAAACAAACACTTATTAAATCAATACAAAAATCATCTAAAAAATCACTTCTTTAAAAATACGGAAATGTGATATGAAAGATATGGTTCGAAAAGTGGCATATGTCCTCTGAGAATGATGAACCCCCGACAGTGTCTGGTCAGCTTCGGCTGAAAGGGGTATTGGGAATATGGAAAGTACGTCATTGTTGGCTCAAAGGGAAGAAGCTATATTTTTCCAAAACAAACAATTTTGCAGATTGTTATGAATATGTTAAAATTAACGACAAAACAGAAATTACCCTTGAAGACAACAAGTCACAGTTCACCATAAAAACGGAGAGCGGTGACAAATATACATTATCAGGCGTTTTACCGGAAGTATTAAACTGGGTCTTTGCACTTCGAACGTGCAAATCTACATCCAAATCATTCTCTATGGATCAGTTCCGTGTCATCAGTGTTTTAGGTCGAGGCTTTTATGGGAAAGTCATGCTCGTTGAAAAGCTTGACAATGGCCAACTTTATGCAATTAAAACCATTCACAAGAAGCGAATTCTTGATCTCAAACAAGAATCCACCGTACAAGCCGAACGAAATCTTTTACATTCACTTGAACCGAATCCATTTATTGTTCGAATCGAGTTTGCCTTTCAAACAGCACACAAGTTTTATATTGGTCTTGAGTATGCACCAGGTGGTGAATTACTTCATCATTTATCAAATCTTAATGTATTACCCATTGATGACATTCGCCTTTATATTGCCGAAATAGTATTAGCACTCGAACACCTTCACAAGAACAACATCATATATCGAGATCTTAAGCCTGAGAACATCCTCCTAAGTAAAGACGGCCACATCAAACTAACCGATTTTGGCCTCTCAAAACAAGTCGAAGAAAACAGCACGAGCACTTTTTGTGGGACCGCCGAATATTTAGCGCCGGAGATCATTGCACATAAGCCGTATACATTTAAAGTTGATTGGTGGGCACTTGGGATTCTATTCTATGAGATTATGTTCCAAGAGACGCCATTTTATGATGAAAACCAAAACAAAATGTTCGAAAATATTTTGAACGAAGAACCTGAAATACCAAAACATAGTCATAAGGCTGCTTCTGATTTAATCATTAACTTGCTGAAAAAGGATCCTGAAGAAAGATTCGATTGTGACCAAATTAAGGCGCACCAATTCTTTCATGGATTGAATTGGGAAAAAGTTATGAGATGCGAAATAGCTCCAAAAGATTTTAAGGCTGTAAATGAAATGGATCCTGAAAACTTTTGCTCAGCTTTCACTGGTGAGGTGCCAATGGACTCGGAACTGATGACAAAGGATCCGAACTTCGAACTCTCAAACTTCTCATTCGGACCAACAAGCAGCGACTTCCTTTAGGGCTTAAGTAAAAGGTCATGAGAAAATTCTTTTTTCTTTTGCGTAAGTGAACCGGATGAAAAATACATTGTGATGCAATTGAAACGATTTACAATTTGTTCTTTTATATATGAATGCTTAGCTGAAATTGTTGGATCTTAATCGAAATGGTTTAAATTATGGTAAACTATTTTTTGCTTACAATTTTATATAAAACATAAAACTATAATGCAAAATAGAAGATATTCTTAAATAATATTCATTAAATATCTTGTTTATGTACATTGAACCAAATAGGTCTTAAGAAGAAAAGAATTCTTTAAGGAATAGATCTTAGAGATTTTCCATTTATTTCAATATCGTTATAATTGCAAAAATGAATTCACTATAAGTTTATTAAAAATGTTTTACTTTGGCTTATAACCATTTTAACATTAAATTCAGGTAAACCTTAAATTGCTTGGTGTATTTCATTCAAGAGAGGTTCAACGCCAATGTCTTTCAACAAAGAAACTTCAAATATTTTGTATGATTTATTTTCCAAGTATTTCTTACATTCAATTTCTAAATCATTTGGAGTAAAAGATCTTTCTTCAGTAATATCACACTTGTTATACACAACAATCACTTGGTGTGGTATGTTCATTTGGATTTGTGAGAAAAATTTTATGCTTTTCAAAGAGTTTATATGATCAGGACTAACAACAATAATTACAACATTCGCATGACTTGTATATAATTCCGCTGTTATAGCATTGTAGGTTTCATCAAACTTTCCAGAGTTATCATAAATTGTCTTATTTTCGTCACCATTAATATGACTTAAAGTTCCTGGAAGAGTTGATTTGTATGTGTCACTTTGTTCAATGCCACACAAAATATTAAAAAGTGTTGTTTTACCAGTGGCTTCAAAACCAATAATAGTAGTAATCGAATCCTGATTTGTTGGGTTTTCGGGTGGGAGTTGACCAGTATGACCAAGGTATCTTCCATTCTTATCTCTTACAACACAGGGATCGTCATCATAATATATGGTTTTAGACTGATTCATTCCCATTTTTTGAATTTTTCCAAAAATCTGATTTTTAAAATTAACGTCTTCTTATTGTCAACAAAATTGATGTTTTGATCGGTTTTAATATAAAAAGTGAAAATTTTAGTCAAATTTTTTCTCCAAGTTTTTTTAAATCGATTTTAATCGTGTTTTCGAGTTTTTCATGTGTGACGGGTATCGTTAGAAAGGTTTTGGAAGTTTCAAAAAACCGCCCAGGTTTTCTCAAATTTTAATGACAAAATTGGATTCTCCACAATTAACCGACCCTATTTGTGTTCGTGTGTTTGGAACTTTTCCTATTTCACCCTTAAGGGTGAATTTGTAACAAATGTCTGTTCTTTAAAATCATTAGAAAATGGATCTTCTTCAATATCCTTATATGATAATACACTAAAATTGTTGATTTCATATGTTTTATTTTCATTTTCTTCTTCAAGTTTATTTTCGTCATTCGTTTCATTTTCGTTTTTTGATGTTGTCGTAATATTATAACAAAAATTACAACAATTATATAATAAAAACAATTATTCCAATTATAATTCCAATAATTAAATATATATCATTTCCATTTTCGTTATAATTTTCTGATTTCGAGTTTATAAGAATATAAAAATTGGAATAATATGAAATATATGTAGAATTTTATAATCATATTAAATAATTTGCTCTTATAATATTGAAAATATTCCGAAATTCGTAAATGTTATCGTATTTGAAATATATATTTTATTAATTGAAATTGTGTTCGTAATTGTTAATGAATTTATCAAAGTATTCGATAACGAAATTCCATATGAATATGAATCTGTTTCTATTTCTTTTTGTGTATACGAAAGTGTTAGTGAGATAATAAATGATTCTGATATGGTATTTGATTTTTTGTTAATGTTTCTGGTTTGATTAATGTGATTGATGAAATAACGGAATTGATTCCAATTAATGTTCGTGTCTTTGATTCACTAAATGTTTCTGCAAATGTTTCTGAATTCGTTTTTGTTAATGTTTCTGTTATTGATTTCCTTGTAATTGGAATATATATTTGTGATGATGTCAATGAATTCGTATTTGTGTACGTTCGTGACTGTGTTGTTGTCGGTGAACGTGACAATGTATTCTATGCTACTCTTGAAGATGTATAAGTTTCTGTATTTGAAGCGGTATTTATTTCTAATCCATGTATCTGTATCTATATATTTGCCATTTACTTTTGTGTGTGTGTATGTATATATGGTTGTTTTTGTTATTAAATATGCAAATGTTTTAACACTTGTACTCTTGTATGTCACAACATTCACACTTGTATATGTTTGAATTGTTGTGTAAACTGATGTATATGATAGTGTTGATGTTTGAATATAATTTTCTGTATTTGAAGCGTTATTTATTCTAATCCATGTATCTGTATCGATATTTTACAATTTTTGATCATTTATTTAACTGAGTTCTTTTTATCAAATATATATTTTAAATAGAATTCATTAAAATAAAAATAATTTTAAAACATTTTTATTCAATTGGTCTGGAAATCTTTTCAATAATATTTGTTTCATCCTTAAAGTTTTTATCATAATTATCCAAAGCCACACCATAAAACAGCTTTGCTATTACTTTATTCCTTGGCACCAAAACTCCATCCCAAAACGCGTCTCCGATTTTTTCATATATCAAACCCTCATTTTCCTCATCCACAATATCCTTTAATCTCAACAAATACGTTTCGTTATCACTAAACACTAAAGCTAAATGCGCTAAAGCCAAAGGATTTGTTGCAGCTCGTGAAAAGAACATCAACGCTCTTTTCTTCTTTTGATATAAATAAAAAAGAATTATGCCAATCATAGTGGAAGCTGTTTCACTTCCTTTTGCTAATGCTCTATAAAATATGTTCACAGACATATCATAATCTCCGACCAAAAACGCGATGAATCCGCAGCGAATTAAATCGCTTTCTGTTCCACATGTACATTTGTTCTTAAACAAGATGTTACTTAATATGTCTCGTGGTGACTTATCATAGAGTTGATGAATAAATATGTTACACAACTGCAAATTTCGTTCGCGAAGATTCGGTGATGCAGTTGTAAATATTTTAATGAGTAAAAGTGATTTAGTGTTGTTTTGGACACATAAAGGTGTAATATAACATTCATCAATCGATTGCGCAATATTAGGACGGAATTGAAGTTGGATACTTGAGTCATATGAAAGTTGTTGTTGTTCGTGTTTGATGCAAAAACTTTCAGAAAGTTGATTTACTTCACTGTAATCATCTAGAACAGCAGGTGGCGATAAGCGAATAAGTGAATAATCAACAGATTCAAATGTTGGAGAATATTTATCCCAAATATCGGGATTTAGTTTTTGCATATAAATTAATGCTTTTTTATATCCACAAATTGCACAATAACGATACCAACGGATATGAATGGGATCATTAAGTAAGTAAAATATGTTGGAAACTAGAAGCGCTCGTCGACTATTTATGGTATTATCAAAAATGAATAACGTAGAACGGGGTATAAAATGGAGTGCTTGGAGATATTGACCTGAGCGTATAAATGACTTTATTATGTCAATGGATAAGAGTTGTGGATTGGAGCGATAAAAACGTTTATGCCAAAAAAGAGATTTTTTTGTATTATTTAGATAATATGACCCAAGTAAAGAAATGGCTTCCAAGCTACCATGGTCAACTGCTTTCTTAAGAAAAAATTTGGATGTATGAAATAATTGATGCTTTTTTGAAAATAATGCTAACAATAAATAAATGTTATAACATCTTTCTTTGTTATTAAGACTAAGCGATAAATCAACCTGCCATAAACGTGAAAATATTTGGTTAACTGATGAAATATTTTGAAAATCATTATTTATATCTGTAGAAATTTGATTGTCTAACGTCTGGTGATCATTTATTTTTTTCTTATAATGCCGCTGGTGAATAATGGAGTGAGGTGAAGGAACAAGAAGCATTTCGCAAAGCGCACCCACCAAACGGTTTTTGAAGAAAATTAATTATTAACGGTCACATTCAAATTTTGCTATGTTTAATTCTGTAAGTATTTAAGCTTTCTGTTTGTGTTTTTACATAACACAATTTCAAAAAATGGATTTGTATCTATTTAGTATTTATTTATCTATAATTGTACTTACAACATGAAGTTGATTTTAGGTGTTTCAAACACGAAATCAACCATTTTTAGTTTCTGGAGTTTCATTGGAGGCTTCTTCTTTATTTTCTTCTTTGGCATTTCAGGAGTAACTTCAAGATTCTTTATTTCCCACATTTCGCTTTGTATATTTTCATTTGTTTTATCACTTTCCAAATCAGATGTAAAAAATGATTCAATTTTCATATTTTTACCTTTTGCAAAATTTTGTTTTTTACTTCTGCTTCTTTTGTTATCTTTGTAAGTATCAATTTCGTTTGACTTTCTTTTCATATTATTTTTTGATTTAGCATTTATTTCGAAGAAATTTTCTGCTTCTGATGAAATTTCTTTTTTGTTTTTTCTTTTTCGATTAGGTTTAGTATCAGATTCTGATGAAATTTCTTTTTTGTTTTTTCTTTTTCGATTAGGTTTAGTATCAGATTCTGATGAAATTTCTTTTTTGTTTTTTCTTTTTCGATTAGGTTTAGTATCAGATTCTGATGAAATTTCTTTTTTGTTTTTTCTTTTTCGATTAGGTTTAGTATCAGATTCTGATGAAATTTCTTTTTTGTTTTTTCTTTTTCGATTAGGTTTAGTATCAGATTCTGATGAAATTTCTTTTTTGTTTTTTCTTTTTAGATTTGGTTTGGTATCAGATTCTGATGAAATTTCTTTTTTGTTTTTTCTTTTTAGATTTGGTTTAGTATCAGATTCTGATGAAATTTCTTTTTTGTTTTTTCTTTTTCGATTAGGTTTAGTATCAGATTCTGATGAAATTTCTTTTTTGTTTTTTCTTTTTCGATTAGGTTTAGTATCAGATTCTGATGAAATTTCTTTTTTGTTTTTTCTTTTTAGATTTGGTTTTGTATCAGATTCTGATGAAATTTCTTTTTTGTTTTTTCTTTTTAGATTTGGTTTGGTATCAGATTCTGATGAAATTTCTTTTTTATTGCTTCTTTTTAGATTTGGTTTAGTATCAGATTCTGATGAAATTTCTTTTTTGTTTTTTCTTTTTAGATTTGGTTTGGTATCAGAGTCTGACGAATTTTCTTTTTTAGTATTTCTCTTTTGATTAGGTTTTGTATCAGATGATGAATTTTCTTTTTTATTGTTTCTTTTTCGATTAGGTTTAATATCAATCTTAATATCGAAATTGGAATTATTTTCGATGTTTGTTGTAATTTCTTTTTTATTTTTTGTATTTCTTTTTTCTTTTTTCTTTTTTGTTATTGTTTCAGTTTTGAATTCTAATTCAGATGAAATTTCTTTTTTAATATTTCTTCTTCGTTCTTTAGTTTCAGTATCTGATGAAGTTTCCATTTCCATTTTTATTTCATCATCTTCCAATTCTGAATCTGTTAAAATTTTAACTTTTCTTCTTTTTGTTTGTTTCTTTTTCGCATTACTTTTCTTTGTGCTTTTCTTTTCGCCAAAAAATCCATCAAAGTCAAAATCATCCGAATCAGAGAACAATTCACCAAATGTTTTACCACTTTTCTTTTTAATTCCACCAAATAATTTCAATTCGAGTTCCGACATTTTCTCTTTTTTCTCTTCTTTATTTGTTTGATTCTGAAGAAAAAATGGTGGAACATAAGGTTTCTTTTCCTTAACTTCGTTTATATTATTTTCATCTTTTTTTTTTTCATTATGGCCATTCTGTTTTTTCGACATTTGTTCTTTATTCTCATTCATTGATAATGCGATTCTATTTAAGTATTCATTCGATGATGAAATATATGAAACTTTTCCGATTGGTTTCGATGGTGAATTTATTGTACTGACACTATCAATTTTATTTAAACTTTCAGTTGATGAAGATTTATTTAGAACTTGGTTTTGTTCATTATTTGTTTTTTGTGAATAGGCTTTTTGAGTAATATAATTTATTGCCGTGGATGAGGTGAAAATCGGTTTTGGGCGTTGGAAGTCAATTTTTAGTTTTTCAATGCTTACCGACTTTTTCAATGGATTACTTTGATGCTCATTTTTTGGCGCCGCATCTTCGGAAGTCGTTGTATCATTGTTGGAATTATGACTTGGTAAATCAGATTCTTTTGTGGAGGATTCAGGAGCTTTTGACTTGAGTTCCAATTTTGGATTAAAGGATTCATATGGATTGAATGATAAAACTGGCTTGAATTGTGTTTCAGTTGTATCATGGTGGGTTGGATTGTAAGATTGAATTGGTTTAAAATTTGGTGTTGGTTGGTTGGATTGGTTTGAATTTATTAATGGAACTGGTTTTAATTGCTCTGTTGGCTGACTGGGCTTGGCTGGTTTTATTGACGGAGTTGGTGTCTGTTGTTCTGTTGATTCATCCTCTTTTATGATGGATTTCTTTTTTGGTTTTGATCGATGAGTTGACATGGAGCGTTGTTTTGGAGCCACTTTCGGTTCTTCATTTACTTCTTCTTCGTGTGATGATTTTTTTCCCCTCCTGCTTTTTCGCTTTGCATTATGGCTTTTTGATGTTTTTTCCTTTGTTTGATTTTTTGTAACATTCTCCTTTTCTACAGGCTGCTTTGTGCTTTTTTGTGGTTTTGGTGTTTCAACTTCTGGAATGAAATGTTCGATTTTTTTTTCGACAATCTTTTCAGGAGTTTTCATAAAAGGAGCACTCACCATCTGATTACAAGAAAGTGGGATCTTCCTTACGGACTGTTCATTAGTTACTTTTTGTGGACTCCAGCATGAGGTTGGCGAAAATAATCCTGGTGAATTCTTGAAAATACCTTGAGAAGTCTGAAATAATGGGCGGGATGCTTGTGTGCTATTAGAATTATTACCTTTATTTGGAAAAATACCTGTTGAGGAAGCCGAATTTCCCCCTACATTAAACATTGAGTCCAGAACTTTGGGTCTTTGAAATTACGAGGCCACAGGTTCGGTTTAGATAACCGCCCTTTTTTTGTGTTTTTTTGTTGGTTTGTGGCCGTGGAAAAAACAAACAATTTAAATCCCATAAATCATAAAGATTGGATGAAAGACGACAATACTGATGGAATAAAGAGAATGCTCATTCTCAGCACTTGATAACGAAAAGAAAAAATTGAATTCAATAGAAAAAATAAGAGTTTGTTGATGTGATAATTTTGTCTGTTGGTTGAAGAATGTTTGTTTTTTGTTTTGAAAGAGGAAATTAAATAGCAATGCATCTCTAACCGTTTAATCGCCCTTTTAAAAAACCGGTTTTACAATGAAGGTTTTAGGTTTTTGTACATGCGCTACGGTTTTTTAGAAGTTTCTGAACCTTACGATTATTTTCATTAAATTTTACAAGCAGTTTTTTTCGTTTGGAATTCTGGATATATACGTTAACTTTTTTGAATGGAATTGAATGGTTTATTGTTACGGATTTTTGGAGATGAGAGTTTTCATAAAAGTAGGTAATCTTACAAAAGAAATGTTGTTAAAAATATGAAATAGCATTAACAAAACGATGGCAACATAAGGTTTTTAAAAATTCCTTTTTATCTTACTAATACATGAAAATATTTTTGGTTTTCGCAAAACCGAATTTCAAGCCCTTTGAAAAATTTCTGATAAATTGAAATCAGTTCATTTCGATTTGTTAACAAAAAAACCAAGTAAACATATGAAAAAATCAAGACAAACTGTACATAACCCCCGATCTTCGTTAAAAGGGTAAAAAGCTTAACACAATGAAACTAAATAAAATGTCTCAGTGCTTCTTAAAACATTTATTTTTGTAAAAAAAACAAAAAATTTGAAAACTGATTTTTATCTCATATCTTTAATTTTTTGAAATATTTTAAACTTAAAATAATAAATATAGTAAAGACAACTATAGGCAATATGACTTTGTTTTAATTTTTTTTTAAAATATGAATATTCATTGAGAAAAGCAAAAAAATTTACTAATTTTCACTTAACTTTTGGCACTTTTTTACCATTGTTTTTTCGTTTACCATTTTTTAATGCTCTCATTTTGTGTATAAGATTTCGGTTATTGGTGAAAAATTGAATAGACACTCAATTTAAATAATAAACAAACGACATCCTTAAACTTCTCTCTTTCCCCGAATAAACAAATAATAAATGTAAATTACGAACCTGTGTATACAGTCGATAAGTTTCTTTCAGCTTTCCCGATTTCACAAAATTTTTCTTCTTATTCTGCCTATCAAGAAAAAGCAATTTCTTGGTATAAAAAAACTAAACGAATGGCTAGAAAATTATCACTTCCTCTTCCTGTACGGGGTTCTCTTCCGTGTCCTTTTAAACCATTTATTAATCCAAAATTAAAAAATAGAATTCCGTCAGGATATTTAGGGCCAGAAAATCATCTTCAGCTTGAATCTATAATACTAAAAGAAGAGGCGTTTGATGAAGAGAGTGCTTTTTCCCAAAAGGGTAGATTCAATAAAACAGTACCCATATCTGCACATATAAAAAAAGATAATCAATGCAAGCTTATTCCTCCAGAGCCTAATCCAGATTTTTATGACACATATGAAAGCTATCTTGAAGCAGTAAATAATTGGACAAAAATTTGTTCCCAAGCTTCTTTTATTCCCGATCATCCAGAAAAGTTTAAAGAGAACGAATGTCAAGAAATGGCGCCCAATCCAAACCTTGGGCATTATATGACTGATTTTGATGAATTTGAGGATCTAATTAGTAATCCAATTCAGAATTCGGATTGTATTTCTCAAAAATCAATGAAAAGCAGGCGGTCAAGGAAATCCAGAGGGTCCAAGCAATACAAAATTAAAGTTGTTGTCAAAAAAGTCAAAAAGAAGCCCAAGATCAATCTCAAAAAATCGAAGAAATCACTTAAGAATCTTTTCAATTCTTTGCAAAAAGTTGAACCGTATGAAGCACCGCCTCCTCATAAGACCAGTTTTCGATATATATCATTTCCAGTTTTCCCTACTTCTTTAATTTATTCAATGCAATCTTATGGAACTGATGATCTTGATCCAAAAACCTTCTCTATTTCACGTGTCTTCAAGCTCATTCAATACTCCATGAATGCAGCAACACAATACGGCTCCATCACCACTTTTGAATTCAAACCGTCTCCATCGTTCACTGAAATTTGCGATTCGTTAAATAAGGCTAATACATCATTTGAATCAATATATATGTTTTATTTCCTACATAATATCTTTGAAACAAATTCAACCATATCAAAAATGTTAGTTTCTGATACTCAATCATTATATTCTACTTTACGAATCTTAATCAAATTTTCTCATGTATCTGATTGTATTTATGACCCAATGGTAAATCACTTCAAGGAACTTATAAAAGATGAAACTGATAAAAAATATGAATTATTTTATCAATCTTTAACAGGAATTAACAACCTAAATATCCTCAAAAAAGTACTTGTACAGACATTACGAAGGAATGAAAGCCTTTTTAACGTTATTGAGACAGCTTATATGACATTTATGGAATCTTTTCTTCAAATGATTACAAAGTCATCGATGTTTTTTATCGACTGGATGTATTACCTATCCCAAAAAGATCCGATTTTCTTATCTACGTTGTTTATTTATATCTTTTCGATTACTTCAGTCATCCCATTACTTGAAAAATTTTTAACATCCTTTAATAGTAATAATCGCTCTATTTTTTACATATTTAAGTCCATTGCTGAAGCAGACTTAAGTAAGTTTCATATATTATCCATCATTATAATTTATAATTTATCGAATTCTTTAATCATTTACAAAATGTTAGAAAGCTCTCAAAATTGTCAATCTCTGTTTGATTCTCTCAATGAGCATTTAACTAATTTCATTTCTTCGTTGTTCAATATGGATGTTCAATATTATTGTTTACCACTTGATAACATTAATGAATTAATTAATAAAATTCCTTTGTTGTCACCACATAAAACGACCGTTACGCAGACGTTACTTTTGGACTCATTGATAGATTTACTTATCAGAGCCTGTTCAAATTTGCAACCGCACCAAACACACGATTATTTTGTCAGCGCACTTTTTGTCACGCGTAAACTATTCAAAAACTCTAAGGATTGGAAAACTTTATGCAAAGTACTAGAATCCTTACAGATGATTACAGAAAAATTACATAATTACGGTACACCTTTACACGATAATGTAATGATTATCGAAATAATGAAATGTATGGTATCTGATTCTTACTCTGTATCTTGCGCTGCTTGGAAAACTTTCGTGACTTGGGTAACTGTTACAAAGAATACACTACAAGAGTTCGTCCATGAAGAAGCTTTAAAACAACCTTTCAAAGAAATGCTGGAACAAATTACACCAATGCACTTTCTGCCATTTGCTGAAGCGATGGGAATGATTATAAGTTCCGATATAAAACAAGCAGACATAGGTTTGTTCATGAGATATGTAAATGGATCAATCGATTGTCAGTTGGTATATAATACATTGGTCGAATTAATGGAAGATAAAAGAATCGTATATAGGAATGACTTCGTGAAGAAGTTCAGGAAAATGATGAGGACACATAAGGAATTGTTTAAGACAACAATAAGTACGGAATTATGAAATAAAAATTTTGTTTTGATTAATAAATTTTTGTTTGCAATTGGTTCTCTTGGATGAGCACTTCGTTCATTTATAATAAAGAAAATGTTTTTGATTAAGTTTTTCTAATGAAAGATTTGAATGTTTGTTATTAACACCAACGAGGCAGATACTTGTATCTATAAAAAAGCAAACTCTCCATTAAAAAAATTCATTAAAAGTTATTTGATCAAAATGGGTGTTTTCATCCAACGGCATTGCCCATCGGCTTTCGTACGTTTATAACCGCATGCCGCTCTCTGAAGGAGATTTTTAGGGACTGTAAATTGTTATGAAATTAAAGAAATTCAAGGAAACAATTTGAGTAATAAAATTTCATATGAAGCTAAATTGGCATTTTTTATTATAGTTGCTGTTGTTTATCCAGATAATGCCAAATTCGAAAATTAAATAGCTTAACGTTCAAAATTGGCCGATGCTAGATTAAGGGGGTGTTGGCGGTTGATATTGTCAAAAAGTGGCCGATACTATCAATTAAAATCGGTTTAAGTCAAAATTAATTTTCTTTGTTCACATCACTTAAAAATGTTCTTTGTTATTTTAGCAACAGCATTCTCACTGAAAAAGAATTTCTATTCTAAAGAAAATATCACAGAGCTCGTAAGTAATAACACTTATGTCGCTGTTTTTAATCTGAACGTAACTGAAGAATCAACTAAAAATCTTAAGACAATCTTCAAGATGGCTAAAAAGATTTTCAAGAAAATGTCTACTGCTAAAGTTGTTATTGCTGTTTGCGCTGATTCAGAAAAGGAAACAGGCGAACTTCAATTTTATGTCAACGGAACAATAGCACAATCAGTTGAAATGGAAAAACTTGAAAAGAACCAATTAATTGAAATCTTAAAGGCTGAACAAATCTTGAAAGAAAAGAAAGAGAAAACTGAATTTAATGAAAATGTTGAAAAGGAAGAAGAAAACGATGAATTCAAGCAAAAAAAGAATGAAATAAACCAAAAGATCAAAGAGTTAAAGCAACAAAAGAAGGAACTCAAGAAGCAAAAGAAAGAACAAGAAAAGAAGGCCAAGGAAGAAGCAGAAGCAAAAAAAGAAGAAGCAGAAGCACCAAAGGAAGAGGCAAGTCAAGAGAAAGAAACAGCTCAAGAAGAAGTCAAAACTGAAGAACCATCTACAAAAGAATTGTAAACACTAAACAGCTTCTTTTAATATTTATTGGATAACTAATCGAACGCCATATTCATTTGGTCCTTCATTGTATTCTTCTTCTTCGAATATTTCTTCTTCTTCTGTTGGAGGGAAATCTTCGTTTTGATCGTCTTTAGGGGTGTCCCGTGTGTGACCGTTTGTGTCGCCTTCTGGTGGAATCCATTCGCCATCATTTCCCCAATCTTCTTCCTCTTCTGGTGAACCTCGCCATGGATCATATTCTGGTTCATGTGCTTGTGGTGTTGTTTGATTCTGTTTGGTTTCTTCAGTTTCAGTACCTGAAATTGATAACTCATCTGATAGCTCTGCTTCATCATAACTGTAATCTCCATCAGAAGCTCCAAATGCTGACTTGAGAAATCTGATATCAGATTTGGCTTGTTGGATTTCTTCTTGGAGACATTGAATTGTGAACTCATAATCGTCACAATTATCAATGGAAATGTTTTTTTGTGCTTTTTGAAGTAAATCATTGGATGATCGTATTTTTAAATATTGACTTTGAAGCTTATAAATTTTTTGATCGTGTTCCTTGCTGATTTGGAGAAGCGCTTCATTATTCTCTTTTAATTCTTTTGTCTTAGTAGATGCAGAAGTTTTGAACGCATTTGATTGTTTTAGTTGATCATTTACAAGTGTAAGCATTTCTTCCATTTCATGTGCTGTTGTGTTAGGATCTCTTGCTGCCTTTTGAATTTCAAAGATAAGTTTTGTTTTATCTATAGAATAATTACCTTTGTGATCTTTTGAAAATATTCTTGCCTTCCATGAATTTCCTTGTGTTGTTTTTGTTGCTTTTGATGCTTGACTTGCTTTTGAGCTTGTTTTCATCTATATATTAAATACAAAAAAAAAAGATAACTGATTTTTTACATAACATTTCACAAAAAACACGTTAACTGCAGAACAAACAAAAATATATATATTATTTCATTGTTTCAGTTTAGCCTTTTACTTTATCCTTAGCAGTTAAAAAATTAAAATGTGAAGGTATGTTTATTATTGATAAATTGATTCAATGAAAAAAAGATGAAGACACAATCAAAAGAATTAATGATAAACTAACTAATACTATGAGTTTCTAAATTATTTTTGCAAGCAGCTAAAATCTTAAAACAGAATGAAGAAATAGAATTTTTGTGTTTGAACATATTCTAATTGTACATTCTAAAATGTTCACTCAATATCAGCTTCTTTCAAAATTCTGATAAATTCTTCTTTGCTAATTTCGCCGTCTCCATCTTTATCGGCTTCTTTAAGTATTAATTGGAGTTCACTATCAGTTAGCTGCTCTCCTAGTTCAATTGAAACTCGCTTTAAATTTCGAAATGAAATTTTTCCTGTGTCATCATCATCAAAATGCATAAACACTTTTTCCATTTCTTCAATAGGGTCGCGTGATTGCATTACTCTGGTAAATATAGATATGAAATCATCAAAGGATATTGAATGTGATTTAATTTGAGAAAGTTCGTGAATTATTTTCTTTATTTCCTGTGAAGAATCATTAAATCCGAGTGAATCAAGTGAAGCTAAAACTTCGTGTGGATCGATTTCTCCACTCCCGTCAATGTCAAATAAGTTAAATGCTTCTTTCAATTCATGGATCTGTTCATTACTGAGTGATTTGTGGAGAGAATTGAACCCACTCATTTTTTAACGTATTTTTACATATCAACTCACATCACATCACAAATCATTTCTCGATTATTTTTGTTCATTCACAATGAATATAAATAAAATAAAAAATATAAAATAATGTTCAATTATTTGAAATACTTTTACATTTATAGATAAAGAATGTTATGAAAAAAAAAACATATAAACATAATATATATTTAGTTCTTGAGCGAAATGTTTACTTGTGATTTGATACCACTGAACTAAAAAATGACAAATCTCGTGATTGATCATGAGTAATGTTTTGCTGGTTATTAAATTCTGGCGAAAAAGGATTTGGAAATAATTGGGAACTTTGGTTTTGAATTGGACTCTGCTGTATTACATTGCTGTTAATTGGAATTGTAGGGAAAATTGGTTGAACGCATTTATTTTCATATGCTCTTAATAAATTATTTTGTTTTATTGTTCTATTATATCGATACCTGCATTGGACATCTGTTCTATTTCCAAATTCCTTTGATATTTTTGACCATGAGTGAACACCATATATTTGAACCAAATTCATTAATTTATTGTCTTCTTCTTTTGTCCATTTTTCTTTCTTCATATTTGGATCCAAGCACCTGAACCATCTTTGACCACATTGAGCTGCTGTTCTACCATTACCAACAAAGGAAGAAACCTTTTGCCAATCAGAGAATCTATAGTGATATATCCCAGCAAGTAAAAGTTCATCTTCATCCATTGTCCAAGGCATTGATCTTTTTCTCGTTCTATGACTTGCTTCATTCTGAAGATCAAGGTCATTATTTTGAGGCGCCTGCTTTGTCGAATTAGATTTCGCATTAATTATTCTCATTAAACGAATTACTGAACGTGGATCATATCCATCTGCAACTAAAAGATTTGAAGCATCTTCAAGACTTATTTTATTATTTATAAAATTCGAGAAAATTCTTGTTAATTTTTCTCTGACTTGAGGATCGAGTTTATGTGGGGAATACCCAGTAGCAGTATAAATTGATACATCAATTAAAGGCTGGGGAAAAGGCATATAAGAAAATTTACAAGCTAGTGAAATGATCTTAATTCTATAAATTTTATATTGTAACTTTTAAAAAATAAGATTCCACTCATTGAAAATAAAGAACAATTGTAATTGTTTCTTATGATTCTTTTATATTCAATCTATTGAATACAAATTTTTCTTCAATTTGTTAATAAAAAATCATACGATGAAATTATAGATTATAAACTATTATTATTATATTTTTTGAAGCAAATGTAATATAGTGGCAATATTACCTTTTGAACGATTTCGTAAAGAATTTATACTACTCGATAGAATTAATTTTTATTGTTTCCTTACAAGCATTTAAATCTCAGAGGTTTGTATTTAAATAAAGGAAATCCATGGAGAATAGAATTTTTTTATTTTGACATTTTTATAATTACATTGATAACAATAAAATAATTTACTATTAAATATAAAACGGAGCAAAATAACACCAGAGATATTATTATATAAAATTATATTAAAATGTACACCAACATCTTTTAACATTAAAAAATTTAAATTCAGTAAAAATAATTTTCTTCACCAATTTCATTCTATTAAAATAAAAAACATCGAAATTAATTATTATTATATATATGATCAAATCTTGTCTATCATTAGAAACTAATAAACTATTTTACAAAAACTTTTAGATAAAAAACAACAAAAAAAAAAAAAAAAAAAAAAATTCATTACATTTAATAAATCTTTAAGGATTGGATTTAAATTATATAATATGTATATACATTAAAAAAACTTTTATTTAATATATTTGTGCATTAATTCCTATTAGTTTAAATTTTGTTATTATGCTTTACGATTTATTTTTTCATATTTTTCAAGCTCCTTTTGAAGTTCCTTATTTTCTTTTTTGATTTCATTTATCTGCATCTCAAGGTCTTGTTTTGCCTTTACAGCAATCAAATAATCTGTCACTTCTTTCTGGGAATTATAAATTTCCAATGAATGGATTTTTGCCTCAGGAGATGGAAAAAGTCTGGTTTGACGTAACAAAAGAAGGTCAAGATCTCTTTGCAATTGTTGAACCTGTTTACTTTTCTGATTGAGAATATCTGTTATCCTTGGATTATTTTGAGTCGCTAGATAATGTTGATATTGCTGATTGTTTGTTAACTCAATTAGCCTTTTTGTTTCATTCAATCGTTTTGCTTCAAAATTTGCCATCATTGCTACTGCTATTTCTTCTGTTTTCTCATCCATGTTACTCCATGGACGATCATAACCGATTTTTATTAAGAAACCGTTAATTTTTAATAATGAAAGACGAAAATTTTTTCTTTTATTGTCATTAGCCAATTGCGAATTAACAAAAATGTGGGAAATGGTTTTTATTAAATTGTTTATTCTATTTAATTCCTGGTTTCTACTGAAGTTCAAGTTACCATTGAAAAACATGGTTTATTGACGTGGAAGTGGTATAGTAACACTTTTACCTCCTTCTATTTGACGTGAAATCTCTTGTTTGATAATAAACGCAGTTGATCTACTAACAGGATCTGTATCATATTTCAAAGCTTGAGAAGGATCTGAGAGTATAGCAATATAATGTTGCATTTTAAGTGGAATTTTTGATTCTGTTTCATCGCTTTTATTGGGTTCAAGAGGCTTAAGAAGTTTCAATTCACCTCCATCAACACAATCCATTGGCGATGTAATAAAATTAAACGTTCGCAATTTTAGTCATGGTGATAAATCATGATTTCTTCTGATAAAAAACATAATTTTTAGAATATTATCAAAATATAAAAAAGCTTTTGAATGAAGTTACATCTGAAACCATAAAAATTATTACCATTACTTAAAATTGAAATAATTATATTTATAAATTTTGTTATTGATTTGTCGTAATTCTTTATTTAACACATGTAACACAATTAAATTCAGTAAGTTAAGGGTTCTCGTTGGAATTTGGGGTTTCGTTCTTTGTATTTAAACGTTCTCAAGTACTTTAACGGTTTTGGCCTTCCTTTGGCCTAATGGTGCATTACCCAAAAACAAAGAAATTCTTTTGCAAATTCTGCAAAAAGCACACCACTGTTAAGGTAACACAAGCCAGCCGTGGTGAAGAACGTAAAGTCGCCCTTGGTCGCCGTAGATATGATCGTAAACAAGAAGGTTTCGTGGGTCGTGTTAAACCATTCCTTCGTCGTAGCAAGAAGACATCAAAGAAGATCAGCCTCCGTTTCACATGCCAACAATGCAAGAAATCATCAATGTATTGCCTTGGACGTCTTAGGAAGTTCGAATGGATGGTTGACAAAAAGAAGAAGCATGCCGAACCAACATGGTAAACGGAGTTTAATAAAAATTCATTAATAATCAAATTTGCAAAATCGATTTTACTTCTATATGTGTTTACATTGAGTTCAAAAATATAATTGTTGCAATGGTGTAACTCAAAAAATATTTAAAAAATTATTTAGCAAACGAGACGATATGTTATATATCTATCTGCAGTTTCGGAATTTCTTGTAATTTCCACAACAGTTCCAACATCAACTCCCAAGTATCTAATGACAGGGTCAGTCTTTAAAATTCTTGGAATTTGAGATTCTGATATCTGATATCTATCTAAAAGTTGCTTCTTTTCTTCATCTGCTAATGGACGGTGCCTTGGAACAAGTTCGTGTTCGGTAATATTGATCAAAACTTCTTTTTGTTCAAATAATTCTAATTGAATTCCTTCTTGCGTTTTTATTTTTTCAACAGTTTTTACAGTCATAGGAGTCATAGATCCATCGGTAACAATCAAAATTGCATGATTTATGTTTTTTGCTTTCATTGTAGCTAAACAATCTTTAAGTTGCTTATTTGTGAAGTGTCCATCATCATAATCAAATTTTGTCATGATTGGTTGAATGTTTGGATTATTATGTTCATATATTTTGTTATATTGATCAGTATTAGCGCCAGGGAAAGTTGCAAGAAATGTATCAAAATCCATTTCATAATCAATAGGATCAACGTTGAACCCACGATCCCTGATCATTTGAGAAACTGTTCTCCTCATTCTGAAGAATCTATTTGCTATTTCTTTATCCATCTGAATGGGCAACCATGTCAAAACCGCCACGGCCATCGACCGTTTATTTTAAGAACGTTTACAATTTCATACATGTTTCGAAGCAAAGATACAGATTCAAATCCTTCAGATAAAATAAAAGAGCTTGTATCAAATCGTATTTTTGAACGTGGTTTTCAAAAACTTTGGGATTCTGTTCCATCAAATAATAATCAAGAATTTCCACCACCTGCAGAATATTATGACCAAATTGCAGCATCTTTTTACAACAAACAGGAAGGAGATCTCATTAATGCAATGAATGATTTTTCAACATTTTTATTTCAAAATGGATTTGATGATCCTCAAGAATTTTCTGAAAAACATTTTCTTGAAATTTTATACCAATTATGTGAGATTCCAAATCTTCAAATTAGTCAAACAGCTTTTCATATTTTTTCACTTCTCTTATCACGTGGGCCACGAACCATTGAAGACTGGGATGTGCCTTTCTTCATTAACTTTTGCTTTAGATACCTAACAGATCCCAATGCACCCATTTTTTATTATGCCTTTGTCTGCATAATTGATGTATGTTGTGATAGTATTGATTATCGCAATGAAATACTTTCACGAATACCAATTAATCAACTTGAAATTCTTCTTAATAATCCAGAAGATTCAATTAAAGAAGCAGCACTTGATCTTGCATTGCAATACACAAGTTTTCCACTTGAACAAGAACATATCAGACAACTGATAACACTTTGTCGAAAATCCTCAAATTTAAATCTTAAATGTTTATATCATTCTACGTTTTGGATTTTAATACGAATTATTCGATATTATGAAGAATTTACATTTGAAGTTTTAACAGATGATTTTATAACACGTTGTGAAGATCTTCTTGAATGTGATTCATCGTATGAGATATTACCCGCGTTATTATTTGTATCTTATTCTTTTGAAATGAAAGTTGATTATCCGGTTGAAGGATTAAATAGAATCGTTGATATCTTAGCTGACCCACCTGATAACGCTACACAAAGACAAGCATGTTTAACATTAACAAAAATCATTTTTAGGAAACCTGAATTAATTCTTATGTTTGTTAAATATGGCGTTTTTGGACAAATCGGTTTTGCTCTTGATCATGCTAAATTTGTCGATAAAATTCTAATAGGAAAACTTGCTTGTATGATGATAATAAATGGCGGATCATTCGCGAGAATAAGAATTTTACAAACAAAATCAATTAATTTGTTCATACAATTCTTTGAATATGAAGAAGATGAATTAACGTTCGAAACGTTGGAAGCAATAAATTTGATTTTCGAAACGACTTCCGAAGATGAAAGATTCGAAGGATTAATGAAAAGATTTTTATCAAATGGCGGTGAAGAAGCAATTTCATATTTAATGGAATCGGAAAATGAAAATATTAGCGGATTGGCACAGTTCATACACAAGAATTATTTAGAAAATGAATAAATATTTTTTAAAAAAATATTTTGTTGGACAAAAGATTTAATATAACATATTATTTTCGATAAGGATAAAAAAGTTGATAGAAAATAACATTTGTTTATTTCTGTGTTTCTTCTGTTGTAAATTTTCTTATTGTCTCTACTGCTTCGTGAAATACTTCTTGAACGTACTTGGCCGTTTCAAGATATTTAATTGTGCATCTATCAATTGCTTTCTTTTCAGGATCTGATAACTGAAGTGATGAAGCTTTAGAGGGTGGGATAACGCACTTATCATAGATCTCTTCTACCATTGTAGTCATTCTTTTCCTTAATATTGGATCCTTAGAGATATTCATTTTGTTTCGAATCTGACCAAAATCGAATTTTGTATAAAGTTATGAATGAATATTAACGTTCGCCATTCATCAGGTCTTTAAACTCAACTAAAATCAGATTTTTATCAGTATTCAACAGATTATTATACTTTATCAAAGTTAAAAAAAAAGATTTACAAAGTTTATCTTTAGAAAATGTTTGTTCGCTAAATGTATTATTATTCTACACATCATTTATCGAATTATCCTTAAAGAAATTCAACAAGAACGTACCAATGTTCCAACCGACAACTGGGTAATTAGTTTGAGTCTGTGTAATTACAGAATATCTTTCTTTAAATTTCACAGAATTTATACTAATTCTTTCTAAAACATATTCCAAGGCTTGTCTTAGTTCTTCAGGCTTAGGAGGTTCATACTTTGGCTGTTCATTTAATTCTGCTACAGAGAATACGAAATTCATTAAATTTGGAAATATGTCATTATATAACTCATCATCCCAAGCACTCATTTCGGCATATCTACCACTTAAAGGCATCATGTTAAATGGCATTTGGATTAATTGTGAAAATGGAATAAATACATTTGGTATCGGATTCTTTAAATCTAATGTCTCATCAAATGTTTGTGGGCTTGCCATTATAGCAGTAATAAAACGCAAACAGAAAAATCCGCTTAATGTATTAAATGTGGCTTGTTTTTGGTTAAATTTAGATCCTGAAATATGCTTAAGTATTGATGCCATATGACGGATTTGTATAGGTATAAACTTACCACTTCCAATAATTTTATGTAATGTCCAAAATAATAATTCATGAATTTCATCCATTTTCATATTACTCGGGTCTTTCATTCCTAAGTCCCCTTTAGAGTCAACACGTAATGCTATTTCTTTAAGGACACTTTCGAAGTACTGTCGTCCAAACCGTTTGTAAAATACTTTGAACATTGAAGTCAAATGTGAGTTCCCTCTTAAAACGGTTGTTGGTGTCAGAGCATCAATTTCGAACTCATGCCCAACCATTACTGTTAGTAAAGTATTCACTAATCCGGCGTGAGAAAATATGTCTAAGAGAGCAGCTGTAAACTCAGGACCATCTGTGATTTTCGTTACTGTATAATGTAATATGGTGCGTAATACTGATAAATCATCAGAGGTAACAGAATCATATAAGGCTGTAATATATGGATTTGGTATAGGTTTGCCAATTCCACTTATTGTTAATGGAAATGGTGTAATGCTTGCACTAAGTAAAGTTGGCCAGATTTCTCTTTGAGCTGGATTGGATGGTATAAATGTCACGATTTTTTGGTTGTTTTCAGTATAAACTGTAATTGATTTGCCATCGTTATCTGACACAATTTGGGTGGCTTTTGATTTTTTAACGAGTCTTATGTGACCTGAGTCAACAGAATAATACTTAAATTGATCTTTGTGATTTAAAAAAGCCCAATAAAATGAATTTTCATTAAATTGATTTCCTTTATTGCAGGAACAACAACCTTTGACATGAATTTTAGTAGGTTCTCCATACCAATCAGGAGATGAAAAATTGGCAATAGCCCATTGAAGAACATTTATTGGATTTTGTGAAGAATGAATTAATGATGCATAAAAGAAAACAAATGATCGCACAGGTTCTTCATTTGGTACTGATGGAGGCCAGTAATAGTTTAGATTTTGTAAAACTTTTTGTCCGAATATATCATGAACATATTCAGCAAATTCAGTTAAATAAGGTGTAGAATTTAAAAATCCATCCTTAGGATCAATGGCCTCCATGTCTTGAATCAAAGAAACCTTGTGTGATTTTAGTGATTTTCCTTGGAATTTAGGTAAACTTGAAAAGTCGAAATCAGCCATAATTTTAGCAACATTTTGGTTGTATTGGCTCAGTAAAAAAAGGTCTTCATTGCTTTCATACGGTGCGGGGTATTCTTCACCCATTGTTCTGGTTGTATAAAAAGTGTTACTTTTTCACAGGATGTAAAATCTTCACAACAAAAATTATTTCGTTGTGCGCATTCAATTTTGGGTGATATTCAATTTTCAAAGAGCGGTTTTATTATATCGATAAAACATTGCAGTCAAATCAACAAAAACTTTTCATTTTATTGTAGCGTTAAATCTTTATGCTTCTTATATATTTTAAATTTTTCATTAAGGTTGATGTATTTATCACAACAAATTTATTTAACGATGTTTTTTGAATTTGTTTTGATGTTGACATTTTTAATCATTTTATGCATTAATGAATGAGGTTTTGTTATAAGTTTTTTACTCTGTTTTTGGTTTTATAGTATAAAACATTAACAATTTAAACATTTTCTTAAATAAAATATTAAAAACATTCAAATTTTCTTTAAAATTGATTAATAATGCAAAAATTTAATTCCGTAAAATCGATATATTGAATGAGGAAAAAATTATCACAAACAAAAAAAAGTATTTAAAATATTCGATTGAGAAATAGTTATAAAATATTAGAAAAGTTATAAATTTGTTGCAAAAATATTAAGTGTTAGAGAATAAATATATATTATAATTTGATATCTAATTAAAAATTAAGGAATAAATTAAAATAAACATACACATAAAATAATCATCCAAAAACAAAATAAAACATCAACAAGATGTGGCAAGCTGGCTGTTATTAGGTGCTTTCCAAACATGCATTTTTTAGTCGTGTTCGTGCCGAATGTTTCATTAAAAACGATTTTTTAATCCCTAAAAAACAATCTATTTTTATAGAAATAAGAGGACAGAAACTATTCCATTGGTTTCATTGGTTTTAATATTTTTTAAATTCAAATATTATTAATTGGGTCACATCCAAATATTAAATCGTTTTCATTATCTATTTTCTCTATACGAGAAATCGCATTCAATTTTCAACAGTTTCAAAAATTTAAAACTTATTTTATTATTACAAAAGAAACATTTTAATAAAAACATAATTCTATTCATCTAAATCAAGACGAAAGAATTGAACCGGAGAAGGAAAGTAATTCGTGCAGATAACAGGGCAGTCAGGGTCAGATGCATGAAACAGCTCCAGCATCTTCGAATACATGCTGTATGCTTCGTCGAGTTTCCTATTTTCGAGCGTTATGCCGGGCTCGCCCATGCTGCGTATCGTAAACAATGGATTTTCAGGCGTTCCGCCAATTGTAAGTTGTATTTGTACTGCTTTCTTACTGGATGTAATAATTGTCGTCTTTTTAGTTCCTTTTTTGAATCTTCTGAACTCTTTCCCATCAATGATTACAGGAACCAAATCTTGACTTTGATCATTTTGTGATGGAGGCAATGGTTGCTGGGTTACTTGCGGAATTGGTGCAGGAGGTTGTGATGGCCTTGGCGCGGCCTGATTTGGTGTGGATTTGTGCGCAGGCTGCTGCTGACTCGGAGTTGATGGAGCATTTGATGCGGTAACTGGTTTTGATGGAGCATTTGATGTGGTAACAGGTTTTGATGGAGCATTTGATGCGGTAACTGGTTTTGATGGAGCATTTGATGTGGTAACAGGTTTTGATGGAGCATTTGATGTGGTAACAGGTTTTGATGCAGCACTTGATGCGGTAACAGGTTTTGATGCAGCACTTGATGCGGTAACAGGTTTTGATGGTGCATTTGCTGCCGGGGCTGGTTGTGCTTGAACATTTGGTGTAGAAGCAGGCCTTGATGGAGCACTTGGTGCATTTATTACAGGTGCAGGCCTTGGTGGAGCATGTGATGCTGGAACTGGTTTTGATGGAGATGTTGGTGTGGGAACTGGCCTTGGTGGTGCGTTTGGCACATGGACTGGAGTTGGTGATGCGTTTGGTGTCGGAGAAGGCCTTGTTAGAGCACTTGGCGCATGAGCAGGTCTTAATTGAGGACTTGGCGTAGTAACTGGAGTTGGAATTGGCGCATATGGTGGCTTGGTTGGCGTCTGTGGCTGATTAGTAGGTGCTGGAGTTGGGCGCTTTGTTGGGGTTGGAGGCTGTGACATACTTTGAGTTGGCTTTGGAATTTCGATGACATCATCTGAATCTGATCTTGGCCAAGACTCGTAAGCTACTTCTGGTTTTGCCTTATTCGGGAAAGGACTAAATGAGTTACATATTGCAATGATGTCTTGTCTTGCTTGCTCTTTTCTCTTATCAATGTATTGCGAAATTATTTTACCAGGTTCTTCCTGAGGTACAATTCGTTTGTCATTTTCTGCTGGATAATTCTCAAAATCCTTTTCTTTGACATTGAATATAATTTGTTTACAAAAATTAAGAACTCGAGCCATTCTCGTTTTACACGAGAAAAGGAAGCGAAGGGGGTTAAGCTTATCATCAAAATATGGATCGATAAGATAAAAATCAAATTTTCTATTTCTTGAAAATTGTTCTGTAGAAAGATTTAAATGTAAAATATCTTTGTTAATTTGTTCGGCAAAACCCCAGAGGCTTAAAAGTCCTTCTTGGGCAAGTGTTACACAAAGTTGTTTGTCTACCTCAACATTCCACCATTCTGGGGCGCCCCGAAACGGTTGGATTTCGGGGTGCTCCACTTGTGGGAGCAATTTGAGTGTTGTCCTGATGATATAAAAATTAAATACATTGTTTTCGAGTTGAAAAAGAATTTGAGGAGGAACCCATGAAAGGTCTGTGCTGGTTTTTTTTGGCTTAATTGGATATGATGAAAATCTCTGAGAAACACGCATGAAAATTGCTTGAATAAAGTCATGAACCTCATTTTTATTAGACCTCCCACACAAGGCTTCACATTTGTTAGTAAATTTTTCTTTGCTTTCATTTGATTCTATTGGAATTCCATATAAATATATAAACTTAAGTAAAAGTTTTTTTTCTATCCTAGATAATGACTTGACCTGATCTGCATTGGCATGAAATTTGCAAACATCTTTAAGATTTCCTATTTTTTTATTGCTAAAATCATAATCTAAAGGAATAATCATTGATGTTTCATACACAATTAGTTGTACTCGTTGTAGTAGCCAATGGATTGGTGGTTTGTATTGTTCTGGAATCTCAATTAAAAATTTTGATGTTTGATAAATTGATTTTAAATTTTCCAACCCAAGTTGTAAAGTGCCAAGAATAAGCATTATGTCAAATGATGCATTCCAATAAGGAGGCCGTTTCATTGATGATGCAAATTCAAAATTCTTTGGAAAAGCCTCATTTGAAATAAAAATAGCAACATTTCTTATATTCTTTTGCACGAAATCATCATGTGAAATAGACCAGTATTTTGAAAGATTTGCTTTTTCCATAAGATCAAGAGAATTAATTTACCGGTCGGCCAATATTTTTGCATCAGGGCTTTAAACGGTCTCCGAAAGAGTTTATTTTTGTAAACGTACGTTTAAATCATTTTTTTTATTCTTTGCGCAAACTGTTTTATAAAAATAAATAAATTAAATGCTATAATAAAATGGTGTTATGACCACTATTAGCATCAACAATTGTTTTGGGAATTTATATACTATCTGAAATATTTCATTTGCTTTCACAGACTATAACATTACGAATCTCATTATAGCATATTATTTTGATTAGCTAATCAAGCAAAAAAAAAGTAGTGAAAATGTATTCGTTATCTAAATTTTTATTGTTTTTGCTTCAAAAGTCCCATTGGATACATTTGCTTAGCAAATCCTTCAACCTTAGAAATGGCTTCGATGGCCTTTATGATGTTCTTTCCAA
Source organism: Histomonas meleagridis (assembly GCF_020186115.1). NCBI lineage: Eukaryota > Parabasalia > Tritrichomonadida > Dientamoebidae > Histomonas > Histomonas meleagridis. Next base: position 1,598,838 of record NW_027150805.1, read on the forward strand.
CGCTTTCGTTCTTTGAAGCGAGTTTGCGGAGTAAGTGACCAATTTGATGGTATACCCAATCATGATCTTTATCAGTAGCAATTCCGAAGAGGATGAAGAAGAAGAAATCTATAAGGAAGGCAAGCAAAATCATTCCTCTGAAGGTGAATAATCCATAGAAGAATAAGTATGGGCAAAGAAGAATTTCAAGGATTGCATTTGCACGTTGTATGTAAACAGACTTAATGATTGGATCTGCAATGGAGTCAACAGATGACTTTAAGTCTCCAACACGTGGACCGATTTCCTTCTTAATAACTTTCATTGCACGAACAAAAGAAATCAAAACATAATCTAAGTAGAAGAGAATAGATTGAACTCTAGCTGCTCTTATAGCAATAGCGATGATTAAATAATGAAGATGTTTTCCGAGCCAAACACGTTTGAAGATTGGTTCATTTGTAAGTTTAGAAGAAAGGTTGTTGATAAATCCATTAATGTAAAGTGAAATTGCTTCGTAAAGAGCGATTGAAATGAATGTAAGTTCAGTCAAAAAATTAGGTTCTTCACATACTCTGAAAAGAGATGCCAAAGAACAAATTAACATTGGAAATACAACTATTTCGACAGCAATTTCGAGGACCTTGTTGACCTGATTTTTACTTGGTGCCTTAACTTTTACCTCGGACATTAAAATGACGTGAAATCAGATTTTATCAAAATTCAATCGGTTGTAAGTTACTTTTGTGTTAACTCGTCAAAATTCAGTTGTGCAATCAAAGCTGGAACAATTTCAATATAACTTTAAAGCAAAAAGTCGTTAACCTCAATTGAATTTTATTATCGTACCACCAAGTTTTGATAACAAAAATGGTCACATGACATTTCATTCACAACACTAAAAAAAGTTAAAAAAATACAAATACAAAAAATTTATTATTGTTGTTTTTTGAAACATTCAGGAATCAAAGAATCAAAATATTCTAATGTCCTTTGATCTTCAATTTTTAGTGAATGTATTAAATTATAAACAATTTTAAAATAGTTTTCGTCCAAAGCGCATTTATAAAAAACTTCATCTAAAGCATCGAATATACATGATCCAAATGGTGTTTTACACATTTCATTTTCAAACTCTAACTCGCTTAATAATAATTCTACAGCCTTTGAAATTAGTTTGTTAACATTTCCATTAATAATAACTTGACAATCTCCAAGTAATAAAAACATTAGAATCATTAATCTTCTTTCAATAAACATATTTGAATTTTTTTTAAATGTCACATCGAATTTCACCACGAAATTCGAAAGTATCAACGATAAGTTATTATCAAATGCATTATCCAATGGTAAATTAATTGAATTCACCAATTGTTTAGTTGCATCTATATTATTTACTGTTAAAGTTGCCAATGTAACTAAAACAATTTGATCGAAGAAAAGATCATTTTCCCCAGAAAAGAATTGAATGATCAGCTCATTCAAAAACTGAACATTGATTTTTGAATTGAAAATGATCGGTATCATACAAGGAACGATATGTTTAAAATGTTGTGTTTCATTAAAACCTTTATTATGAATCAAATTTAATAAGAACGGTTCGAAATCACCGAATATATTATTTCTAGTAAAAATTCTATAAATACCTAACACATATTGTAAATTTTTTAAACCATTTACAGTTGAAAAACTTAAAGAAGAAGCAATTTTAAGTAAAATACCGAACAAATTTTCGATTGCTTCTTGATTATTAATAATTTGTAGAATATCAGGAATCATAAACAATTGATATTCTAATACTAATGCCAATTTTTTATTATTTTGAGATAAATTAGCGATTACATTTAAAGTTGGTAATAAAAATTGTTGTAAAAATTGGGGACAAGTTCGCATGAAGTTACCTATTACAATAATTAAATGTTTTGCAGTAATACGATAATTCTCAAGTCGACATAACGCTAAATATAACTCATTAATTAAGTCGTTTAAATAAGGCAAAAACGCTTGAACTAAACCAATGTTGTTTATATTACTTGTGCTTTCTAAAAGATATACAAAGTTAAAAGGATCAGAAGAAAAGAATCGATTTTCTTCGCATGCATAACTTAAACATTTTAAGAACAAATTCGCATGATATAAAGGATTATACCAATTAATATCTGCTGATTGTAGAATCAATAACAAAAATATTTGTACATGGAAATCATCGATAGTTATTAACTTAACAATAACATCATTAAACTCATTAATATATATTCCTGTATTCACTAAATACATTAACAATTGTAATTTCCCATATAAGTCACTAAATTCGAAGAAGCTTCCATAATCGAAAGTTATTCTCTTGTTGAAATAACATATGATTGTAATGATCGAATTGTTTAATGGCTGTGTTTTATTGATGTTTTTGGAACAATATTCAAATGTTGATTCACAAACATTAGGTAATGTTAAGGTATAAGGTATGATAAATAATAAATTGTATAAAAGATAATCACTTTGATCGAATCGATATTCATCATAAAAAATGTCATCTTCTGTTTGTTCACTTTCATCATAACCACAACTATCTTTGTCATGCAAAATAGAAATTAAATCTTCGAAACTAAAGTCTTGGAAATGCTCTAAACATATGCCTAAAATTGTAACTAATAATGATATTAAATATTCATTAAAATATGGAACAAAATCTTTAAATGGATCAATGAGCTTATATATTAATGTTTGAATTAATAAATTATTATGAATAAGATTGTCATTAAAATTGACCCGTCTAAAAACTATAAACTCTAAAATTTTGACCGATTTCTCAAAAAATAAGCGACGTGAATCTTCCGATTGATCACTTGAAAAATATAAGCGATACTTAATGCATTCATAAAATAATGGAAGGGTTTCATCAGCAATGGGTAGTTGTATAAAAAATGTATAAAAAAATGATGTAATGCGTTGGAAATTTCTTGGATCAAGAATATCGAATTTAAACTGGAATGTGAAGTATTGACAAATAATATACTTGACTTCAGGAGCAATGGTTGGCTCCATAGATATATTAATAAGATGTTGAAATACAGAATCGTCAAATATTTTTTTATTGATTTCTGTAAATATTAAACAACATTTGGAAAATTCAAGAGGGCAATTGATTAGTTCCTTTAGGATAGTCATTTTAAACTGATCTGGATTTGGAAAATTTTTACAAAAAATTGGAATTATAAATTGTTGAAGTTGAGGATCTTGAATATATTTAAAAACTATCTCAAGTCCTGGGATATTTAAAGGAGAGCATTTTTCCATAATTATTAAAGATAATTTTCTAAATGTTATATTAATATTTGGATCGTCTATAATCCCTAATAAATTCATAATAAACGCTGGGTTATTGATTACTTGAGCGAACTCCAAAAGAATATCATACCCATTTTCCATAAACTGTTTAAAAACATCTATTATCTTTTCCTTTTCCATTTTGCGCTTTAAATCCGTTTGGCGGTTACTGAAACTTTTCTTCTCAAATAAATTGAAACCCGAAATTTACCTCACAATTCCCTATCGTTCTCCACAATTCCAAAAGCAAAAAATAACCAAAATAAATTTATTTAAATAAAACTCCGTTAAAATATATTTTCTTATGCAACATATAAAGTCAAATGTGGAATTCTTTTCTCATTACAGTCCTCCATCAAAAATGACAAGTTAAATTGATTCAAATCAACAATCTCATTCCCACATAATACATCCAACTTATTGATCTTAATTCCGATTTTTTCTTCAATAGCTTCCTTAACACTATCGAAGTCCATGTCGCTCCGTATGCGCATTATGATCACTTTCTGTCGCGTAACACATACCTTCGCATACACATCATACCATTCTCCACTGCCGCGCGACTTCTCGCGCATCTTCTCGATCTCTTCAGACATAATGCTCTGCATCTTCGAGACCTTCGCGCGCGTGGCAATCAGCTGCGTGAGCTTGCGATTGATAACCTGAACTTGGAATGGAGCAAGCGACGAAAGATTAAGCCCGAGCTCGTGGCAGAGCTCATCGATGGTTGCGGACGCTGCTGTCTGTGCTTTAGCTTCGGGCGATGTGCGCTGCGCGTCCTGCTGCACTGGCGATGGTGCTGGCGCGTGCACTACTTTGAGTGGCGGAGGAGGCTGCTCGTGGCCCTGTGAGGAAACAAGCTGCTGGAAGAAGCTGAAAGAACTCTTGGCGCCCGACTTTGACGATGCGGGCGCAGGACTGATGCGGTCGGGCTTCTTCTCAATGGGCTTGGCGGAATCTTTCTTCTCTTCGACTTTGGCAGGTTCTTCATGCTTGTCTTCTTTGGCCTTCTCGACATTAGATTCCTTGGTAGTATCTTCTTTGGCCGCTTTGGTTTCCTCAGCTTTAGATTCCTTTTTAGTTTCTTTGGTTTCTTCAGTTTTAATCTCTTTAGATTGTTCAGCTTTAGTTTCTTTATCTTTGGCTTCTTCTGTTGCTTCTTCTTTGACTTTTTCAAGTTTAACTTCTTTGGTTTCCTCAACTTTAATCTCTTTAGCTTCTTCAACTTTATCCTTTTTACTTTCTTCAGCCTTGGCTTCATCAGCTTTAATTTCTTTAGATTCTTCAACTTTATCTTCAGTGTGCATTTCTTCTTTGACTTCTTTAGCCTCTTCAGTTTTACTTTCTTCCTCTTTAGATTCTTCGCTTGTTTCCTCTTCTTCTTTGACTTTAGCTTCTTCAGCTTTACTTTCTTCACTTGTTTCTTCTTCGACTTCTTTAGCCTCTTCAGATTTGCTTTCTTCTTCTTTAGATTCTTCACTTGTTTCTTCCTCAGCTTTAACTTCTTCTTCGACTTCTTTAGCTTCTTCAACTTTACTTTCTTCACTTGTTTCTTCTTTGATTTCTTTGGCTTCTTTAGCCTCTTCAACTTTACTTTCTTCCTCTTTAGTTTCTTCGCTTTTTTCTTCCTCAGCTTTAACTTCTTCTTCGACTTCTTTAGCTTCTTCAGCTTTACTTTCTTCACTTGTTTCTTCTTCGACTTCTTTAGCCTCTTCAGATTTGCTTTCTTCCTCTTTAGTTTCTTCACTTGTTTCTTCCTCAGCTTTGACTTCTTCTTTGACTTCTTTAGCTTCTTCAGCTTTACTTTCTTCACTTGTTTCTTCTTCGACTTCTTTAGCCTCTTCAGATTTGCTTTCTTCCTCTTTAGTTTCTTCACTTGTTTCTTCCTCAGCTTTAACTTCTTCTTTGACTTCTTTAGCTTCTTCAACTTTACTTTCTTCACTTGTTTCTTCTTTGATTTCTTTGGCTTCTTTAGCCTCTTCAACTTTACTTTCTTCCTCTTTAGTTTCTTCGCTTTTTTCTTCCTCAGCTTTAACTTCTTCTTTGACTTCTTTAGCTTCATAAGCTTTACTTTCTTCCTCTTTAGATTCCTCTTCTTCTTTCATATCTTTGGTTTCTTCATCTTTAGTTTCACCAGTAATTTCCTCTTTAATTTTTTCAATTTGTTCTTTAGTCTCTTCAATTTTATCTTCTTTGCATTCTTGCTTAGTCTCTTCTTCAATTTGTTCTTTGAGCTCTTCTTTAGTCTCTTCTTCAGTTTGCACTTCTTTGACTTCTTCGGTTGTCTCTTTGGTTTCTTCCTCTTGTTGCTCTTTGATTTCTTCAGTTGTCTCTTTAGTTTCTTCTTTGACTTCTTCTTTTATCTCTTCATATGTTTCTTGGATTTCTTCTTTCGTTTCTTCAGTTTGCTCTTTGATTTCTTCCTTAACTTCTTCCGTTGACTCTTTAATTTCTTCTCCAATTTCTTTTGCTGGTGCTTCAGTTGCTTCTTTAGTTTCTTCAATTGTTTCCTCTTTGGTTTCTTCAGTTTGTTCTTTGGGTTCTTCCTTAACTTCTTCCGTTGTTTCTTTAATTTCTTCTGCAATTTCTTTTGCTGGTGTTTCATTTGCTTCTTTGGTTTCTTCCTTAGTTTCTTCGGCTTTAGGCTGTTCCAATATTTCTTTAGTTTCTTCACTTACATTTTCTTTGATTTCTTCTTTAGCTTCTTCATCTTTCTTTTCATTTATTACTTCTTTAACTTCTTCATTTGTTTCCCCTTTATTTTCTTCGACTTTCTTTTCCGTTTCAGTCAATTCGATGTTTTTGATATCATTTAAGTCTACGCAAGATCTTTGTTTCATTAATTTTTGTGTCATTTCGTCGGGTTCATTTAATGCCGAAGAACTTTTCGACACTATTCTCAGTGTTGACGAGTTAATACCATCTTTGCTACTTCTTTTATGTCTATGACCTTTTCTCACCACTTGTACAGGTGTTCCTGAGATGTGATGACTTTTATTTAGATCGCCAGACACAGTCAAATATTTTCTTTTAGATTTTCTATGTCCCAAAATCTTCTTCAAGTACATTGGAATTTCGATAAAGTAAAAAGAATAAGAAAACAACTTTGATATCATATTACAACCTCCATAAATCAACAAATTCTTTTTACCATGTTCGGACAAAACATTCATTGAGAAATAAGTCAAGAATGAAGGATCATTCATACCACTAATACAATTAATATATTTCATAATTGTTGTATCCAAAATTCCAGGATTAGTAATTTCATTTGTACCGAATGAACCACCGATGAATAAAATGAATTGTTTGATAGAAACAGAACAATGATTAGCACGTTGTGGAGGGTTATCGCCAATAATATCAGCATTTTCCCATTCATTTTTATTTGGTAAATATACTGCGAAATCGTTACGATATTTATTTCTACCATTAGTACCTCCATGTAGAATTATTTTATCATTAATTAAATCAGCGGTATGAAACGCTCTTGAAGAAGGTGTTGTTGTTTTATTATTAATATGCATCCATGAATTAATTTCAATGTCAAATATCCAAATGTCATCAATAATTTTCCCTTTCTTATTAATACCCCCAAATATATATAATTTATTATTATAATATGTCATTGTATGTCCAATTCGTGCTTCTGGTGAATTTGGTGTTTTTAATTGTTGATAATTATTCGTTGTAATATTATATTCCCATAAATCATTAAAATATTCCCAATCTGTACTTCCGCCAAATATATAAATAGTTTTCTTATATGAAGCGATCGAATGATTAATTCTTCCTGGAATTTTTGTCGGTATAATTTGTGGTTGAATTGCATCCGAATTTTCGGATTTTGTTAATACTATTAAATCAGTTGGATATATATTATTTGATTTCCCTCCAAAGATATAAATTGTGTTATCAATTGTTATCGATTTATGTCCATATAATGTTGGAACTGATTTATTTTGTATTAATAAATTAAAGCGAAACATTTTGGTTACATCAATGCCTTTCTTATTATAAAATTCTTCTTTAATCTCATCAAGTTTCTTGATAAATTCATTCATTTGTTCATTATCTGGAAAATCAAAAATAAGTTGATAATATTTATCTGAACCTTTCTTAACTGGAATGTTAATTGTAAATTCTGTTGAATCAGGTCTAATAACATATCGAAAATTATTCGGTAATTCATCATATACACATGACTCAGTACCATTACGAAAATCTTTTGTAAATAATATCAAATTATTAAATAAATATAAAATACCAATAAATGATTTGGGTTTCTTATATGTTATGGGTGTACTTGATATAAAAATACGTGATGGATGTATAAGTGTATAATGATCTTTGAAGTTGTTTTGAATGGTTAAAAGTTTCGCACTGTTTTTGGCAGAAAGTGACGCTTGGTCGATTTGATTTGTAACTTCTTCAAGTTTCGTTGTCGCTGACTCTAACATAGCAAAATCTGGATGCGATGGTGGAGTGGCCTTAAGAAGTTCTCTTAAAAAAAGAATATATCGAGGCATTCGTTGGACAGGCGTAATTAAATATGATGTAAGTTCTGCTTTAGGTCCTTCTATGAATGGGTTCTTGTCGGCAAGTTCGCGTAACTTATCCTTGAAGGACTTGTTTTTGGACTTTTCAAGAATGAATTTGATGATATTGGAATAATTGGATATGTATAAAAGTGAGACTTTAAAGAAGGATGAGAAGTCTAAAAATACATCTGATAACATGGCACCATATGTAACGCCACGTTCTTTAAGATCATTAAGAAATTGTGTATGACAATTAATGATGATTGGAAAGTCATGAAAAACTTGATTAGATTCATCTTCCGTGAAAAGCTTACTGGATTCCATACTAGGTTTCCAATATTTAACAATAATATCAAGTCCATTAAGATATGTGATTTCGGTTGTTTGGATTTCATTAATAATATTAACACGGTGATTAATCTTTGATAACTCTTTGTCGGTTAAAGTGCACTTAAATGTTAATTGTTGCGTTTTAAGACAACTAATTATTTCTGATGCTGATGTTGATGGATCAATTTCATTGTTATCTAAAAGTAATGATGGATCTGTCATTGCAAATGGGAATTTTGATATAATAAAATCAAAGAAATCTTGGAAAGATTTACCTTGAAAATCTTGAGGAACAAAAGAAACTTCAAAAGGAGGAATACCTACAACCGTCTTCTCTTGGACCAAGACAAAAGCTGTAAATAATTTTTTTTCACTTTCTGGTAATATTGAAATGAAGTATTTCGGTCTAAGAAACTTATAAGGTCGCTTTTTTTGTGCTATCTCTGGAAATAATAGATACGGAATTGAATTTGGTGGGATTGCTTCTCGGTATAATGGTGTTGAAATTGATAAAAATTCATTTTCTAATTTTAAATCCTTGGCTATTTCTTCTGTTGTTTTATTCTCTATGTCTTTAAGTTCTTTGATTATGTTCGATTGTGATGGTCTTCCGAATGCAACATAAGACGTTATTTCCATTTGTAGTAATTACTATTCCTTTTGTGGGCCTTGTTCTGAATCTTATCAAATATTCGTTTATAGATAACTATTTTGAATGATATATTTTTCGGGTGCCCCATATGAAGCCCCAATAATCAAAACAACGATAACGAACACAATTAAATTTTGCCAGGGTTTTCAAAGTGTGACTTTTCAAATTTGGTGGTTAACCTTTCAATCAGTTACGATAAATGACTTTTTCTGGATCGAAAACCTGTGGCAACAAAAAACTCTATAAGTCTTATTCTCAAATACTTATTTTGACATATATCTGATTAACAAATATTTCAGAAACCTATCGAAAGAGATTGTGAATGATCATTTAAAAATAATTTCTAGGATATCAATAAATTACAGCTATATTCTAATATTTTGCTTATGGTAATAGTTTTATGAATAAAATTTTTAAAAAGAATTTTGGCAATAGAAAAATGAATGTTATTTTGATATTTTATTTAACTACTTTTGATATTAGATGTGGACATCAAAATTGTCTTCTTTGAATTCTTTTGATGGATCTTCTTTGATATTATTTTAATAATATTTATTGAAAAATTAATTGTTTCAATTTCCTTTTGTTTTTAGTTAAAATCTTTTGATTCTTCTTCACCTTTTTGATGATTATCTGGAATCCGAATTAATAATATAATAAGTAATGAAATAATAATTATTATTATCATCCAAAACACCAATAATAATAATAATATAAAAATATGTCTTATCACTATTATTATGATGATATAAATGATAAAATATTTGTCAAAATAAATGTATTTGTTAACAGATTATATGAGGAAAATGCATTTGATTATGTAAAAGAATACGATTTAGCAAATATATTTAATTCAGAAAATGTGTTTGTGATGTATCACACACAAGAACACACTCCGCTCAAACAAGTAGGAAAAAATGTAAGTTCCAAAAATTGGCGACGTGCTACCATATGGGAAATGTTTCTAAATATTTACATAAATAAATATCTGTAACAATGTTTGGAATGACAAAACTTGAACGCACAGCTTGAGAATATGGCGCTTTGTATTATCGTTAACGCTATTTCCAAACGAAATTGATAATAAATAAGGTGGTGAAGATAATGTACCTGATCCAAATGAAGTTACAGATTCTGGAATTTGTTCCAATAAATACATTTTTGGAATGATTTATAGTGTTTTCATAAATTAAAATTTGATAATTTTTACATAAATTATTCGACTGACCAAAATGGCATTAAAAAAACTGTAATGAGAAACTTCTTTTTTTCATTATGTAAAAATCTTTTTTTGGATAATTATTAAAATTCTGTTTCGCCATGTAAAAATTGTTTCTAATTGCTGTATTGTTATCATTTGATAATAATCAAGCATTGAAACCTTTATTTGTAAATTATGTTTCTTCTCTAGAAGATGAGGAACCAAATAAACGTATTTTGCCACATTCGTTGCAAAACAAACCGTTTTATTTCAATGGAATTTGACTGTTATTTCGGGAAATGATGACCGTTTATAAATTTGTTCCGACTTTATTATGGATGAAATTAATAAGGACACTTTGCTAAAAGCATTTACAGAGCTAGGGAATCCAAATATCCCTAATGATTACAGACAAAATATAACCCAATTTATAAGCGAGTATCTCAAAAATCCAAATTCATATCAAAATTTTTATCAGATTTTGGCTGAAGGTGGTTGTACGGACCAGGTATTACTTTTTGCAGCTAGCGCTTTAAAGCAATGGATCAACATACATTTAGAAAATATAACGCCAGACCAATATATAGTAATTTTAAATTCATTTAAGCCGATTTTATTTACAGTAAACATAGCTTCACCCATGGTTCTTAACTTATTTCAAAAGATTGCGAGTCCAATTAATTTTTTACCATTTTGGAAAGAAATCATCATTTTGAGTGGTAATTATCTTAACAGCAGTGATGTCAATCAAGTTTTGATAGCACTTCGTGTTCTCAAAATTATTTCTGAATTTTATATGTCATCACAGATTAAAGGAACTAATTTAATTCCTCAAGTTGTTAGCCATTTTGTCAATATATTATCACCATTTATTGATCAGAAATATTTAATTGCCCCTAAAGTTGTTCAAAAATCGTTAAAAATTTTAATGAAATTACTTATTAACTTTTTAAATAATACTGATGACACATCAGATCAAACGTTTCCACAAAATTTGGTTTCGTTAATAATATTCATGCAAAATCTTTTTGTTTCTATGCCACCAGATCCTTCTCCTGACTATGTTTCATTATTAGTTTCATGTACTACTATTTCATATGAACTTTTTTCAAATTTTTCCGAAAGTGATAGTAACAATGAGCATCCGCAAATCTATGAATTCATTAACAGTTGGAAACCAGAATACTTTTCATATTTATGGAAAGACATTTGTATAATCTTTGTGTCACATCCCGAATTACATTTACAAATTGCTAAAATGCTTCGTCCGTTTCATACATTTGCATCGAAAAGTTATCATCCACCATCGGATTTCTTTTATTGGATATTATTATTTGTGGGAATCCGGAAAGAAGAATATTTCGACTATATAATGACACCTGCAATTTTTTATAATGTTAATTATATGTCGATCTCTTTAGATAGTGGCGACTTACGTAATAATTCATTAGCTGTAGTGAGTTCATTTGCTGATGATTTTGAAGCTAATGATTTTATAAAGGTTTTTAATGCATTACCTATCACTGAACCAGGTATAATAGTTGCATCAGCACTTGCTAAGAAAGCACTTGAATCAAATGATGAAGAATGTTCTAATTCTATTATAACATATGTACTTAAAATGCTTCAATCTGGTATCGATTCAAGTTCTCCAATTTTTTTAGCAACTTCTTTATATTTTTGGGCGAAAATTATCAAAATATTTATTGGAACACAATATATTAATTGTTTATATCTCTTTTCTATTCAAATATTAACTAAGAGTTCTTCTCCTTTAATTACTACTAACATTATATATCTTTTACTTAAATTGTCGAAAATGAATTATCCGATTTCGAATGAAATTGTTCCTTATTTAATAAATTTCATACCAAATTCATTTTCATATCAAACGTTTGCACTTTTGGACAATCTTTCATTAAAAGATAACACTTTATATCAGTGTTTTCTTCCTTGTATGGATTATATCATTCGGAACATTAAAGCTGAATTAGAAGATGATCCTGAATTACCCGAAATTAGAATTCATTCTATTTCGCATTTATTAAAATTCATTTCGAATATTATTAAATTCGGTGGTGATGAACCATTTAATGAGATATTATGCGAAGTTATTTGTTCTTGTTTCCATCGATTAATTGAGTTTCCTGAATTTACAATATTAATTCAAACACTTTTGATGAAAAATTCTAATTTCGGTTCAATGTATATACAGTTTTTCTTAAGATATATCACTGAAACTGATATTTTATGTGTTTTCTTCGAAGAAATTACTCCGATTTTTTTGATATATTTTAATAATTATCAAAACGTTGTCGATTTCCAACAAAATTGTTTGAATATTTACATCGTGGTAATGAAATGTTTCGAAAATATCGAAAGTTTCGATCAAATGCAAAGAATTTCCATCGCATCGATTGTTATGAATTTGTTGTTTCTGTTTCCGTCTTTAGATTTTCCTTTGGAGAATTTAATAAAGTTTAAAAATGGATCTGTAACTGAAGCAAGTTATAATGCTTTAGTATATTCGTTTTTGAATTTATACGCAACTTTAATATTAACAAAAAATATTGAGTTGGATGAACAAGTTTTGCATTTGTTTTTGGGTTATTATAAAAATTTTGTGTTTTGTTGTGAGAAAGATTTTAAGTTTCATCGATTTTTCATTAACAATTTGGTGAATAAGTTCCCTCAATATGGAAATGTGTTCGCTGAATTCTTACAAAAATGTAACAGCGTTACACCAAATTTATTGATAACTATACAGTCTAATAATCTTTATACTGAAAATTTGTGTCAATTTATGGAATTATCATTTCAAGGACTACAAATATGAATAAATGTTTTTTAGAATTTTAAATTTTATTTGAATCAAAAACAATCGTTTTCAAGTAAAGATCGTTTTGTAGGAAAAGAATTTCATAACTTACTTTGTGATAATACTAAAACGAAATGCTTTAAATCAATTTTCGTTTACAACGTAACTATTTTTAGATTTAATTAATTTGATGATACACAAATTATATTGATAAAAAAAATTGTCATTTAGAAATAGATAAACAAACAAACATTTTATTCAAATATTTCCAACTTTCTAATGATCTGTTCACATATTGCTTGGAGTGGCTTATTTGTGAAATTTTGATTTCCGCAAATTGTATTTATTTCGAATGTTATCGAGTCAGGGCCCTCAAGTATTCTTGTCGCTGCTCTGATCTTTCCCCATGGATAAGATTGTGGAATTTGGAACCCTACTTCAAATCGAATTCTTGGATCATGTTTAACAAATGTGAAATAAACAATGTTTTCTTCTTGCCTCATATATGGAAGCACAGAACTAATTGAATGTATCTCTTTGATTAAATCTTTTTTTCTTTTTTCATTCGCAATCAGACAATGAACTGATTTAACGGTCTCAGCTGTGTAAAGTTCTTTAAGTTGGGGTATCCCTATAACCGCTTTGCCTCTTTCAATTTTTGTGATGTGAAAACTGATGCACTTGTTAAGAAAAGAAAATTTTGCTCTGTACTGAGAAAGCTTTTTTGTAGCATCTCGAGTTTCATTAATATTCGTTGTAAGTTCCACATATTTATCATATTTAGCAATCTTTGGATTATTTTTAAGAATAGATTTTGCTGAATTTAATTGACGATCAAGAACTTCAAATGAATGAGATTCATCAAAACTGATTTTTTCGAGGTTAAATAGTTGTTCGTTAATGGCTTTTGTGGATTCTGTATGGAAAACTGTTATGTAATCTTTGATTCTGTTCAAGATAATTTCTGTATCCTCTGAACTAAGTTGTGGAATGGTTGAAAGAAGATAAGGTGGATTCTTATTATGTCCTCGAATACGTGACGTGATTTCTTGGTGAATTGATGAGATTTCAGATTCAATAATTTTTTGAAGATTATAAAAATTTTGCGAATAATTTTTGGAAACAAGGAGCTTTGAGGGCAGTCTTGGAAGAGGAGAAAATTTCAGTGAAGAAAAATAACCAAGAAGATCAGAAAATGAAATAGCTGGAGGAAGATGAGCTTGGAGATAACTATTATAATCATCAACTAAATCTAAGAGTGATGGAATGGTTATATTAGCATGATCTATATTTTCATCTTGTGGTGATAAAGATGATTGAGGTAAAAATAATTTGAAGTCTGCATCATTTGATTGTTGATATGAATCTGAAAAATCAATAGGAGATGTAGGATTAAATGTATCATTTTTAAACTTGTTTGCATAAACAGATCTTTTGTAAAAATTTGGTGTGCTTTGAATTATACTTTGCGTATCATGGCTTGGTGATGGAAAAGCTATATTTGTCGTTTCGAATAGGTCTTGTTGCTGTTTTGGTTGTCTTTTGCTTGATGAGTTTGTGGAAAACGACATACTGTCCGTTTATTTTCATAATAACGGCCGCCAATGGAGGAAACCGTTAAATATGTGTGAACACAAATGATTGATCCATTCATTTTAAAATAACTTTTCTATATTAAAAAAAATATTTTACTGCAGTATTAAATTTAATATTTACTTAGGTTTTTAATTTTTTTTTTATTTCATACTATAATATAATCTTAAAATGTAATTTTTTGGGTTTCTAAATATTATTTTGAAATCTTGAGAAAATAAAATAAATTATTTTTTGTGCCCATTGAAGATGTGTATAAAAATAATATGAAGAACTCCAAAAAGATATCAAATAATCAATAAAATCATGAAGCCCATCAATTTTATAAATCTTGAATGTGACAAACGAGTTAATAAACGCTGAAAATTCTTGGTGAGATTTTTTTTAGACATCTTCATCATTATTTGTTATTTTATATATATATATATAATATTATGGCTTGAATTACTGAAACATATCCAATTGATGACATAAACATGTTTATGTTATTGATCAAACAATCATGATTCATCTTAATGAAAATGCATTTATACCATATATATCTTCTGTTCCTGATTTGTTTTTAAACTCCACATAAAGTCTCCTCTGTAATTTTTTGGGTTTCTTATCCATTAAACTTCAAGCATTGATTGGTAATCTCCTCTATACACGACTTTGAATATCCATTTTTAATGTTGTTTTTGATAATTTTTTCACAACTTACAGCACAACAAGTGTTTAAGATATACTCATTTATACTTTTTTCCAAAGAAATTTATTGTACAGTACAATAATTTTTATATTTAAATGTTTCATTTTAACAATAAACAATATTTAATAATAAAAATCTGTTTATTCACAGCCAATTCCTTTAAGAAACTCAGCAACTTCAAAATTCTTATTCGCAATTGCGAGGCTTAAAGGCGTTGCTCCGTATGCGTTTTTATGATTTTTATCAACACCTTTTAATGATACTAAGAACTTAACAATATCTAAATCACCTACAACAGCTGCAGTAGCTAAAGCAGTATTATCATTTTGTCCAGTTTGATTTAAATCAACTTTAGGTAAAGACACCAAAAACTTTAAAGTTTCAAGTTGATGACCTACAACAGCACTTGTTAATAATGATTCGCCATACATATTTTTCGTATTATAATCAATATCATCATCACAATTCATCAAATATTTAATCACATCAATAAAACCATTATGTGCTGCATATATCATAGAATATGCTACATAACCACCTTTAAAATTAACACCTGTTCTTTCTTTACTATGTAAATATTTTACAATGTCTAAATACCCATGCATTGAAGCATGTAAAAACGCAGGACCAAAAAGAATTTGATTGAAACATATAAAGTGAAATAGAAACTTCATCCATCGCATTACAATCAATTCCTTTTACATCACATAAAAATTTAACAATCGAAAGATAGCCTTTCATAGATGCAAAAATTAAAGCAGTTGTGTTCCTTTCATCACATGCATTTACATCAACATATTTCGAATTTGCTAGAACTTTTACACATGATAAATTTCCATATTCTGATGCACGTATTAAAGGCGTACCAACAATAAGAAAAAAACACCAAAAAATTAAAATGAAATATTGATGGAATAAAAGAAACATTATCCATTACCGATAGATTAACACCTTCAAGTGTGGAAAGAAATCGAAGTATATCTACATTTCCATTTATAGCAGCTAATGTTACTCCTGATTGATTATTTTTATCAACACAATTTGGATCTATACCATTTTCTATCCCATATATAACAAGTTTTATACAATCAGATGAACATGCTTTTAAGAAAACAGATTCATCGACTTGAGGTGGAATAACTCCATACCTATTAAATTTAGCGACAGTTAAATTGGAGTACCCTGAATTCGAGTCACTTTTTGTTCCAATGGTAGCAAAAACTGGAGAATCTTGAACTCTGAAATTTGAAGGTTGCATTACCCGTCCTCTACAACCAGAAAATGTTCTTTCAGCAGCAATATCCATAATTTTCCTTCTTCTTGCACTAATTGGTGCATGACGAGTTTGATTTTCTTGCAAAGGAGTAGAAGAAATATGCGTTTCACTTTGAAATACAGATGTGATGATTTCAGAATTTCCACCAGCTATTGCATATTCTTCAAGTCGACGATTTTTCCTATCAAGCTTTGAAAAATCAGCATTCTTTCTTTGAAGATAGAAGAATGCATTTACAGAACCACAAAATGCTGCGTATTGAATAAGTGTTGGATAATGATTAATGAATCCACAACATTCAAACATAGATGGTTCAATTGTGGAATTAACATCACCATAGTCAATAACAGCATCGTCAGAAATAGCCATTGCAATTGGATCTGGATTCATTCCAATATCTCGGTATTCACGATATAATTTCCAATTATTTTCTTTGAGTTTGTCAAACTGTTGTATAAACGGAATGTTGACATTAGCCAGATCTTTAAAGTACGGAGATTTATGTGATTCTTCAAGTAAATTCTTGTATTTAGAAAATAAGTCAAGATCGTCTTGCTCAATTTCTGGAAGAAACCAACATAACATGGTAACACTGAACCTCCTGTGCTGCTTCATATAGGTAAATGCTTTATCTTTAAAAATTGTATGAATAAAAGAAATAACATCATTGATTGGAATCAATCCGATTTTTACAAGAGAATATAAATAAAACATTCTACTTGTTTTTCGCTGCTTTGTTGATAGTAAAAAATCTGATATAACTTTGATAAACTCTGGTTTATGGGATGCTATTCTTTTTGATATTTCAACATATAACTCGGTATTTCGTGGCCTAACATCAATCGACTCGATTAAGAGATGTAAAAGTTCTTCATTTTGGGATTCATCTTCCCAAAAATCATATAATAAAATTGAGTTAACAACAGATTCAATTGTTGATTCATTTACACTTTGAACTTCTTCTTGAAGCTTTATAAATTTTTGTGCATTTGCCTTTGCTTTAGATAAGTCTTCTCTGAGCATTTTATTTTGATTTTACGAGTTTGGTATAACGTCTTTTGTTCAAAGAAAGAATCTTCACACTTCACATTGGAAAACGTTTATTTTTCAAAAGCTTTTGAAAGAGGCAGGTTGATCAATGTCAAGAATTTCAAAAAGAAGCCCTAGCGCGCCCAGATCACGTTCCAAAGAAATATATCCATCAACTTATTATACTAAAGAAATATATCCCACAAATAAAAGCTCATCAATTCAACCAAAGAAATACAAACCAGGCCAAGAACTTAAGGTTTTTGAAAATTCAGTACAAATAAAAGCATTTTATGTGGGCGAATCAAGTATGCCCGGTAAAATTATCGTATTCACTGAAGATGGGTACTTAAAATGTGTTTCAGATAGTATGACTCATCCTTTCAAAGTGTAATTTTTTTCAACACAAACGATCTAATCAATTCTCTTTCTCTTATCTTTTAGTTAAACTTAAGTTAGTCGAAAACTTAAAATTCTGTTAATTTTATTATTCTAAACATGGTTTTATCTAATAATAACAAAACCTGAAGACTTTAATTCTATAAGTCGTTTAAACACTTATGTAAGACTAAAAAATAATAGACTATGTAAAAGTTTTTATATTAATTTGTTTTCAACCTTTTTCAAAATTGAATTTAGCATACGCAAATAATGGCTGAATTATTATACTATAATTATATAGTTTTATATGCAAAAATTTATTCAACAATTGTTCCAAACATAATTTGCTTTGCATATGCTATCGTGCGTACTTTTGATTCAATTTGGCTCAAAAGTATTTAACGTCTTTGGTTGCCACTTTCTCCTATTCACAAAATTTTTATTACACAACATAATGACATTTGATCTCATGATTTTCGATTAATTAAAATCGCAGCTTCATTAATAAAATTCTAAATAAATCAAATACTTAATTTACTCTAAATATGTTATCAACATATTTTTTTTACTTCGAATTGCTGCATCGTTATAAGGAGATTATATGTTATTGAGTTAACTTCTGTGAATACAAGCAAGAGGCATGAAAAAAACATAGATAGCTACAATAGATTCATTCGGTTGACAGACTTTGGGTGTGTTCGCCTTGCAACCGGGAACGTTTTCCTTTGAAAAACTTCTTGTCAAACTGCTTTTCATTTAAAAAGTTCTTCGAACACGCGGTTTCAAATGAACTTTTTGGGTAAATGAGTTGCTCAATCTGATCAATTTCCCACAACTATATCGAGTAATCAGAAACAATATTGATGTACTCAGATAGTTATTGAAGTGAATAAGTATTATAAGTAAATACATCATAAAATCATGGTAATTGAAGTTCCAAGAACAACCGGTAAGTTCGAACTGATTTTTTCAAAGGAAACCGTTATGTTCACATTTTTTCTAACGGACGTTTGTGGAAAGTAAAATTAACAAGTTTACTTATTATCGACCCTGTGAAAAACTCGCTTACATTTAAAAAGTTCATTCAGAAAATCAATGCTTCCTGTAATCATTGCCATATTTTTTATATTCACATCCTCGACTGAAACAACCACAGAAACATCATCAGAAACAAGCTCAGAGGTAAGTACGGAAACATCATCAGAAGTAAGTTCTGAAACATCATCAGAAACAAGTTCTGAAACATCATCAGAAACAAGTACAGAAACATCATCAGAAGTAAGCTCTGAAACAAGCTCAGAGGTAAGTACAGAGATATCATCAGAAACAAGTTCTGAAACATCATCAGAAACGAGCTCAGAAACATCATCAGAAACGAGCTCAGAAACATCATCAGAAACGAGCTCAGAAACATCATCAGAAACAAGCTCAGAAACATCATCAGAAACAAGTTCTGAAATATCATCAGAATCATCGTCAGAAACATCATCAGAAACAAGTTCTGAAACATCATCAGAAACATCGTCGGAAACAAGCTCTGAAACATCGTCAGAAACATCATCAGAAACAAGTTCTGAAACATCATCAGAAACAAGTTCTGAAACATCATCAGAATCATCGTCAGAAACAAGCTCTGAAACATCATCAGAATCATCATCAGAAACAAGTTCTGAAACATCATCAGAATCATCGTCAGAAACAAGCTCTGAAACAAGTACAGAAGAAAGTACAGAGACATCATCAGAAGAAAGTACCGAAACAAGTTCAGAAGTAAGTTCTGAAACATCATCAGAAGAAAGCACTGAAACAAGTACAGAAGAAAGCACTGAAACAAGTACAGAAGAAAGCACTGAAACAAGTACAGAAGTAAGTTCAGAAACAAGTACAGAAGAAAGTACAGAGACATCATCAGAAGAAAGTACCGAAACAAGTTCAGAAGTAAGTTCTGAAACAAGTTCTGAAACATCATCAGAAGAAAGCACTGAAACAAGTACAGAAGAAAGTACAGAGACATCATCAGAAGAAAGCACCGAAACAAGTACAGAAGAAAGCTCTGAAATATCATCAGAAGAAAGCTCTGAAACAAGTACAGAAGTAACAACAGAGACACGCACAGAAACATCTTCAGACACTTCATCAGAGGCTGCAACAGAGACGCGCACGGACGTTACTTCCGAGGCCACCGACACGGCGGAAGTCACCACCGAAGTCGAGAGCACCGATGTCCGCACGGCCACTGCCACTCCCACCGCGCCTACTCCGACTGCGTACCCTCTCTCGGACACTTTCACTGCGTCGCAGGTACCAGACAACAGCGAAGAGGGCGGACTTTCAGGCGGGGAACTCGCTGCCATCATTGTTGTTGTTGTTATTGTTGTCATTGCGATCATTGTACTGATCATCATATTTGTGATACGCAAGAACGGCACCGTAGTGATGCTGCACCACAGCGAGGACATACACTCTGACGAACAGAAGCAGCAGCACACGCGAAAAGGAAAGAAGGAAAAGGACTCGTCATCCGGATCGAGTGATAACAATGATGACTTCGATGAAATAGCACTGTGGATATAGAACAAATTTAACTCCATAAAAATTCGTTACGAAAATTTACATTTGATGAATACGTTTTCGTTTCGATAGTAAAATGAGCATCGAATAGTTATTGCGAATGCTGAATCGCTTCGAATTTGTTTTGTTTTGGGCTGTACAAACGATTCAAATGCGCATTTGAAGAATGAATGCGAATTCACTTTACATAGTTTTATGATTCTTTGATAAAAAATGGTTTTCCAATGGTTTTAACGAAGTGGTAATGTAAATATCAGAATATGGCTCAAATTAACAGTTGTTTTAAAACTTAATAAAATTGTCCTTGATATGATTGAACTTATGCGTTTTTTGTCGAAGTTGCAGTTCTACTACTAATTTCATCGCTGAGAAATTTGGAAATATGAGTAATTATTATTTTCATGAAAAGTAATATTAAAATATATAAGATAAAATCGATATGATATACAAAATTGTTATTTCATTTTGTTTATTTATTGGAAATTTATCTCTAAATTCAATATTTTTATCAATTTTTTTTGATAAAAAAATTCTTTTCCTTATTTTATATACCAATATTTCAAGAATTCACCCTTTTTGCATAATAATTTAACACTTCTTAATCAACTGTTAGATGAAAACTTGCATGGTTATTTGGTAATTTAATATACTCATAATAATTGCCAGAATAATGATACTTATGTATTGTCCATTAGCTAGAATATGAAAAATTGCAAGTGGACTTTCTCTAGAGAAGATATAATTAATATTGAATATAATATGTTCAAAAATAAAAAAACGAAAACACAAAATATTCTCACAAAAACAACAAGTTAACAACAAATGTAGAAACCCAATTGTGGGTCAATGCCTAATTATAGGTCTTTGGTCAAAAGGCATTTTGCTCAAAATCTGTTGCAAACGGAAATTTTCATCCCTTTGAATTTTTGTGAATAACGGTTGTTCTCACAGAAATCCATTTAAAAAATTCAAAGGATTAATTTCATACTTTTTTGAAGTCCGCTTTACTTCATTTTTTTGTTTCATGTTCACTGGAATTAAGGTTCATGATGAATGCATGCCTGTCTTCAATGACTTCAAGATTGGTCATAAATATCGATATGTTCTCTTCACTTTTAGTGATGACGAAAGGTTTATTGTTGTTGATAAAACAGGGCCAAAAGATACAACGTATGATCAATTCCTTGATGACCTCCCTCAAAATGATGTATGTTTCGCTGTCTACGATTATGATTTCACCAACGATGATGGAAACCTTCGCAATAGGCTTCTCTTCATCTCATGGGTACCAAATTCTGCACCAGCACGAAAGAAAATGATATCTGCTTCAACAAGGATTTCGTTCAAGAATGCTTTACCTGGCGTTGGAATAAGCATACAAGCAAATAGCTATGCTGAAATTCAAGAATCTGAGGTTCGTGCAAAATGCCTTGCTTCAATCAAGTAAAGGTTTAACCTTCCCAAAATCTTTTTTTCTCTGAACATTTAAAATATAAAATTTGTTTTGATATGCACAATAAATTAAAAAATCCAATAATTCGACAATTTTATATATTTTTGCAAGCATTCATATTTCATATTTATCATGTTTTGATTATATTAATGAAATGATTAATCAAAACACATTAAAAATCACATTTAAGCAAGTTATTTTGCAAAAGGTGAGAAAATACTTTAAAGATTAATTATTTCATTATTTTTTGCTTACAGTTTCTTCATGATACACAAAATTGAAAATGAATTTTGAACCATTAATAAAATTGTATTCTAAAATATTTGATTTATAAAAAGTGTTTTAAATCTGATCAAAATGATAATCGAAAATTTTTGGAAATTTGTCATTACATTTCCATATTTGTGCTTAATACAGATTAAAACCAAATTTTTCAGGCAATCACATGAAAAGTTATTATTTACTCATCTTCAAAAGCCGCATATTTCATAATTTCTCCTGATATAAAATCGTCAGCCAATTTCTCTAATCTTTCATCAGACAAAAATATTTCGAATCCATTTCAGCCAAAACTCATCCAAATACACAGTCGGCACATCGTAGAAATAAGGATCAGGCGAATCATCCGTATGCAATACGAATTACGCATTTATTTTTTATTAATTTTTTTACACAACAACAGATCTATCACACGTTTGCATTATTTTGGATTTGTTCTTCTTCTTTGTTCATTATTTTTAGCTGTTCCTTTTTCATTTTGATGTTTCTTTGTGGCGTTACTTCTTCCTCTTTTTTGATTTCCACTTTGTGTTCGATTATATTGTTCATTGCCTCCATATCGATCGCGTTCATCTCTATACATATAACCTTCGTCTCTGCTTCTTCTTTCGTAGTCATATCTATCATCGTACGCGTACCCATCTTCGTTTCGATTGCTTCTTCGCTCGTTTCTGTATTCCATATCATTCGGCACATCATACAGATAACCATCGCTTCTTCGATAAATGTATTCGTCTCTATACGCAGCGTCGAGTTCACTTCGGCGGTAATCCATGTCATCCACGTAAGCGTCGTCGCGATTTCTTCTGCTTCGATTCTGCTCTGTCGTTTCCTTTTGCTCTTCTTTGCTTCGTCTGCTCTTTCGCTCGTTTGTGCTAATTTCTTTGCTTCGTTTATCTCTTTCGTCTTTCGGACGACTGACGTATTCGTCTTTGTATAATGAAATGTCGTTCGGATATATCTCGTCGCGGCTCCGTCTTCGCTCGCGATACTCATATTCGTTCGGATTATCTAAGTAACTTTCGTCGCGGCTCCGTCTTCGCTCCCTGTAATACTCATAGTCATTCGGAACGTCTCTGCTTCTTCTTCTATTGTAGTCCAAGTCGCTTTGCATAGCGTCATAACTTTCGTCTCTGCTTCTTCTTCTGTCTCTGTTATAATCCAAGTCGTTCTGTGGCAAATCATAGATGTCGTCTCTGCTTCTTCTTCTGTTGTAGTCCAAATCGCTTTGAATAACGTCATAACTTTCGTCTCTGCTTCTTCTTCTGTCTCTGTTATAATCCAAGTCGTTCTGTGGCAAATCATAGATGTCGTCTCTGCTTCTTCTTCTGTTGTAGTCCAAGTCACTTTGCATAGCGTCATAACTTTCTTCGCGGCTTCTTCTTCTTTCATTTCTGTTGTATTCCAAGTCGCTCTGCGGTAAGTCATAGATGTCGTCGCGGCTTCTTCTCCTTTCATTTCTGCTGTACTCCAAGTCGTTGTGCGATATATCATATATTTCGTCTCTGCTCCTTCGCCTTTCTCTTCCATATTCTAAATCACATGGTAAAATATCATAACTTTCGTCGCGGCTTCTTCTTCGCTCACTTCGACTATACTCTAATTCACTTGGCAAGTGATCATAGCTGTTGTCTCTGCTTCTTCTTCGCTCTCTGTACTCCAATTCGTCGGGGAACTCATCATATATTTCGTCGCGACTTCTTCTTCGTTCACTTCGACTATACTCTAATTCGACATGTAACAAATCATAGTTATCATCTCTGCTTCTTCTTCTTTCTCTATTGTATTCCGAATCATTATCGATTATATTTTCTTTGTTTCTTTTCCTTTCGTTTCGATTATTATCTTTTTCTCTTTTTACATTATCTTCTGTTTTCTTCTTTGCTTTCATATTACTATTTTCCCGTTCTTTATTTGTATTGTTTCTTTTACGTTTTTCATCATTTTTTTGGGGTTTAGTCTCGCCTTCATTCTTTAAAATGTTCATTTCTTTCTGAAATTGTATCATCACTGGCGTTAAAACAAGTTCTTCATCATTAATTGGTGGTGGTGGAAATGGTGGACAATGATCAGAATCCATATGTTTAAATGTATCATCATTCTCAACAAGTGCATTTAACATATGTAATGGAGGAGGTTCACAAATAGGATTCATTTGAGCAGGAATGATTGGATATCGTATCCATTTGCTCATTTGCTCGGCGGTTATGGCGGTTTTCGGATGTTGGATTTCTGGAACGTGATTTTGCTTCCAAATCTGATGGAAATATGTCCTGATCTCTTCGATAAGAGGTTTAATGTTATCAGAGAATGATGGGGATTGTTGGGAATAAACATATATGAACCAATCGTTTGATGGATTGGGTGAATCTAATGGTAACAAACTTCGTTCAAATGTAAGCTGAATGGCTGCAATGGCAAGATGTTCAGGTGGTGCTACAAAAAATAATGGTGAATGTTGAAGATCATTAAGGAATTTTTGACAGAGAATTGTAAATTCTTCTTTAAGAGATATAAAAATAGGATCAGATGAATCAAGGTGCCAAAGAAGTACTTTCTGAAGATAGGAAAAACAGATGTCATACGGTAAAACAACTTGAAAATTAAAATTTAATGCCATAATAATTTTCATTTCTCGATCAATTAATTTATTGGAAAGTTCACTTAAAAATACTTGTGATTTCGTGGGGATCCCATCTAAGCCGTCAATAAGAGAATTGATTAAAGGTGTATCTAATACACTTTCGAGAAATGTGACTAATGCTTGAATTTTAATACGTGTTTCACATATTTTTGTAGCTAAATGAAAACTAGATATTGAAAATAATCCATATTCTCTTGGATACCCCGGGTTGATTTTATAATAACGATTGAAAAAATGCATGGCCAAAGCACGTGGTTCAGGCGAATTTATTTGGAAATTATCATTAAGGAAGGCCTGAAATTTAATAACCTTTTCTTCAATTTCAAAAGGGATGGGGAACGACCGAGTTTTGGAGTGCATTAACTGATATTTCGATAGAAAATTTGTATGGAAAGAACGTTAAAAACATAGAACATCTTTTTTGTGTAATGAGATATATTTACCTTGATACACAACGTTTTAACAAGTTTTAAACCATTAAATATCAAGATGATTTAAAATAGATTATGGAAAAAATTGTAGATTGAGATTGAATCTCACTAAAAAAAAAATTATGAAAATGAATTTTCACTTCCAACATTGCTATACTATCTTAGTTGTAAACATAAGATCCATTGTTATGCTAAAGAAATCTTTAAAAAATACTAACTAAAATTGGTGATGTAAATTATACAAAATATTCAATACCACATTTTATATCACATGTCCTCAAATGTCAGAACAAACACCTTTTGGTGTACAAAATACAGAAAACCAAGATGAAGAGGATACAAACATTTCCATCGAAATTTTGAAGCTAAAGGCAAGTTTGCAAAAAGAAGAATTACTTAGTGTATCTGATTTGGATGAGATCGCACAAGATTTGCAAGGCGAACCCAATGAAGCTTTTAGAGAGATGGTAGTTGAACCGAAGGAACTGAACAATTTGGTTGATTTGTGTTTAATGTATGAAGATATATTCAGAAGTTATAAAAAAAATGGCACAAAAGAACTTCAAAAGCTGCGCCAAAATGTAGCAGACACAGCTCTTTATAAAGGTACACAAAATGATATTTCCGAAAAGTTAAAAATTTACCAAAAGTATGTCGAACTTTTGGATTCATTCAAAACAAAAAAAGATCCCAATGAAATACTTCAAGGTATCACTGAAATTGGGAACAAAGTGGAACAAATACAAAGAAACGTCAACAGTAATCCATTGTAATTAAATTTTTGTTATAATATGATAACGAGCTTAACTAAACTATTTTTTGTATTCTATTTGTTGTCTATCATCAATTGAGAAGTAAATGATTCGTATATATGATCCCTATTTTAGACCAATAGCAGCTTCATCGAAGTTTGCATTCGCAACAGGAATTCCAAAGGTCTTGACGAAGAAGTTATCCCAACCAGTTTTCCCTTATTGTTGATTTGATACCAATATTAATATCTTGAAAAGCAGTTTTAACATAGATTTGCTTGATTTCCTGTTGTATGATGCTTGAAGATCAGTCTGGAATGCGACACATTTGAGCATCAAGCAAAAGCTTTGGTTGTCTTCATTTGCCAGAAAATAAACTTAGGCAAAGCCGTTTATTTATAACTGTTATTTTCAACAAATGTCCACTGAAAAAGAACTTTGTTTCTACATGGCACATGTATATGATCATACTGATCAACATCAAGAAACAATTGATCTAATCAAAAAAGCAGTTGATCTTGATCCAAAACTATCTGTTAATGAGAGAAATTTACTTGCATCTGCTTATAAAAATCTTATATCAAATCATAGAAACGGACTCAGAACTCTTGATGCAATTTCAAATCATGATGATGGAAATCTTACCGAAAGTCGTAAGAATCAAATTATTGAAATTCAAAAAAAAATTTCTTTAGAACTAGAAGAAAAATGCTATGAGCTCATTAAAATGGTGGAAGAAAAGCTTTTACCTGCAGCACAAGATGAAGACTTCAAACTTTTTTACGAAAAATTAAGAGGTGATTATTACCGTTACATTTGCGAAACTCTTACTGGTGAAGAACAAGTTAAAGTTGCACAAAAAGCTAAAGAGGCATATGACTCGGCTCTTGAAATAGCAATGGATCACTTTGCAATTTATGATCCTCATCGTCTCAGCACTGTTTTAAATTATTCTATATTCTTATTCGAAGTAATGAACCAAAAAGAAGAAGCGATAGATTTTGCAAAAAATGCTTATCATCAGGCTTTGTCTCTAATTGACGAAAATACAGATGATAATTACTCTGATGCAACAATGATCCTCCAAATGATGAATGAAAACATCAATAAATGGTCAGAAATCGTTTCTCAATATAAGTAAATAAATAAAAATATTCATATAAATCATCACTTAAATAAAAAAACTTATTGATTTTACAAAAACATTTTCATGTATATTTATTTGTTTTATTCAAACTTTGCTAGCATCCTGGCAAACTGCACATGGTAAGCAGAAAACAGAAATTAGGCAATCAATTGAATCAGTTGCAATGTTTCCAGCTTTGTCACCTAAGTCTTTACGAAGGTACCATTCTGGTTGAACATTTAAGCAATGGCAAATTGAACAATCTTCACCTCTGTTCTTTGAAACATTCTTTGAATGTAAGCATAATGTGCAGAATGTGCCGTAAAGGCAAGTCTTTATGTCTTTGAAGCAACCAAAGAGACCATTCCCATATTTCCAAGACATTTTGGAAGTGAAGTCAAAGAAAATTGATTGGATCCATTACTTTTTCAATGAGGCTACCGGTAACATGAATTCATGTATTGAAATACCCACCTCCGCTCCATTCAAATCAAAATGGGGATCAGAAAAATAAAATAATTTTTTCTCATTATTTTTTAGTAAGACATTTATCTAAAGATATATATCAATTATCATTTACTTATTGTACGCAATATTAAAATTATTAGAATATTATCTGAACAATTGTTATAATAGTCGCAATCTTTACACATCAATTGAAATTACTTTTTCAAATTATCATGAAAAAATTGATCACAAACCTTTGTAAATTTTTACGTTTTATCACAAATGTAATATTGAATTTCCTGTGAGTATTTATGGTCAGAGCTGAACAAACCAACGTAATTTATTTTAAGAATCAAACATTTTGCTGAAAATGTAATAACAAACTTTCACCACGCAAAAGGTGATGAATTTCTTTCCGTATAGAATGCAACATCAATCAGAAAAAAAAAACAATTAAATGTAATTATTTTGACAAATTATACTTACTCTCATTTTGTATTATGAATGCCGCCGGCATCTCGTTTCTTTTATCAGAACAATAGCAACAAATTTCTCAAAAGATAAGAAGAAAGAACTCATAACCTCAAAATTCAAGTGCCTTGTGACTTTTTCAGAGTAGTTACTCACAATTTTCCACCGGAAAATGTTCACCAATGGGTTCATTTGTTTAGTTTTATTTTATATATTAGATTCGAATTACTATTTAAGTGAGTAGATAATCAAAACATAGAAAGGTTATAGTGATGATATAAATTTACTTAAATTGAATTTAATTGAT
Organism: Histomonas meleagridis; assembly: GCF_020186115.1. Classification (NCBI taxonomy): domain Eukaryota; phylum Parabasalia; order Tritrichomonadida; family Dientamoebidae; genus Histomonas; species Histomonas meleagridis. The sequence continues at coordinate 1,627,137 of NW_027150805.1, forward strand.
AAAAATGGGAAAAATTTTTAGAGAAGTGCCTTATTAACACATGTTTTAGTATTAATTCGTTGCTTACTGTTTCTCATTTTGAAACTAATCTCTTTTTCGAAAAATAATGTGTTTATTTCAGTTGTGATCAACTTTTAAAATATGAATTTATATCAACAAAATTTCATAGATGTGAAGCCCCAATATAATGCAAAAAGAAAAATCCAACAAAAAATTATGAAAATATTTTTTCGTTCATCCTTTTATATATATTATTGAAACTATAAAAAGCAAAAAAGAATTCAAACTTAAAATCTTTAATTAAAAACAATCAAAATCTTTTTAATAAATCATTTTTGCTTTCATACTCATCTATCTTTTTTTCTATTTTCGATAAGAAACTCACGAATTGTTGTGCTTCTTTTCCAACAATAAAAACATCGCTTTTATATTGTACAGCATTTAGCGACTTCTTAAGTCTTTCTAATTCTTCTGTAAGTTTTGCATTTTCTTTTTCTAATTCATTAAGTTCATCTAATTCTTCATTATCATATTCTTTACTTTTACTATTTCGTGGAAATGAAATTACTGATTTAGATGAAGATGCGTTTCCAAGCGCAGCTTTTATCTTCTTCTGTCCTTCGGGTGAAATTTCAGTTCTTGATATTGTAAAAGAACGAATACCACCGTTTTTAGATTGCTCAGGATCCTTTTCTTGTATGAATTTTAAGATATCTTTTAAGGAATCATTTGTTACTCCGCAATATTTAATTGTGATTGATGTTATTTGATTGGGATCCAATGCACTTAATAATGAACGAAGACCTTCGTCACCAATATTGATGTTACATAAAATAATGCTTTCTAATGAAGTTGAATATGAGAAACTTGATATTAATCTTGATATTTGTTCCCTTGTAAACAAAATATTTGAGAGATAAATTTCTCGTAGCTTGCTATTTCGTGGTAAAATGTATGCTATCAATTGAACAATATTTCTGATATATGTTGATTTGCGTTTAGCAATTGAATTTAATACGGTTACTGGAAATGGCCTCCCTATAACAACTTTTTGCTCTGCACGTTTTAGTTCATCGCACGAAAAGCCTAGAGATTCTATGTTATTAATTGCAAATATTTGTAAAGATCGAAATAATGGCTCATAAAATTCTGCAGGTATTTTTGATAAGTCAAAATGATAAACAGGACCTTCGCCATCTGCAAGGTTCCGAATATTAGCATCAGATATAGAAGATTTCATTAATAAACGGACGTTTAAAAATCCAAATGCGTATTAAACGGTCACAACAACATTAAAGCAAAGTGATGGATGTTATAGATCTATGTTTAAAAACAGATAACGATGAGTATTGACATCTACTAAATTGCAAGAAAATGTATATCGAACTAAAGAAAGTATTCGTTTAAATAAACTATTAAAAAATAATTTCCTACAAAAAAGTATTTAATAATTAAAATAATTAATAATTCATTTGCTTAATTCCTCAGGAACTTGAATTTTAATCTTTTCCAAAATGTTAACAAAATCATTTTGATCTTTTATCATAATTACGTTCAAAGGCCAATTTAATTTTTTGCAATCTTCATCTATATTTAAATCAACACTTTCATTCTTTGCAAACACGTAAACAAAAGGCGGCCAAATCAATTTCCAACTTTCATCAATTTTTTCAAGTCGAATTTTTATCTCTATTTCACCGCTTGAATGTAATATATAAAACAATTTCATTACATTGTTTTGGATGTTATTTTCACCCAAATATTGCATTAAAGAATCATTAAGTTCTTTGATTTTATTATGTTTCTGTAAAATACCTTTAATATCAGCACCATTCCATACATTTTTAAGTATATCATTCGAAAGGAACTTGGAGACCATTAAATTTGTTATATCGTCATTTTTTTGGTCATTTTCGGCACTTTTCGTTGTAAAAGAATATAATGTTAAATATTTTTTGTTGTGGAAAACACATTTTTCAATGATATGAACACAAGAATTTCTATGTAATTGAGAACCATCAACTCCAAACGAAATTGCTCCACCAGAAAATTGTTGAAGTTTCAATTTTGAAATTTGATTTTCCATATGTATTTTACCATTAAATCCACAAACTTTAGAAATCTCAAGATATCGTGGGGAGTAAATAGTGTATTTTGGAGTCAGAGATGCTGAAAATAAAATTCGCATTTGGGTGATTGGATTATCTGATAATGTGAAAACATGACCAAATGAATATCGAGAAATGGCTGTTGAGCGCCTAAAGTCAGGAGTGGAAAGACCCAAATGAACAATTGCTTTGGAGCGAGCAATTGTGATTGATAAATCCTCGGCTTCTCCACCAGATATTTGAGTTAGAGGCCTTTTGTAGAATGAAAATATAACAAAAGGATTCACACTAGGGATTTTAAGAATGATTTTGAGGATTGTAAATGGATCAATTTTTTCTTTGATTTTATCTGGAATAAGTGCATATATAGAAGAAATAGAAGAAAAAATAACAGACGAATCAGGTTTTTGCATGGTATAATATTTTAGCGGTTTAGGATCTTGGTTTTCTTTGAATAAATAAAATAATAAGATATTGTTTTGGATTGACATAAAAATTGGGATGTCAGACATAGCTACAATAGAAAATGTTGAAGTGTCTGCTAGGTTATCAATAAATTGCTGCAAATATGTTAGCATAAGAGATTTTGGAAGAGATATATCAAAAATAAAAAAGAAATGTTTTCTTGGTTGTTGCTTTGATGTAAAACATAATGTTTCTGGTTTGAAATCCTGCTGAGGATTACAAAATGGACAATGAAAATTTCCATCATTGCTGATAAAAAAAGGTGTTTTACATTTTTTACATTTTTGCATTTCACTATCGATATTAACATAATATTTTGGGAAAGGAACTGTTTGGATACATCCAAAGATTTGGTTCTGGATGCATGTTGAGCTAAACGCAAGAGACATCCTAAATTAACGTCTTTTTGTTATTAAACGGGCTTTAAAAAATTCGTCCAATTTTAGCTAGTTTTTTGCAGTGAGATTAAATTGGTTCAGAATTTAATTGGTTTTCGCAATTTTATTTTCGGGAATACTATAAAAAGCATCAATTTACTTATACATCTGAAAAAATCCTAATAATAATTTATCATGAAAAATAAAAAATATATATTTAATTTTTATAAAAATATTTGTATTCTGCACTCAAGTTGGAATTAATTTTTAATAACATTCATATGAAGAAAAATATTCATTTCATGATATGTTGTCATGCTCAGAAACAGAACCTGCCAGCAATAACGTCTGACTCAAAATCAATAAATTACGGTTGATGGCCACATCACATGTGATTTGAACGACCTCTATCAAATAATTGAAAAGGTTATTCTGCATTAATCCATCAGATGTCAAAGCCTGGCAAATCACCAGTTCTTGATCCCACAGGGCAGTATCAAAGATTTGATGAGATAATAAACACAGGCACCTCGATTGTTCAATTCAAAGGCTACGCAAATCGCATTGGAATTGAGGTTACTTGGCATGAAATAGATATTAACCATCTTAATTCCAACCAAGTAAAATATTTGCTTTCATATTCAGAAACACTAAAGTCACTGAAGTGTGAGTCATTAATGTCATTCCTCCATTGTTGGGTTAATGAAGAAAAACATGTTTTGTGCTTCATTACTGAATCATTATCATCATCTTCTATACTTGAACAAGTTGAGCATCAAGCTACAGGTCCCAAGGCCCTCCGTAAATGGTTTTATGCTGTACTTCAAGCACTTGATTATCTTCATTCAAGGCCAACACCTATTGTTCACAATCATATTACCCTTCCATCAATATTTTTGAAGGCATCCACTGGACATATCAAACTCATCCCTCCATTAGTTGATCCACTTGTTTTGAAGTCTGCTCCTAACTCACTCAAACTTCAAAACATTACACCCCCAGAGGCTTTGTTTCAGAATCTTTGCCCAGCATCTGATATATGGCAGTTTGGAATCGCATTATTGAGTGCTGCCACACAGACAGATCCATATAGCGAGTGCAAAACCCCATTAGAACTTGTTCATAAACTCCAAAACTTCCAGCCTCCAGATTGCGTCAACATGGTAACAGATCCAACTTTAGCTAGCTTAATCAGATCTTGTTTAACACCAACATCTCAAAGGCCAAACGCGAGAACGCTTTTATCACATCCATTTTTCACGAATTTCAACCAAAAGGAAACAAAACAAGAAACAAACATAGGTTTAAATAACGACATATTCCAAGTAATTTACTCCGGAACACCAAACTCTTCAACAACTGATTTGCTAGCACAGGAGCAGACAAATAAAGGGTCTAACTTATGATGAAAATGGTGGGAAAATGTCCCTAATCGATTTTGCCCATCAAAAGTCATCTCTAAAGTAGAGGAGGCAACGTTCACTACAGACTAAAGTAAACAATTGACCAAAAGAAATGTTTTAGATATACAAAATCTTCTTTTTGATGGAAATTTTGTTGTATGGACACTTTTGGCTAAATTTGATCGTGCAAATCCTCAAAAAGTTTTATGGCTGAATTAGCACTCAAATAAATGTAAACATAAAGAAAAGTGAATTCGATGATTTTTTTGGAAAATTTTCCTTTTTCCTAAGTTTTTCCTAAAAATCGAAATTTAAAACCCCAAAAATTCATTCATCAAACAAAGGTTTTTTGAATGCGCATTTGTTTTAATGGTTTTTAATGTATTAAATTTAATTTAAGATTTTTTAAAACATAGTAAATCCTATAGAAAACAAGATGAAAAACCATTTCGACAGGTTCATAAGAGTTTTTATGTACTAAACCTCGAAATTTCTGCCTGACGATAGAGATTGGAAAAAAAGATTTTTTGAAAATGCCAAAGTCTTCCAGTTTTTGAATGCTTTGGACCAATTAATTTTTGTGGTTTTGACTAACTCTGGTCGATTCCATCCACACAAAATTAATGACAAGAGGAGCACAAAGGGAGCGTGAAAAGGCACGTGCTGAAGCTAGAAATGCAAAACACCAAAAGAAAGGTGCTGGAGGAAATGCTAATCAACGTCGTGAAAGAGATGCAGAATTAATGAGACAAAAGCAACAAGCATCAGAACAAAGGAAAGCAGCAGCTGCAGCAGCTCACGGTTCCTAAAGGTTTTCATTAATAAAAGTTCAAAGCATCAATATATCAACATTAAATTTAAATTAACACAAATTTCATACATTTTATTTATAACTGTGGGTCAAACAAATCATGTTTATTATATTTTTTAAATTATTAATAATTACTAATATTAGTAATTCTGATTTACAATATTTTATTATTTCTTTAATAATACAATATTTAAAATAATAATTCTCATCAAAAAAGGCCGATAAATTATTTTTGTTTTCTGACGAATTTAATAACATTTTCCATTTGTTTCACTTGGGCAAACATTTTTCGATATACCTCTGATCCTTGTTTAGAATCCTTTATAAATTCTTCTATAACTTTACTTTTACATATCAAATATTCTAAAGAATTTACATTTGAAATTTTTCTTGATGAAATTTCATGGAAAACATTTTGAATGAAATTTTCGTCATTAAAATCTGCATTAATTTTACCAGATGCGATTATTAATATTCCGAAAATGAATTTCCAAATTAAATTTTGGATTTGATGGTATGGGTAAATGCCAACACTTTTATATATAGCAACTTCTTTTTTGATTAATTCATTGATTTTTTGATGAAGGAAAATAAACATATTATTGTTAATGAATGTTGTATCATATATTGTTATGTTGGAAAAGTCAATATTCACAACTTGCTTAGGCTTGTTTTGTACATTTTGATGGTTTAAAAGTGTTTTAAATAAAACGCCGGAAATGTAAATTGGACAATTCATACTTGTATATACTTTGGAATTAGCAATAGTAAAAAATAAGTATGGCCATTTCAAGGGATATATAAGTGACAATAACCCAATGGAAGAAATTGATATCTGTGAATTGGAAAATGAGGTGATGACTGTTGAAAATCCGCACAGCAAACTTGTAATAAGACGAAGTATTTGGGATGGCTTTAAAATGGAAAACATATACATTTGAAGTTTAGGAAGTGAAAACTCTGATGAAATTTTTGGCTGAATTTCTTTTGATAATGTTGAGGGCTTGCGAAAATAACTTTCAAGCATACTACTAACATCAGAATTACCACCTGCTATAGCTGTATTTAATAAATTATCTAATAATTCTTTGAAAAAATTAATGTATAAAAAATTTGATTCAAGCATCAATGTGACAACAGAGTTTTGTATGGTTTCACATTTTTTTTCTTTGCAAACAAATTTGGTTTTTGATTTATTTTGATATGTTAATGAATATATAAAATAAATTTTCCCTGTATTAATAACAGATACTTCAAAAGACGGCTTGGACGGGTCTGTAACATTTTCAAATGAAGGAAAACATTGACATACTGATGTACATTTTTGTGAGTATGTTGGATATAATAGCAATCTTACAGGTGCAATGCCAGTTGCACTTGCTTCCCATACACTAAAATTTTTTATTAATTTTTTGACTGGGGCGTAAGTCTTGAAAAATTGTTCTCCCATCCTCTCAAGGTTAACGTTCCATATTTACTTTTTGAATGTTGTAAAACTGGGTTGAAGACTTTTTATGAAGTCGGTTCAGCGTGAATTTGATTTAACCAACAAATATCTTAGAATAGGATTATAAAAATTGCAAAATAAAATGATTTTATTTACATAGGGAGAATAGAGTGGATGATGCTTACACTTAATAAATTCTGAAATTCATGAAATCATTCAAATTGATCAAAAATTTTGATTAAGGTTCTGCTGAGTTGTGCATCAGTTTTTATCGATTTTTGATCAATCTAAGAATAATTAAGAAATTTTATCGAATTTTTTTATTTGCCAATTTTTGATTTGTTTCTGATAATATAAACCGTTTATCTAGATAATAGATATATTTGTATACTTTATCGAATTCAATATTGAATAGCTCTCAAATATTGGAACAAACTTGGTCAAATATCAAAGTCCGTCGAACAAAAAATCTAACTTCATTACAAATTTTAAAAAAATAGAAATAATTTTTCTACTCATGCGGTGTCATGATAGGCTTCTAAAAATCAAACGAAATAATAATTTTATTATGTTTTAACAAGAAGAATGCAAACAACTTTATATGAAAACAACTTTTTGTGATTACGATAATAACTGCTCCGATAGAGTTTTTTGTATTCACTTTTCAAAAAATGTGTTGACATTTTTCTTGCATGCTTGCTTGCTATATTTTAAAATTTCAAGTGGCAATGAAAGAGTCTAGTTTAAACTTTACAAGCCAAATGATTCATGGCTTCTGATAGTTTTTTACGGTTGGTGTTGCACCATCCGGTTTTGCTGTTGAAAGTTTAAATGTTGAAGGAGAAAATAAATCAATAAATCTTTCAAAGATATGAAATATGTTGCTACATCTGGAAATTATGAGTTCATTTATTTAATTATGTAATTAATTAATTAATTTAATATGTTTTACATTTGGATTTTTTGGTTTTCTTTTTTGTTTCCTTTTGATTCTTTTGTACTAAAATATGTGCAATTCCTTCAAAAAGTTCATTAATGTTCTTATGTTCTCGATATGATACTTCTAACACTGGACATCCAAGTTCTTTACCAAGTGCTTGACCAACTCCAATCGGAACTGAATCAGGATTTCGTTGTTCACAATTGTTTGCTGAAATAATGCAAGGAATCGTGTCAACTCCTTTAGCACTAACTGCAGTTTTATATAAATCTTTTACACTTGCAAATGTGAAAAACCGTTTAATGTGTGAATATATCAAAAAGTCTATCGATTTTTTTATTTTGAACATCTTTATCTCCATAAATAAAAATTAAATGATAAAAAGCAATACACAAAATGTATGTATTTTGGTTATATATATATATATATATATATATAATGACAATAAAATAGTTTTAATGCAATTCGAATCTAATTATAAATTTTTAAGAGAGAAAAAAATTATTATGAAAATTACTCATATAATTGAATTTTATATAACAGTCATACTTTTTAATCAAAAAACTTAATTACCACTGCTCACTTCATGTAAGTCATTTGTTTTCTTCTTATTTCGAGTACTCATTAATTAAATAATAATTGTAATAGTAACGTTGCACCAATAACAATCACTATTACAATTGATACAAACATATTTAGTAGTTATAGACATTCATGTCATTTAAGTTAATGATAGTGAAATACATATAATCCTGATGAACGAATAAATAACATACAGATTAGCTTTAGATTAATATAGTTTTAATCGATTTTAAAATTATGTATAACTTTTATTAAATATTGAATTTCTTTAAATGGACATTTTAATGTCAATCTGCTTTGTTAACACCAGTAACATAACTTGTTTAATGAAGTAAGATTTACCCTTTGAGGGGAATTTTTTTCTGATGTTACTTGGCCAAACCAACTGAATAAAACGCATATGTTCAAGAAAACAACTAAAGGAGAAATTTCCAAACTCAGAGATATGCTTGACTCAAATGATAGTCGCCAGCGAAAGATGGCGGCTAATAAAGTTGTTTCATTAATGAGAGGTGGTGAAAATATGAGTGCTTTATTTTCTTCAATGCTAAGATGCGTTCGAACAGAAGACCTTCAACTTAAAAAACTCATATATCTTTATCTTGTTACATATTCAAGTCAGGAACCAGAACAATCAATTATGACAGTCAGCACGTTTGTTTCAGATTGTGCTGACCCCAACCCAATCGTCAGAGCTCTAGCATTAAGGACCATGCCACGAATCAAGCTTGAGACTGTAGCAGAACATATGATCTTGCCACTTAAAAAATGTCTCAAAGATCCAGAAGCATATGTCAGAAAAACAGCAGTATTAGCAGTATCAAAAATATATGACATAATTCCCGAAGCGATTGAAAATTCACAAATTTTAAAAGATCTTCTTGAATGTCTTAAAGATGAAAATCCAATGGTTGTTTCAAATACAACAGCAGCTTTATTCGAAATCAATGAAAGACGTGCGAATCCAATCTTTTCTTTAAACGAAAATAATGTTACTCCAATAATATCAGCAATGACACAATGCAGTGGATGGGTTCAAACGTTACTTTTAGATGCTCTAGCTCAATACAGACCTGCTAATGATTCTGATGCTTCATTTTTAATTGATAGACTTTTACCATTTCTTAAGCATGCAAATCCTGCAGTTGTTATTGGTTCATTTAAATGTATATATAGATTTATGGAATACGATAAACGAACTCCTGAGGAATTATTCCCACAAATCATCCCACCATTCATAACTTTAATTTCCAGCTCAGATCCTGAAATTCAATTTGTCACATTACGAATTTTGTCACTTTTCGTTATAAAGTATCCAAAACTTCTCTCAAATCAAATTCGATTTTTCTTTTGTAAATATAATGATCCAAGCTATGTAAAATTAGAAAAACTTGATATTATAGTTCATATTACTACACCTAAAAACTTTACTATTGTTATAGATGAACTTGAAGAATATTGTAATTCAGTTGATGTTCACTTTGTTCGAAAAGCCATTAATTCTCTAAAGAAGATCGCTCTTAAAGTTGAAGTCGGAGCTCGTCGTTGTGTAGATGTCCTTGTTAAACTTGTTGAAAGTAAAGCTGAATATGCTGTTGAAGAAGCTATTATTGTTATAGCCGATATTCTTCGACATTTCCCTGGAATGTTTGAATCCATCATTCAAATAGTTTGTTCCAATCTTGAACAAATCAAAGATTCTCGAGCGAAAGCAGCTGCCATATGGATACTTGGTGAGTATAACTCCATCATAGAGAACGTTGATGTTTTATTAGATCCATTTTTAGATTCATTTCAAGATGAAATTCCTGAAGTTCAATTACAAATTTTAACAGCTTTAGTCAAAGTTTATGTACGCAATCCCGAGCAATCTCATGACCAACTTCAATTTGCTCTCAACGCTGCTACTAAAGAGAGCGTAATGCCAGATGTCAGAAATCGGGCGATGATTTACTGGCGGTTATTATCGACCGTTGAAAATTCGTTATCGGAGCAGACCGTTAACTTTTCTAAGCAAACCCGATCAGAAAGTGTCAATACGTATGATCCAGCAATTTTAGAAGAATTAATTAAAAATATGGGAAGTATTTCCGGTGTATTACATGTAACCACGGCTAATTTTGTCCGACGTATCAAATATTTACCTGATGAAGATTCCGAAAATGAACTTGAAACAGAAAATATATCACGTAATTGGACACCTATCAACTTAGAAGATCCTAATTTAGATCTATTTGTTGATTGGGAATATATGACATTATATTTACGAATATTTAATAAGTCCCAAAATAATATTCATGATTTTGCTCTAGCTTTTAATAAAAATTGGGCGGGCATAACATTAAAAGAATTACCATATTTTCCAGAATCTTTGGATTATGGCGATTCATGTGAAATTAATATCAAACTTTCATATAACGAAAGTCAAATTTCGGATCTAATTAATGACTTACAAATTGCATTAAGGACTAATTTAGGAACGAAAATCTTTAACACGAACATAAATGTTATAGCTGTTGTTGATTTACCTGAGAATACTTCGATGGAAGCATTACAAAATGAATGGAAAAAGTATAGCAATGATACGAAAATAGAGTTAAATGGTAACTTGGCTGACGAGAAAATACTTTCGGAAAGAAAACTGTTCGTCATGTCAAAGGAAAACAATGCGGTAAACGTGGCGTTTAACTTGCCATCGAAAAACGTGTTTATCGCAAAGTTACAACAAATTAGTAATAATAACGTGGTGGTGTTGGTTCATGGAAACGAAAAGTTCTTCGGTGTAATACAGCAATCAGCTGAAAGCCTTTTCTGCGCATAAGAAAAAACTTTATAAAACTATAAAAAATTTATATTTTTTGTTTTCGTTTTTGATAATAAAAGAGAATGAAATATATATATAAAGGCAAAAAGATTGTTTATGTTTTGAGATCTCTTTCTTCAAGAAAGCATTTTCATTAATTTGAAATGATGGAATAAAGTGGAAGAAATCAGTATGAAACAAATATTAGAAGTAAAAGATGGATATGCTTTAAAATTGTGGGTGGATTATATGTTTGTTGTTGAAAGCATTGGTATTTCTGGTTGCAACTTTAAAATATTTGTGAACGTGAAAAAAAATGGATGTATTTTTTGAACAACAAATTAGTGAATATTTCATAATGATGAGAGAATAACAAATTTCTTTTTCATTATGGAATTGGTAACAACAAAATAACCGGTTCATATGGAATAATTACAATAAAATAATTTTTATTATTATAATATTATTATAATTGATACAATTTATCAAGATAAGTAATTTAGAAAAAAAAGTGAACAAGCAGAACTTTACGACCGTTTACAAACGTATTCAGTGTGAGTTAGAGATAAAAAATTTCTTTGCATGCCAATTCCACCCCATATCAAAGAAAAATGTATTGAAATAATGAACAAGCTCATGGAAAGACCATGCTCTTCCTTGTTTTTGACCCCTGTTAATCCAGAAAGAGATGGAGCTCCTGATTATTATAATGTTGTTAAGAAACCTGTAGACCTTGGAACTATTAAAAAGAGACTCGAAGACGACGAGTATCAAAGCGTTAATGCATGGGCCCGTGAAATGAGTCTTATATGGGGAAATGCAGAAAAGTTCAATGGAAAAGATTCTATTTTATTTTATCTTGCATTAGAAATCAAAAAACACTTTGAAAAGGAGTACCAAAACATAGCTGATCTTAGTCTTCAATCATGGATTCAAACAGTTAGCAAACTAAAAGATAAATTAGATGATCTTCTTGATGAACCACCAGAGCCAATAACCAAATTTGCGACTGTGTCGGAAAAGCCAGATCCAAATCAGCTTAAGCCTTTTACAGATGAGGAAATGGATGCTTTCATCAAATCAACAATGTATTTATCAAGTAAGCAAGACATGAAAAAAATGCTTCATATAATCCGTTCATATGAGCCGCACTTCGCAACTCCAAGTCCAGACATGGAAATAGATGTGAACACATTATCTGTAAGTACTCTTTTTGCAATGAGAAACTACGTTAACCAGCGTTTAAAAGATTTATCTATTACAATTCCCAAAAACTGATTATTATGAATAAACATGTATCCAAATTCAATTTAGACGTTAACAACTAACATCATATGATTGACTCACTGACCAGAAGACATTCTATTACTGGTATTAGTAAATATAATGATGGGAAACAAAAGCGAAACTTAAAAAATTTTGTCAAGATTTAGAAAATCCGTCATTATGTAAAGTTCACAAAAAAAAATTACCAAATTTTGACAAACTCAATTACTCTTGAATTCTCTGCATTGTAATTGCTTTAATTTTCACCAAAGCATGCATTTCGAAAGTCGAACAGATATCTTCAATTGTATTACACATTTCTTTTTTGGTGAGAAGCTTTCTCCCTTTTGTTACAATGTAAAATTTTCGTTTCAATTTTTGGCACTTTTTATTTCAAAAAATCAAATGATAATTGGGAAAGAAGAGACACTTCTCAAGAACGTTCCTGTAGAAGTGTGGAATTCTCTACCACAACCTGACAGGGATGCATTATTCAACTTGAAAAACCAATTAAATCAGAAACCAAAACAGAATGGAAAATTTCATAAAACATTTCATACCGAACTCGAAAAAATTAGGGATTACGTGAATAAAAGCGAGTCACTTCAACAAGAACGTTCAATCGTTGCAGGAGTTCATTTTGCACCAAATTTACTATGCGTCAATACACAACAACTTAAAAAACTTTTAAACAGATGTAAATCCAGCATAAATAATAGTTTTCAACAGTTAGGATTTCTCTCAACTAAATCTAAAGTGAGGAAATATATTGAATCTTATTTACCAATATTACAAAAATATCCAAAAATCTTACGACAGTGGACAGTGCGGTACTCAGAGCCACCTAAGCCTGCAATACAATTTAAAAAAATATTTCTTCCAAAACGAATTCAATATCCTGTTCCAATGATTATTCCTTCTGCACCAGCTGAGATGCCAAGTCTGAGCATAAGCTGTAGTGCGACCGATCCTGTAAATAATCATGAAATCAACTTTTATGATGACTTTACAAATGACAAAGATCCATATCCATTTACACCAATGGACGATGATAGCCAAATGACGTTTGAATGGGATATAATCGATAAAGGCAACAATGACTTGTCATTTCAAAGTGAATTTAATGATGAGCCAACAATTGATTATCAAAATGATTGAACAAACTTTCACTTTAATACATACTTTAGTAACAAAAAACCGATAGAGCTTATAAATATGATAAAAATAAACTATAATATTAATATAGATAATTTTAATTTTCAAAAAAATTTAAACAAAATTATGTAACATAAATTGGTGTCAAGAAATAAAAACTGTGTATAAGTTTTGCTTACCATAAATTATTTTGTCGCATGAAATTGATTTCAAGGATTATATTGTTTGTGAGAAAAGAATGCGAAAGAATACTAGACGTAAATACAATTATAATTTGGATTAAATAATGAATAGTAATTATCATCATGGTTTTCAACTTTTCATCAAAATTTCAAATTCTTAAAAGTGAATAAACGTTCAATTTTTCTGCAACCACAAAACAAATGGATTTCGATACAATTGTAACGCTCTTCGTATATAACATCGCGCCTACTCTTCCAGATACATTTGTAAGGCGCGTTCTTGATCAGTGCGGTAATGTAACACAATGGAGAAGAGTATCAGGTGTAAAAAATGATCCAACAGATTTCGGGTTTGTTGATTTTGCATCACCAAAAGATGCGCTTTGTGCTCTCAGAGTAATACCCCAGATAAAAATCCTTGATCTTCAATGGCAAGTCAAAATAGACAAAAATTTACAAGACGATTTAGATTCTTTTGAACAAGCAAGTAAAATGAGAACCGGATATGACCCTGCTAAAGAGAGGAGGGCAGACCAAATCATTGTACAGATGGTAAATGAAATTGTTGCAAGCTCAGCATTTGCAAAAAATGTTCAAAGACTCACAGATGTTTTGTTTTCTGAAAACGACGATGACAGAGCAGGTGAGCACTACAGATATATGAACGAAATGCGTCATGAAAACAACAAATATGAAGAAATATTTCGAAATGATTTAATCAAATGGAAAAAAGTAGAAGTAAATTACCAACGAGAAATCGAAGAAATGAAAAGAGCAAATGAACAAACAGCAGAAAGAAAGGAACGAGAAGAGTTTCTTCTAAATTGGGAAATCCCCATCGATGAACCAGAAAACCATGCAGAATACATCGAAAAGTGGAAAAGGTTCACTGATTACCAAAAAGAAAGAAAAATTTTGCGAAAAAGAGAGAAAGAACTGGAAAAGCTTACGGATTAAACAAAACTTTGTGTTTTATGCCTTTGTCTTGATGCTTCCAAACAAATCATTTTAAAAAAATATGTTAAAATTTCGAGAAAAGCTTTAATTATAAGCTCCGACACACACTTTTGGAATAAAATTTTCTTTTTTCTTTTCATCTGTAATGAATTAACGGTCCATGACTTTTGATATGAAATTAAATCAGATTTAAAATATAAATTTTACTCCAGAGCCATTGCCTTCATTTCTTGCGCATCGATACTCACCATGTATCTACATTCTCATATCTGAAGAATTATATAAATATGATCCAAAATGTTTTACTAATATTCAAGATGCGTGGGAAAATGTTCTTCTTAAGCAAAAATTTTGTAAAACACGATACAGGATTATTTTTCCAAATATTAACAAAGGAATTCAACATATAAAAAATGCATTATTTAAAATGTCATATTTTACCACAACAACGAATTCTTTAAATAATTCATTTCATTTCAACCCCACTAATTTCAAACCATATATAACAAAAGAGTTACCCACTATTACACTTTTACGTAATATTTTATTTCGATATGAAGAATTATCAGAACTTGATTTTATAGATATTCCTCAAACCATTTTATTATTTACCCTTCGTAATGAAGTTCCCACATTACCGTCCTCATATAAATCCACTTGGGCCGCAGAACTTCTTCATCAAATTCCAATGAATGCGATAACATATGATTCCAAAAATCTTCAGTCACTTCTTCATAGCTTTTACGAAAGTATTCTTTTACCACGTTTCCGTGATTCATTTCAACAATGTGAACAAGAATTTATACAAAAAATTGTTTTAACTCATAGTATTGAAACGAGTCAACGAAACAAAACAAATTTTACTGTTAATGATTTTAACATTATTAAGAAATATTCTGATTATCAGATGATGAATAATGAATATAATATTTCGTTATCATTACTTCGAACATTAATACAATATTCACCACGGAACATAACTGAAAACTCATTACAAAGTTTATATTTAACTAAAATTTCATGTGACATAATAATTGGCGAAATTACAGACACAACAATACAACAATTAAATCATTTAATTAGTAATACGAATAATATATATTTAAAGTTATTATTTATATTAATACATTTTTGGGTGATATCAAGGACCGAAAATGACAACAAAATATGTATTAAATTAATCAAAAAATATTTAAAGAATTCGACAAATACAAAATTTAATGAAATTATAAATCCGTTTTTATATGAACAAATTCTTCAATATTCAACAAAGTTTAAAATGCCATTTGAATATTATCAATTAGGGAATGAAATGTTTCGAATTAATGCAAATGAACATGCACTTAGATCATATTGGAATTCATATTCATTAATTAAAGAAACGAATTTACAAGATTCTAAATCATATTTACTTGATAAAATCATAAATTATTTATTACATGAAAATAATTTCATTAATCAACCTAAAGATAATGAACAATGGTTTTTAACACATGAAATTGCGTCAATATTAAATTATAATTATATACCGAAATTACCTGTTTTCGCTACTTATTTATCGATATCAAATCCAATTGAAAGTTTTAAAGTTTGGTTTATTAAATGTAGTGTCGTATCAATATCAATACGTAATTCATTAATTAAAGGTCCAATTGGATATAAGAAAGATTGGAAAATTATATCACAACGTTTATTTAATAAGAATAAAGAAAATGAACAACTTTTAGCATTTGGGGATAAAATTATTATTCGAGTTTTAATAAAAAATCTTTGTAAAGATTTCCCAATTGAAAGTTGTCGATTAAAAGTTAATGGAATATGTAAAACAATTGAGAAAAAATGTGATACGATTAAAGACTTTAATGAATATTTATTAACTTTAACTACGAAAAAAGAAAATGAAATTTCGATTATTGGAATTGAAGTTAAATGGCTTCAAAACATTCGTTTATATACATTATTCCCGAATGAAATTAAATATGTTTATAAATCTAATGTTCCGCAAATGATAATAAAAGTTGAAGATTATCCAAAGAAATTAATTGTTGGACAATCGATCATTATTAAAGTTATTTTATATAATGGTAACGTTGATTTAAATTCATTATATGTTAATATTGATTCTGATCTAAATTTAATATATTTAATTAATCCAAAAAAGTTTTATTTTAATAATATTAAAGCTAAAGAGATTTTGAAATTTGAGTTTTTGTTTTGTGCTTTTAAACCTATGATTGTGTCTGATTGGATATTTTTTGTGTATAAAACAAATAATGAATATGTAAGATATGAATCTCATAATGTGAATATTAAAGTTATCGAAAATGTGAATAAATATTCGATAATTCCTTCTTTTCCAATGTTTTCATCTTTCGATGAATTACCTTTAAATATTAAAATTAATAAATTGGATAAAAATAAATTCGAATTAGTAATAATAAATATTTCGGCTAAAGAAATTAAAAATATAAAAATGAAATTGTGCAAAAATAAGAAAAAAAATTGTTTTTATTTATTAGGATTTTGTAAAAAATGTTTCGATAGTATTAAGCCAAAAAATAATAAAAAAATTTGTTTCGATTTGTTCGCTGTTGATAATAATTTCCCTTTAATTAAATTATATATAGGAGAGAAAAAGTATGTTTCTGATACAAGTGTATGGTTTAAATATATTTATGATGAATAAAATGTTTATATTTTTAATTTTATTATTCCAAAATAAATTGCTGAATTTAAATATGGAAATTAATATTATCAAAATTTTCATTTATTACTTCAGTTTTTTCACTCATGAAAATGCAAGGAATAGCTTCTCTTTGTGTCATTTCCTTTCCTGCTTCTATCAATTAGTTACCTAAGTCAATTTTGTTTCCACATAAACATATATAATAGAACCTTCTTTTTAAATAAGCATAGAAAAATGTCGCTTTACTAAGTGTTTCAAGATCTACGAGAAAAGATAACGACATCACCTTATCTGGCACTGGTTGAATCAAAAATATGAATATCTATATCAAATTATAACTATCATCAAACATATGTTGGTGAAAGACCATGTGTAAATTTACATTTTTCTAATAGCGTCTACAAATTTATGCTTTCCCTGCTACACCTCGATTCAATATGATGTTATAAATCATTTTCAATGTTTCTGTTTTTATGATTTTTCATTTATGAATTGGAAAATCTTTAAATATCGGTATAGAATAAAAAGTATTGAAAGAATTTTATCAATTGTTGTATAGCTAAGAAAAATACGAATTTCCAATCTGTCTTTTCCATTAAATGATTGTGAAAGTGTACATAGTTCATAAAGAATACAACCTAAGGGCCAAATATCTGTTTTAAAATCATATGACTTAAAATTAATAAGTTCTGGTGACGCTTCCTATAGACGTTTTACACTGTTGATATGTAGTGTATAAAATTCGAACAACCTGAAGGTATTGCAAATATGATGTTTATCAGATAGGAAAATTGATTAACGGCTGAATAGGACCGGATCGTTTTTTATTCAATTTTTTGTATTGGTGGGAGTGTGTATTCAAAGCTACCATAAACTTCATAATTTTGGTTTATGAACCGATTATTTTGAACCCAAAAAAACAAGTGACATCACTTTTTCATAAAACCCAAATTTAAACGGACTAAATCTCATCCCGCCAAAAGAAATTTTGAATGCTTGGGTGGGAAACAGGAGATGCAACCACCAAATTTGCAAAGAAAAAATGGAATGTTTCACAAGAAGTGCTAGGACCAGGAATTTATGAAATTACATTTAAATATACAAAAGGCAAAAACAAACTTGACATAAATGGTATTAAAGTCAAATGTGACGGTAAAGAAGAAGCGGCAGATATGAAGCTTGGAACCACCGGTAATGGCGTGAACATAAATAACATATTTGTTGTCACCATTGGACATTTCCAACAGCCAACATTTTTAGTAGCTAATGTAAGAAGTGACGGAAATGACTCTAACGGCATTATTCAAATAGCGTGCAAAGAATACAGAGGATTGAACTGGGTTACAGGTGAAATACAACCAGGTCACCAATATATCACCAAAGAATGGGAAATTACAAGTTACTACAATGGCCCTGGGGATTACGAAATTAAGTTTCAGTATACTCATGGCCGTCATAGGTTAGATATAAGAAGTGTCCAAATTGTTAATTACAATGAAATCATTAGCCAAGATAATCATGATGGTTATACAGGTAAAGCAGATGTTCAAAACACTTATCACGTTCAGATATTTCCTATTCCTCATCAACCAATATGTCTCAAATGCGTTGTTAGAAGCAATGGAGGTGTTGACTCAAATGGGTACGTAACTGTTCGTAAGCTTTAAGTTTTGTTAGATGTTGATTATTAAATTGTTTTTTAAAAAAATTTTCTCTTTATTTGTATTTACATTTTGTTGGGTTTTTTGTTTTCAAATTAAGAGTTCAAAAAAACATTTGTAAACGATGAGTATCAAATTAATTTCAAGAAATAATATTTTATATACTTTCTCAAATTTGCTTTAATTTTATATATAACATTTATGTATTTATTAAAATAAAAAGAATAATGTTTTATTATTGAACCCCTATTTTTGTCCAAGATATTTGTGTTTGTTTAAGCACAATTACCGATCAATAGTATTCAAAAAGCCACCATTTTTGAGATTGATAATGAAACATAAGTATGACTCAAAATTCATTAAAAAAATATATAAATTGGAAATTAAATTCAAATGCAATTTTATTTGACTTCCAAAATTCATATACAGAGAGCGGAATGGCCGTATAGTGGATTGAATGGCCGTATAGTGGATTTGTGATAGCACATAGAATTCATCATGTGAACAGTTATGTAGAAAAAGTGGGTTTCCGATAGAAACGATACAATAATTGAGAGGAAAATTTGAATTGATACATTCAATTTCACTATACGGCCAATTTAGTAAAAACGTTATGTTTTGTATACTTTACATTTGATTTTTTGATAGAATTGATAACAATAGAATCATTTTTATAGATGAAATGCCATCTTTCTTACAATGTCAGGGCAAAAAATTTTGCTCTGCAAGCTCCTCTTAGTACAAGTAATAATAATACAAGTTTTATTCCAGATCTTGGATAAAGATCTGGTTG
Source organism: Histomonas meleagridis (assembly GCF_020186115.1). Lineage (NCBI taxonomy): Eukaryota > Parabasalia > Tritrichomonadida > Dientamoebidae > Histomonas > Histomonas meleagridis. The sequence goes on from NW_027150805.1 coordinate 1,646,773, forward strand.
TGATCGAAATTATTTTTCAAGTTCGCAACCTCAAAATATCACAGTACAAGCTTATCTTAGCACACATAATAATGATAGAAGTTTCATTCCAGATATTAATAAATGCATCCTTTCACAACATCCAAATCTTGCCCAATTTGTGAATCCAAATCCTGTTTCTAATAATGTTTCTTATAATAAGGAGACAGAAAAAAGGCAAGAGAAGAGAACGAAAATGTTTGCCCTGCTAAATAGTTTTATAATAAATAATCCTCAGTGTGCAACCGATTTAATACAGGAGTTGATAAATGCATCGACTAACAAATCTACTTATTCTACGAAACAGGTAATGATTTACATGGAAAAACTTACTGGAAAGACCTTCGCACAAATGAGAGAGAAGCATAAATTATGTGGTGATAAAGTTGTTGGACGAATATCATTGAGAACAGCTTGTGGGAAATATTGGGACAAAAACTTAATAGGAAGTGGGGAGCCAATCCTTTCTGATTTGGATATGAAGAAGTTCATAGATATAGTTCATGATAGAGAAAATGATATAAATTGTTTGGCAACATGTGAGGCAATGACAATAGCAACAACTCTCATAAAACAGAGAGTTGAAAAAGCCAGAAAACTATTGGAAATATGCAACTGCGAAAAAATATTAACGGAAGTGAGAGAAATACATCCTGATGTGATTTGGCTTCAAAAAATGGCTAAAGCAGATAATCTATATGTGGTTCCTGCTGGTGAATTGGAAACATTAAGAAGAATTGCTTGTGATAAAGTTGCAATAGAAGACTATTTTTCTAAGCATTCTCATCTACTTAAGAGGGATCCTGCATTAATTTTTAACATGGATGAAACTATGGTTTCATTAAAAAAGGAATATAAGGTATTGGTAACTCAAGGCAAAATTCCACTTACAGAATCATTTCCAGTATTTCCACACATCACTGCTTGTATAACGGTATCTGCAAGTGGATATGTTATGAAACCATTGTTTATCCTAAAGGATAAAAAAACATTAAGTGGGCTTGAAAAAGTCAAAGAATCTGGGCATTTTGCAACATCACCAACAGGTTGGACCAACAAAAAACTATTTACTTACTGGGCATATACATTCTTAGCTGGAATTCAGATTTATAGACTTCAGCTTAAACCAGAACTGAGAAAACAGAGGATTCTATTGCTGGTTGATGGACATAAAAGTAGGGCCAATTATAATGTTGCAAGATTATATGAGATGTTTGGGATTGATATATTAGTATTTCCTGGGCATACTTCTCATTTATTACAGCCATTTGATGTTGCTATAGCTTCACCATTGAAGACAATATATAAGAATAAGTTATTGCAATAATAACTAAGTTTATTTGGTGGTACTGATAGAATTCAAAGGAATCTCAAAGCAATAAGAATTATGATGATAAAATGTCTGGTATCTGCATTATCAGAAGCTGCTTCAATTGATAATATTCAAAGCGTATTTAGAGCCTCAGGATTATATCCATTAAATCCAAAAATTCCTTTATCTAGTCAATATGCAATGGAAGTTTCTCTAAGAACCAAATTTCCTGAATTATATGACAAAATTCGAAATGGAAATTTGGTAAATAATCACCATTTGAATGGAAGCCTGGAAAACTTGAAATTTGTTTATGAAGTAGAGAATAATAGGAGTTTGACGACCATTGAACAAGTTTATTCTCTGTAAAAAATGTAGTGTGATATCAAATTTTTCTATGCATATACTTAAAAAATGGGGGGAATTTTGACACCTGTTCCAGATCTGATCATAGAAAATACCAATGGAATCAAAAGAATCCACTTGGACGAAGAATATTGCTAAATAAACAATTAGCATAAAATATTCTATTGTTATATATGTTAAAAATGAATGAAACATTTTACATAAACGATTTTGAGTCTGTTGAATGTATTTAGTTCGCGTAGACAATTTTGTTGGTTTAAAAAATGATAAAATATAAGCTAATAATCTCATTTCGTATGAAGGAAGTAAAATTAGTCAAAATATGTTTATAATTTATTCTTGAAATTTACTCTTATGGTGTTCAATATCTTTGATATTTTTGTCAGTAAATTCTAAATATTTGACGAGATATTTTTGTTTTCATTTTTTCCATTCAATTTTGAATAGCATTTTTTCTATGGTTTACATCAATAAAGGTGAAGTGATAATAAATTTGAATAGTTTATATGACTTCATATGACCAAATAGTAATTCAAAAAAGTGTAATGTATTCAAATCCACTATACGGCCAATTCAATGACTACCGGTTTATTTCCGCTCTCTGTAGATTTAGTTCGTTTTATATTAATTCGATATAAACATCATTTTTACTTTGATCCAAATATAATCGTTCGTCTGGTTTGATGTTTGTGGAGAATTTTGAACATATTATTTCTGCAGAATTTTATCAATAAAGTTTTGATCAATCATATTTTCAACAAGTTAATATGTTTCATGATATATATTATATTGACAATTACACAAATGAATTCATAATTACTTTTATTAATTTCTTTTTCCTTTAGATTGGTTTCGAATAACATAAAAAAAATAACATAAAAAAAATAACATAAAAAAATATCACATAAATTTATCTCATGCTAATCAGAATATTATTCTTAGTTTTTTTATTAATCATAGATGTAACTATGTATATATATTATATATTCATAATATCAAGATCGTAGTATGATCGCTATATACGTTCGTACAAGTCTTGTTGATACTCGACTTAAGATTAACAGTTTGTTCTTTAATAATATTGGTCTATGTTAGTATCTAATCTTATTCATATATTGAATTATCGATTCGCTGATAGTGTAATGGTTATCATGTAGGATTGTCGTTCCTGTGATCCGGGTTCGATTCCCGGTCAGCGAGTTTTTTTGCTAAGCAATATGTTTTTTATTGAATTCGATGTTTTCAAAGTTATTACTTTTCTATTAAATAACATTCGATTTGTTCGCTTTTCAGAAATGGAAGCTTCAATTTGCATACGAATACATTTGAAATAAAAAAATGTCTTTGAGATAGCTAAGAACATTAATGTTTAATATGAAAAATAAACAGAAGATTATATTGTTACTAGTAAATATTTTCTACATATTTGAATAAGTTGGTACTACCCCTTTTGCACTTTTTTGTCGATTTTTATTCCAAAAAATGATGAAATCAAGCGATGCGTTCAAGACACCTGCAATTCCAATTGATGAATTTAAAGAACGACTAAAGGGAACTATTTTAAGCAATGCAGATATAAGGGCATTATTAAGAAATCCGGAATTTCAATCATTTCAATTTCGAAATGACCAAGTACTTTTTCTCCGTGAATATCGTGAAAATGTGTGTCATATTGTGCTTAACAACAAAAAACTTGAAGAAATGTTCGATGTAAGTCATGGTGTTATAGCAAATATTAGGAAAAAAAGCAAAAAATGCAAAAAATGAATTATGGCGCCCAGAAAATTCAATGATGAAGAAGAAAATCAAATAATTGAGTATATAACTGAAATGGCAGAAAAAAACGAATTCCTAACGAAACAAGAATTATTGCTGTACATAAAGACAAAATTTGGCAAAGAAGTTGCAAAATGATGGCTTGCTGGATTCTTTGAGAATTACAAAGATCAAATTGGTTTCACCAATACTATTCCTCAAGAGAACACAAGATTGAATGTGCCTAGAGAATTTCTAGATAAGCACATTGATAATATAAATAAATATGTTGTTGGGAATACAGCCGAACTGGTTTTTAACATAGATGAAATGGGTACAAGCGAATGGGAAGATAAAAAGATAAAATCGGTTATAGCACCGATAAATATGTGTCAAGCACCTGCTATGGTACCTGTAAAACGTTCAATTAGGCATTTAACATTAATTTCTTGTATTAGCGCTACAGGTGATACCATAACTCCGATGACAATTGCTTCTAGCCTACGAGTTTATGATATATTTCGTACAGATATAAGAAATGGAATTGATATGAAAATTTTAATATCAAATCCTCCATACGTGAAAAAATGATATTTTATGATTATATTACAAATGTATTTATTCCCTATGTAATAATCAGCGAAGTATTGAGGGGTTTTCAGATGAGTTTGCTGTTTTATTCATTAACGATCATTCTTCACATCGAAATTCTGAAATTTTGGAAATTTTTGCACAGAATCGAAAAATCTGATACGTTCAAAAATTGCTTTGTAATTCTTGGTCTTTTCAATTTTTTTTATTAATCGACTTAAATTTAGCTATTTATGTATGATTTTTATCAGATGCACAAATAAGTGATGTGATAAATAATTTAGGTATTTTTCTAATATTTTTAAATGATTAGAAATATCAAATTATTATAATATATTTCGAAAAAAAGAATAAATATCTTTTTCATTAATATCAATTCCTTTTTGTGCAAGAAGTAAATTAACTATTTCTTTATGACTTTTCAGATGTTCGATTTTTACCATTTGATCTTGAATATATTTCAATTTTAAAGGATAAATTAAATTTTGATAATATTATTTAAGTTCAATTTGTGTTACTTTTTCTATTAATTTCGATGGAAATAAATGTAAATTACACATAAAAAAATTTGGAGAATAATTCATGAGTTAAATATAAAAAATTCTTAAAAACGATGAAAAGAATTACAAGAAAATTCATAACAAAATGGTTATAATTTTAATTAAACAATATTGTTGACATATAAATGTATCGTATTACAAAAGATATTCTTTCATGGATGGTCAAAAATATAATATTTCTTTAATCGATAATGTTGTAAATTTTTTACATGCAATAATTTGCTAACTGATCAATATGTATAACAATATATATATATATATATATATTATACAAAAGACAAAGAGATTAATAGAAATATAACAAATAAAAATGATATTCATTGATTTTTTTTTTATAAAGAAAAATTTATTCTAGAAATTGTGCTTCGTTTTCTAAAGCATTAAATGAGCCATATGTTATTAAATTTAACTTTTATAAAATTGTGATGGATCTCATTGATTTCTTTTTCTTCTAGCAGATGATGTGTAATAACTTATTACGTTATTATTAAATAAGAAACATCTTTAGAACTCTTGCAGACATCGAATATAATTACAGTAATTATAACTGACAATAAAAAAAAAATTATCCAGAGTTATGTTGTTATGATCTATTTTGGTTGACATTTTTTACAAGTACTTCCATGAGTATATGTCTTCAAAAGTAAAATATTACAATGTATTTTGTGAATTTGATGAATTTCAGTAGTTTGTGTGCTGATGTTAACTTTTGTTTTGAAATTTTCCTTTTTATTGTCTTCTTTATACACTTGAAATTCGAGTTGATTTTGTTCTGTAAAACTATTTTCAGTATTTATCGAAAGCCAAGAAGTGACATTCATAGAAGAAGATTCTGAATTAGAATTTTCTTTTGCACCTTTTTCACGAAGTAAATTTTCTATTATGGTATAACTATTTTGTTGTGCGATTTGAATTGCTGTATAAAATTACTAAAATAATTTCCAAATTATTAAAACATATTACAAATTAATAAAACAAATTCTAAATTATTCAAATGAATAGTTTTTGCATTAACATCAATTCCTTTATCTAAAAGTAGTTTTACTATTTCTATATTATTATTTCTAACTGCTATATGAAGTGCTGTTTCAAATTATTAAAACAAATCCAAAATTATTCAAATGAATATCTTTTGCATTCACATCGATTCCTTCTTTATCTAAAAGTAATTTTACTATTTCTATATTATTATTTCTAACTGCAATATGAAGTGCTGTTTCAAATTATTAGAATATATTCCAAATTATTAAAACATAATTTAAATTATTCAAACGAATAGTTTTTGTATTAACATCAATTCCTTTTTGTTCGAAAACATATTTCACAAGTTCAATATTTCCTGATTCTGAAGCAAATGGCAAAATATTTTTTGGAATTTGATTATTTTGGAGGAAATATTTCAAGAGAAATAAATTTCCATTTCTTGCTGATTTATTTATATTATCAGCATTAACATTAATTCCTTTTTCTTCTAAAAATGCTAAAATTTCATAATTATCTTTTTTAATACAAAAACTTATCAAATCATTTGTTTTATCTTTAGACATTTTTGGTATTGATTGTGTTTTTTCTAATTTATTTTCATAAATATATTTAAAGATATCATTTTTATGAAATTGAATTGCTGCTTCATATGCACCATCAAATGTTGAATGATTTTGTTCACATAAATGAATGATTTCTACATTTCCACCTGAAACTGCATATTTACCTGTATTGTTTACATTTGCTCCATTCATAAGTAAATATTTAAAACATTTAATTGAAGAAAAAAATGCTGCATAATCAATTAATGTAACATTTTCTTGATTAATAAATGAACATCTTTCATAGAGTGATGGTTCAATAGTTTGGTTAAAGTCAAAGTTTGTTTGTGATGACATTTCTTGAAGTTTTTCGATTTCATCATTTCGAATTATTTTCGCAATTTCATTCAAATTATGTCCTTCTTTAATTAATTGCTTATGAAGCTCCCAATCATTCTTCGATAATTCTTCATAATTTTTGAAAAAAGTATCTTCAAAGCCATATTGATTTCTATTAGTTTGAATATACAAACTAAATAATGATTAAGTTTGAATAATGATTGAATTTTTTTGGTGATATTTAAATCAATTAAATTTTGTTCAATCATTTGTGCTATCACATAATAAGATTCTTGTGTAGTGATTCCAGATATATACTTAATAAAAATTGATATTAGATTACCACCGATATTTTGATTAATTTCTTCTTCTTTTTTTTGAAGTGTTTTTAAAAAATTTAAGTAAATATCAAATGTATTTCTTTGTAATGAAAATGCATTAAATACCAATTTGCATGCAATAATATTAAATGTGTTGGGAAAATTTGAATCGAATATTTTGTGCTAGTATTTGTATTACGTGTTGTTTTCAATTTTTTAATGCGGTTTTCGAGTTGACTTTTTGTGTTCAATGTTAACTTTTTGTAAGCAAAATATGAATTCATATTTGAAATCAAAAAATAAAAATATCCAAAAAATATACGAATGAATTCACTTAAAGACATGTGGTATAAGGTTTAATCTCTATGTTTATTGATATTTTCGAGTTATATAAAAATCCCATTGTGGAATTTTTCGCTTACACTCTCCTTGAACCGACAGGGGCAACCAACTTTCCTTATTATAGATTTTTTTTTTTTAATTTTGGAATTATTTATAATGTTCTAAGTATAGCATCTCCTTAAGCCCACAAAATTCTTAAGCTCAAAATAGGGATTTCCTAAATATTTGTGAAAAGGGCTTTATAAATGGTCATATATAGAATTTTGCCATTTTGAGCCTCAAATATTTGTATGTAGAAATTATGGGCACCCTTATAATTTCTTATAGCATTATACAAAAATGATATTAACTGACATAGAATGTATCTGGAATGTACGATATTATATTAAAGTGAAGAACAAAAAATACATCGAAAAATTCGAAGCATGATGTTTTACAATTAGAAAAAAAAATTGAGAGTCACAAAGGAACACAGAGTGGTTGACCGTTAATGGAGTTAAAAGAATTTGATCATCAAATTCAAGTAAACGTCTTAAACCGATTTTGAATGGTTGAAGAAAAGTGACATTATAAAATCTTTAATTTGATGACAGCGAAAACAACCCACTGAAGCTCCTTGCAACATTTGTAGAACGAGGAGTCTTTGGGCTTCTAGTAGGGGTTCTTTTAGGTGTAGGCACCTTTTTTGGAGTGTTAATAATTGTCGGAAAATCTTCATCGATTTTGTACTGTTTTAAAAATAACAAATCATTGTCTGTGAGCTTCAATCCTAAGTTAAGCGCCGCCTTTTTTAACACGCATTCAAGCTTGGCAATGACTTTATCAAAGTTTGCATATTCTAATTCAAGCGCTTTTTTCTCTTTTTCTTCGCATAACTGATCTTCTCTACGATGCCGTTGCTCAATGACTTCTTTGTTCTTTTCGAACGCGCGTTGTAGGTCTTCTTGACGCTTTGCCGATGATTTCGATCTGCTTTCAACAGATTCATTGTATAATCTCTCTGCTTCGCTATAATTCCGTGCTTTTGCATTGTACTGAGCTTGCTTTTTTAGATGTGCACTTGTGGGATCATTTCTGTTAACTTCAAGTTCAAGAGCAGCTGAATAATTATTCGCAAATTTTATCAATTCTTCTGTGTGAACTTGGTGAAGATAAATCTTCCTTTGCTGGTATTCGCGTTTAATTTCAAAAACAGCCTCCCGAGCAGCTTTAAGATAATTTGTAGCATGTAATTGAATTTCTTCCTTTTTAAGTTGGAACTGAAGCTCATTTTCAATTGATTTATTGTCTTGTGTTGTTGTTTCTATCTGTTTTTTAAGTCTATCTATGTGACAATCGATTGCTCTGGTTTTACTAAATTCACAATTTTCGATAGATTTTTGTCTTTCTTTTTTTAGTACCTCTAGCTCCTTTTTTAGCTCGTCAATTGTCGCATGGTTAATGGTATTATCTGTTGTTGTTGAAGAAGACATTTGATGTTTTTGTCAACAAAATTGAAAACTTTGTCAACATGTTCTAAACGTCAAAAAATAATTTTATAAGAACAAAAAAATTTATGCACCGGGAAAATTAACCAAAAAATCTTTGTGATTGATTATAAAAATTCATGAAGAATACATATTCGAGCTAATTTTATTATTTCAATTGAAATGTATTTATCAACATTTTTATTTTTGTCATACATAATAATTTCCAAATTTTTGTAAATAATATATTAAAATGTCAAAAAAATTAAATTTAATCATTCTAAATGAAAGAGATTTTTCTCATCAAAAACTTTTTGATGCGAACAAACTTAGTCAATTCACTGTTTGATGAAGAGAAATGCGCCAAATATTTCGATCGATTTTTTTGTCACAAAACCTCCAAAACAAATGCCTACAATCGAAGAAATAAATCGCGAAACTAAACAAGGTCTTGTTATTGTGAAATCTCATGTGAATCAAAATACCAAGCATATTACAATTCCTTCAAGCAACTTAGACATTGCCACAATTAATGAGATGGCTTCCAGCATATGGTCTGAGTTATCACAAGGAATTGATTCTCTTTTTGAAAATGGAATATCATCTATTAATTGTGCAAAGCTATATCAAGAAGCTGAACGTTACTGTCGCATTCAAAATCCTAAATCACTTTATGATCTTTTAATTCCTCAATTACAAGAAATTGTAAATAACTTTATTACAACCATAAGCAGTGACTTGGATCTAAATGGAATTTCAAATTTAATACAAATTTTTGAGCAGAAAATGAATTATCTTCGCCGAATATTTAGTTATCTTGATCGTGGATATATTTATGCAAAACGTGTTGAAGGCAATTTATCTCTTAATGACTTAATTTATAGTATCCTCAGACATAGCCTCCAAGAAAACAAGGAATGTATTGATCATATTTTAACACAAATTCAACTTGAGATTAATATATTTCGATGTGAGGAAAATACATCAAAAACTTTCATCAAAACAGCAATTGACTTCTTTGATCACTTAGGTTTTTATGATGAACTTATAGAGCCTATGATCTGTGATCAATCCAAAGATTATTATTCGTCAATTAGTCAAGAACTTACACTTTTACCGTTCATCGAATGGTTAAATCATTCGCTTACCAAAGAAAAAGAACTCATTGATGTTGGCGTCAAACAAAGTACTTATAAATTGGTGATGATGATTATTCGTCAAACATGTTTAGAATCTAATGTTTCGTTAATATTTGGAAATGAATTCTGTGAAAACTTAGAAGCACAAAATGGTAATGTCATACAAAACATATATCAATTCTTCGATGATGATTCAATTCGACATTTATTCCATGAAAACCTCGCAAATTATTACGTACAGTATTCAAAGAAACTTCTTGAAACAGATGACATAACAGAAATTATTAGGGGATATTACCATTCATACAAATTTATTAATGAAATATTCCCTGGTAATGATATTATCTCTAAAATATTAACTAAATCATTTAGCCAAAGCTTTTTGCCGAAGTCAGATCATTTAGCAAAACTTTTTGCTATTCATATGGATAAATGTCAACCAATAACTAAATCTGATAGAGAGTTCCTAAAACTAAGTAGATCTAAAAGTACTTTCGAATCTGCTTATTCATATTTGCTGATAAAAAGAATATTTTCTTGGATCCCATTTAACATTGATCGTGAAAAAAAGTTGGTGAAAGTGTTCAAGAAAATCGCAGGACCTGATTACACGAATCGACTTGAAATGATTTTAAAGGATTTGGTCATATCCAAAGAAGTGAATTTTGATGGAGAAAATTTTCAAGCGGTTATTTTATCGTCTGAAGTTTTTCCGAACACATCATTTGACAAGGTGAACTTCCCCGATTTTGTGAGAAACGATATGGAAAAATTTTCTGAAATTTATTTCCAAAATCAGAAAAATCAAAGGAAGGTGATCAATTGGTCCTCAAAACTTTCAATGGTTTTTGGTCAAATATGCGGGGTGCCCTGCAAAATGAATGGCAATCAGGCGGTTATTCTGCTGTCGGCACAAAACGGAGGAAAAACACTTAGCGAATTAGCGCATGAAACTGGAATTAGTGAAGATGAGCTCAGGGATGAATTGGCTTTACTAATGTCAAAGGAGTCATGCTTCCTCATTGTTCAAGATGAAAATAATTATTATCAAATGAATGATAACCCACAAATCATTACTAACAAAGATGGTGTGCTTGAGTTACCTGAACTAAATGCTTCAAAGATAGAAAAGGAAAGAGCTTCATTAGAATCAAACATTGAATACATTCAAAATAATCAAATGCTTTGCGAAATTATCACAAAGCTAAAAGTGTTCAAGGTCTTGCCGTTAAGTGATTTATACAACAAAGTTCTTAAAGTTTTGAGTTTTGAACCTGGAACCGTAAAATTTTTAAACTGTATTAAAGATCTTGAGAAGAAAGGATTCATCGAAAGGTGTGGAGAGAAACAGTACAAATATTTGCCGTGAGATTAGTGCTTCCAACAAAATGACTATGTAAATAAAACAGATAAATATTTTTAGCATTAATATCAATTCCTTCTTGTTCAAGAAGTAATTTAACTATTTCTGTATGACCTTTTTCAGATGCATAAATAAGTGCTGTTTTAAATAATTAAAATAATTTCCAAATATTATTTTGAATTACCAAATAATACTTTGAAGTTCTAAATTATTAAAATGATTATCAAATAAAACAAATATATGCCTTTGATATTAATATCAATTCCCTTTTGTTCAAGAAGTAATTTAACTATTTCTGTATGACCATTTCCATATGCCAAAATAAGTGCTGTTTTAAATAATTTAAATAATTTCCAAATATTATTTTGAAATATTAAAATATTAATATAAATATTAAATAAAATAAATCTGTACATTTGAAGATACTTCCATTAGTACTGTTTTAAATTATATTGATAACTCTTTTTAATTGCATTAAAAAATGTATTATAAAATAATTTTAAAAAATTCCAAATAATATTTTTTTATTTTTTAATATTCGAACAAACACTCAATAAAGTATAAAATCACTTTAATTATTAAAATCAAGAACATTTTCTTTAAGTAAGTAGTCAAATAGTTATTTATTTACAAAAGTTATTGAAATTTATGAAACTGGACACCTCACAAGAAAATATTGTTTCTCTTGATTTCACAATAAAATTTTCTTTCTATAGATTTATAGTATGGATCTGATTGGCATTCCTATGTGTGCACGGGTTCTAACTATTGTGGCATTCACTATATGCTTCACACCTTTGATGTTCTTGTTAATTCACATTATCTTGACTTCCAAATTTTTTAATACAATTATTCATTGTAAATGTCCTGATTCAAATAGGTGGCTTACATGCCCGTGCTGTGAAGGAAATTGTGTTGATCAGTGTTGGTTATGTAATGGCTGGAAATATTGCACTTGTTTTCCAAAATGCTGTTACGCTTCCTAAGATTACCTTTATTGTGGGTAGCCATCATGTTGCTGTCAGACAGCATACTTTAGGTGTCCGAGCGAGGAATATTGTTGTTGCCCTGATCCAACAGAAAATTCCATTGAAAGAGCTCGCATGTCACCTCAACAGGAGACAACTGGTGAATCAGCTGTAACTATTCCAACAGATCAAAACTAATAATAACCCTTATTTCAATGAGGAACAAACATATGCTCAAGGAGCACAATGTTGCCCATATGCCAACAATGAAATGATCGAGGATAACGTAGTCGTTAATTAACAAAAGAGAAAAATAAATTATTCATGACACATCATAATATTACTATTTGTTAAGATGAAGTTTGATTCATTTACTGTCTTCTACTTAAATCTTGGATGAAACTCCTAATATGGTTTTTAACTTTGGAGCTCTTCGATATATAATATACATGCATGATTAATGTTATATTTTAATATAATTGTTGAGTAATATTCATAATAAATAAAGGTAAATTTATTTTTTCATTTCGAAAATTGAAACCGTTAACTGGATGTGATGTGACTTGACACTTTTCCTCGACCAAGATTTATTTGAATCGTTTACAAAATCATCGATGTGTGCTCTTTATGAACAGATTCACAAAGGGTTCAGTGCCCTACAAACACTAGAACGTAAAGATGAAGAAGAACTTATCCCAGAAGATCCGAATGTTACACTTATTTTTCAACTTTGGGAACCATTAAATTATACATCACCATTTCCAATAACAATTGAAATTCCACATTCTCTTCATATTAATTCGTTATTACCGGTTAGAGTTATCACAAAAGATCCACAAGAAGAATGGAAGGAAAAATTTAAAGAAGCACTTCCTCCATTCCCTTTAAAGGTATATTCAATAACAAAATGGAAGAAAAGATTCAACAGTGCATATGAAAGACGTAATGTTATTAAAGAAACAAGTGTTTTTGTTGCTGATCGAAGAATAGGATATATATTAGGAGATTCTATTGGAGCTGATTTCTTCGCGAAAAAGAAGCTACCTGTTCTAGTTGATTTTCCAGATGGTGAAGATGTTCTTAAACCTATTCAACAAGTTTTGGAATGCACAACAGCAACATTACCTAAGGGTTATAAATTTGCGTCTGCTGTTGGAAGGTTATCGTGGAATGCGGATGATGTTGCAGATAACTCGGTTGCCGTGATAGATGCAATATTCGAAAAGATTGGCAAAGAAAAGGTTGCCGCAATCTTTCTTCGAACCCCAGGAAGCACATTGATTCCAGTGTATACAGCAGATATTAAAGAAATAATCACATCTGAGTAATAAATAAGAATATAAAGTTTTTTAAATTTTTGAAAAATACGTAATGCACTGTTAAAGATTCTTTAAATGTTTTCTTATTATTACTTTAAAAGAAGCTTTTTTAAGATAACTAATTCATGAATAAAACAAGATATGACAATGTTTGCAATTAAATCATTTTACTAACACAAATATCTAAATAAGATAACTTATACATATTACTTAATTTTTACAAACAACAAAACCGTTGAAGTTTCTAAAACTATTGATCGGCTTAACCGCCTTTGTGGATGAAATTTCATTCAATTTCTGACTCAGATTCTGTATCGTATGACGATTCCCAGTATGAATCCCTTGAGACAATATGAACTTGATGTATATAAGCAACTGTCGCTATACAAGATGTGAACACGATCCACATTCCTGCTGCGGTGATCACTCCTACATAAAAGAATCCAAGCCATGCAACACGATTTGTACCATCATCAATAATTATGAAGAAATCATCGATCGAATCACCCATACCACTGGTGATCATGCGCTGTACCAGGTATCTGAAAGTTTCGAAGGAGTCATCGATGAATCCAAATGTAAATATTCCAAATAGTGAAAGTCCAGTTACAATTGGAAGAATACCAATGACAAGGTAAACAAGGCGCATTGCAGCTTCACGAAGGATGACAATGAGCTGATAAAATGGAAGATAGGATCCAAACCATTGATTTAATCGGACAAACGAAAAGAATGTTGTAACAGAAATGAATTCTATGCTGACCTGAGATGGAAATTGTGTCATAACAAGGGAGTCAGAAAAAAGATAAATTGATGATGAAATTGTAAAGATTGTGGAAATGAGATCAATTGTCCGCCAATACCCAATAGAAAAGTGATACTGATCTTTAGTGTTAAGATGACGGTACTCAGGTGTACTCTTAACCATTTGTTGATGAGTTTTGAAACATTGATAAAGCTTGATAAGAAGGAGAATAAAGTGCAAAATAGATAAGATGATAAGCTCAAGTGAGAACCAGTAAGTGAATCGGTACATTTGGATATCATATTTTGAAAATAATGGAATATCTGAATCTACAGCAAGGTGAAGATGTTCTCTTTTCCCTTTAGCAACGACACCATTAGAAGGTTTTTTAAAGAAATTTGTCTTTTTTGTTTGTTTCTTTTTGTTTCTTTGGAGCGGTTTCTGGCGGTTAATTTTTTTGAATTGTTTATTTGGCACTTTTTGTAAAGGAAAGCCTTCAAACGAATGATGAGAAAAACCATCATAAAACACTGAAAGGTTACAATGTTGGCTTTTCGTTGATGATTTCGCTGCAAAAAAGCTAAGGCCTTTTTTAGAAAAAAAATTGGTTTCAATTAACCATCTTGTACATCCAGTTGTAGCTTTTGCATTGGAAATGGTACGTAAATCAAGGGAAAGTTTAATGTTAGTGATATGAGTGAAAAAACCAAGATCAAGGTCATCAGGTATAGGACCTATTGTTTTTGTTCCATTAATCCAATCAATTTCACATAAAATATCCTCTGATCTAGGAGTTAAACTTATGTTAAGAAAAGAGTTATTAAGGATATTGTAAAAATTATCATAAAGTGTATCAAAATAATCTGTAACATAATCAATCGTTGAAATAGCACTTTCATCATCTTCTGTGTCATAATAAAAAGATTCTACAAAAACTTGTCGATGCATAAAGTAATAGTAAACTGTTGGTTCGATAATTTTAAAATAGAAAAAGAGAAGAATAAATAATTCTAATAAATGATAAATTGTAGCCCATGGAGGATTAAAGTAACGTTTCCATTTGAATTGGATTCCATAGTGCCAGAACGGATTACTTGTAGGAATTTTATGGCGAACAAATCTAAATCGAATCGCCATTTGAAACGGTAAAAGATATTAACGTTCCCCAGAGCGATCAAAACCGCTTGCAAGCGGGCATAAAACGGTTTTATTTTACAACACATCACATCCAACATTCAGATTTTTCACATATTAATTTAATAAGTTATTATTTTAATGATATCAAAACAAATTACATGAAAACATTTAAACCACGAAAAACATTATAAAACAAAATTATAACAAAAATCGATTAAACAAAATTTAAAGATTATGATCACAATAAATCAAATAAAACACAAATTTAAAATAAAAAGAGTATCCAAAGAAAGTCACATAAGGATATGCAATGTTTTTTGATTCAAAAATCCTTCAAGAATCGAATTTTTCAATTTGAAAAAATGTCAAAAGAAATTATTCATCGAATGAATTTTTCATTTTTTTTTTCACATCAAAGTATATAAAAACAGAAATCGTATTCAAAGATTTAATTTCTTTTATAAACGAAAACTTTTTTTTTGACGATGGCTTTGTTCCATTTTTTGTTTTTCGGAGTAAAGCATTCGAATCCGGGTAATCCACAGAATGTTTGGGGCACTCCCTCTTTATTCAATAAACCAATCAAATTTCAAAACAGTTCTAAAAACACAAAAATGTCGTGGACTAAATATGAAGAGAAAGCAACAGCGATTCACCCGTTTACCCCTGCCCAAGACGAACACCTAAAGGTTTTAACTGGTGACCGATTGGAAATCACCGAGAAAAACGGCAGATGGGTCAAGTGTAAAAATCTCGAGACATCATGTGTCGGTATCTGTCCCATTCAATGTCTTCAAATCGCAAGTCAGAACCCACAAGACAACTTCAGCCTTCTGGGCGTAGAAGTTCAATATTTATTTGATTACATTTTCAAAACTTATTTCCCAACCAAAAGTCCCAACGAAAACGATATGCACATACTCGACCTTGTCAAGAAAGTTCAGTCATGTTATCCACCAACAGAATCGACGCGTGTTCAATTAGCATTATCTATCGATGATCTTCGTTCAGCACTTGGACTTACACAGTTCCAACGCGATCAATTCGGTAATGTCATTACTACGCACACTACTACCAAATCGTTATTTTCATCTGATTCGTCCAAAGATATAAATAAGACCAAATCAGCGTATACATCGCAGCTAGAAGTCACGTTAAGTTTCACGTATACATTTAACACTGAACTTCGACTTTGTTTTCGATTATATGATAAGCAAAAGAATGAAGTTTTAAGTGCGCCAGCCGACATATTTTTACCAGCGAATTGCGAAGAGAAACAAACGCTTAAATTCATTAACATTGAGAAGAATAATTTTTCATCGACCGCAATTGTATGTCGAGCATTTGGTATCACGAAACCAGGCGAAGGAATCCCCGATTTATATGAATATAAAGGAATTGCAGCATCGATGTTACAACCACCAAAAGATTTCCATACAAGTGCTGACCAACATTTACAATTACAATTTCATTCGATGAATGAAATCTCACAAATAGATTCAGTCGATGCAATTCTTAATTCAACATTTGGTGAAAATGATATTTCTCCTTTAAGTGTCCAAGTTAATTTTCTTGAGTATATTGATAAAGCTAAGAATGTAACAGAAAGTAATGTAATACCAACTTTAAGTATACCACAAAACATTTCTACTTCATTAGATGCTAATTATACATATGTCCGAATACATTTATTACATCATAAAACTAAATTAAAGAAAACACGTGTCGTATTACGTGTATTAGATATTGAAAAAAAGGAATATATAAATTGTTTCGAACATACATCAGATCCAAGTGTCTTTCCAAGTGTAGTTCAAAAAGGTTCGACTGATATGAAAATTGATGAAATAGCTGCAATTAAATTAGATAAGAATTCCGATTTATCTAAATGGATAATGATATTTGAAGTACAACGACCTAATAAAGGTCAAGTACATCTTTCATCATATGCTATTGAATCATTATTAAATAATGATAATACATTAAATGAATCAAAAGATAAGAAATTAACATTAAATAAACCTACTGCACAAGTAATGACACCAGAAGATTATATTAATCAATTCATTAATACAAAGACTAAATCAACTGGTACTGGTGGTGATTTAAATATATCAATTACTTCTGTATCAACTGATTTCACTAAGAACCCAACAATTTATAAGATATTACATTGGAAAGATCATGTACAAGAACTTGAAGAAGATAATGTTGAAACACCTAAAGATATTGAACAAGTTACATTATCAATATTTATGAATCGAATATTTATAAATTTAGCGGAAATGATGATATCAAAGAATCCAAAACTTGAACAATTTTCGACTAATTTCTTTGTTAAAACTTTATATGAAATTGATCAAAGTAAGTCACAATTATTTAAATCATTTTTCGATGGATTTATTGAAACCCAATTTAATCCGAATAATACTGTTTTATCTAATTTACATACATTATTCATGAAATATATTGCAGATGCATTACCTTCAAGTTCTGATAATAAGAATAATAATAATGGTGATGAATATTCATTAGGTGATTGTAAAATATGTTGTCGATGTTTATTCCATATTTTATCAATCATTTCTGCTTCATTAAAGATGAATACTGAAATCAAAAATGAAAATCAATTTAAAGAATCAGTTAAAATCATCTTTCAAAGATTAGGTATATTAATGTCAATTGAAGATAAAACTATGATTGTCTTTAAATCATTTGTAGCTCGATCATTTCCAATGTTATGTGATATAGCTTTAGGTTATTTCCAACAAAATGAACGTATTAAATTAGTCATTGATTTCTTTAATGCTAATGCATTTAAATCTGATACTAATGATGATATAGTTAAACAAACACGTGCTAATAAGTTAAGATTAATTAGTGGTTCTGTAGAAGCTCAATTCTTTTCAGAAGAAATAAATCGGAAACAATTATTACCAATGATTATTAAAGATTTGATAGAATTAAATCAAGGAAACTTTCAACAATTTATATTCCCAATAATTCAAAATATATTTTTCTTATTAAAATCAACTTCTTCATGTTTCCAAAATGCTATAACACCATTAGCACATTTTTTAGAAGATATCATACAAAACAAAGAAGATTTTAACTTCTTAATATTATTTTTATATTTTTCAAAGTTAAATATAATTAAAAATACCATCTTAAAATCAAAAGATAAAATTACTACTTATAATTCATTATTAAATATAGTATTAACTGTAGTTAAATCAAATCCTCCAACTTATTTATTTTATGTTTGTTCTACTGTATTTACTAATTTAATATCATTTTCTCAAATGCCTGAATTTGATTTTGTACAAAGTACATTAGATAAATTAATTGAAATCATTGCAGCATTCTTTAATGAATTCTTACGATTTAATATGTCATTAGATAAATGTGATCAAAACTTCTTCCAACAAATTTATTGTCCTAATTTAGGACCAATTGCATCAATATTACCAAAATTAATGAAATCTATGTCTCGAAGTAAATTTAGTTCTGATGTCTTTTTACCATTATTCCATTTTTATATTAATCAAGAAGATTCACAAACACGTTCAAGTGTTATAGATAGTTTCCAATTAATATTAGAAAATGATTATAATGATCGTCGTAATTTCTCTCGATCTGTTAATGCTTGTATCCATGCAATGGATGCTATTAGTAATAGTGAGAATGAGAAACTTTTAGATTTAATTACATTATTTGATCAAACTAAACCTAAAGTTAAGAAACAAGGTTCAGATTTATTCTTTAATAATTTGAATTTATTTGCACAATATATTTATGATTTAGGTCGATATCCTAATCAAAGACAATATGAAGATGAACGTACCACAGCTATTATTTCAGTATTAAATTCATGTCGTAATAATAATGACTTTCAATTATTCCCACATTTTGCTTCTAAATTATATGAATTACATATTAACTTAGGGAATAAAGTTGAAGCAGCTGAAGCTTTAATCGAATGTAGTAAAATATTAAAATGGGATGATCGAGAACATGTATCTGAAGGTCATGGATTCCCAGAACAAGAGAAACGAGAACGTAAAAGATTAATATTACATAAAGCTGTCGAATTATATATAGAATCAGAGTTTTATGAAAAGGCTTTAGAAGTATTAGAAGAATTATTAAAGTATTATCAAGATTATGAAGAAAATCAAATTAAAATATCAGAAGTATATGAATTAGAAAGTAAATGTTATGATTTAATATGTAATCAAGAACGTAATATATTAAATCGATTTTATGGCGTTAAGTTTTATGGTTCTAAATTCGATACTTATTTCAAAGATAAAACTTTCGTTTATCGAAGAAATGGTTTCTTTATGAATGATCAAATGATGAGAGATTTAAAGGATAAATTCCCTGAAGCTAAAGTCGATCCTAAACCTCCTTCTGATGAAGATTTAAAGGATCCAAATTTATATTATATTTATGTGTTTAATTTAAAGCCAAAAGATTTAGATAATTTCGATTGTTATATGCCTCAAAGTACTTTAATGGTTAAAAGTTGTTGTAATATTCAAGAGTTTTATAGTGAAACTCCAATCCGTATTAAACGTGAAGGGAATTATGGTGAATTTGCTGAATGGCATCGAAATGTTATCACGTATAATACTGAAATGCCTTTACAAGGGATTGCTAGACGTTCAACAGTGATAAAGACTTCTCCTGTGAAAGTTATGTCACCAATAGAATGCGCTATTTATGATACAAATCAAAAGACTTTGGAATTAATGCAAAAGGCTTGTATGTATTGGAGATGTATCCGATTTAAGTTGAAATTTAACGCAGTTGCTGTTTCGTCTTTCTCAATGTTACAAAATGGTATCGTAAACGCAGCTGTAAATGGTGGTACAAAGATCTTTCAAGAATTGTTCTTGGAAAGCGACTTAAGATTAGAAAAAATTAATCAATTAAATGCACAAAAATTAAAGGACGCATTCGCAGATCAATTAAAGGCTGTAAACTTCGCATTACAAGTACATTATATAGTGAAAAGTGCACAATATAATGAATTACATCAAAATATTGTAGAGAATTTTGAAGAAATGAAAAAACAAATGGAAAAGGCGATAGGAACAATTAACTTAACTGAAAGAGCTACAATGTTCGAAATTCCACCAACTGATTTCTTCGAGGCACCGCTAGATAAGGGAGAATAAAAATAGCGAAAATATTTAATTACGTTTTGATTCGATTTTGTATTAAGTTTTCGGTTAGTCGATCGATTGTGAGCTTTACTCATAACTTCTACGTAATTTGTTCGGCATATGAATTGAATATGTTTGTTTGAAAAATCAGCGGTTTTGATCGTTTCATAGACAAGCTGTAATAATATGTTGTATATATTAATATCTTAAAGAATTTATTATTGAATACAATAAGTGATATGAAAAAACCATACTGTAACATTTAGATAAATTTGAAAATTCAAAGGATGTAAACAATCAAAATATTATCACCTTTAGATAAAATAATTTCTTAATATTTGGGAATGAATTATTGACAGAAATGATTCATTCAAAATACATCTTCAAATTAATAAGAAATCTATAAGAGAGAATGGACATTTGGTAACATTATTGTGACTTGTGATATGAAAAAACAACTCAGATATACCCCAATATGGAGGCTATATATATACCCTAGGGTAGGAGCAGCTCGAACTGAAATTTTTACCGGTTTTGAAACAAAAAGTTAGCAGAAAGTGAAATGATTTTGCTAACTTTATTTTAACATTTGATAGAACCGTTTAAAGATGTCTGATGTATCTGAAGCTAGCGAAATTATCGTAGAAAAATCATCATCAAGTGACAGCTCAAACTCCGAGTCAGAAAAAGAAAAGGAAAAAGAAGAACCAAAAGTTGTTGAAAAACATGAGCATAAACGTCATCGAACAAAAAATGGTAAAAGACAAGGTGAATCAGGGGAAAGAAGGAAAAAACATAGAAGGTCAAAAGTTAATCATTCTGACGAAAACCAAAAATCAAATCCACCTTCACAATCGAAACTTCAAGAAGTTGAAACGCATAAATCATCATCAAGCTCTTCTTCTTCTGATGTTGAATCATCGAAGCCAAAATCAAAAAGTAGCAAAAGAAAGAAAGTCGATTTCACACCAACACGCCAACGACGTGGTAGTGAAGGACGTGTTTCTTTTGCTGTTAATGCTAAAGCACCATCACAAGCTGTAGCCAAAGCCACCAAATCCGAAAAACCAGAAAAGTTACCAGATACCCCACATGAAGAACTTAACTCCATCTTTAAAGAAATCATTATGAACCACGATTACATCATAGATCAAATGAAGGAAGCTGAAAATCAACTCAAATCCAATCCCCGAGATTCTCTTGAATCGCAACATCGTTTCATCAAGGACTTTTTCAACGACCTCCAGAACCGTATTACTGATGCCGCTACCACATTCACCCAAAAAGTCGATGAACGCCAAAAAGAAGTTATTGAAATTGGAAATCAACTCAAAATCATTGAAAGCCAATTCAAAGCAGCACGTGACGAATCCCTAGAAACAGCTCTTGACCGTACACGCGGTGCATTTCCCTCATCAAAAATTTCCGAAATGCCAAAACTGCAAACGGTCTCCAAACCGTCGACCATTTATTTGTTTCCTTACAATGTACGAATCCGAAGCAAGATAACACCACCATTAAAGAGCATTGAGAACCTTTCTGTTAGTGACTTAATAAAAGTTACTGACGAACCTAAAAAACAAAAGTTCCAATCTCCATTAGATTTCTTTTCACCAAAACACATATATCAAAAATGCGATCCATTTGCGCCAGTGAGCATTATAGAGACTCGCGCTATGTATGTTCCAGATAATATGGTGCTCGATGAATTTGCACCAGATAATGATAACTCGGAAACATCTGATGAAAACGCAGAACCTAAACCACAACAACAAAATGTTGCGGAGGAAGTGAAAGAAAATGAAAACGAAGAATCAAAAGGAAGAAAAGGCAAAAAGAAAATTATTAAGAAAAATAATTCTAATAATAATAACAAAGACAAAAGAGAAGCAAAGAAACCAAAGAAAAGACTCGGTAAAAAGAAACACGAAGAAGAAAAGGATAAAAAAGTTGAAGAAGAACGTAAAATCGAAGAAGAGCAAAAAATTGCTGAAGAAAAGAGAATCGAAGAACAGCAAAAGGCTGAAGAAGAGCAGAAAATTGCTGAAGAACAAAAAGCTGAAGAAGAACAGAAAGTTGCTGAAGAGCATAAAGCTGAAGAAGAGCAGAAAATTGCTGAAGAACAAAAAGCTGAAGAAGAACAGAAAGTTGCTGAAGAGCATAAAGCTGAAGAAGAGCAGAAAATTGCTGAAGAACAAAAAGCTGAAGAAGAGCAGAAAGTTGCTGAGGAAGAGCACGAAGATGAAGAAGAGAATGACGAGAAAAGCCAAAAAGAAACTTCAGCTGATGAAGAAAACAAATCGGATGATAATGAAAATGAGAATTCGACGTCATCTGATAACTCGTCGTCTTCGGATGACTCTTCGTCCTCAGGTTCAAGTGGAACAAGCAGCGACGACAGCGATTCTGATGAGTAAATTTAATTTTTGAACATTTTTAATCAAATTCCAAACAATTTTTTATGGGGCAAATGCACTTTTCCCATACCAGATATTTTTTAGTAAAAAATTTTATTGTTAAAATTGTTTTTATAAAAAATTATAAAGATGAAAAGTTATTATCGTTTATGACTTATTTAATTTTTTATTGACATTTTTGTAGATACATCAATAAAAAAATTATTCATTATTTTACTTTTGAAATTATTTAACTAATAATAACTAGATGTGAAACCATGAAATAAAATTGTTACTCCGATACAAATTATTTGTTTTTTTTTTAATGGATATCATAATTTATTAAAATGATTTCATCTTCATAATGAGTGTTTTTCCTATTTACAACTTTGTCAATTTTCGTACCAGAGATATTTATATTCAATTTTTTATGTCATTTATTTCTATTCAATTTATCCTCTTTGGGAAATGGAAGAATCGAAGCCCACAGAATTATTCGGGTGTGGGGAATATGCGATTCACCAACCAAAAAGCGGACCTCCATCTCTTTATAAGTTTGTAAACCAAAAAATTCAAAACGTTGATATCAATTTTCCCGAAAATCTTCATATTGAAAAAATAATTGAAACATCTAATGATGAATCAGGCTTACCTGGGTTTGCGTTGATGTCAGAAAGTAATTCATATTTTTTATCATTTTATAGTATGTCTTTTGAAGAAATCCCAAGTTATAACGATTTATCCAAAGTTGCAATTTTTGACCAGTTCCAGCAAATTGAAATCAGAGGCGATGAGTTGATTCATATTCAATTAGATACAAAGATATGCAATGTTCCACCAGATTCAATCATAATTTGTTCTAACCCATCACGAGCATTACTAATATCTAAAGCTATTCCATTTTCCTTAATAATAACTCCAAAGAAAACAATTAATTTTCCTCAGGGATTTTCAATTAAAATGGAATGTGCCACATTTTTTGATGACAACTCTGTAGCGTTTTCAACAAATGATGGGTACGTTCATTTGTATTCTTTAAATTCAGAAATCAAATCAGTGAAAGTTGGTTTCTCAATTATCCGGATCGATTATGCCAATTTAGATTGCTTCGAACAAATGTTTGTTTGCTTAAGCGCAGATCACCAACTTTTTGGGATTCATTTTCTTTCATCCACAATCACAAAATTATCTGAAAACATTCTTGATTTTTGTATAATTCATTCTCCCTTTGATCAAATTGTTATTGAAAACACGAACAGTGAAATATCTTTACTAAATGTTAATGAAATCGAACCAATTAATCAGACGATACATTCAATCATAAATGCTCTTGATTCGCGAGTTTTGACTGGAATTTCACAGTTGTCTGACCAAAGGTCTCGTTTAGCGCTACGTAAGAATCTTATCGATGGAAAAAACCAAATTTTTCCTCCGATGATAACATTGTTTGGATCTCCTCCCGAAGAAGAAAAAGATGAAAGCGAGGACTCACAGCAATTGTTTTGGGTTGAAAACGCAGAAGGACTTAGTTTTGATATCTGTTGTAATAATCAATTTCCTCATCCTTTAGATGTTTTCTTATCTTCCAAAAGTTGTTCTTTTATATGCAGCTGTATGATTTTGCCTATAGATGAACAACGAATTCATGTTGTTTGTCAAATTGTACTTGAAAGCATGAAACAAGTTGATTCATTTCAAGTGTTTCTAAAGTTTGACGAACAAGTTTCATACGTTGACTCTGTTTGTTTTTCAATTCAAGATTTAGTTAACCAAAAGTTTATTGAACGAATTAATGAGTCATATTTTGTTTCATTTCCAAATGAACTTGGAGTAATACAATATCCACCTAACTCGGAGATCATTGACAATGGCATAATTGTTCACATTGTCTCCGACAACTGTAGGAACTTCGAAAAGGAGTCTATGTCCATAAAGTATTCTCTTCCAGAGGATTCGAAATTTGTCAAAAATCAGAATTTACAAAAAGTGCTATCGGCTGCTAAGGAAATTATTCGACAAATTGAACAGTTTATACAGGTAATACTTTTCGATGGGAACCAAGAAATTGATGCGAAATACATCAAAATTCAGAGAGCTTCTATTGAAGAACTTTTTTCATCGATCATTTGGTGATCATTGATTTTCATTACTACAAGAAACATAAGCACACAATGGTTTTAAAAAGCACGTCATTACACTATGATTGTTTATATTTAATAAATTTTTTTAAAAAAGTATTTTTTTAATCTATTCATACAAAATCATGTCCACATAATTATGTATGTTCAACATATAATAATTCATCACACTATGAATAAATGAATCACCAAAGAGCGATAAAAATAACAACAGATGAATTTTATTAAATATATATTTTAATATTGTTATTAATGATAAAATTTTGGTTTTACTCTATTTCCCATTCCTTAAAAAATTATAAAATTTATAACTTATACAGAAAGTTGATCAATACCATTATCTTCTTTGAAGTCTTTTGCAAATGGATCTTCATCATTATTTGTCATTGACAATACACTTGATGGCGCATTTATATTTGTTATGGAAACATCCTCAAAACTATTAGAAATTTGTTCAACAGACACACGCTTTTTGTTTTTAATACGAACTATTAGCACAATAAGTAAAACAATTATGATAATAACAATTATAGCAACAATCACACCAATTATAATGCTATTGTTTGTGTTATCATTGTCGTCAATATCTTCGATTGCATAAAAAATAGTAAAGAAATTAGAATAAAAACTA
This sequence comes from Histomonas meleagridis, assembly GCF_020186115.1. Classification (NCBI taxonomy): domain Eukaryota; phylum Parabasalia; order Tritrichomonadida; family Dientamoebidae; genus Histomonas; species Histomonas meleagridis. The sequence goes on from NW_027150805.1 coordinate 1,672,375, forward strand.
AAAGCAGAAGGAAATATAATAATTGTATATTCGTAATAAATAAATTCCGTATAAATATATGTGTGAACTGAGTTAATAATTGAAACTGTATAAGTTATAGAGGTATAATTTTGATGTGAATATGTTTGTGTGTATGAAATTAAATATGTTAAAGTGAGTGAATACAAAAAACTTAATGAAAAATTTGATATAAATGAATTTGAGTTTAAATTTGACTTATTTGATACTGTAAATGTGCTAGTTTGAGTAGATGGTCTTGAGTATGTATGCATTTGATTTGGTGAATGTATTAGAATTTGTGTATGTATTTGATTGTGAAAATGTATTACTTTGACTAAATATATTCGATTGACTAAAATTATTTGATTGTGAAAATGTATTTGATTGTGAAAATGTATTACTTGTTGAAAATGTATCACTTTGACTAAATGTATTAGAAATACTTAAAGTATTTGTTTGTGAAAATGTATTTGATTGACTGAATGTATTACTTTGGCTGAATGTACTCGAATGACTAAAAGTATTTGATTGCGAAATAGTATTTGATTGACTAAAAGTATTACTTTGTGTAAATGTAATCAAGAATGTATTTGAATGTGTGAATGTATTTGTTGGAGGGAGACATTCATCAAGTGTTCCAAATGTTACCAATAAATCACCAAATTTTGTACCGGTATATGTATCCAATGTCATTATAATCTTTGCAAGTACATTCGTAAATACACTACTACCAAATGTTGGTTTGTTTTCACCATAAAAATAAATCCATGAAAGTTTATTACAATTGTTGAAAGCATATCCATTGATTTTAGTAACGCCTTTACCGATATGAGCTTGTCTTAAATTATAACAATATTGAAAAGTTCCAGTATTTATTGTTTGAACATTTTCACCTATGGAAATAACTTCTAAATTATTACAATATCGAAATACATATGTTCCAATTGAAGTTAATGAATTAGGTAATGTAATATTTAATAGTGAAGAACATGTATTAAACCCAAAATTTCCTATTGTAGTTAATTTTTCACCAAAAATAATCTTAGATAAATTATAGCAATATTGAAATGCATAATTTCCGATAGTTACTAAATGTGAAAATGTAACAATTCTTAAAAAATAACATGAATAAAATGAATAAAGCTCAAGTTCAGTTACAGTATCAGGAACTACATATGTTTTATTTGTATATCCAGTAGGATAGCTTATGATTTTTTCAAAATCCTTCGTATAAAGAATTCCATCATTATTTAAATATGCATAATTTGGATTATTTTCATCAACTTTTATGTATTGTAAATTATGACACGCTGCAAAAGATCCATAACCAATTGAAGTAACTGATTTTGGAATTGTAATATTTACTAATGAATCGCAAAATTGAAAAACATTGTATTCGATTGTAGTAACAGATTCACCAATTGTAACAATCTCTAAACCTGAACATGAGTGAAAGGCGTATGAACTAATCAAAGTTACAGTACTTGATATTGCTATAGTTTTTACTGAAGAACAATATTGAAACATATTTTCTGAAATCTGTGATAAATTTCCATTTATTTATTCTAAACTTGTGCAATTATAAAAAATGCATAGTTGTTAATATTTGTTACTGAAGTTGTAATTGTAATATTTTTCAAGTAATAGCTTGATTCGAAGGCATAATATTCAATATCAGTTACAGTATCTGGAATTATATATATTACATTCGTTTTTCCTGCCGGATAACCGATGATTTTATTTAGAGCTTTGTTATAAATAATGCCATCATTATTATAATTTGCATAATTTGGATTATTTTCATCCACTATAATGTTCTGTAAACTTTTGCATGCTCCAAATATGTTAACACTAATTGAAGTAAGAGTGCTTGGAATTGTGACACTTGTTATTGAATAACAATGCAGAAATGCATTTGTTCCTATTGAAGTAACTGAACTTGGAAAGACAATATCCTTTAATGACACACATACCTTGAATGCAAAATCACCAATTATATTTACACTTTCACCATTTACTACTGTTTTTATATCATAACATTGCTCAAATGCACTTCCTTCAATTGCAGTTACCAAGTCACCAATTTCAACAGAAATTAGCAAATTCCAATTATAAAATGAATAGTAACCAATAGCAAAATCACCATTAATGTTAAGGTGTATTGCTTCATCCTTGTAATCTTGTGTGAATTCACTGGAATCTGTTATATAAAGCGTTTTTGTATCAGCATCGAATACTTCTATGGTATGCACTATAAATATTAGAAACACAATTATGATCAGACAATTTGGATATTTTATTTTTGTGATAATATCATTGCATATAGATTTCTTATTGTTCAATGTAATAAGAAGCAAATGGTAAACTAAATAAAAACGAATACAGCTTTGAACAAAACTATACAAATGCTTTAACCAATGAGTTAAATTGAAATAACGATTTATTATGTTTCTTTCCAAGATTTGAAATAGAGTGGAATTAGAAGTTGAACTTATTATAATTAAATTTTCATTGATAATTGGCGTAGAAAACAACATGCAATCTGATGGATAAAAATGTTTCTTAGATAATTTGAAAAAATGATTGTCTTCAATACAATAAAGTATATAATCAATGACAAAAACATATTCATGCTTACAATATGGGCGCAATTTTTTAGTGTTAGGTGTGATAAAATTTTTTGATACAAAATTTTGCGTGTTATCATTTCCAAAATTTTTGTTTATTTCAGAAAATCTTAAAGGCCTTTTAATTGCATTTAAAATGGACACATATGTACAAAATGTATAAGTAATGATGGTTCATTTTGAAGATGAATGTCTCTTTAGCTAACCACAAAATCGAATGTAAACTATTCAAAAAAGCATTGAATTTGCGTCTAACTGTTATGATTTGTGAACACCAGAAAAAAAACAACTTCAATTGAAACAACTTTTCAAAAAGTTGTGCCTTATACGGTTTTTGCACATGGAAATGTCATTCAGACGTTGGGTTCTCTATATGTGTAATATAAAAGATAAAAACAATTACTCAAGTGAACAAAGGCAAAAATGATTTGCATTCGCATGCGCTCATATAAATTTGTTCTAAAGATTTCGCTTGGATTCATAAAACAGTAAAAAATTTTTTTTATTAAAAACGCTCAGCAAATGGTGCAAACGTTGGCATCCGGATCACTCGGGATGTCGTTAGGCAAAGTGGGCTTTTCATTCGCATTTTTGTTATCGTTTGTGTTATTATTTTGTTCGTTTCTGTTATTTTGGTTAGCGTTTTTCTCATTATTATTGTTTTGGCTATTATTCGCATTATTATTTTGTTCGTTTCTATCATTTTGTTTATTATTCGCATTATTATTTTGTTCATTACTATCATTTTGGTTAACATTTTGATTATCATCATTTGGCTCAACAACTTCTTCTTCCTCTTCCTCCTTTTCGTCAGGTTCGTTAATTCTCTCCAATCGTGCGATATCGCTTATCAATTTCTCCTTTTTATTATTTATTTCTTCCGATTCCACAGTATTTACATTTGGTTTCCATGCAAGTACTTCTTTAATTAATTCCTCGATTTTCATCTTTGTTTTATTTGATAATTTTTCATTAGTTTTATTTTTTCTTCTTATTTTGTAACAAAATGATTTCAAGTCATTAAGTTCGGTTGCGATTTTTTCTTTCTTTTTTTGTTTGATTTGGAATTCTTTTTCTGCCTCTGCTAATCTTTTTCTTTCTTTCTTGGACATACTTCCTGCATTATTACTGATTTTAATACTTTCACTATTACCTGTTGTTTCATCTACTGCTGAAACGTGTAAAATTCCATTTTCGTCAACGAAAAACTTCACTTTAATTTTTGGCTTTGAATTTGATGGTTGATCTAATGCCAAAACGAAACTTCCCAAAAAATTATTTTCATTGAGATCTTCACTTTCTCCTTCATATATTTCGATATATACAAAAGATTCATTCTTTTCTTTTGAAGTGAAATCATCTTGTACTCTTTCGACTGGTATTTGTGTATTACGTTCTATAAATTTACACATTCTATTATCAACATTTAAACCTAATGATATTGGTACAACATCTTCCATTGACTTAATACCAGGAGGAGGATTACCCTTAAGTATAGCTGCTTGAATTGCTGCACCATATGCAACTGCTGTTCGTGCTTCAATGTTTTGGCGTATTTTTTCATTGCCAAAGTAATTACCAAGCATCTTCTTGATATATTGAATATTTGATGAGCCTCCAATAAGAACTACGTCTGTAACTTCTGTCTTCTCCATTCGAACATCGGATAAAACACGTTTGACAGTATCTAATGTTGAATCAAATAAATCTGAACATAATTTTTCAAACTCACTTAAGGATATTGTTCTGAATATTTGTTTGTTTTCATATATATTTGGACAATGAATCGTAGCATTGTTCGATTTCGATAATGTTATTTTCGTGTTCTCACATTTCCGTTTTAACTCAGCTAACGAACGTGGGATTTCACGTAGATCAATTCCGTGAATTTCTTTAAAAATGTCTGCAATATAATCAACAAGTCGCATATCAAAATCTTGGCCACCTAAATGAGTGTTACCAGCAGTTGCTAAAACTTTAAACTTCCCATCATATACTTCAAGTAATGAAACATCAAATGTACCGCCTCCTAAATCATAAACTAGAACAATATGTTGATCATCATCATATATACCAATGTTCTTATAGCCATATGCTATTGCTGCAGCAGTGGGCTCGTTTATAATACGTAATACTTTGAACCCGGCAATAATACCAGCATCTTTGGTGGCTTTGCGTTGCGCATCATTAAAATATGCTGGTACTGTAATGACTGCTTCACTGACATTGCAACCTAAAAAGTTTTCTGCATTTTGCTTAACTTGACCTAAAATCATGGCTGAGATTTCTTCTGGATAAAATTGTTTCTTCTCATCTTCCAAGTCAATTTCGATAACTGGTCGATCATTCTTGCCTTTTACAACTTTAAATGGCCAATGTCGGAGATACTTTTGAACATCTTTATACCTTTTTCCAATCATACGTTTGGAATCATAAATCGTATTTTGTGGAAACATTGGTGCATTATTGGCTGCTTCATCAGCAAGTAATCTTTCATCCTTTTTTATTAAAACCATAGATGGTATGGTCGAATTATTCATCAAACTTGGAATACATTGAAGTTCATCATCACTATAAATAGCAGCACATGTATAAGTAGTACCAAGATCGATTCCAATTGCAATACTTTGTTTTTCGTTTTGTCTTCTCGCTGAACGTTCACGGAACCGGTTCATCGCTTTAATTAAAAAAAAAAAAAATGCCACGAATATTCTGTTATAACAAAGAAAATAAAGTACTGAATTTCAATTTTTTTTTTTTTGTTTCTGAAGCTTCCACAAAAAATAAACAATATTGCCGGAGCTAACAAATGTCATTTATCGAAAAAGTTTTTGTTCATTACAATAATGGTGAGAAATTGAAATAGGAATGCAATTACTACAGGGATAGAACAGTAAAAATTTATTATTTTTGGCTTTATACCAGTGTTAGAATGCTTATATTAGAACGTGTAACATGTATAATATATATTCGATCTACGTTTTTAAATGTTATTCTTCAATTTATTTATCAAAAAAACATGAATAAATGAATTTTTTAATTCAATTTTAGATGAAATTAGTTCTGATGGTATTATTTCTGAAGTAATTCAACAATTTCAGTGTAATTTTTTAAGGATGCTTTCATTAGTGCCGTTTAAAGTAGTTAAAATAATTTCCAAATATATTGGTGTTTCAAATTATTAATTTAGATTCCAAACAAAACGAATAAATATCTATGACATTAATATCAATTCCTTTTTTTCCAATTAAGTTCAATGTTTCTTGATACAGATCCATAAGCCATAAATATTTTTTAGGATTTTATTTTTCATAAAAAAAAGTTTCACGAGAAATATATTTCCATTTCTTGCTGTTTCATTAATAAAAACTTGAAATAAATAACCTAGAAATCCTGAAAAAAGTGAAAACGGTGAAGAAGATATTCATAGAAAAAAAGCTTCGATGTTTGAAATTTTTTCACATTCTAATATACACAGAAAAACTCGAACTTAAAATTCATCATGACCGGAATAAGCAGGGGGACCAATGGGCGATTCTGTGGTGATATTACTTGATGTACATCAGGGTAGCCTGTTTTCCATTGAGATTTGAACGTTTTTCTCCACCATTACACCACTTACACTTTTAGAATTACTGCCTTTTCATAATGCATTATTATATGATACACTTTTTCGTCATAAGTGCACTTTTTGAAATTGAATAGTTTATGATTAATCCACAAATTACATCATTTGTTTCATCATTTTTTCCTATCACAAACCCCAAAATCTCTGCGGAAATACCAATTTCAAGTCCAAATTCCAAGGCATCATTTTAAGAAAAATTAAACATGTTAACCCCAAATTAATGAAAATCATTGAAAACTTTTTTAAAATACTAAACCAATATCAGGGTTTAGAAGATTGTACAGGCCTTGTTGTAATAGGCTCTGCGTGATTCAAGTCCATTGTAGCCACCGTTAACTCTAAGAGTAACTTGTTCAACTGTAGCACCATTAGCGCATAAGCTGTTCATTCCATTGTTGTACCACCAGAATCCAGCTGATGTCCATGGGTAATATACAGCTACGTAATCAACACCTTGCATGACATTCTGATCACCGATATAGTTAGCGAACGCTTGATAGTTATATCTACCAGTGAGTTGGATGTAACCACCGCCCTTGTACTTAGGTCCATCACCAGCGTAGATGTTACCAAGATCTGAGCGATATTCATAAGCTGTACCACTTGCAAGTTCCTTAGTATACTTACCAAGAGCTGATTCGTGTGCGCATTGTGAAAGGAAGTGAAGGAGTGAGTTACGGTTTGTGATTCCGAATCTTGAGAGACAGTTATTAAGATCATTGATGATTGAGCTTGATGTATCAACCCATCCGAATGCTTGCATTTGTGCTGTTGTGACTGTTCCTGTTGTTGTTGTTGGGGTTGGAACTGGTGTTGAGCCACCACTGGATGATGATGGGATCTTAAGAACTTGACCAACATAAATTAAGTTTGCATTGCTGATACCATTGAGTGAGCAAATAGCGGAAACTGTGGTACCATATTTTGATGCAATTGCGGAAAGTGTATCACCTGATTTAACTGTGTATGTTGTGTATGAGGATGAGCTACCACCATCATCAGAAACTTTAAGAACTTGACCAACATAGATTAAGTTGGCGTTTGTGATTCCATTCCATGCTTGAAGTTGTGCAACTGTTGTGCCATATTTTACGGCAATTGCTGAAAGAGTATCGCCGGATTGCACTGTGTAGTACGTCGCTGAAGAAGCAAGCGCTACCAAAAAGGCAAACATAATAATGCTTCGATAACGCTTTTCACAATTCCCGGAAACCGAAGCTTTCAATTTTTAATGGGGGGTAATTGTGATGAATTCATTTTGTTTGTTTTTTAAATAAATATATTTTCGAACACATGAATATTTATTAAATTATATTTATATAAAATAAAAAAGATATTATAATAACAATATATATAAATTAGATTTATAATTGCTATTAAGGATTTGGAGATTTGTTCATTTGGTTTTGATGTGTCATTTGCCACAACGATTGTGTGGTATAAAGCTATGAAATTTCCGCATCATTCTCTCAAAAAAAATTTTAGCTTCAGAAACCCAATACAATTTTTTGTGAGATTTCAAAATTCACTTTTTGATATCATGATAGGCCGATTATTTAACACGAAAAAGAGTTTATCCTTTTTAAAAAGTCGATCCGATGATTCATTTTTATCCTTCCATACAGTTGTCCAAACCCAATATCGTACAGATGTAACCAAAGCCATAGTATCTCTAATGTTTTTGGAGTCTGTATTACGAGGAAATATTAGATATGTAGGTTTTATTAAATCATCCGAAAAAAAAAAAAAAAAAACAAAGTCTTTTAATTTCCCATTATATAAAACTATAATTGAATCATTTTTAAATATATGTATAATAGCAAAACACAAATTGCAAATTTTTATCAATTTTGATAATTATCAAGAAACATAATATCGTTGAACTCTAAAAAAAGACGACGTAATTAATTAAGTCCTTAATTCACGACTAATCCCAAACCTTTTTATTAATATTTTTCCTCCAAAAAATGATTTGTAACAAATTTCGTTTACTATTTCCGCTTCAAATAAGTCACAAAACATTAACATTTATTAATTAAACATATTCTATTTGATCGTGTGGGAACACTTGAATAATTCCATTACTACAAATACAAATAATTGATGAAATTATCGGGTCATACAGAACGTATTTCACGTTACCGCTTACCTTATCTATTTGTTGTATGCACTCTGGCCGAAATGCTTCGAACATGAACAATTCATTTTCATCATTAGTAAACACGACATAATCGAAACACGACGCGGTGCTAAACGTGAAAACAGATTTAACCTTTCGCGCGAATCTTCTTTTCTTAATCACTTCGCCATTAACGCTTAATAGCATTATGAAATCATCAGTAAACACAACAATAAATGACCATTTCTTTGTGATGATAATCGAGTTCACAGTCGATCCAATGTGTACTTTGTTGACACAGTCACCTGTAACTAATGAATGAACACTTAAATATCCATCAATCGTCACAACAACAAAAATCTTAAATTGTGGTTGTGAACTAATTAAATATATTGGCGCTGAAGCACACATTAATACTTTGTCTATTCTTGAAGTAAATATCATCGTTCGAACAGTGGTTGTATCGGAGCAGTAAAGTATTGAATTGTCGCAGCATACAAAAAGTGGATTTTCTGATTGAACGAAAAAAGTGTCAACGGGTTCAAGATTCTTTAAAAGTTCTAATGAACAGCTTTTAGGATTAAAAATAACAAGTTTCTTAGTGTAGCCTGAGACATGCGTACGATTTTTGATGTTATATGGAAATTGTTCATCACTAAGTGAAGCTTTAATTTGTGGATATGTTTCAATTCGAAGCATACGAAACATTTCTCGGTTGGAAAGGATTTGTAAGTAGAAGACTAAAGGTTCTTCACGTGATAATATACAAAATGATATTTTGATATTTTTGAGTCTAAGCTTCATGGATTTAGATGGAATCTCCGGTTGAATAAGTTTTCGTGCGATATGTGGTTTGTTGAAAAGTTGTTCATTTGGTGAATCTTTTGGCATCTTATAACCAAAAATTTGGTCAATGAACAAATGAAGCTTTTGTGATACTGCAGGAGATTCAAGGATCTTACGGTGTTGATATATAAATCCGAAATCATTGAAAAATTGTTGAGGCAAGAAAAAGCTTTCTGGAGAAACAACAGTTTGTTCATCTGGAAGTAAGCTATTAAACACAGTAAAGTCACGTCTTTGTTTTAAGTTAAAGTTTTGTAAAATAGCCGGAAAGACTGGATAATGCTTGGAATCGTTAAACGTTCTCCCGCTCAAAATGTTCAGTTTCATAAGGTATTCAAAATTGGAAATGAGACCTTTACGCCACCTAACGGTTATTGGGAAGTCGTTAAACAACGATGACGACGGTTTCTTTTGAATTATTTGAACGTTTGGAAGGGAAATTTTTGGTAAATTATTTTGGACTTTAGGAAAATCGTTTTGATCAAAACTTACTAAGAATGTACGACCATTAATAAGGTAAAATTCTAAAGAGTTTGTTATATTTGAATTATTTGTTTTTCTTGTTAATACAATTCGAATTAAATGTGATTCAAAAACAACTTTACCAATCTGTACAAGATTATTAAACAGTTGGAATAAAACTCGTTTCTGACTTGAATATTTTATAAGTTCGCATTCACATGAAAAGATTGGATCAGTAACTTTAACACTTCGAGTTCCTTTAGTTTTTTGTGTTACACGTTTCATCTTCATTGGGCAATAATATATACAAAATGTTTTATCTCTTTTAATTTGTTTGTCATCATTTTGGTTTTCATTTTGAGTTGGCCTTATATCCTTTAAACGGTTTTCCTCTTTTTGAATTTTGTCGAGTGACTTCACTTCTGCGTTGTCAGAATTCTGTTCAATTCCGAGTCCAGCTGTTGAAATTCTTCTTGAAATCAATTGAATCTGTGGCAAAATACTACTTATCGTACATTTATATGAATACAATTCGTTTTGAATTATTTCATCGAAATCCTTTAATTTATCATTATAAATTTTATCTTTAGTTAAGAAATATTTGAAAATTATGATCAAAGGTTCTTCTTCGTTTTCATCTTCATTCGATTCATTATGAAATTGTTGTATTTCATTGTAATATGATAATGCAATTTCAGCGCTATCTTTATCGATCCATTCCATTTCATTATTTAATCGAATTTGGAATGAAGTTTGAATTTGATTAACGTCGAAGTTACTTAAGTATTCGAAATCCTCGAGTTTATTAAATGATTTCTTTTCATTTTCGATTAAGTCGAAATCGAAATCGAATTGTTCGAAATCATTTAAATATTTATTATATTCATTTACTAAAATTTTATGATATTTTTGACAATTAATATGAAAGAATACGGAAGAAAAGAATTTTTGTAGCAAGAATTTAACTTCATTAGTTTCTAATCTTTTAATCAAAATAAATGAAAAAATAAATGAATTAACAAATGATTCATCATAAGTGTTTGTAATATATTGAATAAGTTGTACAAAAACATTAAGATAATCAATGTTATCACAAAACGTTTCATCATTTGAACAAAAAACAGCAAAAATAAATGTCCACACATTAATTCGTATGTCATTTTTCGCATTAAATGTAAGCATTACAATCCATATGATCCAAAACGTTGAGTTTTGATAAGCTTTAATTAACTTTTGCGAGTTATCTTTCAGATAATCAATTAAATTATTCATACATTCATCGCCTAATTTAATGGCTAAGAGTACCAAAACAGATATCAAATTATGATACTCCGAAAGATGTTTCAACATTAAATTAAAGAATTCAACTGTTTGAGTTTTAAGATTTCTAAATATCGTAACAAAGAATGTATCGACGTTATCTTCTTTACCTATGAAATGTGTTACTATTAATATTGCTTCATTAATTTCAATGTCATCATCAGATAAAAGTAATAAAAGTTGTGGAAAATGATTTTTTAAGTCGATTTTAGGTGAAAACTCTAAAATTAAATTGAGAAAACTTAACTTTGTGTATTTCGTTTTACAATTTAATAAATGAATGAAATATAAATCAATTGCTTCGTTAGTCACACGGATATTAGTTAATTTAATGAAAACATTTGAAAACAATTTCCCGCAATTTATAATTTCTGTTTCATTAAATCGATCTTTAAAATATAAATCATTTTCGAAACAAAAGAATATTTTATATTGTGTAATTAATAAAGAGAAGTAATCATTTTCTTTTAATATATTATTATAAGAATAAATGATTACATGTGACCAATGATTTAATATTAATTGGAAATCTTTTACATTACAATGATACCATATCCATATATTAAAGATTATTAAGTTAAACCATTTTCGGATTAATGGTTGATATTTTAATACTTCGAATATTTCGAAGACTTCTTTATAATATTCATAACTTGCGTTTTGTACCAAAAACAAATAAATATCATTAATGTTTGTAAATTGTTTTTGTAAATCAAATGAATTATTAAATAAGATTTTAATTATACTAAAAACTCCTTTTATATTTAAATTCGAGATTAATGTATTAATTTGATTAAATTCTAAAAAGATTTTTAATAAATTATTCGGAGGCATTAATGAATTATTAATTTTGACTAATAATGATTTCGATTTTTTAATTGCTTTATTAATAGGCCTTGAAACAAAGAATTCTTCTTTTTTATATTTACTATTAAATGAATCTGTTGAGAAAATTGGTTTAAGTTGATAAAAATCATTTAACTCATTAAATGTACCAGAATATATTTTAAGTTTCGATAAATAACCAAATGTTTTAATTTCATTATATTCATTATTTATATTATAATTTAAAAACAATTGAAGATTTCCTTTCGCAAATTTAAATTTATAAAATTCGCCTTCATTTAATTCAATATCATTTTTATAACAATTTAATTTAATAATATCTAATTCAGGTACAAGTGTTACAATATATTCATTTTCATCGGAATTAATTTTCTTGTCAATACAAACAGTTGAACGAATACCATTACCATCATATTTAATATATATTGAACCATTTTGAATATATACATAAAACATTGATTTATCCATATCAATGATTGTAAATAAATAATGTTTTTTATTATGAATTTGAGAATAAACATCATTATAAGTTAATAAGAAACTAAATGTAAATCCAGAATTTAAATCAATATCATAAATCCCATTAACTTCAAATTGTAATGGTAAATCACCAAAAGGATATAAAGTCGAATAATTTATATGTTGACATATTGGCATTACATTATTAAGGAATTCAATTATACCATTTTTATTAATGTTATTAAGTATTAATTTACTAAACAAATAATTTGATTTTAATGAACTAATTGATATAATAAATGGAATTATTATATTTTTTAATTCTCTTTTAGTTAAAATTAATTTCATTTTCAAATCAAAAAATTCAATTTCATTATTATCATTCGATATATAACGTTTCATTAAGATATAATCTAAATAACCTTTTTGTAATTGATATATATTTGTAAATGAAATTCTCGATAAGTTTCGTAATTGTAATATAATTGAAATGAATTTTTTCGATTCACCAAATGATGAAATAATTAATGGTATTATCGATGGAACTTTTATAAAGAACTTTGATTGAACACCAAAACTTCCACTTAATAAACAAAACAAATCTTTATATATTAAATCATTTGGTTCATTTCCAAATATTTTATGTATAATTTCATTTAATAATTTTAATTGATTAAAAGAAAACTCAAAAGAATCATCAGTCAAACAAAACAATAAACAAAGAGTTAAAATACTATGTAAAATAGATTCATTTGGTGATATATAACATAAATTAATTAATGGATTTAATATATGTTTAAATCCTAATGATAATTTAATATTATTATTTAATCCATCAATTAAACATTTCATTAAAATAGTAATTAAATTTATATATTCATTATCTTCAAATTTTTTAGTTGCTTCTAAAATGATAACTTTAATATATTTACTTATTGATTTTAACTTAGAGAAATTAAATAAATTCGATAATATATTACGAAATGATATTAATATAAAATCTGTTAAATTCCGTTCAAATACAAATGATAAAAATCCAATCGAAAATATATTCGAATTCATATAATAAGCAGAACAATTTTTGGATGATGCAATTTTATATAAAATAATAAAATTATTGTTCCGTGATTCAACGATAGATTCATTCTCATTCATTTGTTGTAATACTTTCGATACATGTAAAATACTTGAAATAAATCGTTCATTATTTAATAGTTCAGATTCAGTCGGATTTAATATATTATAAAATCGAACTAATAAATCAGTATGTAATAATGGATAAGTTTCTAATAACTCAAATGTTTTCAAGAATAAAATTGGTGAAACTTGATGAATCACATTAATAAACTTATTACGAAATGAATTAACATATGGATCATAATTCTCAAACAAACTTTGATTATGTGTATATATAAAATTAAGTACAATTTCATCAAGAAATGTTTGAAGAAATGTTTCATTAACAATACGACAAAATAGAATTAAAAATGACGTGGAAACTTCATAAAACAATGGACTATTCCCAAATTGTACTAAAATGGGAATGGAAGCTTTAATAAATACATGTTTGAAACGTTCTGACGATTGATTTAGAAGTGGTTCAACTCGATATACATAAGAAAGTGATTCATTAGATATGATTTCATCTAATGATATATTATTTCGTAACTTTTCATATGGAGGGATTTTAAAATTAGGTTGAAATGTTCGTGTTATAAATTCATTCGAATTTGAAGCTGTATCGTTAAAACGGTTTCTTATTAAACGGTCGTTGTATGAAAAAGTGATTTTCGGTGGATTGGATTGAATGAGATTATAAAAACATGAGGCAAAAATAATATAGGCATCTGAAAAATCTTCATTATCATATTTGTTGGAAACTTTGGCAAGAATACCTACGGCTTTAGGATCAAGTTGAAAAAGCGTTTGATTAAGAATTGTAAGAAATGAATGAGAGAATTGATCAAGCATTAATGGAAAGTCTCTGTCAATTAAAACTTCAATGGTATCAAGCATAAGATTTTTGGATTCTTCATAACTAGAAAAATGAATACACTTAAAGAATTGAAAAAGAATTGGTGTAAAAGATTCGTTTAAGGTCGTGTTTGAAATAATATCTTTAAGTAATAAATTATATGCTTCTTTTGGATAAGAAGATTTAGAAAATGAGTTAAGGAACATATTAAATGTTGAATTTCTAATTTGAACAAGTGAAGACTTTGTAATTTCACAATTATGAAAATAAGTGAGAACAAACTCTGAATCATTATACTTATTTGGATCTGTTGAATAATTCCATAGTAAACATTCAAATAAGATTAAAATTTCTTGTTCTTCCTGGACTTGGCTATCTTTGGCTGAGTCTAAAATATCCTTTTCGTATTTAAGCTGATTTTGTTTAATAAAATCTTCATCATTTTGAATTTTAAGTTGATGTACTTTTGGAACAACAGAAATAACAGAAACTTCATTTTCTGGTTTAGAAGACAAAGTAGATCTATATTTGATTAAATCAATAAGGGGATGTGTATCTTTTTTGCTGCTTGATCTCATCTGTTGTAATAATTGAAAGCTTTACAATTTTTTTGTGTTGCCAAAATGATATGACACTTTTAAAATTTAAAGAAAATCATCGCATCTTCAACTTTCATTCTTAAATATTAATCAAAATCCTACAATTCGGTATATACTTACTATATCGCATATTTTACCTAATTATTTTAATATTGCTTTTCATTTTGATATCAAATAATGTGAAAAAATAAATATTATTAGTCATTTTCTAAATAAGCTTCTTGATCGCAAAAATGTTTTATTCAATCTTAAGTTCAATAATTCAATAATATCTTCATGTATAAGCTTGAAAACCAAAGATAAGTCCAAAGACGTTAAGTCACTTCACGTCAACTCCCCTTTTCACTTTTGATTTGAATTTCATCGTTAACCGACCAAATTTTCACTTCCGAAAAATATTTTAATAAATGGAAAAAACAAAAGATAAAAAATTTCCACCACATGCAGAAGTTCTCATTCCACCAGCTGAACAAATTCAAGGTTCAGATACAAGTTATTCCAATTATTCCAATCCTCAATTTGTTTCGTCTTTAAATGCGTATGATCCTCAATATCAAATTCAAGAAAACCTAGTTTTTACTGAACAAAATAAGCAACCATTTATTCCACAATTTACACCCAATTTATATTATACACCAGATCTATCAGCTGACTTATTTAATGTTGAAGAATTTGAAGACTATGTAGCTAACCTTGATGATTATATCTCGCGCACACCAATAGGCCGAGGTTCCTTTGGTAATGTTTATTATTGTGTTCATCGATATACAGGATGGAAGTTTGTAATCAAAGAATTAAATCGTACAAATCTACCAGAGAAGCAGCATCTTTTTTTTGAGCGCGAAATCAAGATATTATTACAGTGTAAAAATCCATTTTTATTAAATTGTTATGGCTTTACAATTCGACCTGAATTTACTATTGTCACTGAATATATGGAATTAGGTTCCTTATGGACATTACTCCATAAGAGTCCAAATTTATTAAATTCCACACAAAAAACAAACATTGCTATTGGCATTGCTCATGGGATGAAATATTTGCATCATCATGGCATCATTCATCGTGACTTAAAATCTCCAAACATCTTATTAGATCATAAACTTTTACCAAAAATTTCTGACTTTGGTCTGAGTAAAATACTCAAAAGTTATGAAAGTAATAATGGCGAAGAAATAATGACTAATTGTACAGGCACCGCCAATTGGATGGCTCCTGAACAAATTAGTTCCAATTCTTATAGTTTCCAAGTTGATGTTTATGCATATGGGTTAATATTATATGAATTATTAACAGGCGAATGTCCATTTAACAAATTAAACCAAGTCCAAATATATGATGCTGTTCGATCTGGAATTAGACCTGAAATACCAATACAATATCGGAACTCATCGATTGTCAATTTAATTGTTAAATGTTGGCAACAAAATCCTTTCGATCGCCCAACTTTCGATGAGATATATATTGAGTTAATTACGCGAAAAGTCGAGTTCCCAGGTACTAATAATGATGGAGTTAAGTTATTATTACATTATATTGATAATAAGACACAAGTTAATCATGAATCGAAACCTTTTAACTCATCGAAACTTCTAAATAATACTTTAAACATATATAATACTATAAATAATAATAATGACATTTTTTTGATGAAAAATAAATTATTCGAATATGCAAAAAATGGGAACATCGATGACTTCGTAAGCGTTTTCGTTTCGTTCTTAAATGTTAAGGATTTGATTAATTATAGAGATAATAGTAGTTATATTTATTTATGTTTTTTGGAGTTTTTTCATCTTTTTTCAAACTGCTTTACATTATGCTTGTTGCTATGGTCAAGCTCAAATGGTACAATTCCTACTTGGAATTCAAGGAATAAATATAAACATTAAAGATATTAACGGAAATACCCCATTATCTGTTGCTGTGCAATGTGAACAGAAGTTTATCGTTTCGCTGTTGATCAATTCAAACGGAATCGACGTAAACCTCTCAAATGAGTCGCTTTTGACACCTTTACATTACGCAGTAATTACTAACAACTCAGATATAGCTAAGTTACTTTTGTTTTGTAAAGATATTGATTTGAATGTTGTGGATGGAAATGGTAATACACCTTTGGACATAGCAATCAAACTTGGTTTTAATACATTGGCTGAAATGATTAATCAAAAATCTATAAACATGTTATAAAAATTTAATGTAAAATTAAACTTGTTCCAAAAAATTTTTATAAATTCACAACAGGAAAAGAAAAATATAAATAAAAATATAAATAGAAGATTTGTTAATGAATTTGATTACATTTCATATTTTTAATATAAAATTTTGGAGAGCTACAATATGATTTAAGTCATTTTTTATTTTTGCATATTAATTAAAATGATTAAATCAGCAATTTCAACCGTTAAAAAGTTGTGTAATTTCAATGTAAATATCAGAAAAAATTCAATTATTACTTTAAATGTTTTAAATTTGATATCAAATTGTCGGCGAAGACATTGAATCTTTCTAATTCAAATTGGTTAACCAAAATTTGGCTGACTATGGCCTAATATTTTTTGAATTTGAGTTTCGTTTGCTTTCAAATTTGTTTTGATTAATTATTAAATTTCATTTTAATGATCCATCTGTTCTTTCCATTATTTTGGAGTTTTTTATATTCACAGCATAGATCAATTATTCAAAATAATGAATACATCATTGATGAATTTTCTTCAAATCTTCAAACTACCATTAAATCCAAAGAAGACACCTATGATCATTCAAATATTTTTCACTTTATAAAATTTAATGTATTAAGCTTTTGTCTAAATGTTGCATTGGTTATCATTTTAATATTCATATTTATTATTAGCAAAGGTTATTTTACAAAAATGAATTTAAAATATAAATCAAATCATAATGTTACTCCATTTGCTTTTGTGACGCTTTTCATATTTTCCATTAAGAGTTTATTTTTTACTAGTAATGGAATAGTTGAAATTACTGATACTAATGAACTAAATACTATTGATAGCTATAAAAACCTAACCACCCGTGTTATCATTGATGGTGCAGTTACGGGGGTTACAGATAGATGTTTTGTGGAATGGAATCAGTTATCAACTGAAAATATCGGAAATAGTGTTGTTTCGATTAGCTTTTCTGTGTTTTATTCTTGTTGCAAATTGGAATCTGTTATTTTTGGAGACAACGATGAAACAATTGGAAATAATGCATTTATATATTGTAGTTCATTAAGAAATATTACAATTCCAAATTCAGTGACAACAATTGGCTCTTATGTCTTTTATAATTTTTCCAAATTAGAATCTGTTATTTTTGGAGAAAATATCACAACATTTGGAAATAATGTATTTAGATATTGTAGTTCACTTCAATGCATTTATTTCAATGGCACATCAGAACCAGATATATCTTCTACATCTTTTTATAATGTACCATGTTCTAGAATAATGGTTAAGCCATATTATCAAGGGGAGAAATTTGGTGAATTAAAAGTTACTACAGAAGTAATTGCCGAATGCATTGTATCATCAAATTCATTTACAAAATCAAATTCATTTACAAAATCAAATACATTTACAAAATCAAATACATTTACAAAATCAAATACATTTACAAAATCAGATTCATTTACTAAATCAAATACATTCACTAAATCAAATACATTTTAGTTTATTAATTATATTACCTTCTCTCACACTTGCACGCTAGTGCACACATTACCATTTCCACGGCACTTCATATCATAAATTCATATTTGACGCAAGCATATTCTCCATCAATTATTAATTCTTCGCTTACACAATTAATTACAGAATATGTATATTACAATTCCACAGTGTTCGCATACACAAAGTATTACAGTTTCTATTCCGACATATACACAGCTTTTGCGAAAGAAAATGAAGACAAAGATGAAACTATTGAAATCAAGAAAAGCACATTAATAGCGATCATTTGTTGCGTCGTTGCAATTGTTTTGATTGTTATTGCGATTGTTATCTTTATTGTACGTAGGAGCAAAACTAAGCCTTCGTATCATAACGATTTCGTAAAGTCTTCTTCAGAATCTAATTCGGACAAAAAGATTAAAGAAGACATATTCTGAAAACTTGCAAGTATGGTAATGTTCGAGAAAGAGAAATGGATGTAATGTAATAGATTTAGAGAAATTTTTAAGGAAATCTTAAATATGCTTTGAATATTGATGTAATACTTCTGTTGGATAATATATTTTATGAATTAGAATTCTAAAAAAAATATCGCAAATGAACGTCATTTATATGGAGTTGGAGTTCGATGATACCACAGCATTATCCGTTTTTTATATTGATTACAAAGTTAAAAATATTTTATGAAGAAGTAATATTTCTAATGACGGAGTTTTTAAAAATTAAGTGAACAAATGATCAATAAATTGGAATTAAAGATAGATTAAAATTGTGATTATACAATAAATGACCAGATAAAACAATTCATCTATATAGTTTTAATATATTGTTTTAAATATTGAACTTAATTCTGATAAAATTTTAAATAACAATCTTCAAAAAATATGAAAAAAATTTAATTAATTCATTTAATCAATATAATAAATTTATTATTTTGATCAAAATGATTTATAAATAAAAAATCAATTAATATGAATTAAGCATTTTTATAAAAATCAGAAAGAAATTGTTTGATGGAAGATATAACAAATGAAAATGCCGTCGACCGATCATTTAATCAATGGCCGTTAATTTATAAGACGGTTATGAACTGAAATCTTTGAATTTTAAGAAGTTTGACTCAATTAGTTAAACGATGGACAACACCGAAGAAGAAATCCAACCAACACAAAAGGTACTCAAAATAATTGTTGTTGGCGATATGGGTACAGGAAAGACATCTCTGATCCGCAAATTTGTTGAAGGCAACTTTTCCGAATTTTATAAGATAACAATTGGTGTAGATTTTGCAAATAAGGTTCTTAAATTCGATGAAAATTCCACGGCTGATGTCCAGTTATGGGATATTGCAGGACAAGAACGTTTTGGTAGTATGACTGGAGTTTATTATAGAGAAGCTGTTGGAGCTGTTGTAGTTTTTGATGTTATGCGAAATGCAACATTTGATATGACTAAGGTTTGGAAGAAAGATATAGATGAAAAAGTCAGAACTTCTCTTGGCGTTCCAGTGCCAACAATTTTATTAGGAAATAAAATTGATCTTATGGAAAAAAACGAAGCATGGGAAAAGAAGAAGCAAGAAATCGAGGAGTACACCAAAGAAAACAACTTTTTGGCATTTTTCGAGACATCCGCCAAAGATGGAATTAACATTGACGAATCTCTCGAATACCTTGTTGAGTATATATTAAAGAATAACATCGAAAGCGAGAGCTCAAGAATGAATGATGGTGTACGACTTGGACAGAATCAACAAGAAGAAAAAGGCTGCGGTTGCTAACCATTTTACTCTTTAGAAACTTAAAAAAATTAAAAACTATTTATGTTTTTATTTGAGAAAAAGCAATTTCTTCTATGGAATTAAGAATTTCGACGTTTTTTAGGTATAATGTTTCAATTTGATTATTGTTCAATCGATTTATAATGAAATATTATTCAATAAAAACATATATTTTGTAATTGCAGTCTTAAAAATAGTAAAATTCCGAATAAGTTTTCTCTAAATCAGTGCAAACTTAAATCATTAAATTTTTGAAAAAGAACATAAAAATGATTTTATTTCCCTACAAAACAATAGAAAATCAGAAAATTATTTAAAAATATTATAAAATTTAATGTGATATAACAAACGATTTAGCATTGACATTTT
Source organism: Histomonas meleagridis (assembly GCF_020186115.1). NCBI lineage: Eukaryota > Parabasalia > Tritrichomonadida > Dientamoebidae > Histomonas > Histomonas meleagridis. The sequence continues at coordinate 1,693,085 of NW_027150805.1, forward strand.
TCTTTTGGTTTCTCATCTTCGCTAATTATTTCGGACAAAATGTTTGATTTCTTTTGTGTTGTGGTATTTTTGGCAGAATTATATAAATCTTCGGCAATGTTTTTAAATAATTGATCAACTCCATCTCCTGTTTTTGCAGATGTCATGAAAAATTTACATTGGTTTATCTTTGATGATTCTTGAATTAATTTGATTTTCTGTTCTTTTCCTTGTTCATCAATAAGATCAATTTTATTACCTGCCATAAATATTAAACAATCTGGATCTACATTGTTTGTCACAAGTTCATTTAGTTTTTGAAGTTCTGCTAATGGATCTTTAAGTGACATATCAAAAACAAAAATACAAGCATTGGCATTTCTTAAATACAAAGGAATAAGTGACTGAAATTTTTCTTGACCTGCAGTATCCCATATGTTTATTGTAACTTCATTCTCTTCATCAATCATTATCTTACATCTAACATAAGCAGCTCCAACAGTTGGTTGAACTTCTCCAGAAAAGTTGTTTTCATGGTACTTCTGAACAAGGGATGTTTTTCCCACGCCACTAGACCCCACAAGAACAACTTTGTAGACTTCTTCTGAATCCATCATTTTCTTCTGTCGTTAACTTTTATATAGTTTACATCTGACCAAGTTGAGTTCCCGTTCGGAGGTTTTTTTTGCTAATCATACAAAAAGTTCTTTGTATAAAAACCATCAAAAAATCACCGTAACAGAGGCACTGTGTTGCATATTATCCTATTTACGGCTTTCTTGTAGCAAGCTCTTTTATTCAAACAATTACCCATTTTTTTTGTAATTCCAAAAAACATTATATTTTAAATTGTAAAAAAAAATTCCTTATTTTTAAATAATTGCTTCAGATAAATTTTTTAAGTAACAAATACTTTCTGATAATATAAATCCTGAAGGAATTATGCTTAAGTTAACTTTAGCTCAAGTAAACCATTCGAAATTAATAAGTTTACTTCCTATCGACAATTTTTACACAATTTTCATCAAATTTTAAAATTAAATAAAAGAATTTACTCTATATACAAATAATTTATTAATTTTCTGCTCTTATGAAAACAAGACCAGATTTTTTAGGCTCTTTTAATCTGATTAACTTATGCCGCGCGATTTGTTTTATGTTTTGTTCTGTTTCTATGTCTTCGCCAATATATTTTTCCCTTAACATAAAACTTTCCATTTGTAAATATGAAATCTTTAATAACATAACATTAAATATAAGTTTCATAACAACAAAATTTAAATTTAATACAATTGATACAATCCCAAAGATTAACATCAAGAACAAATGTATAAAACTTTTTAAAGTGAATTCTTTCGCAAGGCGAATCTTGAGCAAAATAACTTTTTGATCAATCATCTGATCTAAAAGTTTCACTAAGAGGAAAATACTGATTATAAAATGACGCATGTACCCAACGATCGAGAAAAACGTGAAAAACGTGAAAAAGATTAAACATTTCGGATTATTCGATCGTAATAATATCGAAATTGATATTGTTAATGATAAAGATGTTAAAATGGAACTAATAACAAAACATTTTGGTTGCGAATATGTGAATATGCACCACCCGCGACTGGCTAGTAATGTTAATGTTAACAATATCGTGAAGTATGTAATATTTAATAATTGAATAAGTATTTCAAACTTACGCATAAAGCGAAGTGTAAACGATATGGCATTTATAATCGATAGAAAGGTAAAAGCAAAGTGGAGGCGAATTCGAAAATGTGGAAATTTATACCTATTGAAAATCCATAAAAAATAATTGAAGAAATATGTTAGTGCTAAAATGCCGTCGATACACTTTAACGGAGCAATGGTTTTTTCTGGGAATTCTGTATTAACATTTGGAAATTGATTCGATTTATTTTTTATGAATTCTTGGCTTGGTGTGTTAACTGATAGAGATACTTGTTGTTCTATTTTTATTTCCGAAGGTTCATAATTAATATTACCATTTAAAATTTTATGGAGTTTATTCCTCCTGGATAAAATTACACTTGTCTTCGGAAGAAGTAATTTTCTAATTCGGCTAGAAGAAGAAATAATATTCTTTTGTATTATGCAATTTGTACAAGAATTTGGAAGCTTTGGTGGCTTGCTTAGTGTGGCGTTTGCTTGTGCTTCATTTATACAGGTATGAGTACAACTTATCAGCTTGATGAGAAGGATCACAAGCATTTTGACATTGAATGTAAGCCGAAATTTGAATTCAAAACGTGTTTTACGATCATATTACACCACAGTGAATAATAAATAGTTTATGGACGTAAATCTTCAAAAAGTATTGTAAACTATATAAAATTATCATTCCATCAGTTATGTTGAATGATTACAACACTTAATTGAAAATATTCAAACAAAATATCAGTTTTTCATTGTTCACCATATTGAATTTTCTGTATGACGATGGTAGTTTTTCTGGTTAAATGTTCGCCTTCTTGTTTTTTCATTTCTCATGAATTTACAAATGTATCTCTTTGTTTTCCAGAAAATTCATTATGATATTCGTTAATGTCAATTACACGTCAAGAAAATTTATCTAAATTATAAATGATTTCGATATTATATTCGAAATAGGACAGTATTTTACTACTATTATTAATACCAACTCCTTCTTCAGGCAGTATGAAATTATTTGCATCTCTGTTCTAAATGATCAAAATATTTAATTTATATGAATTATTTATTATTTCTTTTGGTAAGCAGATAATAGTGATTTTGTATATTTTAAACGTCAGTAATATCTGCTATCATAAAAATAAAAAATAATTTTTTAAATTTTTTGTATACAACTTCTAAGGAATGACAGCTTAACAAAATCGTTGTAAAACACTTTTTTTTAATAGAAATTAAAAATTAAAGACATCTAACATTTAAAAATCAATTCATATAAACGGGGTATCCCGTAAAAAACGTTCTCCTTTCACTATTCTTCTTCTTCAACATGTACAATAAAATTCTTTTCATGACACACTTCGCTTATTAACTTTCCATTTTCTTCTATTCGAAATTGCGGGAACCCTGTTTTCAAAATAAACTTTTTCGGAAACATGAATTTCCTTACGAACACAAACAAAAGATCAATTTTTTGATCTCTTGGGAACTTATGTATTCGATTTATGTTATCTGGGAACTGGAATCTAATTGTTGCGATGTCTGTTGAGTCGTTTGTCTCTGGAAGTTCTTCGAATTCTTTTTCAACCTTTTTTCGTTGTTCTTCTTCATCTTCGATTTGTTTTCGTGCTCGTTGTTCTTCTTCAGCTTCTTCTCTAGTAACTTCTTGATCTTGTTGAACTGCATCATTGAACTCTTCGTTTTGTTGTTGGATGATGGCAGCATCTTGTGTTCTTTGGTTGTTCTCAATTTGGATTGATGATAAAAGATCACTTTCATCAATTCTTCCTTCAAGGATAGCGAAGACACGGGAATCACTAAGGGTTGTTCCATTAGGTCTAAGGATGATTATTGTTGGGATTTCGGTAAATTCAAGTTCACATGCTGAATGCCATCCTTCAGGATAAGAAACATCTAATGGGATAAATATGAAGTTTGAATGGATTTCATTTGCAATGGACTCCTTTTGGAGAATTTTAACGACATGATTTGTATTCGGATTATCAGCAAAATAAATAAATATAAAAAGTGAACGATTGAGATTTTTCGCATCAGTAATAGCATCTTTGAGAGGTCCTGGATGTGAATCAAATGGAAAAGTAAATTGAAGTTGATGATGCAAATTTTCTTGATTATTATAAGGCATGCTTCCGTTCATGAAATGATGGTAAATACGTTTGAAAATATTACAATTACTGGAATGTTCTTCTGTAATTAGTTCTTGGTTTTCCATTTGTAGATTTTTGTATGTGATGAGAACGTTTAATTTCAGGTATTTTGGTCATTTCATATCCCTTTTTTTTTCTTTTTTCTTTTGATATAAATGAAAAGAAGTTCAAATCATCCAAGCAAAATGGATGATTCACTTCCGCACCTAACAAGAGAAGAAAAACAACGTTTTTCTTTATGTTCATATTACGCAAATTTATTAAAGAATTCTTCATTTGGAGACCAAACCAATACAGAAAAACGAAAATCTACAGTTGTAAAAGAACTTTCCCGCAGTACTTCAGAAAATTTTCTTTTTGATTGTGATAAATTAAGTCGTAAAGCATTACGTTTTGAGATAAGCGATATCGATTGTTGGGGTGTTTTTGCTGACGAGCCCATTCAGAAAGGCGAGCCTATTATAGAATACATTGGCGAAGTAATTCGACAACGCGTTGTTGAAAAACGAGAGAAAGAATATGAACTTGAAGGTAATCATGGCTCATACATATTCCGTATTGATGACGACAACAATATTGATGCCACACATTCTGGTGGTCTTGCTCGATATATTAATCATAGTTGTGATCCGAACTGCGAAACACGTATTATACCATTTGACAAGACCAAGCGCGTTGTGATCTTTGCCAAACGCAATATCTCACCTTGTGAAGAACTAAGTTATGATTATCAACTTCCATATGAGATCAAAGAAAAAGCTATTCGATGCACATGTCATTCCCCTAACTGCAAAGGATGGCTAAATTGGAAGCAAGACCAAGATGAAATTATTCGAAGGAATTTGAACATTGGAAATGATGCACCATTTGAACCAGATTCCGAAACTGATGAAGAAACAAAACCTTACAGGAAGCACATTCACGACAGAAATGAGAAAGTTGAGAAAATGAAACGTGAAAGACAACTTGTTAGTGATATACATGTTTTGATTCCTTCTGTAGAAATCGATAAGGATGTAATCACAAAAACATTGGGGTTATCTTTTGATGATGAAGATGATGAAATTGATGAAATAGAAAATAAGAAACAAAAGAAAAAGAAAAAAGGAAAAAGACGTAAGTGAAAAATTAGCGGATTAATAAATAAAGTATAAAGTTAATTCTCTTGGAATGATTCGATTAATACGCAAATGTTCCTGGTTGCAGTTTTTTCTGATGTTTATTTTGTTTACCATTGAAAAATTGTGTGCAAAGGCTTCATAAAGCTTGATTGAAAAAGTTGCTCTCATCGTTTTTGACACATTGAAATTCTTCTGAAATTTGTGGAATCACAATTATCAGAGCGCCCGATGGTTTAATGAACCTTCGAAGATGGTAGATCAGTAATTTCCCATATTTCTATTTGATATCAAAAATGATAATTGTGCAGTTCTTATAATTCGGCAGTGATCTTTTTTGATACGTTGAGTGTGACTTACGCTTCTGTAAACTAATAGCATTGAGGAACTTTACAATACGTTACTTTAACCTCTTAAATAACAAATTTAAATTTTTTCTAAGGGTGTTTAAACAAAAAGTTTTGTGAGTGTAGTTCTTTGTTCCACTTATCGGTGACAGAAACGATTTCTGAATTTTGTGATATTACTGAATTATTTGAATGATTTTTGACGTGGTGTTTTGGTTACTTAGTCAAGATGGGCTCGTTTCAAGAGGATGACTTAGATCTCCCACCACAAGAATATAAATCAGATCCTAAAACAAATTGTTCATATAGTTCGTATAAAAGGGATATAAAATGGAAATTAATCTTTATTGCTATTTTTTTCATAATATTTTTTACAATTCTTTTCATCTGTACATATGTCATTCCACGTGATGAATATCTAGAAGCTAAAAAACAGGATCCCAAACTCGAATTTCAAGAACCATATACTCCAGGAGATGCATTACATTGGACAAATTATTGTATATTTCTAATATTTTTACTTGGGCTTATAGGGTACGCTTCTGATCATCCAAAAGAATTTTTTTATGTGATGTTTTTAACGATTTATGTGGTTTTTGGGTTATTTTCTGCTGGGATATGGATTGCATACGCCGCTACTATTGCAAATTCAGGCACAGTGAAAACAGCATGGGATAAACATTTTTCATATGATAATTATAATAAAAACATAACCAATATAAAAGTAGAAAAACCATATATAAAGATATCAGCATCTGGATATACATCGACCGGGAGGAAACATAGAACCTATTACTATTGTAATCCAGAAGCGATAATAGTTAATTCAACTAATTGTTCAACAACTTATAATTTGCCTGAGTTACATAATCACTCATGGGTTAATATTATATATAATATTACATCAACACAAGATATTGATGATTTTGTTGAAAGAGTCGGACAAAAATATAAAGATTCATTACCTACAACAGATGAACGCGGATTAACGATTAGTTGGAAATATGATATTAGATTTGGATTTAATTCTGAAATTAATGGACTTTATTTTGTTACCAAAAGTAATGAACTTGAAGGTAAACTTAAAAAATCCAATGGTAAGGCAATGATGGCTTTTTGGGCAGGCGTTGGTTATGTTTATAGATTGAGGTCATACCCAGTATTTCGACCTATAATATCTAAATCTGATATTGAAATAGATTTGCCTGAACTTCCTGATAATGATCCAATATGGGATAGAATCGCACAAACAAAATGTATACTTGAATAATTTTGATTCTTTTCAGAATAAGAAATAAATCTTAATTCAGATTTTCAATATGTTCTTTAAAAGGATAATTTTCGTTCGTTTTGAGTTAATAATTTATAAGATAAATTAATTTAACATGAAGTGATAAAAACTAATTTCTTCTTAAAATTAATTAGATTGCGAAAAGAATTTGAATTTTTTGAAAATATATTTTTTACATTTTGGCATGAATTCAATTGGCGTAAATAATAAGATCAAAATATGGAAAAATACATTTGCGAAATGGAAAATAACCGCTTTGTAAACTTTATTATCCTGCAAGAAGCCAAGAATGCATTTAAAGTTTTTTCCACTCTATCACAAGTACTCCCAATGCAAAGGGCTTAAAATTCGCGAGGAAAAAAAAAAAAAAAAAAAAAAAGATTAAAAAAAATACTGATTTTTCTTTAAAGATTATTGTTATTGTGAACGCTATCTTGGTTGTTCCCATTTTCGTGAGCTAATAACAAATTAGGGTCAATTTGATTTAAACCCATTTCGAGCTGTGCACGAGCTTGCGTTTGATTTCGCAACCCAGAATACCATCGATTCTTGATGGAACTGGGACTTCTGCCTTGTAGCTTTTGTGCTATGAGTGACCAGCGATTACCCAGCTCTTTTTGTGATTGAATAATGACTTGATCTTCCCAAGGCTCAAATGGATCGTGACGAATTCCTGGCTGCAGCCTCTGAAACCACCTCTCACGGCATTGCTTAGGAGTTCTGGTCGGCACAAATTTTGCTATGTCAGTCCATTTTTTAGGACCAAGTTGATTGACTGCAGTTGTTAGCATCTCGTCTTCTTGCTGATTCCACGTACCTCTTGTTATCATTGAATTATCTTTTGGTGATTGCTGTATTCGCATAAGAAAATTAATTAAATCTTGTGGCTGGATTGAAGTATTCGAACAAATTTGTGGATACCCATCAATTTGTTGTTGAACTCCTTGAATGGGCGCTTGCTGTTGTTGTTGCTGTATTGAGTTTTGATCTAAATCATTCATCATTGTTCCCCGCCAAAATTAATATGACATGTTACATGAAAAAACTTTGTTTCAGAATAATACAAAAAGCCAGATGCCATATTGAAAACGCAAACGTTTTATTAAGTGAAGAATAAGCTTTTTGAGGGTTGAAAATTCTTAACTTTTTCAAATTGTTATGTCGATATTCCAATTTAAAATAGATAAAAAACAAAATTATTAAGATCTTAAAATATCCTAAAATAAGTTAGGGAAAAAATGAATCACCAAGGTTTACCAACAATAATTTCAAAACATATTGTAAAAAATCCTAAAAACAATCTCCATCAAAACATCCATTCAAAAATATTAAATACACATACATAAAGAATTCAGCAAAGTGCAATATCTTTATAAAAGATTTATTACCAGTGGTTTTTATTTACTAGAAACGCGCTTATTATTCTGTCTTATAATATACAATCAGTGCTTGTAACGCACTAATCAAAATCTGCACAAGGAATGCTAAGCCACTATAAATTAAGTCTTTTGTCAGTACACCCTTCAAATCTAATTTCTCCTCTTCCACATTTTCAAGGTCTAGTTCAGCAAACGCAGCATTGCCTTGGTCCAAATCAACTTCTTCGTCCTCTAAATATGCCGAAAATCGATCGAACCATGAAAAGTCATTATGCGATTGAATGAACATCACAAGCAAAAACGAAACAAAGAATTGGTATCCAAACCCAGATATGATCAATGACCATGCGTTATCGTATGCATACGACGTTTTATATTGATCAAGTGGATTACAAATGAGATATGCAACACATGCGAAAAAGAGTAAACAAGAACATACAAAAGATACAATAACAGGAACTAAACTGATAAAGCACTCAATAACTATGCCAAAACAAATGGAAAAAAGAATTTGTAAAACATTGGATTTTCCATATAGGACATCATAAACAGATAAAAAGATAATGAAAAAGACGGCCATGAGCTTGACGATAAAGCCATTGAAACAGATGGTGAATATTTTGCGAAGAACTGGATTCAATTCTAAAAATAATGGATTATCATTATTATTACGACCACCATATTTCATAAAGAAAATGGCCATAGCGGTTTCTATTACAACGTTAACAGATGGTAATTGATATTCAAATCCGAGATAATTCATGAATGGCCCACTTTGATTTGTATGTGCACATGGACCAGGTTGTTGAGTAATCCACCCAAGCACAGGCGATATAAGATTAGCAAAGGTGCAGGTGTACAAAAATTTAAGTAATTGAAGTCGACTTCGATGATATAATTTCTGCATTTTTTTCTGTTTTCCAGAGGCTTGGAATAAGAAAATAACAGGAAGAATAATAACTAAGTAAACAGCAGCCATGCCTATAAAGTAAAATGAGACCCAATCAGAAAAAGAAGAAAAAATACCATCGGTTATGTCATCCAGAAAATTTTGGTAGCAATTAAGAAAAAAGCTATCTCCAAAAGTAGAAGCAAGATAGTTTTTGAGCATTTCGTTATCGCTTGTAGTAAATTGGGTTGGTTTAGACATTTGTCAAAATGTGTATTTTGTCACTTTTGGAACGGTTGGTGATAAAAACGGTTAATACAAATTTGAACCGAATTCAATTTTTGAAAGAATAAAAAAAAGTGTTTATGGGTGAAATCGTTTAACGTCTTCAAAGCTCCATCTGGTGTAAATAATTAAAAAAGTTGTGTTAATAACGTACAAAAAATGTAATGGAAACTAATTTAATGAATCAAAAGAAATTTCTTCAAAAAAATAAATCATCATTAACAAATTTGGACCCAAAAGGTGGCTCTATTCAAGTAATAGCAGTTGATAAAGTATGGTATGGAGATTTAATCAATTGGCTGTTCAACGGTTCAAAAACAATTCCTAGCAAAATTAAATCCCCAGACATTTTGCTAAATAACCAACTCAAAAAAGGAGTTCGAGTTGGTATTGATTTTGAAGTTGTTCATACAAATATTTGGTCATATTTAACAAATATTTTTTCAACGCCAAAGCAGAAAATCCAAGGCTTTCTAGTTTACACTGAAACCAAAAGAGAAGTAGAATTTGTTTATCCACCGCAAACAATTCAAATCCAATTTGGTCGCCAAACTCTAATAAGGGTTGCATCACTTTCATGGTTAATCAAAGAAATCAAAGAAAGTGCGTGTAATCAATGTCATGTGTATCCTTCAAAATCGTTTTTGTATCACTTGCAAACTAACAGCAAAATTGATGATTCATTAACAGTCGAAAAGGTTCTAAAACAGTATGGAAACAATTTCGAGCTTCGATGTATTGAAAGTCATAAATTATTTTCCACTCCAAATTCTAAAACGCCTCATATTTTCAAGCCAGATGTCAATTTGCAATCACCACGTAAACCAATTCAATCCATAAATACTGTTAAAACCCCCACAAAATTATCTCCTCGACCACCTTTATCACCAATACCAAACAAACAAGTACAAAAAAAATCAGCATCAAATATATTCCAAGAACCTCAACCTTCTTTACCTCTTCTTAACTCACCTATTAGTACACCATCATATCCCAATCCTGTTGGGCTTGTAAATCTTGGAAATACTTGTTTTTTAAATGCGTCATTACAATGTATTTGTCGAATTAAGCCACTTGTTTCATTTATTCTTTCCACTGATTTTGACTCCCAAATAAACATCAACAACTCTCTTGGATCAAAAGGAAAGATTGCACGTGCATTTCGGAATTTTCTTATTGAAATTTCTTCCTCTCGAAGTGCTGTAAATCCATCAAAATTACGTGAAGCTATAATTTCCAAATATAGGCGATTCTCCAATTTTGCACAACATGATTCACAAGAGTTCCTTAATGCTCTGATTGATGGACTTCATGAAGATTTTAATCAACCTTCAAAAGACAAAACGCTTGAAAATGCTGATTCATTAGAGCTTCATTTATCACGTAATTCTTCTCCAATACAGAAGATATTCCTCGGAAGCATGTTCAGCAGCATTGAATGTCCTGAATGCGGTTTCAGCAAAATTGTGAGGGATCCGTTTATGTTTTTTACAGTTGATGTGCCGAAAAGTGTCATTGGAGTACGTTTATTGAATTGTTTGAAAAAGTTTAATCAATGCGAAATTCTTGATAAAGATAACTTGTGGGAATGTGAAAAATGTGGAAAAAAAGTAAGAGCAAGAAAAAGAATGGGTTTGAATGAATGTCCAAATGTGTTAATTATACATTTGAAACGCTTTTCTGAAAATGGACATTTTGCAAGAAAAAATGAAACAAAAGTTGAATATCCAGATTTATTGTCTTCCAAGGATTTTATGGAAAAGGATTGTGGAGATTATAATTTGGTCGGAGTTGTATGCCATTGCGGAGGATTGAATGGAGGACATTACACAGCTATGGCATTAGACCAAAAAAATAACATTTGGTACTATTTCAATGACTCGATTGTCAAGAAAATTAGCGCATCTTCTGCTCATGTAAGTGATGCATATGTTTTGTTTTATCAGCGTATATAAATAAATTACCATGTAACTATTTCTTATCGATTTATTTTCATGTATATATTTGATTGTATTTCAAAATAATATGAAATCGTATAAAATTATATTTGTCTTATTATATGACCATCCCTTACTTGACAAAACAAAAATGAAGGTTGGATTCAATTATTTCAAATAAAAACCAATATTGAAATAAATAACGGTTCCGTTATAGTCATGACGATCTGAATAAATTTCTATTGGATTTTTCTATTTGAAAGCATTCAAAAAATTCGATTTAGCTCCAATCAGCAGGATTTACATCTTTCCACTTCAAAAAATAAAAATAGAGGTCTCGTCATATGCTTAACTATTACATTATAAGGAAACAAATTCTCAATATAGAATATCGTCAAAGTTTATCTATATATATAAATAAATGTATAAAATATAGGATATTATTATTTATTTTGCTTGAAAAGTTATAAATGGTATGACATACTTTTCGGTAACCTAATGGTCAATAAAATCACACCATAATTTGTATGATTACTTCAACCCTCAAAAAAATTTGAAACCGTTTATTCATTTTAACGGTTGCTTAAAATAGTTCATTTTCTAAAATTACCCTTATTACCCTTATTAATAATGTATCAAGCCTTGCTTAACCAGGAAATCCAATTGGATTTGCCATTACTCGAAAAAGCTATCGAAGACGGATATAGAACGGGAAATAATGAAGCAATTTTTGCCATGAATTTTTCCAGTGAAAGGCCTGATATTTTTGAGTATATCAATCAATTTTTACAACCACAAAAATCTCCATTTGTTAAATATTATGGGCTACAAATTTTTAATAAGTTAGTTGAGCTACATTGGGCTGCAATTCCCCAACCCGAAGTTCGAAATTCACTGAAATCATTATTATTAGAATTCATTAAAAACACGATCCAAACGAAAGATCAGTATTTGTCTTATCAAATTCTAAATGAAGCAGATAAAGTTTTGATATCAATTTTAAAATATGAATGGCCAAACGAATGGCCAGAATTCATATCTGTGGCTCTAGAAACAAGCAAGAATTCTTTAGATACATATCTCAATTTTATAAATATATTTGGAATGTTAGCAGATGAAATCACAAATTTTTCAGAAGCATCTTTATCAACCACACGGTCCGCCGAAATGTATGCTCAATTCCAAGCAGAATTTCCAAAGATTGTTTTATACATACAAGGATCTTTAGATAATCCAAGGAGTGAAATGGAAGTGAAAGTCATATTGAAAAACCTTCGCTACTTCGTCAAAGCAACTGATTTAGCAGCAATTATTGATTCTGATATAATTGATCTTATTTGTCGAAGGCATTTGCAAAACCCAAAACTCGTTCCATGTTGTCTTTCAGCCATCGGTGACATTTTTAGCACCAACAATTTCTTGCTTTCTTCACCTCAAATAATTTCACGGATTTTCCTTGTAATTGTTGCTGTTGTTGAACCAGCTTTTTGCGATCAATCATTATCTCGAGTTCCTGAAACATATGGAATTACTATCGACGATTTTGTTCATACGTTCACCGTTTCAATCATTTCATTCATAACTTCGTTTTATCAAGTGCTCGAAACCGAAACCGTCGAAGCGTATTCAAAAGTTTTACAATGGCTTTGTTTTATAACCGCCAACGCGTGTCAAGATGACTTTCGCCTTTGTATTGAGCTATGGTTCACACTTACAAGAGCAGTTTATTCAGAACGTGTTTCAGCACACTTAGATTATTGTCCCGTTTATGTTCCAATTTTTGCAATGCTTCGAAGAATTGGAATATCGAAAATGGAAAAACCTTCCGAAGTCATTATTTCTATCGATGAAGAAGGAATTCACTCTCGAAGGTTAGATTCTTCTACAGAAGCTACAGTAGCATACACTCATATGAGAGAGATGCTTGTTTACTTAACACATATAGATCAAAATGATATGATGGAAGCGCTTGTTCAAAGAGTTAATGAAGTCACTCAAAGTGAATGGAATCCAAATGCTATTAATTCATTATGTTGGGCAATCGGATCTTTAAGTGGTGCCTTACCAGAGAAAGAAGAACTCAACTTCATTTCTAATATTTTAAGCTATTTAATACGAGCATGTATGCAACTTTCTGATATCCCTGCACGAGCAATAGCAGCAAGTGGTGTTATGTACATATGTAGTCAATACAGTCGAGTTTTAATTCAATCATGGCAACTTTTGAAGACAGTTTTAATGAAATTATTTGATTTTATGAAAGAACCAATTCCAGCAGTACAAGATTCTGCTGTTGAATCATTCAAAAACATTGCCCGGTTTTGTCGTTCTGAGATTATCAAGAAGCAACCAAGCGAACAAGCATCGTTCCTTGATATGATGCTCTCAAACATGGGTGAAATTCTCCAACCGCTATCACTAGAGAACGTTATCGGCACTTTTGAAGCGGTTGTCATGATAATTCAATGCATAACCGATGAAAAACAAAGAACCGAAAAAGCCGCCGTTTTATGTGGTGGAATTAACGGAACCCTTGAATCCCTTAAATCGAATGTTCAATTACTCAATGACCAATGGCATGAACAATTCCTTTTTGTTCTCCAATGTAATGCGGGGCTAGCCAAATATTTAGGATGTACATTTATACCTAATCAACTTTCAAACATCCTTCCTGCTTTAATGGAAATTTATCAAAGAACATCAGCTCTTCTTTTAGAATGCGCTGTAAAGAATGCCTTAGCATTAAAAGAAGCTTCAATGCTTAGAAGTATAAATGCGGGAATTGCAAGATTATTAGATACTTCTGTATCGAACTGTGGTAATTCTACGCCAATCATCCAGTTCATACTACCGCCTGTTCTACAAGTCATTGTACCTGATTACCAGAACTCTCCAGCAAAGGTACCAGAGGTCGTCGGTTTGATGGCGGCTTTGACGATGAAAATCCCCGGTGAAATTCAAGCCTCAATTCAAATGATTTTCGCAACGGTTTTCCAACCAACGGTACCACTTATTCAAGACATGAACGATAACTTTGCGTTCAAAAAGGAGTTCAACCGTTTGATGAGTTCGTTGGTGTCAAATTGCACCAGCTTCTTAACATGCGTCCAAATAGATGACGTCGTATTGTTCATGAACTGTCTTAAGCTTTTGTGTGGGAACACACAACCAGAGATCTCCGAAAAGTCACTTCAAATTGCATCAAATCTTATTAATATGCTCGAAGCTAGAACTCCACCACAGTTCATAGCACAGTTCCACGACTTCTTTGCTGTTGATTTTCTTGTCTTTGCGTTCAATCTTATGACCGATAGTTTTCATAAATTTGCATTCAACCAACTCACAGGGCTAATCCGTAGTCTTATGCAGTTACCAGTGATGAACAATAAGATGCAACAAATAGTTGAAATGCTCACAGGTGTATTCCCTAATACAAGTCCAACAGATATTTATAATTTTGTACTCCAAATGCAAAGCGAAGCACCGAGTTACACAAACTTCAAGAATTTGATGCGGAACTTCTTGGTTGAGGCAAGAAAATTCTCTCCGAAAGATCCATCATTGTTTGCAAAGGAAATGGAGGAGGTTGTCCAAGAGATAGAAAGGAAGAAGAACGTCCCAGGGCTACTTCCTCCATCGCAAAATCCTCAATTATTAGAGGAGATAGAACAATTGACTTCTTTTGTCGGTAATATGTCATTAAGATTATAATAAACATTTATACATTTTTAACCGTAAAAATTTGCATTTAAATGCTCTTCTTTATGATGTGATAAGAAAGAAATGAAATACATTAACATGTTCAACAGATATTCTCATTATTCACAACATTTATAACCAGACATAAAAAATGTAATTGTTGCTTATTATTGATTTTAACATTTTGTTATTATGTACTTAAATACATAAAAAACTTTTGGTGAAATTATATTTTGAAAAAACAAATTTATCAAACATAATTTAAGAAAAATTTTATTTATTCTCTTAAAAATCATCTTCTTCATAATACTCCTCTTCCTCTATTTCGTTACCGCCATCGCCCAAATTCGAGATCTGAATGAAAATATTATTTGGATCATCATCGAAATCACTGTCGCTAAAGAAACTTGGCAAAGGTCCACCGAATTCTTTATGTATTGTATCGAAGTATTGATAATATACGTCATCATAAAACTGTTTCCATTCATTATTTTCATCTTCGCTTGGAGCTCCTTCGATATCTATGATATGTTCAGTAAAACTAAACAAATATCCCCAATAATTTGCGTCTTTGATTTGGTCCTTTTTCGAATATTCGGTAACAATTCGATGTTTCATATCTAACTTTTCAATCAGGATGTTGGCAGAGCGGTTTTGCATCAAGGCTGAAAATAAACCGTAGAACGATACGTGGAAAATTGAATGGATTTTGAGCTCAAAAAACCGATCAAGCAGAATTTGCATCGTATCGTAAATAAACGGTTCCGGGTTTTCTTCTGATGCACGAAGAAACAAAACAAGGAGCTCTATAGCTTTCTCATGCTTAGAAAGAAATGGTAAGGGCCCACAAATAAAGTGACAGATGTCTTCAAGATGATTAATGGCATATTCATAAACAGGTGTACAAATCATATCTTCTTCACATATGTCGTCAGAACCATAAGAAACATCATCCATCTGAGAGCAGAGCTCAAAAATTAGGGAAAAGGCCCAATAACTGGATTCTGAGTATGCTGAGTGAAGTGCAATATCAAATATTTTGGAAATCTTTTCATCAGTCACAATCTGGCTAATAAGAGAAGAGTCCGGATTAGCATTCGAAATAATGGATGAAATAATTGATAATACTCGAGAATTGAAAATTTCATCTGTCTCAGAAAGTGATTCAAAAAGACAATCACAGGCATTTATATCTTCGAAAAATGATGAAATTTGTGCACTTGGGTCAATTGCTAATGAATAAAGCACATCATATACGGGTTCTTGCTTAATTGACTTGATTAAGAGGGAGAAAAATTGCGGTTTCTTGGAGAGGTACAGGTGGATAACTGAGTTTTGCGTTTTTAATAAAATCAAAATCAATTGAGAAAAAATACGAGCTGGTACTGCTGGTATTGGATCTTTTGAAAGCTCTTCTATCATTCTTTCATAGAAAAACTCATTTTGACTTATTTTTGTCGCATAATAGCGAGTAAGTTTGTCAAGAATTCCTTGTGCTATACGTGCATAATGACCATCACCATCACCTTCTTGTAGAGCCTTTTCTAGTAATTGTTGGAAATTATTTAGAAAGAACATGGTTATTGTGGGATTATTTGGTGAAATAGCTTGAACAATATTTGATTCACATAATAGGTCATCAATTGAACAATTCCCGTTGTTGATTTTATTTTTGATATTGTCAAAGGAAATAGAAGGATAATTGCCTTGCCTGAGAAACATCCGAGCCCTTTACCTTAACGTCCGTCGCTCTGGTGAGAGTAAACCATACAAAAAAATATAAAGCCAAGCCAAAAAGTGATTCCAAACCGAAAAGCCAGCGTTAACATCTCCAAAAATAAAAATAATGCTCATAACGAAGGAGACACAAGAATACATCGCATCCAAAGAATAATGAATAACTTAAAAAATGGAAAATAATTTAGCAAATATAAGAAAATGGAAATTCTATCCAAAATTTATTTATAGTCAAATATAAATAAATCTTTGAAATTTTTGTAATATATTTTCTTTGAATGGAACAACGGTCGCAATAATCTTTTTTGTCAGCGGGATTTGGTAATTAACAATACTTAATATTAACAATACTAAAACTTTCGTAAATCGAACGAAAAACGCTAGTTTATGTAACACGACATAGTTAAAATATATAAGATTCCGTCATAAGATACTTAAGAAATAACAATCATTTCACATTTTTTTTTTTGTGATTTTATATCCATATCATATGGCAACGTGTTTGGATGTATTCCATAAAATATTTTTTGAAAATAAAAGGGTTTTCATGCTAAACTCAACATCTTCTTCATTGCATCAAATGCAGGTAGCTTATAAAAAGAAAAATGCCTTCAGTTAAATTCTGATATTTAGCTTCATAGTTTAAATTCATTATAAATACATGCATCAATTATCATAAAATTATAAAAAAGATTTGCATGTAGAGTTTAATTAATTTTATATTAAAAAAAATAATGTGTGGATCCAACACAATAAGAACTTAAAACTATGTTCCAATATGTCGAAAATGGAATCTTTTTATATGGATAATTTAAATGAGAAGAACGTTATTTACTTTTTTTAGACAGAATTATCTCACATCTCTTCTCAATTTTTAACCTCTCATGTTCAATTTGCAAATTTACGTTGAAGTACGTTGAATTCAAATTTAATTCTTCCAAAAATATTTAACAAAGCAGTAAGTTTTGAAATGAAGAAATTGAACTGAATACAAATTTGAATCGAACTCTCTCAAAAATTCATCATCTTCATGCAGGCCATTTCTTTAGCCCTTTCGATTCTTTCATTTTTCTTTCAGATTTCAAGTCAAATATCGATTAATAAAGCGGGTGTATTAGGTTTTTCATATTCTTATCAAATGGTTCCAACATATGAACAAACGAATATTTTAACGAGTACCGAAGTATTAACGAATACAAAAGTTTCTTCGAATACACAAGTTATTACATCCACATATATTGAAACGAATTCAATGACAGAATCATTAACGTTGAAAAGTTCACTTTCACAAAGATTTTTTGAAACCGAATTTTCGACACATACAATTGTGAATACGAAATCTTATACATTATCGAATTCGTTTATTTTAACTGACACATATTCGTTAACGCAAACACAAAAGTTGACTGATTCAATTACGATTTCGCCAACATTTATTTATACGAATACATATGATACATCATATACGTATTTAGATAGTTTGTTAAATGTACCTTCAACTTCACAAACGTCCATTTTAACATATGTTTCATCGATAACACGTGTTTATGTAAATTCGGTGACATATTCACTCACGAATACATTATCAGAAACTCTAGTTTCATCATATACTTCTTCTTTTGTTAATTCAGTCACATATTCATCTTCATTGAAGAGCACACAAACATTGAGTAGCACACGAACATTAGGATATACCACGCAGAATACAAAGGCAAAATCATATACAAAATCATCAACTATTTCATATGTTTATTATACATCATCCACCAAATATACGACATATAAATCTTCTTATACAGATTCATATACATATAAATCATCATATACGACTGTTTATTCAGTTGTTACTCGAAGTCCATCAATCATGTATACAGAAACGATGTCATGTGGATATCCAAATGCAAACAAAATGAATGCACTAAAAATACAAACAATCAAAAATATTAATATGCAACGTTCTGATGATAGATTAATAATTTCTGGAGCAAAGCCAAAGGTTCCATGTATGTTAGTGCCAATATATAAAACTGTATATTCAATTTCTACAACAATAACAAGATCGATAACATCATCGAGATCATTAACATCATCTAAAACAATGGTTCCAACAGTTACAGTATCAAAAACGATTACATCAACTAAAGAAAATTCAATAACAATGTCAGAAACATATTGTTCATCAATAACAAAAACATTAACGATTACGAATACTAAAACACTTAAAAATACACAAACACAAACACGTACTATATCATCTACAAAAAGTCCAACACTAAGTATTACAGAAGTTGAATCGAATACATATCCACCAACGAAAACTCGAACTTATACGAAATCATTAACAAATTCTAATGTTAATTCAGGTAGTTTAACGAATTCATTTATTTCGACACAAACGATTTCAAAAACATCATCACCATCATTAACGAATTCGATAACAATAATACCATCTATAACTAATATTCAAACATCAACATTGACATTAACATTAAGTTATACATATGTTAAAGATAATACACTTACACCAACTCAAACATTAAGTATTACTAATACAAAATCGACAAGTTTAACATATATTGCGACGATATTCTTAATTGATATATATACGAATACAGAATCAATTACATTATCACCAATTTCAACATTATCTCAAACTGAGATGATAACAAATTCGAATACATTTTCAGTAGAAACTACACATACAAAATCATTCTTATATTCAAATTCATATCAAATAACATATGAACTAACATTAATACGAATAGAAATTGAAGATTCTAAAACATTTACATCATCATTTACATATACAATAGAACAAGAACCTACGAATACATTCACAATTACAAATACGAATACATTCACAATTACAAATACGAATACATTCACAATTACAAATACAAATACAATTCCGAAATCACAAACAACAATAACACCACAAATACAAACGAAAACACAAACAGAAACAATAACGCAAAATACTAAAGAACCCACAAATATAAATACAAAATCGAATATATTTACAGCAACAGCATCTATCCAAGAAATTAATTCAATAATTACTATCAGTATTTCGAAATTATTAACACAAACGATTGCATTAACACAAACATTAAGTATTATTAATAGTTTTCTTTCTGAATCATTTACATATATAATATTTAATTCTAAAGTTAAACTTACGAACACGATATTTATTTATTATAATTATACTATTTTTCAATTTCATACTCTTGAAAAATATTATTCTAATTATATTTATATTTATGAAGATCATGAAGGAAATGAAGAAAAGCAAAATTCGAATAATTTATGGATTATTATTGGAATTGTTATTGGAGTTATTGTTATAATTATTATTACAATAACAATAATTATTCATATTAATCGACATAATAAGAATCATGACGAAGAAATTGTTGAAGAAGTTAAATATCAAGAAGGTGAAATTGATGGATGTAGAAGTATTATGAAATTAGAAGATATTGATGAAGATCCATTTGCTGTTGATTTTGAAGAACATAAATTTGTTAGTCCAATTTAATTTTATTCATATAATAAATAAAAGATCTGTTCATTATGTTAGATAATAGAGGAAATTATCCTCGTGACAAAATAAAATCTCAATTTATTCGCTTATTTGTTTTCAATTTATATCGATAGTGGGATGATTTTTGTTTGAATACAGATTATGTTTATTATTTTGAATCAATTGTGCATTTTTCTGATTGCTTACCAGTGATTATGAGTGTTTATGTATTTTTGAGATAAAAAAGGATGTTTATCAAAATTTGTGATTCTTAGAAAATGAATATCCATTATTTTTTCTTTTTAAAAATGATAATTAATTATTTGATTTTTATATATTATTATTATGCACTACTTGGATAGGATTGTATTTGAACTATAATACATTGATGAAGTGCATGGAAATAAATCTGAATTTAGTTGGATTCAAACTATTTTTTAAAAACTTTACAGTAAAGCACGCTAAATAACGATACAATAAAGCAGTCAGCAAATAAATTCCTTCAATCGCTCACAGCTAACAAATTAACTCCAAGTTTGAAAAGCAGACACTTTTCTATGATTGAGTATGAATTTCAAACATCTTTCCTCAATTGGTATCATTAAAAATCACGAAACCCTCGAACAACCAATCCACACAGAGGGTTTTTGCTCATTTTATTAAGGTAATCCGTTTCATGTTGTCACAAGATGAAGGTGTACATTTCTCCATTTAAATAAAACGTAAAAACCAATTTTTTTAGAAAAAAGGATAGCAGCGAATAAAGTTTCGTATGGTGTTTTCCATATTTTGGAATTCGTTTGCATAGAAAAGACGTTAAGTCACTTCAAATTTATAGTCTGGGGCACCCTAAAAGCAAAAAAATCGAAAGAAATGTTTAACTTTGAACAATCATATAAAACATTTGCTAAAATATGTAATGTTTCTTCTGATTGTTCTAAATTTAAGTCAACGTTCCCAAACCTCCAAAATGCAGCAACAGAAAAAACAAATTCAGATCAAGATGATGTAATTCTTTGGGATTCTGGAGCGCCAATACCTTGCTTGCTTGGTAAAGCCCGTACCTCCCAAGTAGATACAATTATTGGATCTGTATTATTAATATCTTGTAATACTGCTTTTCTCATTGCTTCATCAATTCTAGAAGGCCAAATGAAGAAAGAAACGCAATGTAGTATCCAAATCATATATACTGCGATTAAAGACACAATAAAAGAACAACTTCCGAATTTTGATGAAGAAACACAAACGCTTTTTTCAAAATATCTTGAATTTTTTACAACAATTGAAGACCATGCTTCATTAGAAGATATAAGAACAGCATCAGCAACAATTCAAAGTAAGGTTTATTCAATGTTCGAAATCCATCCATTTTTTGGTGATTTTGTTTATTTGATCTTCCAGTTCCTCTTGAATTTCCAATCCTTTGGGATCATAGAGCTTGCTTCTAACATGTTCCAAGAATTTTCCAAAATCGAAAAACCTGTCATAAAGGCACTAAAATTACTCTTGAAACAAAAGTTCCAATCATCAACCAATAAATTCCAAGAGATCAACAAAATTCTTTCAGATTCAATAGCTTCAATGCCAGCTGAATATCCTTATTATTTAAGCCGTAAGTATGTGATTGAATCACTTCTTCCTCTTACTGATCAAATCTTACATCTTTGCTCGAAACTTCCAAACAGCCTCTTTGGCCAATCATTTCACGCGTCAGAAACCGAATATCTTCCAATTGAATTTTCTCAATCGTTCCTATCAATTTTCACAGCAGAAACCGTCGAACATGAGTACGTTAAGCAACTTGCATTATCATTAAACTCATGTACAAATGATACATTATTACAATATTTATGTAGTGGCGCATCCTATTTTTTTGACGAAATACTTGGCTATACTTCAATAATTTCATCGTTATTGCCAATTGAACCAAATTCATTAATTGAACATTTGTCATATTTATTACAACAATTATCACCAATCTTTTCAGCGATATCAAATCAATTTTATCAAACGATTAAAGCTTCAAATATTAATTTAGATCCATCATTAAACTTTTCATTTAATGGAATTAATGCTACAATTACAACACCACTTTCGGCGTTACAAACAATAATGATATATAATAACATTCAACCACTTCTCCCAGAAGACAAACAAGAAATGTTATCAAGTTATTATAATAATTTAGTTAATATTTCATTATCTTGGATTATTACAATTACAAAACTTTTGAGGTTATTTGAAATGAAAATTGTTGAAATGTTAATTGACATCATTGACATACAATATAATTTATCTAATGAAGTTAAAACTAAAATTCTTGAAGATTATAATCACTTAGATAAATGCGATATATCGAAATTAGATTTTAATCAAATAATCCAAATCTTAACGTATTCCAAGTCAATTAACGAAATAATCATTTCAAAATTTGACGAGATACGATCATTTAAGACACAATCATTTGCATGCTTTACACCGAATTTTCAAAGCATAACCGAATTTGTTGATTCTTCGATATCAATTATTAATGAATTAAATGAAATATTAAATTCAACGCCAACCACCTCAAAAATCAACACAACTATATATCAACAAAACTCATCAATTTTATTACAAAAAATGTTTTTCCAAGTAGATACATTAATGACAGCGATTTCCACACAATTTGAATATGTTCCATCAGTTTTATCTAATTTAAGGTTACAAATCTTTCAATTAAACCTCCAAATAATACCATTAAAAATTAATGTTAATTTATTACAAGAAAAATTAAATATCTTAAGTAATGAAAACGATGTTAAAAAACTACTTGAACTATCATCAGAATATCAAAACTATATTCAAGATTTGATACAAAAAGTATTAGCGCCACGAATCGATGAAAACTTTGTACAAAAAATGCGATTATCAAATAAAGAAGATGTTGACACATTAATACAAAAAATTGATTCTCCTGAAATACGAAACGAAATTTTATATGAAATTCATTCGATATATGAAAATCCGATTTATCGCCAAGAACAAAAGAAAATCGAAATAAACCTCAAGAAAGTTATTGAGATGCGAGTTCGAAATGATTATCCATTAGACATAACGAAAATCGCGCAACTTACTGAGAAAGAAA
Source organism: Histomonas meleagridis (assembly GCF_020186115.1). Lineage (NCBI taxonomy): Eukaryota > Parabasalia > Tritrichomonadida > Dientamoebidae > Histomonas > Histomonas meleagridis. The sequence continues at coordinate 1,716,229 of NW_027150805.1, forward strand.
TTTATGATAACTCGTTAGCCATAGCTGCGATAATTCCATTATATGCAGGAGAGAACCTCGAAATATTACAAAAGCAAATCGCTCCTTTAATATTACGTAATTCTGCACCTGAAATACATCAAATTGTTAGAGATACTTTGGTACAATTTACGTATTCAGACCCATTGAACTCAAAGTTAAATGAAATAGTGCAAAATATCGTAAATGGTGAAACTGAAATCGAAGACAAGATTAAAGAAATTGCCAAAACTTTTAATATTAATAACCTTCCAAAATTACAAAGCGAAGATCAAGAAAAAATATTTTATCAACTTTTGACTTTGTTGGCATATTCGATTACTGCTCCGAAAGGTCCGTTTTCTGATGATAAAATTAAGAAATGGAAAAAAGATTTATTCGATCCGAAGTTAAATCAAGATGAAATCAAATCAATAGTTTATGAAGCTTTAAGATCTTCTTTGTTAACAGCTGTAATGAATAATGATTATGATGTACAATTAATGTATAAATATCAATATGTTTTGTCAGCTTTGGATAATTACGAAAATGATCAGTCAGATTACAATAAACGGTCGCTGGTCGCATCAATTTGTTTACTGCCGACCGTTATGAGGCCGTTTGGCGAGATTAACATGAATTGGGCGGTTGCGGTTACTTTACTACAACCGAGTTCGATTAATCAGTTAATTGAACTTGAAAATGAAACAGATTTTTATCAATATATTTCAGATGTATTTCCTCCACCTGTAAAATTACAGGATACTATTTCTACGACTTCAAGACATTCATCATCAGTATTTACTATTTCAAGAATGAACTCAATGTATTCAAATGATGAGAAAATGCCACTGATGACTGGCAGTGATGACTTCTCTGATATGTCAGATGATGAAGAACCTGTTGTAATTTATCAAGATGTTATTGAGGAAGAAGAAGTTGGAGAACCAGAAACTATCGAAGAAATAGAAGAAGTATTTATCGAAGAAGATGAAAATGAACCAATTAATGATGAATTAATCCAAAAAGAAATTGCTTATAAACAATTATCTGAAAGCGAGAAACTATTATCAAAGTTATATAAATATGTCAAATCATTAGAAATACAAGTTGTTAATGTAAAACTTCAACAGTTTTGCTCTTCTACAATTGATTTAATAGAAAACAAGCTTTTAGACAAACAAAAAATTATTTCAATAACCGATAAAGTAAAGTCTATCGTCAATGAAATAACCGACGACGATAGATCCAAATCCAAAGAATTGAAACCGTTTATCAAAGAATTCAATGAGCTCACACAAAAATTCTCAGAAAAAGATTCAATTGATTCAATTAATTCAAAAATCACCCTCATGAATTCAGTTTTGTATAAACTTGTACAAAGAATGGAGTGCCCCAATGAGGAAACGTTAATGAACTTAGATCAAATTCGAAGAGATTTTGTGATAAATTCACCAGATATTTTGAATAGTTTACGCGAGTTTAACAAGACGTTATCGGTTTTGATCGGCAACAGTGAAAAAGTGGAAAATCCGAAACAAATCTTAAATGCATTAACACATGTTTTTAAGGCCTCTTTTATGTTTTATTTAATGTATTTCTTATATGATTTTTATGATAATGAACTTGACATGAAATGTATATCATTATGTCGAAGAATGCAATGTTCTATGAATGATTTAATTTCGACTTTAACTGATAAAAAGTCAAAGGATTATGCAGACCTGATGGAGATATATGATGAAATCAATGAGAAACTGAAGAATTTGATGAACGACACCGACAAAGCGAAGGGAGTCCTTTCGGACACGATGGAATACGCAAAGAAGAAATTGGACATGCAGGCACTGCTGATAAAGAGAAGGGCGGAACTGAAAGAAGCTGAGGACGAAGTGAAAAGACTTTCTGATATTGAATAAAGTGATTTGTTGAAATAATATAAAAACGAGCAAAATGATAAAATGTTTTGAGTAAATAATTCAAATTTCGTGCTAATAAAATGATATTATCCGAAAATGATTACAATACTAATTATAATTTTAAGTATAATAAACAGTGTACATATCTTATTTTTAATAGTGGTTCCATTTCATTTAGTCTATTTATAGTAAAAGATGAAGCTACAATATAGAACGGATGTTTGTAGAAGTATAATCTTTAACTATGGAAACATTGTGAAATTATTTATAAATTATACATGTTAGAAAATGTTTACAATAAATATAATTAATTTCGTTATTACATCAGATACCTTATGCATTTGAATCACTTGATTCTTGTTTTCTACTTTTAATTTCCAAACCACAATTCCGACACACGCAGCTGCAACAACAACCACAACCACGACTACAATTGCAGCTATTTCGCCATTAGAAAGTCCTGACGCATCACCATCTGTGTTATCATTGTCACTACCGCCTTCACCACCAGTACTTTCATCACCCCCTTCTCCACCTTCATCTGTTTTACCAATATCACTTTTGTCTGTTTTAACTTCTTCTTCATCCTTCATAACATCTTCCCAACCACTATAATCTATGTTAAAGTTATAGAGTTCATCTGCATTCATATTGAACTTAAATGTACAACATCTTTGCCAAGCGTTTTCATCAGTTAATTCTAATGTTGCATTGTTGCCAATGACATTGCTATAATTAATTCCATTTGCTTGGAACATAACTTCAGGTTTAACTGAATCGTCAAATTTTATATTTAAGAAATGTTCATCATCATGATCAATAACGAAAGTGGTATAACATTCAACAACTCCATTTTTTGCCTTTTTACGTGGCTGACAATAAGTACTTCTTTCATTAGTTCCATTCATTAATACTTTTACAAGTTTTCCAGCATCATTAGCCATATAAATATTTTCATTCATTACATATAACATATGTGGAATCCATTTCATGAAAAATTCCTTTTTTTGTGAAATATAATCGCATTGCGTCCAATCAGATAATGAAGGGAACGAACCAAATGCAAATTGATGTGAATAATAATCTTCAATTCGATCCATTGTATACCAATAACCAGAAATCTCGAGATTAGAATATGAACGACTTCCACTTAAAAACTTCGCATGATAAAATCGCATTTTGTGCCATTCTTCATAGTAATCTCTACCATACAAACCCATTCCACATTCCCAACCAACATTTGCAATATATCTTGTGAGTTGTGGTGGAGTATAATATGAATTCCACATAAAACCATTTGGACTTTGTTCCTTTAAATGTGGAACCATTCGGAAGAAACCTGCAGCTAATGGTACAAACTCATTAAAGTTTTGATCAAGAAGTGTATAAGGTATAGATTCAGCTGATTGATTAGTTTGATATGTGACATAAAAAAAATTAGTTGAACCTAAACCATAATTACAATTTACGCCAGTTTCATTACATCGTCAAAATGATGTAAGTAATGAATAATAATAAAGATAATTATGAATCTCTTCATTCCACATAACTCTGCATTGACTTGAAACTTTATTCCAACCAATTTCTCCTCTTAATACACCATCAGATTCTCTTATTCCTTGTTTTTTAATGAGTTCTGCAACCCATTTTTCAGATCCACCTTCATTTATTTTTTGATCTATTAAAGCGGCAAATGTATTTTCATCATATGAATCATATAATAAATGTAATATCGTAGGCTCTTGATAAGTAAAAAATGGGAAAACATCATTAGGATAATAACCCCAATTAAATTTAAACCCATATTCTTCACGAGCTTTAGTTAAGTTATTACCAAAACATATCGAAAGATTCGTATTAGGAATCCATGAACCAGTACCAAAAGGTTGCACATTATATATATCAGGAAACAGATGATGCCATAGTTCAATTGCATGGCGATATGTTTTTGTAGGATATTCAATTAATATATATGAAATCGAAAATCCAGTGGAGTTACGTGGTTTCGCATACATTTGGAAAAATGCTGAAAGTTTCCCATTGTATATGGAATGAGCAAATGCCCATCCATGGTAATATCGTTCATCTAATATGTTAATTCCAAGAATATGCGAGAAATTTGCTTCTATTGGTACTTCAGTAAATTCAGCAGATGTATCACTATACCAGAAATTTGGATATTGTACAGTAGGATAAATATCATGTGAATTAAGTAAATGAAGTGTTTGAATATCAACTTTACCTTTATCATAACCAATGTGCGTATTAACAAATGTTATTTTAGGTGATGTTGATACTGTTTTGGTTTGATATTTTGTATCTTCAATGGTGGAATCAGAATAATAAAATGTTACACTTGGACTAAGAACTGTCATGTTTCCTTCATTTACAGGGTTATTATAGAAAACATCAATGTTTGTGATTTCATCAAAGAAAATATTGTATCGAGTGACATTTAGTTTTGACCCATATGGAATTTCTTGAGAAAATAAATAACGGGAATCCTTGTTCTTAGCATTAAAAATGCATTTTGCATTGCTACTTATGATACCATTCCCAGACCCACATTCAATTTCAATGGGATAATATGGATGATAAATACCATCAGGTAATCCTTCAACTTTATATGATCGATAAAATGCAAGAGGTGAATTATAGCCTGTCAAAAATGTGATTGTTCCGTTTTCATTTGAAATATTTATTCCATGGTGCATTTCCAATTACAAATGAATCTTGTGATAGATCAAAACGAAACTTTTTTAAAGGCCTGTCTGCTTTTTTTACATTAAATAATGTGTTACATGGATCAGAGCATTCAATGAGTGATAAAAGAAAAAACATTTTTTGGAACAGGATTAACCACACAAAATTTTTATAAAAACGATCGAAAAACTGCTTGTAAAGCTTTAAGCTTTCACTGAAAAAATCACGAATTTTAACTTTTTGAATGATAATTGAATAGGAACCGATCATTCCTATAATTGTTTTGACTTACAGTACTTCAATTTTTTCCCCTCGTTCCGAGATTATTATTACAATTGCTCACATCAAGACATATGAGTATGTAGGTCTTTATGATAACATTGATATTCTATAAATTCAGTTGATCAGAGTTCTTTCTTCCTAAAACAGCACTTTTTAAGTTTGCTTTCAATTATTGGAATTCAAATTTCAGAGAGCTGAATTCAGCGGTTATTGTTAACTGTAATATTTACACCAAAAGTGCGAGTCTTTAAAAAAAACCAACACAAATGAGCCAAAACAAGTTTGCATGTGAAATGGCAAAGACTTACATTAGCTCCTCACTTGCTGGAGCTATAACTAATGATTTTGTTAATGGTATATCTCAATCACCAAAACCGTTCGATATAAAAAACTCAATATATGAAGGCCTCCAAGTTGGAACTAATTTTGTTGCTTATCCTATAGCTGAAAAAGTCCTCCATAGAAGTTCTAAAAAATATCGGAAAAGCAAAAACAAGAATAAAGTTTTTATGTACACAGCAAATGCTCTTGTTACTTCAGCTATCGTTGCTTCAGTAAATTATCCAATTGTAGTTATGCAGAAGTCACATAACAAAGAACCATATAATATATCACTTAAAGATTTTGGTATTTATTTTGTGGATCAAATACTTCCTAACATCGGTTTTCCTGTTGCAAATGATTACCTGGAAAAAGTTGTTCCGAATTCTACTAACACAATGATTCAATATCTACGAAATTCAGGTATTGCAGCAATTGCATCACTTTCTGGATCAGTTGCAAATCTTCCACTTTCAATGATTAAAGATCATGCGACAATATCAGGAACAATTTCAGATTGGTTTAAATCGATTGGTGGAATCACATTCACCAATGATTCATTCGCTCACTTCTCCAAAGTGTTCGGATCCATAACTAAATAAAACAAAAACCTTCAACCGTACTTTGGTTTTTCTTCGTAAAATATTTAAATAATGCTTGTCAATTAAGAATTAAAACGTGCTCTTAATATTTTATAATAAGGCATGAATAATAAACCCAAAGCATTCTTTGTTTTGAAATAAATATAATTTTTGGCAGTAAATAAAAGTTAAAAAATGATCAGCACATGCTTTCTTTTTATACTATTGCATATTTAAACATAAAGTGACTCCTATTTTTAAAAACATAAATAAAAACAATATATGCAACAAATTATGTTGAGAATTTCGTAATTTATTCATATCTTATATGAATAGGAAAGTAAAGCAATTTTAAGTCACAGATACAATTACATCTATTAATTTCGTTAACTTTTTAAAAAGTTATCAATTGCTTAATTTAAGAATCGTCATGATTCAGGTGTGAAGTGAATTCTAATCGTTTTCTATTGAAAATCAACATCGTCAAAAAATTGGAAGAAAAATGAATGGAAGCCCAAGGAGTCGCTCGCTTTCGCAGCTTGTATCAACTTCTTACAAAACTCAACCAAAGAAGAATTTTGCTATGCTTTCTTGCTATTTAGATTTGTGTTATTGTCCAATTTCACAAATTGAAAAAAAAGAACCACCTTTCCCACTTCTTATTGACAAAAAAAAATTTATTTCAGGACAAATACCAGGTCTTAATCCCAACGAAACCAAATATGTTGATGCATTAGAGTTTAATTCATTGACAGTTTCTGTCATGATTAGCATCATTAGCAACGAAAGGAAATTTATTCATGATATATCCCTTCTCATACGTATTATTAGTAGTCTTGATGGCACCAACTTTTCACCACTCTATGGTGGGTTCTATTCCATCTTAAATGAAATCTTATCCAAGCATGAACCATATCTCAAAAAGCTTGAAAACCTTATCAAGAACCGCAACTCATTATTTCTTGCTGATTTTGTTGAGAGTTTTACCAATTGTAGTCCGTTAATACAATCACATCAAAAATATATTATCCAATATCTTCACTACGAGAACCTTACGATGGACCTATCAGCCAATTGTCCTGAAGAAATCCAAAATCAGATTGACGATGTTCTCATACATTATTTCAAGTTACCAATTCAATGGCATCAATTCATAAGCAAGACCACACGTACTCTTTCCAATGTTCTTCCCCTATACACCAATCCCCAAATCCGCTCCACCCTTATCAAATATGCCAAATACAATTCTGATCTATATGCGTCAACAGACTCCATACCAAAGCTCGAAGAAATCAGCCGAATGTTTTTACGCGAGCCACTTCCCATTGTAGTTCCCGGACGTCGAGTTATTCGCATTGGCAAAGCATCCAAACAATGTCGAAAATCCATTTCCGAGCGGGACATTATATTATTTTCGGACTTTTTCCTATACGTACAAGTGAAAGGTGGCATGTATGTTATGCCAGGGATTTATGACTTATTACATTTACGAGTTGAGTCTAAAGGCCATAACAAAACATACGCGTTGTTTTTCTTCTCTCCCATGAAGAGTTTTATTTTATATTTCAACACAAGTAATGAAAGAGATCAATGGGAAGCAGATATTAACGAAGCGATTAAGAACATTCGTGAGCATCAAATCATCAAGAAATATAAAGAGGCGCCGATATGGACTCCCGATTGTTTGATTAATGAGTGCTGCAATTGTCATCATCCTTTGTCATTCTTCACGCGAAAACATCACTGCAGAAGTTGCGGGAAAATATTTTGCAGCGATTGCTTGTCGCATAAGGTCATAATGAAGAACATTTCGAATGAGCCATGCAAAGTTTGCGATCAATGCTTCAAGAGAATTAATAAGCAAAAAATTGTGTCGATATATAGAACAAATCCTGAAGAAGATGAACTGGAATCCGATGAGGAAGAAGATGAAGCGCCAAAACTATTCAGCGGACTGAACTTGGAACAATTGCCGTCAACGTACCATACGCATTCGTCATCGGAAACATCAGAAGAAGAGGAAAATAAAGAAAACGAACACAGCGAAAGTGATAACGAAAATGAAAACGAAAACGAAAATGATGACAACGCATTCGATATACAGAAGCTATGGCCAATACCGCCGAGCTTGATGGAGGTGTCGAACAGGCAAAGGGCATCGTGCAGCTTGCCGAATTTTAATGATACGAGAAAACTTTCGTAATGACTTTGGATAATAAAATGTTTAAAATTTGATTTGTGAAAATAATTAATTTCTCATTATTAATATTTAAGAAAGAAAATGGTAACGAAATAAAATTAATTGAATAATAAAATTGAATAATTATGTACAACTATGGATTATGAAATTTTTACAAACATGATTTTAACTAAATTTATGAAATTCATATCATATGTTATTATTTTAAGGGAATATTGAAGCCAATAACACACAGTAAAACTTAAGAAAAAGACGAATTTCATACATTACATTACTCAAACTAATGCATATTTGTTGGCTCTAATATTTTTTGTTAAAATTTCACCATAATAATGAGGAATAAAAAAAAGTAACACATGTTAAACAAATTTATAAACAAACAACAAACACAAGTCTTCTATTTCTTCAAATGTGTCTCCAAATACTTTGTAAAACTCCCCATCAAAGCTTCTGATGACTTATCAGCGCATAATACCATAGTTGCCTCATTATTTCCAGGTCCGTCAACTATGCTAAACGACATTCTCATCTCTGTGCCATCACTTCTTTGCAGAACAATCGTTGGCGACAAAGATAAAGGCGACGATATGCAGCACTTTTGTTTGATGGCCAAATTATGTAACGATGAATAAACGGTCGCAGCTGTTCCTGCAAAAGTAATTCGCTTCTCTTTGATTGCCACGTTATTCATTGTGGGCATCGGAAAGAATCCTTTCTTGGAAGGGTCTTGAGATGACGATGATGCAGGCATGATTGTAGGAAACTCACGTGGACTTAACCATGATCTATCTTGACGTTTTAATAAGAGGAAAATAAGCTTTTCTCTGTTCATTTCATTAGATTTGAGCTTGGCATTATACGTTGTCGTATCAATTCCAGTGACTTGGGTTAAACGAGAAATTAGTATTTCATCTGAATAAACCATTCGGTCAATCTTTAAAGATGACAATGGGTCTTTGCGACGGGTCTGTGTGGATTTAATGGCTGGATATGAACGACATTCTGTTGCATTTGGACGTTTATTAGGATCAATGGATAATAATTGTTGAATGAGTTGATGAAAATCTTTTGGGATGGGACCGTAATCGACCGGAGTATTAAAATCGAAATCGCGTGATACATTGTGAAACGGTAATCTTCTTGAGAGAATAGTATAAATAACTACTCCACAACTCCACATATCTGCTTTAAATCCATTAAACTCTTGTTCATGTATAGCCTCTGGAGCTGAATATTCATAAGATCCGCAATTACCATGAACCATTCCATTAAATGTTAATGATGCAAATCCGAAATCACATAACTTAAGTCCATGCTTGGATAAAAGAAGATTTTCAAGCTTAATGTCACGATGGCAAATACCAATTCCGTGAATATATTCAACAGCTGAAAATAATTGATCTATTAATCTGATTGCAATTGAAATTTCAAAAGGAGATTTCCTTAATTTACGTAGTAGATCGCCGTGTTCAGCATAACGCATGAATTGAAATATTTGTGTGTCATTATCTGCTATTTCTTCAATCTCAATAATGCATGGATGATTAAGTAATGGGGCAAGGATAGCTTCGTTGAACAATATCCTCTTTCCCATTGGGCATTTAAGTAGTTTGGTTTTCGATATTATCTTTACTGCATATTGTTTCTTAGAACGAGCATGAATAGCACTTCTAATTGATGAAAAAACACCCTTTCCAATTGGTTCGCCAATAACATAATCCAATATTTTGTTAGTTTTATTGCTTGGAGGGCTTTTGGTTGGGGGCACATGCATATTCAGGAGATTTAAAAAAGTGACGCATAAATTGGATTCAATGTCGTAATGTTTTCAGTATCTTTTCAAAATTGAATACTCTGGAAAAGCTTTTCATAGAAATTGAGAAAATTGAAAAACTGGTGCTTTGGGGTAGATGAAGTGACTTAACGTACTTTAAACGGTGTTTTTCCCTCAACAAATATTCTTTCAATTCATCCTTAATGATTTTCATCAAAAAAACTCCTTAACATTTTTAACATATATTATATGAATTTGCATTTTAAATTTTTTTTTTTGTTCTTGATTATTTGTTTTAAAATTTCAAATTTTATGTTCGAATCGAGTTTTTTATTCATGAATGAAGATGTCAAAACATTCGAATAAGAAGATATGTGATTCTTCTCTAAAACTATGTTTTTATTTTTATGTAAAGAAAGTTTAAACAAAGATAAAAAAAAACGAATAAGTTAAGTGACTTTTGACATTCGATTAATCGTCATAAAATATTTTGGCGGTTATGACAAATTAGATCGCTCAAAACTATTTTGACCAAATGTCAATTGTAAAATTGAAACATTAATTTCATGAAAATTTCCTAATAAAATCATAAAATTTATTCTGGAATTATTATCTAAATTATTGTCGTTATTATTACAAAATTTAAGAATCGTAATATTGATGAATGAAACAATATCAATTTTTTTTTAAAATTTGGATTGTATATCATCACAAATTTTTCAATAATGTTGATTATTGAATTTTTAAAATATATTTAAATTGGTTTTTCAATGCATTTTTTGGTTGTAAAATCTCTTCCACACAAACAACTTTTGGGAATAAATCTCAATCAAATTCCCATTGATTCACCAAAAGCTTTTGTAAAAAAGACAATAAGGCTTATGGTATATGAAATTTTTTTGATACACACATGACTTGGTATTATTATGAGTTTGAAAACCATTCTCCAAAACGTTATGGAGTTTTTTTATAAAGAATTGATCAACTTTTTCAATTATATTACGAAATTAAGTGTAATATGATTCATATTTACGTAATGATCGTCTTGGATGATAATCATTAAATGAAGAAATGCAACAATTACAATACTTAATAAACATTAGATAGGATAGAACGATAGCTCGATGTTTCGGGATATAAAATTATAACAATTCTCATCATATTTAAAATTAATAAATTTATTAATTTGAGAGAGATTGTTAAATAATATTAATACCTGACTTGATAACTAGGCATGAGAAATTAAATCGCTAGACATTCTGTCTATATATCGTTTTCACGTCGATGAACGAAATAATGAGCCTTCACAGCACGATGCGACCAAACGTTGAGAAGCCGACAGTGAGAGCGAACCGAATCCCGCTGAGGAAAACACGCATCGAATTCCCAAGAGAACTACTTAATATGGTAGCAGGCATGAGAAATGACTCTATAGCAATGATTTTGTAAAGATTTTTTAGAATGCTTTTATTAATTTGAATTATTATTAATTTATTTGAACTTGTTTATCAACTACTTTGCTCAGATTCTGATAGGCGACCGAATAGAATCAAAAAAAGATATTATCCTCATTTTTTTATCTAGGTAAAAAACTATGCATGCAACGATTACAATACCAAAATAATTATAATCAAAAAAAAATTTAGATAAGGAATTCATCTCATTTCTATATTATTATTAATACTATTAACAAAAAACAGTAATAAAGAAATATAATCAGAGTACTTTTACTAATAAAATTCATTTGTGTTCTGGATACATTTTCTCTGAAGCCAAAAGTGCTTCATCATCTGTTGATGGTTCTGGGAATTTGGGAACATTATAACTTTCTGCAAACTTTCTCCATTCTGTGCCATAGACACCACAATCTGAATAATCAAATATTTCAAATCTAAGGTTATCTAATATTGAATGATCAGTGAATGAAAAATCACGATTTTGAGGATCTTTAAACTTAGGATCAGCATAATTGCCAGTATTACTTTTTCCATCATTATTTCTGAACCATTTAATTCTATTGCCAAAATCCCAATATAAGTTGCCATGTGCAACAAATGAATGCCATTTCCAATTACCGCAATAAAAGTTTCCTTTATCTGTAATAAATATATTATTTATAACTATTACTATTGTGTTAATATCATAGTATCCATTAGAAATAAGTCCAATTTTGTTAAATCCTAAAATATTGTTTTTTACATAACTATTATATCCATAATGAAAATGAATACATCCATCATAAAAATCATGTATAAGATTATATTGAATTATGATATCATTACAATTAATATCAAAATAAAGTCCCCATGCTCCAAAATTGTGGCATCCTGCATTATGAACATGGTTATTTTGAATTCGAGCACCTGAATATATATTTGAGATATAAATACATCCAATGTCATCAAATAAATTATAACCAATATGATGAACATGATTCTTTTCAATGATTAAATTAACACCTGTATTATCATTTTGCCAACAATTAATTCCATCACAAAACATGTCTGTTATTTCATTATATCTAATTTTAGCACCATTATCATCACCAACACGAATTCCATTCTCATGATGAATAAATCTTCCTCCATGTCGTACAATATTATTTTCAATAAGTGAACTACTTGAACTTCCAAAAACAATTCCGTCACCTCCAAAATCTTCAACAAGACTTTGTTCAATAACACAATTTGTGCATTTATACATAAAAATAGCACGACAAAATGCATGTCTAAAACTACAATTAATAAATTCAACATTTGTTGATTGATAAACTTCAATCATTTTCATATTAAGTGTTGCATCACTTGGTAAATTGTCTTCTCTCGTTATTCCTGTTGTTGGCATATTACCTCCTGTGTGACGAAATTCAATATTTTCAACAATAACATTATCATATTGAATATACCATAATCTTTTTGTATGTGATGCATAAGCTTTAATATTAGAAAGTATTTCTCCTTCTAATGGATAATAATATAATATTCCATTCTTTGAAAGAAACCATTCTCCTGGTGTAGTTAAAGCACCTTTAAAGTTTTCAAGATAAAAATATGATTTTCCTCCTTCAATTCCTTGATTATTATTTCCAACACTACGTGCCGTAAATGTAATAGCATTTCCATTTATTGATGTAATATATCCTCTTGTTGTTGACCAAGAATGAAAAATTACGATATTAACATCATTTAATTCTTCAGTTGTCATCCCTTGAAGAAATCGCATTGTTTCAGTTGGTACTTCAACTGTATATGAAATAAAGTCTCCACTTCCTGTTGTTGAAACCGATTTAATCGTAGGGAGTGTCCAACTACTTGGAATTCTTGCTCTATGTGTATCATGATCGTTTACCCAAAGTGCTTCAAAACGCCATGAATCAACTTTATTTTCTCCTGTATCTTGAATAGTTGTAGGAACTTGAGTTTTAAATATACGTGGATTTTGTTCATCTCTTTTCCATTTCGTTGTATTCACCATAAAACCTCCATCAATTATAACTTTTCCTTCACCTTTAATTTTAAGAGTACCTTGAATATTACATACCCAATCACCAATGTTAGTCCATTGTGATGATTTATAGACTCCTTCTTTAACTGTGATTAATACATCTCCATCTGTTTTAATAGAACTAAGAACACTCCATAAATCTTTATTTGTATTCATTTCAGCATATACTTGAGGATAAAAAATTGAATAAGATAGTAAACACAAAAAGAAAAACAGCATACTAAAAAATGATTTGTATTTTGATATTTTGTTAAAATCATATGTTAACAAAAGTTTGATTGAATTTTATTTCCCAAATGTAAAATTTAACAATTTAATTCAAGTTAAGAACGTCAGCCGCTTTTTTTATGAGGTTTCTCTAGTAAATACAATGAAATCATGGGGTTGGATGATAATAAACAATATAAAAAATAAGAAGAAAATAAAATTATCATTAAAAAATCGTACTAACCAATTGAAATTTATTTAATAAAATTTTCAATCGCTATAATTGATATGCGAAAATATTTTATCTGAAATCATTAATAAAAATATTCTTTATGATAATGTAAATGTTCTTTTGATATAAGAAGATTGCAAAATAAATAATTTTTTTTATATTAACGTTTTTTTGATTAAGAAGAAAAACTGGTTTAGAAATATATCTGGTCAGGAATCAAAAGAAGTTAGCTCTTAGCGTTTTGCGTTTGTTTTAATGACTTAAGGGGGAAAAAAAAATGATAATTAAAGCGAAAAAGTATTTGTTTACTCTGCATTGAACTTAGCAACTGCTTTACCACCTTCAGAAACAGCATGTTTAGCAAGATCACCTGGAAGGACAAGGCGAACAGCTGTTTGAATTTCGCGAGATCCGAGGGTGTTACGATCATTCATATCAACAAGTCGAGCGCCTTCTCTTGCAATACGTTCAAAAATATCTGTAACAAAGTTATTCATAACTAACATAGCCTTGTTAGAAATTCCAATATCTGGATGCACTTGCTTCAAGACTTTAAAGATATAAGATGAAAAAGATTCATTCCTCTTCTTATGACGTTGCTTCTTTTCTTTTTCTGTTTCTGCTGGAGCTTCTCCTTCAACAGCTGGCTTCTTTTCAGTTGGGGTTTTTGATGCTGGTTTTTTAGTTGACATATAAATTAATGATGAAATTTTAAACCCGCGCTTTTCCAAATTATCTTTCAATGATGTCATTTTACACCAACAATATTTAAATATAGTTTAAAAATAAAATGGCGCCATTAAATAACACATTTGGCGGGAGAAAAATGAAATCATAATTTTTTATGCCAGCTAAGAAAGGTGTTAAGAAAACAGCTACAAAGACAGCAGTTGATGGAGAACGTTCTCATCCAAAGACAAGGTCAAGTCGTGCAGGACTTCAATTCCCAGTCGGTCGTTTACATCGTTTCCTTCGTGAAGGTCGTTATGGAGATCGTGTTGGTGCAGGTGCTCCAGTTTTCATGGCTGCAGTTCTTGAATATCTTACTGTTGAAGTTCTTGAACTTGCAGGAAATGCAGCAAGAGATAACAAGAAGACAAGAATTTCACCACGTCACATTATGCTTGCGATTCGTAATGATGAAGAATTAAATCAACTTCTTTCTAATATTACAATTGCATCTGCAGGTGTTGTTCCACATATTCATAAAGTTCTTCTTGGCCAAACAAAGAAGAAGGAAGAATAAATAAAATTTAATGTCGTTTGAAATAGCTTTGAATTTTCATCCAAATTTTTATCAAAAAATTAATTTTATGATTTTTTGATTTACAAAAAATATAAAATCAGGGGATACATCAACAACTTCATTACAAAGATTACTATCAAAACTCATAGTTTAAAATGTGAAAATATTTTTTCTTCATTTGTGATGAAACATTTTCTTCATGTATACGGTTTAATATTTGAATTTTGAAAGGACAATTCAAAAATCCCGCAAAAATAATGTACGTTTAATTTTTATAGCGGGAAAAACAAAAAATTTTTGGTGCAATGTCAAATTTACAAAATAATCAACTTTATCAACTCTACATAGCTTTTAGTGAAGCTTCGAAAGATCCACTAAAATCCCAATTCTTAAATGAAATATCCAATCAGATTCTTAATATTTATCAATCTCCTGATTCAATTATTTTTACCATTACTATTCTTCATGATCACCAAGCCCAAAATGAAATAAAAATGAGAGCTGCAATCGGACTTAAAAATGTTGTATGTAATCATTTATCAATTTTTCTTTCTAATCAACCAGGGGAACAAATTCTCACCGAAATTGCTCAGATCCTATCTGAAGAAACTGATGTCCAAATTGCCAAAAATATAATTCATGCTTTAATCCCAATTTTTGAGCAATTAGGAGAAAGTTGGACTGGTATTGCCGAGTTGATCTCAAAAATGCTTTCTACTAATGATATCCAAAAGACAATCATATCCATCAATTTATTGTCAAACTTTATTATTAATGCTCAATCAAATTATGTTGTTAGCATATTAGAAAATTTACTTCAATTAATAAATCAGTCTCTTGACTCTAACAATTTAGATCTTGTTATTGGTGGCTTTGAATTATTTTCATCCATTCAACAAACAAACATTCCACACTCGCGTTTTTCGGCAGCGTTTGCTCCAATATATCAAAAAATGCTTCATCTTTATCTTATGATGCTTATTCAACAAAATCAATATTCAGCTCAAGCTTCCAATTTCCTAGCCTCTTCAATCAACAGTGAAGTGCCTTTTGATTCTCCTTTAAATCTTTTCAATTGTTTTCTTCAAATTCTCCAAAATCCGCAAATTCCAAATCATCTTCGTATTCTTCCACTTTTCCCCATCAAACGAATCATTAAATATTATGGTCCGCAAGTACGTCAACTATTTCCAACATCCATTCCAATTATTATCCAAGTTTCAGCTCTTCAATTTACTGATTCTGGCTATGAGGGCGAAAGCGATAGTCATTTTATATATCACATTTTCAAAAAAATTGCGATTGCTTCCAAATCAGAAGATATTATTAAGTCACTTATTCAATTAGCTAATAGTACAACAGATCCGTCACTTTCATATGCGACGTTATCAGCATTTCATGGCTGTATCAATGTCTCTGTTGAACAAATACAACTTTTACTCAAAGATATCATTGAAATGTTATATCATAAGATCCAATTAAATAATATATCGGTTATTGAATTATCATTAGTTATAATAAAATCATTAGCAGAAAGTCAATATGAAACATTTTCGGAATATGCCGAACAAATATTACGTGATATTACACCATTTTATAGGGTCAATCCTGAACTTACAAAAATCGTATTAGAATTAATCACAACGATATTATCTAATGTTGATTTAGAGTCATCATTTATAGCATCAATGTTACCTAATATATTAAGTCTGTTTCAAGAAATACCAATTCTTAAATCTGATATATTATATGTTATCTCTGATATAGTAGTAGCATGTCCAGAAGTATTATTAATTACACAAGAACAAGGGCAAACATTTGCAGAAGTTATATTACCAATTGTTTGGAACAATGGTAAATTTGATACTAATGAAGAAGAAGATTTAATACTTCAATGTTCACGTGTTGAAGCACTTGGTAATTTAATAGTATATGCGCCAGAGATATGTCAATGTATAATGGAAGAAGCTATTTCAATGATATTAAGTCTTACATCTGTCGATGATTTATCTATACGAGATGCGAGTTTACGAATCATTACAAAATTAATCAAAAATCGTAAAGACACTTTACAGCCAGAGTTTTATAACTTTTCGGCGTTAATTGTTGTTACTTCTTTTGGTATTAAAATTGATGGTGAAGAAGATATATATTCAAATACAATATCAGCGGGGAATATAATCATTGATAGTTTTGACCTTTTACATCAAGTAGTTAAATATTCCAAAAATTCATGCGTTAATTTAATACCTGCTTTTTTACAAGGGTTTAAAGATTTTGTTAATTTGGATTCATTTCCTGAAATAGAAATATCGGCGATTAAATGCGCAGCGAAATTCTTTTCAATATTTAATGAAATCGAAACACAATTCATTGATAACTTAGAAAATCATATTTCGAATAATAAAAAAGAAGATGTTGTTGAAGCTTCATTTAATGCATATCGGAAATTACTTGAATCAAATAATGTATTAGCTATCAATAAATGGAATAACTTCTTACAATTAGCATTCCATGCATTATTAAGACAATTACCATTCCAAACTTCGTCATGTATTGATGAAGAAAATCGTTATAATTATATCCCTTCGATAATGGAATCTGTTCATTCATTAATATGTTATATGATGAAAGTTAACTTTAATAATTTCCCTTCAAATGATTTCATTCAAGTTGTTTCATCATTAATACCAAAAGTTCAACCGATTGAAGTTAATGCATTACTTGGAGTAATGGGTGACTTTGTATCTTTTGGTGGACGTGTTGATATTAATTATGTTATATTATGTGTCCAAAAACTTGAAAATTTCGATTTTAATTCTCCTTCTGATCCGATTTATTTCTTTAGGACATTAATTAATAATCAACCTGATTTAGTGAAAGATTATATTAATAAATTTATTGAGTTTTGCGTTACAAAATTACAAGATCAAAACCAAAGTGGTACTTATTATTGGAGTTCGATCACAAATATTTGCGCTGCTTTATTGGATATATTAAAGAATTCCGACTTCGCGAACGAAATGGATCAAATTTGTTTCGGATTAATACTGAAAAAATTGCCTGTCAAAGGCGATTACGATGAAGGAATGTTTATATATAACACAATTCTAAGTATTTGGAATAGAGCAAATAACATTTTGGCTAAGTTCACGCCCGATTTGTTCGTTGGAATTATTCAGACTTTGGCACTCAAAACGAAAAATTTCGTTAAGTATAAATTTAATAACGAAACAGTCGAAAATATGGTAAAGTTCGTCGCGTTGGTGCTGACGCAGTTCCCCGACTGGAAACAGCAAATTTTCGTCATTTTGAATAACGACCAATTCAAAATTGCAAAAGTTTTGCAGTTTTTGCCAATGTTACAAAAATAGGAAATTGTAATGTTTTCTTCTTCTAAAAATTAATGTAATCTGAATTTGCTTTTGACTTTTGGGCGTTCTCTAAATTTTGGTTGTATTAATCTATAGATATACATAAACAAGTACCAACGAACTCTAAGACAGAAATTCATTTTAAATATAAATTTATACGCACAATCAATAATAATGATCAGGCTCATAAAAAACTTTTTAACACGATTATACAGCAAAAAATTTTATATTTTTAATTTACGCAGAACTATTAATATTAATATCCAATAATCTTTCAAAATACCATTGTTGTGCACACTTAAATTGTATGCAATTCCTATTTTTATACATATTCATCGATCAAATTCTCATTTCTCATTTAACAATATTTGCTAAATCTCAAAAAGTGTCTACTTGCCAAACAACATTCGCCTGATAAAATAAAATATAACCAAAATTATTATATGTAAAAACATTTTCTAATTTCTCATTATACTTCAGACATCACTTTGAGATTTTAATAAATTTTTTGATTATTTGCCATGTAAAAGATATTATTTTTACTCTAGTGCGAGGCCCTCGGAGTCTCCTGGTGACTTACCAGCTCTTGGCGGTGTGCCTGGGCGCTCGATTATGATGTCGCTATCATCGACGATCGGCTCCAAGATTTGGAATGTGCAGAACAAGTTTTCGTCGACTGTCAAAATAGCGCCTTTATTTTCGAATTCGTAACAATAATTTGGCGCAGAGAACAATGTCACAACGCTTTGGTTTGGATAAAATGGAAAGTCATAACCGTTCATAACCGCTTGATGCGCTCGACAAATTAAATCGAAACCAAATTGTTGGAGTAAATCCTCAACAGGACGTGCACCGAAGCATACACTAGTTCCACGGTCATTCTCTTCCCATGTCTCGATCTCTCCGTCTGGATCTGACCATAGTAAATCACAAAGAAGACCTTCTTCTGGAACTTCCATTGGTCGCTGTAAGTTCCTGATGTCATCAAGTGAGTTTAAGCTGGGCGAAATTCCTCCATGAATACAAAAGATTTTTTCATCAATAATGGCTGCAATAGGAAGACAATTAAAGACATCACAAAACTTCTTCCAGATAGAAAGATTGTACTGCTCAATGCAATCATCATAAAAACCATAAAGTCTGTTGATGTATGAACATTCATGATTTCCACGAAGCATGTAGAAATCGTTTGGATACATGATCTTATAACAGAAAAGAAGACAAACAGTTTCTATACTTTGAGCTCCTCTATCAACATAATCACCGAGAAATAGATATCTTGTTTCTGGTGGAAGTTTTCCTAGCTTCAAGAGACGTAAAAGGTCGTGATACTGTCCATGTGTATCTCCGCAGATTGTAAGAGGTGGTGCAAGCTCCAAAAGGACTGGTTGATCTAAAAAGATTTTTTTCACTGAAGAAAGAATCCACTCAATTTCTTCGAAAGACAATCCTGCAGGAACTGTTTTTGGCTCGTTCTCTATTGACCAAAGCTTTGCCACTATATCCTTAACATTCTGCTCAGACATTTCTCTAAAAATAATAAAGCCAAAAAATTGTGTAATCCGTTTGCAGCGGTTTATTTCAAAATTTAGAAGTAAATTTCTGACAGTATATCGGCAGCTGATCATTCGTGAACATTTATTATCGTACAATTATAATAAAGACTGTATGACCTAATCCTTTTGCGAACATCTTTTTATTTCTTTCCCTTACTAGTTCGTATTTCAAAAAAAAAGTTAAGGAAAAATGTCAAATAATTTATGAAAATATATATTGTTAACAAAAATAAAAAATTAGAACATTAGGAACTAAATGATATTATGTTTATAGTTGTGCTCTTCTAGAAGTAAAGATGAAATTTATTTTAAATAAATTAGTTTGATATTTTTTTATTAAACACTAATAAAATCAGTCACGAGGTCATTTTCATAAAGATGGTGAAAGATTTCATTTCGATGAATTTTATTAAAGTCAAATTCATTATGTGATTACATTTCTTGAAGCTTTTCTAAATCACTACTTCGAAATTCTTTCTCAATTTCTAATTAACTTGATATCAAATCTATTTTAGAGATTTATTTCATTTATCACTAAATGCTCATTTGCTTTCAATGCCAAAGATAAACAATAGTTAAAAGGAGCAAAAAAACTGTTTAATAAATGTGTGGCAGGAAAATCGCTAAAGTTTTACTTGAATTATCATATTTCTCAACAATGCCAAGCATTGGATCAGACATAAAATATGTTATATCTTTTTCTTTCCTTAAATGGATTGATGAAAAATGTTTTAGAAAATTTATAACATGTAAAAAAAAAAAAAAAAATATATAATTATCATGCTATATGGCAAGATCTACTTATGATTGAATTTTTTCTTTTTTCACTTTGAGTAAATTTATTCAATAAGTTTTTTAGAATGATATCAATTCTTTACCAAAATGGAAAGAATTCCATGCGATTATTTGCTTTATCTGTTATCTCATCTTGGATTCCTTCTTTTCCGAAACATTTCAATTATTTCAGTATAATCATTTTCTTTTGCATACATGTATGCTGTTCAAAATACTTTATATAATTTTCAAATATAATTTTAAAATCCAAAAAAATTTGGACAAACATTAAGTACTATAAATAAATATCTTTAGCATTAATATCAATTACTTCTTGGATTAAAATATATTTAACAAGTTCAATATTTCCTGACTCTGATGAATCTATTAATATATTTTTCGGAATTTGATTACTTTCAAGAATATGTTTAATGAGAAATATGTTTTTTCCAATTCTTACTGCTTCATTAATAATGTTTTCGCTAATTGGCATCAATTCTTTGTGTAAAAATATAAAAATTTCATAATTATGAGATGAAATACACTTCTTTCCTAAATCTTCTAATTTTTTTCTGACATATTTTATTTTCATATATATATTTAAAGATATCATTTCGATGAAACATAATTGCTGTTTCATATGCACCTTCAAATGATGAATGATTTTGTTCACATAAATGAATGATTTCTTCATTTCCACCTGCAACTGCATATTTACCTGTGTTATTTACATTTGAATTATTCATAAGTAAATATTTAAAACATTTAATTGACCCAAAAAATGCTGCATAATCAATTAATGTAACATTTCTTTGATTAATAAATGAACATCTTTCATAAAGTGATGGTTCAATTTTTTGATTAAAATCAAAATCATTTTGTGCTGATATTTCTTGAAGTTTTTCTATTTCATCTTTTCGAATTATTTTTGCAATTTCTCATGAAATTCCCAATCATTCTTTGATAGTTCTTCATAATTATATACTACATTATAATTAATATAAATCTACGAACGTTTGTTCGATAAATTGACAAACAAGTTCACAATTTTTATATAAAAACGGTTTAAATCGTTATTCACACAAACCCAATCTTTGTGAACAATGAACGATGTTGACGTTTGTGACTGTTCCTCTCTAAGCTTCACCTCTGGGATTGGAACTTTTACACAAATAAAAGATGAATGTATTCCCCTTGATAAACCAAACTTTATATACCCTCCAGATTTTGCAAAAAAATTTAATCAAAACTCAATTTCAGCAATTGAGTTTTACAAAAAGAGAGAAGAAAACCAGTATATCAAAAACACATTTGATTCTAGCCCATATCTTTTCTTTTGTGAAAATTTACATCCAAAAGCAATAACGTGTTACTTTTTTTCAACCCCAAACATATCAAGTACCTTATTTTATTTCTTTTTTTCCTCCATCAACCTTGAATTTGTTTCTCTATCAGAATCCATTCACTATTTATTTTCTCGAATAGCACTTCCATTTAACACACAACAGCTCTCAGTCATATTACATGCTTTTGCAGATGCATATGTTACTGCAAATCATCACATTTTACAGACAAAAGAAGAAATCGTCCAATTAACGGTCGCCTCTCTTTTGCTCTCTATTAATAAATGCTCAGATTCCTTAATATCTTCCAACATTTTCCTTTCATATCTGGGAGGAGTTAATGCCACAAAAGAGTTCAAAACAACATTATACGAATCCATCAAATCAAATCCAATTCCGTTATTTTTTACTTTTGTCGATACAAACCAAAAAATTAACTTTGATAAAACAGGATGCTTAACATGTTTCGGCGGACTGTTGAAAAGGAAGAAAAAATTTTACATCAAGTTAACATCATCTTCAATACAATCATTTAGAGACAAAGAGAAAAAAGTTCTTCGATCAGATATTCCATTGGACGATGTGGTCATTACTTATTTTCAGCCTCAAGGCAAAGAACAGGCGCACTTTGTCGTAAAAAGATCTGATGAGAAGTCGTTCGGCCAAAATTACTCAAAAGGTAAACCAAAGGACAAAAAAAGTAATCAGTACACATTCTACTCATCAAATGATAACGAGATAAAGGAGTGGGTAAACGTTCTGAAGCTTGTGACGTTTTATCACGTGCTTGAAACAATGTTAAAGTAGTGTCGGATTTAAAGTTTTTCATTTCATGAAAAATTGTTACTGTCTAAAATGTTTTCTCCATATATTTGTTTTTGAGCAATGAGCTTCCAATGATAACATAACTGAAGAGAATTTCTTCATGTGATTAAGGTAAAAGATAACGTATCAGTTGCAACTGGAATATCTGATGATGATATTAAACATTACAAAAGAAGGTTTAAGAAGAATTAATGTTTATTAATATGTTTTTTGAGAGTCACAAAGAAGTTAAATGGTTCATCTTTTTCCACAAAAATGGCGATTTTTTTTAGCAAATAACACATCAAATATAGTTGCGTAACATAAATTTTGCCTATAGGTAAATGAAAAATAATTTCTTCCCAGGGAGTGTATTCCGCTTTTGAAAAGTGGAAGTGCAAAAAGAAAAATGCTTCCTTAATTGATAAAGGTGATGACTCGTGGTTAACTTATATAATTAAATTCATGTTAAAACCTGTAGAGATAATTTGCTCAGTTCGCTGACATGTGTCCCATAAAATGAAGAAGAACGTTAAAACCCGTTATCTTTGTTTGATACAGCCATGCTGAAGTGAATTTGCTTTGCTGAAATGAAATTGTTTTGCATTAGCTCTTTGGTTTTGGTTTGTTTTGTTAGGTAGATAGATGGAAGGATGTTGAAATCTAAAATAAGTGTAATTTGGTTCAAGTGTTGTTTATTTAGCAGTTAGCAGCCATTAACTTAGCAACGCACTTGGAAACGCCTGCAGCAGCGTTGGCTGGAACTTGACCATCAACACACTTGGCAGCAACGAGGACGGTCTTTGCCTTTTGGAGAACGAGAGCTTCCTTTCCGAGTTGAGCAAGGATTGAATCATCGACAGCACGAACGACGATGTATTTCTTGCCATTGTAAGTGATTCCCTTTGATTGAGCAGATGCGATGTTGTTAAGGCATGCAGCATAGTTTTGCATTTCAGCTTGTTTGGCTTCCCACTTTCCTTCCTTGCCGCAGAGAGCTCCTTGGAGAGAGATGATGGCACAACCGGCGGCGATGTCCTTGACATCAGCGAGATAAGCATTCCAACCAGACATGATTCGAAGTGAGGTGATTATCCACCAGTTTTCTATCAATTTTCTGTCTACTTTTCTGTCCGATTTACGGTTATTTTACAGGCTATCAAGTGAAGGTGGCCCAACGTCGTGACAGAATCTGTCATTTCACCTCGGGACATAATTAAAAGTTTATAAAAAAATTATTCTTTCCAAAAATCGATTCATAAAAACACAAAAAAACTAAAATGGTTATCAAGGGTATTGTAAATTACAATGACATTATTTTTTAGGCTGAAATAATTTTTCCAAATAATTTTATATCACCTGATTAATGTTTGAAAACATATCATAAAAAAACCTTCCCATAAAACCGAGTAATGCTGTTTTGTTAAAACTAATCAAATAAGTAATATCAACGATTTCGGCTTAGCCATTGCAATGTGACGATAGAAGTTTACATACAGAAATGTGATGTGAAAAACGTTCCTAAACCGGTTTGCCCAGAAGACAATCCTATCTTATCGATCACTCACTAAAACATCTTATTCATTCATTGTAATTAACGATAAATGCTTTACGAATCATTCCGTGTGATATTTTTATTAATCAAGATTTCTTGATTACCATTTATTAAAAATTATTTAAATAAAATCTTTTTTCATATTTTTAAAGCAACTTTGCTAATCATTATAATTATGTTATCATTAATCTGATTTATTTAAAACATTTAAAAAAGATCATAAACGAAAAACGATCAAATTCAATTCAAAAAGTCATGTAGAGCGTTTGCCCGTTTACTATGGCGGGCGATATGATTAAGAAAGCCGTTTACTCGGTCATATCGAAGATGTCCCGCAAAATGAGTTGGCGCCAACCCAAAACTTAAAATGGATCCAAGTGACGAAAGCATTGGCTTTGCTGATGTAAACTCATCACCAATTGTCGAACATGAAATTGGTGAATCTTTCGTTGACACTCACATATCAGATTTCAACTCGAAAATTAATGATTTTGAACAAAAACCCAAAAAACCAAAGTCAGTTCGAAGCAAAGTTACAGATGATGATGCAAAAGATATGGCATTTTGGTCGAGCGCTAAGCGTCAAGCATGGGCAGCAATTGATACGAATCCAAATGCATTCTATTACAGACATGTAGCACCAGGACAAAAGAAGCGCACTGGTGCATGGGATGCCAAAGAAAAACAACTTTTCTTCGAAGCAATTAAAGTGCATCCTCCAAGTCAAGGGAAATGGGGATTGTTTGCAATGCATATTCCTGGCCGAGTTGGTTACCAGTGTCGTAACTTTTATCATCATTTACTTCAAACAGGTGAATTAAAAGCATTACCAGAAGATCTCGAAAAAATTCATCGTAGAAAGAAAAAGGGAACAACGTCAACCAAATCTCCAAGATCTAAGCAAAATCATTCGAAAATGGCTCTTGCTCCTGAATATGACTTTGATATTGTTCCACAAATAAGTGAAGAATCTGAACAAACAGAATCAGAGGAAGAAATATTCGAAGAAGAAGTGGTGGTAAAGCAACCACAAATTGAAATTGATTCGCTTAGATTTTTCAGTTCAAGGCTTCGACAGATGGAAGAAGAACAAACATTCCCAAATCCTCAAACGTTTGAAGCAATTCCTTCATCGCCAATATCATTTCCACAAAGTGATGATTTTGTTACTTGTTCACCAATTAGTGGAATTCCAGAACCACAAACATTTGATACAAATCCTCTATCAACAAATGTAGAAATGCAAGATGAAGAAATGCCACTAAAGTGGTCTCCTAGAATGAAGGAACCGTGGAAAACGAGAAAGAATCAAAATGACAAAATTGTGTTTCCTGCGGCCGCATCAAATTTATTTGAAAATGTTAACGGTCAATGTCCACCTTTTGAATATGAATCATCGAAAATACTCGAAGCAAACAAAGATAACATGTTAAATTTGGTACTTTTTAATTTGCCTTTGTTTGACGGAACAAAAAAGGCACATTATATAAATGCAGTGAGAAAACATCTTTGTAGAGATAACCAATCCCAAAAGGATCAGCTTGTTAAGGCATTTTTCGCTGTTCAAGGTCGAAGCCAAGCTGAAATTGAATATTTCGCAGATCAAATAATAATCTTAGCTAATAAGATAGAATAATCAATAAATTGTAATTTTCTATTTCTGTTTTATGTTTATCTTCTGAAGGATTTCTTAAAATGGGAGTCCGGACGTCTGATGGTCAGATATAAATCCAATTCTCAAACAAAAACACCTTGGAACCAAAAATAATTTATTAATTCTTTTGTAGTAAAATGTGCAATATTTATTTTATTTTTTAAATATCAGTTATCTAGGTTAAAATGATATGTTTTTATTCATCTAGTCAATCTCAGATTCATATGAAAATTTGTTCACATATTTTTCGAAAATGAAGGCATAAATCAAAATTTTGGTCATTATGATTGATTTTGTGAAAATTATTATTCTCTAAATTTTTTTGTACTTCAAAGTTAGAAAAAATGTACTCATTTTAAAGTTATCAAATTTTTCAAATTCGAAAAATTGATCCAAGTGAAAAGGAAAATTTTGTATACATAATTATACTTTAAAGAATATATCTATAATGAAATTTAAGGTTTTGTTTAAATACAAAAATTATACATTTTTATAATCTGAAATCAAAAAACAATTTTTGAAAATATTCTTCAAATCAAAAATTGAGTCTATAGTAATTGTAATCCAACAAATAATCATTTGGCAAGATTTCTTATAAAAATTTTATTTACTTTTCAGTGAGATATTTTTATTTAAAAATCATATTTACTTTAGCTAAAAATTGTATAACATTGGAGGTTAATTCAAAACATATCGTTCTATCGTTCATATACAAACTTAAGGTGCCCCAAGAAATCGAACGTTAGAATACATAAAACTCACCATGGAAAACCAAAGGGAAGCATTTCGCAAATATCTAGACGATGGTGGAGTTTTAGATACCCTGACGAGAGTTTTAGTTGCTCTTTACGAAGAACCAGAAAATCCTGAAGATCCACTTGAATACATTAAACAATTTTTAGGATCACCACAAGGTGTCGATGTTGAAAGTCTTCAGAAAGAAAATCAAGAATTAGAGGAACAGGTTAAAACCCTGGAAGCACGGGTAGCAGAATTAAAACAAAAATTGGGTAATAAATAAATGTCGTTAAAAATTATTTGAACAATAACACACGGATTAATTGGAATAGATCTATCAAGGAAAATTCTTATTTTTTTAAGAAGCCTCTCTTTGATTGCTTTAATTTTGGTTTCCAACTATTTTCTGTGAATTTTGATCGTCATTAATCGCAATGTTTGAAGTCACAACAGCAGATCAAAGTCTCGATTGCTTTTCATTGTCACGAAAACCACTCAAAATCATGAATTGCAATGGCAACCAAATTTTTACCAGCTGTCAAACACGTTTACCTTTATCTCAACATTTATATGAAGATTGTCGAAATCTTGCTTCAAAAGAATGGGAAATCGAAATATTACCTCCATCCCAAACTAATGCAGCTTCCTTTTCTACAGACGATAAAACAGGTATTTTTTCAGATCACCTCAATAAAGATTTCAATCCCTTTACTATTCCTGAATCAGGTCCTCTTTTCAGCGAGCATTCCCTTCAATATCACCGTGAAAAAGAAAGGCCATATTATTTTTGCGAACTTCCAACAACGAATATGCGTTTTGAACCAAAGATCTTCTATAATGAAGCATCAAGTCCTTTCTATAAAGTTTCTCTTCCAAATTGCGATCATTGCGGTGTAGGGCTTGCTTATCCATTCTACGCCTCAGTAACATGTAATCTCTGCTGCAATTGCATTTCTCAGGGTTTCATTCCTCCGCATCAATCATCGCTCGACTTTTTCAAAGTAGAACCGCCTGACCACACAAGTGGCGGTTGGACCCTTGCTGAAACCAATAAACTCTTGTCTCTGGTTGAGGATCATGGAGATGATTGGAACACAATTGCTTCATTAATGAAAACACGTACTCCGGCTGAGTGTCTTCTTCATTTTGTTCGAATTCCTATGTATGATCCTTATTATGTTGCAGACCCAACTATTGTTCCTCCAGGAGCAATTCCAACAGACCCTAACATTCTTCCTTTCATCATTGCGCAAGACCCAGTAGCTGCTTATGTTGAATTCATACATTCATTTTTACCAAGTATTGGAACTGTTATTGCTGAAGCATCACAGAAAGATTTAGAAGAAGTCCTTGCCAACAAGAGCGGTATGGTAATGTTTAATCAGGTACCAAAAATGCTTGAACATTTATTGCAATTGACTGGAGAAGTTGCAGGAAAAGCAGCCAAAGAAGAAGCTGACGTTCTTATTGGAATGCTAAAGGACACACTTAGGATGCTTGAAAGAGAAGTAAAATTACTCCACAGAGAATTCGAAAAAGATCAGAAAGAACTGTTTTCTGCAGAATATGCAAATGTTCTGAGACAAAATGATGATGATATAGAATAAATGAAATTATGTTTTCTTGTTTAAATACCAGACTCTTAATTACGTGATAAATTTATATTGGATTTTAAAATAAAATTTGTTTTCAACAGAACTAAGGAATTTTTTGCGCTTGTCTTGGCATAGACAACAGTAATTTGTTTCAAATTTTGTGTACTTTATATAATGTTTCAAATTTTGTGTACTTTATATAATGTTTAAACATTTTTGTGAAGACATAATGACTTGTTGGTTGCTATTTTCTGCGTTGACGTTACCTTAAAATCCATAAAATGATTTGTTTGATGTCAAGGCCGAACAAATATTTCTATACTTTATGAATCTACATTGAAAAAAGTCATCAAAAGCACTTTTTACAATCGTATACTTTATATGCAATAATGACTTGTTCATTGTCATATCGTCGAGACACTTTTATGTTTTGTCTACTTTATGGCATAAAATGACTTGTCTGTTGCCAAAACCGATACACACTTTTTAAATTTGACAGATTTATTCGCGAAAATGACTTGTTCATTGTCATTTCGTTCAATTTTATTCAATATTTTTGAATGAAATATGACTTGTTCATTGCCAACCGCATTCAAAAACTGAGGATGAAGGAACAGAAAGAAATTACATCATTTTTGTATTAGGAATGTTCTTTACAAATACATTTGAACAACAAATGGAAGCTCCAAAAGCTAGTGGTAGTCTAAGAAACTTTAAACCACATGCAAAGTTTAATGAAGAAGAAGATGAACGATTGAAAGAAGTTGTCTCACGTCTTGGCGACTACGATTGGAACCGCATTGCTCAAGAAATGCCTGGCCGTAATCCACGTCAATGCAAGGAACGCTGGACTTATTACTTATCACCATCTCTCAACACTTCTCCATGGACTGAAGAAGAAGATAAATTACTTCTTGCCAAGCAGCGTGAGCTTGGTTCTAAGTGGGTCAAAATATCCAAATTCTTCCATAACCGCACAGATGCTATGGTTAAGAACAGATATCAAGTTCTCATGCGCAAGATGAAGAAAGGAATGCTTAAACTTCCATGCGAACCAGTGAAATTACAACCTGTTCGTCCATTTCAACCGATTGCTCCAAATGTCACTGCAGTACATACAGATTACCCACAAAACATCTTACAGAATCCTCCATCACCAATAGAGTCATCAGTGGAACAAGATATTTTTGATGATTTAGACTTTTTCGGATCAAATAATGATTTCATTTTAGATGATTTCATTGATTTCTAATTTTCTCAATATAGAATATAATAATAAACTTTCTTCTATCTGTTAAATATGTTTTTGTATCGATAGGTTTGCTGAAATAATATTTGGAAATATGCATCGCTTATGAAGGCATCAATTAATGGCTATATTAATGTGATTCAATTACTTCTTGAACAAGAAGGTATTGATATTAACACTTAAAATATTTATTTGAAATTTGTTACAATAATTTGATAATTCAAAATAGTATTTGGAAATTATTTAAAATATTTAAAACAGCACTCTCTTTAGCTATTGTTAGCTTTCATCAAAAATATTTGAAAACAAATATTTCCGAAATCTGGGAAATGGACGAATTTGTTGGAGTACAAAATTATCAATATAGTTATGTGTAAAAGAAAATGGATATAATACATTTTATAATTGATATTATTTAAAGGAAATAACAATACAAAATGGAACCACAAACAATTCATTTACATATAGTTCATCATTCCGACATAAATTACATCAATTTTAATAATTTTGAAACAATTAGTGATAAATGAATTACAAAGTATTACATTTGGTAACTCGCTTGAAGTCATTGGAGATTTTGCATTTACTTAAACAGCAATTGAAGAATTAACAATTGGAAACTCCGCATTCCTTGGAACACAATTAGAAAAGTTCATAATTTATGATACAATGCAATATATTTATGTTCCAAATTAACTTAAATATTCTTTAATACCACTTATCCTCCTAATTGTGATGATAATTTATTCCTTTATATGTAGCAACTGCTTATATTATTGTTATTAATAATTTCGTTGGTGATCATATAAGTAATCGAAAAGTAAGAAGAATAAGTGAAAAAGATAACACACAAATGGAGTTGTAGCTGCTTGTCTAATTGTCATTGTTATATGTATCGCAGTGACTGTGGTCTATGAGAACACAGAAGCATACAAAGGATGAATAGATCCGCAGAGCCAAGAAATAATACTTACTCAACGTGGAGCATCACAGCAATATCAAACACACCAAACGTACAAAATCTATACCAGGAATACTGATAAATAAAAAATTCATTTTCAATTGTAGTCACATTAAATGTAAGTAGCCGAAATGCATCTTTTTATAACTTAATGATTTCTTTTGTGGATTCACAACTTGTTTAAGTTTTAAAGTCCTCTTATCATATGAACAGTTATTGTTGTGTTTCGATATAACAAAGGGCTTTTTTTATGCTAAATGAGCGAAACCAGTATTTTTAACATGCGCCTTCTCATAATGAACCCTTTAAATAGGGAAAATGAAAACGACAGTTGGGGAAATGCTCTTAGTTGGAGAAATAATAAAACTTCTGGTTGGAAGAAAACAAATAACAACAAGCAAAGAAAACAAATTATATGACGGTAAGATAAGCCAATTCCTTCAAACTCGCCTGATGAAAAAAAAGTTTGGGGAAACTCTACTCAAAATAACAGCCAATGGGTAGCTATGATAAGTGGAGCACGCCAAGTAATTCCACCACAAATTGGGGGAATTGGGGAAAAAATGAACAAGAAAATAAACAAACAAATAAAGAAGAAACTAAATTAATAAATGAACAAGAAACTAAATTAATAAATGAAGAAGAAACTAAATTAATAAATGAACAAGAAACTAAATTAATAAATGAACAAGAAAATAAATTAATAAATGAACAAGAAACTAAATTAATAAATTTTAATAATTTCAAATTTAATGTTAATATTTGGAATTTATTCATAAAATTTTCTGCTTTTTATGGCAACACTGAATCAGTGGAATTACTTCTTAAGCATCCGGATATAGATATATTAATTCAGGTATTTAATTTAATGATACAATGTTTGATAAAAATATTTGATCATTATTTAAATTATTTAGGACACCACTTATGACTGCATATGAAAAAAGTCATGTTAAATTATTACTTTCAGAAAAAGGAATCGATATTAATGCTAAAGGGATTTATTTATCTTATATAAATTTTTTTAAAGTAATTTTATATATCTAAATAATATTTGAAATCCATATAAAATATTTAATACACCACTTATAATTGCATGTTATAAAGATTATAATGAAGTAGTTAAATTATTACTTTTACATGATGGGGTTGATGTTAATGCTAGAAATATTTATTTATTTTATAAAAAAATTTTTTTTTAAATAATTTTGTGTATCGAAATAATATTTGGAATCCTTTTATTATATTTAATACATTATTTATGATGGCATGCTCGTATAATAAAATTGAAATAGTTAAATTCCTTCATAAAAATCCAATAATTGATGAAAAAGCTTGCAATGTTTCTTAATTTTAATCGATTTTTGTTATATCACTATGCAATTTCTATAAAACATTTGGAATTTATTCTTAAAACTTAATACAGCTTACAAAATTGCAATGTCGAAGAAACACAGAAAGATACTTCAAATACTTGATCAAAAATAATAAAACAACAAATCAAATTTGAATAAATCCTTCAAAAAATATTTTTTTCTTCGGAGGCTTTAATTTGGAAAAGAAAATTAATCAAAAATATGATTTAAATAAATTATTTTAAGCTTCAACTGAAGAAGTTGTGCTGCTGTCTTCACTTGTTTCATCAGAACTGGTCTCAACCGACATAGCTTCGCTTTCGTAGCTACTGCTTTTGTTGCTTGAGTGTGTGTTCTTCTTTTTCTGGATCTTTTTCTTCTTTTGTTTATGGTCATGATGATGATCATGTTCATCATGATCGTGGAAATGTTCATGAACATGGTCGTGGTCATGATCATGGTCATGGTCGTGGTCGTGGTGATGTTCATGACTGTGTGAATCTGAATTTCCTGGAATGTATAAATGTGGACACCCAATTCCATGCTTATAGACAGGAGGTGTAACGAATACTCTTTTGTCCTTTCCGAATGATGTCCCATAGAAGCACGATTCCTGGTGATTACTTCCTTGTGGGAAATCATCAACAAACTCAATCTGAACTGTTGTTGAATAGATTCCGTAAGCAATCATTAAGTTATGTACTGATTCAAGGACTTCCTTATTACGTTCCTTAGAATCAACTACAATATGACACACAGCTATGTAGCACTTTTTGGAAAGTTCCCAAACGTGAAGTTCATGGACGGTTACAAGGCCAGGGATCTTATGGAGTTCGTTAGTGATTTCGACTGTATCGATTTCGTCGGGGCACCTCTCGATAACGGTCTTGGCGGTTTTCCTGAAGAGACCTTGGGAACCATAAACAAGGATAATAAGAGTGATAAGTGTGATAACAGGATCAACGTATGATTTATACTTCCAATCAGTGAAGCAAACAACACATGCTGATATAATAACACCAATTGACCCAAAGAAATCACCAAGGACATGAAGGAAAATACCTTTCATGTTGTCTGAATGACTATGATCATGGAAGATGAAAAGACCTAAGATATTAACAAGAAGACCAAGACAACCAACAATGAGGAAAAGAATTGGTTGCTGGATTTCTTGAGGATCAAAGAATCTTTCAATCGCATCAAAGAAAAGTGTGAGGCAAATGGCAAGAAGGAAAACGGAGTTTATAAGACCTCCTAATACTTCTGTGCGAGCCCATCCAAATGTCATAATTGGTGTTGGTGGATCTTTTGAAAGACGGTGGGCAACAAGACCAATGATAAGACTTGCTAAATCTGTAAGCATATGAAAGGCATCTGATTGAAGTGCAAGTGATTTGGAAATAAAACCGACAATAAGTTCAGCAAGGAAAAAGATTGAGTTTAAAACAATCATCAAAACAATGCGCCATGTGGCTTTTGGATGTCCATGGTCGTGATCATGATCATGTCCATGCTCATGTGAATGACTGTGTTTTTCTCTTTTTTGTATAAACTCCATGAACTCATCGCAGTTTGATGGATTTATAAGAGCTGTCATGTCAATACCTTCGTGATCTTGACTGTCGGAACCCATGAAAAAGAATGGATATTTTTAAACGACTCCTCATTGAATTTTTTGAATACTATCGTTTTGTAATAATTTGTTGACCGTTTATTCCAAAAATGCAAAAAACCAAAATATAGAGATATTATCAAATATTAAAATGTATAAATGAAATTTATATATTTAAGAAATGGAAATTTTATTTATAACAATTAGAAATTATTTAATGGTTGCAATGATATTTTTGGTTGTTTTGAAATTAACACCATTCTGAAAATCACGAAAAGTGACGCCATTTTCTTTGGTAAAAAGTTTCGTTTAACAAAAAGTAGATATTTCAGAGTGGTTGAAATTTATACAGAAGAAATTATTTTTCTCGAAGTGATCATCTATTTATATTCGTGATTGCCTTATCCTCTGAATATATTATGAATGTTTACCTAGATTTCGAGTGAAAAATAACAAAACATCTCAACTAAAATCATTTAAATCAGAATTCGATAATATATACAGAGAGTAGATATGATAATATATAAAATTTGATTTGTTTGTGTTTTAAATATGAAATTTTTATAAATCAAATTAATATTTGTTGTCAACAATTGTTATTACTGGTGAAGCGAACAAACGATATAACATTCAATACCCTTTTATGCTTTGAGAAGAAAACGATAATTCGTTCATTGAATTTCCACCAGCCTATGACTCAATTTCGGAACGTTTTATTTTAACGTTCCCATGTTTTATGTTCAACATAGAAAACAAAGACTGATAATAAATTTAAATTTATTCAATTGGCTAAAGTCCTTTTTGGAAAATTGCTACAGATTGTTAATAATGCATACAGGGGTCTTCTTCAACTTCACTTGCACCTTTTTCTCGAAGTAAATTAATAATTTCGTTATAATTTCTTTTCTTTGCAAATTTAATTGCAGTCCAAAGTTATTTTAATGAACACCACTTAAAAATTTGGAATTTTATATATTTAAAATTAATATCATTAGCTACATTTATATCAATTCCATCTTGCTCAAGAAGTAATTTAACAACCTCAGTGTGACCATTTCTTGATGCATGAATGAGTGCTGTTTGAAATGTTTTCTATAAAATCCAAGTATTTATATAAAATACCAATTAATTAGATGAATAAACATCTTTAGCATTTATATCTATTCCTTTTTGTTCAAGAAGAAGTTTAACAATTTCATAATGACCATATCCACATGCATACATAAGTGCAGTTTGAAACATTTTATATTAATTCCAAAATTTTGGTTAAAATACCAAATCATTAAAATGTTCATTCAATAAAACATAAAAATATTTTTAGCATTAATTTTAACACCTTTTTGTGAAAGAAGTAATTTAACCATTTCTAGATTACCATTAAAAGCTGCTGATAGAAGTGGAGTCCAAAATAATTTAAATAATTTCCAAATTAATGAATAAAACATAAAAACAACAAAATAAAATTTATACAAAATTAATAAATATTTTCATTATTTACATTAATTTTTTCTTGTTGAAGAAGTAATTTTGTAAGTTCAATATAACTTTTTTTAACAGCATTCATAAGTGGTGAAGTAAATAATTTGAATAAACACCAAATATTATTTTATAATTAGAAATTGTTTTTATGATCATTGCAATAATTAAAAAAACAGTTTTAGTGTTTATATCAATTCCATTTTGTTCAAGAAGTAATTTAACAATATCTATATATCCATTATCAGATGCCCTCACAATTGCTGTAAAAAACATCAAAATGAAATTCCAAATAAGAAATTGAAATTTTAATATCAATAAAAAAACTTTAAGAAAAATATTTAAACATCTTTTTCATTAATATTAACACCTTCTTGTTCAAGTATTAATTTTACATTATTAATTATACCACATTTAGATGCTGTAATCAAAGCAGTTTCCAATATTTTGAGTAAACTCCAAATAAAATTTTTAAATATCATCTAACATACATTATAAACATTTTTAGCATTTATATCTATTTCTTTATTTTCAAGAATATGTTTAACAAACTCAATATTTTCAGATTCAGAAGCATAAACCAAAATATCCTTTGGAGATTGATTTCCTTCAAGAAAATATTTTGTAAGAAAAACATTTCCATTTCTTGAAGCCTCACGTATTAAAGAATCATCAATTTTAAGTCCTTCTTTTACCAAAAATGAAAAAATTTCATAGTTATTAAATGTAATACATTTCTTTCCTAATTCAACGAAATTTACTTCATTGAATTTGTTTTCATAAATATAATTAAAGATATCATTTTTATGGAATTCAATTGCTGTTTCATATGCGTTTTCAAATGTCGAATGATTTTGTTCACATAAATGAATGATTTCAAGATGTCCACCTGCAATTGCATATTTGCCTGTATTTGTTAATTTAGAACCATTTAATAATAAAAATTTAAAACAATTAATTGCTCCAAAAAATGCTGCATATTCAATTAATGTAACATTCTCTTGATTAATAAATGAACACCTTTCATAAAGTGATGGTTTAATGATTTGATTATAATCGAAGTTTGTTTGTGATGATAATTCTTGAAGTTTTTCTATTTCATCATTTCGAATTAGTTTTGCAATTGTATCTGGATTAATTCCTTCATTGACCAATTGTTTCTGATGTTCCCAATCATTTTCTGAAAGGTTATCAACTTCTTTTTTAAATTCTTCTTTGAACGGAGTTTTTTTATTAATAGCTTTTAAAATTTGATCTTTAGGACTATATTGAGCAAAATATAACAAATTTTTATTTTTTACACGACTAGGATCAATTAAGTTACTTTCAATCATTTTAACAAGTAAGTAATTAGACTCATTTGACTTGGAAACAATAAGAAATTGAGTGAATAATTCAAATATTTTTTGATTATTTTTATTGAACTCGTCTTCTTTTGTTTCAATATCTTTTAGAAAATCAAAATATTCTTTAAATCCTATCATCTTTGAAATATAAGATGCATGAATTAAATGTATAATAACAAGATTGAAAGAATCTGGAAAATTAACATCATATAATTTCATGACTTGATCAACTGATTCTTTAACATTTTCTTCTTCTAGGTTCCAAATTATCTCTTGAAGAGTTGTAAGACATTGAAAATATTTGTTTCCTTCTGTTTCCATCGCAAAAAATGGTACACGTTAAGAAGACGTTTAGTTTTAACGATTAAAAATAATTGAAATGCATATGCTTTTTTTCATCTTTATATGGACGTCTCCAAGATCAACACGCAGAGATATGTCAAACGTCAGTGTAAACATACCTAGAGAATATGATTTTCTCAAAGAATATCCCGAATGTGACTTTGGACCATTAACACAAGAATGTGGATGTTGCTATGCATATGGACCTCTTAAAGCTATGAGCCATCGCTTCTGTAAGGCTTTGAAGAAAAAAGTCATTTTATCTAGTCAATACATTGTATCTTGCGATCTTGCAGATAATGGATGTGTTGGTGGTTGTGAAATGACTGTTTTATATTTTATGGAGCAACATGGTGTCACAGATGTTGAATGTCATCCATGGAAAGGTGTTAAAAAATATTCTAATGATTTTTGTTCCAGATGTGATAATTCAAGCAAGCCAATGAAACTCTACAAAGCTGTTTATTCAAGCACTACGCACTATGTAGGTGTCGATGACATTAAAAAAGCCATTCTTATTGATGGACCTGTTTCAGCATCAATTGCATCAGATAAGAAATTTTCTAATTACAGAGGGGGAATCTATACATCTTCTTTAAAGGGGAAAATAGAGGCGGGAAATCATGCTGTAGAACTAATTGGCTGGGGCATTGATGATGATGGTGTTGAGTTTTGGATAATCCTTAACCAATATGGGACACATTGGGGAGAGAAAGGAAGAATGAGAATAAAGATGGGGACAAACGAGGGATTAATAGAAAGTTTTGTTTATGCTGCACAACCTTTGTTGCAAGAGTGATAATACAAAATATTTTATAAATTATGTGTATATGGATATTAATTTGAAAATATTTTTAATCAAAACTTTCGAAACTGATCATAAATAATGATTAAATTCATAAGACCAGTGTATACATAGCAGATGATTTGGGAATTTAATTAAAATTCAATATATATATATATATATAATATTTAAAAATTAATTTAAAAATGTGATTGAATCTCTAAAGTAAATGTCATTAGATAATTAATGTTCTTTATTATATAATGCAATTTATATTGTCACACAAAGTATCAAAAAGTGACTTTAAACAACGATAGAAGAAGTTTGATGAAATGAATTTTGAAGAACTGATTCAAGCTGCAAAATCAGTTTTAAATCCTCGCTCACTTTCCGAGGACTCATCGGCTGGATCTGTTGCAGCTGCATTAGTTACTGAACAAGGAAATGTTTATAAAGGCGTATGTATTGATGTTCCTTGCTCAATGGGATTTTGTGCAGAGCACTCAGCAATTGCAGCAATGATTACAGCTGGAGAAAGCAAAATTGAAAAGATTGTTGCACTTTATGAAAATGGAGAAATTGTTGCACCATGTGGTAGATGTAGAGAATTCATATACCAAATAAACCACGAGAATCTAGATACAAAGGTGCTCTTAAAATCTGGAGTTTTAACAATCAGTGATTTATTACCTCATATCTGGAATGAGTAAACGCTAACAACACAAAAATTTATAAATAAAAGCCTATTGTGTATTGTTTTTTCCATTTCATTCAGATCGAATTTAATTTTCTTTAAATTTTATTGGCGAATTTGTTCTTCATTACAACAGCGCATATAAACCACTTAAAAATGATTGCAACTTGAACCGTTACCGAGAAAAAATGCAAGTAAACTCCGTTTTCCACGGGCGTGTGGTGTTTATTGGCGATGCGTCAGTTGGGAAAACGTCTATACTAAATAACCTTGTTGATGACAGATTTGATGAATTTGAACCTTCAACTGTTGGTGCAAATTATCAATTATTCTCAAATAATGTTAAAAATATACATGTTGAAATGCAAATTTGGGATACTGCTGGCCAAGAGCGTTATCGCTCCCTAGGATCTATTTATTATAGGAATTCAATAGGTGCAATAGTCGTTTTTGATTTAACATCCCGCTCTTCATTCAACAATATAATGACCTGGATCCAAGATTTTTACCATATAGCAGATCAAAATGCTGTTGTTTTCATTGCAGGAAATAAATCAGATTTAAAAAATGAACGTGTAGTATCAACAAAGGAAGCTCAAGAATGGGCTGACTCCAATGGATATCAGTACTTTGAAACATCTGCAAAAACAGGTGAAGGGATTCATGATATGTTTGATTCACTTTCAAAAGAACTTGTTCAAAAGAAATTCATATCACATGAGAATACAAGACCATTAGAAGAAAACACGTGGAAGTGTTGTTGATTTGTTTGGCAAAAAAAATATTTTTTCATTATGATATCATATTACTTTTTTTTTTAATTACCAACCAAGACCACTTTTTTCTGCACATTTTGATGTAATTAGTAAAGTAAAAATTTAGAGTATTTTTTAATTATTGTAGAAAACTTTTTTTAACATTAATTGCGTACTTTTTATACAACGACTGTGTATTAATATGTACTAAAGAAACATATCCATGAAGAGTTCCAACTGTATAGAAGTCATTAATTTTTTTAGAAATACATTAACTTATGAAAATATAAAATTTAGATATCGGTATTGATCTGATTGTCATTGTTATGATCGTGTGGCATTATTCCTAACCCATCAAAGTTGGATGATGCGCTTGCATGACCCATTGAATTATCATTTAAAGAAGTTTTTAAGCTGGAATACCACCTGTTTTTAATAGCGCCACATGACCGCCCTGGGAGTAGTTGTGCAATTATTGACCATCTATTTCCAACTTCTTTTTGTTTTTCAATAATGATTTGATCCTCCCATTGTTCAAAAGGACCATGTTTAAGAGATGGATCTAAACGATTGAACCAACGTTCGCGGCACTGTTTTGCTGTGCGTGTTGGGACAAAACGAGCAATATCACTCCATTTCTTTGTTCCAATTTGACTGATTGCTGTCTTTAAGAGATCATCTTCTTGTTGGCTCCATGAACCGCGTGTGTTTATAAAAGTACCCTTGCTTGTTGGATCAAAATTTCCTGTTTGATTTTGAAAAAATGCCTGAAAAATTGCAGGCACTTGCGATGGGTCGATTGACAAATTGCTGTATTGTGCTAGTATTTCATTTTCCTGGGGAACTTGTTGGTTTTCGTTGTTTTCGTTCGACATTAAAATTTAGCGCCAAACCGCTGTGGTATTAAATAATTGTATGCAGAACGATTATACTCATTTGTAAACAATTGAATAATGTCTAAAAAAAATAATGAATTGTATTCTAAGAATTTTTCAATTAAATTTACAAAAAATGAGAGAAACGATAGATGATAATTCTGAAGGGTGCTTCAGCCATTCAGCATCATCTAAAGAATATTATTTTTATGAAATGTTTTTCTTAAAATTATTATTCACAATTATTGATTTTCTATTCTATCAAATTTTATTCACAAGAAATTTCTATCGGTATACTTTTCAGCAATCGCTTGGAACATTTCAGCGACTCCTTCTAGCACATTTTGCAAAGTAATTCATGCAAAGTTTTTCTGTTATTTACTTTCCTTCATTGAACATATTTATCTATATCAATTTTATTTCCACGCGCGCATAAATAATTGGATAAAAATTACTCTTCATTAGCACATTACAGTATTTTTCAAGTGCCCTCATGGGTAAAGATTTTCAACAATGATAACAACATCAGATTTTTTAACACATATTTCTAAATTAACGTTAATTTAAATTCACAAAGATTTATTAATACCGATATTGTGTCATTGCTTGTTAAACATGAAAATATTAATATAAATTTAAAAAATATTTTTTTGTCATAATCAAATTTTGTTTTACTGATTTAAAATTTTCTTAATGTTATTGGAGTTCTTTTATATTTTGTAATAATGCGTTAATGATGGCATCAAAAAAAGGTAATGATAAAATAGTTAATATGCTAAAGAATGATTCTTTAATAGCTAAAAAAGAAGAAAAACAAAAATGCTCAAATTCATAAAACTTGATCATAAATTAATTTTTTACATTATCTTTTTTTTTATATTTTTAAAGAGCAATTTCTGTATTTTTTTCTACTAATTAAATAGATTGAATAACATATTATTATATATTCTCTTGGATCTTTTATGGTATTTTATAACAATTTCCATATACTCAAAAGCTGAGGAAATGAATTCAAAATTTCAATGAAATAAAAAAAATTGAATGTACAGTTGAAAAAACAATCGTCGCAAAACTCATGAACTGAAATTTTAACGGTATATTCAATCAGAAAATCTGGGCGTTTCAAACATCGAAATTAACCAATGATTTTCCATTGTTTAGTGTTATCAAGGTTTCCATGTTTTGGTGAGCTTGTTCATTTTCATTCTAGAAAATTGGTCAATGATAAAACAAATATTTTTAAAAATCAAAATTTTGATTTCAACCATGAAAAATATTTCATTAATACAAGTAATATTTATCAACATCATGCAAACAAGAAATATCGTACCCTAACTTATAGTTCAATTTTAAAACCTTTTTTGAAACAATTTCATCAAATTTCTAACATGAATGAAAAAATTATTCGTTTTCGATATTTTTTCCTTCAGTTAACACAAAACAAAACTATCATTTTCTTTTCATTCTTCTTTTTATTTATTTTTTTAAAAATCGATTTTCCAACAAAACTTTTTAACAATCGCTCACATAAAAGAGAAAAGTTCTTAAATATATTTATTTTTTCGATATTTTTTATTCATGGGATCGAAGTATTTGATAACACAACAAAAACTCTTATATTAAATAAATATAGTGAATTAAAAAAAGGATATTTATATTATGATGTAGAACATGTAATAATTGAAGGTGAAATAAGACATATTCCATATCGATCATTTCGAAACTTTTATTTTCTAACAGTTGAAATTAAAAATTCAGTAATTTCTATTGAAGAAAGAGCATTTGAATATTGTTATAATTTAGTTAATGTTACATTTGGTGATAATTTAAAAGTGATTAATATTTATGCATTTTATTCTTGTAATAATTTGGGAAATGTTACATTTGGAAAAAATTTGGAAATAATTCATGACAATGCATTTTGTGATTGTAATAATTTAAAAAATATTACAATTCCGAATTCAGTAATAACGATTAATAGTTATGCATTTGATAGTTGTACTAGTTTAGAAATTATTATATTGGGAGAAAAATTGGAAACAATTAGTAATCATGCATTTGGTTATTGTACTTCTTTAAGAAATATAACAATTCCTGCTTCTGTTACATCAATATCATCAACATCTTTTTCATTTTGTCAAAATCTTCAATTTATATATGTATCACCTGATAATCGAATATATTCTAATTATTATAATGATGGACTTCTATATGATAAATTCATTACAAAAATTATAATTTATCCAATTGGAAATGATGGAACAGAAATTACACTTCCTGATTCTGTAAATTACATTGAAGATTATGCATTTTATGGTTGTAGTGTATTCTATGAAATTGCATTCCCATCTCAAATATTTTCAATTGGTACTTATGCATTTGGTTATTGTAATAATTTGGAAATTGTTATATTTTCATCAAATTTAGAAACAATTAATTCTTATGTATTTTCTCACTGTAATACTTTAAAAAACAGTTAAAAATTCCAAATTCAGTAAATTCAATTAAAAGTTATTCATTTTATTATTGTAATAGTTTGGAAAATGTCATTTTAGAAGAAAATTTGGAATTTATTGGTGATTATGCATTTTGTTATTGTACTTCCTTAAAAAATATCACAATTCCTTCTTCAGTTACATCAATATCTCCAACAGCTTTTCGATCATGTAGAAGTCTTCAATTTATTAATGTTTCATCTGATAATCAAATGTATGCAAATTATGAAAATAGTGGAGTTTTATATGATAAAAACTTAACAACAATTATTTTTTTTCCCACCTGGAATTAACACAGATACCGATATTCCTTTTGGTTTAACTTCAATTGGAGATTATGCATTTTATGAAAATAAAGTAAATGGTGTTCCACTTCCACCTTATATAGTTTCAATTGGTACTTATACATTTAGTTATTGTAATAATTTGGAAATTGTTACATTAAATTCAAATTTAGAAACAATTGATTCTTATGCATTTGCTTACTGTTCTAATTTAAGAACTATTGAAATTACAGATTCTGTAACTTTAATTAATAATTATGCATTTTATGATTGTTATAATTTAGAAAATGTTATATTAGGAGAAAATTTAAAAACGATTGGTGATTATGCATTTAGTTCATGTACTACATTAAAAAATATAACAATTCCTGCTTCAGTTACAACAATATCTCCAACAGCTTTTCGATCAAGTGAAAAACTTCAATTTATTAATGTTTCTTCTAATAATCAAATGTATTCTAATCTTGAAAATAGTGGAGTTTTTATATGATAAAAAATATTTCGACAATCATTATATATCCAGAAGGTATTCTCAATAACACATTCCAAATATTAAATTCAGTAACTTTGATTGAAGGATTCATTTTTACTGATAATAATTATTTAAAGTCAATTATTCTTGGAAATAATGTTGAAATAATTGATGATTATGCATTTTATAATTGTAAATATTTAGAAAAAATTATATTGGGAGAAAAATTAAAAACAATTGGTGATAGTGCATTTGAGTCATGTATTTATTTAACTAATATTACAATTCCTTCTTCAGTTATATTAATATCTCCAACAGCTTTTTTACTCTGTAGAAATCTTCAAATTATTAATATTTCACCTGATAATCAAATTTATTCTAATTATAATAATGATGGAATTCTTTATAATAAAAATATTTCAGAAATCATTATTTATCCAGAAGGTATTTCAAATAAAATATTTCAAATCCCAAAATCTGTAACTTCAATTGGAAATTATGCATTTGCATTAAATTTAAATTTATTAAATATTGTTATCGGAGAATATGTAAAATCTATTGGATCTTATGCATTTGCATATTGTTATTCATTACAATATATATATATTCCAAATTCAGTTATAACAATCGGAGAATATGCATTTTATTCATTAATTTATTATCCAGAAATTGTAACACCTACTTCTTCAAATATGAATAATTTAATTGAAACATCTTCTAATAAATATATTTCAAATTTAAACACAGTTATTATTGGTGAAAATGTAAAAGAAATTGGGAGAAGTGCATTTATGAATTGTTTTAATTTGAATTGTATTTATTTTTATGGTACTTGTGAGCCAAACATTGAAGAGAATGCATTTTTCAATGTTTATTTGAGTAATGTCATGACAAGTGATTTATATATAGAAGAGCATTTTGATATTTTTAAATGTAAGTAATTCGATAATTGATGAATGTCTTCCATTTATTTTTACTAATACATTTTCACAATCAAATACATATTCACAATCGAACTCTTTCACGAGTTCATTTCCACCCGATGCAACATTAACTCATTCATTTCTTTTAACATATACAATATCATTAACACAAACAGTTACACTTTATAATTCATATATTTCAAATACAATTTCTAATTCGAATGGAATCTTTACTTATACAGAATTTATATATTATGAATATAAAGTTATTATATTTTCAGAATTCATAAGTTTTTATTCTGATTTCTTTACTATTTTTTATCAAAATGATTTTAGAGAACAATTAAATAATAATAATAATGATATTATTATTGGTGTTTGTGTTGCTATTGCAATTGTTGTTGTTGTTTCAATTGTAATAGCAATATTAATTCTTGTTTGGAAGAAGAAACAAAATATTGAAAAAATTGATATTGTTACAGATGAAGAAAATAAAGATTCAACAAATGTATTTGCAGCAGGAACAAAAATGGAAAACATTAAAGAAGATCCATTTGCAGATGATTTTAAAGAAGAAGATAACTTTATAAATATTTAAATTTCGGTATTAATTTTAATAAATAAAAAAAAATATTTATGTAAATATATCATTTTGTAGTAAACTTTTCATTAATTTTATTTTTATTTTTACAAGATTTTTTAATGATTGATGTGATAAAACAACAAATTTGTTAATTAATAATAACCTTAACAGTATTTGCTTAAATCAAATGTGAAAGCTGCTTGTTCATTTTTTTTACTCACACTTTTTATCAGTTTTGTTGTGATAAAAACTTAACTCCAAAATTTTAATTAAAGAGTATTTTGGATTATACTCGTATTTTGTCATAAGCTAACATTAA
Organism: Histomonas meleagridis; assembly: GCF_020186115.1. NCBI lineage: Eukaryota > Parabasalia > Tritrichomonadida > Dientamoebidae > Histomonas > Histomonas meleagridis. The sequence goes on from NW_027150805.1 coordinate 1,761,113, forward strand.
TAAAATAAAGAGAGATTTTAATATTGTCCATCAAATATTCCTTGATACTTTGTGTGTTTAATATATAATCCAATTCATGCATATACAGTCAAAAAGATCATATGTTCGAAGTATCACATTGATTAAAAAGCTACTTCAATATTTCATTGAACATAATTTAAATTAAGTTTAATCACTTCTTTGTGTTTGGTATTTAGAATAACTTAAAAAAAAATGCATTCAAGTGCAGAACAAAGGTTTGAATGTATTTTATTGATTGTTTAATTCATTTTTTTTTTTTTTTTAAATAAGATTTTTTACTTAAAATATTTCTATTCCTTGATTAATGATGAATATTGCCATTTCTTCATTATCAGCTGCTACAGCATTTGAAGCGTAAGTATTTCCTGCATATTGTGACATACCTTCAACGCATAAAAACCATTTCGTTATATCATTATAAGCCTTACATTCCAACATTTCATACACATCTGGATAAACTAATTGACATATAGCCTTATCATGATTACTATAGACGCTCTCAACATTTCGCCATACAAATTCGACTTCACCATCATCTTCCAATTCAACTAAGCAATCAACATTAAAGTAATTTGCTGCAAGGTGATATTTCCCTTTAATACTTTTCCCAAATTTCTTTTCAAAATATTTCACTAATGTCCCTTCACCACTCATAATACAATAATCAATAATCGAATCATTAATTTCTTCTTTTGCAATTCCATTAACTAATTTTTTTAACACATTTTTTTAGAATTACAATGACATGCAAGTTCAAGTAATGTTGGAACGTTTTCATAATGGAAAAATGGACTTAAATTAATTTTCGTGTTTTTTGTTTTTATGTTGTTCATTCATTATTTGAAGCATTTTTTCAGAATCATCTTCAAAAATCGCTCTTTCAATCGTGCCTTCAAGATAAATATGATAAATCATATCTTTGGTAATCGTTTCTTCTTTTGAATCATATATGAATTTATTATTCGTATTATGAAATAAATCACAAAAACATTGGAAATTCGTCGCATTTTTTTCTCGTATTTCTTGTTCTGTAATTCCTCCTAGATCATATACTCGTCGAAGAATTGTATTACTTTCCTTAAATAATTCATTTATATATGAATCACGTTTTGATGGACATTTCGTGATAATTTCATGAACAAGTGTTGCAAGATGTTCATCCGTTTTATAATGAAGTTTTGGAACTTGAAGAATAAAATATGAATAGAAAATATCACTTTCATTTTCATGTGTCTTTATAAATTTGTAAAGTTGGTGTGGACTACCAAAAAAAACTTGTTGGTTCACAATGCGCTATTAATGGTTGCATCATTCGAAATCGATCAACTCTCTCATCAAGTATTTTCCATTTCTTTTGTGAAAGCTTTCTCATTGAACAATGAAGTGATCAAAGACAATATAATTCAACAGGAAAATTGCCGAACAAAGTTGTTCAATTTCAAAACTGGCATTTTTTTTCTATATGTGGAATTTTCGAAATTGCCAAAATAACTTAAATTTTTCGACAAAGATTATTTCAAATGTCAAATGATGAATACTGTAAATTATCATAAGTGGTATCATGTGTTTTGTTTGTAGATAAGCGAATTTTAAAATTCAAATGAATCTCATATTGTTTTAGGATTATTGTTTATTTGTCCAGCATTTTTTTTGAGGAAATCTCGACGCACTCATAGCTCAGTCGGTTAGAGCGTTGAGCTTATGCCTCAAAGGTCCTGGGTTCGAGTCCCCGTGGGTGCATTTTTTTATTAAAAAAACGTTAAGTATAGAAAGAAATTAACAACGATAGATGAAAACAAAATTTAAATAACATCACAACAAATTTCAGATTTTACTTACTTAAATTAATATTTTATTTAATAATAATAAATTTTTTTTCTTATTTTTATATATATATATATATATATATAAAACATTTATCAAATTTTCTATGCGAACAAATTTGATTTTAAATAAAACTTATGATTTTCGTTAAACATTGGTTGGAAGTAATCATATTTAAACGATGCCTCACTTCTAAATTGCATTCTTCTTTCTATTTGCTTTGATTCTGATTCCATCATTAACGCTAATCCGACCACTGCACCTATTGACAATTGTGAAAATATTTTATCGCAAATTTGTAATATGTGCGAAGTCGAACATTTTTCTATTTTAGAGAATGATGGATATGAATAAATGATTAATGCCGCTGAATAACACATCATAAAGTGGTGCGGATTCTCGGATGCTATTGTTGAATCCCAAAGTCTTTCAAGTGTTTCTTCCTCTAGTGATCTTCGATATCCCAACATATACGACGAAACCAAGAAATTCAAATCGTTCATTTCATAACTCGAAAGCCATTCGCTGCAACGCGTATCATTTTCTGATATGATCTGGAAAACATGCGGTAAGTCTTTGTTCATTAGGTTGTCCATATTATCTTCGATTAATGGACTACAAATTCGTTCAACAAATGACGCAAAACACCAAAATGCAATTGCTTCGTAATCTTCGATCTTATCAATCAATACAATAACAAATGGTAATGCAATATCATTAAGACCTTGCGTATAGCGTATGTTATAATTAAAGATTGTGTACGTCTTTAAGATATTAATTAATGATTCTTTGATACGTAATTCATCAAATGGAGGTGGAACATTTGTACGTCGGACGTCCATTCGAATCGTTTGAAATGCTGAGCGAAGCTCATGTCGTTTGGCTAATTGATATGAAGTAAGTGATTGCCATTGAGATTTAAGATTATTATAATCAATAACTCGAAGTCGTTTGGCATGACTAACATCTTTCTCAAATGGAAGAACACCAAGAAGTTGCGGCCATAAAAGCGCACGAAGATTTCGCTCAATGCCTTTGCGGGAGACTTGAAGTCGGATGTCAGAGAGTTTAATGGTAGTCCCGATGATGGTCTTGTAGAACTCCATCGTAACGGGCGACCTCTCAAAAAGTGGACCGTTAATGTTGAAACGAGCTGAAATTGCGTTTTGCGACATTTCGTCAACAAGTGAAATAGACTCAAAAGAGGCAACAGGAATATAAGGAACAATGAATTCACCATTCTCACATGCTATGTCATATACTTTTGAAACATTTGATGAGGACGGATAAATATTTCCATTGTTTAAGGTAGTATTTCTCCAAAAGTCTTCAACAACAACAGGGTTATGTGCAAGAGCAGAGTTGACTGCTAGAATTTGAAGTAGTTGAAGTGTATATGGAATTGAATTAACTGAAAATGTAAATTGATGCATTTCACTAGGATTAAGAGTTGATATAACTATTGAGGAAATTTGTGGTGTAATAATAATTCGTTGAATTCGATTTGATGTTAAATAGATTTGATGAATATATTTAATTTGAGATCTAAATGTTGAACGTGTTTTAAATTTATTTGGTTTGTCATCATTAGCGTCTGGTGAAGGTGGTTCTTTTGGGCAAATATCAGGCGTCCATTTAAAGAAAATGCATTCAGAATCTTTACCTATAATAAATTGACCGCTTGAACGACCACTTTGAGGAACATCTGTAACAACGCAGTGAAAAACAGAGAGAATTAATGGTTGTGGGAGAGAGCTTGACATATTTTGTGCTTAGGTCGACAAATTATTTGAATTGTGTATTTTTTTTCGGTTTATCGGTTGAGGGGATTGTATAGTTTATTAGTGTAGACCGTTTAGTTAATGTTTGGCGGGTTTGAATCTGATTCCGAAGACACTTCAGCTCTTCATTATAAAATAATGGAAGAATCAAAATCAATCGAAAATTATATAAACAGTCACAAGGATAAATTAAATTGTGGAGAATCTTTTTCAGTATTAGAATCTCTTTTTAAATTATTTCAATCAGAAGTAAATATAAATATCTCCCTAAGAAATGCATTAATTCATGAAAGGAAACAAAGGCAACAAAATGATCAAAAACAAAAAAATTTTCTTACAAATATCTCTAAAATGACAAAGGCAAATATTAATTCATATGAAGGCGTCATTAAAATCATTACTGAAAATGAAGATAAGTATATGAACTTGAAAAAATATTTCAAAGAAATTCATACAAATAGTAAATTAAAGATACAAAAGCTTGAAAAGAAAACTCAAAATTTCAATTTCACCATTAGCCATATGACCCACTTGGATTCAGAAAAAAAGAAAATTATCGGAAAATTGTCACTTGATCTTGAAAATGCAAATTTGCAAATTGAAGAATTAACATCAAAAATTAAAGAATTGACAACTAAAAACGAAGAATATCAACGTTCTATTCGTCATAGAAGTCAAAAGTTCAAAGAATTGCTCGAAGCGCAAAGAGAAGAAATTATTTATCAATGTAAACAAAAACTTAAAATGCAAAAAGATAAACAAAATTCGCAACTTCAAATTCTTTCTGATCAAGAAACTAAAATCAATGAAATTGAAAGCAATTATCAAGAGAGTGAAAAGAAAATGAACATTGAAATAGATAAACTTACGAAGGAAATCCAAGAAAAAGATGAAATTATACAAACAAAAACGACAAAATCAAAAGAACTTAAATATCAAAACCATAAACTTAAGCAAAAAATTCAAGAATTTATGATGTTAACAGAAGAAATGAAAAATAAAATAATGGATTTGAGTGATGAAATTAAACACTTAAAGGAATCGATTGCTAAAAAAGAACGTCAATATAAGTCATTACAAAATGATAATAAAAGAAATCTTTCGAGTTTAGGTGATACAATCGAAAGTTCCATTTTAAGGAAGATGAAAAATATTCAAAGAGAAATTGATTTAAAAAATGATGAGCTAAATGATTGTAAGAATGAAATTGTCGAATTAAAAAATGCTTTGTCAAGAAAAGAAAATACTGATCGAATAACAAAAGAAATGGTATCTCATTTACAAAATGAAAATGAACGATTAAGAAATATGTTAAGAGAACAAACAGAAAGAAGCTTTGGTAACAAGGCTTCATATTTCCCCTTAAGATCATGATCGTTATTGAAGTAAATATATATTTAAGATTTTTACAAGTAAATTCGTTATTTTTAGGACGTTAAAAATTTTAAGAAGATTTCCAACTTTTTGAAATTGACAGAAAACTTAAATGAAGGTATAACCTTCAAATTTCAATACTATATTAAATTTTTCACATTCAAATATGATGCATGACTTCAGAAAAATTGTGTGATCCTTGCTTCCTCCAAAAAAACTTCATACATAACATGTTAGATCCTTGTTTACACCAGCAAGTAGACTTATTTGAATCAGGACAATTTGTTTCCAATACTTCTATTTTGACTCTTGCGTTTGCACGTGATCCTAATATTATAATTGATGATGTTTGTTGTGTTTGCATGAAACCCATTCCAGAAGGACAAGAAATAGAAATTCAAGATCGTAAATTCCATTTTGATTGCTTTTCATGTGATCTTTGTAGGAGAAAATTTGGTAAAGATCAATATTTAGTCCATGACAAGTATGTTTTACATGAATTCTGTTTTAAAGTCGTATCATCACCACGATGTTATGTTTGTGGTGGTATATTAGCAGAATCTAAAATTATTGAAGGATGTGGTCATCTATATCATTCCCAATGTTTTAAATGTATTAAATGTAAAAAAGAAATCAAAACCAATCAAGTTTATTATAAACCAAATGGTCTTCAGGTTTGTTCCACATGCATCCATCATAGTCATAAAATATGTCTTCATTGTGATCAAGAAACAGATGATAATTGTTTAAGATTTTTATATCAAGGTCATACATATTATTATCACAATGATTGTGCGCATTGTTCAGTTTGTAATTGTAATCTTACATCAGAAAATTTCCATTACATTTTTGGTCATGGAATTTGTCGAATTTGTTGGTATAAAGCCATGAAGCATCAATGTAAGAAATGTGGATTACCAATATTGCCAAGTGATCTTGTTATCACGCAAGGTGAATGGCATTACAAATGTTTTAGATGTACAATGTGTGGACAATTTGTACCATTTTCTATCGATGTATTAATTGATGGAAACTGTATATATTGCACGAATTGTAGAAAATGTATAAAAACGCATTGCGCCGTTTGTAAGAAATTTATTGAGAAAAATGGAGTGGAGAAAAATGGAAAAGTTGTACATTTAAAATGTTTAAATTGCATTAAATGTGGGAAATTAATGGCGAAAACAGATGATTGTGTACTGATAGGGGATAAAGTTTATTGCTTTAAATGTGTACCTAATAACATGCAATGATAGTAAATAAAACCTTCTTTTATTTCATTAAGAAAATAACAAATAAACTTTTTTATTACGGAGTATTTGTTGAAATATTGAAGAATATTTGGATCATTTTGATATTTAAATTTGAAAAAAATCAAACACCATAAAATATAGAATGATAAGATGATGTATTAAATATGTTGTTCGGAATTAATAATTTTTTAACACTGATTTTGGAAAAGCGTGAAGATTATTCTTTTTTTTAAGTTTTTATCATAACAAATCTGAAAAAAAGAGCTGATAAAAAAGGTCAATAAGCTTTTTTTTGAATATGGAATTAATGCTAATTAACGAATTCGTACCAAAAAATTTTTTGTTTCATCACATCATTCGTTTATTATTTAAAAAAAAAAAATAGATGAATTTGATTTTAATTATCCATAATAAGCAATTTTATCATCTTCAAATTCTGCTTCTTCTTCTTCTTCTTCTCTTTCAACAAAATAATATCTTTGTTGCATTCTCTGATTGAATGCGTTTAACTCTTGAATTCCTGTTTGAATTAGTTGACGTAATTCATCCTTAACTTCAATTCCGTCTTGTTCCAACAAAAGCGCTGCCACATCGAAATGACCATTTTCGCATGCGCAAATTAAAGCAGTTCTAAATCAAACAAATAAACAAGAAATAAATCAAAAAAACATGAAAAAACCAAAATGAATATCATCCTGAACATTTAATTCAAGTTCTTTATGTTTCAAAAATGATTTAACAACATCTAATAATCCATGATAACAAGCGAACATAAAAGCATTCATGGAACATATAAATAAATATCAAAAGTATGAAACAAACACCAAAAATTTCGAATAAATTTTCATCTTTAAATTGACATCAATATCTTTATGATCAAGTAATAACAATGCAATATTACTATGACGATAATGACAAGCGAGCATTAAAGCAGTTTCAAATAAATGATATATATTTTATATCCTCCTTGAATATTAACATCAATATTTGGTTGTTTAAGTAATAAATCAACAATTTCATAACTACCTGATTTACAAGCAGCCATTAAAGCAGTAAAAAACACTTAAAGTATACTCCAATTTTTTTAGATAAATATCAAATTGTTAATATAAATTTCACATATCATATTTATATCAAGATCTTTACGCTTAAGAAGTATTTTCAATATTTCAATTCGTGCCATTTCACATGTGCGTACACCAGGTAAACCCCAAATATTAATAATGAATATCCTCCAAATCATCAAAAGAAACTTGAAAAATTAAAAATGAATTCCATCATTTTGTGTTGTATCAATAGTATTAAGCACTTGAAACATGTAACTAAATAAAGTATGATCATCTAAAGCTAATCCAAATAGAGCTGTATTAAAAAAATTGATTAAATTCCAAACGATTATAAAAAACATTAAAATTTTTCTTAAAATTTGATTTTTAAGATTTAAATTAGTTCTTTCATCATTAATAAGTAATTCAGCTACTTCATACATTCCGCAAAAGCAAGCCCAAATTAAAGCTGTATAAAATCATTCAAATAAATTCCATTATATTTTAATAAATAGTATAAATTTTAAATAAATACTTGTTTGAATATTAACATCAATATCTTTTTCTTTAAGTAAACATTTAACAACATCATCATTACCATTTCTGCTTGCTAAAATAAGTGCTGTATAAAATAGTTTAAATAAATTCCAAATTTTAAAGTAAAATATTTTGCATTAATAAAAAAACATCTGTTTTAGCATTAACATCATCAATTTTTTGTTCAAGAAGCATTTTAACTATTTCAACGCTACCATATTGACTTGCAAACATTAATAATGTTGAATACATTTTAAATAAACTCCTTATTACATAAAAAAAACATGAAATTATTTAATTAAATTTCAAGTTTCGGCATATAATTTTTATCTTTTTGTTCAAGAAGGAATTTAACAACTTTTGGTGCTTTATTTTTAAAAGCAAACATTAACAAGCCTACAAAAATATGAAAAATACTTCAAAAATATTTAATAAATTTCAGAATCTTTTGTAGTTGTATCGATTTCTTTTAGATTATATAAAAATTTAACAACTTCTACACGATCATTCATAATTGCTTGAGTAAAAGCAGTTTCAAACATTTGTTTTTAACACCAATTTTAATCTACAAACAGAAAATACTTTTAATAAATATTTGTTTTCGCGTTTATATCAACTCCTTTTTGTTCAATAAGCATTTTAACAGCATCTAAATTACCGAAAGCACATGCACACATAAAAGGCGTAATAAATAAATAAAATAAATTCCGAGAAAATAAAATTAATACCAAAAATTACAAACAAATTGCAGTTTTATAATCAATTTCAGTGTTTTTATTATCAAGGAACAATTGAATTAAATCCTTTTTACCTTCGATGCAAGCAAAGAAGAATGAAGTCAAAAACAAATAAAATGAATTCCAATTTATATTAAAAAACACGAAATAATCTTAAATAAATATCTCCAGGGAAATTGATATCAATTCCATCACATTTCAAAAGTAATTCACAGTTTTTCACACGACACTTTTGAGCAGCTATAATTAGAGCGGTATATTTTCCACCATCAAAAAATCATAAAGAACTTCAAACAAATAAAACAAATTTCAAGAACATAATTTATATTAATTCCTCCTTTATCTAAAGATTGTTTTAATATTTCATGATTTATAGGATTAGCAGTAATTGGGAATAATTCTTGTGGAATTTGTTTTCCTTCTAAAATATATTGAACAAGATAAAAATTACCATTTTCAATTGAACTCTTTAAAATTGTTTCTTTGTTTAATCCTTTATCTAATAAAAAGTCAAGAATTATAAAGTTATTATTTACAACACAACTATCGCCTAAGTCATTAATAATCTTTTGGAATTCTTCAGGTTTTTTATTATAAAGATAATCGAATATTTTCTTTTGATGGAATTCAATTGCTGCATTGAATGCGGATTTAAATGTTGCATTATTTTGCTCACATAAATATAATATCTCCGTCGATCCACCAGCTACAGCATATTTCCCTGAGTTTGATACATTTGCACCATTTAATAATAAAAATTTAAAACATTCAAGTGAGCCATAAAATGCAGCATAATCACATAATTTAACATCTTCGCCTACAAACCCAAATCGAGTCATTACTCTTCGTTTAGTAACAAATGAATATCTTTCATAAGGAGATGGAATTATTGATTGATTAAAATTAAAATTCGTTTCTGATGAAATTTTTTGTAATTCTTCAACATTATCTAATCGAATTATTTTTGCGATTTCTGTTGGATTATATCCTTCTTTGATTTTTTCTTTATGTAATTTATAATCATCCTTAATTAATTCTTCAAAGTTTAATATGTTTTGATATGATGTTAAACAATCTTTCGGTTTATAATGTGCAAAATAAAATGTGTCTTTTTTCATGACAAATTCAGGTTCAATTAAATGTTCTTCAATCATTTGATTTAATAAGTAATTTGATTCATTTGATTCTAAATCATAAAGATATTCAGAAAAGAATTTGATAATTTTATATTCGGTTTTATCTTTTAATAATGTGTCAATTTGCTTAAATAAGTTTAAATATAATTTGGCGTCTTTCTTTTGTGATATAAAGCATGAATATGATTGAAGTGCAATTAAACTTAAGTAAGAAAGTGGTTGTTGTTGATCAAATAAATCTGCAATTTCTTTCGATGTTGATTCTAATTTAGTTTCTTCTAAATGCTCAATTAATTTTTGGATATTAACGAGAACACGAAAATTAGCGTTTGCTATTCTTTCACTATTAATTTCATTGTTGATTTTTGGCTGGGAAATATTCATTTCCATCTATGGAGAAAATAAGTTTACGACGCTATCAAAATTCAGTTGTCTTTCAAAAAATTCTCTCAAAACCATTGTAACGGTTGCCAATTAGCAATTTCTGTCAAATGAATTTGTAGATAATCGTTTTCGCCATAAAAACGTTTTTTATTCAAAATTAATTGAATACAAAAAGTTAATTTGGCGCCCTTTTGCATTGGTATGAGCCTACAAATCATTCAGTTACAACCGTATTACTTAATGCGTTAAATACTACAACAGAAGCTCAATCACCACCAACATTACGTTGTCGATTATTATTCTTGTTAATATTATTACAAATACTAAACAGAGAAAATTATGATGAAATGTTAAATATTTTCTTACCAGAAGTTGTTGGAGCATTAAAAGAACATGGAGTAAAAACGCGTGAAGCATCTAATGAATGTATTTATACTATTGCAAATGATTTCATAAAATAAGGAACAATCATTAACGCAATTGTTATTACATTTATTTGTTAGTATAGCACAAAAAATGAAAAATGATAACGATGATGGGTCAGAAGGACTGAATGAAAAAACGCATATATTAAGAACAAAAAGAACATCGAAAAAAAGTATGAAAAACGCATTCGTTTTGTTTAGAACAATCCACCCACACATTCCACCTAATAAATCAAATATTTATCATTGTTAATGAATCAACTCTTAATTATTATTTAATTGAATGAACCAATTATTTAATTTTTTGCATTCATTAATAAAAGATACAACTTTACTTCTTATTTCCTTAAATATGTTTTTTCTAATCGTTAAAATACAACTTTTTTAGCAAAAATAATTATTTTTTATCTCAATTTCCACTTTCTGGATCATGATCCTTGTCATGACCAATTATCCTTTTTTTGATTTAAGTAAGTAAAATCTGAAATTTGTTGTGATGTTATTTAAATTTTGTTTTCATCTATCGTTGTTAATTTCTTTCTATACTTAACGTTTTTTTAATAAAAAAATGCACCCACGGGGACTCGAACCCAGGACCTTTGAGGCATAAGCTCAACGCTCTAACCGACTGAGCTATGAGTGCGTCGAGATTTCCTCAAAAAAAATGCTGGACAAATAAACAATAATCCTAAAACAATATGAGATTCATTTGAATTTTAAAATTCGCTTATCTACAAACAAAACACATGATACCACTTATGATAATTTACAGTATTCATCATTTGACATTTGAAATAATCTTTGTCGAAAAATTTAAGTTATTTTGGCAATTTCGAAAATTCCACATATAGAAAAAAAATGCCAGTTTTGAAATTGAACAACTTTGTTCGGCAATTTTCCTGTTGAATTATATTGTCTTTGATCACTTCATTGTTCAATGAGAAAGCTTTCACAAAAGAAATGGAAAATACTTGATGAGAGAGTTGATCGATTTCGAATGATGCAACCATTAATAGCGCATTGTGAACCAACAAGTTTTTTTTGGTAGTCCACACCAACTTTACAAATTTATAAAGACACATGAAAATGAAAGTGATATTTTCTATTCATATTTTATTCTTCAAGTTCCAAAACTTCATTATAAAACGGATGAACATCTTGCAACACTTGTTCATGAAATTATCACGAAATGTCCATCAAAACGTGATTCATATATAAATGAATTATTTAAGGAAAGTAATACAATTCTTCGACGAGTATATGATCTAGGAGGAATTACAGAACAAGAAATACGAGAAAAAAATGCGACGAATTTCCAATGTTTTTGTGATTTATTTCATAATACGAATAATAAATTCATATATGATTCAAAAGAAGAAACGATTACCAAAGATATGATTTATCATATTTATCTTGAAGGCACGATTGAAAGAGCGATTTTTGAAGATGATTCTGAAAAAATGCTTCAAATAATGAATGAACAACATAAAAACAAAAACACGAAAATTAATTTAAGTCCATTTTTCCATTATGAAAACGTTCCAACATTACTTGAACTTGCATGTCATTGTAATTCTAAAAAATGTGTTAAAAAATTAGTTAATGGAATTGCAAAAGAAGAAATTAATGATTCGATTATTGATTATTGTATTATGAGTGGTGAAGGGACATTAGTGAAATATTTTGAAAAGAAATTTGGGAAAAGTATTAAAGGGAAATATCACCTTGCAGCAAATTACTTTAATGTTGATTGCTTAGTTGAATTGGAAGATGATGGTGAAGTCGAATTTGTATGGCGAAATGTTGAGAGCGTCTATAGTAATCATGATAAGGCTATATGTCAATTAGTTTATCCAGATGTGTATGAAATGTTGGAATGTAAGGCTTATAATGATATAACGAAATGGTTTTTATGCGTTGAAGGTATGTCACAATATGCAGGAAATACTTACGCTTCAAATGCTGTAGCAGCTGATAATGAAGAAATGGCAATATTCATCATTAATCAAGGAATAGAAATATTTTAAGTAAAAAATCTTAATGAATGAATTAAACAATCAATAAAATACATTCAAACCTTTGTTCTGCACTTGAATGCATTTTTTTTTAAGTTATTCTAAATACCAAACACAAAGAAGTGATTAAACTTAATTTAAATTATGTTCAATGAAATATTGAAGTAGCTTTTTAATCAATGTGATACTTCGAACATATGATCTTTTTGACTGTATATGCATGAATTGGATTATATATTAAACACACAAAGTATCAAGGAATATTTGATGGACAATATTAAAAATCTCTCTTTATTTTATTAATGTTAGCTTATGACAAACTAATAGTATAATCCAAAATACTCATTAATTAAAATTTTGGAGTTAAGTTTTTATCACAACAAAACTGATAAAAAGTGTGAGTAAAAAAAATGAACAAGCAGCTTTCACATTTGATTTAAGCAAATACTGTTAAGGTTATTATTAATTAACAAATTTGTTGTTTTATCACATCAATCATTAAAAAATCTTGTAAAAATAAAAATAAAATTAATGAAAAGTTTACTACAAAATGATATATTTACATAAATATTTTTTTTTATTTATTAAAATTAATACCGAAATTTAAATATTTATAAAGTTATCTTCTTCTTTAAAATCATCTGCAAATGGATCTTCTTTAATGTTTTCCATTTTTGTTCCTGCTGCAAATACATTTGTTGAATCTTTATTTTCTTCATCTGTAACAATATCAATTTTTTCAATATTTTGTTTCTTCTTCCAAACAAGAATTAATATTGCTATTACAATTGAAACAACAACAACAATTGCAATAGCAACACAAACACCAATAATAATATCATTATTATTATTATTTAATTGTTCTCTAAAATCATTTTGATAAAAAATAGTAAAGAAATCAGAATAAAAACTTATGAATTCTGAAAATATAATAACTTTATATTCATAATATATAAATTCTGTATAAGTAAAGATTCCATTCGAATTAGAAATTGTATTTGAAATATATGAATTATAAAGTGTAACTGTTTGTGTTAATGATATTGTATATGTTAAAAGAAATGAATGAGTTAATGTTGCATCGGGTGGAAATGAACTCGTGAAAGAGTTCGATTGTGAATATGTATTTGATTGTGAAAATGTATTAGTAAAAATAAATGGAAGACATTCATCAATTATCGAATTACTTACATTAAAAATATCAAAATGCTCTTCTATATATAAATCACTTGTCATGACATTACTCAAATAAACATTGAAAAATGCATTCTCTTCAATGTTTGGCTCACAAGTACCATAAAAATAAATACAATTCAAATTAAAACAATTCATAAATGCACTTCTCCCAATTTCTTTTACATTTTCACCAATAATAACTGTGTTTAAATTTGAAATATATTTATTAGAAGATGTTTCAATTAAATTATTCATATTTGAAGAAGTAGGTGTTACAATTTCTGGATAATAAATTAATGAATAAAATGCATATTCTCCGATTGTTATAACTGAATTTGGAATATATATATATTGTAATGAATAACAATATGCAAATGCATAAGATCCAATAGATTTTACATATTCTCCGATAACAATATTTAATAAATTTAAATTTAATGCAAATGCATAATTTCCAATTGAAGTTACAGATTTTGGGATTTGAAATATTTTATTTGAAATACCTTCTGGATAAATAATGATTTCTGAAATATTTTTATTATAAAGAATTCCATCATTATTATAATTAGAATAAATTTGATTATCAGGTGAAATATTAATAATTTGAAGATTTCTACAGAGTAAAAAAGCTGTTGGAGATATTAATATAACTGAAGAAGGAATTGTAATATTAGTTAAATAAATACATGACTCAAATGCACTATCACCAATTGTTTTTAATTTTTTCTCCCAATATAATTTTTTCTAAATATTTACAATTATAAAATGCATAATCATCAATTATTTCAACATTATTTCCAAGAATAATTGACTTTAAATAATTATTATCAGTAAAAATGAATCCTTCAATCAAAGTTACTGAATTTAATATTTGGAATGTGTTATTGAGAATACCTTCTGGATATATAATGATTGTCGAAATATTTTTATCATATAAAACTCCACTATTTTCAAGATTAGAATACATTTGATTATTAGAAGAAACATTAATAAATTGAAGTTTTTCACTTGATCGAAAAGCTGTTGGAGATATTGTTGTAACTGAAGCAGGAATTGTTATATTTTTTAATGTAGTACATGAACTAAATGCATAATCACCAATCGTTTTTAAATTTTCTCCTAATATAACATTTTCTAAATTATAACAATCATAAAATGCATAATTATTAATTAAAGTTACAGAATCTGTAATTTCAATAGTTCTTAAATTAGAACAGTAAGCAAATGCATAAGAATCAATTGTTTCTAAATTTGAATTTAATGTAACAATTTCCAAATTATTACAATAACTAAATGTATAAGTACCAATTGAAACTATATAAGGTGGAAGTGGAACACCATTTACTTTATTTTCATAAAATGCATAATCTCCAATTGAAGTTAAACCAAAAGGAATATCGGTATCTGTGTTAATTCCAGGTGGGAAAAAAATAATTGTTGTTAAGTTTTTATCATATAAAACTCCACTATTTTCATAATTTGCATACATTTGATTATCAGATGAAACATTAATAAATTGAAGACTTCTACATGATCGAAAAGCTGTTGGAGATATTGATGTAACTGAAGAAGGAATTGTGATATTTTTTAAGGAAGTACAATAACAAAATGCATAATCACCAATAAATTCCAAATTTTCTTCTAAAATGACATTTTCCAAACTATTACAATAATAAAATGAATAACTTTTAATTGAATTTACTGAATTTGGAATTTTAACTGTTTTTAAAGTATTACAGTGAGAAAATACATAAGAATTAATTGTTTCTAAATTTGATGAAAATATAACAATTTCCAAATTATTACAATAACCAAATGCATAAGTACCAATTGAAAATATTTGAGATGGGAATGCAATTTCATAGAATACACTACAACCATAAAATGCATAATCTTCAATGTAATTTACAGAATCAGGAAGTGTAATTTCTGTTCCATCATTTCCAATTGGATAAATTATAATTTTTGTAATGAATTTATCATATAGAAGTCCATCATTATAATAATTAGAATATATTCGATTATCAGGTGATACATATATAAATTGAAGATTTTGACAAAATGAAAAAGATGTTGATGATATTGATGTAACAGAAGCAGGAATTGTTATATTTCTTAAAGAAGTACAATAACCAAATGCATGATTACTAATTGTTTCCAATTTTTTCTCCCAATATAATAATTTCTAAACTAGTACAACTATCAAATGCATAACTATTAATCTTTATTACTGAATTCTGAATTGTAATATTTTTTAAATTATTACAATCACAAAATGCATTGTCATGAATTATTTCCAAATTTTTTCCAAATGTAACATTTCCCAAATTATTACAAGAATAAAATGCATAAATATTAATCACTTTTAAATTATCACCAAATGTAACATTAACTAAATTATAACAATATTCAAATGCTCTTTCTTCAATAGAAATTACTGAATTTTTTAATTTCAACTGTTAGAAAATAAAAGTTTCGAAATGATCGATATGGAATATGTCTTATTTCACCTTCAATTATTACATGTTCTACATCATAATATAAATATCCTTTTTTTTAATTCACTATATTTATTTAATATAAGAGTTTTTGTTGTGTTATCAAATACTTCGATCCCATGAATAAAAAAATATCGAAAAAAATAAATATATTTAAGAACTTTTTCTCTTTTATGTGAGAGATTGTTAAAAAGTTTTGTTGGAAAATCGATTTTTAAAAAAATAAATAAAAAGAAGAAAGAAAAGAAAATGATAGAATTGTTTTGTGTTAACTGAATGAAAAAATATCGAAAACGAATAATTTTTTCATTCATGTTAGAAATTTGATGAAATTGTTTCAAAAAAGGTTTTAAAATTGAACTATAAGTTAGGGTACGATATTTCTTGTTTGCATGATGTTGATAAATATTACTTGTATTAATGAAATATTTTTCATGGTTGAAATCAAAATTTTGATTTTTAAAAATATTTGTTTTATCATTGACCAATTTTCTAGAATGAAAATGAACAAGCTCACCAAAACATGGAAACCTTGATAACACTAAACAATGGAAAATCATTGGTTAATTTCGATGTTTGAAACGCCCAGATTTTCTGATTGAATATACCGTTAAAATTTCAGTTCATGAGTTTTGCGACGATTGTTTTTTCAACTGTACATTCAATTTTTTTTATTTCATTGAAATTTTGAATTCATTTCCTCAGCTTTTGAGTATATGGAAATTGTTATAAAATACCCTTGTTTCTCTCCAATTCGCTGTATTCAATTTTCTTGACACATAAATTGAATAAAAAACCGTTTTCATCCATATTTCCTGCAAGCATTTTTCTTTTGCTGATTACAAATGTCTGGATTTGTACGGGTTAATGGACCTCTGTATTTAACCGCGTTGCCCTCATGTCATTTTTTTAAAAATCATTTTTATCAAATTATTCATATTTTTGTTTTTAACCTAAGAAAGGTCAAGAGACGAATTTTAAGCCAATGATGACTTTTAGATACAACATTAAGGGAACATAAAGCCACTCAACAAAAAAAAACTGAAATTTGCAAAATTGAATTATTTGTTTAATCATTCAATTCTTCAATATTTTTAATGATCAACATTCCCTACAGTATCATGCAATTGTTCTTCAAGTCATAACAATCTTTGCCTTTTTGCATGTGATAATTTGAGATTTCACTAAATCATAATTTGGGATTACACTCTGAGCATTTTCATTCATATAGCTTCCTCATTTCTTTTGTAGTCGAAAGACAAACAGGAATAATGAATTTTTTATTCATCATAAATGGACCATGATTCTGTGATTGTATGCATTTGTAAGTGTTCCCAAGCTGCCAGTAAGTGCTTAATTGCCATTTCTTTGTTAAAGACCGTATTTGGATTTTCTTGATATGTTTTATTATAGAGTCTTCTGGCTGTTGATTTTAAGCAGCCAAACACCGATCTATCGAGGGGCTGCAGGCAATCTGTTAGTCCAGCTGGTATGAAAATCAAATCAATGTTTAATCGATTTGCAAGATCTTTGATCTTTTCAGTCTCGTGAGATTTGTAATGATCAATTATGAGGTGTATCTTATCGTTGTCGCCGAAATGCTTGCGAAGAAATGTTAAATTATTCTGAAATGCGCCTTCTGTAGTCCATCCGCTCTTTGATCTACCGGACATGTGATATGAAATGACCTAAATCTCTTTCTGTTCTCTCAGTTGTGCTTTTTGCAATGATAAACAAAGGCAACTTAGTTCCATCGGCCTTTATTCCAGCCAATACAGTAGTAACAGATTGCTTCGGATTTCTATCAAAAAGAACTTTCACATTATCTGATCCTTTCTCGGACCATGTTGAAATTCCACCTGAAAAGCTCTTCCAGCTTGTCTCATCAGCATTCCCTATTCTTGAGCCATCAGTGGTCTCAAGAAAATTTCAAATTTTCTCAATAAATTTATTCTTGTCATCTTCTGGTGTTACAGGTCTCCTTTTTAAATGAGGTTTCCTCATTGAAGTAGAATCCTTGGGAGATAAAATTAGTGAAAATATAATCTTTGATTGCAGCTTCTTCGTCATCAGTAAATATTCTATGCCCGATCCCATGGTTATTCAACCACGGCCTCCAATTGTTGTTAATAGACATTTGTTTCTTCCAATATTTTAAAGTGGATTCTGGAATATTTGATAATTTTGATAATTTATAAATTGATAGCTTTCCATTCAGGAGTTCATCTATCACGGTTTGAATCTTCTTTCACAAATCTTTTCTCGTGTAATCATTATGGGGTTCTCCCTGAAAGACATTTCTTATTTGCATTGGCAAAATGACATGGCCAGGCCGTTTGCAAATAATTTTGTATGGGCGTTGAAAATTTAAATAAGGCGAATTGGAAAGAAATGAGGGTACCATAAAAGATTCAAGAGAATATATAATAATATGTTATTCAATCTATTTAATTAGTAGAAAAAAATACAGAAATTGCTCTTTAAAAATATAAAAAAAAAAAGATAATGTAAAAAATTAATTTATGATCAAGTATTATGAATTTGAGCATTTTTGTTTTTCTTCTTTTTTAGCTATTAAAGAATCATTCTTTAGCATATTAACTATTTTATCATTACCTTTTTTTGATGCCATCATTAACGCATTATTACAAAATATAAAAGAACTCCAATAACATTAAGAAAATTTTAAATCAGTAAAACAAAATTTGATTATGACAAAAAAATATTTTTTAAATTTATATTAATATTTTCATGTTTAACAAGCAATGACACAATATCGGTATTTCCATTTAATGAAGCAAAAATAAGTGCTGTATCAAATAATAAAATTAATTTCCAAGTTTTATTTTGAATTCTTATTTTATTAAATTAATGAATATCTTTAGCATTGACATCAATTCCTTTTTGTTCAAGAAGGAATTTAACGATTTCTGTGTATCCTTTTTCAGATGCAATAATAAGAGCTGTCATAAATATTTTAAATTATTTCCAAATATTATTTTGAAACATTAAATTATTAAAATAAATTTTAAATAAAACTTATTAATATCCTTAGTATTGACATCAATTCCTTCTTGTTCAAGAAGTAATTTGACAACTTCTTGATTATTATTTTTTGATGCAATCATAAGTGGTGTTTCAAATATTTTAAATAATTTCCAAATATTATTATGAAACATTAAATTATTAAAATAAATTTTAAATAAAACTTATTAATATCTTTAGTATTGATATCAATTTCATTCTGTCCAAGAAGTAATTTAAATATTTCTATGAATTCATATGGATGAAATGCATAAACAAGTGCAGTCCAAATTAATATAAATAATTCCCATAAAATATTTTGGTATATTAAAAATTTAATGTGATTATTAAAAAATATACAAAAATATTTTTAATGTTAATATCAATTCCTTCATATTTAAGAAGTAATTTTACGACTTCTATATGGCCGTTTATCGCAGATATCATTAATGCTGTTTCAAATTATTTGAATATTTCCCAAATTTTATTTTGATATATTAAATTTTTGCTACAAATAACAAATTTAATATATTAACAAGTTGAGCATTGACATCAATTCCTTTTTGCTCAAGAAATAATTTAACTAAATCAATATCGCAATATCGTGATGCTACCATTAATGGTGTCCAATAAAAGTCGAACATATACCAATGATTATTTAGAAACTCTAATATTTTGAGATAGACATTATAAAAATGAATTAAATATCTTTAGTATTAATATCAATTCCATTTTTTTCAAGAATAAACTTGACGATTTCTTTATGACTTTTCCATGTTTCATTTGAAAGTATACTAAAAAATAATTTAAATAATTTCCAAATATTATTTTGAAATATCAAATTATTAAAATAAATTTTATATAAAACAAATAAATATCTTTAGCATTAATATCAATTCCTTCTTGTTCAAGAAGTAATTTAACGATTTCTGTATGATCATATTGAGATGCAATAATAAGAGCTGTCCTAAATAATTTAAATAATTTCCAATTATTATTAAAAAATATTAAATTATCAGAATAAATTATAAATAAAATAAATAAATGTCTTTAGCATTAATATCAGTTTCATTCTGTTCAATAAGTAATTTGACTATTTCTATATGATTAAATTCAGATGCATTAATAAGAAAAGTCTTAATGCTTATGAATAATTCCCAAATATTATATGGAAATATAATACTATATATATTAATTTTAAATTAAACATATAAACATTCTTAAAGTTAACATCAATTATTTTTTGTTCAAGAAGAAATTTAACAACGTTTATACGGTTAATCTTTATAGCAATAATAATCCCTGAATCAAATAATTCAAACAATTTCCAATTATTACTAAAAAATATTAAATTATCAGAATAAATTTTAAATAGAATAAATAAAAAATTTTAGCATTAATATCAATTTCTTTTTGTTCAAGAAGTAATTTAACTATTTCAGTATAACCTTTCGCACATGCCCATATAAAAGCTGTCCTAAATAATTGAAATAATTTCCAATTATTATCTTCAAACCCAAAATCATTAAAACAAATATTAAGTAAAACAAATAAATATCTTTAGCATTGATATCAATTCTATCTTGTTCAAGAAGTAATTTAACAACTTCTTGATGATTATTTTTTGATGCAGCCATAAGAGCTGTTTCAAATATTTTAAATAATTTCCAAGTATTATTTTGAAACTTTAAATTATTAAAATAAATTTTAAATAAAACATAATAATATTTTTAGCATTAACATCAATTCCTTCTTGTTCAAGAAGTAATTTAACAACTTCTTGATGATTATTTTTTGATGCAGCCATAAGAGCTGTTTCAAATATTTTAAATAATTTCCAAGTATTATTTTGAAACTTTAAATTATTAAAATAAATTTTAAATAAAACATAATAATATTTTTAGCATTAACATCAATTCCTTCTTGTTCAAGAAGGGATTTAACGATTTCTGTGTATCCTTTATCAGATGCAATAATAAGAGCTGTTCTAAATAATTTAAATAATTTCCAAATATTATTTTCAAACCCAAAATCATTAAAACAAATATTAAGCAAAACAAATAAATATCTTTAGCATTGATATCAATTCCTTTTTGTTCAAGAAGTAATTTAACTATTTCAATATGATCATATTCAAATGCAAACATAAGAAAAGTCTTAATACTTATAAATAATTTTGATACATTATTTTGAAATATCATATTACTAAAATAAATTCTCAATGAAAATAACAAAAATCCTTGTAATTTAAATCAACTTCAAATTTTTCAAGAATATCGTTGTCTAATTCATCTTTTTCTGATAGAGTTGATCTTGAGGGATATTTTGCATCGAGTTTTGTTTTAACAAAATTATATATTAAAAAAATATTTCCAAATTTAATAAGTTCTTTAAATATATTTTCATTAATTTTCATTCCTTCATCTATTAATAACATAAAAATATTATAATTTGCATATAAGATACAAATTTCCCCTAATTTTTCGAGTGAATAATATTTTGGGCCTTGATTCTCATAAATATATTTAAAAATATCATTTCTATGATATTCAATTGCTGCTTTATATACACCATCATATGATGATTTATTTTGTTCACATAAATGAATGATTTCAAGATTTCCGCCTACTACTGCATACTTAAAGGCATTAATTACATTTGCACCATTCATAAGCAAATATTTAAAACATTTAATTGACCCAAAAAATGCTGCATAATCAATTAATGTAACGTTATCTTGATTAACAAATGAACATATTTCATAAAGTGATGGTTCAATTGTTTGATTAAAATTAAATTTTTGTTGTGATGATATTTCTTGAAGTTTTTCGATTTCATCATTTCGAATTATTTTTGCAATTTCATTTGGATTAACTCCTTCGTTAATTAATTTCTTATGAAGTTCCCAATTATTTTCTTTAAGTTTGGGTCGAATTCGATCGAATTCTCTGTTAAATTTATTATATTTAACTTCCAATAATTCATGTTCTGTTAATCGATGTGCAAAATAAAACATGACATTCTTTCTTATTACACGATCAGATATTATTCCCAAATCAATAAGTCTCTCTAGTAGAAAATTAGATTCTTGTGAAGGCATAAAAATATAAATAATTTCTTCAAAACTTTTAAATATTTTTGCATTATCATAAAGCTTCTTTTCTTCTTCTTCAATTGCATAAAGTAAACTTAAATAAAGATTAAATTCATTTATATGAGAAATAATAGTTGCACATATTATATGGCTAATAATGAAGAAAAAAGAATCTGGAAAATTTTTATCTAAAAAATTCATTATTGATTGTACAGAAGTTTTAATTTTATCACTACTATCATCATCGATTATATTCTGTATAATATCTTGAATTTCTTGAATATCTTTTGATTTAAGAATCTTCATTTTGGGGACTTACAATGAAAAAATAAAACAATTCACACAATTTTCTTAGATATCGTCATAAAATTCAATACGTTACAATGGCTATTGGCTAGCATGGTCTTGAATTTGAAGGGATGGACCATCGTTTTTATCTGAAAAAGTTGTATAAACGGTTTTGGTCTAGGTTGTTACTGTGAAAAGAACCAAAAAAAATTTTGGGCAATTGTTTTTCGCTACAGACAAACCTTGTCAATTTTAGTATCATAAAAAAATTTAGATGTCATTTTTCTGTAATCAAATTTGTTAGATAAAAAATAGATGGAGCAAAACGTCAGATTTTGATGAAAAAATTATTGAGAAGCTAGTTTCAACAAAATCAGATAAATTAATGATCTTTAGAATTTCCTCACATTTTTTGGGTTTCATATTCTGGCGAATGCCCTTAATTAAAAATTTTATGAATAACATATGCTGAAAAAGAAAGAGAATCAAAGATTTATGAAAAATAAATTAAACATTATATATTACAAGTATCCCCGAAGCACAATAGTATATGAGGTTGTTTATAACAATTCAAGGAGAAATAAAAAGAAAATAAAAAATACATATATGAAAGCTATTAATAAAAGACTTGGTATAATTGAATAAATAATCAATTAAAAAAAATTATAAGCAAAGCTAATAATATATCTTATTTTAGATTTGATTTTTGCATTTGGCAAAAATCAAATCCCAGGTTAAAAAAAATGTTAATCTTAAATTAATTCATATGGTTCAAGAACCAAGAGGTTTATAGTCAAATTTGAATAGTAGGACGAATAAAAATCACACAATCACCTTATATCGTCAATGAGAAGATATTGAATTATTATAGGAGAATATGTAAAATTGATCATTATATATTATTAACTACAAATAATTTCTGTTGCCATATATAAATTGCAGATTATAATATATTATAATATATTTGGTATCTGAATTAAAGACATGAATCAAAAAAAAAAAAAAAAAAAAAAAAAAAAAATTGATAAAATTTGATATGAATAGCATAAAATAAGATTTAAATTATGGTTTTTTCTATCGGTAAAAAACAAATCATAGGTCAAAAAAGAATCATAGTAAATTTACTATTCATGTATTATATCTTTATCGGTTAACGATCTATTTGTAGTCAAATTTGAATAGAAGAACGAACAAAAATCATTCAATCAGTTGAAAAGAAAAAAGACAATAAAAGGAGGATTTTGTCATATAAGATTCGGGAAAAGGTTAATACACAGGATGATTGATAATTTTTTAACCGATTTCAAATTACTACGCGAAGGGAAAAAAGTGCTCTTGAAAAAATTCAAATATAAAAAAATTGTTATTCTATTTAGAAAAGTTATCGTTAGAAAGTTTTGTATCGTTTGTACCAATATATGACCGAATGTGCATTCACATATCGAAAATAACTTATATACGACAATCACATGAATATGCCATCAATATATTTGAAATTTTATAAGTTTATTAACATTTTCGACAAATTTGACAAAAATTTAATATCAAGATTTTATATTATAATCAAGTAAAATAAGTAATATTTTATCATTTTTTGAATAATTTCTGAATTTTTTAATTTCTCAATATATCAAGATATTATTCTTAGTTTTTTATAAGTCAAAGATGCAACCATGTATTTACACATTATATATCCATTATATCAATAATGTAGGATGATCGCTATTTACGATTAAGAGTTCTTGATATCATTTTACATGTTCAAGCGGTTCGAAGTCAAATTTGAATGTTTAAACGAATAAAAATCACTCAATCAGCTCATATCGTTCTCAAAAACAATTTTCGAATAAAGTTAGCTCAAGAAACGGTGGTATTGACTCATATTCAGAAAAATAGAGAAATTAACATCATTACATAGAATGTCAAATACATTGAAAAATGTAATATATTTCAAATTTGAAAGCACATTGGTAATATGAGATAAAAGGAATGATAAATGTATCTCAAGTCAATATTTTGAAGATAATACGCAAATATCTTGGTATGAACGATACATTTTTTCTGATAAAAACGATTATTGATCATTGAATTTATTTGAGGAAATCTTTTTTTTTTTTAACATTTGTATTATAGCGAAATGCTCAATTTCATAGAGTAAATTTCTATACAAATTTAATTTGCGTCAAGAATATGTACTTACACAGAAACTATTTCATTGTTCATAAATTATTAAACAGATAAAAAAAGCATATCACCAAGATGTTACGAAAAAATTAAAATTCTATTGAAGGGGAAAAAGGGTGTACATTTTAGAATAAGGATATTTTTAATAAACTCAATGCAGATTTCCAAAGATCCCAGAGTCAAATGAATGACAGATAAATGAAAAGTACAAACAAAAAACAAAATTAAACTAACTTCTTTTAGCTCACAAAAATATGAATTCATATTTAATCTTATTCCAATATTTAATTTTTCATTAATTCTTTAAAATTTCAATAATATCTAGAGTCATGAGATTTTTACACAATAAAAGAAGATTTTAAATCAAGTTTCTTGGTTGCCAAAAAGAATGGAAGAAATAAAAATCCCTTTTTTTATTTGGGTGTTGATCATCATGCTAAAGCACCTCATTTTCAAAAAGACGTGTTTTTAAAATTAAAAAAAAAAAATAACAAAAATTAATTCACCCATCTTTTTATTGTTCTTCCTTCTTCATTCTGCAACCAGCATTGTAAACGAAAATGTTCTTTTCTTGTGCAGCCTTTTCAATTTGACGACGAAGCTTTCCACCAACTGCGTGATGAATAACTGCGCAGTATTTTGTGTTGTTAGTGAATAATGGCTCTAGTTCTTTAACGTTATGAACAATAACTGGTCTGAATCCATTTGGAAGCATATACTTTGTTTCTTTGTCACTTCCATAACCACATTTTGGATGTGCAGGTGTGCCACGTTGGTTCTTACGGAATCTTGAATCGATACCTCTGGTAAGACGCCAGCTAGACTTAACACGAACAAAGAGATCCGATTGGATACGGTTAAATCTTGTTTTCTTTTTCTTGATTATTGGCTTATGTTCTGCTGCAACAACTGTTGTAGACATTTTATGGCCCAAAGGAAAGACCAAACCGCAAAAACCGTTTTGAGTGTTTGACTAATTAAACGGTCACTCCTGAATGCTGTTAGTGAAGAAAAAATAAAATTCTCTTCTTTAAATCTGTACCAATTGCTAAATACCTAATTCATTTTCATGAAAACATAAAGCATGTCAATAAGAATATAATTTAATTGATCAAAAGGAAAAATAATATTTAACTAATTTAATTTTTATAGGCCTAAAAGTATATTTTCACTAAGACTAGAAGTTCATAACTTATAACCTATATGCATTGAACATCTTTTATACTTTGGTTTCACCTGTTTTAAAAATCATTACACCAATAGGTATGATTCAATAAGTCTGTTTGGATTTTACACTCAATTCTTGTCAGTCAATAATTGAATGCGTTTGTTTGGTTTTCCTTTTCGATGCAAGACGTAAAACTTTTTGGAAAATGGTCTTATTCCGATATAGACTTTGAGCAACTAGATAAGGCGCTTGTTGACTACATCTCAGTTCACGAAAAACAACAAGTTATACTCCCACATACAGCAGGACGTTATCAACACCAACAATTCCACAAAGTTAATTGCCCACTTGTCGAACGTTTTGTTTGCTACCTCATGTGCCATGGACGCAATGCAGGTAAAAAGCTCATGGCCATCCGCATTGTTCGCCAAGCGTTTGATCTTATCAACCTTGTAACAGGTGAGAATCCACTTGTTGTTTTTGTTAAGGCCGTTCAATACTGTGGCGCCCGTGAAGATTCAACACGTATTGGTGTTGGTGGTACAGTTCGTCGTCAAGCATGCGATGTTTCTCCACTCCGCCGCATCAACCAATCACTTGCTCTCATCACAGAAGGTGCCAGAAAGTCAGCTTTCCGTTCTTCCAAAACAATTGCTGAATGCCTTGCTGATGAACTAATTGCAGCATCCGGAAACACAAACGATAGTTATGCAGTCCGCAAGAAGGATGAACTCGAGCGAATTGCCAAGTCAAATCGTTAAATAAACATTTTTAATATAACATTTATCATTTGGAATATTAGTAATGATTCATAAATGATTTGTTTTATCATTTCGGTAAGTAAGAAATGATTGTGTTGATAATAATGTTATAAATGTTCTTAATTTGAGGCGAATAACTTAAAAATCAAAGTTTCACCAGTAGATTTTAACCACAAACTTCCTCGTGTTAATTTTTTTGGCTCAATTATGGAACATTTTTTTAATTTTGAAATAAATAATTGTTTTTTCCATTACTTTCGTGAACATTGCCACAATTTTTTTAACAATTTTCATGCATTTAATTCTTATCAAATATCATATATCGAGAATTTATGGATGAAGAAACTCAAAAACAATTTTAAGTTAAAATAACAAACGTCTTCTGACGGTTAAAACGGCAATTTTACCCTTCTATAGTTGGTCAGAATGTCCAAAATAGAACGAGTTGCCGTACATCCAATTGTACTTCTTTCTATTGCAGATCACCACAATCGTGTTGTTGGTAATAATGATTCAAACAAAAGAGTAGTTGGAATTCTTCTTGGTGATGAATTCAAAGGGCAAATAAATGTTCTTCAATGTTTTGCTGTTCCATTTGAAGAAGATCCGAATGATCCATCTATTTTATTCGTTGACACCAACTTTATTGATGAAATGTATGCCTTACATCGCAAAGTCACATTAAAAGAAAAAATAGTCGGTTGGTATTCATCAAAGACAACAGTTTCTCCAAACGATTTAGATATTCATCAAATAATTCGTAGATATACTCCCGATCCAGTTTTTATCACCACAGATGTAAATGCCAAAGATCCACATGAAATTCCAGTCACTGCATTTGTTGGAGCCGAAAGAGTTCGTCCTGATGGGCAGCCTATAGTTTCTTCATTCCAAAATGTTCCAACAATTGTTGACTTTTTAGAAGTTGAAGAAATTGGTGTTGAACATTTACTCAGAGATATCAAAGATGTTGATATGTCTGAGATCGGGACGACACTTACAAACAGTGTGCATGGCCTTGCCGCCTTAGAACACAGATTACAAGGAATATCAAATTATTTGCAAGATGTTATTGACGAAAAGTTACAACCAGACAATGAAATTATAGGAATAGCGCAGTCCATCTTTAATTTACTGCCAAACCTAGAATTAAAAGATACGGCTGATTCATTAAATGCCAAATCAGATGACTCAGCCTTTATGGTTTTCATATCACAGCTTTGTAGGTCGGTTGTGTCTTTACATGATTTGGTAAATAACAGACATCCACCACTCGGTGAGCAAAAAACAGAAGAAAAACAATAAACGTTCATTACTACTTTTATTTGAATTTTTGATTATTTCAAATTATATTTTTTTTTTCCTTGTAAAATCATAAATAACTTTAAAGTTTTCTGTTATTTTCATTTTCTTCTCCATGAATTCATAAGGAAAAGTGTCATTTGTATGCATGAAAAGGTTACATGAAATCATATTTAATTTAACAAAAGTAAATTTTGATTCTTCAGTCAATCAATTACTAAATTTATTTGATTTGAATTTATCATATTCATTTAATGTTGCCATTAGTTATTTGGTTTTCTCTGCATTCTGCTCACAAAAGATTGAAAGTAGCCTATACTCAAATTTTTTGGAATCAATTCAAACTAAAGAAAGAAAAATTGATAAAAATATACAAGAGCTGATAAAAATTTTTTGTGATTATATAATTCGGTATACATCTCATTATAAAATGCAAGAAGCATATTTTCTTATTGAGAAAATGATAAAACGAAATTTAATTCATCCAAATATTACCAAAAATATTAATTCTATATATTTTGCACATTACAGAACAGGAAAAAGGAATAAACGAATATACAAAGATCCATTTTGTGATGCTTTTTTTGAAAATTATATAGAACTTTCAAAGAATAAATGGGAACTTCATAAGAAATATATCGAAGAAGGACATAATCCAAATGAAATTGCAAAAATAATTCGAAATGATAAAATAGAAAAACTTCAAGAATTATCATCACAAACAAATTTTGATTTTAACCAAATAATTAAACCATCACTTTATGAAAGATGTTCATTTATTAATGAAGAAAATGTTACACTAATTGATTATGCAGCATTTTTTTCTTCAGTTAAATGTTTTAAATATTTACTTATGAATGGAGCAAAATTAGAAAACACAGGTAAATATGCAGTTGCAGGCGGAAATGAAGAAATTATTCATTTATGTGAACAAAATCATTCAACATTTTCTAATGCATATGAAGCAGCAATTGAATTTCATCGAAATGATATCTTTAAATATATCTATGAAAAAAATATGATAAAAAAAACAATAAATTATTAAAAATATGTTTAAATTTTGGAAATTATGAAATTTTTTTATTTTTAGAAAAAGAAGGTTTGGTGCTTCATAAAAGTTTTTTTTATCAATCAGCAAGATTAGGTAATTTATATCTTATTGATCATTTAATTCAAAAATATCCTATTCCAAAAAATATTTTAATATTTTCAATAGAATCAAGAAATATTGAACTATTAAAATTTGTTCTGAAAAAAGATATTGATATAAATGCAAAAGATATTTTTTTTATTTGTATTATTTCTATATAAGATTAATGATTTAGTGTTTATAAATATTATTTGGGATTAAAATTAATTTTTTCTAACAGCACTTAATTCAGCATCTTCAAGTGGTCATACAGAGATAGTTAAATTACTTCTTGAACAAGAAGGTATTGATATTAATGCTAAATATATTTATTCGTTCTATTTAAAATTCATTTTAATTATTTTTTATTTCAAAACAATAT
Source organism: Histomonas meleagridis (assembly GCF_020186115.1). Taxonomy (NCBI): domain Eukaryota; phylum Parabasalia; order Tritrichomonadida; family Dientamoebidae; genus Histomonas; species Histomonas meleagridis. Next base: position 1,790,652 of record NW_027150805.1, read on the forward strand.
TTGGTAATTATTTAAAATATTTAAAACAGTGCTCATGATTGCATCTGAAAAAGGCCATATAAAAATTGTTAAATTGATTCTTGAACAAGAAGGAATTGATATTAATGCTAAAAATATAAATTTGTTTTATTTCAATTTCATTTTATTGATTTTTTATTTCAAAACAATATTTGGTAATCATTTAAAATATTTAAAACAGTACTCATGATTGCATCTGAAAAAGGTCATATAAAAATTGTTAAATTACTTCTTGAACAAGATGGAATTGATATTAATGATAAAAATATTTATTTGTTTTATTTAATATTTATTTTAATAATTTTATATTTCAAAATAAAATTTGGAAATTATTTGATACAGCACTTATGATAGCATCTGAAAATGGACATACAGAAATAGTTAAATTACTTCTTGAACAAAAAGGAATTGATATTAATGCTATAGGTATTAATTCGTTTTATTTGTAATTTATTTTCACAAGTTAATGCTTTATGCCAATATTTAAAAATTACTTAAATTATTTGAAACAGCACTTATGAATGCATCTGATAGAGGTAACACAGAAATAGTTAAGTTACTTCTTGAGCAAGAAGGTATTGATTTAAATGTTAAAGATATTTGTTTGTTTTATTCGTTGATTTTTTTAACATTTAAATGTATTTTTACAATATCTGGAATTTATATACATTATATTATACAGCACTTATATTTGCATCTAGATATGGCCCCACAGAAATAATCGAATTACTTCTTGAACAAAAAGGAATTGATATCAATGTAAAGAATATTTATTTGTTTCATTTAAAATTTATATTATATATCTGATGTTTCAATATAATATTTGGAAGTTATTTAAATTATTTGAGACAGCACTTATGCATGCATCTTCTAATGGTCACATAGAAATAGTCAAATTACTTATTGAGCAAAAAGGAATTGATGTCAACGTAAAAAATATTTATTTGTTTTATTTAAAAATTATTTCATATATTTTATGTTGCTAAATATTATTTGGAAATTATTTATATTATATGAAACAGCTCTTATGATTGCATCTGAAAGAGGTAATACAGAAATAGTTAAATTACTCCATAAACAAAAGAAATAATATCAAAGATTCTGATTCAGATCAAAGGTAATCAATAAAAAAACTTTGTCATTGCCAATGCTTCTGATTTTGAGGTATGAGCAGATTCATTTTTTTAAATAAAATCATAATTTTTTTATCTTTTTCTAGAATTATTTCTTTGAACATTGAATAATATAATGTTATTTCCATTGAATTATAATCAATTATTTTGTAGTGGTATTGCTTTAAGTGATATTTCCATATTTCACAAACCAATGGTGTAATTACGTTTAATTTGGAATTCTTTGTCAAGTTTGTTTGCAATACTTTTATAATGATCATAAATTTATCTGCTTCGTTTATATATACAATATCTCAACGCATTTCGATTGAAAATAATATGGATTCATGTTTCTGAATTGACAGAAATCCACCAAAAATGCCAATAACCGCTACAATCTTTAGCCACTTCACTTATGTCATAAAGTATTCAAAATAGTCGGAGCATTTTGATTCAATTTTTTCTTTTACCTAAAGAATTCACTCAAAAAGTTATTACATCTTTATTCTTTAATATGGCTTTGATATTTTCTTATCATTTCGACTGCATCACCTACAGTTGTGTTATTTGACACGTTCATAATGAAGTATTTCATTCCTTCCATTATTTTCTTCATGTCAATTGCACTTACATATGTTTCAGAATATCTTGATCTTGCAGTAAACATATTTGTATTTGTATCTTCGTTAATTATCGATTCACCTAATACTGATATAGAGTTATTTGCAACCATTATTGTTTGCACATAACAGTTTGTTATTGGCCTTCTTATATGAATTGGTGGCAATTGAGATAAATCAGCATTAGCTCCATCAATTGTACCAGTCATAACTTTGTCTGGATGAAGATATGCAAATACATCTCCACGTTTAAGTCTATTATTAAAATCAGAGCGCATTCGCACCCCAAGTTCGCCGACGGTTATTGAACGGGAAACCGGCGACGATACGAATACGTTACTGAAATGGTTGCAATGCTGTGGACCAGATTTCGGGATTAGGTGTCGGATATCAACGCAGGTAGCTACGCCAATGGGACCTATTTGGTTATTAAGTGCACACATGGAAAGAGTAAGACCGTTCCATAGATATTCGGTAAAGCCATGACATTTTTGAGTAGTTGAATCATATGGTTGTATTTCCTTGGTGTTGACAGTAAAATGATATTCGCTTGTTTCAGGAAGGTCTTTAAGACCAGTTTTGGATTTGGTTTGCGTTAATGTATCTCTATTATAATAGGGAAAAGAAATATCTATCGTTCCAATTTGTTCTTTGAAGGTTTCAGTTGCTGGCTCTGGAAGAAGAGGGAGATCATATGGTTTGTAATCGAGCTCTTGTATTTTCTTCATAAGATTTACGAGTGTTAAACCATCACCAACTGAATGATTAAGATTCAAAGCTATGTGGGTATCGTTATAACCAATGGTACCTATTGATTTTGAATATGGAGCACGAAGAGAATGAATTGCATTGCAAGCATCGGCAAGAGAATTTGTATTTGGGAGCTTCACTGGCTCATAAGGGTGTTTTCTTGCAATCATATTCTCGCCATCATATGCAAGTTTTAATCCAAAAGAATTATCAATAAATCTCTGAAGATATTCAGCAACAAATTTTGGGTGTTCCAATTGGATAGCTATTTCGGTATCACACTGTAAGTTAAATAAAAACTTTTCAAAATTTGATGCTTTTCTGCTCGAAAGCATTGCAAAGTGATCCAACCGTAAATGTATTCAATTATTGTAATGTTTATTTATCGTATTCAAACAATTTTTGTAGACGATTTTTCTGAAAACTTATCGTATTTTCATAACAACGATTTGTGTTGAAATTGATCGTCTTGATAGTATTCAATCTGTTTCTCACTTTTATGCCGATTTTGAGGTTAAAGCACCACTTTAGATAAACACAATAATTTTTAAAAATTTTCTCTCTGAGATATTGTATATATTTAGGAGAGGGTTCAATAATTGAGAAAAAGGCGATGAATTTTTCCGGAAGTGTGGGTATACCCAAGTCCTTTTAACAGTGAAACGATATCATCAAATCCATTTTCTTCAGCAATCATAAGTGCTGTTTTAAAACATTTGAACAAATTCCAAATATATTTTGGGAATTTTAGTATGTTTTAATAAATATCAATAAATACAATATAAATATATCTTTAGCATTTACATCAATTCCTTCTTGATTAAGAATTAATTCAACCATTTCAGGGTTACAAGAATTGCATGCGTTAAAAAGTACAGTCCGAAATATATTTTATAAATTCCATGAAATATTAACTTGATACCCAAAATTTGTATTTAAAACATTATTTAAAACAAACAAAAATCTTTTGCATTGATATCAATTCCTTTTTTATGGACAAGCAACTTAACAATATCAATATGGTTTTCTACAACTGCCATAATAAATGCATTTTCAAAATTTTTGAATCAACACCAAAACACAAAAATATTTCTTCAAAAACTTAAATAAACATCAAATAAAAACAAAAGATATCAGTTTTTGCATTAACATCAATTCCTTTTTGTTGAAGAAGTAATTTAACAATTTCAGTGTAGCCTCTTTTGGATGCATCCATAAGTGGTGTTATAATTATATTAAACATTTTCCAAATCAAGAGAAGATATTTCAAATTATAAAAACTAATTTTAAACAAAATAAAGCAATATTTTTTGGATTAATATCAATTTCTTTTTGCTCAAGAAGTAATTTAACAATATCAAAGAAACCACCACAAGTAGCACCTCTAAGTGCTGTATTAAAACAATTGAACAATTTCCAAATATTTTCAATAAACGTATAATCAAATTAATAAATATTTAACAAAACAAATAAATATCTTTTGCATTGACATCTATTCCTTTTTGTTCAAGAAGTAGTTTTACGATATCAATATAACCACAACCAGCAGCACGTTGTAAAGCTGTATGAAATAAAAGGAATAAAAACCAAATAATTAAAGAAAACATCAAATTAATAAATGAAATTTCAAATAAAAGAATTTAATGTCTTTTATATTAATATTTATTTCTTCTTGTTCAAGAAGTAATTTAACAATTTCGATATTTCCTGTTTCAGCTGAAACAATTAATAAGTTTGGTAATTGATTTTTTGCTATGAAGTTTAAAAAATATATATTACCAATTTCGATTGCATTTTTGATTATAGCTAAAGTAATTTTCATTCCTATTTCATTTAGAAACAAAAAAATTTCATAATTATCATATCGAATACATTTAATTCCTAATTTATCGAAATCTTTAATATCATTAACACTCTTCTCATAAAGATAATGGAAAATATTATTTCGATGAAATTTAATTGCTATAGTTAATGCTTTTTCGATTTCTAAATTATTATGCTCACATAAATGAATAATTTCAATACTTCCACCTGCAATTGCAAATTTCATTGTATTTTCAATATTTGCACCATTTAATAGCAAATATCTAAAACATTTAATTGCTGAAAAAAATGCTGCATAATCAATTAATGAAACATTTTTTGTATTAACAAATGAACACCTTTCATAAAGAGATTTTTTAATTATTTGATTAAAATCAAAATTTGGTTGTGATGATATTCCTTGAAGTTTTTCTATTTCGTCATTTCGAATTATTTTTGCGATCATTTTTGGATTAACTCCTTCTTTAATTAATTGTTTATGAAGTTCCCAATCATTCTTTGAAAGTTCTTTAATATTTGAATAAAATTGCTTCCCAAATGTTAGATATAAATATTTATAAACCCTGATATCATTTTGATCTTTATAATGTGCAAAATATAAATTATATAAATTTTTTATTATAACTGGTTCAATTATTTTCTGTTCAAACAAATTTTCAAGAAGAAAACATGATTCTTGTGTTTCTAATTCAGAAAGATATCTTGAAAATATTTGAATTATTTTTTCACTTTTATTAATGACAGCTTTTTCGTTTTTTTCTATATGTAATAAATAATCTATACATAATTTCGGATCTATATTCATTTTCGAAACAAAAAAGGAATAAACAAATCTAATTAGCATTACGTTAAAGGAAATGGGAAATTGAATATCAAATAATTTCATTGTTGATTCAACTATTTCATCGATATTTTCTTGATTTAAATTGAATACCAATTTCTCCAAGTCATATAAAATCTTAATTTGATTGAACATTATGCAAAATGACACTTTTCAAAATGTAATTCCAAATATATATTCATTTTTCGAAAAATAAAACAAAAACAAATTTCTTTTTAATTATACTTTGGCATGGAATCTTTTATTAGAGTTCACACACATAAAATTATATCAACTTAAAAAGCCGATACGCGATTTTTCAAAAAATTGTCATCACCAAAACGGGCACCAACCGCTGTACATTTTGCTTAACAAATATGTATCGGTTGCCATAGAAATCAGCTTATCGGCCTGTTCTTCCACCGAAAACGGTTTGTCCTTTGTGCCGAAGTCGGTGCCCGTTAACTTTGCCTTTACTCTTCTTGTCATTTCTACGCTTGACAAAACTGAACTTTCGCAAGCTATGTCACCCAAATAACTTTCGCTGTCATGTAATGAGATCATTTTGTAGTCGTTAGCCATGTTATCCTCTACACAGTCATCAGAATCTACCAAAGGCTCTTGTACGAAAATTGCCAAAATCATTACCAAAACTCGATAATTATCTCTTAATATGTTGGACATATTAATGAATGAACTTCTAAAAATCCCATCAACGCCACCAGGCCCCAAAGCCTTTACCATATTTCTTGTTAATCTAAATGGGACGGTTTCTGGGAATCTTTTTCTATTAGCCGCCTTTTCGAAGCAGTCACCGAAGTCAATGTGGATCACCTTACCCGTTATACTATTAATCAACAAATTCGAAGGATGTCTATCTCCCAATCCGATTACGTATCCCAATATTGAAGTCATAGCCGATGTTATTGAGAAAGTATTAATTTGTTTCAGCCAAGTTTTTGAGTCTGGAGATTTTAACCAAAAGAAATTTGATATCACATTATCAGGAATTTCATAAAATATTTTTTCCAATATTTGCATCTTTTGTATTGGCATTAAGTTATCATATATTCCATGTGAATACTTTTCAGCCAATGTATATTCGATTAATGGTTCGATTTTATGAAGGTTTCGAACAGTTTCGAATATATTTCGTAAAGTTTCTGTTCCAGGAATCCATTGCACTAATCCATGAGCGTTTGACAAAGGTATAACACTTGTTGTTTGTATTATATTACCATTAAAACACGTTTCTTTCAATATGAAACTATTTACGGACCCAAAGAATTGCATAATTCGTTCATCTAAACGTAAGTCTTCATGACCTTTTAATAAGTATTGATAGAAGTTACCATCATTACCTTTAATGATTACATCTTTTGGTGCTTGTTTCGAATTATATACAGTGAATTTACCAACAAAGTATTCAATTGTTATAGGCTTCCGGCCTGGAATATATGTACCAGGTACTGCTACATGGAAATTAGTTTTCTCGGCTAATTCAGATGATATCGCAGACATTTCGATCATTTTAATATTATCCAAATCATTTTCTAATGATTGTTTAAATGCTTGACACCAATTCATTATGTTTTTGGAGTATGTACTTTTATAACTTATATAATTGATGTTGTTTTCAATCTGTGTTAAATATTGTGAATATAATGACTTAAAATGATAATGCATTTGACATTTAGGCTTTTGGGTGATTTTGATGATTTGTAATAAGACTTCTTTCATCTTTTTATTATCACCATGAATATGATACATAAAAGTATCATCTAAAAGTTGTAATATTTTTTCATTCCATGTAACTGTAGCTAATAAAAGACTTTTCCGTATTAATACTACTTCGGAATATACTTCCGGATTTTCATTATTAAATTCTTCAAGTAATTTTAAAGCTGCTTTTGAACGCACTTCATTATTTGACTTCTTTAAAACAAATAATGAAAATATTAACTTATGATAATGTTCGATAAGTAATTTATATATTATATCATGTACAAAATTCGAGACTTCTAATGTTGGATGACTTAATTGTACTAATAATTGTGGTGATGCTTGTAATAATAATGAAGGATGAAGTTTCTCTATACAATTATGTGCAGTGGAGTTAAATATTTGTGGTTGATTTGCATGATCAAAGAATAAATTTAATAATTGTACCAAGTCAGAAAATGATGGTGATATTGAAGTACATTTAGTTAATGCGTCAATAGCATTTGTTACATAAGTTACTAAATTATCTTTATCTAAGTTAATTAATGTTACATTGATATCACTCCATTTACGTAATGTTTGTACATAATCAGTATCCATAGTTAATTCACTAAAGATTTGCATTGGTAAATAATAATTACCTTTTGTAGTGATATTATTATGTTTAATTTCATGATCTCGTTTTACAATATCTTTTAAATGATTATATGCAGAGATAATACCTTCATATGTATCATTAGTTTCTAATATCCAACTTGCATATAAATAATGACATTTCATCAATAATGAAGGCTCTGTAACTATTTGTGTTAATTGTTCGATTTCTTGTATTGCAGATTGTTTATCTCCAACTGTCCAATGTGCTACAGCAAAACAAACTTTATGTAAATTTGGTGCTGTTTTAAAGTTGAAATGTGGGAATAATATATTTAATGCATTATAATGTGTTTTCGTACCTAAAATAGATGACTTTAATTGAAAGAATTTAATTAAATGATCATCTTGAATAGGTGTTAAACTTGCTCGATTAGCTATAATACCAAACCATAAATCGAAATCTCGTGGAGCTGTTTTAAGTCGTTTACTCCAGACATGTTCTATTTCATGTGGATGAATATTTTGGATCCATAATTTCATTTCATTGATTTCAATTAATTCTTGACAATATAACATAGTTTGTTTTTGGATTTGATTTTCTCCCCAAAAAATTAATGGCTTTGAAGCTATTAATGAAAATCCTTTTGTTAAAAAGTTATCGACGTTTTCGAAATCTTTTTCATGTAATGCTGATAAAGCAGATAATATATTACAACGAATACAATCATCAGGTGCAAACTTTAATACTTCTTTCATTAAATCCCAATTCCCTAAATGTAATGAAGCTTCTGCAAAATATCGTGATAATATTCTCTTATTAGATAATTCTAAATTATTAAAATATGGAAATAAATTTTGGATTTGTGACCAATTACTCATAGCTGATAATGATTCAACTAAACCTAAAAATGAAGGTAAACTATGATTAGTCTTTTTAAATGCTATTTCATACATAGGTTCGACTTCATCCCATATATGTAATTGAGCTAAAATCTTTGGTGTAGTTAATGCAGAAGATTTCTTTTGATATTTCTTCCATACACTTAAAGCATTTTCTCGATCATCTAATTTCAAAAAAATTTCAATAAGTTTTAAGATATTATTAATATTATTTGGATCTTTTTGTATTAATTCTGTTTGTAAATTTAATGCAAATGCATTAAAACCATAATTTAAACATGATGTAACTAAATCATTAATTGATATATCTAATGGATTTTCAACTTTATGCATGAATTCTAATAAATTAATAATTCGTGTTGATACTAATGAACTTTCTTTAGATAATAATAACTCATGAAATGATTGTGTAATTTGATATTTACATTTCTCACTCATTTTTAACCAACAACTTAAAAACGCCGGATTAAATAATTCAACTGATAAAGGATAATATGAATTAGCCATTGTAGAACAAGCTCTAATACCATTAGAAGGTGAATCATTAATAATTTGTAATACAAATGATTGAAATCGTTGTTCTAAATTCCGACCAAATCCTAAATTTAATGATAAAATTTGATAAAAAATTGCGTTTTCACTAAAATGATAAGGGATTTCTACATTATTAACATTTAATGAAGAATCTTCTTCAAGATAATTATCAATGAATATACTACTAACTCTTCTTAATTTTCGAGGTCGTTTATATTGTTTATTATTATCTTTAAATTGTGTAATGATTGGAATAAATTCTTCATTTAATAATTGGTTTTGTATTAATTCATTTAATAAATCAAATGCTGAATTAGAAGTTTCTTCATCTTGTGAATTAATACCTGTAATTAATGCTCGAATTATAGGTCCTAAATAATTACTTAAGTCTAATTTCGAAACTAAATACGCTAAAGTATTTAATGAAAATATTTTAACTTCTTTTAATGTTTGAATACATTCAATCGAATCACAAATTTGTGGTACTATTAAATATAATAAATCTGATGAATATAATGCAAATAAAGAAAATGCTGCTAAAACTCTTTGAGATATTAATAAATTTGTAGTTTTACTATTATCTAAACAAACAACTAATGTACAAATAGTTTCAGAAGCATAAGGAGAAAATCCATCTCTAGTTGACTTTAAAAATGCTATAATTAAATTTAATAATTGGATATCTAATTCTGGTGTTGAATGTGTGAAAAGTTTTACAATTAATTTAACACTTCTTTCTAAAAATGGTAATGTATTATTCTTACTTTGCATTATTAATTTAGAATAAAATGGTAAATATTTTAACATTTCTTGATCATTTGAATTCTCTAAAACTGTTAATAATCGATTAACAAATTGATCGAAATATGATAATGAATGCATTTTAGGATTCGATAATATAGTAACTAATGCTTGAATTGCATCATAATAATAATCTTTAAAATTATCATCAATAAATATCTTTAATAATGATGATGAAGCTACTGATATGAAATATTGATCAGTTTGTTGATTTTGTAAAAATAATGAATCATCAATAATTACATCTGAATCACGTGAAGGATGAAAAAATTGTCTTGTTAATTTTTCATCTGTATATTTCGGTGCTTGACAACTTGTTTCTGGTATATTTAAATGGAATTCTAATACACCTAATGCACCTATAACTTTCGAAATAGCTATTCGAGCTTTTCGTGAAGTAGTTTTAGTTAAAAATGTAGAAATAGTTGCTAATATTAAAGGTCCTTGAGCTCTATAATTAATATGTGAAGCAGGTGCACTTAATAATACTAAAAATAAATCTATAATACTTAATGTAATATTACGATTTTCTTCTACATTTAATATATTACATAAAATTGGTATAAATTCTAATGAATATTTAGATACTTCTCCTGGATCTAAAGGTGCTAATAATGAAAGACTTTTAATTAATATTGATATAAATGTAATATAAGAATTTGATTCCATGAAATTATCGAATTTTTGATTTTGATTATGATTTTTTATCGATTCCATAAATATATTCATGAAATTCTTAGAATATGCTTGAATTGATTTACCCATAGCTTCAATTAAATCAGGTAATATTCGAATAGCTCTAGTTCTTTGTCGAATACTTGGAACATTTTTTATGATAAAGAAAGAGTCTAATAAACTACTTCTTGTTAACGAGATTACAGCAATTGGATTAATTTTAGATAATATATTTAATATTTGGATTGCATCTTTACGTACAGTTACTGCATCATCATTCACAAATTTGGTTAAATATTCGATATATTTTTGTTGTGCTAAAATCGATGTACATTTCTTTCGTAATACTATTAAAACCGATTTCCGAACAAACAATGAATGATCGAATAATGCATATTTAAATAAATATGTAATAACTTTATCAATCGTAATTTCTTCACATGAATCAATTAAATTATATAATGCCTTAGGTATCACTGATTTAATTTCTTCATCTTTCGAGACAAAAGATAAAGAAATTATTTGATCATATAATTCTTTATGTTTATTAAAGAATTGATTTGGTATTTCTGCAATCATTTCTAATGAATATAATATTGATAATGAATTATTACTATTCATTAATTCAGTTAATATTATGTTTGTAAATTTCTCTTTAAATTCATTTGTAATAATTGATTCTTTATATGAATTAGTAAATGATATAAAGAAATCACAAAATGATTTACCAATAGGGAAATCAAGTAACTTAAACATATACTCTTGACTAATTTGAAGTTTATCTTTAAATGTATTCGAAATTATTGTTAATAACTTAAATAAACATTCCGGATTACCACTTAATAATAAAGGGATTTCTTTTTCATTTGTTAATTTAGGTCCGATATGTTCAGGAACTGTTTTACATAATATCTTAAAGATTTGTAATGCTTCTTTCGGATAATTTGTCATTATACTTTTGGTTTGCTCAAATAAATCATCTAAAATGTTCTCAACAAATCGTTTCTTATCTATCATTGACATTAACGCTATTGTCTTATATGAAGCAACTTGTAAATCAATGGACTTATTACCAACTTGTTCTGTGATCGATGTATACATTGGCTGCAAATTACGTAAAAAATAACTCGGATTACTTTTGATAAGTTGGTTAAATAATAACAAAGCCGCTAAATTCTTGTTAGAATCATCATAATCAAGTAATCGTGATGAAACATTCTTGAAATGCTTTAAGCAATTGTCAAGTTCACTTCGTTTATATCGCATTAATGCTCGCGTATACATAAAAATGGCTTTGGAAGTAGCTTTAAGGACATCTTTGGATGGACATGAGACTAAATTCCATATAATGGATTCTAATACTGGTAGAAATCGTACAACATCATTTCCTGAATTGGTTGATAACGCTTTTAATAAATATGCTGCAGCAAGAGGACGGGCTCGACGACCTCGACCTTTGGTCCAGCCTATAAAACGATTAAATAAATGTGAAATGTATTGAGATTGTTCAGTTGTGGGATAATGTATAAGATTTTGAATACACCAGCTCGTAAATTTAACATATTCAAGGTTTATTTGTGGGATAAGACGATCAAAAAGATTTGCTAATAAATTAAACTTGTTATATCCAATTTGATGTAAAGAAAGAATTCCTATGGCAGCTCGTATGATATTTTCTGAATAAGCTTTCTTACTTAAATCAGAAACAAGAGTTAAATAGGACTCAATATACTTGTTTAAATTGGAATTACTCATACGAACTGTTTCAAGATAAAATTGATTATAGTAGGTTGAAAACGTCTTTTTGATCTCTTTACATGTTGAAGGTATCTCTAATGTTGCTAAGTTCATGAAATTATATCTTGTATTTGTCACTTTTGATTTAATACATTCAATATGAATCTGCCAAGAACGATGAAAGTTGGGTGAAGTCACTTTTCCGTTTGGAGATATGGCAAAAACTAGTTTTCCAACCAAATGTAACAGTTCCTTATTTTGAAACTAAAATATTCATTTGAATTAACATTGAAATGATCGATTTTTGGTAGAGAGTAAACCATATATCACATGTCTTTCAGTGAATTCATTCGTCTATTTTTTGGATATTTTTATTTTATGATTTCAAATATTTATTTTTTACAAAAAGTTATTGTATACAAAAAGTTAACACCAAACCGCATTGTTTTATGCAACAACCTTTTGTCCATTTTTGTTGATATAGCATAATTGTTGAATGCAAAATTTATTCAACATATGCTTCTAAATCGAAGTTGCTGATGCAATAATTATTATTGTAATAATTGTAATTGTTATTATCAATAGGGAAAAAGTTATAGAATCAGATTGTATTATTGAAAATGAAATAATGAGTACTGATTCTTCTTCATTTCCAAAATCTGGAAATGAATAAATGAAGAAAGAAGACATATTAATTTAACATATCACAAAATGTTTATATTTAATAAATAATTTATTCTTATGATATCATATATGTAAAGTTTTATTTCATAAGAGTGTGATTAAAATAATCGGAATTAATTATGGATGAATTTTTTTACGTAGTGCGTGTTGTCGATTGATAAACGGTCGCTAAAGACGTTATTTCGTCTTTATTATAGGTTCTTCCTTTTAAAATACTTCAGAAATATAATCATAATACTTTAAAACTTTAATTATCTCATTTTCTTACATTCAAAGCGATTATGTTTAATGGACAAATAAATAGTTTGGGAGAATCAGATGATCATCCCGCTGTTGGATGCTCCACCTGCTAATATAACTCTTATCAAATGAATAAAAAAAAAAAAAAATAACTACCACATAATTACGTATTGGAATAATTAAAAAAAAGTTGCTGAAAATAAATATCTAATATTATTTTATTTTAAAATTGAGTGCATACATTTTGAGGGGGAATTTTGGCTTTAATTAGGGGACAAATTTCACTATTTTTCTTCGATGCATAAGAAATTGCTGTTTCAAATAGATTAAACAATTTCGAAATGTTTTTTTGAAAGAAAATATCATGTAAATCAATATCAAACAAAATGTATTAACATTTTTAGCAGTTACATCAATTCCATTTTGTTCAAGTAGTATTTTAATTATTTCTATATTACCATTTTGAACTGCAAATATAAGTGCTGTATTAAAAAAATTGAAAAATTTCCGAATAATACTAAATATAAAATTATTATAATAAATTTTAAACAAAATATATAAATAGTTTTAACATTAACATCAATTCCTTCTTGTTCAAGAAGTAATTTAACTATTTCTATTGAACCTTTATAACATGCATGCATAAGCGCCGTCGAAAATGGAATAAATGAATATTTTGAAATATTTTAAAAAGCGAAATTATTAAAATAAATATTAAACAAACTAAATAAATTGTAGTAGCATTAATATCAATTCCTTCATGTTCAAGAAGTAATTTTACTGTTTCTGTTTTACCTTTTCTAGTTGCCCACATAAGTGTTGTATAAAATAATTTAAATAATTTCCAAATATTATTTTGATATATTAAATGATAGATGTAAATATAAAATAAAAAATATAAATATCTTTATCATTAATATCAATACTTTCATGTTCAAGAAGTAATTTAACTATTTCTGTGTGACCTTCTGAAGATGCCCAAGTAAGTGCTGTTTTAAATAATCTAAATAATTTCCAAATATTATTTTAAAATAAGAAATAATTAAAATGAATTTTAAATAAAACAAATAAATATCTTTAGCATTATAATCAATTCCTTCTTGTTCAAGAAGTAATTGAACTATTTCTGTATGACCTTTTTCAGATGCTGAAATAAGTGCTGTTCGAAATGATTCAAATAATTTCCAAATATTATTTTGAAACATAAAATTATTAAAATAAATAATAAATAAAACAAATAAATATTTTTTGCATTAACATCAATTCCTTTTTGTTCAAGAAGTAAATTAATTATTTCTGTACGACCATTTAAAGATGCATAAATAAGTGCTGTATTAAATAATTTGAATAATTTCCAAATATTATTTTAAAATAAGAAATAATTAAAATGAATTTTAAATAAAACAAATAAATGTCTTTAGCATTAATATCAATTCCTTCTTGTTCAAGAAGTAATTTGGCTATTTCTGTATGACCTTTCCAAGATGCCCAAATAAGTGCTGTATTAAATAATTTAAATAATTTCCAAATATTATTTTGAAATATCAAATTATTAAAATAAAATTTAAATAAAACAAATAAATATTTTTAGCATTAATATCAATTCCTTCTTGTTCAAGAAGTAATTTGGCTATTTCTGTATAACCATTAATAGATGCTACAATAAGTGCTGTATTAAAAAGTTTGAACAAATTCCAGACATTATTTTTGAAATACTAGAAAATGATAAAAATAACTTTAAAAAGTAAACAAATATTTTTAGCATTAATATCAATTTTTTTCTCTTGAATAAGGGATTTTGCAATTTCTGTAAAACGCTTTTCACATGCAAAGATAAGTGCTGCTATAAATTTTCGGCACAAATACGAATAGTTTTATTCAAACAAAAAACGTATTAAATGAATATCAAGTTAAGAAAACAAATATTTTCTTTATAGATATTAATTCCTTCTTGCTGAATAAGAATTTTAAGAATTTCCATGTGATTATTTCGAGATGCATATAAAAGTGCTGTTAAAAATTTTTTGAATAATTTCCAATAGTTATTTTTATATATAAAATTAATGATATAAATATCGAATTATATGAATTGGCATTTTTAGCATTAAAATTAATTCCGTCTAGTTCAAGAAAGAATTTAACAATTTCTATGTAACCATTTTCAGCAGCTAACATGAAGGCAGTTCTAAATAAGTAAAATAATTTCCAAATTTTATATTAAAACAGTAAATTATCATAAAAAATACAAAATAATACAAAAAAAATAGTTTTAGCATTGAGATCAATTCCATTTTGTTCAACCAGAAACTTAATAATTTCGAGATTTCTAATTCTAGTTGCTAATAAAATTGCTGTTTCACACAATTTCAAAAAATTCCAAATATTGATTTGAAACATTAAATTAATCATATCAATTTCAAATAAAATAATTAAATATTTTTACCATTTATGTCAATTCCTTTTTGTTTAACAACATATTCAACAAGCTCAATATTTTCTGATTGTGAAGCATAAGCTAATATATTTTTTGGAATTTGATTTTTTTGCGACAAATACTTAACAATATATATGTTTCCAATTTTTGCCACCCGATTAACTAAATAAGAATTATACTTCACTTTATCTTCCTCCAAAAAAGAAAGAATTTCATAATTCCCACATTCAACACAGAAACATCTAATTTCATTAATATTAAAAAGTATATTACCAGTTTGTTGATCATGTAAAGTTTCATTTTGATCATTATCAATTAATTTTTTAATATTATTTTCGTAGAAAAACTTAAAGATATCGTTTCGATGAAATTCAATTGCTGTTTCATATGCTTTATCAAATGATGAATGATTTTGTTCACATAAATGAATAATTTCTTCATTTCCACCTGCAACTGCATATTTACCTGTGTTTTCTAATTTTGCTCCATTCATAAGTAAATATTTAAAACATTTAATTGAAGAAAAAAATGCTGCATAATCAATTAGTGTGACATTTGGTTTGTTAATAAATGAACATCTTTCATAAAGTGATGGTTTAATTCTTTGATCATAATTAAAATTACTTTGTGATGATATTTCTTGAAGTTTTTCGATTTCATCTTTTCGAATTATTTTTGCAATTTCACTTGGATTATGCCCTTCTTCAATATATTTCTTATGAAGTTCAAAATCATTCTTTGAAAGTGTAGATACAAAATGAGAACGATATGCTTTAGGGAGTTTATAACAAATATCTTTGTTTTCTTTATCCGTTCTGGTATTATTTGTATCGATTAATTTTTCTTCAATAAATTTCTCGATTATGTAATATGATTCTTCAGATTCAATGTTTGATAAATATTTGACAAAAACTTCAATTAATTTTGTATTAATTTTCATTTCTTTTTCTTTCGCTTGAATTGATTTTATATATTTTATATATATATAAATATCACTTGAATTAGGCTGTGAACAAAAACCATAATAAATTAAATGACTTATAATAAGGTTATACGAATAAGGATGTCTGTGATCAAATAATTTCATAGTTTGATGCAATGAAAAATCAAAATTTTCTTCAGTTAATTCAACAATATTTTGCTCGAGTGTTATAAATAATTCTAAGTTGGTACTTAGATTGTCTGTTGCTTCAATACCACTTTTTATAGAATTTGATACTGAAATTTCAAGGCTATTATTTTTGGGCTTCATCAAAATATACAAAAAGGTGTTTTCACTGCTATTTTATACTGTCAACTAATCTACTTTAGGTTAGTTAACTAACCTACTGACCATTTATAAATGAAGTTAAGGTACATTAGCCAATTGGTGTGTATCATCAGTACTTATTGTTATAATTATCACCAATTTTTTTAAATCGAAAATATTATTATTGGTGGAATTAATCCTAAATCGAAAAATATTAATGAATATAAAATTTATTACAGTAATAATTATATTTATGATTTTAAAAAATCATAATTTATTTTATATTAAAAAAAAAAAAAAAAAAAAAATTAATAATTGTTATAATTACAATTAATCTAAAATGAAATATACAACAAAAGCTTTTAGGGTATAGTAATACCATTTTTAAAAAACGTACAATATGGAACTGTTATTCAATACTATTCGTTGAAATTGATAGTCCTATAAAAATATTATTAGAAGCTATGTATTTAATTGTTGTATTTCACTAGCAAGCATTAATAATATCCCATCTTCTGTTACATCAACTGAAATATATGCATTTAAGGGTTGTTCTTCATTACCAAATATTACACTCCCATCTTCAATTACATCAACCAGTGAAAGTGTATTTCAAACCTGTACTCCTTTGACTAGCTTTACAATTCCATGTTTAGTTACATTAATTGGAATAGATGCATTTCAAGGATGTTCTGCATTGGTAAATATTGAACTTCCATCTTCAGTTATAACAATTTCTAAGAGAGCATTTTTTAAAAATAGTTGTTCTTCAATAACATATATAATAATTCCACTGTTGTTCAACAACGAAATTGATATAAATTTTGTATTGTGTAGAGAAATATTGAAAAATTGATATTACTTAAATATTTATTTATTTTCCTTGGCCATAAGCAGTAAGTACAATTGTTCGATTTCCAGCTTTACTTCGATGTTCATTGAAGTAAATTCCTTGCCATGTTCCAAGAGCAAGAGATCCATTCTTAATAGGAATATCATGTGAAACTCCAATAAGTGACGATTTTACATGAGATGGCATTGAATCTGGGCCATCTTTTGAATGAGTCCATTGATTCCCTTCAGGCGCCATTTTATTTAACCAAGCCTCAATATCGGATCTAACATCACTACAACAGTTTTCATTTATTGTAAGAGAAGCATCTGTGTGCTTAAGGAAAATATTTAAAGATCCTGTTTTGAATTTCTTTATTTCGGGAAATGAATTTAACACATCTCTTGTTATTAAATGGCATCCGCGTGGTCGTTGAATGTTCATTATTTTTTGGACAACAAGGAAACCTCCACCTGACGATTCCATTTTTTTAACGGATTTTCTTCGAGCCCGATAAAAAACAATTCAATTAATTGAACCGAAACAGACCATGTCAAATCTCAAATCTCAAAAAAACAAATAATTTTTGCGTGTTTAGTTCAAACATTAGGAAGTTAGAATTCATACCCAAGGTTGCACAATCTGTTAATCACATGTTTTGCGTATGGAATTCTACACAATTCATCATAGTTTTCATACACAACATAATAGATCGCTGTTTGCTGGCTATCACTTCCAAACTCAATGATCCTTTGGATCACGTAATTACCAAACTGATCACCGACCATTTTAGCGATTCTTTCTTCTTCGAACTCATCGTCATCACCTATGATTTCATTAAAAATCTCATTTCTTTGGTCTGCGTTTGCTCTTCTTATACATTTTTCGATTACATTTGATGCGAATTTGTGAATTGAAAATTGATAAAAAGATCCTGAAAAATCTTTCAACAGGGCTGCAAACTCTTCATCTGTACCTGACTCTAATATGTTTTGTACGACGTAATTGCCGTACTGATCTGTTGCTAATTCATTTGCGCACTTTAGTACTTCGCAAACTAACGGTTGTAACCGCTCCATCGGATACTTATCAAAAAGTTTCTGGATGACTCTGCAGCCGCAGTTATCAACAACAAGGGTAATAACGTGTGGTTTTAGCATTTTGACCATTTCATCAATACGGTGTGGAAGTATTTCAATGAATCTTTGAATAATGTGGTTCCCATTTGGAGATGAACACATTGGAATAATGTAGTTTTTAAGTGCTTCATATATGATTTCAACATTCTCCTTCGTGGTGTTTTCCATGTACTTTTGGAGAACTCTGCAGCTTGATTGTTGCTCAATAATTTTATGGAGATCTGAAAGAAAGAAATTAAGAAATCGCTTGTGCGTGTCTTCCGTTAGGTATTCACAGAGCTTTTGAATAACATAATTAGAACTGAGATCATATACTAACTCATCAAGATGTGGAATCAAACTGTTCATAATGACATTGCGTTCTGCTTGGTCACATGTATCGATTTTCTGTTGAAGTGTACGACAACCTTGTCGGTCTTTTGCCATATTATAATAATGAGTTGATATGAGGTTTTGATTAGGCGCTGCTACCGGATTAATCGAGTTGCAAAGTGTGCATATGTTTGCCGGTGATAGATGCTCACCTGTTATTGCTTCCCAAAGATCACTTTGAATCAAATGAACCTGGTGAGTTTCTGGAACATCCAGCTGGGGTATCTGACGTGAATATGGAATGTATGTTGGGGTTAAGCTCCTTGGAATGCTTTGTGGAATTATATCAAAGCTTTTCTGGTGCATAGTGCTGCCAACCCAATTGTAACCGAAAATTGCAAGTAATCAAAAAGCGGGCGAACGTTATTTTGTTTTAGCAGAACGTTTTTGTAAATTTTTCGATGGAGAAGAAAATATTTCCAATAAAAGCTAGAAAAGAAATAACACATTAAAATTAATATGTTTTCTTTGAATTTCTACTATAATTTTGATTATGTGTTTGCCAATTTTTCTTTTTAAACATTACCAATTTTTTAAAACTATTTATATTATCTTGGATAAAAATGACACCTATGTAACATTTACACTAGGAACTAAACTCTTCAACGGTGGCAATACTGCCATATTGGCATTTTAGAGATCTCTAAAGCTTGTCATGTACAACGATCATTTTTCACATCACAATTCCTTTAGAAATACAAAAGTGCTACTTTAAATAATTTTATTTTATTTATCAATATCTAATCGTTCAGTTTTGACTAAGTTTGTCGCCATATTTGAATAGGCATTAAATATATTTGTACGTCGGTTAGATTTCATGATAATTAATAATATTTCTTTGAAAAAGCGGGATCGTTTCCTATCGTTCGAAATTTACCCTTCAAAAATCGATTGAGAGGATTTGGAGGTTTGGTCTGCGGTTGTGTAATTGATCCCAAGAATATTTCTTTTTATGCGGTGGCATTAGAATTTTTCAAAAATCAAACGAAACATTAATTTTAAAAGAAGAATACAAAAAACTCACTTTTATATTGAAACATTTTGTGATTACGATAATATCCGATAGAGCTTTTTTGTAGTCAAGTTGCCATTTTTTTGTATACGTGCTTATCATTTTAGAATTTCAAGTGGCAATAAAAGAGTTAACTAGATACCAATTCGGAGGATGTTTTTACCTGTAATTAGATGGTTTTTAAAGAAGATTTTTTTGGTGAAGTGATTTGGTATACGTTAAAATAATGAACCAAAGCAAACAAGAGCTTTCTGAAGAACAAAAGCAAGAAATTCGAGAAGCTTTTGACCAGTTTGACTCAGACGGATCAGGAAGTATTGATGCTAAAGAATTAAAAGTAGCTTTGCGAGCACTTGGATTTGATTTATCTCGGGAAGAAGTTCGAGAAATGATTGCAAAGGTAGCTGGCAAAAATAGCCCATCCATAGATTTTAGTCAGTTTACTGAAATTGTTGGAGAAAAAATACTTCAAAGGGATCCTTTGGATGAAATCTTAAAAACATTTGAATTATTCGATAAAGACAGAAACGGGAAAATATCGCTAAAAGACTTAAAAGCAGCCACTCTTGAGCTTGGTGAAAATCTTACAGATGAAGAACTTCGAGAAATGATTAAAGAAGCTGATCGTGATCTCGATGGTGAAGTAGGGAAAAATGAATTTATTGAGGTGATGAAAAAATCTGGATTATATGGTTCTTTTGAATAGGGGAAAATCAAATTTTTAATTGTATAAAATAGAAAATTAATACAATTTCATCTTGAGACTGAACAAGAGATATTAAAACTATGGGTTTTTTAAGCATTAAATCTGGGCCTGAAGAATGTGTTTAAAATTTTAAAGTTCAAAATTGGATAAAAATTTCGAAAAGCAAAAAAGAAAATAAATCATTTACTCAGCTGCATTTTTTGGTTCATCTTTTTGGAACAATTCTGGTGGAAATGTCGTTCTAAATTTTTGAATCTCTGTGAAAACTTGCATTAAATATTGGGACATAATACATGTAAAGTTTCTGAATGGAATTTCCAACTCTTTTGCACGTCTTTCTGATAATGATTTAACATTTGTTATGAATTCTTGATTTAACTTTTCGTATTCTTCCCTGTCTTTTGCTTTTTGATCTTCTGTTGCATCTTTAGCGGAAAGAGTTTTTTGATACTTGTCTAAAGCCTTCTTTCGATCTTTCTTCACTTTTTCCATATTTAATACTTCGGCCTGGTAATTTGACAATATGGAAATAACATGTGGCTCAAGCCTTGGATGTAGGAAGTTAACTGTTAAAGCATCAAAATGCTTGCCAACGCTTAAAAATGTTTTTGCCTTCAATTTCGATTCTTGAGGAGCATCAATAAACCATTTGTCAACATCTTCACCAAGGTTAGCTGAAGTTCTAGAAAGTTTTTCAAGATGCGTTTGTAACTTAATTAAATAACCAATAATTTTATCTGTTTCGAGTGAAAGTTTTTTTAATTCTTGCTCAGCTGCATCATATTCAGGATCCGTTATTTTATCGCTAGATATAACATAATTTACAGCATTTGATGCTTTTTCAAGTAGGTTTCGAAACATTTTATAATTACGGTTTTTTGGCACCGAAATAGCACTTTTTTTGAAATAACAAGAATTTCAGAACTTCAACATAGTTAATATAACAACCATTTACAACCAATAAATCATACACTTGGAAATTCCCTCTGCTGATGTTTGGAGAATTAGCAAATTAAGATGATCAAATTAAGATCTTAATTTTTAAAATTTGAATCACGTTTAGTAAAATAAAATTTTTTTGATGGGAATCCTATTAAAATTTAAAGATAAAAAATTTAGGTTTTCTCATTTTAATTTAAATTAAAAAAATGTTAGAGAAGTACAATATTTTTCTTTTAGAAATGACTATTTAAGAACATATTCCTAACATTTGGCCTTCACCTTGAAGTTTAACAATAAAATGAGGGTTTTTAAGATTTTCAAATAATTTGTAATTATCATTTGAACTCATCTCATATGCAACAAAAAACAAAGTAGGGTTGCCGTTCGGGTACACTTGATATAATTCATTAAGGTACTTATTTATACGTTGAATATGAAAAAGTTGATTTCTAATTTTCATATTTTGTACATAATGAGTAACTTCTGAATCAAGACCACTTAGAGGAGGAGAAATCAAGAATTCGACATCTTCAGGTTTTAGGTAATTTTCCATTTTTGTGATGTGTTTTTTGTGCGATATATATTTAATTCAAAAATTGAAAGATTACGGTTTTGTGGGCAGAAAAATGTTTGAATTCTATCGTTTTTTATTTTAAGGGTTTGCAGTAGTCAAAAAGTGGAACTCTGTTTGTGTATTTTTGAACTTTATCATGTTATGAAACAAATTTTAGAGCAAATTATATCCATTGATCATTTTCGTTATTGAGAGTATTATTAAATTCTTTGTCAATGAATTCAGTTTTTCCTTTTCCATCTGATGAAGAAAATTCATCGTTTTTATTAGAACTTTGAGATGAAATTTGTTTTTTACTTCGTCGAGTAATAAAAATTATAATTCCTATAATCAAAAGAAGAATTATAACTGATCCACATGTAATACCAACTAAAACACTTTTTGAAATATTCGAATTTTGTTGTGATTCAGTTTGAATAATTGCATCAAAGAAATTATAATAATAAGAATAATATGATGAATATCGATATATTGTGTAATCAAAAAATACAATTTCGGTGAAAATAAAAGTATAACTTGATAATATTAAAGTAAATGATAATGTATTTGATAAAAATGAGTTGATAACAGTTAATGTTCGAGTAATGTATAAAGAATGAGTTAATGTTAGTGAATACAATCCTGAATTTACAAGAATTGTTTCTCTAAAAATATTTGATTTAGTAAATGAATCTGAATTAGAAAATGTATTCGACATAGTAAGTGTAAAAGAAATTGACATGCTGAAAGTATTTGACTTAGTAAAGGATTCTGAATTAGAAAATGTATTCGACATAGTAAGTGTAAAAGAATTTGATATGCTGAAAGTATTCGATTTCGTAAATGATTTTGTTGATGTAAATGTAGTTGTTGGCCATGGATATTGAAAGCATTCATCAATTGGCGTACCCAATGATACTTGAAGTGGGCCAAAATTTGTTCCATGGAATAACACAGATGTCATAACATATGTTGTATTAACATTATCAAAAGCAAGACTATTTAAATTTGGACATTCATAACCTTTAAAATAAATACATTTGAGATTCTCACAGTTTTGAAATGCTCTGGATCCAATTTCATTCACACTTTCTCCTATAATTAGTGTTTCTAATTCAGAGCAAAACTGGAATGCATAAGAATCAATGAATGTCACTTTATCTGGAATTGTAACATTTTTTATTGATATACAGTTTTGAAATGCATTACTTTGAATAACATTTACATTTTCCCCCATTGCCACTGT
Source organism: Histomonas meleagridis (assembly GCF_020186115.1). Classification (NCBI taxonomy): domain Eukaryota; phylum Parabasalia; order Tritrichomonadida; family Dientamoebidae; genus Histomonas; species Histomonas meleagridis. The sequence continues at coordinate 1,814,171 of NW_027150805.1, forward strand.
TTTTAATTTGCTACAAGTATGAAAAGCATAAGACTTAATTGTTGTAACGGAATCAGGAATTATAATATTCATTATCGATGGATGACGATAGAATGAATAACCATAAATTATTGAAACCGTGTTTGGTATTTCAAATGTTTTGAATGAAATTCCTTCTGGATAAAAAACAATAATTGAATATTTATTGTTATATAAAATTCCGTTATTATCATTCATATAACAAGTATTTTGATCAGATACATTGATAAATTCAAGATGATTACATCCCATAAAAACATTATATCCAATTGATGTTACTGATTTTGGAATTGTGATATTTCTTAATGAAATACAATTTTGAAATGCATAATTTCCAATTTTTTGAACAAAAATTCCAAATAAAATAATTTCTAATTTTTTACATGATGAAAATGCATACTTCATAATTGACGTTATTGTATGACCGATTTCAACAGAAACGAGAGACTCCCAGTTAGAGAAATCATAGGATTGTATATTCACTATTCCACCATAAATTATAACATGAGACGCATTTTGATAAACGTTTTTATTAGAATATTCGCTATAATTTGAAATCACAAGTGTTCCATTCGATAAATCAAAGACTTCAAAAGCTTGCTTAAAAAATATTATAAAACAAAGAGAAATAATGTTGTTCTTAAAGTTCTCTTTGATACAAAATCTTTGAAGTATTAATTTAAAAAAATAGCTAATTACATTAAGGAAAAGCGCAGTAAAAACTAATATAATTAAATAGAATATAATTGTTCCAATAATTTTTGGTAGGATTTGAATGAAGTTGATAAAGAAATGAAAAAAAGTTGGATTTATATATAACCAATGTTGTTTTACTATTTTTACAAGCGATAATTTTGATATAAAATTAGAGCTTTTTCCTTTATTTGGTTGTAAAAGTAAATCCAAATTTTTTAATGACTTCAAAATGATTATGTTCTTAGTGAAATTGCAATAGTTAAAAAAAAGTACTTTTTGGATATCCGCTAAACTTGAAGAAATCATATACAAAGACATATCTATTTTCACCACCATTTCCAACAACCAAATTACAGCTGAGAGAAGTAGACAACGTGAATTGATTTAACGTTCTCCATTATTAAAATGAAATTATCTTTATACCAAATTTGTTAATAGATCTTATATTTAGAAAATATACTCCCAAATGTATCATATTAAATAAACAAAATAATGTTTTGATAAATTAATCCCTTATGAAAAATCTAAATTAAATATTTTTTTTCTAACTTAATTTTTGAAATTTTACGCAGAAGTTTTATTATATAATTTATTGCAAATAGATGTGTAATACACATAAAGTTTAACTGTGGGATAATGTATTGTTCATAATGTCTCATTCAGATTTTCATTAACTATTGCTACATATATGTATACATATATTATTTTCAGGATAAAAATCACTCGCTCACTTCGGTCCATCGAAGTTCTGGTATTTTGTTTTTAAACATTGATTATAACCATTTTGAAAATTGCTATTTTAACCATTTTAAAAACCAGTTGATATAACTTTGGCATATTGGGCAACGAAGAGCACATAAAATTATAAATAGGAAACAAAATCAGAATTAATTTCACTCTCCAACGTTGGAGAGTGAACTTTACATTCGACAAATTTATGTTAAAAATGAACGTACATCCTCACCAAATTGATACAAACCCGAACACAGTTTCACAATTTTTCTTTATCATAAAAAGCAATATTTCTTTCATCAAAATGTCTGCGTTTTCATTTCCTCTTTATCTTTCCACTTCTCCACGAACGATCTCATGTACTCCGCTCTCTTATCATTTTCTGGGAGGAACGTCAACACGTTTTCTACGTAATCGATCAGTCTAATTGATCTAAAGAAGTCGTCGAGTGCCACTTTCTCGGACATTGTTTCTAATATCATTAGCGCCGCCTTTATTATCTTCGGGTAATGGAAGTTTGGCTCTCTCAGAACCTGACTTATTGACTGGAGTATCTCGTTGAACACGTCTGGTTTTATCAGCTTCTCCTTATCTACAGCTGCGAGTAATCTGAATGATTGTAATACTATTACAGGTGTATCTTGTCTCGTTATCCTTAGTATGTACATCTTTAAGTCCTCCACTTGCACACAAGTTGGGTCTGCCTTTACTATTGCAACTAAGGTATCGAGAATTGTTTGTTTTAATGAGAACTCATATAATAATGAATGTAATAAACATGACGCAACTAAAGATATTTGAGGTATTTCAATGTTATATTGTATTACGTTCATGAGTATTGTATATGATGAATTAGTATCAATGATTGATGATGATATTAATAATTGTACAAATATCTCTAAGATATCATTCTCATCTAAGATATGACATCCTAATTCATGCATAGACATTGATAATATTAAGCGTATCGCAGCATTGACCATGGTTTGATCTCCAGATAATGATGAAGCTAATAATAATACAATTCGTTCGATGGCTTCTTCATTACGACAAAATTCTTCAGAGATAGTTAACGCTGAAAGAATTTGTAGTCGAGGTGTATTATATTCTTTCATCTCTAATAACGTTTTAAGGATTTCATGTTCACTTATTTGACGTGGTGCTTCATTACGTTTCGATAAACAAAATAATAAAAATAAATGTATCGAAGTGTTCTCGGATGATTTTATACAATTAGATAATATCGAAAGAAATGTGGAATCTAATATTAATTGATCTAAGACATGTGGCGTATTCTTTTCGATGTCTAAGATTAAGTTACGGAATATTACACTTAAGTTTTTGTTCTTTGTTAATGACTCTAAAATATTACGTATTAATTTTGGTAATATTTCTGAATCATTCTTTAATAACTTAATAATACATTCAATGAACTTCTTTTTAACTTTATATTTCGGGATAATAAAATCTGCAAATATTCGTAATTGTTCTTTTGTAAATTTGTTCTTAAAGTTTTGGGAACATAAATATTCCGAACATAATATTACGATGTTCGAAATAGCAGTAAATGTTTTCTCATCATTAATATCATCTTTAGTAACATATGGTAATGATTCAGAGATAATTGGCATATAAGTTCGTGATTGAATAATATTATCTTTAAAACTTGATATGAATTTTAATATATATTCATTAGGCGTAGGATCTCTTTCACCAATTAAATGTATAATTTGTGTTAAAAATATTAACATTCGTTGACATAATAAATCTTGTGGTATAGATGTAGCAAAGATTAACGCAGAGATGTTACCTTCTTTAGTATGCATTTCTAAGGTGGTCTTAAACATGTTTTCACCACCTTTACGAAGAAATGTCGAATATTCTTCGTAATCTTTGATGAGAATTTTACTTGCTAATAATAAGATCGATGGAAAATTGGTCTTGGAACTAACTAATTCATCAATGATTTTGGAGTCGCGTAACTTCTTCTTTAAGACACTGTCCATGTTTTTATAGATAAATGTGACAATACTAGAAAAATATTTATGTTGTGGATCATGTAATACTTTGAATAAATAGTCATAATTAAGAGGAGGACAATGATGTTCATTCTTAATCTCTTTGAAATTAAGAGGCTCACTGTTAGGAAAGAAGATTTGACCACTATCAAACATGGAAACAATCTCTTTAAATGTGGGGCGTTCTTTGGGATTCTTACTCCAACATTGAGTAATGAGCTTTTTAAGGCCTTTGGGGGATTCTGGAGGTAAAAGTAGACGCCAATTATGTGTAACAATATGATCATAAATTTGATCTTTTGTTAAGTCTGCAAATGGTACATTCTTCATTAACATCTCCCAAAGAACTATAGCATATGAATAAACATCAACTTTAGATCCATAATGATTTCGAGTTAAAATTTCAGGCGCTGTATAATTAGGTGTTCCAACATCAGCTACCATATCATTTCCTTCTGTTTTACCACTTAATCCAAAGTCAGCTACATAAGCATTATCATATGAATCAAGTAAAATATTAAGAGTTTTAAGATCACGATGAACAATCTTTGTCTCATGGAGATAAGACATCCCAACAGCAACTTGATAGGCGATTTTGGTGAGTTGGGATGGCGTTAACGGTGGGTGATCGATTTGTTTGGAGCGGTGAAGTCTCTCAAAAAGTGAACGTCCTGAGCAATAACGAGTGTAAATCCGATTCGGGTAGTAAAGATGTGCACCAACGAGCTCAATAACAAAAGGGAAGCGAGCTTTATCCATGGTGAGAACTTCAATACAAAACGATAAAATAGAGTTCACTGAAATTCTATCACTTCGAATTTCTTTAACTGCAACAATCTCTGATGTCTTAAGAACAGTACCACGGTAAACAGTGCCAAAACCTCCAGTACCTAGAATTTCATTTTCATGAATAAAAATATCTTCATTTTCAATATTGATGTGTTTAACACCACTTAACTTACGATCAATCTCCTCTTTCTTAGCACGTGTGATATAAAGCCTTTTGACTAGAATCGTTTTAAGAGTTAATTCTCGTTTTTTGGTTTCTTCATCTGATGTTGGTTTGTATTCTTGAAGATATTTGAGAATTTGATTGAAGTCATATGATAAATTAATATCATCTTGTTCAGCTTTATATTCTATTTGAAATTTTTCTCCAAATTTCGCTTCAAAATGAATTAATTCATGTTTGAATTCTTCACGCCATTTGGCAATACAATTTGGATAATATAGTATATCATCACTATGAACCATAACAAGTTTTTCAAACCAATTTTCAGGTAGAAAATCCTTGATTACTTCTAAAACTTTGTGTAAAATTTGCTCTATATTTGCAAGATAAGGAATTTCTTCTTCAGTTACCTTCTTATTTTCTTTATCAGCTTCTTCTTCCTTTTTAAGAGTATTGATAAATCCATTAACATGTTCATAAAAATAAACAATCATGTGATAAAATATATAACATACTTTAGTTTCCTTTTTGAATTGACTTATTAAGTTCTTGATTTTGGCAATATACTCAGAGATGTTGCCCATCAAGAAAAAGTTAAAAATTAACTATGAATGATTGCATTTATCGTTATTTGTAAACAATTCAAATATCAAACGTTTAAGGTTGTACTCCAAACGGTCGCCACCGAAAAAATATTGTTTTGTCAAAATATCGATATACATTTATAATTTTAATCTGTAAACCAAAAAAATATTTACAATTATAAATGCTATTTGTTAAATACTTCATTATTCTGATATTAATTTTTTTATGATAGATAATCAATTTCACTATAAATTGAAAAGTTGGAATCTCTCTCTATCATACACATTTTTTAGAATTATATGATATATTTAAATTTTTTATCAATTTTGATTTATATTCAGTTAATTTTGAGTTCTATTCATTTCAAAATCAAAAAATCATGAAAATTGATTTTGGAATATAATAAACAACATAATAATTCCAATTGATGTTACCATATTATTATTTGATTTGGAGATAAAAATGTTTATAACAAGAAAATACGATCAAAAAGCATAGAAAAGTCCTAAAAAGTTGGAACATGAAAAACCTGTTTTCAAATATATTTTTCTTATTATTATTTATATTTGAATATAATACTCTTGCATTAAATAAATAACATTGGTATATATATTTTAATTAATATCAACTTTTATCAAACGTATTTCTACAATCAACATGCAAGAATTATATTATATAATAGAGAAAATGATCATACAAAATTTGGTTGATAAAAATATTACTAAAAATATTAATTCAAAATATTTTGCTCATTATAAAACAGAAACAGAAAACAAAAAGAGAAATGATGGTCCATTTGAAAAATACTTTTTTGATAATTATGAAGAACTATCAAAGAATGATTGGGAACTTCATAAGAAATTAATTATAGAAGGAGATAATCCAAATGAAATTGCGAAAATAATTCGAAAAGATGAAATAGAAAAACTTCAAGAATTATCATCACAAACAAATTTTGATTTTAATCAAACAATTGAACCATCACTTTATGAAAGGTATTCATTTATTAACAAACCAAATGTCACACTAATTGATTATGCAGCATTTTTTTCTTCTGTTAAATGTTTTAAATATTTACTTATGAATGGAGCAAAATTAGAAAATACAGGTAAATATGCAGTTGCAGGTGGAAATGAAGAAATCATTCATTTAAGTGAGCAAAATCATTCATCTTTTCAAAATGCAGATGAAACAGCAATTAAGTTTCATCTAAATGATATCTTTAAATATCTTTATGAAAACAAATTAGAGAAAATACAGCCATATTATTTGGTAAGTTTTTGTATTAAAAAAAGATAATTATGAAATTCCAAAATATTTTGAAGAAGAAGGAATTAATGTTCATGCTGATAATATAAATGAATCAGCAAGAAATGGAAATTTATATTTAATTAGATATTACCTTCAAAATAATCAAATTCCAATAGACATTTTGCTATTTGCTTCAGAATCAGGAAATATTGAACTTGTGAAATATATTTTAGATAAAGAAGGAATTAATGTTAATGCAAAAACTATTTATTTGAATAATTTAGAATATGTTTTAATAATTTGTAATATGTTTTAATAATTTGGAACTGCACTTCATATAGCAGTTAAAAATAATAATATAGGAATAGTAAAATTACTATTAGATAAAGGAATTGATGTTAATGCAAAAGATATTCATTTGAATAATTTGGAATATGTTTTAATAATTTTTTATATGTTTTAATAATTTTGGATACGTTTTAATAATTTGAAATATGTTTTAATAATTTGAAACAGCACTTCATATAGTAGTTAGAAATAATAATATAGAAATAGTAAAATTACTTTTAGATAAAGAAGGAATTGATGTTAATGAAAAAACTATTCATTTGAATAATTTTATATATGTTTTAATAATTTTTTATATGTTTTAATAATTTGAGACAGCATTTCATATAGCAGTTAGAAATAATAATATAGAAATAGTAAAATTACTTTTAGATAAAGAAGGAATTGATGTTAATGCAAAAAATATTCATATGAATAATTTTGGATACGTTTTAATAATTTGAAATATGTTTTAATAATTTGAAACAGCACTTCATATAGTAGTTAGAAATAATAATATAGAAATAGTAAAATTACTTTTAGATAAAGAAGGAATTGATGTTAATGAAAAAACTATTCATTTGAATAATTTTATATATGTTTTAATAATTTTTTATATGTTTTAATAATTTTTTATATGTTTTAATAATTTGAGACAGCATTTCATATAGCAGTTAGAAATAATAATATAGAAATAGTAAAATTACTTTTAGATAAAGAAGGAATTGATGTTAATGCAAAAAATATTCATATGAATAATTTATAATATGTTTTAATAATTTTATATATGTTTTAATAATTTGAAACAGCACTTCATATAGCAGTTAGAAATAATAATATAGAAATAGTAAAATTACTTTTAGATAAAGAAGGAATTGATGTTAATGCAAAATATATTCATTTGAATAATTTTGGATATTTTTTAATAATTTTATATATGTTTTAATAATTTGAAACAGCACTTCATATAGCAGTTAGAAATAATAATATAGAAATAGTAAAATTACTTTTAGATAAAGAAGGAATTGATGTTAATACAAAAGATATTCATTTGAATAATTTGGAATAGGTTTTAATAATTTGGAATACGTTTTAACAATATTTAACTGAAATTCAAAATGCACAACAAAAAGGCTAAACAGAAATAGTAAATTTATCGTAAAAAAAGTACAAACCAAAATTCTAATTAAATTTCAAATCTTCATTTTCATATAGAAATGGAAATGAAGCATATATCGCTAAGGATGTGGTGAATGACCACAAAAATTAAAAATAAAATAAATTTGTCTAAAAATATTCATTCAGACCGTTTAAAAAAGCATTCAGTATTGCAAAGAAACAGCTATCGGCATTGGAACCTCACAAAGAGAATACTGTTAATGCTTCCTCATTCATTGAATAAAGCATCCTCAATAACCAAGTGAATGCTTGGGTAATCTCTGTGTGCGTTTTGGGTCAGTCCAATTTATTCTAAAACAAAATATTAAAATTAGTGTTTTTCGTCAAGGGCAGATTTCTCCCCACAAATGCGCTGCGTGTGTATATATAAATACATTATTTTTCCAAAAAGCAAAAGAAAATGTTTTATTTTTAAAATGGATAATATGTCTTTGGTACTTTTGCTTTTATCTGTGATAATACCTTAAACATGAGACGAATACCAAATTACTGTATGAAAAAGTTAAGCCACTTCAATTTACTTCTTCTTAATAATATAAATTAGATTATCTCAAGCAAAGACTTTCAAATATTTTTAAGATTAGATAAATAAAAGCAAAATTGGTATTTAATAAATTAAAATATTTTAGCAATTGAATATCTTTTTAATTAATGCTTTGAAAGCAGTCCATCCAATTGTATATAATGTAAGCATAAAAAAGAATAATGAAATGACTTCAGCAATGACAAAAATAATAGCTAAAGGAGTGGACTTAATAGCTAAAGAAGAAATAAAAACCATTATAATTGAACCTAAAAGAACACATGCTGATATTAAATGTGCCATTTCTTTTAACTTATGTATATGTTTTTTTGGTCCAGCAATGAAAAAACTTCCACCAATTGATGCAATAATTCCAAGTGTATACACAACTGCAAAAACAGCTAAATCACCAGATGCAAAACTAATAAATGAAAGAAATGAAAAAAGAACACCAACTCCGCTACATATTATCCCAGCAATAATTCTTGTTTTAAATGAAAGATTACAACATTCTTCATCATCTTTATCACCAGTAAGTGCTAATCCGATTGTTGACATTTCTTTATGTCACTTTTTGTTTTATTATTCATGAATTACTTGTGAAAATTTCAAATATTTTTTTTTATCAAAAGACACAAAGGGCTTAAGATATTGCAAGGGTTTTTATCAAATTTCAATTAAATAAAATGCCATTTTAACTTTTTCAATTTTATGTGATCGATTTTTTCAATTGGAGCTTTATACCTCTTTTGGGGCAATAACCCCAATGAAAAGTAAATGCTCTGATGAATTTAATTATTTAATTAACAAAAATAAGTAGACCCATGTGAAAACATCATTTTTCTTTAATCCAGAAATAAGATTAAAAAATATTTTATAGTTTTTTACAAGATTCACGAAATTTTCTAAAAGATATCTGGTTATTTTGAAAATTTGAAGAGGTCGTAAATCTTCATAAAATATCAATTAAGTGTTACTAATGCCACTGCCTTGTGTAACGAAACGCTTTTATCAGGCCAATCACTGATAGACCTTTGAGTCTTACACTATATAACGTTTTGGTAAGAGATTAAATAGATATTGGTATCCACAACATGTTGTTACAATTGTTTTTCAATTTTTTCATAAAAATTAGATAAATCTTTCCCCGAGTTTTCTAGGAGTTGATTTATATAAAAAAGTTTCTTTGTTTCTTCCATTCTTTGTATGTAGATACATTTGAATCTTAGTGTATCAATTTAATTGAACGATAGGACACCGATAATTCCCTATCTCTTGTTTAATGTCCATTATTTGTAGCTTTTAAAGATAGATTTTAACAAAGTAAGCATGATCAAAATATCTATGATATTTTTGATAGGATTAAGTTTGTGCAATCAATCAAAACTTTTAAATGTTTAAATTTTTGCCATAAATTCCAAACAAATTGGTAATTTTCTATGAATGATGAACTTTATCCCCTCATAAACAATGATTTGAGGCTACCGTCATTATTTAACATGTATGAAACATTTCATTGTGTTAACGTCTATCAAAAAGTGACAAAGCCCAGTCATGAACCAGGAGGATGAAATGAAAAAATATCAGGCAAAGCTTGATGAACTAAAAAAAAAAACAGAGGAAGAAAAAGCTAAAGCAGAACAGCCACAAGAAAAGGTCACACAAGAAACAACAGAACTCACAACAGATAACAAATCCGATGAATGCTCAATTTGGGTCGGAAATGTTGATTGGTCTGTCAAGAAAGAAAAGCTAGAAGAATATTTCAGTTGTTGTGGTGCAATAAAAAGGAGTACAATTCCAACCGACCATTGGTCACACAAACCAAAAGGATATGCATACATTGAGTTTGAAGAAAAAGAATCTGTTCAAAATGCGCTTTCATATAATGGTCATTTATTAAATGGAAGAAATATCAAAGTTACTCAAAAGAAGGATGTACCGCATGTTCGTTCAATTAGGAGAAGGCGCGTTTTCCGTAGGCAATAAACACATAAATAACTTATTTCTCCTAAACCATTAAGATTAATCTGAAAAATAATTTTCACCAAATTCATTCTTTTCATTAAATCTCTTTTTTGAATTGCTCTTAAATTATTTCTATTGTAATTAGGGAATTGGTGATAGGTTTCAAACATATTATGAAACAGTAGAAATATTTGATACATTAAACATGAAATATTATTATTGGAAATTTATATCAAAATATCAAATGCTATCATGTTAGCAAAAAAGATGTTAGAATATTTTATGAACATTTTATTTTCTATGAGCTCTTTGGTGCCGAAATTTCAATTACAGGTCGTACATCATTATATCAAAGGTCTTCATATTTCTTCAAATGTAAAAATTTTTCATGTATTACAATTTTTACATGTAAACTTAATTTTTATTTTATTTTTTTTTAAAGCAAGGAATACTAAATAAGGTTCGTCTTATTTATCACAATCATTTTTTGATCACAACGTATTACAGTTATTATTTACATAAATGAAGAACATAGTAAAATATTCCATTTATAAAATATAATAAACCACAAAAATCATAACAATTGCTTGACACAAAAACCCATATATCAAAAAATAAAGGATTACATTCTGATCAATTTTACTGTATTTATTGCGAATATTAAATGAAAAAATTTGAATAATATTATATATTAAAGTGGTTGCATAAAGGTTTCCCAAACACTTCAGTTTTTGAATATAAATCCGATGATTTTTTATTCATTCGATTCTATCGTTGGGAAACCTTTCTGCAACCACTTTATTAAATTTGAACAAATTATGAATTTTGAAATTAAGCCAAAAAACAATATATGATGGTTATATGCTATAAACAAATTACAGAAAAATCAAATTTTATAAAAATTCTTTCCAGAACTTTTGAAAAATATTTTTATTTGAGAACAAACGTGTACAGAGGCAATAAACCTTGATCCCATCCTGTTTGTTTCTGAGATTCGATTAATTTCAAACCAGCGTTTTTGAACAATTCGATATAATGAACATATGTTCTGCAGATTCCCCGATCTTCTTCATAAAAAGTTGCGTTTTCCTTCTTCTCCTTCAAATTTTTTGTTCCAATATTGTCCTTTACAAAAATGTATCCATTTGGTTTAAGATGTGCTTTACATCTTTTCAAAAATGAGATCGCATCTTCATCAGTTAAATACATAATGGCCCATTGGATCCAAAAGGCATCATAATCGCAGTCAGGAGTCCAGTCTTGGATACCTGAAACAATTGTACGTATTGGAATATTAGAACTTTTGAGATTTTGAGTCGCGACTTCTAAAAATGAGGCAATAGGATCAATTAAATCAATGCTATCGAAGTACGAGGAAAACACATGTTGCGAAACACGCCCAATTCCAGCACCGCAATCAGCAATGATTTGGTGGCCCATTTTTGGAAGCTTCGTCTTTTGTGGTATATTTTGATATTTTTTAATTATGTCTTCAGTGTTTAACACGTCAATACCAGAAAGCCATTCATAACCACCAAGCATTCCATTGACATTTGGATTTTGCTTTGACCAATAATCAGTGGAAACATTGTACCAATTGCCTTGGAATTTCTTAAATACGTCGTCAGGATTTGCTAGACGAGGTGCATCTTTTGGATAGTCATCTGTTATAGAAGGATCGAACCTTATAACGTTCATATGAGTAGATAAAAAGTGTCAGGCTAACGTACACATTTTTTTTCCTGAATTACACACGGAATATATCAAATTAAATGTTAGTTATGTTGTTAAAAACGACTACACTTTAAAATATCAATCTAAATAACCCAAAAAATAACATTTAATGAAATATGCTTACTCTTAAACAATTTGAGATTACAAGGAAGTGGTCTTAAAACAAAAAATTATGTTCTATGTAATCCATGAGAGCATCTGGGAAGAGACCAGATACAATGTCATAATCAAAAACATCTTCATTTCCATTTGAATCACGCAACAAAACCATTAGCTTTTCATCTTCCTTGAATATTTTTTGTATGAAGTAGTCATTAGAAATTTCTTTATATGGTTCGGAATAATTCCAATTATTTTCTAAATCTATTTCTGTGGAAAACAATGACTCAGGCTTTAACATTACTGTATCTCCAATCTGCATTTGCCAAAACATTGCATCTTTTGCATTAATATCAATATTTGGTAAAGTTTTTTTTTGTGTATTTGCTTGTCCTTTTGTTGCAAGATAAGCATTAAGGATATCCTGACAATTTACAAGGTTTTCTATTGGTTCCCAAGTGAAATCTTTAGGATCATCATATCCAACCCATTTTATATAAAACTTTCGAATTCCATTTTTAAAAACTTTGTCATCCAGAATGGCTTCAACTTCATAAATATTTTCTTCTTCTTCTTCCTCTTCATCCATTTCAAAATTTAATTAATAAACGTATTTCTATCGTACATCATTTCATTGGTTTATTACATTTGGCGAATGTTTGTTAACTTCAAAAGAAAAGAATACCCTCAAGGAGATTAACTCAATTGAACCTGTTTATTTAGAATTTGAGTGGCTTGAACAACCATGACATCTTGCCATTGAGATACTTCTGACGAAGAACTTTTGAGATAGCTTGAAGTTCAGCCTTCTTTTGTTCAGTGTCCTCCATGGACTTGATAACTTGGTCTGGCTTGACCTTGTTCCAGAAGTCTTCATCTTTCATCATATGACGAGTAAGAAGAAGATGGTTGAAGTTGACAGTCTTAACAAAAACTTTGACTTGGGTGCGCTTGACAAGGGTCTTTTGTGGCATATCCTTTGTAAGCTTCTTTGGTGATTTTTGGATTCCTATAACAACTGCATGTGGATACTTACGAGCTTCAGTTGGTTCTGGATATGCTTGTAAAACAATTGCTTTCTTTCCGGCATGGCGGCCATTAAGAAGGATAACAAAACGTCCTGGTTGAAGAAGAGTCTTGTTTTGGGTAGACATTCTCGAAAAGGGAGGACCACAACCGCCGAAGACTTTATCGGTAAAACAAAAAGTAGACTTTGAAAAGTTTATATATTGACCAACCAATTAAACCTTCTTCATGAAAGAAATCTTCTCTCATAATGTTGGTATCACTGATTGAAACAAAGATTATTCTTCTTTAAGAGAAATGGATACTTACTTCAGATAACTCTGGTTGTATTACTTCGTTTCATTGTTGACGGAAAGATGATCCATTATCATCACATAATTATCCTTATTATGAAATATCCGAAGTCTCCGAATTTATTAATAAACATTATTATTGATTAAGCGTTCCATTACAACAATAAAAAATAAAATATATTTACTTTATTCATTTTATACATATCAAAATAAAATGAATTTTTGTTCAAAGAATAAATAAAGTGATTTTTCAATTTAGAAAAAGAAGTTAAATCGAAACAATTTTTAAAGATACCAAATAGTTTTATCAGTGTTTCATGCTATTATAATTTTGGACAAAAACAAAGCAACAGCAATTGCATAAAACAAATACTTTAAAATTTTAATAATTTTTTGAAGAGGTTGTATTTGAATGATTATAATTATCTGGTGAGTTGGTTTTTACATAATTTTGTTCTTAACCAGGTTTCGTTCACATTTGAAGTAAAATCAAAGAAAAACATTAACTCTTCAGGCGGACCAACAACTCGGAGGATTGCACATTCAAAACAATGAGATAGTTTATCAAATGTTTTGAATGAAGCAATTACATGTTTGAGTTTTTTAGTTGTTACTTGAACATAAGGCAAGAGGGAATCGCAAATAAACGGCCGCTAATATTTTGAAAGTGACATTTTGCTCATGAAACTTTTTCTGTGTTTTAAGCGAAACATGAAACAATATTCTGTTCTCAAAAACCAGTCAATTCAATAACCTTTCAAAAACTTGGTTCTGGGTTTCCTCTTGAAAGTGTAATGCAAATGATGCTCTTTTCCAAAAAAAGAACACACTCCTTCAGTTCCACAACGCTTTGAAAGGAACAAAACCCTCCGTAATGTGCCAAAATGATGATAAAAAAAAAAGTAGTGAATACAAATAAATTGATTAAACTCATCCAAAGGTTAGAGTAGTAATCCAATACACTGTAAGTAAAAAAGGAAATAACATAAAGAAATCTTTAATATGAATATAAATAAATTCATGGATAAAGCTGTATATATTCTATGCTAATATTTCCGAGGTAATTCCATAAGTGCTCATTATATTTCCGTTCATGAATGAGCCGAAACTGGGACGAATCTGTTGATTTGGAAAAAATGATCTATTTGATTTATGAATGAATGTTGGTCGTGAAGGTCTAACCAAAGCGCAACCGATAACTTCTGGATCTGTTCTGTATGTTGATGAAAAGTTTGTTGACTCTGATGATGAAGAGCTGTCCTCCATTTGAAAATTTGAAATCGGTTTTTCCAACCGTTGCTGTCAATTTTGACACAAACCACCCGGAGATTTATTTTGAATGGAATGGAAAATTTTGCAAAGAAAATATTGAAAAGTGGCAAATCCTGAATTGTGTTGAGACCAACAAATTCATGTGTCATTTATAAATGTGGGGAGAAAAAAGCAAAAGAGTCATTAAGGAATATGAGAAAATATAAAATCAAAAATGTCTTTGAGAACAATTGAACGTGATTTTGTTTTGACAAGAGCATGTGACGCACCAGGATAAAGCTTGAATTCAACAATCCCTTTTGCTGAAAAATCCATTAGATCTTGGATCCATGCAATATTTGTTTTGGTATCAACCATCGAATCTGCTTCTCCTTGTAAAAATAAAACATGGATGTCGCTGGGCCAGTCACTAATGCTTTGTTGAATTTTCGTAATTGAATGAAGCATAGAGTCTACAAATCTTGGAGTTGAAAATGGAGAAAACAATGGCGTTGCATAAACTTTTTTTGCAAACTCTTCGCTAACGTCAGGACCATTGTAATCGTCCCAATAACTTAGTATTGTGAATGGAGCAAATTTTGAATAAATCATAATTCTAAAACTTTGCAAAAAATTAATTCTATTTCCAGCATTACTAGAAATGAAAGGAGACTCAATAATAACATTGTTAATATATTGTGAAACAAAATGTGGTTTTTCAAATATTAATAATAAACAAGCTATGGAACCAGTAGAATATCCATATAGAAATATAGGAAGATCTGGAAATGATTCATGTGCTTTTGTGATTACTAGTTCTGTTTCTTGGCAAATTTCTTCAATTGTACAACCGCATCTTGGTCCAGGAGATCTTCCATGACCCATATGATCGCAACCTAGAAACACTCCATTATTTTTTAAAACCATATCTATAATATCATGTTTTGTTGTAAGGAAAGATCCAAGTTCATGAACATAAATTAAAACAAATTCGGGTTGTGTTTCTGGCCTCCATTCACAACCACGAAGTATGTATTCTCCATCGTTCAATGGTATTGTAAAATCTTCGCCATCATACTCAAAATTAAAAACAGCATCTTCTATTTCCATATAAGAAACAGAAATATCAAACAAAGTTTGTCAATTTACTTATTTCCTTAAATCATATGGATATTCACTATGAAATATAAATGTGATTTACCGAATTGTATTTATTTTATTTCAGAATATGCTTTTTGATTTTACTTATTTTGTTGTTATGAAAATACGTATTTTTATAAAATATTAATGACTACCTACAACATTACAGATGTTCAAAATAATGCATTACATTTTTTCTTGTTATGATAACTATCAGATATTTCCCAAATCAACAAGTCTCTCTTGTAGAAAATTAGATTCTTGTAAAGGCATCCAAAATTTTTTTAGTATTTTTGGATTATCATATAGTTTTTTTCCTTCTTCTTCAATTGTATATGTAAACTTAAATACATATTCATGTATGAAATAATAGATGCGTATATAATATGAGTTACATAATGTGAATAATAAATAATCAGGAAAAAAGAATCTGGAAAAACTTATTTATTTCCACAATCATAAAAATCACATGTAACCCCTTTTTTCATTTAAATCCAAAATTCAAAAGCAAACGATAGACAACTGTCGTAACTGTTTAATAAATTTTAATGAAGCAATCGAAACATGATTTTCAGGAACAAATTAATACTAGTTTTAAATTTGTATTTTCTGGGTGTACAGAAGAAATGTCTTGTATTTTGTTGATGATAGATCCAGATCGATTTCAACCGATCCATGATGTTACAGTTGGAGTAACATTTTCTATAAAAACAATACAAATTGATGGAAGAGATGTTAAACTTCAATTATGGGATGCATCCCAAGTGAAACATATATTTAAAAGTCGTAAAAATTATTTTAATGAAAGCGCGTGTACTATTATTATTTATGATATTGAGGATCCATCAGCACTTAAAAATATTCAATCAGATGTTCAAGATGCTCGAGAATATTCACCAAAAGATTGTCATATTGTAATTGCTGGTAATCGCCAAAAACAAGATGCCAAATCATATTACGAAGAGCAAGTAAAATCATATGCCAAAGCAGAATGTATTCCTTATTATGAAATCTCTTCTTATTATATTGGATTTGGGATCAAAGAATTATTCGATGATTGTGTGAAAGAAGTATATGAACAATATATATTTAAGAAGAAAAACGAATTTGTGTCTAAATCAAAGAATGAAAAACTTAACAACACCCAAACATGTTTAAATCGAAAGTATCAAAGAGATAATGAAAATAGAAAATAAACATAAAATATAATAAATATATGGTTTTGGAATTAATATAAATTCCTTTTTGTTTGAGAAGTAATTTAACAATTTTGATTTGACCATAATTAAATGCATTCACAAGAGTGGTATCAAATGAATGAAATAATTTCCAAATATTATTTTGGAATATTAAATTATTAAAATTAGTTTTAAATGAAATAAATAAATAAATATCTTTAGTATTAATATTTATTCCTTCTTGTTTAAGAAACAATTTTACTATCTCTTTGTGATCTTAACGAGTTGCAATAATAAAAATGATGTTTGAAATGATTTAAATAATTTCCGAATAGTATTTTGGAATCTTAAATTTAGAAATTGAATTTTAATTAAGAAAAATAAATATTTTTAGCTTTAGTATCATTTCCTTTTTGCTCAAGAAGCAATTTAACAATTTCTGTGTGTCCATGATAAGTTGATTTCATAAGTGCTGTATAACACAAATTATAAAATTTCCAAATATTATTTTGAAATAAAAAATTGTTAAGATATATATTGAATAATACAAATTATACTCTTTTGCGTTAACATCAATTCTTCTCTGTCAAAAAGTAACTTAACTCATTCTCTATTTGTTTTTTCAGATGCTAAAATAAGTGCTGTTCAAAATAATTTAAAGAATTTTCAAATGTTGTTTTGTGATATATTAATAAAATAAATACCATAAATTAAAAATCAAATCCAAATAAAACATACAAACATCGACAGCATTGAAATCGAATCCTTTTTGTTCTAGAACATATATTACAAGTTCAATATTCATTGAATTAGTAGCCAAAACTAAAATATCTTTAGGTATAGATAAACATAATTCATTCAGAAAATACTTTTCAAGAAACACATTTCCAATTATTACAGATTTTTTAATGATAGATTCATTAATTTTCAATCCATTATCCTGCAAAAATAAAAATATTATGAATTTTTCATAATTATAATGTAAAAATTTTTCTAAACTATTAATTTTACTAATTTTATTTTCATAAAGGTATTTAAAGATATCATTTCGATGAAATTTAATTGCTACCTCATATGACCCACGAAATGACGAATGATTTTGTTCGCATAAATGAATGATTTCAAGATTTCCATATTTACCTGTATTCTGATTATAAGAATTATTGACGTTAGTGCATTTTTTAATGAAATGAATTTGTTTTTTATTAAATTATCAAGAAAATAATTGGATTCTTGAGTATATTTACTCAGAAGAAAACTTGTGAATACATATAAGATTTTTGACTTACTTTTGTTATTCTCTAATATTTCAATTTCTTTTATTAAATCTAAATTTGTTATATATAAATATCATTCATCATTGAAATAGATAATCCGTATATCATCTGACTAATAATTAAATTAAATGTAAAAGGGAATTTTTCATCAAATTTGTTTATTATTAAATTTGCTGTTTGCTTAATATTTTCTTAAAAAAACCAAAAATTATTTGTTCCAATGAAAGAAGTTTTTCTAATTCGTTTTGATTTTTCCCTTTTTGTTCCATATGATGGAATTGTGATATGTATTTTGACTGGAAGTTATTAAATTTGAATTAGTACAAAAATTGATCTTAATTCTTATCATTTCGGAAAGGAAAAAAATTTATTTCTATTGAAATATATAAGTGTAACTTTGAAACAAATAAACAAATATAGTTTTAATCAAAATTGAATAAATGATTTGATTTCTTTAAGCTTAAAATATATGATTATATAGATGGATATTCGAGAATCAATAATCATCATTTTTTTTAGGTATATTAATATATTTTATACAAAATTTTGTAAGCAGTTCTCTCCCGTAGTGTAATGGTTAGCACATGGGACTTTGAATCCCGGGACGGAGGTTCGATTCCTCCCGGGAGAACTAATTTTTTCGTTTTTATTCATGTTTTGTTTTTAGTTCATGTACTTACTCTTATTTCTTATACCATTAAACCTCCAAAAATATTTCCATTAAAATTTTCATCTTGAATATTCATCCTAATTCTAACTCTTATAAAACATTTGTATAATTAAAGAAATACAAATTTGAATTGTTAAAATTTAAGTTTTAGATCCAAAAAATATTTTTTACACCAAAAATAGAAATAAGATATTATTTAATGATGATGATGTCCACCTGTTTCAGCTTCAATAATTGCAATCAAAAGCATCCACAAAACGCCAAATGTAAACATTCCGAGGTGCCAAAGCTTCTCAGAAGTCTTCCATTCGTGTTTATGATGGAACATTTCGGACCATTCATGAGAACCGACGAACAAAAATGTTCCTGCAGAAAGTGATTCAATTATTCCGAGAGCCAATGAATTACTTTTAGATCCGATATACATTGCTACAATGATAGCAGCAGGTGAAAGAACCGCATAAATGATAACCATAATCCAGAACACAATTTTTGTTGGTCTGCATTTGATGATAATAAGTGAAAGTGCAAAGGCTTCGACTGGTTTATGGCCTATAATGGCACAGAAAATGGCAATGGCATTGGACAATTTGGGCAAAATACCAAGAGCAATGCCTTCAATGGCTGAATGGATATCCATGATAATATAAAGTGATATGGTGGCTGCGGTGAGGAATTTATTGGTATTACCAAATTCAACCATTTTGGAACTTTGTTTGTTATCCTGTTTTGCGATATCATTATCATTATCAGATGTCATAAGTGAGGCATTGCCAATTGGATTATAATGGTCGTGCCCTCCTCCATGATCATGACCATGATCACCAAAAGCATCTGCATCATGTTCAGAATACGTGAATAATTCAACAACAGATAGAAGTACAAGAAAAGCTAATGCAAGCGCAGGAGCGAGCGGATACGCAAGACCATCTACTTCTTCAAACTCTTCATTTGCCTCTGCAAGAAGATGAGCTAAACCTGCACCAAGAAATACACCTCCAGCTAAAGATTCCAAACGAGAAGTCCATCTAATTGTGGTAATAAACAAAGGGAGGATATTTCCGACCAGTGTTAAAATAAAAATAATAACTGCGAAAATGATTTTGAGATGATCGAGTTGCATTTTAATGTGAACTGTTAACGGGGTTAGGTGCAACCGCGAAATTCAATTCATTTTTTGCGGTTAAAGTGTCGTTTCAGAAAGTTCTTTGTTTCAGTTCGAAATTCTGATGTCATTTACACAACCCGATTCAAATGGCTTGTGCCCCTGTGAAAATATAAAACGTTGCCGTTCTTTCTGTAGAAGAATTCATTTTTTATTCATTTCTTGCATGTATCTTATGTTTAAGTCATCATAAAAAATGTGTAAATATTATGATCATCATTATTTTGTTTATGATTATTTTTTGAAGCTTCAAATCAATTATTCAAATTTGAAAAGATTTTTGATAAACTTCTTTAAGACCATACCAAAGTCCAATATTATGGATATTTTTTTGGTTAAATTTGTTATATACTTTGCTATTATTCTTATCGATGAGAAACAAATTTCTCACTGTGTTGGAGCACCCCAATGTAAATGGAGAGATGCTTTTACTTCATCAATCCAAACGAAGATCAGCACGAAGTTATAAATGATTTACTAAATTTTTTAGATGGAAGTGAATGGAAAACTTTTGTTTCTTCTTTATCTTCAACAGATTGTAATTCGAAAATACAAATATCTTCAATAATGCAAAAAATTTTATCTGGTACATATTCACCTGAAAGAATTTTTACTTCTTATGATCATGTTGCCTTAGTTAATTCATTTATTGTAGATACAAATCCTGATTTTTTTAAAATAGCAATAACATTATATTCTCAAAAAAAGACATGTGTTGTTCCATTTCTTGATACTCTTTTATATGAACATCCATTAATTGTTTCAAAAGTTTTACCCATTTTTACAAACACAAAATTGTACGATACTTTTGCAAATTTGGTCATTTTAACATACCACAGAAGTAAGACCCCACAGCTTTACAACCTTGTTACCCAAATTCCAATTCCTGTACTAATTCCACAAATGTATAATATTGTCAATACAATTCAATCTCCAGATAGCGATGTTTTTGTATCCATTCTTTTAGATTTACCCAAGACCAATCAACTTATTCATCAAATTCATGTTCAAATAAAATTTTCTATTGAATTTCATGAACCAAATTTCATTAACGTTATTCTTGATTATCTTCAAAAAGGCTCCACCCAAAACCAATTTTCATATTCCAATGTCTTTAACAGCATATTTGGGAATTCAACATCAAATTTTCTTGCTTCCATATTGTTGAGCAGGGCACCCCGAACCCCCAAAACCGTCGTTCAAGTTCAAGCAGAACTTATTGATAAGAGCGTATCGTTGCCGCTCAAAAAGTTCTTACAAAAGGAAAACAGCAGCGGCGGTTTGATGACTGAAGAAGAAATATTATCTTTAGCTAATGAGTTTGTTCAAAAGAAAGCCATTCCTACATCAATTACAACATTGAATTTATTTAATCAAAAATTTCTTACAACAACTTTTGCAAATATGTTACGAAATCTAGCATTATCAAACTATAATGCGAATTTACTTCTCGAAGAACTTGAAAAAAAGAAAATATTACATCGAAATATTAGAGAACAAATACCAAATAAAACAAATTTAAGTCATTTGGAACAAATCGTTGATTTAATAAATGATAATAATGTTGATCAAATGGCACCACAACTCTTTAATCAATTTCATATTTCATTATATCGAGAACATACGGATAATATTCCTGAATACATGTCTTATATTCAAAACAAAATTATTTCAAAAATTTCCTTTTCGACAATTGACAAACTTTCTCAAATTATCATCAACTTTTTGTGTAGTAATTTATCGGAACAGCATAGAAAATCACTATCGATCTTAGCTTTGAGGTGCCCCATTTCACGATACGTTCAAAGAATATTTGAATGCGATTTAAAAAGAGAAATCGACATTTTGATAGGTTTACACGAAGCTGCTTTACAAAGTTCAAATTATTTACAGATCAATCAAACTTTAAAAAAACAAAATTCATTAACAACCGTCAAAAGTTCACAAGAAATCTCGTCCGAAATTATAACTTTTGATCGAAAAATTTTACTACGATTTCGATGGAGGACATTAAGAGGTGATACAAATTCGGAAATTTCATTTTTTCCAGAATTTATACAACTATCGGAATCAGATCCTGTGCTATTTTTAAATTGGGAAACAAAAGTTGATGAGCCAACTGGGCAACAAAGAATAACTATTTTATCAAAACTTGGAATAGTTACAAATTTTGAACTTTTCCCAAAACTTATATTTGAATTAATATCACAAGAATACGTTTCGCCATCAATTACAGAGATATTAATACCTTTATTTTCAAACGTTGATCAGAAAAAAATAATTATTCCTGAAAAATCAAACTTTGAAATTTTGTTTAATTTTTCGTTTATCTGGTGTGGAGCTGTTCTTAATAATCCAAGAGTCGTACAAATATTGCGTGATCCTCCTCTATTTGTGTCTCAATCATTATTAAATCATTTGCCTCAATCGGAAACCGATTGCAATCAACTTTTTGAACTGTTCCCGCACGGCTTTATGTCAATTCTATACAATTTCGATGAATTGTCAGGTGAAATACCCTCAATTTTCCACGTCTCAAATTCTATCGTCAACGAAAATTTTGACAACGTTACATTTAACGATACGCCAAGGTTTGCCATCATATCAATTGTTTATGTCATGATAAAACGTGGTAAAAACATAATTTTGATACCAAATGTTACAGATTCAAAAGAATGGATAACGTTTTGTTTCTTTTTTTCGATTTGTTTTCATCATTTTGAAGAATCGACAACGTTATTACGAAATTTTCCATTTTTGTTTCCTTTTTTATGCCAGAATGTGAAAGAAGAAATTTTCTTTGTAGGTGCTCGTAAATGGGCGGACTCATTAATCGAGTATGCTATCTATTGTGCGCGAAGTGAAATCTTCTTCGAACAGTCAGAAAGCTGGAAACGGTTTCTGGCGTCCGTTAAAATTGCGGAGTGGCCCGGCGAGCTATCGTTCAACCAACAGAATTTGTGTTGCTTTCAAAATTATGAGAGACGATGCTTCAATGAAATTTATATGTAAATATATTTTATTTATTATTTTTCCTAATCAAACCATGAAGGAACATATTCCCCGTTACTATATGATGTGATGTAATGATACCAATTAAATGAATCATCAATTGTTGCACCATCTGATTGTGGCGGACAAAAACTGAGTATACGATTCTCATATTCTGATGACTTACGTGAGATTGTTTCAAGATTTAAGTCATCTTTGTTCTCCTCAGCAATAAGAATTTCAAGACATGATTCAACAGATTCAATGTTTTGAAGAAATGATTGTGCAATCGCACACATCTTAATGGTGATCTCTGCTTGATGATTTGGACCAAATAATATTCCAACACTTGGTGGAATAGTTAACGGTTGATTTCGACAAACTTCATTTGTGAGCTCACCGATAGAAACAGGGAAAAGCGGTTTCTCTGAATCCGGTGACGATAGGACAACGTCTTCATCGGCCGGATCGGGAACGTTAAACAAAAACCGTAAAAAACTGTTAACCGCAAATGTAGAAACAAGAGATTTTCGAGCAAAGAAAAATTGTTTTCGTGTTCTATTTCTTGTATATAAGTGAAGTAAAGCATCTTCAGCTCCTTCGGTTTTACTATAAAGTTCTCCAATTGTTGATATTTTTGATCCTGCATTATATATAATATATTTATTACCAATTTCATCAGAAATTGAACTTGGCATTTTTATGTCTCTTATTATTGTTGGATTGCTATCAAGAAGAACTTGGTTAAACAAATAGAGAGCAGCTGATAAATTTGATGCTTTGATTGAAGATTCAACTCTTTCAACAATAAATGAAGCATTGTGGATTTTATTTGTCATTGCTTCAAGCACAAAAGCGTTTTGAGACAATTTCTTTACATTACATGGATTAATAAAGTTCAATATTAAACCAGTTGGTGATCTTAATTGCATACATATTGGAAGTGCAGCATTAACCTCATTAATTTTTTGATTGTATTCATTTAACATTATATTGAAAGGAACATCAGAAGGAATAATTGAATCAATAAAAGCATCAATTTCAACATCTGGTACTTGCATAATTTTAGCATATACCTCTTCTATGTTTGTTTCTGCTTTCAAATGATTTGGTAATTCTTCGAAACTCTGTATAATTTGTGGTGTGATGCATTTTGATTCTTTACAAAGGTGAATAAACCTTTGAAATTGTAATTGAAATTGGAACGATAGGAAATCAATTTCGAAAATGAAGTCGAAAAACTTTTCCAAATGTTGGATTGCATTAAGATGCAAAATAACATCAGGGACACCAATTCTATACAGATTTACGTTTCTTAACATATTTTTCAGTGTGTAATAATATGGCTCATTTCCAAGATTATCAGGTAACTCTAACCAATTCTCATCAAGGATACCAAAAGCATTACTCAGCCAAAACTTAAGCATTTTCATTATACACTTAGTTACTCTTTGATTAAATTTTTGAACAATTACTCTGACCTCATCACTTTGACTTTTGCTTGCAAGTATTAATGTTGTTAATAATCTTGCTGCAGAGAAGAATCCTTGTGTATTATTAATATATTGATTCTCAAGTAACTTAATATGCTGGCTAACGGTCCCCCAAACCATCTGCGGTGTCAAAACCTTTGAATTCTTCAGAATTGTGAAGGAGAAATTGGCAAATTTAATTAGAGCATCGATTTTGGCATCATGCTGCTGATTGCTTATGATGGAAACGACTTGTTGAATCGTTTGGAAGGAGGCAGCGACGTAGCCATGTGGTGAATAGCCTAATACTGTTCTAAATAATGAACTTAATGAAGGAGAAAAGAAAACAAGTTGTTGTGATTCATTTGGTAAAGCAAAGTCAAATTTCCTTGTGTTCCCTGAGAGAATTCCTTTTAATAAATCGAGTGTATGGACAAAAACAGGATTTAGAACATGATATTTAAAATTACTTAAATTAATTTCTTTATGTGATTTTGTTCTTTCAGAATTACATCGTTCATTAATTAATAAAATGGCTGTTTGAGCCGCCGCAAATTTTTCTTTTTGGAATATTGATAATGTATCTTTGGTACGATGTAACATTGCATTTGCAAGTTCTGCATTTCGAATTTCATTTTTGATTAAATCTGGACTACCTTTCTTTAATAAAAGTTCTAAACCACGTTGGATATAAGGAATAAAATACATATCTGGTTTCTCACTTGAATTAAAAGCTTGTAAAAATTCGTCATTTTGTGTGTAAACCATTGAATTTGCAAGATAATTCAAAATTCTATTCAATCTTGAAATAACCGGTGATTCAATATCACTATCGTCGAATCCAATTCCAATGGCCTCTTTGTAATTTGATAGGGCATATTGAAAAATTGAAATGGCGGTTTTTTCTTTAACGTCTGGTAATAAACTCGAAAATATTTGATCATTTAATTCGTTTGGTAATAAATACCAATCTTTTAATTCATTAATTTCACTATTTTTATAAAACGACAAATTATTTGCACCCTTAATAATTTTTGATCTAAAAGTAAATGGAATTTTTATATCAAATTTATCTAATGCACTTAACATTCCTGAAAGTAAATTCTTATTTTTACCATTAATATTATTAACTAAAAACTGAAATATAATTTGTAAGTTATCATTATTAATAATTCTTGAGAAGAAATTTTCTGTAATAATTGAACCGTTTTTAATCAAAAAGTTTGACAACGGAATTAACGGTTCCCAATTTTCAATTGAATCCGTTAAAATCAAAATGATTAATGGCAACAATTCATCATTCCACATTTCGATTGGTATGCAATTAATTAACAAAACGAATCTATCGAATTCATTTGGCGCGTTTAATTCTTTCCGTATTAGATGAATTATATTAATTTTTTCTTTATATTCATATAAAATATTTGCATATTGTATTAAGGATTGTATTAAAAATTCTTTTTTATTTGGAATATCTAATTTATTTAATTCCAAAATGAATTTATGAACTAGTTTTGAATTTGCCATTGACAGTTTTGGTATTAAGTATTGAATTAAATTGACTTTAACCGAAATCTGAACTTTATTTGAACCAATTATTTGAATTGAGCCGATCAATAATTGAGGGAACACGTGTTGAATTTTTTCAATGACGTATTGAATGTATTCCATTTGTTGTTCGAATTTTATGTATTTAATTGATGATATTAAATAAGTAATTAATGGATATGAATTATCATTAATACTAACTTTTTCCCAAATGTTAATTAAGAATTGTTTTTTCGATAATTTACATTTCATTATTGATTTAATTATATAAATTAATTTTATAATTTGATTATTTGAATTATTGGAATTATTCGAATTGTTTTTATTATTTTTATCATTCGGTACATCGGAATTACAAAGTTTATCAATGAAATTATTAATTTCATTATTAAATAATTGGAATAATTTATTATTATTAAAAATGGGCTTAATGAAATAAGGTATAAAAGTATGAATTATTGAATTTGAAGGTTCATTATTAATTAATTGTAATGATTTTATTATAAAGTTATAATATTTCTCGATGAATGCAATTGAACAATAATTTAATATAATGCATGATAAACTAAATGAAAATTTCGACTGAAGTTGTTCCAAAAATGTTTTTATTATGTTTTCGGTCAATATTTCACAATGATTTTCTAAAAAATTAATGAAACAACGATCAATGAAATCATTAACTTGATATTTTAATGAAATTTTTATAACATCGAAAAATATCAAATGTAATTTATTTGATTGATCCAAATTAATAATATTTTCTTTTAAGAAATTTCCGGCGAATTTTACAACAATATTAATTTTTTGCTGATTAATAAATTGTTGAATTGTTTTAACAAACAATGAGAAGATATCAAATGGTAACAATTGGATAAAATGTGGAAACTTCGAAATGATATTTATAATAATTTTATAATTCGGGAAATTATCTTTTGTCGATGCGAGCTTTTCAATGAAGAATAATCGTATCGAGTCAATTGTATATGTTGAATAAGGTTGTTTTAAACTTGATATTATTTGATATGCGTATTTAAACAATGAATTTTCATTATAAAAATTCAACGACAAAATTAGTTGAACAATTTTATCATGAATTTGATATGGTAAAAGTTCTTTCTTTAATAATGATATAGATAATTTTAAGCCTTGAATATTAGTATAAGGTTCATTCGATTCTAAACATGAAGGAATTAACATTATAATGATACTAATTATTGAAGATTCCAAATTATACTTTTTAATGATTACATTTATACATTTTAATGATATTATGTTTAAGTTTTCATTATTATTATCTCTTAATTTTTGTAATAATAAATTCCAAATTTGTTTTAATATCGTTTCATCAAGTGGATATAATATTTGTAACAAATATTTCAAGATGAAACTATATAAGTTATTATCAGTCAAAATACTTTCTAAATATTCAATATGAAATTCTTTATTAAAACTTTTGAATATTGTCTTAAATTTTGTACTTAAATTAGTTTTAATGAAATTAGGGAAATTTAATATTTGTAGAAAATTGTTTATATTTGATATTGTCGGATATATTTTTATAGTATATAAATATAATGAAGTTGCTGCTTTTAATAAACCAAATTCTTGTTGCTCATGTGAAAAGTCATGATTTTTAATATCTTTAAATATATTTAATAAGTCATCAAATTTCTTTCTAATTATTTCAAATATTTTCGAATCATTTGAAAACTTCTTTTTTTGTATTAATTTTTTAGTGATTTTAAATGTATCAATTGTTAAACAATTTAATTCGATTAAATGAAATTCTTCAATAAATATATCAACAAAAGGATTATAATCAAATAAATAATATAATAATTTATACCCATAAAAATAACCAGGTTTAGAATTCTTAAGTATATAAATTATTGTTTCTTTTGCTATTGGCGTCAAAATTTTCCGAACTTTATTCGAAAAGTTCTGCAAAAACATTATATCATTATTACTAATTAATATATAAAAAGTTTGAAGTAATTTTTCAAAATATGTAAAATTACTATTTGGTATTGTGGAGAAAAGTTCTCTTTTTACTAAATTATAATTTAAATAATATACAGTTGAGAAATGATGTAAAATGTTCATAATTTGGAAATATAA
The DNA here is from genome assembly GCF_020186115.1 of Histomonas meleagridis. NCBI lineage: Eukaryota > Parabasalia > Tritrichomonadida > Dientamoebidae > Histomonas > Histomonas meleagridis. The sequence goes on from NW_027150805.1 coordinate 1,842,382, forward strand.
TTCGAAAATTTTTTCTTCTGTTTTAATGTTTTCGGCTAAATATATAATAAAATATTTAATTTCGGGATATATAAAAGTATTTGGTAAAAGTTTTGATAATGAATGAAAATAAGGGAATTTTCTAATTACATCATTACGTAAAATTTCATGAAAATTATTACTATTATTTTTCTTAATATGTGCAGTATCAGCTATTTCTTTTATTATATCTTTATTATTCTCATAATATTTGATGAATAACTTTAAACATTTCTCACTTTTATCTTTATAAACTGGAATACCTAAAGTAAATTGTATATATTTAAGAAACATATCAGGGAAATGTGATAAATCTCTTAACAAATTAAATTTTGTTTTTAGAACCGAATATATGAAATTTAATACAATTAAACATATCATGTTTTGATAAGTTTGTAATTGTTTTTGATCTTGAATTTTTTGTTTCGGTGATAAGAAATTATTAATACGTTCAATTAATTCTTGTGTAATATTAATTTCATTTTGTATTCCACATAAAATACAACAACTTAATGATGTAATATATGTAGAATCATCATTAAAGTTAGGAATCTCATTAAATGGTAATTTAACATTAAGTAATTTCATTACTTTTAAGATGTTAAAACGAATTTTCTTATTCCATGTTAATGTTAAATTATATAATTCGAAGTTTAATGTTTCTTTCTCATTTTGATCTAAATATTGTATTGTATTCTTAAATAATTTATGGAATATTCGTTGAGATTGTTTATCGAAAATAAATGATTGATCTCCAAATGTTGGAATATGTATTAATCGTTGTAAATGTCGATATTTAATTAAATTAGGTTTATAATTAGAAATAATTGATAATCCATATAATAATGTTTCAAATTGATATGAATTATTTGGATCTAAATATATTTCATCAGGTAAATTCGTAATTTCTTGATAATTTTGTATTAATTCTTTGGATTTCTTTATTACATATAATGAAACATTTGTTTTAGTTTGACATATAATTGTCATTAAAATTGTGAAATAATTTTGGATATTATTTTCCAAAAATTTTTGTTGAATTTGTTCAAATAAATTTTTCGTTGATTTTCGGATTTCTTTAAATTTATATAAATTCGTTAAAAGTGATATATATTTTAATAATAAAGAATATGAAAAACTTAAAATGTTTTCTTCTTTAAATATGATATCTAATAAATCTAAAAGAATTTTACCTTCGAATTTATCATCTTCCATATTTTTCTCGATCTCAATTAATAATTCATTTAAAGGAATACCATTTTTTAAGAAATATTCATTTTTCAAGTTGATATTATCATCGAGTAAATCATTATTAACATTATTAATATTATTTACGAAAAATTGCAAAGTATTTGGAACCAAATTTATAACTTTTAATGAAGTTTCTTTTGATGGATAATTAATTAATTGATAAAAATAATAAAAAAATGATTGATATTGATATAATTCACTTATACATGCTTTAGTTTGTAATATTTTATTAATGAAATCCATTGCTAAATCAAATGAATGATTAATAATTTCATTATCATTACTTTTAATACATTCTTTTAATTCATCGTAATAAAAATCTTTTTGATTTGATTCAATCAAATTATTTAAATATATCGATGAATATTTTAATCGTGCAGATGGATGTATATGATGATATTGAGTTTTAAATGCAATTCGTTGAGACTTATTAAAGTTTATAATTTCTTCGTTTTGTTTTATATGGAAATCCAAATTCTTTAAAAATATATAATATAATTCAAATGATGACTTTTGTAATGTAATCCTTCGATATAAACTTGAATAAATTGTTGCTAAAATTTTTGTTGAACATGATAATAATGAACCGAAAAAAGGCTCTTTAAAGTTTTGACTTAATGAATGTGGATTTACTAAATATACCATCAAATAAAACCATTGTTGTAATAACAAAGATTTCGATTCATTCTTAGAGAAATTTAATGAAAGATTTGTGATGAAATAATTTTGCATTTCTGATAATAACATATAATAGAAATTATTAGAATTCTCATCAGGTATCATTTGGATAAATAATGTCATGAAATAATATGTAACTTCTTGTTTTTCGATATATTTAAATAACGTTTTAACAATTGCTTCAATTGTAATTTGTAATGATTTATCTTTGAAACTTGAAAATAATGATTTAATCATTGGTGGAAAATCAGATAATTTATTTATCGAATGTACTTTAGTTTGAATCGCTCCATTCTTTTGTAATAGTTTTATATCAACGCCAATATAATATTGAATATGCATTGACTTATATGTAAACTTGATTAAAAACTTAATTAAACTATGTATTAATTCTTTAAACGCTGATATATCTAATGAATTAATTTCATTATTAGTCATTATTAAATTATTTAATACTTTAATTAACTCAATACAAAAATTAAAATTTACTCGAATAGATGGTAATATACTTATATAAATTCGATAAAAATTATCAAACATTTGTTTGGATTCATTTTCATTATTACAAATTATATATTCGAATTTTGTATATAATTTATTAGTGATCGCTGGTAAATCCCTTTTATCATTAGCTTGATCATTAAATGAAATTATTGAAGGTAAAACTTCATCAATTTCAGATTTAACGAATATATATTTTATTGAACGTATTATATGACAAAATTGTTGTAACGAAAATGAAAATCCATAAATACTATAATAAAATTTCCAATTATGAAAATTAACAACAGTTTTACAAAACTCAGGAATCTCACCAATGATTTTCTTTATGGTCTCATTACCATATGTTAAGTTTAAACTATGTGAAAAAATAAATGTTAACGCATGAAATGATTGTGAATCATTTTGGAATTTCTTGAAATTTGTTAAAATAAAATTTAACCACCATACTAAATAATAACCACCACTAATGTCTTTGGTATAATTAGCTTTCTCTATAAGATATGAGAAAAATTCAATGTACTTGTTTTGGTTTCCTTGGTGATTGTCATGTGAACTGAAAAATTTTTTGATGTTATTAAAATATAATGAAACGCTATTAAATTCATATCTCATTAATATGGATTGAACTATGGATACAGTATTGTCATGTGGATTATTAGAAAGAAATGGTAAAATGTTTATAAGTAATGATAAGTTAGATTTGGAATTTTCTAATTTTGAAAGTTGATTATTAACAAAATTTTGACAGATGGTGGTAAGCTCGGGTAAATAAACATTGTTAAAACATTGGCATAATACTGAGGCACAATTGGCAAAACGTCGAGTATTAGAATCATTAGAAATGACTTTATCAATGCATTGACTAAATATACCAATTAAATATTTGGCTTCTTTGATGGAACTACCTCTGCTTGCATGTAATAATGAAATAACTTGAAATAAGGGAGAATATGTTGTATCAAATTGTAAACTTGAGGAAGGAATACTAGTTGGTGATAAAATATATATTAAAGAACACAAGATAAAACGAAAGCGATCCCATTCAAGATCACTGATATTTTCCGAACGAATTTCTCCAAATGAAAATAATTGATTAAAAAATTGTGGATCTTGAGTTTCACCAAATTCAATAGATAATTCCTTCATCTTTTCTGATATGGACTCAATATTAACAGGAACTTCCTTAAGCAGACCCGCAATTTCTTCCATCATTAGAAAAGTGACGCATCCCGAACTCTATCGTTCAAAAGTCCAAAATTTATTTATGTTCAAACTTTATTAAATAGCAGGATTTTATTGATATTTTTTTTTTCTGATAACAAAAGCTCGAATTAAGTTACAATTATATATTAATCATATTAAGAAACAAACATAATGATCATCATGTAAAGAAAAAAAATGAAATCATTGGAAAAATTACTAATTAATATGCATAGCTTATGAATGATAAAAAAATTGATTAGAAAAATTATGTTAAAAACTTTTGACTTTTGGTATTTATTAAGGAAGTTTAAACACTTTTAAATTTTTTCAACATTTGTTCATTTATTATGTTTTCATCAACAAATTACTCATAAAAAAATTTTTTGGATTGTTTAAATGTGAACATTTATTTTAATATTCGTTTCTGATTTATAATATATTTTTTCATAAGAAAATTATTTTCCACCAAAATATTTCGTGTTTACTCTGATTTCTTCATGCTTTAACATAATCGATTACAAGCAAAGAAAAGATTTTAGTATTTCTCCTAAATGAAACAAATTTAAATATCAATTTAAACGACTATTTTCTTCAGTACAATACTTGATTTTACATCTTATATGTACACTCTCATTATATACAAACTAATTTTTACTTTATCAACACAATATTCTTGTTACATCATTAAGAAGAGTTAAATTTTAATAAGTTAGTATATATCTCGCCTTATTTACTTTACATCAATGAAAAAACTTGAAATAAACTTTTATTCAACGATTTTGTGTATGAATTGTGTAGTAGAGTATTTTGAACTAATGATATTTTAATAATTACATTTTGATAAAAAAATAAAATATTTACTTTTGTGCATTTTTATAGCAATTTACAGATATCGCAAAAATTCAAATACTTACAATTTCAGTGAACTTTTAAGGAATTCCTTAAAACACATGCATGAGTATATGTATTTATTAAGATTTATCCGAACATCCATTGTTCGAGATTTTTGTTTTGATTCATTACATTTGATCCAGATGTACCAATTAATATACCACCTCTTGCTAACTTAATTTCAATCTTGTTTCCTCTGGCGATTTCAATTTCCAACTTTCCTTGGTCAACATTAATCATTGCAACATTAATTTCAATTTCCATGTTTGGAAGCAAGACGCCATTATCTGGTAAAACTTTAACAGTTTCTTTGTCGTAGTTAATTTGCCATTGGGCCCAAGCTTTTGACGTATTGATAAGTTTGAAAGATTTTGGATTTGAATCCAAAATTATATTTTGGTTACTAACAGTACATGTTGGGATGAGCTGTTTTTGAAGTTCTGAAATCCTATTCTTGATAGCTTCCTTTAGATCCATTAATTTTTGAACATCAATATCTGGAATTATGAACTTATATCCACAAAGCACTGATCTATGATCACTAAACTTACAAACGCCTGATTTGTATGTTACACATTTTGGCATTGAAGGGAAATTTAATTGAATGTCAGGTTTTTGATCTAAAATTGGCGAAGCTGAAGTACCGATTGAAAGCCTCTTTCTTCCTCTGACTAGTAACACCCTATCAGTGTATGAAGGCACTCTGTGTTTTGGTGACGTGTCATAAACGTCGGATTCCTTATCAAATTTAAACGTTGGGAAGAACGTTATTTTCGGCTCCTTGAATCTTCTCAAAATCGGATCGTTATTCCTTGAAATTTGAAGCTGATCCCTCAAGTAAAGAGTGTCAGCATCCTTCTGGCTAATGAAGGATATACATTCTTCATATGTCATTTCTATTCGGTAGTTAAGATCTCCAATTATTGCCAAGAAATCAAAGTTCTTATCGGCAAGTTTCAAGAGATTTCTTAATTGTTGATCTCGAGATTGCCAATTCTCTTGATGAGGAGAGAGATGACAACCCATGAAAGTGAACCTAGTACCTCCAATAGTGAAAGGGTACATAATGGCTCCTTTATTGGCAGCAAGTCCATGTGCTCCTAATCTGATAGTTTTAACATCACCGCAAACAGGCTCAGGACTTAAACCATTGCGCATAATTAATGCAGTGTAAACACCACCTAAAGAAAGTTCCGATTTTAGGTGATAACCTCCAGTTTTCGAGAGTGTGATGCTAATAATTTTACTCCATAAATCTTTGACTTTAGAAGATCCTTTAACAACAGATACAACACCCATGTCGATTTCTTCAAGTGCAATGAAAATGATATCTGTTGGTGAATCCCCAATTTGAAATGCATGAGATATCTCTTCAATGACAATGGGATGAGGTTTAACACTAGCAACATTCCAGGTAAGAAAAGCAACGCGGAGGATTCGTGGTTTGGTGACATATGAAGCGTTATTAAGAAGAACTTGTTTCTCCCATAAATCGTAATGTGTCTTACTAGTAAGAATTGGGGTGGCAAAGGCACGTCCTGGGGTAGCTGCCATGAAGTTTTCTCGAGAAATACTTTCAATTAAGTGATTTGGACATGAAATTGAATATAAATAAGCAGAATTAATCGAATATAACTGGTCACTTGTAACCTTCCCATTTTGAATAAAATCTGATAGGTATGAAACCATTTGTTCTAATTGCTGTAGATTTGTGAAATTAAATACTACTTTGATATCTCCAAATTCTTTGAATGTCATATGTAAATGTTGAAAATTAAACTTTGCTTCAACATTATTGTTCAATGGAATAAATGCAAAAGTTATGTTGTTTTGTGATATTGAAAAGTAATTAATTGAATCATTATTACGATCTTTGTATATAGATAACTTTAACATATAACTGTTCTGAATGAGGTTTGCTTCGCAAGAATACCAATTATCACATGAGTTCACAGCGTTTGTAACAGGATCCACCATTCTGTCAGTTTTCTATCGGCGCATAAACTTTCGTCTTACTTATACACAAATTTTATATATAAAGAAAGTAAAAAATTATCACTATATTTTTATTAAACAGATGAATATATTACAAGCATATCAGGCGCATGTTCGATGTCGCCATATTCAAAGCAATAGCTCACTGCAACAGCAAGAACATTACCATCACTTGAAAAAGATAAAGAAGCAACAGACGTATTAAATGGCCTCCCCTCTTCATCTCCAAGTGATACCACCTTTACTTTACGCGACAAATCCCATATCGAAACAACTCCATCTGATCCGCCTGTAGCAAGGTGCCCTGTTCCAGGTTGGAACGCAAGTGAATTCACCGGAAACACAACTTTCGTATCATTTTCCGTCTTGGTATGTACGTGGAAACCAAACGTGTGACCATTCTGTTTACGTTCTCTAACCATTATTCTACCTTCATAAACGCCAATGGCAAACATATTCTCAGAAGCTGCTATACTTCTAGTTTGGTAATGAAATTGTGTTTCTCTATTTTCAACATTTCCGGTGTTTTGAGTATCAATAAATAAAAGGTTTTTGTCATTACACCCACATATAATTTGAGTTGGTGGTGCATATGCCATACACATTATTTTGAAATTTGTTGAATATTCATAAATGCAAACTTGTGAAAATGGATCCCATAACTTAACTTTCCCATCCCACGACCCACTTGCCAGCATTTTGGAATTTGGAACGAATGAAAAGCATGAAATTGGTGCAGAATGATTTCCAAGAATATTTCCATTAATTGTGATTACGCCATCACTTCCGCCACTTGCGTATAGTTCTGAGCTTATCCACTCAAAGCAAAGTTGTGGACAGTTCAAAATAGTTTTATATTTTGATGTTCCATTTTGTGTCTCGAAAATTTCATTTGTGCCTGCCCATGTACTAATACCAACAAGTGAGGCATCCCAAGGATTCATTCTAACGCAAGAAATACCTGGATTATCAGCAAGGTTTATTTCACATCTAATGTTGAACATAATTATAAACGGTCATTTCAAAAAAAAAAGGAGAAAAATTCACTCATTGGATGTTTTATTAATTCCAAATTACATACAGCTCAAAAGGACTTCTGTTTTTTTATTATTTTAGTTGTGATTATAAAAGTTACATATTCATATCAAAATAAAAGTTTAATTGGATTTTCAAAAGAAACCATTTCGACTAACTGATAATAAAAAATAGTTACAACATTAAACTTAAAGAGATACAAAGTTATAAAAAATTTATCATTTTGTAAAGATTGATCATTTAACAGAAATTGAAAATAAATAAAATGGAAAAAGTTAATGGACAAAAATATTGGTCATCCCAAAATTTTTCTTTATCTCTGCGTCAATTCCTTGCTCTAACAATCCACTAATTTTTGTGTTAAATTGAAAATCGATCGCGATCAGCCGATAATTGGAATAAAAACCGTTTGTGTCGTGATTTTTGGAACTACTTTTTATAGAGCATTCAAAATTTCATAATGAATTGTGTAAGTCAAAACCTACAGGCCAATATGCCCCTCAAAAACATCACCTTTTGAAATTTGAGTTCCGGTGATTGCGTTATTTGAATTGAACGGATTTGATTGACTTTAAACCGCTAAAGCCACCAAGCTGCTTTTTGAACTGAAAATTGAAACAAAGTGTTCAGTTCATTTAATTTATGGCTTGCTGCAAAAACTTTGCAACCTTCCTCATAGTCATTGCAAACCTTGCAATTTTAATTGCAGTCGTTATCGCTGCTGTCATCATCTACAGGAATGCAGATATCTCTCTTTGGGTTGATCTCATCAAATCAAACATTCCATTCATCTTCATCCTCGTCGTTGCTGCTTTCGCTGTTGTTTCATCAATTATTGGTTTCCTCTTCTGGTGCTGCCACAAACACAAATGCTGGACAATCACATATCTCGTTCTCGTACTTATCGTTATCATCCTCGAAGTTGTTGCTGTTGTTTTAGCTTACTTATATCCAGATACAATCTTCAACCAAATTGAAGAAAACTGGGGTCAAGAAGGATTCCTCAATGCAACACAAATCTTTGAAGCCAGCTTCAAATGCTGTGGATTCAGATCATACAATAAACAAAACCACACTTATCAATGTGGATATGTTAACTACACTGGCAGCGAGAACGAAACATGCTACAACAAAATTAAGGATACAGTTAATGAAAACTTTGACAGCTTGAAGATCGCAGTTATCGTTTTAATTGTTCTCGAATTTATCCTCTTAATCTGCTCCATTGTTGTTTCTTGCAAGTGCAAGGGCAGCTCATCTGGTGGAATCACCAACTTCAAATAAATTTTCCATCTGATTTAATTTACACTTTTTAAAAAGAAAATTTTTCTATTTCTAAGCTTTATATCAACGGTGAATTTCCTCTTTTGTTGACCTTTTTCATCATAAAGTTATCTTTTTCTCGCGAATTCTTGTGTTGATTTGACTTTTCTGTTCTTTTCAGATAAAATTGTGACGAAAACAACGATGAAAAAATAAAATTAAAAAATTATTTGTTATTATTTAGATCATTCTAAGGACGAGGGCGTCAATTAAGTTTTCGCGGTTTCCAAAGTCTCCCCCTTCGACGTAGTGGCGTCTTGGCTGACGGAATCCACCTTTTGGTGTGTTAAGTTGGAATGGCCAAAGGAACCTATTAGCAACTGTAAAGTTGGGTCCACAGGTATAGATTTCATGTGCGACATCTTCTACTGATTCAATACCAAACTTGCCTAATGTAGCATATACAATTTCATTTGTTGTAAGTGGAAGACGTTGGCCATTGACTGACGCAAATCCACGTTCGAAGATTAACTTACGAACAACTTCTGGTGATGGATAACCATAAGCAACATATGGTTCAACGCGTTTAAGCATTTCAATTGATGCCTTGTTAAGACGAACAAAGACAGCATTGAGTCTTTGACGAAGACGGAAAAGTTGGAGGATCTTTCTTGTTTGTGGTGCAATTCCATTAAGACCACGGATACGAATTACAAGAGCAACCTTTGCTTCAGCTGGAACATAGAAAGCGCCATCTGCAGCAGCTTTATTTTTGGCTTCTATGATAGCCTTTTCATTAGCAAGAAGTTCTTGAGCATATTGCTTTGATCGTGCTAAGATACGTTCAGCGCGTTCTTTTGCTTCTTGTGCAAGAGCATCACGCTTCTTAGTGTATTCAGCAGATTCTTTTTGCTTACGCTCTTGGATTTTCCTTAGTGTTTCTGGTAATGGCTTCGACATCAGTAAAAGGCCGACCAAAACCGCCTTGAGTACGTTAAAAAATGCTTTGAAAAAAAAAGATATTTATACTTTAATATTAACTATATTATGTGGACCTCTATTCGATTTGATGATATTTCTCAAAAGCACCAACAACCGCCATACATTGATTTAATGGATTCAATGGATATTTCGAAAAACATGCGTGCGTATACTGTCCACGACTATCGTTGAGTGAAAGACAGAGAAGAACAGATTCATTTGCAATAGTATTTGGATCAATAACTTTATTTGCATGTGGAGATACTGTGAAACGACATTTGGGAATTCCTGTCATCGAATTTTTTATAGTTAACAGATTTGTTCTGCCTGATTTTACACCTTCACCTCTAAATAATTGCTTTAATGAATGACGAAAATCTTTTAATGAAGAAGAAACACTAAAAAGAGGTGAAACTTCTATAATTACTTCTTTGGCTTCAAGGTAGAAGCGTATTTTCCCGCATTGCCATAAACTTGTTTTATTCATGCTGTATAGAATTTCATGAGCAAAATCAAGTTGAGCCAAGTGAGGGAGTTTCCCGTCATCTGTAAGTGCTACGTCTGAAAGATCAATTGTTATATAAAGAATTGATGGATTAGCCATTTGTTGGTGTCACTTTTGCCTTTGCCTTTGGCTGTTTAAGAAAAATAAACCATTGAAATCATAATGCTTTCAGTTTTCATATTGCAATGCAGATTTATTCCAATGCAATGGGCTACAACACCAAATGCTAATGACACATTTCATAAATTTGCATGTAAAGGGTGGTCTTGTTTCCAAAATAGTTATTTAAAACATCAAGAAGATGAATTTAATGAAATCATTGAAATGTTTCAAAATTATACAATTAACGAAACTTTCCCAGCCAAGCTATTTTCTCTTTTGGATAGAGGTTATGAGCCAGCATATTGTGCAATTGGTCTATTCGAAATGATTGGATTTGGTTACTTTGAGAAAAACTTAACATCTTCCTATAACAACCTAATTGAAGGATCTAAAAAGGGTATGTGGTCATGTAATGAAGCTCTTTCATTCCATCCATTTGGAAATAAAAATTATACCAAAATTGCAGCTTCTCAAGGAGCAATTTGGTCCATGTTCCGCTTATCCCTCGAAACTTCCAATGCAACTGAATCACTTGATCTTTTGATGCATCTTGCAACAATTTCATCATATTATTGGTGGAAAAGAAGACTTTCTGGACCTGAATATTCGGATGCAATATCAGTAATTTTAGGTCTTACTTATGGTGACAAAGCAAAAGCATGGAAAATTTTGGAAAGATTAACTGATGAAGGAAATCTGCCATCAGCAATATGGAAAGCTGAAGGTTTGCGCACAGGTGAAATTGGAAGAGTCAATGTAACCGAGGCTATTGAGACGCTAAAACCTTTTATATCAAGCTCACGATGGATGATTGATTTGAATGGAGCAATTAAGTCAAATGATAAATTTGACCTGAAAATGGTAATTGAAATTTCATCGCTTCTTGGGAACTCGAATGCGAAGGCTTTGTTATCTTTTCCTTATTTGTTTGAATAAATATTGTTTACATTCTACAACTACAATTGTTCAACTTTTAAAGAGAAAACAATTAATTAATGGAAATGATTTCTTTACAAATGGTTAACAAACGAAAAAAACAATTTTTGAAAAAAATTAAATGGTGAAAAAGAGAAATGATATTTGAAATATATGACATAAGTCAAAAGCACTCATTCTAGTTCAGGAACGGGAATCCAAGAAATATTAAAATGCTCAAAGATATCAAATTTCTCTTTTGGATATATGAATTGTGGTTCAGCTGCTGACCCAAGTGATTCACCTCCTTCTGGTATTTCTTTTGGCGTAACGTATTCTAATGAAGCAAATTTAGTTGTTCCAGGAAGTTGGATGTGAATTCTTGAAGGATCATATTTAGGGATTGGTTCTTCATCATTAACTTCTACATCAATGTCAACGTCATCAATTTCGAACTTATGTTGTTTATTCAACGCAGCAAGAGCCTTTTGATCTAACCAATTTTCCACCACTTTAAAAATGAGGTGCCCCACAAAGAAGAAAACATGTAAAACATCAGCAAACATGGAAATTTGTTTTGATCAATGTTTTTATTTATTCTCACTTGTATTTATTTTAAATTTTGAAATTCATGTTATAATTTAAATCAAAAAATATATTTAATACCCATGTATATTTTTTAACATATACTAAAAATGAATAATTAGAACTAAGTGGCTATTTGTTTAATTTCGAAAAAAGCAAAATCAAGATGCTTATTCATTTCTTTATTGCTCGTCTATATTTTCACTATGTTTGTTTGAGAAAAATGGGAAATGTTCGAGGGCGAAACATCCTTTCCATCAATATTAAGTAAAATAATTTTGTTTTCAGAATTTATGACAATTGTTTTAGCTTCAGCGCAAGACCCAAACACTCAAATTTTAATACTTGATATACTTCAAACATTTTTCTGTTGGCCATCTAAATTTCAGGGATTTCTTATTTTTGTTTTGACGTATTCTATGCGCAGTATTGAAAGAATATTGGGAACAACGTCTTTTCTGATATTTTTAATATACAATTTAATTTGTTTTATTCCAGTGTTTTTATTGGTTATGCACTTTGAAGGAGCAACCCACCATTTCCCATTTTTGCTTTTTATCCCATTTTCTCTTTTCATTTATTCACTTTTCAATATACCCTCCACCTTCATTCATTTTCCCCTCACAGATAAAACTTTGGTGTGTATGATAATGTTCCTTTTTATTCTTCACCACATATTACCTTATGTATTAACTTTAATTTCTGTATCATTTGGAAACTTTTTTTGGAATATTGACCTATTCAAGATGCGTTTTTTGTTAACAGGACATAGGGAAAGATCTCAAACAGAATCACAAGAAAGACTTATAATTGATGATCAACATGATGAACAAGAAGCAGAGCCATAAATTTCCAAACAATTACTTCACCGAAAATAATCAATTTAAATGCTTTGCTTGCATCAAAATTGATTTTTTTACGATTAGGTCAATCACTATTTTTTTTTTTAATTTATATAAAACTATACATTCTTTCATTTATTTTTTTTTGTGAATTTGAAACAAATATTCCAATGTTTGTCTCATTTTTTGGTATCTTTAAAGAGAAACAAATTTCAATAACTTATCTAAAAGTGTATGAAACGACCGTTAATATCCCAAGCGACCACAGATTTGATGGATTCTGATCTTCAATATTTTCTTTCTTTTAGTCAATATGTAGATGAAAATTTAATTAAAAACTTATCAAGTGAAAAAACAAAAGAATCATCTCAGCAAACAAAATCTAATAAAAAGAAACAAATCAAAGAAAAGAAGCCAAAGGAGCGCAAAATTAAAACAGTTACATTGGATGCTGCTGATATACCAATAGAACCTGAGGAAGAAAACAATAATCAACAAGAAGAACAGTCCGGATATTCAGAAAGTGAAACGGAAACTACAAAAGAATCATCTAAGCCACAATATCAATTTTCTAAACTTGATCTCCCGGTTCAAGTCAGTACTTCTATGAAGAAAGGCAAAAATAAATATCAAAAATTAAGAGAAGCCACAAAGCGTGAAAAACTAGAAGCTGCTGACCCTGAGGCTGCAGCATGGAACAAAGCTAAGATAGCAGCTGAAGGAGGAAAGGTTGATCCAAATGCAGCACAAATTCGTAAGAGCATCAAGAAAGAAAAGAAGATGAAACAAAAGAAGTATGAAAAGAAGCTTGAAAGGGCCCAAAAGCTTGAGAAAATGGCTAATAATAAAAACAAACCAAAGGGAGGAAAGAAGAACAAACGTCCTTCATTTAACAAAAAACGCAAATAATGAAATAAATTCTCAGTGTACAAGTAAAATAATTTTGTTGATGTTAGTGTTCTTCGATAAGATTTTAAAAACTGTAAAATGAGATATTAATTAAAGTTTGAAAACATTGCAATTTAAAAACTCAAATAAATTTTTTGCCGAACATAAACATAAGGAGTAAGCTTAAATAAACTTGATATTGAAGTATTGATGATAAATTTTAAGGATGAAAAAATTCTTTGCTGAAACAAAACCGTTTATTATAACCGTTTTATTTAACGTACAAGCTAACAAGAATGGAAGAAGAGGAAGAAAACCAAATTTTTAATTTTAAAGAACCAAACCTCATGCAAAAAATCGAAAATGCGATAAAATATAGCTCATCAGATTCAAGTGATTCTTTTGATCATTCTTTTGAAAATACAACTTTGGCAAATGATTTCCCTGATTCATTTGTTTTAGATAAAGAAATACAAGAAGAATCCTCTAATACAAGTGATATTTCGTATGAAGATTTCAAACATTTATATAATAAAATAATGCGACAAAAAAAATTAATAGAATATCACAAAAAGCATATTCAAATGGAATATGATTGGATACAAAAAGAAAAAGCAAGAATCGCAAAAATGAAAAAAGAAACAGAAAAACAAGTTAATGTAATTGAAAATTCAAATAAAGTTTGTGCAAATTGCCAACATCTCAAAGATGAATATGAACAAGAGAAAGCTCAATGGGCAATAGAAAAGAAAGAACTTCTCTTACGTATACAAGCACTTCAATCATTTCTTTCATCTGATCTTGAATCCAAGAAAGTAACCAAAACTTATGATGAGAATGCCAAAAGTTCAAAGAAGCATTATAAAACTAAATATGAAGTACACCAATTAAAGAAAGAAAAAAACCCTAAATCACAAAAAAAGATTCCACGCAAATCACCAATCAAATACCAAATAACTCCAATTGTTGATAATATTCCAAATGTTTATAATCATACAAAAAAGCAAAAGATAATATTTCCTATTGAAAAACAACATCTTGACTTCAAATTGAAACTTAATCAACCAACAACAGAAGAAATTAAGCCTAATGGTCAAATTGTTAGAAAGTATCGAAATGGAACAACAGAAATACAGTACAAAGATGGAACAAGAAAAGTCTGGTGTGGAAATGTTAATTATATTTTCTATACGAATGGAGATATCGAAAAAGAATTTGAAGATGGAGTTAAAAGTTACAAGTTCAAAGAAACAGGTACTGTTGAAATATCAAATTTAAATAATTCCACAATTTATGTATTTTCAAATGGCCAAAAGGAGATGCACGATATGAATGGAGAAATATCAATTCAATTTCCAAATGGTCATACTAAAATATTTAACCCATTATTTGATACAGATTCTTCTTCTGAAAAATCTATAGAATAATGAATTTAAATGTTTTTATTTCTTGGAAAAAATAAAATGTTTTTATTAACAGATAAATTTTTATTTTCATATAACATTTCTAACGGTTTTGACGGTTTGGTCCTGCCTTTTAGGAATGGGTCATATCATCCGTGCACAACGTAAAGGTAATGGTAATGTTTTCCGTGCCCACACACACCACAGGAAAGGCGCTGCCAAGTTCATGCCATTAACAGCTGCTCAAAGATCTGCTCAAATTGTTGGTGTTGTCAAAGACATCATCCACGATCCAGGAAGAGGTGCACCACTTGCCCAACTTGTTTTCCAAAAGTCTGGTAAAGCAGGTCTTGAAAGGCATCTTGTTATCGCTCCAGAAGGTATCCACACCGGTCAATTAATCCAAGTTGGTTCCACAGCCTCCCTTCATGTCGGTAACATTCTCCCACTCGGCCAAATCCCAGAGGGTGCTGAAGTTTGCAATGTTGAACATCATCCAGGAGATGGCGGTCGTTATGGCCGTTGCTCAGGCGATTCATGCCGTGTCATCACACACAATGATGATGGTTACACACGTGTCCAACTTCCATCCGGTCGTAAAGTCGTTGTTTCCAGCAACTGCCGCGCATATCTTGGAGTTGTATCTGGTGGTGGTCGTCTCGAAAAGCCACTCCTTAAGGCCGGTACAGTTGCCCACAAATACGCAGCCAAGAGGAAGGCATGGCCAGTTGTCCGTGGTACAGCAATGAACCCAGTCGATCACCCATACGGTGGTGGTTCACATCAACACATCGGTAAGCCATCAACAGTCTCTCGTAACGCTCGTCCAGGTCAAAAGGTTGGTCTCGTTGCAGCTCGTCGTACTGGTCGCAGGAGGGGTACAATCTCAGTCGTCTAAACAACAAAGCAAATTTTTTAATATATATGTTATTTCATGGTGAAAAGTGAAAATTTTGGAAATCTTTATACACTGCTTAAGATCTATTGGTACGACTGGATGTTTTTGAAAAATAAAAAATATGCACAGGACGTGTCAAGATTGAGGTTCGTTATAATGTAGAACCAACACATATGGTTCGAAATCAATTTTGTAACAAGAAATTCATGTTTTTATGTGAGAAATTTAATAAACTTTTTGATAATGTAAAGCAGTGAAATTTCAAAAGTTTATTTTTTTAAATGAATCAAAATCAAACAGCAACAACAAACCAGAAATCACAAAATGAATGGGAAACATTTGCAGAGCTCGAAAACATAATCTTTGGTTTGAATATAGATAATTTTGCTCAATCATCAAATTTTATTATCAGCAAATTTTGTAAAGAATATCCAATATCTTATGATATCATTATATGCCGAATGATATATACATCTCTTCTGATTAATAGTAATAATTTTGATATATATTTGAGATTATTACAAGAAATTGAAAAATATGAAGAAAATAATAAAATCAACTCAAAAATAATAAATTTATTTTCTCAATTTCTACTTAAAAAAAACACACAAGAATCATTTCATTTACTTAATTACATGATTGAGCATAATTTACTTGAATCAAAAATCATACAAAATATAAGTGAACCATTTTTTGTTCATATTAATCAAGATAAACCAGATAAATATGAATATTCATTTGATCAAGAAAATATTGCTTATGAAGAACTATCAAAGAATGATTTTGCACTTCATAAGCAATTAATTGAAGAAGAACATAATCCGAATAAAATTGCAAAAATAATTCGAGATGATGAAATCGAAAAACTTCAAGAAATGTCATCACAAACAAATTTTGATTTTACTCAAACAATTCCAAAATCAATTTATGAAAGATGTTCATTTATTAATCAAAAAAATGTTACATTAATTGATTATGCAGCATTTTTTGGATCAATTAAATGTTTTAAGTATTTACTTATGAATGGTGCAAATGTGGAATACACAGGTAAATATGCAGTTGCAGGCGGAAATGAAGAAATCATTCATTTATGTGAACAAAATCATTCATCATTTGAAGATGCATATGAAACAGCAATTATGTTTCATCGAAATGAAATTTTTAAATATATTTATGAAAATAAAATTGAAGATATTAACATTTTAAAAAAATTAGGAAAAAAATGCGTTTCATGTTTTAATTATGAAATTTTTACATATTTAGAAAAAGAAGGAATGAAAATTAATGAAAATATCATTAACGAAGCAGCAAAAATTGGAAATATTTTTCTTGTAAAATATTTCATTAAAAATAATCATCTTCCAGAAAATATTCTAGTTTTTGCTTCATTTTCAGGAAATATTGAACTTTTTACATACATTTTAAAGCAAGAAGGAATTGATTTTAATGCTAAAGATATTTATTTGTATTATTTAGAATTTATTTTAATAATTTAATATTACAAAATAATATTTGGAAATTATTTGAATTATTTAAAACAGCACTTATTTGTGCATCTGAAAATGGTCATACAGAAATAGTTAAATTACTTCTTGAACAAGAAGGAATTGATATTAATGCTAAAGGTATTTATTTGTTTTATTTGATATTTATTTTAATAATTTTATATTCCAAAATAATATTTGGAAATTATTTAAATTATTTAAAACAGCACTTATTTGTGCATCTGAAAATGGTCATACAGAAATCGTTCAATTACTTCTTGAACAAGAAGGAATTGATATTAATGCTAAAGATAAAATTTATTTTAATAATTTGATATTTCAAAATAATATTTGGAAATCATTTAAATTATTTCAAACAGCACTTATATTAGCATCTAGATATGGTCATACAGAAATCGTTCAATTACTTCTTGAACAAGAAGGAATTGATATTAATGCTAAAAATATTTATTTGTTTTATTTAGAATTTATTTTAATAATTTTATATTCCAAAATAATATTTGGAAATTATTTATATTATTTTGGACAGCACTTATTTGTGCATCTGTAAAAGGTTATACAGAAATCGTTCAATTACTTCTTGAACAAGAAGGAATTGATATTAATGCTAAAAATATTTATTTGTTTTATTTGATATTTATTTTAATAATTTTATATTCCAAAATAATATTTGGAAATTATTTATATTATTTAATAATGCACTTATGATTGCATCTTCAAATAGTCATACAGAAATCGTTCAATTACTTCTTGAACAAGAAGGAATTGATATTAATGCTAAAAATATTTATTTGTATTATTTAGAATTTATTTTAATAATTTTATATTCCAAAATAATATTTGGAAATTATTTGAATTATTTAAAACAGCACTTATTTGTGCATCTGAAAATGGTCATACAGAAATCGTTCAATTACTTCTTGAACAAGAAGGAATTGATATTAATGCTAAAGATAAAATTTATTTTAATAATTTGATATTTCAAAATAATATTTGGAAATTATTTAAATTTTTCGAAACAGCATATGCATCTGCAAATAGGAGTGGTCACGATGAAATCGTTAAATTACTTTTAGAAAGGACATGCTCGACTAAATAAACGGCAACTTTTTCCTAATTTGCTACATTATTTCCTAATTTTTTATAAGGACTGTCCTTAATAATCTTTTTTTTTCAAAAGTGGTTCGATATAATTGAAGTCAAACACTGTCACGATTGTTATTCGAATGATAGCATGTAATTTACTATTATTATATCTTGTATCATCAAAATTCTATAAATTTTATGAACATTATAATTAAAGTGATTAAAAAGAAAGAGGAATATTTAACATTGAATAGTATTTCAAAATATATTCTTTCAAAGTATGATGTGTATACAATAGACTCTGGAAAATCAACATTAAAAATTTTGTATAAATTACAAAATAAACTATCATTTAATCATTACTATCTCATTTTATCTCTTGATCATTTTTTTGTATTTTTGTCTAATTTGTTTAAATTTTTAGTATGTATCTTATAATAGTTTTTGTGTTTTTAAATCTTGAGTTATATGCTATTACTTGGTTTAACTTTCTTGATTTGCACAACAACAATTCCAGTTTATGAAAAATATCCTTATGCTAAGATGTGTATTCTTTTTTCCCATCCAATGTTATTTTACTATTATTCTTTCAACAGATATGTGAATTTAAATATTACAAGTTTCCCCGAAGTAAATTAGTACTTGAATTCGTTTTTAAATATTTCAAAAGAAAGCAAAATGAGAAGATAATAAATAATTTTTATATGAAATTTTATATGAAAGCTATTTATAAAAAATTCAGTATAATTATAATATTATAATTAAAAATTCAAAATTTCGTTTAGAAGAATTTAAAAATTATAAAAGATATAAAAGCAAAAATCGTGATTTGTTAAGGTTTTGATTCATTTTTTGCCATCGGCCGATAATAAAAGATAATTTATTTCTCAATTAGTTCAATAATTTCATAAATTTCAATCAACTTTTTTTATCTTATTTTGTCATTTGCATCTCATTTATTCATTGTTTGGTTCTCTTTTATTCATTTCATAGGTTTTGACATTCTTTTTTTTTCCTCATTTTTTCACATCTTATTTGTTCATTGTTAAAACTCTTTTACTCTTTTTTTTAAAATTTAGTTTTACATTTTGTAATCTTTATTCTCATAAAATATCAAGCCGAGTAATGATCAAATTTTTATAAGCTCATAAAAAATTTGGATAATCGCTTAAATCTACCAACTTTTTAAATGACAAATATTCAATACTATATAAAAGATTTTCGAATAAAATTAAACTAAGTAGGCATATTTGAACTAATACCATCAATGTCCGACTATGACGATTATCAAACTCCTCCCTCTCTTCTTTCAGCTTTTAAAGATATAGATGGTGCCTTATTTCTGGATGTTCCTTCACTTATTGCAAGAGTTCGAGAAGTTTCAGATCATTTTATATGTCGATTCGTTTCTCTCTCAACAGGAAATTCACGCTCACTACAGATCTTTTGTTGTCAACATAGAACCACAATTTATAATTGCAAAGCTTGTGTTAGATTCAGCTATTGTCAACAAACTAAAATTGCTACATTCCATTCATGTGATAATGTACACACGCACACAATGGGAGCACTTGTACAACATCGCATTAGAAATCATTTAACAACTTCTCAAAAGGAGAGGATTAGATATGCTACAAGAATGGGAGTTTCTGCTTATACACTAAGGATGCAGGAAAGATTGACTTGTACAAAAGACGTTCTATATTCTGCTCGGCGCAAAGAGATAGCAGAATTAAAAAACAATGAAATGAGCAATTTATTCAATGAGATGTAAAATTGGAAAAATTGGTCTAATTTAATTAATGTAAATAAGGAGAATAAGATGGAGTCATGCTACGTTTTTCACGATCCAATTACTCATTCGGATTATTCAAAAAATATTGGTATAATAGATGATACTTTTTGCACAAATTTTTTCGGAATGTAACTATTGGTTATCTTATCTGAAGATGAAAATGCAAGAAGTCAACTTCTTTCATTTTCAATTATATCATCGAGAACACTACTCTCTTTTGTAGATTATTTTACAATTGTTGAAGAAAAAGTTGGAGAAATACGTTTGTTTATTTGTGACAGAAACAAAACGCAAATACAAGCTTTAAAGACAGTATTTCCAAATTGTAAGATTATATTTTGTACTGTACATATTGGTCGTAATATTCAGTCGAAGGTGGGAAATGAAATGTTTGATTTATATCAAAAGATGCGTTGTCTTGAAATCACTGAAGAAGAATTCTTGGAAGCATGTGAAAAACATATTCAGGAACATCCAAACCAAAAATCTCCAGGCTTCTCAAAAAACTGATACAAGAAAAGGAGCACTGGCTTCCCAGTATAATTTCTACTTATGGATATTGTGATAACGTAACTACAAATAAGAATTGAGGGTTTCTTTGGTTCTTTGAAAAACTTAATAGAACACAAATTACAAACATTATCAAATCTTGTTAGAGCTTTATATATTAGGGGTGAAAGGTTATTACTAACATCCATTAACGAAAAGAAAATTAGCTTATATGAGCAGTTAATAATTAATTTTAATGCCATGGAAAAAATTGATTCTTATGCACAGACAATAATTCTATCAGTGTATATTGATTTACAAAAAATAGGTATACTTTCTATTAATTATTCAAACAATTGTTGCAAAAACCACCAAATGTTTGGATTACCATGTCGTCATTTGATGCTTGAACGAATGTTAAAGGATGATTTTTTTTTGATAACTTTAAACGATATTCCAAATAGATGGCGGAGAAGCTTTGATAAACAACCAGATCAACCAAATAGTATTCAAACATTCAAAAAAGAAAAAGCTTTGAATAATGACTGGTCATTTAATGGATGTATTAATAAGTTTGAGAAGTATTTTAGTAACGCAAACAGATCGAATCGAATAAGAGGAATTCTGGATCAAACCATAAATGATCTTCATGCTATAGAACATGGTAATGAATCTGAAAATGACACAGATATATTACTTCCAGACAATCTGCTCTTACCAGGTGCACATTTCACTCATCCAAGGCAAAATGTTAAAAGACCTGGGCGAAACGAAAACGAAAAAAATATGCGTGTAGCATATGCAATTCAACAGATCATACTGCACCAAGATGTTTCTATAATGTATTAAAGAGTTAAATTATATTAATAAAAATTGAATTCTTATTGTTATATTGTTCTGACTTATAAATATTTATTTTTATATATATTATAATACCAATGTTTTTATTTCTTGCTTTTGTTACTTTATTCAAAAAGCTTTTATAAAGTATTGAATATTTGTCATTCAAAAAGTTGGTAGATTTAAGCGATTATCCAAAAAATTTCAAGGTGCATTGAAACATATTTCACTAAGTCTGTTGTCATAACCATCAAAAAATAAACAAACGTTCAAATTATTGAAACAACATAAAAGGAATTATTTAATATAATTATTGATAATTATCAGCAATATTTTGATAATAGCATTCATTTAATTACATAATGTATTATTTATTTTACTTATACACCAATTAATTTATTTTGAGTTTTTTTTCTTCACAAAATATTTTACAACTGATATATCTGTGTTAACACCAAACTTCTTTGTTGGGTCGACCAGAATTCTCACGTTCACGTTATCCACGTCCTCCAACTTGTCATCCCCCACCAAATTAACAAGTGCTTTTCTACTCACGCAATTGAATCCACGAGACAAGAACACTCCTTTCTCGGAGAAAATTGCAGAATTTGCTTTTCCACCGCAAATATTTGTAGCTCTTCTGAACGTTGTTGCGTTTACCTTAAAATGATGTTCGGATATCCACATAATTCCCAACAGCAAATAATAATCTGGCACTTCTCTTGTGAGCTCCAACATCGCAAACACTTTATGCATGAAATTATCATTATCTTTCCGACACTTAGTGCGAAGAAAATCGTTGTAGAACTTCTTAAAGCGAACAATGTAACACTTACCAAAGATACCTCCGACGCCCAATGGCCGGATGTCAATGATGTTTTCTATCAGACGCTGCTCATAGACCAGGACAACGCTTCGTATGTTATCAGTACTGAGCCCTTCTAAATCATCTTCAAAAGGCAAACGATTATCCCGAAGATTTAAGAGTTGGTCCGGATAAAGCTGTTGGCGAATATTCGTGTTGATGGTAAACCTTTTCGAACCAAGCGCCTTCTTTTTCCGGTTCGATCGGTTGGGCAATGGAGCTTCCTCTTTGTCAATGTTCTTGAGGCTAAGCTTGAACATGGAATTGTTGGTGAGGTCAGCTTTGGAATCAATGATATCAAGAACAGGCTGCATCATCTTCCGCTGGAAATCGTTACATGGGTTTTGGGCCTTTTTGTTAGACATGTCAGAAAGGCCTTGGTAGGGGATGCAAAAGTTCGATGGAAGATTCCGAGAAGAGTCATCATCTGTTTGATTGGAGTTAACTTGCGGATCCTGGTCGGACTCCTCTTCTTCATGTAAATTATCTGTGATGTAAGGATCTTGATAATCTGAGGAATCGTCCTCGTGTTCCTGGTCGGAATAATCTTCAAAATATTGGAAATACGGCATTGAATTCACACCAAACATGCTCATTTGTGGATTAAAACGCATTTGAGGATTAATGTTCATTGGAGGATTCATAATCATCTGTGGGTTAAAGTTCATTTGTGGATTCATCATCATTTGTGGATTTGGGTTTCCTCGAGGATTTACAGGCATTGGCGGAAAAAGGTTCAATCGTGGATGAACATTCATGTTCATTCTTTGATTTATAGCCATTTGTGGGTTGAATGAATTCATTAGAGGATTGAAGTTCATTGTTTGATTCGCGGGTATTTGAGAATTAATATTCATTGGATAAAAATTCATTCTTTGATACCCTTTGTTGGCTTGGAAGGATTAAACTTTGTAGGACGTTAATTTTTCAGGAAAAAAAACGTTATTTACAGAATTTCAAATACAATTTTTTTGTAAACATTTTCCCAAATTGAATACTTAGTTCAAATGGAAAATGACAAATTCTATTCATAATCAAAGTCAAAAGTTCTCCAAAAATTAAAAAACAATATGTTCTTCATAAATTAATTTTGCTCATAAACATTGATTTTCTAAGTGTTTTATTCAATTCTAAATTTCAAAATTAGCATTTCAAAATCAATACCGAATATTTAAATCAAATTAGAACTAATTTTTGAAACTCAAATCAGATGGTATTATGTTTGATGGTGTTAAAAATTTAAATAAACTAAGCCATGTTAAGATTTTGACAAAATAATCAAAAAAAGATGAATAATTAAGTGTCATTTTGAGACATAAATTTTTGATTGATATTTTCGATTTGTAATTTTTAAATGGAGCTAACAGATGTGCACTTGGTTTAAACGAAAGGAATATGTATGATGTTGAGTAATACTCTTTATTTGAAGTTAAAGATTAACCTAAAAATTTTGGCGTTTGCTCCAATGTGATGCAATGATAGAACAAAAAGATGATTAAGCAATTGTTAGCAAATGCTCCAAATTTTCCAATATTTATGTTAAGGAATAATTTATAAAAGCAAGAACTAATAAGATCAAATTTACAAATATCAAATAATCCAAAACCACATATTTTGGAATAATTATTTTGGAAAATATCTGTCAATTGGTTTCTGTGAAAACACTCTGAATTGCCCACCTTGTGGTGAAAAAAAAGAAATCGTTGCTGCAAATTTAACAATGCATGCCTCTCTGTTTAAATCATTCTGCATCATTAGGGGAAAGAAAAATGACTTTGCGTCACCTATTGGTAAAGATTTCAAAGAAACTCTAGCTCTTCCTAAAGGTTTAATTCCAATTCTTCCGTCTCCAAATGTGCATAAAGTCACATATAAATAAGCCTTTGGAAGGTCATTATGTCCAAGTGACACACAAATTCTTGCAGGGTAATTCCAAACAGGATGTTTTAAATCATCTGCTTCAGGTGTTGAAAAAGGTTGTTGAGATCCATCTGCTCTAATAATCAACCAAAGCGGGAATTTCAATCCAGTCAAGTTTGGTGAAATTTCTGCTTCTTTAATGACGAGGTCAACTATTAAAGCAGATTGCATGAAATTTGTGGCTGGATTAGAATTAACGGTTTCAATTAATGAACCCTCTTGACAAATACACGAAAAAACACAATTCTCATCATCGTAGTCGGCAATCAAACATGATGGTTGTTGATGACGATGTAGTTTCTGCTTATTCAAAAGAAGAAATAAATGCATTTCGCGGATTTACTAATATTGTTGGTTACGGTGAAGCAAAATTAGGAGGTTGGGATGGAGATGATGATGAAATCGGTATTCAGATACCAGCAATACAAACAAGAGAATCTATTTCTAGACAGTTTGATCCAAATCAAATCGTTAACGAAGAAGAAGATAATGAAGAAATTAAAAAATTTGGAGAAACAGGTGAGGCAAAATGGCTAGAATTTCAGAGAAAACTTGAAGAATCAACATTAACCATCAGCGAGGATAAAGCAAAAAATCAATTCTTTATGGATGATCCTGTAATGATGGCAAAAAAGAACGAAATTTTATCAAAAAGGACTGACCAAATTCAAGGTCCTCCGAATAGATTTGGCATTAAACCAGGAATTTGGTGGGATGGAATTGACAGATCAAATGGATTCGAGAAGAAGAGATTTGAGCGATTAAACCAACAAAAAGACTTAAAAGAAAGAGAATACAAGGAATCTGTATCAACCATGTAATAAAATTTTGTTTTTAGAATTAATAATTATTTTTACACCTAAAGATATCTTTTTGATTTTAGTTGAAATTTGCTTTCAAATGAAGAAAATTTGAAATTCACATTAAGAAAATTTTTGAAGCATTTTTGTTATTTCGTTAGTAAGATACTGCCTAATAGGGAAGTTTCTTTGATATATTATAAGCAACTTATTATTAATATTTTTACAAGAAACTTAATTGAGATTAATCATATTTTCCAATATTTATTTAAAGAGATTAATAAAATAATTTTGATGTTTTATTCAAAAAAAAAAAAAAAAAAAAAATTAAAAAAAAAATTATGTTTTTTTAGAACAACAAAATTATTATATATTTTTTAACTAAATTTTCTTCATTACCATTCTTTAAATATCCACTTGGCTATTTGTTTCAATTCCTTTAAAATTTGATTCTTCTTCACCTTTTCGCTGTTTTTTTTCTAATACAAATTAATGACATAGTAATTAAAAAACAATGGTAACACTACACTTGCAGCAACTCCAACGCCGATGTAAACATCCGTTTTATTGACGCTTTTTGCTTGATCGTTTCCAGGTATATAAAAATCGGTATAAGATGTGAAATAATTAGGATAAATTGTGGCAGTATAATCATAAGATATAATTGATGTTTGGATATACGTAAATGTTGAATTAATTTCTGTTAAAATAAATGAATTTGTATATAAAGTGTAAATGTTTAATGATTGTGTATATGATAAAAAATATGAAGTAACAAATGAATGTGATAAAGAAATTGTATTTGTATTATATGAAGAAAATGTATTTGTTTCAGTTGATGTGAAAGTTTGTGTTGCCATTGGATTGCATCCAGTAATTGTTTCTTTTGTTATATTTAAATCTCCAAAAGTGTTGTTTTGATAAGTTTTGTATACCATAACAGACTTTGCTTAAACACCACGAAAACAATTAGCTCCAAAACTTGGAGAAGTTTTACCATAAAAATAAATACATTTTAGTGAATCTGGTATTTCAAATGTATTGAATACATGTGCACTTGAGTAACATATTTGTAACATCTCTACCATATAAAATTCCATAAGAATCAGCATAATTGGTATTATCCTTGGAAACATTTATAAATTTAAGTCGGAAACAGCCAATAAAAGGAGTTGAATATATGTTGAAACTGTGCTTGAAAATGTAACATTTTGAAGTTCAAGACAACTCATAATCATTTAAGGTCAAATTGTTTGAACGCCCTCATCAAGAAAAACAGCTTTCAATTCCAGACACCTCATAAATGCACCATATCCAATTGTTGTAAGAGGATATTTAATTGTTAAATTTGTTAATTCAATACACTTTATCTCATCCCCAAACGAAATATTTTAGGTTTAATACATGAATAAAATGCTCTTTTTCCAATAGAAGTAACTGAATTATCAATTACAACAGTAAGCAATGATTTCTATTCACTAAAAGCTTTACTTGGAATTGTAGTTATTTCATCTGAAATGACGATATGTTATGTTTTGCTTTTGTATTGTTGTGTATATATGAAAAGAAAGAAGACAAAAACTTGTATATTTGTTTCAAATGGCTTTTTTGGTTCAAGATAAAATCATTCTTGAAATAATGGTTGAAACTATATATCGGTAGACATAAAGAGTTTTTTTTGATCATTGAGAAATAGTTCAATATATAATTTGATTTCTAGGCAGCCGAGAACTTTTTTGATAAAATAAACTAAATTTCTTAAAGTTACTTTATTACACTTTTTTCATAATTTTACATGTAACAGCACTTGTGATGACTTTATGAATTAGATGCTTCCAAAGCTTTCATAATTTTTTCAAGAATTCGAAATTCGCTTGGAATCTTCTATTTCAATTCCTTATGATTTAAGAAATAATTTACTTGTTTCTAAGTGACCATTTTCAGATACATTATTAATATCAATTCCTTTTTGTTCAAGAAGTAATTTAACTATTTCTGTATAACCTTTTTTAGATGCATACATAAGTGTCGTATTAAATAATATAAATAATTTCCAAATATTATTTTGAAATATAAAATTGTTAAAATAAATAATAAACAAAATAAATAAATATCTTTAGCATTAATATCAATTCCTTCTTGTTCAAGAAGTAATTTAACTATTTCTGTATGACCATATGCAGATGCTTTCATAAGTGCTGTTTGAAATCATCTAAATAATTTCTAAATATTATTTCGAAATATAAAATTATTAAAATAAATAATAAACAAAATAAATAAATATCTTTAGCATTAATATCAATTCCTTCTTGTTCAAGAAGTAATTTAACTATTTCTATATGACCTTTTAAAGATGCTCCAATAATTGCTGTTTCAAATAATTTAAATAATTTCCAAATATCATTTTGACACATCAAATAAATATAATAAATATAGAATATTACAAATAAAAATCATGTTCATTAACATTTATAGATCCTTTTTTAAGAAGAAATTTGACTATATCAAGATATCCTTTCAAGGATGCTAAAATAAGTGCAGATTGAAATGTTTTTAACAATTTCCAAATACTATTTTGAAATACCAACATATTAAAATAAACTTTATTTTGAATAAATAAATACCTTTAACATTAACATCTACATCTTTTTGCTCGAGAAGTAATTTTGCGGTTTCTTTGTGATCATTTTCCAATGCAAATATAAGATTTGTGTTAAACATTATGAATATTTTCCATAAGCTTTTTAAAATCATTAAATTATTTATTTAAATATTGATATTATGAAATAAACACTTTTACTATTAATATAAATTCCATTTTGTTCAATAAGTAATTTAACAATGTCTATATAACCATTTTCAGATGCAATGCTGAATGCTGTTTTAAAGAATTTAAACAATTTCCAAATGTATTTTTAAAACATCAAACTAAAAAAATAAAAATAATACAAAATAATTGAATATTTATAGTATTAATATTAAATCCTCCTCGTTCAATAAGTAATTTAATAACTTCAATATGATCGTTTTTAGAAGCTGCTATTAGTGCTATATCAAATATTAGAGATAATTCCCAAATATTATTTAAAAATCCAAAATCATCAGAAAAAATTTTAATTAAAACAAATTAATGTTTTTAAGATTGAGATCAATTTTCTCTTGTTTCAGAAGTAATTTTACTATTTCACTATTTCCATTTTCAGATGCTCTAATAAGTGCTGTATTAAATATTTATATTATATTCCAAATATAATTTTAAATCATCAAATTAATAAAACAAATTTTAAAAGTAATAAAAAAATATCTTTTTCATTAATATTAATATCTTTTTGTTCAAGAATATATTTTACTAGTTCTATATTATCAGAACAAGAAGAAAACACTAAAATATCTTTTGGGATTCGATTATTTTCAATCAAATGTTTAACAAGATAAAAATTCCCAATTTTTGCTGTTTCATTTATAATAAAATTATCAATTTGATTTTCTTTTTCTATAAATGAAAAAATTTCATAATTTCCACTTTTAACACAAACATCAATTATTTTATTATAATTTTTATCTCCAAATTCATTTGAAAAATGCATATAATTCATTACTTGTGATTGGTTTTCATCTTGAGAATCTTTATCATAAATGTATTTAAAGATATCATTTCGATGAAATTTAATTGCGATTTCAAATAAATCGTCAAATGATGCATGATTTTGTTCACATAAATGAATAATCTCTAAGTTTCCACCTGCAATAGCATATTTTCCAATATCATTTACATTAGCACCATTTATAAGTAAAAATTTAAAACATTTTATAGCAGAAAAAAATGCTGCATAATCAATTAATGTAACATTTCTTTGATTAATAAAATCATATCTTTCATAAAGTGATGGTTCAATTATTTGATTAAAATCAAAATCATTTTGTGATGATATTTCTTGAAGCTTTTCTATTTCATCATTTCGAATTATTTTTACAATTTCATTTGGATTATGTCCTTCTTTAGTTAATTGCTTATGAAGTTCCCAATCATTCTTTGATAGTTCTTCATAATTTTTGAAAAAAGTATATTCAAATGGATCTGTAAAGGTTTGTTGTTTGTTTTCTTTTTCTGTTTTATAATGAGCAAAATATTTGGATTTAATATTTGATGTAATATTTTTATTTATTAAATTTTCCATAATCATTCTTTCTATAAGAAAATATGCTTCTTGTGTTTCAAATTTAGAGATATATTTACCAAAGATATCAAATATTTTAATATTGTTAATATTTAATTCTTCTTCTTTCGATTGAATTGATTTTAAAAATTTAAAATATAAATCGTAATCATTCCTTAAAGAAGAAAATGCTGAATATAATAATATACAAATAGCAATATTAAATGAATACGTGAAATTAGGATCAAATAAATTCATCGCTTGGTGAATTGATATATTAAAATTTTCTTCATTTAGATTAAAAATTATTTGTTCAAGCTCAATTAAAAATTGCATAAAAATGGATTCACCTTTAGAGCTCTCTCCTTTACTTCCTAAAGAATTTTCTATCTGTGATGTACCCAATTTTGTTCCACTTTCACACATTTTGTAATAATAAACTTTTTGAATATTTTACAATAACGATATGAACGAATAATCAATATTTATTGGTTTTAAGTATGTAAAAGGACGTAAGTTCGTATGAAGAATGCTTTTAATATGAATGTGTATCAAGTGATATATGTAGGAATATTATTTATTTTTAGTAAAAAAGAATTTGAATTTCAAAATATTTTTAATAAATACCCCCAATTCAATCTGATTTTATCTATTATCATCACAACCATATTGAGCTTATGAATTATATTTTTGAACAAAACGGAATTGATGTTAGCAATTAATATTAATGAAATTTATTTGTATTATTTAATATTGTTATCTAAGAACTCAATTTGTTGAAGGCGGCTCACCAATTTGAAATTTACATGTGTTGTAGATACAGAAAAATATAAATAAAATATTTAATTTCAAAAATTTAATAATTTATCAACTATCACTAAAAATGATGTCTCATATAATACTCAAACCAACTGCTATTGTGATGTGTTTAAACAAAAATATGAAAAATTTGTCGAGAAAAAAGATTTCAATACTTTGCACAACATTTAAAAATAAATATGCAATTTATTTTGGTCAGATGGAAGTTTAGGAACCTTTTGTACAAAACCATATAATGGGTTCGTTCTTGAGTTGTTTGTTTGTGAATAAAAAAGCGAAGATTATAATGTTATCACTTCCTTATGCAGGAAAAACATCAATTTTATATAAACTTGCACTCGGCGATGTAATCAAAACAATTCCAACAATTGGGTCTAATAATGAGTCAATTAATCACAAAGGCATTAACTTAGAAATTTGGGAGATTGGAGGGGAATGCAAAATTCCACCTCTTTGGCACAGATACATTCAATATTTACATCCAAACGGAATTATATTTGTGGTGGATTCCCATGATCCTGGTCAAATTGATGAAGCACGCGAACATCTTTTTCGGTATATTTTAGAGAAAAAAGAATCAGAGAATTTGCCATTGCTTATTTTTGCAAACAAACAAGATCTTCCAAACACAATTTCTCTGGATGAAATTGAGAGCAAGTTACTTCTCAACACAGTTAAAGATCGCCCATGGAAAATCCAAGCTACATCTGTATACAACGAAGATGCATTACGTGAAGGATTAGATTGGCTCGTTGAGCATATAAGTCAATAAGGTTTGATAATGAAAAGCGCTTTTCATATATTATCTGTCACTAAATCATTATTATTTCCATAGTATTAAAGTCAAATAAGAATACAATTATCATTAATTATAACCTCAATATTGTGTAACTAATTGTGATTCATAATGTTAATTAATTGATTAAGTATGACATTAAATTCATTTTTGAATGTTTAATATCTTCGATATTTTATCGAGAAGCATACCGTCAACATGTGGTAGTTCTTAGTGTTTTGAATTTGCCTCGTGTTCTAATGTTATCATGGTTACCACGTGGCATTTCGAAAAAATGGAATAGAAAAAGTGTAAACAACCAAATTTGTTAAAATATTAACTATATTTTTTAATTGATATATTTTTGAGGTAATTTTCGCCAATTTCTTATATAACAATAAATCCGAAAAATATTTTATAAGAAAAATTTTTTAACATATACATAATAGAAAACAAATATATCTATTTACTAACATAATTAAACATTTCAAATATTAAAATTATTTAACTGCTCCAACACTTCTGTATTCACGTTACTACTTATAGTGTAAGGCGTTTCTTGTTGGTAATTACTATCCTGAATACAAGTCAACGCCTGCAAATCCTTTTCTCCATTTTTCGCTCTCAGCACATTATTTAAGTCTGCGCTTTTCACGCATTTCACATTTATATATCTTACGTTAGCCAAATATAACAAATCCAAAAAGAACGAATACGAAAAAAAGTTCGAAATGATATATATCAATACCATTATCTTATTATTAAGCAACTTAAAGAAGAAGGAATTATTAATGTCATTAAATGTCATTATCATTTCCTTATCAAGTCGATTTATGTCCGTTTTGATTTTATAATTCGTTGTATTCGTTTTCGGATATTTGTTACGAAATTCGTCTTCTAATTCGTCACTTAATTTGTTCTCGTAAGAAATAATGGCAATGATCGGTACATTAGTTGGTAATATAATGATTGTGCCTTCTTCTTGCCACGAGTTATATTCAAGAAGACAAATTTCTTTGGGACAAAGTTTGGCAATTTTGCGTTCTTGAATTATGTGGAAATATGGAGGTGATGTACGTGAGTCAATGATATATTCTTGGAACTCGGATAAGGTGACAACCTTACGTTGAAAGATATAATTGGTAAAATATGGAGCTTTGCCTCGTTTACAAAATGGAAATCGAATATATAGGCCATAAAGAAAAACTAAAAGCCACAGTGTTAAACTGGCTATAAAAAATGTCTTGGTGATGTTTTTAAGATTAATATAACAAATAATGCTTGATGCAAATATGCCAGATATTATATTGGTGATAATGGAATAGATTGCATAATTGAAAATGCCTTGCGACTTCCCATTTTTAAGAATTTGTTGCTTTCGAAAACAATAATAAAATAATGATAAAATTGTTGGAATTAAAAAAATAAGTGAAACACAAACAATTAACATGGCAAGGCTTTCTGTACCATAACACCAGGTGGCAACCTGACCCGGATAACATATTGAATTATTATCAATTGTTGTTCCATTGATCGATTTTTTTGAGTAATCAATACAAAGACCATTACATATATCAAACCCGCATGATATGTTGATTCCGCTTCTTGCAGTTTCATTGGTAATTATGGAATTCATGTCGAAGCTATAAGCCACGAGGGGCAATACCTGATATTAAACGGTTTATGTCTGAAAATTGAATTTGAGAGGCAAAAGCCGTTATTCAACACAAAAAACCAATTCAATTAACACATTTTTTTGGCAGTATTCTAAAGTTCTCTTTTGGCAATGATTGGAGCTTGAAACAATTTCTTATCTATTTCCCCTCAAACAATATGCAATACATTGCACCTTTAACACGCAATTAAAAATTTTTGGAATAACACCGCATTTATTCAAAATTGATTGTATAATTAACTCAAAAATGAAGTAATTCGATACAACTCAAAAAAAATGATTCATAATTGCGTGTTTATTATTAACAATAAAGAATTTTTAGTGATTAAAATTAATTTATGAACTTTAAAAAAAAATAATATTGATAACTGTCACTACCAACCATACTATATCATTAGGATTATTAATTTCATTTGTTATCTTAGCAAATACTATTGGTATAGATATTGAAGCAATTCTTTATATTATGTTTTTTTAAGATAAGCAAATATAAATCATATCAACCACACGCATTAAAATATGCAAACAACCATTTGATATCAGAATTTTTAACTTGTATAAGCTTAAACAGGGGAAAAAAATAATATTATGAAATTCGATGCACGTTTATTAAAAAACCGGTTATTTTTGCACAAATTTTTTTATTCAAAATCCAATACCATTGTTTCATTAAACTTTAGTATGGTTACTGTGTCTTCCTTTCTAAACATTTATGTTATTTCTATCAATCTTTCAAATATAATCACAAAAATTATTAAATTTCCAAATATTCTTTTATTATAAAGCATGACTATGTAGCGATTTAATTAAACAAAATGAAAATATTTCATATTTGTAATCTTGGAATAACCATCTGCAATTAAATTCTTCAATATCATTTTGTGAGCGCTTGGTGAAACATATTCAAATTTGACTATGAACTGGTAAATTGAGTAGAGCGTTTAAGAAAAATTGAATACTTTATACAAAAATTCTTTATCATGTTTGTCAGGTATCTTGACAACGTTCACAACATATCAGATTATACAGTTAAAGAGGAAGTAGCAAGAACCAAAAACACTGTCTTTAAGGAATGTTATTATAGTCATCTTAGTGAGCCATTATTAATAAAAAAATTTAAAAAAGATCAGAAAAAATTATATCAAAATGAAATAAGTGCTTACAATAACGTTATGTCTAATGCTATTTTACCTATCAGAAGTATCTTTTCCACTGAAACAGAAGATTACATAGTTTATAAAAACAGAAAGTTTAAGCAATTAGACAAATTAGTTAAAGAAAATCCTCTTTCATTTCAACTAATAGCAAAATTATCTCGACAATTTTATGAATTTTTAACACAATGCAATAAACAAAATATCTTTTATCTTGAACCAGAGCCACTAAAAACCATAATGCTTGCGCCCGAAGAGCA
Source organism: Histomonas meleagridis (assembly GCF_020186115.1). NCBI lineage: Eukaryota > Parabasalia > Tritrichomonadida > Dientamoebidae > Histomonas > Histomonas meleagridis. The sequence goes on from NW_027150805.1 coordinate 1,876,479, forward strand.
GATAGTTATTGGTAGTTTCGAATCTGCTTCTATTGGTGGTTCTGAATCTGATTCAATATTTTATCAAATGGATAAAGGTACCAGTGGATATACTGACATGCTTACACTCGGGTGCTTTATACATTGTCTTTTCACAGGGAATTCACCACTTGATTATAATACTAAAACATTTAAAGTTGATTCTGAAATTCCAGATGAAGTTTATGACCTTTTAACCAATCTTCTTGCAACTGATGTTGAACAAAGAAAACGTTTTTCGCCAAAGGAACATCCATTTTTATCGTATGCAGTTGAAATATCAATAGCCAAAAATTTCTTTTCTATTGATCACGTGTTTGTAGATTGGAATGATGGGTTTAAAGCAGGCTTTTACAACTCTGAGATGACCTTTAAAGATGGGATTTCATTTGTATCTGATTCAACAGTCATTACATTTAATGACAAAGAATTATGTTTCACATCTGAAGATCAAATTCTATGTCTTAAAGAAGGTGAGTTACAACTTGGATGTGAATATGCCACATATTGTCTTCGTGATAATTTAGTCTTAGGAAACACATCACAAGATGGTTCAATACAATTTACAAGTGAATCCTTTTATTACACACTCGGTAAGCAACGGGTCAAAATTGCATCTGATGGCGTTACGACGTTTTATTCCAACAAGCCCGTTATTGACGACGATAAGCTCTTAACGGACTCCGCGGTCAAACTCAAAGTTTTACCAAATGGAATTACGTCAACCATCAACCGAACCGATGTAACCATCTCTAAAAATGGTGTAAAGTTAATATTAGGTTCCTCCGAAATTATTCTTCAGCCACGTGGTGAATCGTTATATGTTATCTTTGGAACATGTTCAGTTTATTTATCAGCAAATGAATTTAATGTTCATATCGGAAATTACCAAATATCAGTCAATAAAGAAGGAGTATTAAATATAATATCAGATAAAACTATCTTTGTAGTAAATAATAAAGAAGTTTCAGTGACAAATAATGGACAACCATTTAATTTGAATAATTTCGGTGTTAAAGTCCCAAATATTAACATCAAATTACCAAAGGCTAAAATCCCAGTCCCGCCAAAGATGTTCGATTCCCCAAATCCTTCGCCTGCTTCACAACGAAAGTTTTCTATTGCGGACTATTTGTTCGAAGGCGAAGAAGTCATTTTGGAATCAAACATTTTGAAGAAAGCAATTTTTGCAAGTGATAAAATGATTGCGATATTAACTTCATATAAAAGAATTATTGTTTTGAAGCAAGAGTATAAGGGATTTAAGAGCGAATTTAAGTTGCCGAATAGTTTCGGAACTAAAGTTTCTAAAACAAAGCTGGAAATTGATACAGTGAAAAAGAAGAAAATTTATAATTTCTTGGACGAAGAAACTGCAAAACAATGGGCTGAAAAAGTAAGCCAATTTAGTCAAAAGAAAAAATAAAATTTTGTTTTGTTTTGAATAAAGAAAATTAGAATATATTTTTTGAAGAAAATTATTATTTAAATCAATTTGAATAATTTTTAGTCAGATTTACACGATAGATTATAACGGTCGCATGTATAATATTTAATTAAATCTGATCTAAGAATTTTTGGATGAATTAAAATCAAAAAAATTTAAATTATTCCATATTTATTTGATGGTGCTGAGATTCACGTCGCTCTCTTGTGTTTCGTGGTTTCATTTGGGAAGCCCAAATTTACCTCCGTTTCAAGAGATTTCGAAATCTAATCACCAATTGGTGTGCTAAAAGTTTTAAGCACTGTTTCGAAATCTCGTGCACCTAATCTGACCTGGAGTCCTTAATGTTGAAGAGGAGAAGCGCTATTTCATGGAAATCAATTTATTTAAGAAAGTTTTTATTATGATATTTGTTTCGACTATTTATTTATATTTAGTTAAATATATTGTTCACTTCGCCTGTTTCAACAATCGGCTGGCTTCCGTAGTTATATGACACTTGTACCTTCATCAGAAGCGGAACGTCACTTTGGGTGTATACCATAAGCTGCTGAAGTATTGGACGGCCTCCGATTGCTTCAAGCGTTGTACTTGAAGGAGGCTGTGTCTGTATGAACCATCCAACAGGTGCTCCATATTTGACATTAAAGTTTGTAAGTGGCATAGTCCCTAAGTTAAAGATCGAAGCTCTAAGTGCTATTTGCTTTGGATTTTGCGGGTTCTTTATGATCTCGAAATAGATTACGTAATCTGGTTTCCGCAGCCCTTCGATAGCGCCTTGGGGTGGCTTAATTTCAACTTTTTGTATGGGCTCTGGCGTCGTTTTGACATCAAAATCTGTCAGCTCATCAAGCAGTGACACTTTTTGCGTTTGATGCTGTTCATCGTTTTTAGTTTCTGTTGTGCTAAATAAGTCCAATAAGTCAACTTCGTCTTTATCATCGACTACAACATTATTCTTTTGGACGTTTCCGGCGTTTTCTTCATTCCGATCAAGAGGCGCTAAGATATCTTCTGAGAAATCTTTGAATCCTAAAATTTCATACATTTCTCCGGCTCTTTGTTGTACTTCTAAATCTTCTGATGGAATAAGTTGCTTTAGGAAGTTTCGAATTTCCGTCTTTTTATCAAATCTGACTGCTAATTTAGCAAGTGATGTTATTAACATACTTTTTGTAATTGTTGTTGTTTGTGGCTGCATTATAATTTTCTTCATTAGTTCAAAAATATCATTTTCAAATTGATCCATAAATTCCCCAATAACATATGCACTCACTTGAACAAGAGTTTGATTATCACTAAAGTTTGTCATTGACCCGGCTAATTGCTGTACTGCATTCTTTTGCATCTCAGGTGTTTTAGAAATTAATTTACAAAATGATACAACTAAATCATTTCCAACATAATTTCCATGTTCAATTAACAACAAATGTACAGTACTAAAATTCCATTCAGGGTTTGGTGAAAATCTTTGGATAGCTGCATATATTTTTGAAACAAGTTCAACTCTAAATTCTTTGTCTGCTAATTTCACATAATCAAGTACTTCTGGTATTAGAGTTTCGACATTATTTTCATCAACAAGTGCTGATATCACGTCCAAAGCTCTTCTTCTAATAGATGGGTCACCATTATTTAAACATCTGACAATTTGTGATTTATACCTTTGTAATGCAACTGAATCTCCACTTGTTCGGCCAATTATTTCATTACCTGAATATAAAACTCTTGAGAAAATCGATAAAGCCGAGTAAATCACATTTGGGTCCTTCAATTTAAAAAGTCGGCCGACTTGTGAAAAAGCCAAACCGCGAAGCGACGGTTTGTTAGCAGTTGTTACAACCGCCATAACAGCTTGAAAAAGTAGTGCGCGACCGGTATTTTTTTTGGTATCGGCGCCGGTTATGATCGACTCCAAAACGGTGTCGAGATCGTCCGACTTTTTGTTAAGGAACGATAGGATGCTGAGGAGCCTCATCTGGAGAAATGGGTCATTAAAGAAATTGTATGAGAATTCTTTTGATGCTTTGGATCGGTTGAGTTGCTTGAGGATTTTTGTAAATGGTGAGCAATAACGACAGAAAAATGAACGGAAATTTGGACACGATCGAACTAATGCTTCCATAAGACAAATACCAGCAATAACTACCCCATGTGAGCCATTTTTGAGAAGTTTCCCGATAAGTGGTTTAAATGATTCTGCATGTTCTGGTAATTTTTGGATTATTCGTATTGCTGCCATGGCTGCACAACGAAGAACTCGGGAATTTTTGGAATTAAAGATTTTGATTACTTCTGGTACTACTGTTTGACATGTTAAAGAAGATCCAATATTTGCAATTAATGATAATGCAAGACATTGTATGTTTCTATCTGTCGATTGTAAATCATTTCTAACTGTCTGTGTTAGTAATACTGATAATTCTGAATTTTCGTCGATCATTACAGCGCAAGCAATATATCCAAGTCTTTTATAACTAAATCTTTCATTTGTCATTAAAGTCAAAGGTTCCAATTGACCGAAAGACACATTTTCTCCTATTATATGTAAGAACAAAAGCTTTGCCACAACTCTTGGCATTAATGATGGATCATAATCTTTAATCAAAGATCTTAAATCAGCCATTTCGCTTCTAATCCTAAACTTTTCTTGTTCAGGGTTTTCAGCTAGTCTTACAGAAGATACGAAATCGAACAATTCCTGAGTCATAATAAACCGTAAAAGTGACACGATTTTTTTATTTATTTATTTTAAATTTTTTCTTTTAATAATAATTCCACGAACGAATTATTTTGTATATCATTATCAGCTTTCAATGATATATTTGTTGGTTTTATTGATTCCTCGAATACCTTTAATAAGTTATTTTTCTTAACTAATTGATTTTTATTATTTAAAACATCATTAGTTAAATTGTTCATAAACTTCATCATCAATTCCATTGGCTCTTTATGTTCTGCGCCAACGGATATATCGATTAAATCATACTCATTGAGCCTCGCAAGTAATGTCTTTTGGTTTTGCTTCTTGCTAAGCTCTTTCGATAAATTCACTTCTTTCTTGAACTTCGGATAGTCGTATAAACGTGGCGAAGTGAATCGCTCGAGCGAAACAAATGAATTATACACTTTCTCAAACACTTGTGGTGATGTAGGTAATGCTCCATCGATTCCGACTGATGACAATTTCGGATTCGATTGCATAAACTCTAAAAATGATAAAAGACCTTTGTCACCCATTTGTGTTCTTTCCATTGTTAATGTCGTTAATTGTGATTTTCCTTTTAAATCGTTAAAGAATTGCACTGCTGATTCTTTAAGTGGATTAGATGATCCGCATGATAATTCTAGACAGCTAAGTTTAGTTTCAATGATAAAGTTTGATAAACGCTTTAAGCATTCATCAATCCGTTTGTTAAAACAGCGTGATAAGTTAAGATAACGTAAATATTTTTGAGTTCGTAAAAAATTATATAATAATTCGCTGGTCTCTGGTGTTAATTCATTTCCGCAATAATTGAATTCGGTGAGGATCGGTAACGGGTTTTTGATGTCAAAACATTTCAACGTATCGTCCGGTGAACCGCTGGTGGCTAATTCAGACAAATTCAATGCAATCGGGTGTTTCCGTGGTTTAGAGAAAAGTGCCTTAAGTAAACTGCTGAGCGCTTCAATATTAATCTCAACCTTACTTAAATCAATATAATTAAGAGATTCTGGAAAGATTATGTCTGGATTAACTTGATCGAAAAAGCGTCCAGATGTAAGATATAATTGTTTTAAGGATTTAGTGCTGGGAAGAATTGATGAACAAATGGTAGATATATCAATAGATGCACGTGAAAGTGTTAAAGAACGAAGTTTAAAGGTGGAAAGGAATTCAGAAAGTTCTTGAATGTTGATCATATCGGCAGTTCCTTCTTCAAGTTTAAGATGAATTAATGTCGAAAAACAAGAAACTTCATTTAAACACTTGTATAACATTTGAAAGTGTTGGGAAGTAAGTTTGGATCGACCAATACATAACGTTTTAATATGGCCTTCAAATTCTTTTAATCCATTTAAAACACCAAAAATTAGATTTGGCGCACAGTTTCTAAAGTTAATTTCAGTTATTTTGGACTTTTCAGTTGCTCTAAGATGGAATGGATCTGGTGGAGCGTCAACATAATTTTCAATAGTAATTCGACAAATTGAGTTAGATGAGGAAAATATTGTACTGAGAAATACGTTGAGCTTCTCAGGGCCAAAGTTATCAAGAATTAAGCCTTTGATGTCGGGTTCCATTGCAATAGCTTCCGCTATTTGTTTAGCAGAATTACCTACATAGAAGTTGGATGGCAAGGAAAGGTTGGGAGTGATGTGTTTATCCCATTGGGCGAGGAGCTGAAGGCATTGAAATGGGAATTTTGAGTCATCTCGACGTGTAAATGCACGATGTACAATAGCCATCATTCTTATTTGGAGTAAATTCATTGGACGCGTTCGAATGTCGATTCGTGGGATATCTTCAGGAGTGGGAAGAAAACGAATTTTACTGAGCATCTTGATATTCTCAAAGTAATAACAACCATAAAGATATAAAACACGAATGAGAAGTTCTGTAACTGCATCGTCGTTTTTTATTGAGATGTTAGTTGCCGAAATCGCGAGTGCTAACGTATGAGGTTTAATATAATTAACAATTGATAAATCTAAAATACTAAGCTTTGTCTCTAAAATTACTTTGGATGATGAGGTAAATTTAAAAATATAAAGCGCACCAAGAGTTAATACAAAAGTTCTTTCATCTCTTATACCATTAATTGTAACAGATTGAAATTCGGCTCCAAACAAAGGAAATTCATTTGCTCCCCAAGCAAATTTAGTAACAAGTCTTTGAAGATAATTATTTGATAGACGATCGTATAATTTTGGAGGTTCCAATTTTTTTTGTGACAGATTTCCACTTTTTTGTAAAAGACATGTTATGTGAAAACACAATGATCCCTTCCAGTTATCCTTCAGCAATTCGATCAATATTAGTTGCTAGTGGTTGTGATACTGCATTAGTTCCACCACCAAGAGAATATGAAACAACAGATAATCCAATTCCAATGGATGAAGCAATTTTTGAATATGATACAAGTAAATTATTTAATGCCGCTGGATTTTCCCCTGAAGCAACTTCAGAATTGGATAAGTATTGGCATGTTAGAAGATTTTACATGGGACAACTAAAAATTTTAAGTAGAAATGATAATGAAGATCCAACTTATGAAAAAATCCAAACAACAGTGCAAGAAAGAAATATAGACAATGTCCTCGAAATGTTTCAGCAAAGACATCAATGGCTTGAAAATTCTTACAAATATAGAGCAGATTGTCATCCGTTATGTAAAATCCAAGATTGCCTAAACGAAGCAATATATGGATCTGAATATTGTATTAACCATTTAGATAATGACCCTAACCAAAACTTATTTAGAAAATGTGAAAAATGTAATCGAATGTATCCTGTTACAAGTAGTTGCTTCTTTTGTCGTGAATAAAAATATAAACACTATTTAGGAAAGTCTAATGTTTTTATTAAAATTCTTTAGCGATGTTATATGTTTTTTATACATTAATATATTTTTTCGATTTTTCTTCTTGAAGGATTGACATTTAATGATGAAGCCATTAATAAATCAGTTGAAATTGGTAATTTATGTCTTTCAGAACATATCCAACAAATTCCAAATGATGTTTTAGTTATTCATCAGCTTCTGGAAATATTGAACTTGTTAAGTATATTTTTGTACAAGAAATTGATATTAATGTGCATAGATGGTTTACTATTTTATAGTGCATAATTTGTTAACAGGTTAAAAAATAAACGGTTCCGATTATTTAAACGGTCTCTCGTTAAATGACTAATTTCGGGATTATTTGCAGAGATTTAAAAGAATATCAAATACTAAATCCATTTATATCAAAAATTACACAATACTCAACAGTGTTTCCTTACGATGTCGTAAAATCAGCACTTTATACACCAATCCTTTCGAATACTAGAACTTTTCCATTTTTAGCAGTTGAGGTTGATATTTCTAAAGACGAACAAATTGATTTAAGTCACTATCTTTCAGCTGCTATTATTTTTTTTCGACCGAATCTAAATGATTTATTTGAATCAGCTTCAAACGCTCTTCGTCAAATTAACAGATACCAAAACTTAAGGTTTTCTGCTTTATTGAACGATTTTTCCAAGTGGAATGAATTTGCAGAATTATGTGGTCATCCACCAACGTTGTTTGTTTCACCAGAATTACCAAACAACATACTGGAATTATCTCTTTGGGGTTCAACTCATATCTTTTCAGTTAGTTTAAGTTCAAGTCATTTTCTTCCTGATTTTACACTTCCAATTGATTTATCTCTTTTTATTAAAAACTTATTTGAGCGTTGTATTCCTGTTTTCCTCCCAGCATCTGTTCCTAACTTTCCAAATCTATTTGCTACAATTTATAGTGTAATGTCCGCAACAACCCCCACACCGTTTGTAGATATCTTTCGTCCTCCCATGGAAACAGTTACATGTGATCTCCCTTCTTTATGCTATGAAGAATTTGAGGAAGATCAAGTCAAGTATGAAAAATATCAATTAGCAATTGAAAAAGCTATAAAATCTAAAGGTGATCCCTCCGCACTATTTGTTGCAGTTGTGGGAGCTGGAAGAGGTCCACTTGTCGATTGTGCTCTCAAAGCGGGAGCCGTTAACATCTTTGTAATTGAGAAAAACCGCTCTGTCTTTCAATTTCTTGAGATGAAAAAAACGGTTTCCTGGCCCGGTACGGTTCAACTTTTTTGCGGTGAAATGAGGAGCATCGAGTTACCGCATAAAGTTGATATATTAATTTCTGAACTACTTGGGGGATTCGGTGATAATGAGCTATGCCCTGAGTGTTTAGAAGGGTGTGAACGTTTCCTTAATAAGAATGCAATTTCTGTTCCAAAAGAATATACATCTTTTTTAGTTCCATTGATGTCTCAACATTTATGGACTAAAGCTCTTTTCGAAATGAAGCAACAATCAATGCTCGTCATTCCATTGGCTGCTTCTGTTTTCATTTCTGAGCCTTCTTCTGTGTTTAAGTTTAGTCATCCAGGAAAAAACGAACTCTATCAAACAAAAATGATAAAGTTTAATCCGTCTCTGTTTAACGGAATGTGTAATGGCTTCGGTGGATGGTTTGAGGCAACACTTTTCGATGATGTTGTGATTTCGTCATCCCCAATTAATGGAACACTGAAAATGATTTCGTGGATGCCGGTCTATTTCCCATTGGAACAAGCTGTGAACGTGAAAGAGGGAGAATGCATATCGATTATGTTTTCGAGAAAATCTGATGGAAATGCGGTGTGGTATGAATGGTCGATGGTAAGCCCAGAATATACATCAATAAGTAATGGTGGCGGAAGAATATTCTCATTTGGATTAAAATAGAATTTATTTTTAGAAAATGTCATATATTATCAATAAACAGATATAATGAATCTAATAATGAATTCCATGTATGTTTTCTTGTAAATTTGAGAAATAATTTCAAACTTTTTTGATGAATAAATTATCAGATTGATGAATTTCTATTTTCTTGCTTGTTTAAAATTAATATTAGATTTTGTAATTAGCATTTTTTAGATAAGTAATGGAATAAAATATATCTACTTGTTAAACTCGTCTTTTGGTTTTGATTATAAGTAAAAAATTAATTAAACGTTCGTTCTTGCATCTGGATGCTTTTGCCTTCGGCAATTTCGGCACCAAATCAAGAGAAAAAAATACCTATCACAGAAATACTTCTTCCGACTAGACAGAAAGGTAATTATCATATGGATTCTTTGGATGCTTTTTTAATTCTATTTTTTTTATTTATTGGCGTTTTAACAAGAATTATTCGTATTCATTTTCCAAATAAAATCACATATGAAGAAGAATCCATTAGTACTTATCTTAATAATTATTACAAAAGAGAATATTTTTTTGATACGAATCCTCCACTAGGAAAGTTAATAGTTACTGGTGTTGCATACCTTAATGGGTATTACAAAGAGTTCAATCTCACACAAGAATCAAATTATTCATTTCCAATACATATTTCAATACGTTTATTTTCAGCAATTTTTTCTGGTTTATGCGTTCCGCTTTCATATGCTATTATGCGTGAAATTGGTTTAAGCTATTTTGGATCATCTCTAACCTCAATATATGTTGCATTGGATATCAGTCTTATTGTTGAGGGAAAGTTTACTGCTAAAAGTGGAATCAATCACTTCTTTGTACTCTTTGCCTTTTTTTCCATTTATATAAATGAGAAAATTTCCACAATTACATCTCTGATTTTTGAAGGCATCTGCTTTGGTCTTGCAGTTTCTATCGACTATAATGCTTGGAGTGTTGTCGTTGCAGGTGTAGCAAGGGAAATGATGTATATTACATCAAATTCCTTGAGTAAATTTTCTCTTATTTCATCAACTTCAAGGATAATAGTGATTACCTCTGCAACAATCATAACACATTATTTAATTTTCTATATTCATCTCTGTTTACTTCCTTATCGTCCAACAGGATCAAATTATATCCCTTTTTACATGAATTCAACACTTGTTGACAAAGAAAAACCAGATTGGAATCAAAGAGGATTTTTCCTATCATATTTATGGAGGATAACTTTTCTTATATTTGATATTATTATAAAAAAATTAATAACAAATAGAGCACATACTCAAGCTCCAACAGCTCGGAATATATTTCATTGGCTTTGTAGATTAGATACTGTTTTTATTGAAAAGAGCGTGATTGTTGCATACTTTCGAAGTTTTGTTTCATGGGGAGCGGTTATGGCGGTTACAGTATTTAACGGTTATCTTGTCTTTCGAGGTAAATGCAGAATTAAAAGTGAAGTTGGAACACTTTTTGTTGCATCTGTCGCATCTCTTATTCTTCAAATTCTTTCTTTTAGAAATCCATCGCAAAGTAGTCGATCGATTGCATTCTATTTCAATCTGTTTCATATGAATTACTTTGTGCAGAAATATTTCACCTCAAAAAAGAGAGGATTTATAACATCTTTTCTGATATTTGTGGCTGTTTTTAGTTATTTTTTATGGTATCCATTTGCTTATGGCATCGAAGTTAAAGATATGCGTTTCTTAGGCATTTTGAACACTACCAAATAACAAACATTAAATATAGTCGCACATTTAGCAGTGGGTTTAATTTATTTATGTATGTTTATTAATAAATTTTAATCAAATAATTTTTTTCTATGATGCGATTATGCGTAATATGATGCATGTTTTCATAGTTATCGTTCTAACCGCCAATTAAGCACGATAAGTATTCAAAATTTGAATGAGTTGAAAAAAGATGTCACTTTTTTGACTAAGCATGGTTTACGATAAATCAAATTCAAAAAGTTAGTAAGAAAATTGACTTTTTCGATGTTTTTTCAATATATTCAAATGTGACAAAAGTTTATTTTGCACGCAAACATTTCCCGATGTCTTCTGATGGGAAAGACTGTGGTCTTTATTGGAAAGGAACCCTTAAAAAGAAGACATTTCTAGGGATTTGGCAAACCTGTTTTTGTGAACTTCAACTCACCGAATTTTACATACGTAAAACAGAATCGACAGCTCAAATCAATAAAAGGATCCCTATGAATTCAGATACTATTGTTAATCTTATCGAAACAAATAATGGTCCCATTCTTACTGTTCAAGGAGCTGATAATGAAGTAATTTATCTTAAAAGCGACAATGAAGAATCAATTTTTAAGTGGGTGATTGCACTTAGGTCAGCTACTTTTTACAATGCTAGTCTTGGAATCGAATCATTCAATTTACTTAGGGTTATTGGAAGAGGATTTTATGGTAAAGTTACTCTTGTTTCAAAAAAGGATACGGGTGAACATTATGCACTTAAAACCATCCACAAAGCTCGTATTATCAAAGCGCGAAAGCTTCAAATCCCAATAACCGAATTAAACATACTCAAAAAGCTTCGGCATCCATTTATTGTCAACCTCAAATTTGCTTTCCAATCAGCCACCAAGTTTTATCTTGGTCTGGAATATGTTCCAGGCGGCGATCTCAAAACATTAATAACTCGCAATCGCGAGAGCCTCACACCTAACCTCATTCGTCTTTACGTTGCTGAAGTTGCACTTGCTTTGAACCACATGCATAGTGTTGGTGTATTGTATCGCGATCTTAAACCAGAAAATCTTCTTATCAACAATGATGGTCATTTAAAGGTCACTGATTTTGGGCTTTCTGAGGACGTTTCAGTTCTCAACTATAAATCTAGCGAGCTATGTGGTACTGCTGAATATGTTGCACCAGAAGTAATCAAACGTGAACATTATTCATATGAAGTTGATTGGTGGGGACTTGGCATACTCACCTATGAGTTGTTTTTCGGTGTAACTCCTTTCTTTGCTCAAACAACAGAACTTATGTACCAAAGAATAGTTTCCAAAAAACCTCTATTCCCTATCGGCGCCGATAGTGACGTTGTATCGTTCGTGAAGTCACTTCTTAAAAAGGACCCTAAAAAAAGGGCAAATTTTGAGGAGCTAAAGGGGAAACCGTTTTGGGGTGGCCTTGACTTTGAAAAAGTGGCAAATAGAGAATATGTTCCTGACTTCATTCCTTTATTAGAAGGCCCTGATGACGTGAAATATTTCGATGAGGAATTCACTGATGAAAAACCATGCGATTCCCCAGCAACGCCAATTATTGGGAGAAATGCTATGTTCACTGAATTTGATACAATTGAGGACTTAGGCGAGCACTGGTTCCAACAGAAATAACATTTTTTCGCGACTGTGTATAAAAATTAGTTGATATCTGTTACTTTTTTGTAATTTGTTTTAACTATGATCAAAAAATTATTTTTCAAATTCTGAATAATCATATTGAAGTTCTACAAAAGACTTTGCGAGATTACATTTGAAAATTCTTTCAGATAATGGTTTCGATATTTGGTTTATAAACATATGTTTTTTGATCGATGTTCATTCGAAATCTAAAAACGAACGGTTGACAAAAAATTGGTTTACAGATGACTTAGCAAATATAAATTTATAATCCACATGCCATATCTAATGTTTAAAAAAATCAAATTTAAAGAGTGTTATGCAAAATTTCTTCATAAGGAATCATATTTCATCTTAAACTTTAAACGATAAAAGTTTCTGTTGAAGCAAATAAAAGAACGTTCTTCCAAAAAAACCGATTCAAATTTGAATGTGGTATAAAAAAAATTCCGAATCGAATTTTGATAGCGAAAATTCAGTATAACTGTAAAATCTCTGATTTCAAAATTTTTGGAAACAATGTTTTTCTGGTGCTTGGTTACTTCTACAATACTTTTTCAGCAAACTTGCCAAGAGAACGAATACAGACTTAAGCCTAGCTTTAGGAAAGTTGCTACGGAAAAAAAGCTCATTTCAGATGCATTCCATCCTAATTCAAAATTAAAAACGCACAGCTCAGAACATGCGATTAAATTTCAAGTATTTCTAGATAAAACAGATTATTTTGTGATATCTTCACCTTACTTTGAAGTTCAAAAACAAAACAATGTTACATCATCACAAAGAAAAATTCTATCATCCGATTTTTTTGAAGAAGGTGACCTTGCAGGTATTACCGTCACTAATGCATCATCAACTGAGTTGTTAGAAAAGTATTTTAATATTCCGCATGTTTATACAGGCACTTCTTTTGAGCCACTTGATACTGAACAAAAAATTATGTTTCCAATTACTGATGAGAATCTAACATTTTCTATGTATTATCCTTACATCGAAAATATCTCTCGTGATGATGGTAATTCGATGATTATATCTACAAGTAACCAAAAAACAGTTGAAGACCAAAAAAAGATTGATATATATTGTCAAGCAAATGTACAAGGAGGAACTTCAGTTTCATTTAATTTGAAACATATAATGTCATCCATAGTATTATCTGTTACATTAGGTGATGGATTTACACCTGATCAAATTTCATCAGGTTGGACATTTTATTTATCAAATTTAAGACTTAATGGAACTTTTAATATTTATAGTGGATATGCAACAGCAGATTTGAACTCAGAACCAGTTACTGATTGGAATATCACAGATTTTGTTCAAACTAATGATGAAACAACAGGTAAAAGACAATATATATTATATTTATTTCCGCAAACATTAGAAAAAGGTTTAAATTTTTCGGCATGTTATAATGGAAAGTTTTACAATAAAACCATAAGTCTTTCTGAATTAAAAACCAATACAAGATATAATTTATCAACAGTATTGGATGAGTTTAATACATTAACATTTTCTGAATCAAATACATATACTAATTCAAACACTTTTACAAATTCTCATACATTTAAAGAGTCAAATACTTTTACTAAATCAAATATTTTTACTGAGTCTTTTCCAAATGATGTTTCGATAACAAAAACTTTTATTTTGATTCATACATTACAAGATACTGTTACGTTCACTCAAACTTTATATCATTCGAAAATATTATCAATGATATTAATTAATTCATCATATTTTTATACTTATTCAGAATTATTTTATTATAATTTTTCATTATTTCATTATTTAACTGAAACTGATATTTATTCACGTTCTTTTATGTATTATCAAACATCAGATTTAAATAATAATAATGAAGATGTTAACAATAAAGAAATGAATCTTACAATGATTATTGTTATTGTTTGTGTTTCAATTATAATTATTGTTCTCATTATTTTATTTGTTATATTCTTGCGACGAAAACATAATATTCAAAAAGAAGATTTAACAGAAGAAGGAAATAAAGATGAACAAGAAATCAACGCTAACACCAATATAACATCATATGAATATATTCCGACTGTTGAAGAAGATCCATTTGCTAAAGATTTTAAAGAAGATAATATGTTCAAAATATGAATTTCATTCATGTTGAAGAGTATTTATTTAAATAAACTGTTTTTATTTGTTAATAATGTCTTTGAATTTGAAATAATTAGTTAAAAATACGAAAATAAATTTAAAATATATCATTCCCCATTGTTAAACAATTTATTAACATATTTTTTTTATACCAAATATTTTAAATGATTATCGTACACATTCTTAAATAGTATAAATACAAATTAACCAAATTCTACATTAAAATTATCCAAATATGAGATAAATTTTGATTAAAAAATAATTTAAAACATAAAATTTTTATATAGTATATAATAACAATAAATATATCAATAAAAAAGAACTTTTTTTTTGTTATTTCTCTGTTACATATTCATGGACATGTATATCCAAGTTTGCGGCAATTGTACTTATTTCCTGTTCGTTCGCGAGACATTTTAGCTTTGGTTCTCTGTATATATCACCTCTAATTTCGATCAGTGCCAATCTTTCCAGCTGTTGCACCTGTAAATAAGCAGAATAATCGAAATCGATTTCGAAAAGATGACTATAAAAAAGTGCCTTTGATATAGCAAACACTCTTTCCAATGATACGTATTCATGATCTTCAAGAAGTTTTGTCGATCTTCTTTTCTTTTTTAATGATCTAGCAAATCTCATCAGATCAGATGTAGTTGAAGTTTTAGAAGCAATATAAACCGCAAGGAGAATCACAGAAGCAACAGTAGACAACCCATCAATACGGCAAACCTTCTGAATGCGCATTGTGTCGAGACATTTAAGAATTTCTTTCCCTATCGTCTTTTGGGGCGCCCCAGAAACCGAATGACATATGAAAATGATGTCTCTGATGTCCTTTGTCATCGGCTCTGAAATGGTAATGATCTTGCGAACTAATACACCAAAGGACTCATCGTCTTCTTTGTTATAGGCAGAAAGAATAATTTGTTCAAGCTCAGGTTTATCATACGCAGGAAAGATAATGTTTGTAATTGAAAATGGATCAATTCTGAAGAAAGAGGGATTAACATGTGTAACAAAAATAAAAGTAAAATTTGTGAGAATGTGTGAATCAATTACAGCAATTGATTGTGCTAAAAGATCATTCGCACCATCTTCAAGAAGATCAAAAGAATCAAAAACTATAATTGTTTCAACTTCATCATTAACATATTTGGTAATTTGTTGAAACGAAGAAATTTTCTTAATTTTTGTTTCTTCATCTGATAATTGTTGAACCATACTTGTCAATACATCTGAAATTGTATCGCCAGTATCACAATAGAGATGAACACATCTTGTTGTATCTTTCACTTGGTCAATAAGAAAGTTCACCGTTATTGTTTTTCCAGATGAAACAGGTCCTGATAAAAGAATTATTTTGCTCCCTGATTTTAAAGAGTATAAAAGCTTTGCGTATTGTTCTTGGCGACAAATTGGATGTTCCATGTTTGAGGAAATGTGACATGAAAACTCTGAGAACGACCGTTATCACTTGTGTTAATTTTTTAACATAGTCTGTGAATTTGGATGCGGTTTTGGCCTTTCTTCACATGTCAGGCAAAGCAGAAGCCGCAGCAAAAGCAGCTGAACAAGGACAAAAAAAGCAAATCAAGAAGACAAGGAATTTCAAGAAGTTCCAAAAGCCAAAAGCTACAATTCCAGCTAAGAAACCACAATATGAACATAAGGCTGTTCAACCAGTTTCTTTAAAGCGTAATGATTACAAGATCATCAAAGGCCCAGTTACATCAGATAAAGCTTCTCGTAAACTTGAAGATGAAAACACAATGACATTCTATGTCGATATCCGTGCTAAGAAACCAGAAATTGCTGCAGCCATCAATCGCCTTTATCATGTTAAACCAGTCAGTGTTAAGACATTGATCACACCCAAGTTCCTTAAGAAGGCTTATGTTCGTCTTCCAGAAGAAGTTGAAGCAATGAATCTTGCAAACGAAATGGCATAAATTGTCACGTTAAATTTTACGTTTTATTTAATTACTTTCTCGGTGAATATGAAAAATTTAAAATTAACCACAACATGACTTTTTACCCTGACCATTGGATTGCTTGATATCTACAGATTGTGTCTTGGTCGCTTTGTTTATAATGTTACCTTTGTTTTGTATTAATTTGTTGAGAGCCATTTGGAACATTCGATCAATACCGGTTCCTTGAGAAGCACTAGTTTCGGCGTAAAGCGCAAAGTTATCAGTAGCTAATGAATTAGCTGTTTGAAATTCAATTACTCTACTATCTTCTAGATCTATTTTGTTACCGCAAATTATTATAACAATTTCATCTTCTACGTTAGTATTAAGTTCTTTGATCCAATAGCTAACGGAATCATAACTTTCAGCTTTTGTAACATCAAAAACGATGATTGCAATCAAAGCACTTCTATAATACATTGGTGCCAACCCTCTATAAACTTCTTGCCCAGCGGTATCCCAAATCAAAAGTTCTAGTTGTTGTCCTTCAATATTTACATCTTTTGTTACAAAAGCAGCACCAATTGTTGGATTAACATTTTCCTGAAATGTTCCTGAGACATACTTCGAGACAATACTCGTTTTTCCAACACCAGAATCGCCAAGAAGCACCAATTTCACTGCATTTCCGTCACCACTCATTTGTAAAGTGAAAATGTATTTCAATGAAACCGCTGTCAATTGTGTTGTAATCTCATTCACAAACATTTCAACTGATCTTCAACAAGAAAAAACTTCAAAACTCAATAATCATCAAAATTAAAATAACATTTTCTTAGAAAAACATTTTCCTTTTAAACTTCTTTAGTTGTAAATTAATTTCGATCATTAGAACTGTTTTGTTGTGTTCCATCATTTCGAATGTGACATTTGCCAATCAGAATAATCCATTGAATTCCGATAACTTTTTGTGTTCGTTGTGTAAAAAAATGCAAAACGATAATAAAATGTAATTTTACTTGTGCAGCCGCAACTTGAATGAGAAATATGCGAAAAAAGAGAAAACGTATTAACAGTTAACGTTTACATATAAGTGTGATCACATTTTCATGAGCAAAGGCTTCAATTGTTCCGCTAATGCCTTTGCAACATCGTTACTCGTCAATAAGTTTTGGATCTTATTCATCAAATCCGTTTCTTCTTTTGGTTTCTGTTGCATTTGTTGCTGCTGAATTGGTGGTGGAGGAGGTGGTGGTGGTCGAGGTCTTTGTTGTTGTTGTTGTTGTGGAGCTATTGTGAGTTGTGGTGGTGGCATTTGTGGTTGAGCCTTTCGATTTGTGCTTTTGTTACCGAAATATGGCGATGATCCTTGAACTGTTTCTTGGCCATTTAATCCACGTATATACTCGCAAAAGCAATCTCCATATCTTGCGATTTGAGTCTTTGTTAGCCCATTAATATTTTCAAGCTCTTTAATATTTTTTGGATTAATTGCAGCCATTTGTTTCAAAGCGTCCGTTGAAACTATACTATTTGGATCTGCTCCAATTTGGTCTGCGATTCTCTGTCTAATATTCAACAATTCCTTATAAGTATTATCATTTGACACCGAAACACCATTTTGTGAATCATTTTCGGGGTGCCTCAATTTTGACGTGTTGTTAACGTTCTCCACCATCACTTTTGGAAACTCGTTCGAACGGATCAAACCAATATTTTTGCCCGCCCTTAAATAAACGATAGGCCCGTGAGCTGAGTGACGGTTTCCCTCTTCCAAAATTTCTTTTTCCAACAAAACCCTAATAATTCGATGAACGATGTCTTGGTTAATCCCTTTGAAGCAAGTTCCCATCCCATGTTCCGGTAATTTGTCATCACCAGCTTTGACAATCTTTTGACTTTTTGAACCGGTGTAAACCGAAACGATATAAGAAACGGTTGGGTGAGGTGCCGATCGTCTTTTGATGTTGTTAACTAAAGAAGCTATGTTCTTAGCGTGCTGTGTGACATCTATCAAATTAATT
The DNA here is from genome assembly GCF_020186115.1 of Histomonas meleagridis. NCBI lineage: Eukaryota > Parabasalia > Tritrichomonadida > Dientamoebidae > Histomonas > Histomonas meleagridis. The sequence continues at coordinate 1,894,855 of NW_027150805.1, forward strand.
GAATTATTCCTTCCTTCAATTTTTGAAAGGCAATTGTCACACATGCCATGGCAATCATTTGGGTTAAAGTCTTCACCAAAATATTTCAATAAGTTCACCCGGCGACAAATGCTTTTCTCAATCCCATATTGTGTCATTGAAGATAACAATTCCATTTCAATGTCAAGCCTTTGCTTCGCTTTGTATTCTGTCGTCTGCCATATTAACTTTGACACTTTTGACTTGTCGGAGATTTTAAACATCAAAGCGCAACATGACCTCTTGCCATCTCTCCCCGCACGTCCGCTTTCTTGGTAATATTCTTCTAAACTCTTCGGCATAGTATGATGTATTACATATCGGACATCTTCTTTATCGATGCCCATACCGAATGCTAATGTTGCCACAATAACTTTCACTTGATTCGACATCCATTTTCTTTGGTTATCAGTTTTAACACTTGTGTTTAACTTCGCATGATAAGGCAAAGATTGTAGTCCATTATTACACAACCAGTCACTAATTCTTTCAGTTTCTTTCGTCTTAGTACAGAATATTAAACCAGTTTCATTTTCATAGTTATGTGACTTAATCCAATTTAATATTGTTTCACATTCCTTAATGAAGTTTCCTTCTTTTGAGATAACTTCATAAAACAAATTTGGCCTATTAAATGACTGTTGGAATATCTTACAATTGGCAATCGATAATTCCTTAATAATGTCCGCTTTCACAGATGGTGTTGCAGTCGCAGTCAATGCCATTATCGAAATATTTGGAAACGAACTCTTAATTATATTCAGCTGTGTATATTGAGGTCTAAAGTCATGTCCCCATTGAGATACGCAATGTGCTTCGTCAATAGCAAATCTACAAATCATATTCTTATGATATAGTTCAGTGATAATACCAAACAAATGTTGACTTTGCGTAAGCTTTTCAGGTGTAATATATAGAAACAATATATTACCTTGTCGTAAATTGTTTGTAACTTCGAAATATTTCTTCTGCCCAGTGTCCGCTGATAAAAACTCAACGGATATCCCGAGCGCGCGTAACCCTCGAACTTGATCTTCAATTAATGCAATCAATGGAGAAACAACAATAGTAAGTTTTTGTTGTATGTAACCCGGCAATTGATAACATAAACTTTTCCCGCCGCCTGTCGGCATTAGCACAAAGACATCTTCGCCTTTTAGTGCTGCATCGATTGCTGACGCTTGAACGCCTCGGAATTGGCGATGATGGAATACGTTTTGGTTAACGGATGTGATCTTTTCTAAAACATTCGGATCAATAGATGTCGTAGAAGATGGTACAAAAGTTTCAGTGATCTCTTCAAACGTTTCGTCAGGCGAATAATTGTAGTGCAAATATTTCGCTGAGGCTGTGACCGGCGGTTTTTCATAGATTCGCGGTGAACTGTTCGATGGCTCGTCAATGAGTTGTGATGAGTAGTCATTGTATGAGGACTGGTTATATGCCGTTGGAAATGAATTACTTTGAGACGATGTGAAATCATTTTGATTATAATTATAATTTGATGATGGAAATGAATTACTTTGATATGAAGTAAAACTGTTTTGGCTGTATGTTGTGTTGCGTGCGCTGTAGTCCATCGACGCAATGTTTGAAACTCGATCAATTTTCGGATTTTGAATTTGACTTTCGATATTGTCGATCCGTGACCATATTTGACTACGCCGTTGTTTGAGTTGACCGATTTCAATCGATTGTGGATTGGTTCGAAGAAGTTCGCCAATTTGATGTGATATGTCATCAGATTCTTTATAAAGATTTTGTAAATCTTGATGCGTTGGTGGTGCCACATCCGGAATTCCTTCACTGATGTTGTCAAAATCAAAGTCAGAGTCATCATCAAGAAAAGATAATATTTCACCTGGATTATCATTAGATTTATTGGGTGAATTTTTGGATGAATGAGCTTGCCTTGGTTGTATTGGTGGCATTGGCGGTATTTCTTGGAAGTTTTGGTGATTGGTATTATTTTGTCTTTGTTCAAATTTCTGATTCATATTAATTAAAAATGTATTAGAATAACTATTGTTCGGTCCTGAAGAAAGTTTTTGCGTATTTTCTTTTGCTATTTTACCAAAATCGATGGAATTAATTCCATTTACTGGTTCTTCAGCAAAACTATAAATAAATCCGGATGGCTGTAAAGAATCATAGTTTCCAGTGATCTTTTTTTCCATCTCGGAAAAATTAGTAACTAACATTTATAATGAAATACTTCTTTGCTTTGATATTTTGGTTAATGATTTTGAAAAGTGACACTTCACTGATTCATTCACTTTCATAAAAAACGTTTATAAACGTTCGAAAGTTCGCAAACAAGAGCTTAGCACTTTTCTTGCCTAGATGTTTTCATTGCTTGACATTTATAAAAACTGATAATTTTCTTGTAGCTTTTATTATATATGAATATTTATATGTAGCACGTGTAGAGTCGACCCCTTGTGTCGGTGCGAAATCCTCGAAAATTATTTTATAATGGCGTATACCTTATGTGCAATTTAGAAGGGTTCGGCAAAACAGGCCGTAGGCCTCATGTCGCAACCGCTGGAGCGAAAATAATTTAAGATTTTCGATGATAGGTGGCTCTTGCGATGAGTAAATCGGAGTAGGATTCCCATATCGTAGCGGTTTTTTGAAAGCCTTCTCAATCCAAAACGATCAATTTTAACACAGAAACGCACTGTTGTTATAAAAAGACAATAAGTATTCAATCCGTTCCTTATCCCCTGTGTAAGAACTGACCCTTTAGCAAATATTATCAATTTTTTGTACACGGTATTCAATGCTCACGACCTGCAGGCTGGAAAACAACAGATAAATTCAACTGTTTTTGACCAGAAAAAATTGTAAATTTGAGAACAATTGAATACGTATTCAACCGAAATAGCAGAACACCTGTTCAAAAAATGATTGCTGATCTTTTGCTTCTCCTGGTAAAATGCGCATCAAACAATATGCATATTTTCACAACCTCTTTAGGAAATATAACATTTGATGCAAATAAAAATAAAATACTTTCATCTAATAATCAATGGACATATGTATTTTTTCCTAATTCACCGAATATTGAACATCTAAAAGATCACGGAATCAACATACAAAAAGGAATCGTGTATAAAAATGTTTATAAGCTTTATTTAACAACAAAACAAATATCATTTTTGAAAAATAATGAAGCTCTTATTTCACTTGTTGATCCGAATAGCAAATTAATTGACATAAATAAGATTAGTAATTCTAAGCAATTATTTGTGAAAGGAGAGTTTACTCAATTTTTACCAAAGAATACTGCCTTTTACATAATAATATCTTGCTCAGATGATCACCTCATTGTTGAAACTAAAGATCCCATAAAATCAGCCAAATATTTTAGTTCTTTACCTGAAGTTGAATTTGTTAATTCATATGAACCACCGACACCAGCTAATATTATTGCATCTGGATTTACACAAAAGAATACAGCTGATCTTATTACTGATACACATGGTAATATTATTGCACCACGATATCTTGAATCCAAAGGAATTACAGGTAAAAATCAAACAGTTGCATTACTTGATTATTCACTTGATTATTATCATTCACATTTTTATGATCCATCAGTAAATATGACTTTTAACGAATTTATACCAAATCATCGAAAGATTTCATATTATTATAATTTTTATGATACTGAAGAATTATTGTATAAAAACTATATGCCAAACAAATCTCATGGTACACATGTATCAGGGACTATAGCAGGAAAATCATTAAATGAAAATGATAAAATTAATTCATATAATGGCATCGCACCTGATTCTAAACTTATGTATTTAGGTTCATTTGATGAAAACTTTAACAGACTTATGTCAAACACAAGTAAATTAATTGAAATAATTCAAACAGGTAATGTTCATATCTTTACTAATTCATGGGGTTCTCTTACACCATTGAATGACCGACAGTTGCAATATTTTTTTGATCAAATTATATATAGAAATAATGTTGGTGAAACTTGTCTAATACTTTTTTGTGCAGGTAATGAAGCAGGAAATGGATTTTATACAATTCGTTCACCAGGAAATTCAAAAAATGTTTTAACTGTTGGTGCAGCATCAAAGGTTTTTGATTATCAAAACTTTAAATTCAGTGTTATAAATGAAGAAGGAAAACAAATACAAGTTCTTATACCATATCAACAACCTTACGCTATTCAAGACCTTGAATTAAAAGGCATGAAATTTTATTTATCAAATTGTTCTGATTTTAGTTTACCAAAGAAAAGTGGGAAATTTTTATATTTGGATATTAATGATTTAAATAAAATGAAAACTGATTCTTCTGAAGTAACAGCTCAATTACAAAATTATGTTATTTATGGATTTGTTTATGATATAAAAGCTGAAGAATATAATGACTTTAGTTCATATTTTTCTAATTTTTATCCTTCCCGAAAATTTGTGACAAATAATCCGACAATACTTAAATCAGATGTAGGAAAATATATTACAATAAATTATTCTTATGATTCAATTATAGGAAAACAAAATTCACAAATTTCTAAATCATATTTTTCTTCAATAGGTCCAACACATTTTGGTGTAATTAAACCTGATATTATGGCACCAGGTTCATTTGTGATGAGTTCAAAATCTAAACAAATAATTGATCCAAATCATGGTTCAAAAGATGAATATATAGATGATTTATATTATTTAGAAGGAACATCAATGGCTACACCAAATGCAGCAGGTGCTGCAGCATTAATTTCACAATATTTTGATGATTGTAAATATTTAAATGAGAAAGTTAATATTAATTCATTATTATTAAAATCACTTTTAATTGCTTCTGCTTCAAAATCTGATGGAAGTTATACTCCAGATAATTTTATGGGTCATGGATTAATAGATATATCAACTGTATTACCATTTGAAGATGATAATTTTGGTTTAAGATTTTCGAATATTGTTAAAATGTCAAAAGGTCAAATGCATCATAAAGGTAAAATTAAAATTACTAAGAATACATCATCTCTTAAAATTGTTTTATGTTCACATGATATACCTTTAAGTATTGAATCATTAATACCAATTTATTTTGATTTAGATTTAATAGCTATTTCACCAACTAAAAAAATATATGTTGGAAATAATCGTATGAATGATACAGAACATTATACATTAAATGAAAAGATTATAATTCCAACAAAAGAATTAGAAATTGGTGAATATGAAATTCATGTAATATCAAATATTGAAATTACTTCAACTATTCCATATATTATAACAACAATTGGGCCATTTGAACAAAATGATATAAATTCAAATCCGAAATATATTGAAATGCAAAACACAAATGAATGTATATCAACAAAAAATTCAAATGGATGTAATGATGGAAAATTAATATGTAAAAATGGATTTACAGGACAATTATGTAATATTGAATTTCAAGAATTTCCTTCATATACAACAAGTTCATCAACAATTTTACCAGAAAATTCACAATTTATTATGCAACCAAATACATTAAAATTCTTTAAAGTATCAAAATATTCAAATTATGATGAATTATTAGTTGTGTTATTCACTAATCAATATAATAATCAATATTCATTACTATGGGAAATGGGAAAACCTGAAAATTATATTCCATCATTATCACAAAATGTTTATAAATGTATAACATCAGATAAAGTATTAACAAATCAAAATATACCAATAATAATTAATGCTTCACAAGAAAATTATTTCTTTATCTCAAATAATTATCCTTATTCTTCAACATTTTTTGCAGCTGTATTAAATAAGCCTAATGAAAATGATCCATTATGTTTCTGTGATAAGAATGATTGTAGTAATAAAAATATCTGTAAATTACAAAATACTTATTCAACAAATTCTGCATTATATGGAATTTTTTATTATTGTTATGATAGAGTAATTTATATTGATAAAAACATCGAAATACCTTCAATATATTTAAATGCAGAAATATTAACTTTGGATTTACTGAAAAATAATAATACGAATATAAAACATTTGATTACTTTTACTAATTGTATTTCTTCTAATATTTATAATTGTTATTATTTATCAATTAATAATTTAAGAATTAAATTTACTGAAACAAATCAAGTTTCAAGTAATGTAATTCATTTCGAATATTTAGAACTTAAAAATATTACTTTTGAAGATAATAATAAATTTGTTTTATCGATCAATAATTTAACGACTGATTACGAATCGTTTGATTCAAATATACAAATTACACAATCAATTAAAATGAATAATTCTGAAATTACAATTAAAACTATAAAGGTTTATAATAATTCAATTGATTTTGTTAATTCTAATGATGAAATAAAGAAAATTAATTTAGTAGAAAATTTGAAAATTGAATTTTTTGTAATACATAATGATACTTTAATTAATATATTGAATGGTGAAAATTATTCATTAAGTTTACCAAATAATATTCAAATTATTATTAATTTTCATGGAACAGTAAATTCAACTTATAATATTGATGAAAGTATTAAAGATAAAGTTACAATAATTGAAGATAAACATAAAAAAGGTTTAACAACATTGCATATTGTATTAATTGCTGTTGGTTCTGCTGTCGTTGTTATAGTTGTCATACTGGTGATAATATTCTTTATAAAAAGAAAAAAGAAAAACTATGAAAGTATGATGTCAACAACTGACTTAATGCGTAAAGAATTAGTTTAAGTAAATTTTACATTATTTCTTTTCGTAAATTTAAGTGTTTTACCTACTTTGAATTTTATATGATGATTGGTAACTAAAAAACTGTTAAAAAAATTTTCCGGTTTCGAGCTGTACAAAAAGTTAACTTAAATTGAATTTTTGAAGGCATTTCAAATGCTTCTGTTCATATTTCAGGCGCCAATTTCTGCAGAAAAATGTAAACGTGCCAAAATGAGGACAATTTCAATACAACCGACGGCCCAGGTCGAAATTTGTGTAATCAATTATCGATAATGCCTATAAAGACATCGCACTTTAAGGCAGTATTATTTCGAAAATATATTATGATCAAACGTTCATGGAGATCCTTTATATTTACAATTGTTGCATGTATTGTAGCTTCTGCTTTAGCAATTGCTATTTATTATGCAATGGCTTATTTTATGCAACCTGGAACAAATAAAATTACGTTTGAAGATTTTGCACAAAATTCAAATTTTTTATTGTTTGTAGATGATGGTTCATTACCTGAATTTCCATATTTAAAACAATCTCTTATAAATCTTTATGAAAGAGAATTAGGCCAAACACCTGACAGCCTTACCTTTAATTCATCAGATGAATTAAATTCATGGGTTGTTCAACAAGAAACATCACTTCAACAACCTACATATATTCCAATGGGTGTACAATTTTACCAAACGCAAAACAACGCATTTGCTATGTCCACATGGTTTAACACGTCAGGTTATCATGAAACATCTGATCAATTTACAGTAGATTTTTTAGCCACCAAAGCAGTCTGGAATTATATTTACGGCGGGAACTTCACACTGACCTTTACAGTATCAGCCAGCCGTAGTATTGAATATTATTTTGGGAATATCGGTCCGATCATATTAGTTGCAGGATTATATTCCATTATTCCATTAATCATTACACAGCCTATCATTGATATTACGGGCGAAATTCGGTCATATATGGTTTCCTGTACACTAAAAATCTTTCCATATTGGCTCGGCACATTTCTCTTAGACTTCATTGTCTGGATATTCACCACCACCATCATCTGGGCGATATTTTGCATTGCACAAATCCAAGCATTTTTAGACAATTTATTAACCACATGGTATACTATGGTCATGTTAGGACCATCATTTATTATCTTTATGTATGTAATTTCATTTTTATTTGATAGTCCAGAATCAGCAAATCGACAATGTTTCTTAACGTTTATCATTGTCTTGTTAGTTCCTTATGTCATCCAATGTGTTCGATGGAAGCCAAATCCTGTTTGGTTAGAATGGATTTATTCATTAATTCCTCCATTATCATTACAGCGGATATTTTCATATGTATTATCTAATATTGGACCACTTCGACAATCATTTTCATATTATTGGAAAGAAGCGACGTCACAAAGTTTCTTGATTATGGACTTTGGTAATATCCTTATTTATAGTTTCATTTTATTTATCATTGAATCAGTACGAAACTCAATCAAACGAAAACTTGCTAAAAACTCATTTAATAATTATAATGAATATTTCCAAGAGCTGAAAGATAAACAAGAAATAACACCGGACGTCTTAGAGATGCGAGAAAGAGTTGAGAATTCTCATGATTTCGCAGTCCGAATTGATAATGTTTCACGTTTATTCTTTAATACAGAAGGTAAACCTATACCAGCAGTGAACCATGTGTCATTAGGTATCGACAAAGGATGTTTATTTGGCTTTTTGGGCGCTAATGGCGCAGGTAAGACGACATTAATTCGAATGATAACTTCTTTGTTACCACCATCAGATGGAACAATTGAAATTAATGGAGTTGACATCTCTAAATTCCATGACCCAACAATAATTAGTGTATGTCCACAATTTAATAACCATTTATGTAATGAAATGACGCCGGCGGAACACTTTAAGTTGTATGGAATGTTATTCGAGTTCGATAAAGAAGAAGAAGAGAAATCAATTCGTTTAATACATGACTTAGAACTTGAAGAACTTAAAGATAAACCTTTACAAGACTTATCGCAAGGTGATGTCCGAAAACTTGCAGTCGCATTATCATTTTATAGTCGAGCAAACATTATATTACTTGATGAGCCAACTGCTTCGTTAGATCCAGTCGCAAGACATAATGTACAAGAGCTAATTCTAGAATACAAAAGCGATAAAACGTTTATGTTATGTACACATTTGTTAAGCGAAGCGGAATTCTTATGCGATATCATATCGATTATGGTCAAAGGAAGCGTTTATGCAATCGGAACACCACAACAATTAACTGAACGATTTGGAACAATTTATAAAATAGATATAATGCTGAGGAATGATTCCGATGAAGAGGCCGAAAAATGTACAAATTTCATAGAGAAAACATTGCCAACAGCTAAAATGGAGATCTCGAGGCCGGCAGCAAGGCTATACGACGTGCCAGCAACAGACATAGAGTTGGCGGAGCTGTTCGCACTGATGGAAAATGGTATGAACGGAGACAATGGATATTGCTATTACACGTGCTCGTCATCGTCGTTGGAACACGTGTTCATGGAAATATTGAAAATGTCTGAGACTGATGAAGAACTTTAACTGCGAATATTAATTTGTAAATGAAATTATTATTATTTTGGGTTTGTTTGAAGTTGTGCAAATATTTGTTTTAGACGAGAAAGCACCACCAATTAAATGTGTTCACGCTATTTATTTTGGAATGTACAATTGTTGATGTGTTGAGATATGGTCTTACGTTTTTGAGTTTAATTTCTAGTAACGAAGAAGTTATCTTTGCTCATTATACTGAATTAAGAAATTTAATTCAAAGAACACTTGAACAAGATCAACAAAAGCGAATCGATGCTTTTGAGATTAAAGAACATCCGTTCTTTGAGAATATTCTTGGAAAAGAGTGGATTCGAAGTGAAAAAGAATCACTTTACTCAAAGACAAAGTCACTGTTCTGTGTTGAAGAGGAAGCAGACTATGATGACTTTATTGGAATGTAATGAGTAAACTGTGTAATTATTTTTAAAATAATTTTGTTTTGATAAAATTTGTGGTGCGCTTTGAATATATTGGTGTTGTTATTTCCCTTTATAATATAGTGTTTAGGAAAATCAATCAAAATAATTATTACAAAAAATATATATAAAAAATCTACAAATAAGCGAAATGTTATCGAAGTACCCTTATTAGGAACGATTTTAAATTCAGATATATTTTCTATATTTACGCGCCCGTTTAAACTGTTTATTAAAAAAAACGATGGAGCTTTTTCAAAGAAAAATTGTCTTAATTCTGAGTTTATCGTTCTATTGAACAGTTTACACACGTTTTTTAAATGAAATTTGATCGGATATGTGGGTGGCCATAACGATCAATTTATTCACAATTTCGAACTGTAAAAAAACGGTTTTGATATGGGCTCGTTATCCAGATTTTAATTTACCAAAAGTGAATACTTTATTTGCAGCACTTTTTCTTGCCTTGTTTTCCTGTGTCATCCTTGAGGTTAACACCTCCATTAGGTTTACCATCATTTATAACATTTCCTTTGTTCTGTAATAAATTATTGATCGCCATTTGGAACATTCTATCAACTCCAGAACCTGTGGAAGCGCTAGTTTCGGCATAAAGTGCTCCGTTTTCAGAGGCCATTGAACTTGCACTCTGGAATTCAATGACACGTTTATCTTCAAGATCCGTTTTATTTCCACAAACAAGAATAACTATATTTTCTTCGACATTGGTTTTAAGTTCTCTGATCCAGTAACTAACAGAATCAAAGCTTTCAGCCTTTGTTACATCGAAAACAATGATAGCAATCAAAGCACTTCTATAGTACATTGGTGCTAAACCACGGTAAACTTCTTGACCTGCTGTATCCCAAATCAGAAGTTCGAGTTGTTGGCCATCAATATTAACATCTTTTGTAACAAAAGCAGCACCGATTGTTGGGTTAACATTTTCTGGTGCAGAGCCAGAAACATATTGAGTTACAATACTTGTTTTTCCGACACCGGAGTCACCAAGAAGGACCAATTTCACGGCGTTTCCCTCGATGCTCATTTTGAAATTAGAAGTTTCCTTCAAATTTCAATGAAACCGACGGACCTTTTTCAAAAGCCACAAAAGTTGGCTATAGTCTAGATTTCTTCAATCAAATCGAAAATTGATGAAACTCATAGAAAATAACTGTAATTCAATAGAAAAAGTCGGTGAATAAATTAAACAACAAAATTTGTAAAACATTTTTTACTTGGCAAGAATATATCCTTTTTACATATCATCAAAATTAAATTAGACGTAAGTATCTCTTTTCAAAATATTTGAGAAGTAAAACTTCAAATTGATTACATTTTCAAAATTAATTTACAAAATTAATATTTTATTTATTTAACCCAGGAATTTCGTTTAATGGACGGATTTGGATGTTGTGCTCTTTTTGAAAAGCAAGGAGTTCTTCCTCTTTAGCCTTAATCTTCGGATTAAATGTATTAATAAGTTCTTTTAATGATGCTTTCTGTTGTTCAAGTGCTGGCTTTGCATCACCAATTGTCATCTGTACGAGTACTTCTCCAATAAGTCTAAAACATTTTCTATCGTCTGGTAAATTTGAAATAGTTTCAAGAACTCTTTCATGTTGTTGTAAATCCAATTCAAATTGTATTGTTTTATTTTGGAGCTCTTTCAGTTCTGATCTTAATTTGTTAAATTGCTCGCTAAGGGAAGACATTTCTGGTGTTCAGCCTTCTAAACAAACTTTGTTAATTTTAATAAACGTTCTTTATTGACCGTTTATGATTTTATGAAATGTTATGTGAAATCATTAAATGGAGAAAAATGAAGAAATTGAAAAATCAAGAAGCAAAATCCGAAATATTAATATACTTCAAAAGACAAATTTAAATTGGATACAAAATTATTTTGATAGAAAATATTATACATGTGAAGAATTATCATGCATAATTAATTCTTTTTTTTCATTCTCTAATGAAATTCAATCTATTTTATTTTCAAAACTAAATTCCATAATATTTGATCAGGATAATGATATTTCAATTATTCAATCAACATTAAATTCTATTTCCCCAATTGTTAACAGCGACTTATTTTTTGAAAATGTCACCACTAGCCTTGACTTTTTTCCTCATTATCTTGAATTTCTTATCACAAAAATTTCTTCACCATTATATCAACAATTTCTAAATTTTGTTTCAATTTTTCTATTTCGATGTCAGTCACTTCGATGCGATCCAAAAGTTATACAATTTTTTGGTATTTTATTAAACAGATACTATACTGAATATGATTTTACATATATATGTAATGCGTTTCTTTCTCCGCCATTTGATATATCTCTTCAAATGATATATGAAGTGATATTTCCATATATATATAAAGTTTTACACTTTGAGCTAAATCATTCGATAATTCGATCTATTAAAGTTTTAATTTTAAGTGTAAAATATGAATTACAAATCGATTTAAATTATTTTCTTTCTAATTTAAATGAATTATTGTCAACAAGTGATGATGAAATTGTTTTATTAATTTTTTCATTATTATCATTTTGTTCAACAAATATAAAACCACCTGAAAACTTGGATAATTATATGATGCAAAAAGTAATGAACGAAAATTGTTCATTCGAAATGAAAAAAAGTTGTTTAAATCTGTTTATTAATTTTTTTGAGTTTTGGAATAATAATTTTTTTGTTTATTTTCCGTTGTTTGAGTTTTTAATGAATAATCCTTCTTATGAGATTAGATCTATCACTATACAAGTGATACTTTTATATTTGCCGAATAATGTTCCATATTCATCAAAATTATGTCGTTTATTATGTGATTCTTTCGATTTGGATAATGTGCAACAAAAAATCGGTAAAGTTTTGGTTTATTGGATTAATACTATAAATGATTCGGATTTATTGGATTTAATATCGATTATTAAATTGGAACAATATAATATATGCGATACAATAAGTTTATTAGAAATCCCTGAGTTAAAATTGCTTTCACAATACATTGAAGGTTTTAGTGATTTTTGGAATGCAAGTGAAGTTAATTAATAATGAATAAAAAACTGTTGTTTGTATTTTATGCGATTGTTTTTATAGGTTTTGTTTCATAAAAATAACTTTCTTCTTATTTTTATAAATGCAAAAACAATTTGCTACAAATGATTTTAAGATTTTTTCTGCAAAAGAAAAGGATAATATTGTACAAATAATTGTTTCTCCTTTTCGAATTCTAATTCTTAATGAAAATTATCAATTTAAAATTTATGATTTTTCATTTGATCAACTTTCTTCATTTTCTATAAAAAATGATTTTGTAACATTAGCATTTAAAAATAAAAAGATACACGTTTATTGTCATAAAGCTGAAAAACTAAAAAATGCTATAGAAATTGTACAATTTCAAGAAATGCAATCTGAGTATAAATTGTTTCAAAAAATCAATGATTTTTTCTCTATGAATAAAAATGATATAAATCAATTATTAAATGAATTACATTCAATTGGAAACAGTTTAATTCTTCTTCTTGATCAAAAAAGAAAAGTTCCAAATTTTTTACTTGAAACCATGAAATATATTTTTATTGTTAGATTTCAAAATGAATACAAACTCAATGATTTTAAAATATATGAAAAAGAAATATTCATGATTTTCCTTATTGTTTTATTGGAAGCAATTGAAGTTGCTTCACAACTTCAGACAGACAAAGATTATTTAGATTATATTATTGGTGGGCTTACAAGAGAAATTTTTCAAATATCTGTGTATATTAAGGTTGATTCCTCTAAAATTCTTGGTTCTTCAATGCTTTTCTTTAATAGAGAGAATCCATTAGCTATTATGTACGAGAGTAAAGTGATGCAAAGAGAAATTCAAACACTTCTCAATGAAAGTAAAATGGGAATTAATGTTTCTAAATCGCAATTTATTGATAAGCTTTATCTAATAATTGTACTAGAAGTATGTGCTATTTTAACAGATATATCTCACTTTGAACTAAATGAACTTACTGTTAATGTACTTATAATGATTTTAAATCCACAGGCATTGACAAAAAAAGTACATCGTACAATGAAAACCATAATTGGAGAAATGTTAAAAGCTTTTAATGATAATAGAGTCGATAAAAATTTCATTTATGTTTTTGCAATGTGGGTAATGAAAGACAAACTAAAATAATACAAATTATATTTCATATTACCATATAAATTTACAATACTACTATTTTTTTTTTTTCAAAAAATTGCATTCTTAAAACTGAGAACTACGAAATTTAAGGAATTATTTAAAAAGTTTTGTAATCATAATTTCCAGCATCCATTAAAATATCGTATTAAAATTGTGATTCTATAAATTAAAGGATTCGAATTTGCCTTGAATTCATTTTAAAAATATTTGAAAATAATATGTTTATTTAATTACAGCTAATGATAATGTGAATGGTGTGGTGGTGATTGGCGTCGCCTTGAGTGATGGTCGTCGCTGTGCCTATGAGGTGGCGAAGGCTCTCTGGATGGCTTACGCTTTGATTTGTTTTTGGCTTTCTCAAAGGCAGCTGGACTCAATGGAATAGGGCAGTCCTTATCTTCAAACATCATAGGCGCTCCTTTTCTTTTTTGGTTATTTTTCTTCTTGTTTTTTTCTAGTTTATAAGCATGTGGATCAAATATTTTTGCTGAAATAACATTTCCACGAAATTTCAATTGGCGCATAGCTTCAAAAAGCTCAGATGCATTACTCACGTCAGGCAATTCAACATAACAAGTTCCATCAAAATGATTATGACTCATCTTAAGTTTGCTTATAGTTGCAAATTTTCCAACATAATCTCTTATTTGGTTTTCTTTTGTATCCTTTGGAAATCCTGAAAGAATTACCTTCAGAAGCTTTTGTTCCATTTCCTGCAATTTGGTACCGGAGGCCGTTTAATCACCTTCGTTTTAACGTACAACCACAAACGGTTTTCTTTCATTGGGGAATCCTCATCAACAATCGTTGTTTAAATTCAAATTAAACCAACATTTACCAACATAATTTCTCCGTCATCCTTGACTATAACGACGTATTTAACATTTCGTTATATACATTAATCAATGGATCACTTTCTTCCAAATTTCGATCACTTCCAATGCATTCTTTTATAATTTGCTCTAAGCCCGCATTCAATAATGCCACATCTCTTACAAAATTCAGTCTGTCCTCTTTTGCCTTCCTCAAAGTGCATTGGACATCAATCTCAGTTTCAGATTGTATTGTTTCTGTACCTTCTCCAAATTTTGCGACAAAGCTTCGATGGATCTCTTCTAATTTCATTTTACAATTTTCTTGTTCATTTGATGGAATTAGTTCAATAGCTTTTATTACATCATTTGATGGCCAACTTGATCGCTTGACATTCCCAGATAAAATGATATTATTCAGTAATTGACAAATTGTGTCGAAATCGGTACAATTGCCATCAAAGAATAATTCTTCAATACCAATTTTAACAAGATATTGGAGAGACTTGATCCCCTTCTCCCCAACCATTTGCCCAGTGATATCAAGTGACTGAATACCACCGATTTTTTCGAGACGATTCAATAAATTTGCAACATCGGACCCATTATCAGCGTTCTCCGATGCTTTCATTGTAAGTTTCTTAAGGTGCATATCAATAAATCGATTGCTTAAGACTTTTATTGGATCTTCTTCATTAGGAATAATTGAATATGATATATCAATTTCTTTTAATTTGGGTTGATTAGCAATGAAATCAATAAACGAGTTAGTAACGAGATTAGATTTCCATGAAAAAGACTCAAGTTGACTTAGGGATAAATTTTTGATTTTTTCTATGGAATCAATAAAATCGTCACTTTCCGCAAAATGTAAACCATTCAATGCTATCGTAATTGGGCTGCCCTTTGTCTCGGAAAGACACATCATGAGAGAAACAAATGATTCAGAGGTGAAACTACAAAAGCTCAAATCAAGGAAGTTTAGCCCTTGAAATGAAGCTTCTTTGATCACGGTGTGAAATATACAATTTGTAAATGAAAGATTCTTAAGACCAGTTGGGAATAATGTTATAATTGGAAGAACATATCCAACATCAATTCCACAGTAACCTATGTTCAGAACTCGGAAACATTTGTTTGTAAGAACAGTATTACTTCCCATTAATTGAATAAGAAGAATCTGGAAAATTTTCAGATCTACACCACTTACAAAGAGATCCTCGAGGTAACTGAAACAAGGCGCTTCGAACATGCATGAGAAAATAGCACGAAAATTCGACTCATTAAAATTGCATGATGAAATCCTAAGACTTTTAATAAGACCTTTGTACTTAGATAAGTCCTGTATGAAGTACTTAAATTCTGGGTAGAGCAAATCACATTTTATAAAGGATAAATGTGTAATTATGTGATTATTATCATTTGCGAAAAAAACGATATCTTCAGGAATTAAAGAAAACGAAACTTCACTGAAGCGAATGGAACGAAATGTGTCTGATTTTATAGTGGATAAGTTTTTAACGGATAAATTAAGATTTGCATGTTCAATGGTAATATCAATAAGCCTTTTTTCATCACTAATAGCCTTGTTATAATAACTAAGGAGAGGGGAAGTAAGAATTTCCTGTGTAAAAATGATTTTTGCACTGACTAAAGAATTGTATAAAAGAGTTATTTGATCAATTAAACTTGGCGAAACTCTTGGAATAACAGTAGCAAGGAAAGAATCTCCTGATATTGAAGATGAGTTGAGATTAAAATCAAAATCTAGAGGTGGAATTGGTGTATTTGATTTAACATCATTTTGTGGAAATAATTTCTTGCATAATTCAAATATCATCGATGCTATTTTTGAAGCATCTTGATGGATAATTTCGATTTTCTCTCCTTCGATATCAAAAATAATTGAATCATTATTTAAAGCTATTGACAAAACGGAATTTAAGGCAACAACCTCATTAGGTTTAAACCCGGAGGGAAATTTTCTTTTGGAGATGAAGAATAACCCAGCAGATGAGATTAGTAAAAATAAATTTTCCTTTTGGTTTCTTCTATTTATCCTATCAACAATGTCAAACCAATATACTTTTACATAAGGTAAATTAAGAAATGGATGTGAGGATAAAAGTCTTTCTTTCAAACTTTCGCTCATGCTGTTGCGGTTATTATGTAAACAATACAAATATTGTGGTAGAAATTTGAGAAGTTTTCATCAGGATAAACGAACAACATATTTTCGAAGGTAAAATATGCATAAAATTTCTCTGCCTTGAAAGAAAATTTAAAATAACCATAACTTTCACCTATAGAGATAGATTTCATGCAAATAAAATGAATAGAAACTTTGTTATGAACTTTTTAATTTTTTGTAATCAAAGCTAAAAATCAAAATTAAATGCTGAATCATGTTTACTTTAAATATCCTTGCATTTTTAAAGTGATATAGAGATTGAAATTTCATAAATTCATTTGTTTGTATCAAAATTCGTTAGAAATTATTTTTCCCGCCAAAATTCAAACATGGTTAGACAAAACATTATCGATGCAAAGCAACGAGCAAACACCAAAGCCAAAACGCCAAAAAAGGAAATTTACCACAGAAGAAGATCAACAAATCCAAGAATTTGTGAACCAACATGGAGCAAAACAATGGGATCTTCTTGCAAGTACTCTTGTTGATCGAACACCACGACAGTGTAGAGATCGTTGGAAACACTATCTTTCCCCTGATGTTATTCATGCCAATTGGACAATTGAAGAAGATAAGACCCTTATGCAATTGACTTCATTATTTGGAAAAAAATGGGCTACATTGGTTAAATTCTTTCCAGGTCGAACAGACATTAATATAAAAAATCATTGGAATAAGCTTCAAAGAAATTGGAAAAAGATAAACTCAAAGAATGAAAACAAAGAAATTGCATCTAGTGAACTCAACACAGAAATAACAACAGGCAATGTAGAAGTTCCGCCACCAATACCAGAATCCAATAACGTCGGTATTTCACCAACTTTAGTTATTCCTCCTGCTCAAACTGAAACAAAACCAATAATTCAACCCATGGCTCCACAAGTTGTCCAACCCGAAGCAGCTCAGACCGAGACACCAATAGAAGTTCAGCAAACAACTGAAGTTGGAACTTTCACTGAAAAAGCATGAGTTCTTATGATTAGCATGAATTCCCTTAGCTATGGCTTATATTAAAGATTTTACTTTTTTTTAAGTCAAAATGAATAAAATGATTTTTATGAAAGAAAACTCGAACCTAATTTTATAAAAAATATACTTACAAGACACATATATCTTTTGGTAAAATGCATTTCACAGATAACTTTGAGCAAAAATATTTAAAAAAAAATTGATACATGAAAATGTTTAAATAAACTGTTCAACGAAATTAACTCCTCTAATTCCAAATTCCTCATTATCGTATTGTATCTTTACAATTCTTTTCTTTTCGTTTTCGATTTTGTTTGGTTTTCGTTTTATGTGAATTTCATTTTTATTTCGGAAAATTTCAGGAGTATTTTGTGTATTTTTATCTTTGTTTCTTTTTCTTAATTCTTCTAGGCTATTATTATTTTGATATACTTTTTTGTTTGCATGAATAAAATTATTTTTGAATTCATTTTTATTTTTTACATTTGATTTGATTTCGGGAAGTACATTTTGGATTTCATTTTCATTTTGATATATTTTATTACTTGCACGTGATGAGATTTCTTTTTCTTCGGATTTTTTTGCTTCATTTATTTGATTCTTTGCAAGTTGATGATAATTTTTTAAATAATCTAATAAAAACGCATATCTTTTTAGAGATTCATCTGTTTTTGGAGTCAATGGGCTTCTTGGGAAAATTTTTTTATTTGATAAATTTGATAGGATATCAAAAACGACAGTTTTATCAAATTCGCTATTGCTTGAGTTCTGTTTACTTAAGTGGTTTTTATTTCTTTTCTCTGTCATTTTTTTCTTGATGAAAGCTCAAGCCAAATTATGAATACAAACGATAGTAGTATAAAATATTCAAAAATGTTGAATGAATGTGAAATGTAAAGCACACAAATATTGATTTAATATTTTTATAATTGTTAAGTTTATATATGTGAAATGGTTTAATGCCTTCTTAAGGAGTATGTTTGCTCAAAGAGATGTAGAAGAATTAAACACTAAATTTCTTGCACTTACTTCAGATGACTCAAAATCACGTGATCAGGCTTCGGAAATAATTTTTCAAAAAATGAAATCTGATCCACTTGAATTCGCACTTATCTGTGGAGGTCTTCTTAATAAAGCCGATTTCCCAGTATCGTCTTACTCTCGTGCTTTATTTTTTATTGATCAAATAATCACTCCTGATGAACATAATAAAATCGAATTTATCAGGGAAAAATGGATGAACTATTACCAAGAGAAGCGCAGTTTTATTAAAACTTCTATCTTACGTGCGTTAACTTTTCCAGATATAAGTCTTGCCAATGAAGCATCACAAACATTAATCAAATTATTTGCAATAGAAAAGCATGAGATGCTTCCACTCGTTGATCAATTATTTGTTATTTTTGGATCTTCAGAGTACAACGATGATACGCATCTAGTAGCCATCAATACTCTTAATAAAATTTGTTCAGAAGGTATACTTGATGATATAATTCAATCAGAAGATGTTAAAGGATTTCTCGTAAAGATATTTGATTTTATAGGTACGTCTTTTCTTAATAAGAATAATCCGGAAAACATACAAGTTTCAATCTGTAATGTATTAAACTCATTAATTTCAATAGCTACCCCACTCTTTTGTCCCCCGGAAGTTTTTAATAATTTTGTTACACTTATTGGTAATTCTCTTTTTAGTAATCCGCCTCAATTACTTCATCAGCATCTGATGCAACTTTTGACTTCACTTACTTTGAAAATTTATGAACACGACGGTTTCAATTTCAATGATATCGGCACTATCGCCCTCAAGTGTCTATTAGAAGAACAAAACCCAGAAAAGATCCTTAACGTTCTCGATTTTTGGACTAAACTCACAAAATTCGAAAAGAAAAATGCCCAAGCAATTCAATTTAAGCAAAAATATGAAAAACTTGTACAAGAACCTCAAAGATCAATTCGTTGTTCAATATTACCACAGATTAAAAACACAGCTCAAATGAGAGATTTGATCAACCCAATACTTGACAATATAATACCTTGTTTAATAGACATGTTATCACTTATACCAGATGATGAAATAGAACCAGAAAATCCGAGTGATCAAACCATTCATAGGAAAGCATTACAAGTTCTTTCTAACATCTATGAATATCATCCTGATAAAGTGTTATCTTTTATTGTTAAATATTGGCAGACTCATGATCCTTATAGTTCTACGTATCCAGTTCAATATTCTTTATTATTAACAGTAGCAATAGTATCACGTCCACCTCAATCACCTCAGCAAGCACAATCTATTATAAACTTTTTAACAAAAAACTCATTTAGTGATAAGGAATTTTATATTTCCAATTATTTATTTGAAGCAATTGCACATCCATATAAGCGAATGACAGATACGGCACTATATGTTATTAGTTTGTTGTTAGAAAACTTTGATTTATTTATATCAGATGAATATTTTGATATATTAATTGGACAAATACATGCTCATTTTATGGATCATGACATCATTACAGAACAAATTTTTTCCTTAATTAATCAAATAATTTTAAGATTTAATGACTCAAATAAAATACAACTTTATGAAAAGTATTATGAACAATTCGTTGGCATTTGTGAAAGAGTTTTAAGTAATCCAATTGATGTAGCACAAAATGTATTACAATCATGTTCTTATGTTATGTTAAATTTAATAAAATATGCGCCAGATAGTAAAATCGAAGTCATTGAGAAAATATTAAATCAAGCAATATCAATTATAAGTTCAGATATATATTTTCATGATTCCAAAAATTATATTGCAATATTATCAAATAATATAGAATTTGTTACAATGTGTTTCCATCGATTTCCTCATCAATTTCAGCAACATGGTATTACTGTAGCTCAAAAATTATTTGATATAATGAGAAGTAAAACTGAAATATTCGAAGAAGGTTTATATAGTTTATCATCTATCACATCCTCATTAGGCATAAATGTCATACAAATATTTAATGAAATGATACAATGCATAAGTTTTGGATTAACGAGTGGAAAACCTTCTGTTATATGTGCCACACTCACATAACTTGCGGAACTTTATAGAAATGTTTTAAGTGAAGGAACTAACAATGAATATGCAATCGAATTGTTAAATAGAATTCCTGCAACGTACCAATTAATTAATGATTGTTTGGAAAGTGGAAAATTTGGACGAGAATCAAATGTTAAAATACTTCGAAGTCTTGCGAAAGTTATTAGATCAACTGCACATGTTATAAGTATCGAGGATAGAGATAAATTAATGCAAATATATCAATTATATTTAAATACACCAATTAACTTTAACAATAAAAAAGATGTAAAATTCGCTCCCCATTTATATGAAGCTATAATTAGAGGTCTTGAAGCTTTGCTATATACAATAAGACCTGAAGAATTATCAAGAAGAAATTTAAAGAAATTTTTCATTGTCGTAATAGCTTATAAAGTATTGGGAATGAAAGAACAATCATTCGAATGTTTAAATGCAATACTTGATCTGTTTGAAGCTTATAATAATGTTTTTGGCTTTCAAGGAAATACGGTATTGAATAGTACAATAAATTACCAATTAGTATTATTCGCTTATTGCTTGTCTTTACCTGGTCGAAGAAAAGATGAATTCACATTAAAACAAAAGTCAAAGAAATTATTTGAAATTCTAAGAAAATCATAGAAATTGATAGTAAATAAAGAAGAAGCAAAATAAAGTAATAAAACAAATGCTGATACTTTTTACTAAATTATATACATCCCGCAATAATTCTTTTTCTACTACTCTTAACTTTTATATAATTTCATAACTATTTCTCAATGAGTTAATTATAAAACTTCTTTTTGTTTGAGGAGCAAAGCGAAACAAAAAACGCGAAGCGCATTCTTGTTATATTTAAGCTGTCAGTTCTGGTTTGATCTGTTCTTGTGTCCTATTCCAATTTATTATAAATGTTGAGATCAAAAATATGTATGTAACAAATTGTAAATATGTAAAGAAAGATGTGAACACTGAAAAGACGCCACCATAAAACAAACAAACTATTACCCAAGCAACAGTAGCTATTAACATAGCCAAACTATTTATGCCGAATTCCACTTTCTGTAGTAAACAATGTTTAACTGATTCGAAGTAAATTCCGCATATATTAATTACGGGTAAAACCCATAATAAGTAATAACATATCATAATACCATATGAATGTGCATCGAAATATATATCACCATTAGCACTATAACCCCATAACCAAACAATTGCTAAATAACTTTCAATTTTAGTTTCAGCATAAGGTACACCTAATATTGCTAACGATAATATTATTATAAATATGTAAACATATATTGGAACTTTCCTTAATCTATTCCATATATAAAGTGGTCCAACAAAAATTTGCTTGCAAATTGGAATTGAATCACTTCCACAATAAAACATATAATTTTCGAATTCATCAAGTTCTTTCTTAAATGGAATCCACATTGGAATTAATTTAAGAACAGTAATAATCAAAAAGACAAATGCAAAAGCAACAAGAAAATCTTTTGAATTTGTATTCGGTATTATTTCTACAAAAATTGGCGATTTTTGACCAACATAAAATTCGATTTCTTTGGTTGAATCTCCTTCTATTTTAAGTTTATGTTTTCCATCTTTTACTGTTACATTTAATGAATAAAGTTTTACGTTTTCTTTAATTAATTTAACCATTGGTATTTTACCAATTTTTTTCCCATCTATTACTAATGTTAAATTTAATTCTTTCTTAGAAAATCCGATTATTCTAACAGGAAAATTATTTTCATTAAACACTTGATACTTACTTACTTGCTTTAATGGTACAGGATAAGAGATAGCAATAGTATTATTATCAAATGGATTAAATTCATTATATATAATTGCACCTTTTTCAATAGTAATAATTCCAGCAGTTTGTTCATAACAAGTTGAAGTACAAGCAATTGTTAATGTATCATCTACATGATAAGTACTAAATGTTTTTGGATGTGTATGTCCTGCTAAATAAATATCTGTTTTTCGAATGATTGATTCAAAACTTTCTCCATTTGATGCAGGTCGATCCCATAATGATTTTACAGGGAAATGAGAAATTATAATATTTGTTGCATCATCCATATAACTATTTTGAAGTTTATCTACATCTGATTGAAGTAATACTGGAAAAGATCCAAATGGTCCTGTTGGACTAGGGAAATGTAATCCTGTAAACGAAATGAAATTAATTTTTCCAACATTTGTTTCAATTGTATAATTTGTTCCAGTATTTCGTAATTCATTATTAAGAGCGAATTGCTTATAATAATTTATTGGCGAATCATCATCTGAAATACCAAAATAATCATGGTTACCTGGATATTCAAGTAAGACTCTTCCTTTTTTAATAAGACCTGATTGATACCTTGATATATTATATAAAACCCAATTTTGATGATTTGATTCATATTTTTGTATTTTAGAACTATTTTCAGTGCCATCAGTGATATCTCCTGAAATAATTACAAGTGGTGGATCTATTTTTTTAGATATGTTTTTAAAGATCTTTTGAAGATTTTCAACTTTTGATGGATTCTTTTGGGTGAAATGCGTATCAGACATTTGAACAAAATAAAATGGTTCTTCAGTAAAAGGCTCTGTACGATTATTTGATTGGATTTCATGAACTGTTGAGAATTTAGTTAATATAAAGGCAACAAATAAACAAATTAATAAAAAGATAAGATTTAAATAATGAGATAAAAAGTATGGTATACGACGTACATTAAATTTCTTTTCTTTTATGTATGTTTCCATTGTATGCAATCTTAAATGTGATTCTTGACCGGGAATCAGAATTTGCACCGGAAACGTTCACAAATAATTGAAAGGACGATAGCTGTCGTAAACTCAAAAATTTGTTTTTGAGAGAAAACCCCTGTTGAATTTTGTGTTTATTTTTACCGGTGAGCTTGACTTTGGGCTTAGAAAAACTTCTTTGACAAGATTGGGTATAAAAAAGGAAAATATTTTACGGTGATTACCAGAAATCAATGACCGATTTTTAGGGCAATCCAAAATGAGGTTGGAATCTTATTATATTTTCATCAGAAATAGATTTATTTCCGATTTATTTTCCCATGAATTTCGATGTTTTTTGTTACCAAAAGATTCGCACCATATACGTTTTCACAATGAAATGATTACCATGCATTTTTTAAAAGTAATTATTATTAAATTAATCAAAAGTAAGAAATATTGTGAATTAGCGAAAAAACATAACAAAACCGGCCAGCATGGAAATTATGTTCGTTTTCGGTAAAAAATTTCCAATATTTAAATTAATTATATTATATGAAAATAATATGCATTACCTGTGTATTTTCAGTTCCAAATCTTAGCCTTCATAAATACAAAGAAGTACGCAACATTTATATTTCGAAATTTAGTAATTTATCAATTTTATCAAATTGGCTCTGCCAACAAATTAAATGATAATAACATTGATTGATCAGTTCTTGTGGATTTCATGCTTTTTTTTCTTTTTTGATCATGATAAAAAATGAATATTTAAGTATTAATTAGTTTTCGAAAAATAAGAGTTGCGACAAGGGATCCTTCTTTGCTTTGCCAAACAAGACTGCTAAGTGTAAGTAAGGTCAATTTAAATTCAAAATTCAATAAATAATGTTGAAGATGGAAAATGATTTTTTAAAGTCTCAAGGTACAGCTTGACAATACAGACCTTGCATCGGAGTGAAATGATTATAACCGGAAATAGGTATCATCGGATGAATTTTATCATTCTGAATAACCGTGGCTCGAAAAGAAGCTAATTCTGAATTTTTGATAAGAAGTTAAAATTCTGTGGTTTATTTTATCCGATGATGGTTTACCGAAATAAAAAATACTGAAATTTAAAGTAAACTTCTTAATTAACCATGTTGTTTGAATCTTTTATCCTTTCAAAACTTTGGTTGTAATCGGTATCTGAAAAAAATTATCAACAGCTGAAATAATTGTTATTATTAACAATTCAAAATAATTATATGTCATGTTTAAATAAAAAACATTCTGTTATGAATGATAAAAACAAGCACTCTTTCATGAATCTTAACCACACATAATATTAAGCGGAAACTCAAGAAACATCCAAAAGGACACCTTCGGATACCTTTCTCTAATAGAAACGGATAAAAATTTATTATTTTACTTCGCATATTTTGTATATTAATGCACGATAGAACTATTTTCTGTAATGTCAATTTTTTCGAAAGATAATGTTATTTGATTGTAAATAAAAATTCTGAGATGGTTCTCTTGTTTCTTTTTAATTATTTGCGCTTTAGTGGAAGAGTATTATAATGCTTCTGTCGATTTTTAAATATATCGACTTGAATGATATAAAATGATATAAAACTTGGTATAATTTTGGAATACCAAAAAATTTTTTGTTGACGCCATAATTCAAACACTATCGTTGAATTAAAATATAATTTTTTTAAAAATTCCACAGGCATTTTCTAATTGCCTTGCTCTAAACTTCTAAACATTACTGCCTTAATATAAATATTGATTTTCGAACTAGATATCTGCTTGTGCTACAAAAATTAAAAGTAAGAAATTTCAAACGAAGATTGTCAATATAAATTTTTTTTTCTTCATGTTAGCACCAGGAATTTCATCACTTCTCGAATCAAAAGGGCCGTTTTGTCAAAACTATTTTGAAACTGGAAAAGAAGGAATTAATTATTTAATAAATAGCAAAATTTTAATAATTGGTGCAGGTGGACTTGGATGTGAATTATTAAAATCTTTATCACTAACTGGATTTAGGAATATTCACATTGTTGATATGGATACAGTTGATGTTTCTAATTTGAACCGACAATTTCTTTTTCGTGAGTCTGATATAGGTAAACCAAAATCCATTTGTGCAGCGGAGTTTATAAAGCGTAGGATTCCCAATATTAATGTCACACCTCATTTTTGTAAAATACAAGAATTCGACGATGATTTTTATAAGCAATTTGATCTTATTATAGCTGGTCTTGATTCTATCAAGGCCCGCCTTTGGATTAGTGACAATTTATGTCGTATATCACGGGAATCATATGGTGAGTATTCCATTCCATTTATTGATGGGGGCTCAGAAGGCTGGAAAGGCCATATCAAACTCATTACTCCACTTGAGTCTGCATGTATGCGTTGTCAACTTGATCTTTTTCCACCACCAGTTGTATTTCAATCATGTACAATTGCATCAAATCCACGTCAACCTGAACACTGTATTCTTTGGGCCAAAGAGCATCAATGGCCATTAGAAAAGCCCAATGAAGCATTAGACGGCGATAACAATTCTCACATTGAATGGATTGTTGACCAAGCGAAACAACACGCGAAACGCTTCGGTCTCCCGACCGAGGACATCACGTTTAAACTTGCGAAAGGTGTAATAAAAAATATCATTCCAGCGATTGCGTCTACGCAAGCTATTGTTGCATCGATATGTGCAACAGAAGCGTTCAAACTTATCACTGGTGTCGCGCCAACGCTTGATAATAACATATTATTTGTTGGCGATGCTTTCACTGGTGTAAACTGGACGAATTTTAAGTATGAAAAGAAAGAAGATTGTGAGGAATGCTCAGTTAAATTAACAAAAGTGCAAATAGTTGAGAACGAAACAGTTCAACAATTAATAGATAGAATTGGAAAAGAATTTAATTACAATGTGTCAAGTTTAAGAACAGCAACAAAAACAATTTACATGCCAATCATATCAGCTACAAAAGAGAACCTTTCAAAGCCAATTAGCGATTTCGTAGAGGAAAACGAAGTAATTGTGGCAACATCAAGAACAGCACCCGAAGCGTTCGAGTTCATGCTATGTAAATAAAAGTAATATTTCATGTGATTTTGCTATTAATCAGATAAATTATTAAAAAAAATGTTTAAGCTAAAGCATTACACATTTAAGTCAAACAATAGCAATAGCTCAAAAAAATTTAATTATTTTGGAAAGTTTCGTTTTTATTTTCAGGTAAATTTTTTGGTGTTTTACATCATTTGCAATCTGATTAAATGAAAATGGAATTGACAAAATTTTGTTTATTCAAAAATTTTTGGTTTATATGCACTTCGTTTTAGTTACCGGGTTGTACTTCTACTTCTGCAGTTCCATCGGGTGATTCCAATGTAATAACGCTTGGAGTTTCGACAACTCTTGGTTGACTTGGTAATTCCATTCCTGGAGTCCAAGTTATTCCACCCTTTGAGAATTGTTCTGAGTTAAAGTTAACTCCTTCCAAGTCCTGTAATGCATATTCGTTACCATTATCTGCAGCATTTTCGTCATCAAATATCATTGTATAACCATTAGCATTTTCTTTCCTAAGCAAGAAAATATAGCATATCATAGCTACTATCACTAAGTCAGACAGGTTAGACATGGTTTGGTCGACCCATAGATAATAGTCTGCAAAGAAAAGTGTGAAAATTTTGACAACGATCAAAATTGAATACACGACGAACGTTATCTGCAGTTGATGGTACATTTTGTGCTTCTGCCAGACGGGCGTTGTCTTTGGGTTAATGCCACGATTAGTGATGGACAAAAGATGGGCTAAGATACGTAATGATGAGTTACTTATGGATTTAGCTAAGTCTCGGAAATATAATGCAAGAAATACAACTAATCCTAAAACTATAAGAATATCCCAGTTACCAAATGATGTGTATGAAAGAAAAGTATAAAAGACTAGCATCAAGGCTGTGTAGAGAAGAGATAATGCAAGACTTGAAAATTTAATTGAAGATCGTATAATACACCAACCTTTGGCAGCAAGAATAATGTCAAGGAATAACGCTATTTGGAAGAAAAGTTGGAATATAATTGATGCTGTGGTCATTCCTGTGCTATTGTGATGACTTTTTTCATGATAAATACCAATAGTATTGATAAGTTTGGAAACAACGCAAAGCGCAAAGCATCCTGTAAAGAAATAGTGAATGTATATCTTTGAGCCAAAATTCATAAACCAGTTGACGAGCCATACAACAAGAACAGCAACAAAAAGTACAAGGAAAATGGGTAATATGTAAAGAAGTGGCTTCTTGCGGTAATCAAGTGTTGAACCAGGGTTTGAAAAATCTAAATTAAGATACAGCGAAACTTTCCTGTTGTCACCTTGTTTGGGACATATGTAATAGAATATTGCATAAACGCCTTCACTTTCTATAGTTCCGTTCAAACAATATGAGCCATTTCCATCGACACGTGCTTGAATTTTTGAAAAAGTATAATTTCTATAACAAAAATCATCGGCATCTAAACCTGGAAGACTTAATATTTGACTGTATCTGCTTTGGTTGACAAGTCCAAAAACAATTGGAACACGAGAAACATGTGAAACATCAATATCATATTTGCCACCTTGTTCAAAGCCATAACCCATGTGGGCTCCAAACGGAGGGGTGATTGTTACCTTTACATTTGTGTATTTTAGGGCAAGAAAAAAAATACTGAACATCGTAAATTACAAATGAGATAAATTTTTCAATTTTGAAATGAGAAAACCGATGGGATTTGTATGCCACTTTTTCGTAACCGATTTGACAAAAGCAAAGGAAAACGACTTATCACAGCTCAAAACCTTCTCTAGAGAATCTTTTAAGATAAAGGTTAAAGCTCCCAATCAAATTTTAAAAATCTCTTTAAATAATTTTATATAAAAATTTTTAGATAAAATTTTTTTTCTTGAATTAACGTTTTCGAGAGATGGGTATAGCAATCAAAAAGTGGGAAATTTGTTCGGACAAACAATTTTACAATTCTTGATTTTTTTCCAATTATTGAGTAACTTGCTTGAACCTCTGGTTTTTTCTTTAAAATTATTTTTCTTTTTTGTAAATAGTCCTGTAAAATTGATATGTTTTATAAATAATCGTTACCTGGAAAAATTAATTTTTAAGATAAGTAATGCATAAAATTTTTTAAATTTCAATTAATTTTTGTCTTTAATTTTGGTTTTCAATGAATTATTATTCCCTAAAATTATTTTGATCAACATAAATTTATAAACATTTAATTAAACAATGTAGCGAATGTGTATTTTATTATACAAACTGATAGTTTAATAATGATACTTTTGTTGAATCAAAGAATGAAGTCTTTTGATTTTTTGCTCTGAATTGTTTTCATAATCCCTATTATTTCTAGACATATATTTTGTTCGTTTTGGATTAGACGTCGGGGAAAATGATCTTGTGCCATTTCTTTTTGTTGGTGATGATTTTCTTCTCTTTATACTTCTAACAGGAGATTGATCTCTTGAGGAATTAGAAGAACTTTTATGTGTTCTAACCCATTCTGTAGGATCAAATCTTTTATATGATGATCTAGATGAATTACTTTTTACAGAACTACTTCTTGAGGAACCAGATGAATAATTTCGTTTCGAATCAAGTTGTAATGGTTTTCTATTTTGTGCAGATGAATTTCGTGATTTTGTATTTACTTTTGGTAGAAACTGTCGCTCATAAAGTGGTATATATTTCGATTGTGAATTTCGACTTTGTAAATGTTGATTTTTGGGTTGTGGATTGATAATGTTTTTCTCAAGAATGGAGATTTTACGTCGAAGACTATTGATTATGGCATCTTTCTCTTCAGTGACTTTTTTAAGTGTGTTATTGATTTCATATATTTGCATTTCAAGAGAATGAATTTCATCTTTTTGTTTGGGAGGTTGTGTAATTCGTGTTAAAAGGCGTCTGTTTTCACTCTTTAAACCACGGATAATGGCGCAAAGTTCGTCATTTGTATATGGTTTTCTGACAAGCATTAATGGATATTTAACACTATCAAATTGAGTTGACTGAGTTATCACCAAATATTTTTTATCATCGGTTGGTTTAAGAGATGATGATGAAAGTTGGCTTTTTTTCTGTAGTGCTAAGATATCTTGTTGACTAAGGATGTTAAGAGATACTTCTTCTGATGTTCCTGAAATTGCAACTTGAAGCATTTTCCAGAAAACAGAAACACGCTTGAAACTTCCTGTAGCACGAGTCATTTCTTCAATAAAAGAACCTGTGAAATCACCACTCCAACGATCAGGTATATCTTCATCAAGAAGTAAAACATTAAAAACATCAGCTTGTCGGACAGTTATGCGTACTTTATAATTAGTTCCACGAACAGAAAATGCTGCTTCAATTTGTTCATTATCCATTTGTTTCCCTTGTTGATCTTAACGTACTTTAAAAAACTTATTATGTAAACTATTCAATCGTAATTTCAATACTTTAATATATGTCAATATTTTTGAAGTTGAATATTAATGCCAACAGTATAAATGGAAGTTGGAGCAAAAATAAATATACATGGGCTTATAGCAACAGTAAGATATATAGGTGATTATCATGTAAAACCTGGTGTTTGGGTTGGGCTTGAATTAGAAAAACCAAAAGGGAAAAATAATGGAACAATAAAAGGAAAACAATATTTTACTTGCAAAGAACATCATGGATTATTTGTTAAACTCGAAGATATAATGAAAGTTGCAAAGTTATCAACTCCAACAAAAAAAAATTCAAATGAGACATCAATTCATCAAACACCAACTAAATCTAATATGCCAGCATCACTTTCTAAACCTGTTAAACAATCAAGGCCCAATAATATTCAAACAACACCAAAAAATGATAAAAAGGATGAACTTTCTCTTCCAAAAAAATTAGACAAAATTAAGAAGCAAATATCAGCAGTAAAAATCAAGCAACTTCAATGTGTTAACGCATACAAACAACAAAAACGTGCTTTTGATAAAGAGATTGATAATATCACACAAGAATTCAATGAAGAAAGTGTGAAAACAGAAATCGAATTAGAGTCCGAAGTTCTTGATCTTGAAGAACAAATATATGATTCTTCTTTGATTACTCGTCATCTAATGGAAATCTCCGATGAAAAAACAGCTCTTAAGCAAATAGATCTTTATACTAATATTAATAACGAATATGCTGAATATGAAAAAGACTTCGATATGTTTCTTCAATCGCAAAGAATCAATGTTTCGACCGTTAATAATTCCATTAACGTTCTCAATAAACGTCTCCAAAAGTGTCACGAAGTACGTGAAAAGCGGCAAGATGAAATGGAACAGCTTCAAACCCAACTTGATGAAACTCAAAAAAATCTAGAAAAGAAGCGACCACAATGGCATGACATTAGTAATCTTCGTGATAAATACCAACAACTTTCAACTCAAAATTCGGAAATTGAAGAAAAGAATTTTCTTCAAAAAGCGGAACAAAATTCCACCAACGAATTTGTTAATATTCTTCAAGGTAATAACCTAATTAATTTAGTTTTAGTTACAAAGCGAATTCAAAAGAAATCCCTACTAATTGATGAAACGCCAATCAAAGAAGAGATATTACACATTTGTGATATAATTTTATTGATTTTTTGTGGGTTTATAAGCAATGAGGAAAAGGCACATGAATTACTTAATGAATTGGAAAAACTTGAAAAAAGCATTGAAAGCAATACGTTACCGAATAACTTTGACATTTTATACCAATTGATTCAAGATTCGACTTACATTTCTATCGACTTGGTTTTCACATCACACTTCATACGAAAGTCACTTCATATGATCAAAAATGAAAACACTAAAAAAGAATTCGACGGTTTTACGCAAAAGATAACATGTCCAATACACCCATCAATACTTAGAAGTGAGAAAGGTTCTTTTGTGAGTTTTTTTAATTCGCTTAAAGAAGAACTAAAAAAGGCTATAAATGAAGAAGAAGAAATTCAAATTGGAATTTTTGATGAGACTGCAAATATGTTTGTGTCTGATGTGAAAGAACTAAATGTTTTTGATCAGATTTATCATTTACAAATGTTAAATGTGATTGAAAAAAATAATAATTTAGATTTGATAAAAAATAAAAAGCAAAATGAAAAAAATAAATTAAAAGAACAAATACAATTTTTAACAAGGGAAATAAAAATAGAAAGAAATATGTTCTTGAAAAAAAAGCAAAAATTGTTGGAATTAAATGAGTCCCTGAAAGAAGAGTTGGAAAAACTTGGAGTAATTAAGAACGAAATTAAGCAGTACCAAGAAATGGATAATTTTGTATAAATAAATGTTTTTATAATATTATCTTTTTAATAAAAGATTTTTTAAAGTATATAGCTATATACCACGTTTAGTAGATCATAGATATTAATATATAATCTTGTATTTTAATTACAAAAATATATTATTTTTAAATGATTTACTTTAATCAAAAAAAAAGTTAGATGCCGGAGATAGTTTGCTTGTGTTATCACTAAAAATGATGAATTATTAAGCTTTATTGATCAATATGGGCGCTCAAAAAATAAACGGATTTTTGCCATCTTGCTCAAAATTCAGCTGCCAATTCAAAAAAAAAGTAAACGGCATAAAAGTGTTGCAAAGATTTTCTGAATTTTAAATTAAAACCGCCATATTTAGCCATTTCAGGATGAGTGAAGAAGATGTATACGAAGTTGAAGCAATCGTTGGTGAAAGAACCAGGCGTGGAAAAAAGCAATTTAAAGTCCATTGGGTTGGGTATCCAAGCGAAGACGATACTTGGGAAAATGAAGAAGATGTTGATTGTGATGAATTAATTGAAGAATACCGCGAAAAAGTTAAAAAAGAAATAGAGGAAAACAAATCAAAATCACCAGAAAAAAAAGGTAGAAAAAGGCATACAAGAAAAATCATTGGCGTATCAAAGAAAGATGGAAAAATTAAATATTCTGTTCAATCATCAAATGGAGATGTATCTACTTTCTCTTCAAAAGTTCTTATCAAATCAATGGCCAATAAATTAGTTGAGTTTCTTGAAGGTCTTATTCCTGAAGATCAAAGTGTTGACGAACAGAATGAAGAAAAGAAAGAAGAAAAAAGTGAAGAAAAAAGTGAAGAAAAAAATGATGTATTACCCCTTGTTGAATCTGTTGATGATATTGCTGAACCAGAAAATAATGATGTTAATCAATAAACATCTTTTCCAACCCACCCCTGCGGTTGTGGTCGTATTTCACTAAAAAAGTCTGGCTTTTCGGCGTTCGCATAAAAAAAATTTACTCGTTTTGTCTCATATGAAACAAATGAATTAATAAACCCTTCAAGTTTTTGTGTGGAAGACATTGTTGTATTCTATTTGACTCCTTTGTGAAAGTGTTTCATGTGTATTCCGATTGTTAACGGTTTTGGGGCCGTCCACGAGAATCTTCAGTTCTCAACACACTAAATTTACATTTTTTGTATCGATGTATGCTTTTAACTTTTGCTTTTTATTTACGGTTTTCCCGCGTGGGAATTGAATACTCATTCAATAATTGAATACAACTCAAAATTACTGGAAAATATCATAATTTCTTCCCATGAATACAAGATAATTTAATCCAAAAAAACATTATAGATATTTGTTCTTGAATGTGTAGATTCGATTAATGCTATTGGAATTTTAAAATAAAAATATTTTTTCAAATTGATCTTATCTCATTTTAGAATTAATTTTTTGAGATTTAATATTAAATTATTTCATTACTTCATATAAGCTATATTATATATTAATTTTATCGAAAATCATTAAGTTTGATTTTTTAAGTTTAAAAAAAATCAAAAAAATAGGAATTTATTACGGTTAGATCGGCGTGCATTCAAAAAAGTGTGTATTTGAATGGTTTATTATGAAAAGCGCGTATAAAAGTGCCGATGCATTCCACAGTCCAGGGTAAAGCGACATCTTTGATTCGTCTGAAAATAATAATGTGTTAAAGTCTATATTGCTATTATATGATGAATATCCAAAAATCATCCTCTTATGAATTTGTTCATCTGTAACAAAGATTTGAATGGGAGCCCTAGTTTTAGCAATCTCGATATTGAAATCTGTGATATAATCTCTTTCCATTCAGTATGAAAAACCGTTTCTATCGTGCTACAACCTTTTTGATATCAGTTTATAATAAATAAAAAATATTCATCATTGTATTTATGGAGTTCAGCAAATGCATGTGCTACTTCATATCGGCAACTATTAACTTCAGTCCATAACGGTCGCCAGTACGATAGAGTGAAAGTGTTAAATTAAATAGTTTACTCATAAATTGATTGATTTTTGAGAATTTCCATACACAACAAATCTGATTGGTTCAATCGGAAATTAGAGTGCCCCAATAATAAGCACTTTTTAGCAAATGACAAACCGATGGATTTGACAGTTTTGTTTATTGTTTTGAGTGATTTACATAAAGAGAGTTATGGGAATCAAACCTTGGATTCTCAATATTATTTGCACAATAGGTTGCTTTGGTATCTTTTCCGGCATAATTGGGATGACAATACAATTTGCATATTGGCATGGGCTTACAGATGACGAACTTTATATTATTATATTCAGAAATAATGAATCTGTATTGAGTATAATCGGATGTATTCTTGGGGTTCTCACCTTGATCACCGGTACATTTGCATTCCTATTTAACAAAACCAAAATTTTCTTGATAATATGCGGAATTATGTTACTTGCAACTATGTGCTTTAATATAGCTGTCATCCCATCCCTCGATATAGAAGAAGAAGGCAAAAAAAAGGCAATATTTATAGAGAATTACAAAAATTATACTCCTGCCGAAAAATTTCAAAGTTTCGAAGACGATCAAACCTGTACAGGCTTTGAAAACATATCTAACAGTTGTCCAGTAACAAGGTATGGTTTAGAATATAAATGCTGCGATGAACCTATTAATGATTATTTCCAAAAGCGTTTCTCAAATAACCGCAAGTACCTATTAGTGTTCCTTGGTTTTACAGCTGTTGGAATTGTTTTTCTTGGGATAACTATAATTTTGTATTATAAGGAGAAACAGAAAACTCAATAAATTTTTTATCGAACCGAATTCTTCTTTGCTTCTTTAAGAAATAGTGAATGCGTAACACCCTACCCTTAAGGACGTTTTGATTTTGAATTCGATGGAATTATGGGGTACCCGAAATATCGATATCTAAAATGAGTGGAATTTCATCGTCATAAAGGTTTCTTTACAAAATCAAAATTGAATTTATTTGAATGTTTTAGGTAGTGAGAAATGTGTGGTTTACATTTTCCTTCGGATAACCGTAAAAGCGGGCAAACATTTTTTAATCACGAAAATGCAAATTTTATGATATATATTGATAATATTCAAATATCTTGGAACATATACAACCATATATTCAGTAATATTTCATATTTATATAAGTTTGATCTAAATTCTTTCGCACATCTTCAAGAAACTTGAGAAACAATGGTTTATCAAACCGTTTTGTAAATAGAAACCGTTTTTCATAATGCCTCTAACACCTCAACAAAAACAAAAATGCATTAATATTATGAATAAAATGCTAAACTTTAATATATCTAAGATGTTCCTTCAGCCAGTAGATCCAATACGAGACGAATGTTCTGATTATTTTGATGTGATAAAAAATCCAATGGATTTAGGAACTGCAATGAAGAAACTTCAAAGTGATGAATACCAAACAGTCGAGCAATGGAAAGACGATATCAACTTAATATGGACTAATACGATTACTTATAATACGCCCAAAGCTTTAATTTCAACATTAGCCAAAACCCTACAAAATTATTTCAAAGAAGAAACAGCGACATTTTCTTCTGATTCTGAAAATGATTGGAACACAGAATTTGAGAACCTTAAAGCTCAAGTATTGAATTTAATCAAAACTGGACCAAAAGTTGTTCAGCAAAAGCAGACCAAAAAGTCACAGCCATCAAATTCACAACCAAAGCCCCCTATTCCAAGGTCTGTTTCTGTTCAGCCAAAACCAATAATCCAACCATCTGAACCGGCTCCTTCATCAAGCACATCATCTTCTGTTCCCTACATCAGCCAAAAGGAAATCATACGATTATCCAAAGAAATAGAACTGATTGAAGATTCTTCGAAACAAGATCAAATCATTTCTTTGATAAAGAAAAATGAGCCAAAATACGCAATTGGCGATGACGAAATAGAACTTAACTTGTTCAAGCTCAGCCCTGCGACATTAACAGAACTTCGTTCGTTGTTAAACAAATTTCAAAATAAATAAATTTTTGTGTTGGTTCATGTTTTTATATGTGAATGAATAATATTTGCAATGCCGAAAACGAAATGAAACAAATGCCAAAATATTAACAATGTCTTAATAACATTTGAAGAATGAAAATTTAAAGTTACATATCAATACCTATAAATTATTTTTCAAACAATACTACAAATCAAAGATTGAAAACAAAAAGATTTAATAAATAATTTTTTTTATTAGTAATATTTTCATGTTAAATAATCAAACTTTAAATTAGTATAATATTATTTTAGAAACTATTCGATTCTCTCATAAATTTGCTAAAAAATTATAATTATAATTAAACAAAAACTTATGAATATTAAAAACAACACGTGAAATTTTTACATATCAATCATCATCGCTCATTGGTTGAGGTTGTGGTGGTGGACCCTTTGGTTTTGGTGCTTCATCATTAAACACCAAAAATCTTTGGATTCTTTCTTGTCGTTTTTTATTTCTATCATCTATGTTATAAGTTAAAGCAGCTGGTAATTTCTTCTGAGGTGCAGCGTTTAATTGTTCCAAGTTTTCATTAATTTCAATTTGTTTAATCATTTCCAATTCTTTTTCTAATTTTGCAGCATCTTTTTCGGCATTATATTTTTTAATTGATTTGTTTATAATTCTTTTCATATTTCTTTCTTGTTTCTTTTGCTTTTCTTCTTGTTCTTGTTTCGATTTTTCCATTTCTTTTTGATATTGTATTGCTTCGTTATTTACAGGAATTAATCCAATATCCGCATGATAAAATGTTTTTGCATAATCTTCTAAATAAAGTTTTGGTCGATATATTTCGTTTTTCTTTTGTTGTAATAGTTTTTGTTGTTCTCTTTCTTCTTCTTTCTCTTTTTCAATTCTCATTACATATTTTTCTCTTTTTAACTTTTGCATATTGTTTTCTGACTTTTTAGTTGTTTGCATTCGCTTAACACGTTCGCGGAATGGTTTGTTAGGGTCATTTTCTCTTTGATATTGAATTGCTTGGTCATAACGTTCTGCATCTAAAATTTCTCTTTCTTTTTGTCTAACAACATCAAGTTTTTGCTGTTCTTCTTCCTTTTGGTTCTGAATGACTGCGGCATGGTGGGCATTTCCAATATTTTTTTTAGCATTTTCGAGGCGTTTTCGATATAATTCAATCTCTGCTAATTTTGCTTTTCTTTCTTCTTTTGACATTTTATTTTTCCTCTTGTTGTATTCTAATTTTTCTTTGGAGTATTGTTTTTGTTGATTTTGTGTAAAATTTGAAAATTGTTTTCGAACTTGCTTCATTCTTTCAATCCTTGTGATCCTTAACTGCTCCTTTATATACGCTTCCTTTTCATTTGGAGAAAGAAACTCTAATCCTTCATATTCATCTCCAAACATTTTTTTTCTCTTAACGTACAAAATACTTTCTTGCAAAATTTAATCAAGCAGCATATCCAAAATCCTAACTTTAATAGAGTTGAGAATAATTTTTAATTTTAATCGAACCAATATGGCCTACGTTTAATCATTTAATATATTTCATAAAATCTTTTAAAGAATTCTTGATTCCTAAACTACCAAATCAAGTAAAGTGGTTGAAGAAAGACTTCCCAACGATAGAATCGAATGAATGAAAAATCATCGGATTTATATTCAAAAACAGAAGTGTTTCGGAAGCCACTTTAAATATTGGAACAAAATTGTTATCTCCACATTCGAATTTAAGACAATTACAAACATTTGTTTCGATTTGGTTTTTCTTAGACATTATCCAACATAAAATTTTATAAATTTTTTACCAAATTTCATATAATTCCTTCCAAGTGCTTCGGCACAACCATTTCTTCGTTATCCGGCAAATGAGGGATTGGCCAAATTGCTCTGACGAGCTCTCTGTTCAGCCTCAACAGTTCTTCAGCCTTATTTTTCTCGTCCAACAATGTTAGCAAGTTACAAATTTGATTAATTTCGTTCATTTTGTCTTCGTCCGGCAACAAATCCGACAATTGCTTAATGATTGCCGGCAGTCCTCTTTTCTTTTTTGCCTTTCCGTGTCTATTTATTGATTCCGGATGTAATTTTTGTTTTTCGTTTATATCATTAAATCTCTTTTTTAAGTTATTCACATTTATTATATTCTTTTTCATTTCATCGATTAATATATTATAAGCACCGATTGCAACTTCTTCTTGTGTTGCACCACATTCGAGTGCTTTTAACCATTTATGTGCTTCCATATATAACTTTTTACTTTCATCAAAATCTTTCAGATAAACAAATGAGAAATACGCAGCGTTTTCTATTTGTTTCTCTTCGATTAAAATATTTTTTATTATTTCATAATTACTTTGATCAACTTTCGATATGATCAATGGTAATTGATTACTTTTGATAATTGATTTAATGTTTTCCATTATTATGTTCGTATCATTTGATTGTATAGCTGTTAATGATATTTCTTTTAATGGCCGATTATTCTTTATTAAATATTCGAGTTTTTTATGAATGATTTCTTTCCATATATTACTATCATTAGGAAATGATTCTAATCCGATATCATATAAATGATCTCTATTGATGATATATAAACATTTCTCTTCATATTCTTGACCACATTTAGAATAATGTTTAATAGCATCAACATAATCATTACATTCTTCATCTATTAATGCTTTACGTAATTCGACGTTTTCGATTTTATTAATTTTCTCAATAAATGGTACATATGAAGAAGGCTCTTTCATTGTTAATAATCCAATCGTAGCTATACATTTAGTATCATAAGTTTTATATGATAAATCAAATAATGAATCATTATCATATAATGTTAATAAGAAATTAATTGATGATTTAATTACATTTGAATCATTAAATGAACATGAAAATTCAATCGCTTTAATGACTTCATTTAATAATATAAAACAAATATTAATTGAATCCGAAAATTTCATTAATAATTCATTAGTATTATCATATTTTGGAATGTTTAATTCATGAGCTTCTTTATCATATTGAATTTCATTACCAAATAATAACGTTAAAAAGTTTAATATGAACTTTAAATCAGTTTCATTCTTTAATGGAGTTAAACATGCTAAAAATTGTCGAAGTTGTTGATTAGAAATTTGTTCACATAATTTAGGAATTGAGATATCTCCTAATTGGATAAATCGAGAAAATGGAATTTGATATTTTTTGGATGATGTTAACGATTCAATGTATTGATGATCTGCAATTAATTTACTTAAATATGATTCAACAATTACATGTGGTGCATTAATTTCTATGTTACCTCGATCCATTTGTGTTATTATCGAATGAATTTTCTTCGTGAAATATAAAAGTTGCGCTTGAGGTTCAATTTGATGTTGTGTTTTATTATTGTTATAATTTATATATATTTGATTAGTAATATCAATGTATGATAATAATTTCTCATGGAATAAAACGGATGTTGCTAAAGTTGTAATTGTTTCATTACATAATAATAATAATCCACTTCGACAAAATATGATATATTTGGATTCATTCTCAATAAACTGTTGTATGTTTTCTTGGCGTTGTATAAGTTTCGGAGTATTAAAATCTTCATAAACTTCATTCGTATTTAATACAAAATAATTCGGTGAAATTAATGAACAAAATTCTTCAAATTCTTTAAAGACATTAATTTCATTGTTCTCAAAGATATATAATATATTTCCTACTGAAAATAATAATTTATCATTCGAAAATGTACTACATTGGACTGGTGAATTTGGTAATTTATATCTCTCATTAATAGGCATTATATATAAATATTCTTCAGTAAAAATTGCAGTCTTTTCATCATTGGATGTTATCGAAGTAATTTGTGAATCAAATTCTTCTTTCCGATGACATAATGGAGGTGGTATTATTGAGCGACTCCAATCTGAGATTTGTAACATGTTATAATTAATAACAAAAATTGATTCCGAATTTGAATCAACTGTAAAATTATAATCATATGTAAAGAGGAGACCGTTAAGGCTGATCACGAACAGAGTTAGTGAATTCGGCGCCCAATAAATTTGTGGAATTAACGGTTCTTCGGATCGGATAACATATTTACGATAAAAGACACGATTCTTGGTGGAAAGTATTACAATAGAAAAGTCACTTAACATAACAGCTAAAATGTCTTTGTGGGGTGACCAAGAAAAGGATATTATATTTTGTTCAAAATCAACAAATTGACGATCACAACAATTCTTTTCAAGAAATTGAAGACGTGAACCATGTGAAATACCAAGCCAATTACCAAGAGGATTCCATGATAAACTAGTAATATTAGGAATTTCGCGTTCACCTTGTTGATCTGGAATTGCTTGGGAAATGGTATATATGTTAGTTGAATTTGATGCCGCAATAAATTTGTTATCATTACGGAATGCTGCGTTTGTAATAAGTGAATCCATATTATCTTTAACAGGTGTAAGCTCTTGGGTGTCTATATCCAAAACAAATGCAGTATCTTCGCTTGCTATAAAAAGAAAATCACCGCCTGGAGAAATAGTTGCATAAGTTATTTGAAATGAAGTTCTATAAATTGCTTCTTCTTCTGTAAATCCAGAATAAACAGATCTGTCTGTAACTGTTAAATATGTATCTAAAAAATCAGAAAAGCAAATGCAAATAATTGGTTCATTTATGCTTATTGGTACAAGAGATGAATATTTCCCAGCGAGCCTTGGAACTTTCACTTGTTGTGGATCAGTGATATCAAAATTTCTTTTACTGGAGTTAATCAAGTGGATATTCAGCATACAAGGAAATGCAATCGAACAAACATTCTCAAATTCACAAAGCCTTTTAGCGGCACTTTTTTATATAATGCATAATTTTTCATGTTTACTTATATAGCCTTGTTATTGCTTTACCATTTAAAGCTAAATGGATATGTTTGCGCACAAACAAAAGTGAAAGTTTTAGTTTTGTTAATTGAATTTGAAGTCACATTAATGGCTTATTTAAATACTATTCAACAATCATCAATTTAATATACATGCATAAAACAGCTGATTATTTGAATAATATTGGTTAGTTAATATTTTGAAATTCAAATTTGATCTGACTTAGAATTTATGTAAAATGCCATTAGGGTAGCAATGCCTTTGATTAAAAGTTTGGTGTTATGAATGTTTATATTTTTAAAAGATTTAATTATTTGAAATTAGAAGTAAAATCTTATTAACTTTACATACACATCATAATGCAAGCAAGTAAAGGCATTGCATTTAGTAGTTTCTTTAAAGTTTATGATCAAATAAAGTGCAAGGATAAAATGTTTGTTTGAGGGGTGTTGGAAATTTTTTTTGAATGTTAAAAACGATTATTTTGGCATTGAAAAGCGATGTAATCTATTTAATTAATTGGTCTAAGACGTTCGTTTTTGTAGCATATTTTGACATCATACCAATTTGGTATTGAAAATTGAATGAGTTTAAAATCTCGATTTTGGTAAATTTTCATTGAAATTTTTATCTTCATTTTACTTCATTATTTTTATGATCGATTGCAAAGTAGTTGTATTTGGAGCTGGAGGTGTAGGAAAGTCAGCACTTACAGTACAGTTTGTTCAAGGATACTTCATATCTGATTATGATCCAACGATTGAAGATTCATACAAGCGTGTTTTAGCTGTAGATAACGAAAAAGTTCAACTTGATATTCTTGATACAGCAGGCCAAGATGATTTCGCACCAATGCGTGTTTCATATATGAGACAAGGGAAAGCGTTTGTAATTGTTTACTCAATTGATGACCGATCTTCATTTGAAGCAGTTCAAGAAATTTATAATGAAATAGTGCGAACCAAAGGAACAAAGAATATTCCAATTGTTATTTGTGGTAACAAGAGTGATCTTGTCGATAAACGTGTCGTCAGTAAGGTTGAAGGCCAAGAACTTGCTCATGATTTAGGTGCAATATTCTATGAAACATCAGCATTTCTTAATGAAAACATCACTGAAGCATTTACTGCGCTCGTCAAAAATGTCATGAAATCAGTTTCATCATCACAAAATCAAAATGCAAACAAACAAATTCAAAAGAAGAAAAAGAAAATTATGGCATGCTGCAACTTAATTTAATTAATACTGATTTTTAATTAAATAAATGCGGATTTTTTTTTTTTAATATTAATTTTAAATACAAATAGGTGTAATTTTCTCATATTTCCGGATTTTTTTAATTCGTATTTCAATTGGCTAATTTAAAAGATATTTTAATTTTGCTAGTTGATTAGTCAAGATGTCCTTCTGTTTTGGAGGGATACAAAAGTACTTTGATAGAATAAACTTATCAAAAAGTAAAATAGGGCACTCCAAAAATCACTCAATAAAAACAATTTCCTTCCTTACCTAGCCAATGAACCTATTTATCCCAAAAATTTGTATATTGTCTAAATAATATTTTTTTTATTATATAAAATTTTGTCGCCAAAGGTTGAAGACTTCCCCTTTTTTCCCTTCAAAAAACAAAATAAAAAAGGTTTTTATTTCATAAATAATCGCTAAATTAGAGATATTTTTTACATCACACAATTGTATTCGATTTCTTCAACTGTTTAAATATTGTTTTCCTATAGTCCTCGAACATCACTGGCAATTTCATTTCTGCCAAAGTATGTATCACTTTGTATCTAATGAACTCCATATGCGTTTGTTCGAATCTACTCAACACAGTCAACAACGACAGCGCAATTAAAGCTGTTTGCGGGTGTGCTGTTAATATTTGTTTCATTGAAGGGAACAGTAACAAAAACTTATCGTTATATGTAACTCTTGCTAATGAATCCAACATCAACAAGCAGCTATTTAACAAGTCCCAATTTTGGCTTCTTAAAGCCTCGTTTATAAATCGTTCGACAAAACCTTCGTTACACAACTTTGTTACGAATTGTTTTGTTAGGTACAATCTTCGAATTATTGTTGCAACAGCTTTCATTTCGGTATGTTTC
The DNA here is from genome assembly GCF_020186115.1 of Histomonas meleagridis. NCBI lineage: Eukaryota > Parabasalia > Tritrichomonadida > Dientamoebidae > Histomonas > Histomonas meleagridis. The sequence continues at coordinate 1,937,892 of NW_027150805.1, forward strand.
CTCACCATTATAATCTTCATTAGAAATGGAATAAGTTTTGGATATTGTGTTAATTCTTTTCGATTTTCTTTCCGTGAAAACAACACCAAAAAGATCGAAAAGATTCCTAATGGCCCCATGTTCGATGTGAACCATGAATTATTCGTCAACAAATATTTGGAACCATTTTCACTTTGCGCTATTTTACATAATATATATGGCGACATAATGATGACATTGGCCTTATTAATCAACGTGTCTATTAGTTCTTTATTTACGGGTACTTCGCGCATTTTTAATAACATATGACATATCTCATCACGAATTCCTGGCGTTGTGATTTGAGTACAAAGTGTTTCGACATCAATGTCATTCGGTAATTCAGCTTCATTACATAATGATGCATATGCAGCTCGAACTAATGATTTTTTATTACTTTTAGTGGCATTGTTAAGTATTACGAGACTTTTAGTTCGATATTTCGATTTAAATGCTGTAGAATGTGTAAGCAAATGTTTTATAATACGAACATATGATATCGAATTTTTGGAATTAAGAGCCGAATTAGAAAAATCTAAAAACACAGAAGCAATTGGAATGAGTGATGTAAATCGACTAGTAGACAAGGAAATTTCCGAGAAAAGATGAAAGAAATTGGAATTAGTAGGTGATAGTTCAATAAGAGATTTAACTTGCGCAAGTGATAGTTGTCGTGGATGTTCTTGTGCAATACAAATGAAAATGCGATAAATGGAATCTGAGTAAGATGCATTATTTAATGGAAGTTTGGATGGAATACCAGAATTAAGATAAGATGACGTACACCATGGATCATGTTCGAGAAATTTGGCGATCTCACTCAAAAGTAGACTCATGTTTTCGGAATTTAATTTTGAGAAATTAATTGAAACAGTATCGAAAAATGATTTGGATGTCTCCTTAGAAAGGTATTTAAAGACTGTGTCGAATTGTGGATGATTGGGTTCAGTTAGAATGGTTTTAACATTAGGAGAAAGTTCTTTATCTTGATAAATGCCATTTAACGGTCTCTCGTTGTCAAAACCGTTTTCGATCTTCTCTAAAAACGTTTGAATCGCTTTTTCATCAGTTCCATCAAAATAAATCTTTTTGGAACACATGGTTTGATAGATTTCCTTGAAGGATGGTCGGTTTTTCGGGTTTTGATCCCAACATCTTTCAACAAATTCTTTGAAATCACTTCGAACTCCTTCAGGAAAAGTGGGACGTTGTTTATCTTGAAGGATTCCAATAGCAATATGAATGCTATCTAATTCTCCGAATGGAGTTTCCTCTGTAAGTAATTCCCATAATAACATTCCATATGAGTATACATCAACTTTTAGATCATATTGCGTTGAACCAAACATCTCTGGCGCCATCCAATTTGCTGTTCCAACATTTTGTGACAATTGTTGTGGTTCTTCAGGAAAATCTAGAAGTCTTGCATTATGGAAATTAGAAATTTTAGGATAAAGATTATTATCTAAAAATACATTAGCTGACTTTAAATCTCTGTGCATAATACATTGTTCATGTAAGTCCATCATTCCTTTGGCAATTCCAAGTGCAATTAATGTTTTATTTGTTGGTGTTAAATGTGCTGAACTTTTATGAATATAATCTTGAAGTGAACCATTTGGATAGTGTTGTGTGATAATAATGAAAGGTGGAGTATTTGTATATCCAAGTAAAGGAATTACAAAAGAATTTCTGCAGTTTGACAAAATTAAAACTATTCTGCAAAAGCATGCAAGGTCTTTATCTTTGAGTTTGTTGGATTTAAATTTTAGAGCAACACATTTTGTTTTGGTTGGTATATATTCTGCTACATACATGCTTCCAAAAGAAAACTGTGTCATTGCTTTTTCTGTAGTTATATCTTCTGGTTTGACTAACAAGTAAGCTGTATCTGAAAGTATCTCCTCCATCGAATTCTTTTTCTATTTCTATTGTATTTAACCGTTTTTAGACATCACATGTCCCTTTAGGATTTTTCAAACATTGCATTATTGGGTGATTTATATGAATCATTTTTTCCATAATGGGCTTCTTTTGATTTGATTTCATAAATATATTTATTAAAATTTTCGATAATTTTTGGTATGTTTTTATATATTTCTTCTTCTGCTTAAATTGCATGTAAATAATTTATATAAATAGAACTTTCTTTTGTGAAAAAAATACAAAGTATACTAAATTGCTGAAAATATAATTAAATGAATATGGATGATCTAAGTTAAATAATTTCATTGTTTGTTGAGTTGACAAAATAAGATTTTCTTCTGTTAGATTAAATATTAACTGCTTGAGAGATACGAGCAACTCCAAATAAATGGTTTGATTTTTAAAAACAGCGTCTTCGCTTTTGAGATTATTTGTGTTAATTGGATTGATATCATTAGTATTAGACATTTTAATAACCAGAAATTCACACTAATTAGTGTTTCTTGAACACGATAGAGTTTTTCTGGATAAAACCGTTTATTGAATCCACAAACACACCGACAACCAAGTGTTTTTTCATTTTTACATTATTTAAACTTTCACAATAACAAGCAATTTTGCCTGGAATATCAAAAGGATGTTTATACAGAAAAATAAATAAGCTTATCAATTTCATGAAATTTTTTATATTACTAACTTTATTTAATAAAATGCAATTTCTCTTACCTTCGTTAGGTTGTGGCGTTATAAGGTTCCCAAAGAAACAACAAATATTTTGTTCTTTGGTGATTTACAGCTGCTTTTCATTAGTTAACCGTCACGATACCACTTTTTGTTTGTTGTTTGGAAGTTATTAATTCCATTTAATGTCTGCAGCGCCCAGAGGATCAAAACTTGCAAAATTTCTCAACCATAGAGTAAGTGTATCCGTCAATGAAAAGCGCCGTTTTATTGGTCAACTTCTGGGTTTTGATTCTCATTCGAATATAGTTTTGAAAGATTGTGAAGAATACAGACAATTAAAAAAACGTAAAGCAGGAGAAGCAAGAGAAGTAAAGAGAAATGTAGGATTACTTGTTCTTAGAGGAGAATCAGTTGTTCATGTTGATGTGATTGGTCCGCCACCTCCATCAGGAAACAGACTTGCAGCTTCAACAGCTTCTGCAGTACTTCAACCAGGTATAACACAAGATAAAATTGTATCAAAAGGAACCGGAATTACAATTCAAAAACCTACAAATTTATCAAACTTATCAAAGCCCACACAAGGTATTGGAATGGCAAGTACTGCCATGAGCGCTGCTCCATCTGTTTTACCACCATCTGCACTACCTCAATAAATTATTACAATTTTTTTTTAATTTCATTTTTTCACAAAATGCCTTTATAAACAAAGAGAAAATATTCCCCTCTTTTCTTTAATGAGATAAATACATTTGTTTAAATATTAAAATGCAATTTTCATAATATGAATTAAGTAACTGAAAAAGAACTTTTAATTATCAATGATAACATTTAAACAAAATTTTAATAATAAAATCATTTCAAATTGTTCAAACCATGAATAATTATTTATTAATTTTATGTTATAATAAAACGCATCCTATTTATGTCTAATTAAGCTCTTTGCTTTTCTCGTCACTCTCAGCGATCCTCTTGCCGACCTTACAGATCTTGGCGTTTCCACTATTGCCGAGTCGAATCCGTCCATTGAACCGAACTGCAAGCCCATAGAGTTTGTCGCCCTCGCCTTAAACACGATTGAGTTTGGCGGCGGGCCCAACAATTTAATTGATTCTTCTTCTGTTGTAGCGCCAGTTACCTGCGGTATATCTCTGCCGCACGCCATACACTTCACTGCCCCGACTGCAGTTTGCGAATCTTTATTAATTTGATTAGATAACTCTCTAACAATTTCATTTATTTCATCCCGTGTAGCTGTCTGCTCTAAGAAGTCTCTAAGATCATCGATCCTTCCGGCGATGTCCCCAATTACTGATTGGAATTTTTCGAACATTTTCTCAACAAGTGATTTATCCGCTTTACCTTTAAGGTCATTATCATCAGACACAATCTTCCCGTGAATTGCAGATAAATGCGCTTGAAGTTTGGGTATAAGCTTGTATAGATAATCAACAGATTCACCAACATTCGCAAATTTGGTGATCGCAGGAAGAAGCGGAGGATCGCGCCAATCAGCTTCGACTGATGGATATGGTCCATATGATGAGAGATCAACGTTTTGTTGCACATATGTAATCGTTGGTGATGGTGCAGGTTGAACACGTGGTGTCGATGGCGATGAAGATAATGATGAAACTGATGACGACGAAGGTAACATTGGTGTTACTGTTGGCGGCGTTTGCGCAACTGATAGTTTGGGCGTTACAGAGGGCAGTGTTGGTGTAACTGCGGGTTTCGGAGTTGGCGTCGGAGTAACTGTTGGTTTCTGTGGAGGAGATGGAGCTGGAGCTGGTGATACAACATGAATGACTTCGGGCGGAAGAGAGCTACGCTGCTTGAGATCGTTGAGAGATGAGCTCAGATCTTGAAGAATGTTTTTCACAGATGTGACAGATGTGTTGAGAACGCGTGGAAGGGTTTCGTCAAGTTTTGCAAATGTGTCATTGAAGAGAGAAATAGAAGAAGCAACTGTCTGCAGATGCTCGCGTGTGTTGTGAAGAGTACTGCCATTTTTGTATACTGTGTCTTCGAGAAATTGGAGTCTGTCGTTGATGTTACTATTACTATTGCTTTGAGAATTTGGAATTGCATTCTCTAAAGATTCGAATCGCTCTTTGTTGGCATTGTTAATCATATTGACAGTCTCAAGAAGGCGTCCTTCAAATTTATCTTCAAGATCTTTTAATCCTTTGTCAAGCTTGTTTTCTAATAAGTCAATGCGATTTCCAAGTTCAGTGGTTTTGCTTTCGATTTCTTTCATTAGGGTATCATGAAGTGACTTAAGTTCAGAACGGTCTGGTTTATCTTTAATGAGACGTTGTAATTCAAGAATCATTTCTTCATGATAATCAAGCCTTTGTTCTATCTGTTTAAACGCCTTCTCTAAAAAACTTTCATCAATTTGGATTCTCAAATATGAGCTCATCCAAATACGGAAGTTCAACTAACGTGTTCTTTCTATCGTTCATTTTGAAAATCAGATAAAAAAATTGAAATATTAGAAAGAAATTAATTAGCTTTATTACATGTTTATAAGCTTTTGGATATATTTATTATCGCATGTATTGTTGGGTGTGTTGTAATTTATTGGTTTTTTCATTACGAAATTAATTTTAAAATTTGGTTTTTGTTGTCTTGTAATAGAAATTACTTACTACATACTTCTAATTCTCGAATTGATTGTTCTATCTGTTGTTGATTGAATTCTATTATGGCTTTACAAATACGATTTTTTAGCAATTCATGATTGTTTCTTTTCACTTTCATTGATTGTTTGTTTGTAGTCATCATTTGCATATGATTTATGGATGAGTTATTGGTTTCAAGTTTGTTTAATTCATCAATCGTTTGCTGAAGAACATGCATGGAGCTTTTTAATTCAGCTTCTTTTATATTTATGTATTGTTTATATTGACTTTTTAAGTCACTTAGTAATTGTGAATATTTTGTTGATAAAAATTGATATTTTTGTTGAATGTTATTATTTATATCAGAATTATCACCTAAAATCAATTCTTCATTTTTCTTTAACATATCATAAAGAGTATTTTGAAGTTGAGTTATTTTTTGTTTTTGCTCAATTTCTAATTGTTGAATTTCGTTTTGATGCCTTATTTTTAATTGTGAAATTTTTCTGAAATGAATTTCTTTTAAATTATCTAATTCATTTTTAAGTGATGATATTTCAATCTTTAATCTTAAAATTTCATTTTGAGATTCATCAAAATTGATTTTTTTCAATTCTTTGATTTTCTGATGAATTTTTTCTATTTCATTATCTTTTTGACTTGTAATTTCTCTGAGTTCTTGTATTGTCTTGTTTATTTGAGATTTTTTTGTAGTAACAGCCAAAATTATTTAATGATTGAAGTACGTTTACTATTTCTCAGGGGTTATGGCGGGAAAAGAAGTGATTTATAAAAAATCAAGCTTACAGCAGCAAGGAACCCTTTTCGAATCTGAGAGCACATCAAGCACTAACGCAGATGGTTTGGATACTTTTGTTTATAAGACTGATTTGATTTCAAAAATTCAATTTTTATTTCATTATCCAGAGATTCAAGAATATTTATCATCTCTTTCAGAGGCAAATGAAGAATTACAGAATATGAATTTATTACCATTTTTTCAAATTCTGCTTAAGATTCTTGAAGTTTCAAAAGATTTAAATGAACAATATAACATTCTACTTTTATTAACTAATCTCACATACAATAGCATTGGCAATGAGGTCCTTAATAATCAAGATTGTTGCTCTTTATTTATTTCTTTTCTCTTAAATCCAGACCCAGAATTTATTAAACCAACAGCAAAGATAATTCTTAATTTACTAGATGAACAATTTTCATTTTATTGCATGCAACAAAATATTATTGAAATTATTTTTCAAAGAATTATTAATGAGGATATCTCTCTTCTCTATGAAATATTGGTTTCTCTCGCTAAACTCATTCCACATGATGAATTAATTCGTTTTTCGATTCTTTTTCCATTTTTAGTTTCTGTACCATGCGAACATTCGATTAAACTTTTTTCGCTTCTTATCCAAAATGTTGAATCTGAATATTTACTTCAAGCAAATCCTATTCCAAAATTACTTTCATTTCTCATTTCTGGTGATTATAAAGATATTCCATATGTTTTTATTTGTATCAATTGTATAATCGAAAATGACAAAGGTCAACTTAATTTTGTCAATGCGGAATTTATTGATAACTTATGCCATTATTTAAGATTCTGTTCACAATATGCAATTCGTCCTCTTTGTGTTTTTATTGAGATCATTTATGAAGACTATTGGAACTTAATATGTTTTTCAAATTTAATTCCAACATTAATTGAAATAGCAAATAACGGAGTGTTCCAACTCAAAAGAAAAATCGGGTTTTTGATTTCGAATTTTTTCTCGATGTGCTTGGAAAATGATTTATTAAATTATGGATGGATTCAAAATGCTTTCGCATTAATTATTGATACTATTGATTCATTTTCACCCATGAAAATTCAGATGACATTGAGTCGGATCAGTGAAGCATTCGATCATTGCTCAGCATTTATTGATATCGCACAAGAACTTGATTTTGATTCTGTTTTAGAAGATCTTTTGGAGTTAGAAGATGAGAGAATTAATGATTTGGTGTTTTTGATAAGAAACAACTACTTCCCTTAAGTGAACTTATTATCCAGTTACCACAATCGAAATCAAATATATTCAATAAATCAAATACAAAATGTTTTTAGTAAAACGTTACAATTTAAAATTTCAGCAAATGTTACAAAAAGAGTTAATGACATTAAATGTATTGTATCAAAGTGATCTTCATAAAGATTTGTAAGGAAAAGTTGAAATATTAAAAAGTGAAAATAAAGCTGCTTAATTCTTTACTGCTTTAAGTTGTTCAGAACTTTCCAAGGCGGTGGAAGATATCAGCGCAGCGGCAGCTGTACATCCATTCGTTATCGTACCATGAGAGGACCTTGACGAGTGAGCCACCATCTGGGTTTGGAAGGACCATTGTGGAGAGGCCATCAACAATTGATGAGTGTGGGTCATCAATGATATCGGATGAAACGAGTGGTTCCATTGAGAACTTCATGATTCCCTTAAGTTGTTCGGATTCGCAAGCCTTCTTGAGAACTTCGTTAACTTCTTCCTTTGTGACTTCCTTCTTAACATTCATTGTGACATCGACGAGTGAGCCAGTGATTGTTGGAACACGGAGTGAGAGACCGTCCATGGACTTTGGTGGGAGTGCTTTGACAACACGTGGGAGGGCGATGGCAGCACCAGTGGATGTTGGGATGATGTTCATGCAGGCTGCACGTGCACGGCGGAGATCCTTGTGCATAACATCAGTAACGACTTGATCGTTTGTGTATGAGTGGACTGTGGTCATGAAACCGTTCTTGATGCCGAAGGCGTCATTGATTGTCTTAGCAACTGGGGCAAGGCAGTTGGTTGTGCATGAGGCGTTGGAGATGCACTTTGTTTCTGGTTTGAGATCTTCATCATTAACACCGAGAACAAGTGTGCATTCAATTTGGTCTTGGGATGGAACAGAAAGAACAACCTTCTTGGCACCAGCGATGATGTGACCATCATAGCCATCCTTTGTAACCTTGCCATCTTCAACGACAGCCTTTGTACGGAAGATACCGGTGGATTCGAGAACAACATCAACACCTAATTCCTTCCATGGGAGTTGGGATGGGTTAAGACGGCCACCAAGATTCTTGACGGTCCAGGCGTTTTCGCCTTCACCAACTTGGAATGTATCATCACCAGTGATCTTGATTTCTTCTGGGAACTTTCTGTGGGCTGTATCGTATTTGAGAAGATGAACGTTTGTCTTCATGTCGCAAAGATCATGGATGGCAACAACTTGAACTTCGTTTGGATAGAGAAGACGGCATGCACGGAAAACAAGACGTCCGATACGACCGAAACCATTAATGGCAACTTTCACCATTTCTGCAAAGTGAAGCGACCGTTGTTATCTGGCCACAGCATTCAAAAAATTCAATAGAAGTTTAACAATTAACTTAAATTAAGTGGTCGGGTGAAGAAGTTAACTTTTTGAATATAAGACGAGAAATGGACGATAGATAATTCAGAGGACAATAAAAAAGAAAATTTTCTCCTCAGCTTTATTTCATTGCTGATTTATGTTTTCTCCTGCTTTTTGATAATAAAATTAATATATAAGTTGAATTAATTCTGAATAATTATACAATATAATTTGTATTTCAATTTGAACTCAATCATTTTTTTAATAGTATTAGAACTTTTTTTTAAGGTTGATTATAATTTTTTTAAATATTTAGTAAATATAAGAAAAGAAGACAAATGAGCCAGTATAAAATCATAATCAATATAAATTTCAAATGTTAAATATATGCATAAAGCCCAATTGATTTCCTTCATTAAAGGTTAAGGTTTATCTTTCTATAATTTTAATGATGGCGTTTAAGGAGAAATCTTGAAAACAGCTTCTTTTTTGTCCAATTTGAGAAGGTTTGCTTGATATTAATGAATACAAGCAGCCCAACAATCAAAAGATTACTTACTGAACTCAGAAATTTAGCTAAAGATCCTGATGAAAACCTCGTTGCTGGGCCAGTAGATGATAGTGATATATTAACATGGCATTTCACAATTAAAGGTCCTAAAGATACACCATTTGAAGGCGGTATTTATCATGGAAAAATTATATTTCCAAACGCATATCCAATGGAACCACCTGATATTATTTTTTTGACTCCCAATGGAAGATTTGAAACGAATGTAAAAATTTGTTTGACTGTTACATCATATCACCCTGATTGTTGGCAACCAGCATGGGATGTAAGAACAGTTTTGACTTCTGTTATAGCCTTCATGCCAACTGAAGGGGAAGGAGCTATTGGATCATTAAATGATGATGATGAAAAAAGAAGAAATTATGCCATACAAAGCAGAACGTGGAAGTGTCCTCAGTGCAATTACACAATAGAACCGGATCCGCTTCCAAATCTCAAAAATACAGAAGAAGAAAATTCAGAAGAAATTAAAGAAGAAGTGCCAACACAAGAAGAGGAGGAAGAAGAAAGCAATCAAAAAGATGATATTCCTAAGCAAGAGGAAAATGAAAATGAGGATGAACAATTGGAAAATGTTGAGCCTAGTATGATTGTTTCAATTCCTTATGATGAGGTAAAAAAGTCGATGTACCGTCATAATTACGAATTTGCGCCATTTATTGATATTCCGATAATAATTTGTGTAATCTTTTTGATCAATTTCTTCTTCTTTAAAAAATAAATTGTTTTCTATAGAAAAATTTAACTGAAATATTTTTTATTTTCTATGGAATGTAGTAGAGCTCTAAGATAGTTATCAAAATGTTTGGACTTTACTTCAATAGAAAATTTACATAATCTTATGTAAAAAGATAAAAAGAAGATTTTATGATGCAAGTAAAATCCTTTCTTTAACATAATCAAAACGCCTTTTAAACTATCTAAAATATAACAAACACAATAAATAATACATGTTCAACTCCAAAGAATTTAATTTGTTATTTGAGAGTTAAACGGCTGAAAATAATTCAGTTTTGAACGCTTATTTAGCCAAGCCGGATTTTACAATTCGGAGAACGTTAAGATCTTGCCCAAGCAAATGGGAATTGAAGGCTCTATTGCATCTCACATAAAACCATTGGCAATTCTTGGTGTCGCTCCTGAAAACATCAAGGCCATGGCATGTAATGACAAAGCGTTATTGATAATTTCAAATTCAAAGACAATTGAACTTCGGAAATACAATAATGAAACACTCACAAAGATTTTATCACTTAACCCAACTTGCTGTTGTTCTACAGAACGAGGGTGGGCAATTGGTTTTACTAATGGACAACTTTCTGAGTTTGATTCCGATTTAAATTTAATTATATCTTATCGAATTCCTGGTCGTTCACATGCACATGATGGAGAAATAAAACAAATTCAAGAAAATAGTGATTTTACTGGCAAAAGCGAAAGTTATTTAATGTCATATGGTTCAGATAATACCATAAATTTATGGAGTAAAAATGGAAAACACCTATTTAGCTTCACCCCCAAATTTAACATTACAGCTGTTTGCACCTCACCATTTTATGTCTTTCTTTCGGATGATCATAATCAAATCCATACAATTAACATCGAAACGCATGACATTGCTACCTATACAATTCCCAATTATGCCAAGTCTATTATTCCTCTTGGAGATGGCTTCTCTAGTCTTGCTGTTCTCAGCGATGGATCTGTAACAATTTTATCTTCACGCGAACTTGTCTCAACATTTAACATTCCCATCACAGAAGGAATTGTTTATGCTCTTCCTCTTGTTGTTGAATACGGTACTGGCCTCATTACGTATTTGACGATGAACAAAGACGGAAAAGTTGTGTTGCGCGCGCTCGAAGTCGAAATTGGAGAAATCGGCAAAAACGAATCAGTGTTCGCTGACTCAGTGACACATACCATTGTACTTAAGGATGGACTCATTAACGCTTATTTGCGTGATGACTTGGAAACGTTGTCAATGCAATACCTCCCTGAAATGAATCTGCCAAGAGAAAGAATCGCTAAGTTCCTAATGCGCCAATGAATAAACAATTATTGTAATAACTTTGGAATAAATAATAATATAAACCTTGAGTTGCAAAAGGAAAATTAGAAGTAAAAATGATCAAAAAAAATTCTTAATAAAATGATTTTTATTAAAGAGTAACTAAAAAGTCTTTAATTAAATATGAACTTTCATCTATATTCATTATCCTATATCCTAATGGATGGAATGGATGGGCTTCATGTAATTTATTATTTGAATATAAATAGTTTCAAAACTATGGTATTGAGAAAAAGCAAAAAAATATTTTTTACCCATTTTGTAACATAAATTTTGATATGACTTGAATAAGAGAACTCTTTTGAAGCAAAATTACAAATTTTAGTTACAGTTTCAGGTAAAATTAAGTTGGCCAAATTCTTACATTTGTGGAAAACTGAGTCTTTCATTCTATCAATCGAATTTGGAAGTGCAACATTCCTATGAATTTTACATATTAAAAATTTCAAATATGTGTAAATATAAGTGTGTTCAATACATTTATAAAATTCCTAACAAAGTTAAAGATGTGTTTACTTAATTTTTGATGATTTCTTGTCAAGACAAAAAACATTTGTTGTTATTTCCATTTGATTTTGGGTCTTGGAATGTTTGTTGTTCATCAACAGTTTCAACTTCAGAAATTTTTGTAATTAATGCTTCGAATGCTTCATAAACATTTATGTTTTCGCGAGATGAAACTTCATAGAAAATAAGGTTCTCTTTTTTGCTGAGTTCAATTCCTTCATTTGTTGGCACTGCTCTCAATTCATCAAGATCACATTTTGATCCTATAAGTAGTATGAAGACATTCTCATTACATTTTTCATGGATTTCATTTAGCCACATTGGAATAGCCACAAATGTTTTCCAACTGCTAATATCGTATACAGAAGAAATACTCCTTTTGCTCCTCTATAATAAGCTTTGGTAACATATGTATAACGTGTGGGACTAACGATATCCCAAATCTGTGCTTTAACAGTTTTACCTTTAGTTTCTACTAATTTTGTTTCAAAAGTATTAAAAGCGTATGCTATTCTTGTATCCAAGAATTCATCTTCAGCAATATAGTATAAAAATGTGTTTTTACCTACACCACGTTCTCCACAAATAACAATTTTCCATATGCAGTCTGGATCTTTTTTCTTTTCCATTTTCATGTGGATCCCATAGAAAAACAACCTGAAAATTTCATTGATCATCTTTGTCTTTTTCAAAGTTCTTGGAGTAATGAGCTCTTAAATTAATTCATTTCCTCTATTCTAAATTATAATTGTTAGAAGTCATAAGAAAAAAAAGTTACTTCAATGAATTCAATGAAAAGGCCTTCAAATGTATGTTAGACATTTGCAATCAGAAAATGCATAACTACAAATTTTAGTTACACTTATGGAAAATAAATTTTTCTTCACTATGATTTGAATAAAGACATGAGCATCCACAAAAAGCACCAAGTCCAATACGTTTTGTTCTTTGAGGAAAAACATTCTAAGAAACCTTTATATCATAGTCATTCTAATCATTGTCACAAAAATATTTTTTTTTGCTTAAATTTAATAGAATTATTTTTGAAGAGCAAAGTCTCCAAATTTTTTGTGAAATCTGGTTAAATAAATGAAATTAAGTATGAGCATTTTTTTTTTGATTTTATCATGATTGTGATAGTGTGATTCTTTCCATATTAGAAAATTAAATTATACCAACAAGACAAAAAATGCATCTAACCTTTAGGATGTGTCTCAATCGTTCAAAACATTATAATTCATTAAAAAAATGATGATAATTATTTTTCTTCATTATAAAAATATTTCATGTCACATTTCGCCTCTTCTGGATGAAGGCAACATGTGTTGCACACCCGAACATAGCCCTCATTAAGTATTGGGGAAAATCAGATGAAAAACTAATAACGCCAATTCATGGTTCTTTATCTCTTACAATAGATGTTGGTGAAACTAAAACAATAGCCCAATTTTCAGATAAAGATTCGTTTATATTAAATGGTAAACCAGCTCAAATCACATCTCGTCTTCAATTTGCACTTGACTTCTTTCGAAAATACACAAATAATAATCATTTTTTAGTTCAGTCCACAAATAACTTTCCAACTGCAGCTGGTTTTGCATCTTCAGCCTCTGGTGCAGCTGCTTTTGTAGGTGCACTTGCTGGGCTTGTTTCACAGAGCGAAGATCCAATTTCGTATTGGAGTACCAAAAACGTAAATTTATCCATAATTTCTCGACAAGTTTCAGGAAGTGGTTGTCGCTCTATCTATGGTGGCTTTGTTGAGTGGCTTCCAGGTGATAGTGATCATTCATTTTCTCGGCAACTTTTTCCATCAAATCATTGGAATGATTTTTGCGTTATAAGTGTCACTCTTAAACAAGAAGCAAAGAGTATTTCGTCTACTTCTGGGATGCAACAAACGTGCCAAACAGTTCCGTGGATGAGATGGCGTGCTGAAAATGTTGTTCCCGAAAGGATCAAAAGTGCCATCGAATACATCAAAGATAAAAATTTCGAAAAACTTGCGCCAATTATCATGCAGGAGAGTAATGAGCTCCATGCAAATTGTGCAGCAACATTTCCACCAATTCATTATCTTAATGATAATTCGTATAAAGTTATTGACGCTATTCATAAAATTAATGAGTCATTTGGGAAATACGTCGCTGCATATTCATTCGATGCAGGACCAAACCCATTTGTGTTCACATTAGAACAATTTGTGAATGTTGTGAAAGATGCTTTGCTGGAATTAGATTGTGTAAATCCAGAAAAAATAATCATTTGTCACCAGAGCTCTGGTATTAGAGTAAAATTAGAATAAAATTGTTAATTTTCTTTACTTATTTTATGCAAATATTTGCAATGATTTTGCAATTGTATTTTGGTTTCGAAAATTATATGCACTTGTTATACTCAAACAAGGATTTGTTTTTATTATTTTTTTATGAGTAATTTATGGATTTTAATAGAAAATGCTTCAAAACATTAATAAGTGTTGCCTTATGTAATGTGAGATTTATTCCATGGTGATCATGAAAAAAATGCGCTTTTACAAAAAAATTCAAATTAAGTAAGATAAAATTATATGAAATATTAAATTTTTAATAAAAACAAATAAAAGTTTTAGACATTAATACCTGGAAGAAATTTCTCTGTTTGATCAAGCATTAATTTTAGATTGGTTGTGAGGAAGTTTTTTCAAATAAAATGAGTCGCCACTTTTCTGAATTTTCTTTCCAATTCCTTATAAAAATTGATAGAAACAGTTTTTAATATGGGTAAATGTGTTTCAAAGCATTGTAATCCCGTGAACAAATTTTATATTCTTTGAATCAAAACAATGTGGAAGTATCTGCTGATTCAGCTTTGAAGCTATTTGATTACAATTCTCAAATTCATTTTATGTTATTCTTAGTCAATTAATTTATTCTGCACTTGTTTGTCAAATGAAAGAACTTAAAAATTATATTTCTTTTATTATTACAATTGAAGCTAATGGGGAAAGTAATCAAAAATTAATTGATATTTTCACAAACCTTCTTTTATCCTTTGGTAAAATTGATCGGGAACCATATTTTATTCTCAAAAAAATGATTGTATTAAAAGCAATTGATGTTAATGCTAAAAATGAAATTTATTTTAATAATTTGATATTTCAAAAATAATATTTGGAAATTATTTAAATTATTTAATACATCACTTATTTTGGCATCTCAAAATGGTCATACAGAAATCTTTAAATTACTTCTTGATCGTTCGCAATTTTAGAATAAAACATGCTCAAGAAACCGTGGTATTGAATCATATTCGGAAAAATAGAGAAATCAACATCATTACATAGAATGTACAATAAATTGAAAAATGTAATATATTCGAAATTTGAAAGCACACGAGTAATATGAAATAAAAGGAATCGATGAATGTATCTCAAGTCAGTATTTTGAAGATAATTTGCAAATTGCATTTGTATAAATATTTATTCAATAAAATTGAACATTTTGCTATAATAAGAAAATAAAAATAAATAAATAAAATCATCAAATAAATTCAATGATCAAGAATCGTTTTGTTCAGAAAAAAATATTTAGTTTGTACCAAGATATTTCTAGAATGGACTCATACAGAAACTATTTTATTGATCATAAATTATTAATCAGGTTAAATAAGTACATCATTAAGGTATTACGAAAATTATCACATCATTCATTTTTTCAATAAAATTCATAAATTCAATAAAATCAAGATTCCATATAATCATTCGAAATAAATAACAAATAACGATTCTATGAAAAAAAGATAAAATTTTTGTTTCTTAACAACCCTAGAATCATTTAATTTGGCTGTTGACAAATTACAATGATGTAAATAAATAACGTATCTTTTCGAGGAAATAGTAAAATTTTGATAATATTTACCATCATTCAAATTCGCTCCTATCGTCACTTATCATTGTTGCTATCGTTTGATATAAACCATGCAAAAGTCGATTATTGTCACTTTTTGGAATGAAAGAATAAATTTATCTCGTGCTAATCGTGATATTATTCTTAGATTTATATTAATCATAGATGTAACTATGTATATATATTATATGTTCATAATATCAAGATCGTAGGATGATCGCTATATACGATGGGTGGAAATCGCAAGTCGAGTTTAATATATAGTAATTTGTATCGTATTATCAGTTTCGCACTTTTCCGTAACGTTATAAAATTCGTTATTCAAATTTCACTTTTTATTCATATCGTTTGCTATCGTCCACTACAAACAATTATTTACTTCATAACTATTATTATTTACTTTATAAATTTTATTTTTTCTTTTCCTTTTCCATTGACAGCTTCATCATTCCCATTGTGTCGGGTAATTCAGGGAATGAGTTCTTGATCAAGTCTTGGATGTAGTCCAGCTCCTTAAATTGCACTCGTTCGTTTTGGAATTTATCGATTTGTTTGATTAATGTGTAACACGCGGTACATTTTTGGAAGTTGATAAGACCATTAATTTCATTCGGATATCCTTCTTGGACATATATCAAATCTCTTTGTAAACAGCCAATGAATGGAATAGAACGCTCAGGAGCTTTCGATAATGCTGGACGATAATTATGGAAATCGTTTTGGAAATCACATAAATCCACAAGTTCTTCATATTGCTTCTTCATGGATCGGCCCATGTTCTTCATCGCTATTTTGATCGTGTCCTTTAACCGTTGGACCGAACGATGGGTCAAACCGCAAATAACCGCAAATATGCCGTGGTAATTGTTCGCTTGTTCCTTGAAGGCAATGGCTGTTTCGACCCAATAGTTGAACATCTTGGCACGAGCCTTGGCATCGTTACCTTGGATAATGGTAAGTTGAACATATCGTGAAAATTTATCAAAATGATCAGTTAATGCATCTAAGTTGGCAGAGCCACCGCCTTTCTTTTGACCCCAGATGGCCGTAAGTAACTCCATGGGACCGATCTTATGGAATATCTTGCTATGTAATATTGACACTTGACGAGCTAACTCTACAGGATTAACATCGGTGATTTGCTTGGGCTTGTCCGGTGACTCTATTGGCGGAGGTGGATTCTCGGAATTTGTGGTACATGTATTATTACTTTCACCCTTTAATATACGTAGTTCTGTCGTTAGAATTTTCACTTGGTTCTTGCAGCTTGGATCTGTGCTTAAGTATTTGATAAATTCATCTAATGCATTCATCATATCAGATGTAAATTGATATGGCGTAAGTCTTAACCAGGCTGAAATAATACGGATAATGATGATTCGGATTTGTTTAAGTTGGTTTTCATCTTTTATGTTACAGTTTGGTGTGGAAATATCGACAAAATATCGAGTAAAAATGGCAGCTAAAACTTTTGGTGGGGTCGCAAAGGATGGAAATGTTATCAAAAACAATTTTTGGAAATCAACTGTTGAATATTCGGGTTCTGTCAAAAATAATATGAGTTGATTAAACGTGGCTGCATTTGGTGAATTGGCATTACCTGTGTATTCGTTCGGATCTTGGAATACTATTGTGTTGATTAATTTAAGTTCTTCGCGAGTTTCATTTGGGATATCTAATATTGTATAAAACAAGACAACGCGATTAGCAGATGGGTTAATAATGGAAAACGATAATGGATTGTCAGTGTCGGTGTCAGAGCCTGAAGATGTATTACTAAATGGATTAAGAGATTGAATAAGAGCACTATGAGGCATAGATTGAGCATCACCCTTCCTTCGTGTTTTCCTACGATGATGTTTCTTAGTCCCGTGAACAGCTGATTTTGTTTGACGTTCTTTGTTTGTTGAAAATGGATTTAATGACATGACGCTAGTTGGTTGTAATGACATTAAAGTAAAGAAATTACCGCCCTTTGGATTTGTTTCACGTGACTTTTGAAGTGCTGAAGGTAGTTGTAATGTACCTGCTTGGCCTCCTCTATTTTGATTAAGAGGTGTACCTTTTGTATTGAATGTTATATTCGTTGGAAGACCAGACTGATTTGAGAATTTTGTTTTAGGAAGTGCTTGACTCGAATTAAGTGGAGGTTGCCCACCTTGAGGTATTGCTAACTGAGGAATTCCTGAAGTACCAGAAAACTTTGTTTCTGGAATCTTACCTGCCTTTTGCGTACTTTTTTTGCCTTCTTCGCCATTTTTTGTGCTCATAATTTCCTCAAATAGATATAAGTGTTGTTATGACACTTTTTTAACTGTTGTGAATTTTGAAACAGCTTTTTCTGTTATCGTCTGAATACAGCCAAGCCAGCGTCTTTTTCAATATGGTTTTGTAAGGCTGAAAAATCGATATTTCTAAACAAAAACTACATATTAGCTAACTAAAATATAATTAATTATTCTAACACATCTGATTAATGAAAAATATGAATCTAATTTCAAAATTTTATTGAAAAATTATCAATCATGTCGATAATTTATTCATAATTTCAATTGTTTTTTTATTATTATAAGATGTATACATCAACATATACTAAGTTTAATCATTTTTGCTTTTAACTTTTGGAATTTTTTTTTAATTAATAAATCTCAGAAAATATTTTTTTCTTTTCAGCAAACGCAAAAGACCACAGCAACAAAATATGTTTGTCCAATTTTAATTTGATAATCTTACAATGGTCAAAACTTTTTAACTTTTTATTGAAGGGTTTTTTTAAAATATTATGAATACTCAAAGTTATATATTGATTTTGAATTCGATGGCATTTTTATGAAAAAAATCTTGAATATTTTATTCATGTCTTTATATGAATAAATATCATATAAAAACTACAATGACATTTGATCATCTTTTAGTAAAACAATTTCCAGAATACTTATTTATGAAAAAGTGAGAATCATGTTTATATAATCATCAATATCTTAAATTAATTCAAAACCATCAAGATAATCTTTGAATGAATATAAATATATAAAGTTTTCTATATACAGAAATCATGATAGAAGGTGTAAAAATGCCTATTATCACGAATATTTAATATATAAAAATTTTATTCTGATAGTTAAATAGAAACGTTTTGTTAATGCGAAATGGTATCCAAACAGATTTAACATCACATGAACACATGAAGTCAGATGTGATTTGACGATGAGGTGTCAGAAAAGTCGATCCCAAGTGTCAAATTTGCCCTTTCTCCAGCGAACGTCACTGCCGAAATTTGATAGACGATGTGCAATGAACTCATTTGCATTGAATATTTCTGGCAAGAGACAAAATTTCTATGCAGATCACTGAAAAAGCGTTACACTTTTGCGACACAAAAGTTTTGTGGTTTTATTCAGCGGTTTTTTATAATGGCATTTTTTCAGTTCATCATCGAACGTTTATTCTCGTTTTTAATTCTTCGTAACCTATGAATTACAATTCGAAACATAAACACATTTTCTAAATTACAATTCGGAACATAAAAACATTTTATAAATTACAATTCGAAACATTAAAACATTTTCTAAATTACAATTCGGAACATAAAAACATTTTCTAAATTATAATTCGGAACATTAAAACATTTTCTAAATTACAATTCGGAACATAAAAACATTTTCTAAATTATAATTCGGAACATTAAAACATTTTCTAAATTACAATTCGGAACATTAAAACATTTTCTAAATTATAATTCGGAACATTAAAACATTTTCTAAATTACAATTCGGAACATAAAAACATTTTCTAAATTATAATTCGGAACATTAAAACATTTTCTAAATTACAATTCGGAACATAAAAACATTTTCTAAATTATAATTCGGAACATAAAAACATTTTCTAAATTATAATTCGGAACATAAAAACATTTTCTAAATTACAATTCGGAACATAAAAACATTTTCTAAATTATAATTCGGAACACAAAAACATTTTCTAAATTACAATTCGGAACATAAAAACATTTTCTAAATTATAATTCGGAACATAAAAACATTTTCTAAATTACAATTCGGAACATTAAAACATTTTCTAAATTACAATTCGGAACATAAAAACATTTTCTAAATTATAATTCGGAACACAAAAACATTTTCTAAATTATAATTCGGAACATAAAAACATTTTCTAAATTATAATTCGGAACACAAAAACATTTTCTAAATTATAATTCGGAACATTAAAACATTTTCTAAATTACAATTCGGAACATAAAAACATTTTCTAAATTACAATTCGGAACATTAAAACATTTTCTAAATTACAATTCGAAACATTAAAACATTTTCTAAATTATAATTCGGAACACAAAAACATTTTCTAAATTATAATTCGGAACACAAAAACATTTTCTAAATTACAATTCGGAACATAAAAACATTTTCTAAATTATAATTCGGAACACAAAAACATTTTCTAAATTATAATTCGGAACATAAAAACATTTTCTAAATTATAATTCGGAACATTAAAACATTTTCTAAATTATAATTCGGAACATAAAAACATTTTCTAAATTATAATTCGGAACATAAAAACATTTTCTAAATTACAATTCGGAACATTAAAACATTTTCTAAATTACAATTCGGAACATAAAAACATTTTCTAAATTATAATTCGGAACATTAAAACATTTTCTAAATTACAATTCGGAACATAAAAACATTTTCTAAATTATAATTCGGAACATTAAAACATTTTCTAAATTACAATTCGGAACATAAAAACATTTTCTAAATTATAATTCGGAACATTAAAACATTTTCTAAATTACAATTCGGAACATAAAAACATTTTCTAAATTATAATTCGGAACATAAAAACATTTTCTAAATTATAATTCGGAACATAAAAACATTTTCTAAATTATAATTCGGAACATAAAAACATTTTCTAAATTATAATTCGGAACATAAAAACATTTTCTAAATTATAATTCGGAACATTAAAACATTTTCTAAATTATAATTCGGAACATAAAAACATTTTCTAAATTACAATTCGGAACATAAAAACATTTTCTAAATTACAATTCGGAACACAAAAACATTTTCTAAATTATAATTCGGAACATTAAAACATTTTCTAAATTATAATTCGGAACATTAAAACATTTTCTAAATTATAATTCGGAACATTAAAACATTTTCTAAATTACAATTCGGAACATTAAAACATTTTCTAAATTATAATTCGAAACATAAAAACATTTTCTAAATTACAATTCGGAACATTAAAACATTTTCTAAATTATAATTCGGAACATAAAAACATTTTCTAAATTATAATTCGGAACATAAAAACATTTTCTAAATTATAATTCGGAACATAAAAACATTTTCTAAATTATAATTCGGAACATTAAAACATTTTCTAAATTATAATTCGGAACATAAAAACATTTTCTAAATTATAATTCGGAACATAAAAACATTTTCTAAATTATAATTCGGAACATAAAAACATTTTCTAAATTATAATTCGGAACATTAAAACATTTTCTAAATTATAATTCGAAACATTAAAACATTTTCTAAATTATAATTCGGAACATTAAAACATTTTCTAAATTATAATTCGGAACATTAAAACATTTTCTAAATTATAATTCGGAACATTAAAACATTTTCTAAATTACAATTCGGAACATAAAAACATTTTCTAAATTATAATTCGGAACATTAAAACATTTTCTAAATTACAATTCGGAACATAAAAACATTTTCTAAATTATAATTCGAAACATAAAAACATTTTCTAAATTATAATTCGGAACATAAAAACATTTTCTAAATTACAATTCGGAACATAAAAACATTTTCTAAATTATAATTCGGAACATAAAAACATTTTCTAAATTATAATTCGGAACATTAAAACATTTTCTAAATTATAATTCGGAACATTAAAACATTTTCTAAATTACAATTCGGAACATAAAAACATTTTCTAAATTATAATTCGGAACATTAAAACATTTTCTAAATTACAATTCGGAACATAAAAACATTTTCTAAATTATAATTCGGAACATTAAAACATTTTCTAAATTACAATTCGGAACATAAAAACATTTTCTAAATTACAATTCGGAACATTAAAACATTTTCTAAATTACAATTCGAAACATAAAAACATTTTCTAAATTACAATTCGGAACATAAAAACATTTTCTAAATTATAATTCGGAACATAAAAACATTTTCTAAATTATAATTCGAAGCATTAAAACATTTTCTAAATTACAATTCGAAACGCAAAAACATTTTTTGAAAAATGTTCGTTTTTTATTTATTTTAATTGTATATTTTAACTGATTGGTCATTATCGATATACGATGAGTAATACGAGTAAGAGCTTTTCTTCTTTTCCATTGGGTGTTCAATTATCAAAACTTTATCTTTTTCGTAATGTTCGAATGCGATTTGGTCGTTCTTCAAGAAGTCCTTTGATGTTGTTTCAGCGTCACCGAACATCAGACGACATTTCTTTATCCATTGCGCGTTATCATAAATTGCGGACAATCTCTCGAATATTTGCTTTGTAGTTTCGTCCTTTTTGATTACGAAGTAGAATGGGTCATAATCCTTTAATGTACGAGACGAAGTTAAAGAACAATGTGAAACTTTGACGAGAACTTCATTTTCTTCATTAATATTTTGTTGTTCTTCAGTTATTATATCGAATCTAATTTGTACGGAAGTGAATTTTTTAATTATATCATCATTTTTATATTCATTTTGATAAAAGTTATTTGAACCTATTTTAGAAATTCGATATTTATCATCTTTTGTTATTAAATTCTTAGATATTAAATCATTAATAATATCATTAATTGTCATATCATTTAAATAATATATTTGATATTTCTCTACAATTGGAATTTGTCGACAAATTGATATAATTATACCATTTAATTGATTAATAATTTCTTCATCAACATTCTTAATGAAATAATAAAATATCTTTTGATTGTTCTTAGTTTTTGGTGAATTAAATTCATTTCGTACTACACCTGTTTTAGATAATGTTACAATTGGTTTAGTATCAGGTCCTTCGCCATCTAATGCTCGTTTATATAATAACAATGTATCAGTCTCAATATTATAATCAATATCTAATGCAATAGCTATAAATTTCTTTAAGTTAATTAATGTCGTATCTCTTGGAAATGAGACTTTTTTAATTGGATGTTGTCGATCGAAATAATTATAACATGTAACAACTTGTGAATCTTTTTTAGAGAGATATTTATCAACTGTTTTAGGTGAACTAGACATAACATTAGAATAATCTAAGATATCTTCTTGAGGTTCATTACTTTCATTTAATTCGAATTCTGGTATAATTTCTTTGATATTTTGTTTAGTGATGAAATTATAATTACATTGTATTGTACTTGTTTTAGGATCTTTTGGATCTAATTGAAAGATTAATATGATTTTATCTTCACGTATATAATCATCAAAATCTGTTTTATGTATATATCTATTCGAATCTGTAAATATTAAAAAGTTTACATCTTCATTTATATTAAGTTTAGCTTTAACTATTGGTATTAACTTTGAATAATGTTCACCATATTTTAATAAAGTACTACCAATATATTGTAATGGATAATCTAATGTAGAATCAAAATATTCTAAGAAAACTATAGTTTGTTTTGTAGGTGAATAATCTTCATCTTTATCTTTCTTTTGTAAAAACAAATCATATGAAAAGAATATTTCATCATCATATTCTATTGGTTGATAAGGGACATAACCATTTGTACTAAATAATTTCCAAAGTCGAAATTCTTCTACATCAAGTTTATATTCTTCTGCGATCTTATGATATAATTCTTTTTGTGTAGTTTTAGCTTCAACTTTAAATGGCTTTGCAAGTTTATCATATACAAATTTACTCTTATTATTAACTAAATTAGCAATTATTGATTTTTCATCATATATTTTAATTTCTTTTGTTGCAAATTCAAATGGTTTAATTTCAGTAACTTTGTTATCTTCATTATTCTTTGTGTCATCATCATCTTTAGTCTTTGTTGGTTTTTGATCACCTTTTTCAACATAATCTTTTAAGTATTGTGGAATTTCATCTTCACTTACAGGTTTATAAATATTTTCTGCATCATCTCTTCTAACATAAATTAATAAATATCCATTATAACTTTTCTCGGAAGAAGTATAAGAAGAACTTGATACACCACCAAAGTTATCTTCAATTGCATCTTCTTTCTTAGCTTTAGTTACTGTACTATCATTAAATTTATACCATTGTGGATCAGTTGAAGTTCTTAAAAATGCATAATAATGTCCACCACGTACAGATCCATGATGTACTAATACGCCATAAAGATCATATACCCATGACTTAGTATGGTCTGCATCTTTAGCTAAGTATGGATCCAAGTCAATACTTTCCGGAAATTCAAATCGTGAATTAATCTTTGTCATTGTATCATAGACATAATCATATTCAAATCGGCCTAAATGTAATTGTAATACTTTCGGAAACTCAATGAATTCTGTGCCAAGTTTCGCATCTTGTTTACCATATTCATCTGTAGAATATTGATTAGCTCCTTCAAGGATTTCGACTTCTGTAAATTTGTTAAATGATTCAATCAAATTTGGTGTGTTCTTAACAACCATTGATAAGTCATAAAATGGTTCAATTCGTGAACTTTCATAATCAACATTAATACATCGTACAAATGATCGATATGTCCCTTTAAATAGATTAGGAATACTTCCATCTATTTTCGTTCCTTTCATTTTGTTCTCAAGATTATCTAATAATACTCGGCAAAACTCTTGAACATCATGTTGAATAAATGTTAAATGTGTATTCCATCCAAATGACGTAGTTAATTCTTTGGTAGAACATGCGCTAGTTCCTAATTGCATCTTGGCAAATAACCGTTGCAATGCTAATGGAATATTCTTCTTGATATCGTCGTCGACGTTAACTTGCATTTGATACACTAACCGTCGGAACGCTGGTAAGTGGAAAAGTGCCTCCAACATCGAATTCATATAACATGTCGCTCCTTGGTTGTATAAACCAACATAGCCAGTCTCCTTTTTGGAGTCATGGATTTGTGTGCGTGTGACAGAGCCAGAGGTATAATTACCATAGTTAAAACGATGAAAATATGATGGTGAAATATCATCGACTTGGGATGATGCCGTGTTGTATAATTTGTCTTTGGATTTCTTCTTAAGAAATGATTTGCTAACTGCGGCTTTGAATTTGATGGTAATATGCCCAAGAATAACATAATCTGTTTCCTCAGTGAGTACAATATCTTTTGGAAACGTGCCAAAATCAACAATGTCATTGACTTTTTCAATCTGTTGTGATTTCTTGACTTTTTTGTTGAGCTTTTGATCAACATTTAGAAGCTTCATTTGGAAGAACATTTCGAATGGACGACGGACTTTAATAAATTTGACTTTTGGATGGAAATTATTAGTTTTTGAATCTTTGGTTATTATGACGACATAATTACCATATGTACCAAGTTGACATGGTTTGCTTTCATTGTCACCATCGTGGTATTCTGCATATCCGAGTTCAAACTTCTCTTCAAATAATTTTGTATCATCATACTCATTCTTCATAATCTTATATTCAATAACAAGAGAGTCATTTATAATCCAACCTGGCTCACTCATGAGAGTCGAAACAGATATTGGAGAATCAACACTCATCGAAAAAAAATTATCTTCACACAATATTATATACTTTGAAATTGCTTGAGGTGGAACCTCTGGGTTAGCGTTGCGTACTTTTAGCTCTACTCTTCCTTCATAAGGTTCAAACGATTGAAAGACAATAGAATGACCTCCTTCAGCAAAAATTGTGATTTTACCACCTCCAGGTTCTTTAACATTTTCTTGAGCAGAGTTTGCTTCTTTAAAATTACTGATTTTCCATTTCCCACTTGTGTATTCTCTTTCGAAAGAATTCTTCATTTGTTTGAGCCAACTAAATTTGAATTAAATTTGAATGACTATGTCAAACGATCAACCAACGTGTCAAACTGATCAATTTCAGATGGCATTTCATCATTGAAAAAAAAGAAATTTCAGCCAAAAGTAAATTTGTAAAAAAGTGAAAAAATATTTTCCAAACGTCATGTGCGATCATATTAAATTCAAAAAGTTAATGATGTAATCAAAATTAGAAGCTTCTAACATCTACGATTCATTACCAAAAACAAATGTTTAGTTTTCTATTTTCATATCAAAAGCATTTGTGTAGAAAACTTTGAAATTTCATTTATCATTTGAACAAAATTAATTTTCAAGTTTTTTTACTTATATTAAAATAAAGAATTCATGACATCGGAACGTTCTTAATGTGTATCAGGATGTGAGTAATCTTTTTTTTGGTATCATTTCTTCAAAATAAGTTTGATTAAGATAATCATTAAGTTCGATTTCATTTGCGAAATATTTAAGTTGCTGTGCATATAGCTTTCGAATTTCATTGCTCATTTCATGGTTGTAAAAGAATCTTAAAAATCTTTTTTTGTTACCAAAACATTGAGCAAATTGATGAAATGATTGTACAAATGTAGGAACATTCCGAAGCATTTTAGCGCATTTATAAAGAAGTCGATGCTCGCTTGGGTCAACCAAAGGCGCAATCTCGACAAGCACTTTTGCGGCGGTTTCAGGGAAATTTTTAATAGCTTCTGTGAAAGCTGAGAAAAACTGCCCAAATTCAGAGAAACTCACCATTTGAGAGAAGCAAGAAAGTGCACTTACTGTTGTTTTAGGATCATGTAAAAGTCCTATATATGTGTCTGTCATATGTGGTGTGATATAGCCAAAAACTGAAGCAGCTGCATTGCGAACTAGATCTGATTCATCATGTGCACCTGCATTTAAAATTGGTTCAATGATATGATCTCGAAATGTACATGTCACAAGTGAATTAATTACTTTGACACGAACTAGTGGATCGGAATCAGAAGCTAATGTTTGAAATTGGTTAATAATCCGATAGTTTTTACGTACAAGTGTAATGATTGCAACTGATAGAACTCTTAGTTTGACGACTTCTGATGTTGAGTATTTGAATATCGCTTCAACTAAGATATCATCACGAAAACGTGAAGAGATTGAAGAAACTGAGTCACAATAGAGATCTAAGAACTTTTCTTCTTCTCCATCTGAAGAATTTAAGTATGTGGTTATTATTGAATCTAAAATTTCGTTCTTAATTTGGTCTAACATTTCTTCTCCTAAATTATCAATAATAATTTTGATAAGATCAGGGATCCCATTAAGGGATTCAAGCTCATGATTTAAAATTGATTTTTTCATATTAGGAATCAAAACAGTCGACACCATGTTATCCTGAATAAATTTCTCTGCAGAAATATCTTGATGAAGAAATGGCAAACATAAGCTCGAAAGTGTGGACGTAGGGTCGCTCATCTGTGAAATTAAGAAAGCAGGAGAGGGAGAAAAGTTGGGGCTCACGGAATCCATTTCAATGTCCAATTTACACACAAAAATCATTTTTCATTCAAAATTCTGTGGCCATAACCATTTTAAAAACTAGAAATATTCTTGTAAAACCGAATCAAAACATATTTCTTTTTGGTGTTTAGATTTTATATATCATTTGAAATATTACTTGAAAAAATTTCATGGGAATACGCTGTATTTAATTGATTACGACGAAAATAATTTTCCGGTATGGCTGACGTTCCTTTATCCTTTGAAAATTTCAATGATGACATTTTTGCTATGAATGTAAAGCAACTCAAAATTTCGTTATCGTATGGTCGCAGAGAACCTTTTGAATTTTTGAATGACGAATGAAATTTTGGACAGAATCGAAAATTTGGCAAAATGACATTTAATCCAAAGAAATTCAAGAAAACAACAATTTTTACAAAAAGAGATGGCTACAATTTTTCCTCGGCTGAATTTTGATCTGCCTTGTCACTCGCATCAACGCTCTCAATGATAGCTTTGATTTCATCTGTATCATTCATATCTGAAAGTTCGCCTATATCATGTGCACTGTTTTCATCTAAGGCATCATCAATGGTTGGCGTATCTCCAGAATATCTTTGCTGGCCATCATCATTATTCCTTTTTGGAAATATAAGAAATGGTCGATACACATAGTTTCTTGCGCTTTCAGCTGTGACAAGTCCGAGCCTACTGAAGTTGCAACAACAAAAAATTTTTTCAATTTTTGTAAAACTTGATAATGATGGAATCAATATCTTCAAAATTCCAAAACGATACAAGTACCCAACAGCAATACCAGATATGTTTCTATACAATGCCATGTTAGGAAAAAGAATCGAAATAATTAAGAATATTACCCATGGATATAATAATGAAGGCATCAAAAATAAGCCAAAAAAAGATTTTTCGTTTCCAGGTCGTGGCGCATCGATAATGATTAGCGCGATAAGTACTCCTGAAAAACCAATTGAATTTGATTGATATTCAGAAGATAATTCAAAAACATTTGAAGCAACTGCAGCTAAGGTATGAAATACGCTTGTAAAAAGTGCAAATATGATAATATGATAATAAAATGAAATTGTTCCTAATGATGATTCTAATGAGATTCCCGTTGCAATTAGTGTGACCATATTTACAACTAGCTGTAAAATATCTGTGTGTATGAATACTGATGTTATTAGTCTCCATAATTCACCATCCATTATTTTTTCTGGACATAGTGTTAATTTTGTTTTTATTTTGGAATCTAGGAAAGAGCGATTCATAAAGAAGATAAGAATTATTATGAAAACTACTGATTTTGTTCCGAAATGGATGGAACCCAGTAATTGAACCATGTATGCTTTTTTCACATAACATGTCGTTGATCCCAAAATCTCACCAACAAAAAATTAAAATTTTTCATTTTCTGCAAATTTTCAAACTATTAGGCCTAATCGCTTGAACAAGACGGTATGAAGCAGAGGTTACTTCACGGTATTTGGATTAAAGGAATGATCTTGATAATGTATCATTAATTTAAGCTCAAATCCATCAACTTACACAACAAAGATCTTCACGATTTCCTAACGCTATCTGTGTTACTGAAATAACACGTGTGATAAGCATCATTGATGTTGATCAAAGTTAATCAAGTTATAGGGTTAACAATAATCATTAATTACATGTGTTTTAATATATTTCATATGCTTATGATTATATAAAATATTTAAATTACTTTGTTGTTGATGAAATAATAAAAAATCAATTCAATCTGTTAAATTATCATTTGCTTTGTTATTTTTTAAAGAATAGATTTGATATTCAAATTTTCTTTTCTCGTCGTATCAAGTTTTTTTAAGTTTTTGAATAGTTTTTTTTATGTTATTAAAATTATCAAGCAAAAACAAATATTTTCAAGATTTCTTTATAGTTCAATAATGTTTATTTTGCTTTCTACACATTATCGATTTAAATGATGTAACCCAACAATTTAAAGTCTTATAATCATTATGAAAATTATCTTGAACCCATAATTTGGAGTTAATGAAGAATTCTTCACGTGGAATACCTGATTCTTTGATAGCTTCTCCAACTGATTCTTCATTTTTATATGCTGCTGCTGTATCAATTAATCTATAATCAGCTTTGATCACTTCGAGAACAGCTTCCTTAAATCCATTGAGATCTGCAACCTGGAAAACGCCGAAATTAAGTAAATGAATCTCAACTCCATTGTTCAACTTCAAAAATAAGTTTTTAATTTAAAATCCTTTTCTGAATTAATTTGTTAATTCTTTAATATTAAATATAATAATATTAATAAATATTTTTTAGTTATACTAAATTTGGAAATAATAAAAACAATTTTTGTTTACTAAAAACATTTTTTAATCTATAAAATTATTTTGGAACATATTTCATTTCAGCATTACGCAGAACTTATCAACGTTTCTTTTTTCCTTTAAATCGAACTCTATCACCAAACCATAATCCGTAAAATCTATTTTAAACTTTTGCAGTGGCAATTCGTCACCATTAAATTCCGAGTTCTCATCGATGAAATTCAAATTCTTTAACACTTTAAACACTTCTTCTTTCGACACGTTCACATTCAATCTTCTTTTCACGTGTATTCTACTAAAAGCAGCGCCGTGTTCATCGGCTGCCTTTTTTAAGCTTTGTATGTTAATTCCCGAATTATTTTCTTGTGCTATAGCACCAGAGAACTTCGAAGGCACTCCGTCGACATTCACAATACAATCTTTATCGACTGCGACTTTGGTCATTTTCATTTCGGGATAATTTTTCGGCTCTTTATTCTTTGCGACGTGCGTAGGAATTTTTAATTCTTTCTTAATCTTATTCGCGAGTTCATTAACCGAATTATTATCGCCATGAATAGTAATAACATTATGAGGCTTTAACCTTTCGATCATCGAAGTAATTTCGAATTGATCAGCATGTGCAGAAAATGATACGCTTGTAACTTGACATTGTATTATAATGTCAATGTCTTTATTATCTTTATTGTTAAGAAATTTAACTCGATTATCATTACCGCGATCAAGTATAGCTCGACCTAATGTACCTTCTCCACAATAACCAGTGAAGATTAACATGTTCTTTTTATCTTTATACCAGTGATGATTGATTAACAAGTCATATGCTTTGCCCGCATTTAACATTCCACTTGTCGCAACCATTACACATGGCCCTTCTAATGGTATTGTGTCATCATATTTAATGACATTAGAATATGCTAATGTCGGCTTCCCATAATCAAAATATCCAGATTGGATGGTAGGATTCATCCAAGTGACTGAACGGCGATATACTTCGGTCGCTTTGGCACCGATGCCGGATGCAAAGTATATCGGAATCTTGCACTCAATGCGCTCCCAATAGTCATTAAGCATGAGACAGACTTCTTGAAGCCTTCCGATCGCAAAGACGGGAATTAACACTTTGCCGCCGCTAAGAACACATTTGTGGACTAATTGGACAAAGTTTCGCTCTCGATTATACATTGGTTCTCGCGTCTTATTTCCATACGTTGACTCGGTAATTAAAACATCGGGAAATAATCGTGGTATCATATGACCGGGTAAGTGATGGTCTGCTGCGGAACTAAAATCACCTGTGTATAAGAAGCTACGGCCTTGAATTGTAACATGAAATGCACATGCTCCTAAAATATGGCCGGCTGGATATGCAACAAAATTGATCCCATTGACATTGACATGTTGATAGAATTCAATGTAATTGATTTTGCTTACACATTTATCAATTTGACTTTGATTATATGGTGGATCGTCTGTAACATTTAAAAAGTCACGCAACATAATGGGTGCAAGCATATATGACGCTGTGGTCATGAAAATTGGTGCTTTACATTTCTTAATCTCAGTAAGCCATGGAAGTGAACCAAGATGATCTGTATGAATATGTGAAATTAAAACTAAGTCAACGTCAGGTTGAGAGTTGGGTAACATGGGGAAACGTTTTGATGGATTTTTGGTTCCAATGTTAACACCACTATCTAGAAGAATTCGTTTACCAGAAATTTCCACAAGAATACAACTCCTACCAACTTCAGAACCTGCTCCATAACAAGTTACACACATGCTAGTTATAGGCTTCCTGTTAACACGGGATGCCTGCTTCATTAGGAGAAATGTGATATGAAATCATACATGCAAAAATAAGTTTTTTATCAAGATCCAACATATGCAAGTGAAACTTCAGTCATAATTATGGCATATCTCTTTTACGTTCAATTTCTTTTTAGTTTTCCTTGGTAAAACCAAAATTAAATATCAATAGGTAAAATGTTTTAGAATTATATTAGTTTATTATTTTCTATTTTTCATATGATCCAAGTACATTCCTTACGTCTTTTTCTTTATTACATAGATTTAAAATTGGCATAATAACATTCATAAGTTCAGTATCAAAGCAATCACCTATCCACGATGTAATTTGGATACCATTTGATGGCTGTAACATAAACGATTCTGGGCTATTATCAACTAAAATGATGTTATTTAAATCTGTTGAAAAAATTGCCAAATCTTTTACAACTATTCCATTAATAATCTTACAATGTTGACGCGTTAATACCCTTGATAAAGGAAATCCAGGGATTAATTTTTCTATTACCGGAATCGCGTATTCCATTATTGAAGCAGTAAAAATGAAAACTTCAAATGCAAACAAAACGTTACTGAAAAAATGATCAAATCCAGGCCTTTTTTGTACGTAAACAGGAACAATATGTTCTCCAAAAGAAAGATCAATTGCAAAATCAAAATAAATTGGCTGTGTGAATGAGGAATGAATTAAAGTTTCATCTAAATCTAAAACTAATGTTTTTTTATTTGTATTTGTTGGAATATATTTTTCTATATCGTAATTATGTTCAGAGTTTTCTTGTGTTTTACATAAATCTTCATTAGGTATTTCCATCTGGTGTTAGACAAGAAAAAATAAAATGTAAACAACGATAGAATCAAACTCAATCATATACTTTTCCTATAATCCCATCTAATTTTCCATTATTAGATTTAAATCAAAGATTAAATCAGGGTTTTACTTAGAATAATATTCAATCATCAAGTGTATCTTAAGGTAGATCGAAATGAAAAAGGGGTGGTCCAATTACGTTTATTAATTATAATTGCCGTTTATTAATTCGTGGAAAATCAAAAAACATTTTGTTTTTCTTATAAAATAGTTTTGAGCAGATGGAAGTCGAAAATTATTAACACATTCTTTATGCGCACTGTGTGTTTTGAGTATAATGAAATTTGTTGAAGTTTTTATATAACTTAAATATATCCCTTCAGCATTACAAAAATATCCATGCTAATTCTCATTGATTATGCTCTACATTTGATCTTACTTATCTTAGTTTTGTTATAATTCTTAGATACATGTTTTAAAAGACTTTTAGTCTATGAAAAATTCAAAGAATATTTTCGAACTTTTTACAAAAAAACTTCAGAGATGGATAATCTATCAAAAGTTGTGAATCAAAAATGAAAATAGTTTATATTATAAATATGTTTGGCGATTCCTTTGATGAAGAATGGGATTATCTTATTGAAACCAACATTACAAACACCAAAAAAGATGAAATCATTTCAGCATCACCAATGAATGTTCATTCATTTGATAATGCGTTTGATAACATGAACTTAATCTTAGATCTGCAAACGATAGGATTCATTCCATCTGAAGAATGGAAAGGTAAACAAATGACATTTCATCATATAGTAATTAATTTCTTTCGAAAGAAAAATAGCTCTAAATGCTTATTTATTTATAAGCTATATAATGCATTAAAATTAACCGAAGCATTTCCAGAGTTTGCTTATATATGTGGTGTATCATGGTGGAATAATTCATTAATTAGAGTTTATCCAACAATATTTGCTAAGCTTTTAGGAATAAAAGCAATTGATGGATCATTATTCCATAAACAAGGAAACTTTACTACACATGGATTTACTGAAGTAGAACCTGCACTTGTAAGGAAAATGATACCTTCATTTGATTTTACCACTGAAAGAATGTTGATGCACACAAAGAAGATATTCGTTCAAGGGTGTTCCGAAAAGGATTTATTGAAATGCAAATGGAGAAGCAATAATAAAGAAATAGTAAATTGATTAACACCATAAATTTGTTTATTTCATCATATTTTTGAAATATATGATTATGATTAATGTGCTGTCTTGAGAAAGCTTGGAATAGATTCTTAAAATAGGATATTGTTATTTCTACAAAAAAAATGAATATTAACAATATCTATTTGTGCTTGAACAATTTAATGATTTACTCTATAATATAAAAGTCATAAAAAACTAGAACTAACATTAATTAACATATAACTATGAAATAATCAAATTTTAATACTAGATCACCTTTTAAATCAACAAGGTAATATTGAGATTTTGATTTATTTTTGTAAAAATAAGAGAAGAAGAATTATAATAATTTTCAAACAAATTAAACACCATGACATAAGATATTCTTAATTTTTTTTTGATCAACATAATAAGCTAAAAAAAATTAAATCCAATTTTATCACTTTTAGCTAACAGTAATATTTTCCCTTAGTTTTGTTGGCTTTATATTTCTAAGTATTAAGAATATTATTCATCATTTGAATTCAATATTGAATCAACATTTACTGAAGTTAATCAAAAAGAAAGCTACTTGTAGAAATATACAAGGCATTGCTTAACGGAAGTAAACTATTAGCAAAATACCGAAACACCAATGGAAATGTAATACCAAGAATTTTTTTTCACTTGAACAGGTGAAACATTCCCTTTTTGAGTAATTTACTTTATTCTATTATGATAAAACATTGAAACTTTTCAATATAAAGTAGGCGTTTTAGATAAGTTTAATTGAGGGAAAACTACCCATAACCGGAAGGTTTGTCGGTGATAAAAATCGGTTTATATCAAATTTTGGGAGAAGAATGGTCGGATCTGCGATCAGAAAAGAAATAGTTTTGTATTTTCATGGCATTGAGATTGTAACTTAAACATTCACATCTAAATAAATATGTAACAAAATATTTTATGAAATTTTCATTAATATTTTTTCTAGTATATTTAAAATTAATCAAAATATTTTAGTATTTTCCATAAATAAAAAATTGAAAGGATTTCTGGAGGATGTAAAATCACGTTCATGTGACCTGATCATTATCAAATTACAAAATGAATCTATTCTCGTCTATATGCGAGTTCCTTTACAGGGTTTATTGTCGTATGTATCAATTTGTCTTGTTTGCAGCGGAACATGTATTAAATTGGAAACCTCCAAAAACAATTGAAGGTCCAAATTCATTACTTCAAGTTCCAAAAATTCTCAAAGAAAAAGGGCTCAAGAAACCATTAATAGTCACAGACAAATTCTTAACCAAGCTTGGCATGTGCAATAAGTTAATTGAAAAACTCAAAGAAGAAAAACTTGATTATGCATATTTTGATGATGTCCAACCAAACCCAATTATCAAAAACATTGAAGATGCAAAAGATGTATATCTTAAGGAAAAATGTGATTCGTTTATTGCTGTTGGCGGAGGTTCATCCATGGATTGTGCCAAACTTGCGGCATGCAGAATTGCGCGACCTCGTACTCCAATCAAAAGGATGTTAGGTGTACTTGGGGTGTTAACTCGTTTACCACCAATCATTGCTGTTCCCACAACAGCAGGCACTGGATCGGAGACCACAATTGCTGCAGTTGTTGCTGATCCAGAGAAAAAAACGAAAGGCTCCGTCATCGATCCTAATCTTCGTCCTCCATATGCGGTTCTTGATCCGTGCTTAACATTAACACTTCCAAAGAATGTCACAGCAGCAACTGGAATGGATGCATTCACACATGCTATTGAAGCTTACATCGGAAGAGGCAATATGGGCAACACAATGAAATACGCAGAAGAAGCAGTTTACTTAATATCAAAGAATCTCGAAAAATGTTATAACGATGGAAATGACATAGATGCAAGAATGAACATGTTACGAGCATCATTTAAAGCAGGTTTAGCATTCACGCAAGCATATGTCGGATATGTACATGCGATTGCTCATACGCTTGGTGGTATATATAATGTCGCTCATGGCTTGGCTAATGCTGTAATTTTACCATACGTTTTGGAATATTATGGTGAAAGTGCACACCAAAGATTGGCTAAACTCGCTGACATCGCTGGTGTTAAAGCTAAAGGAAACAGTAACGAAGAGAAAGCAAATGCTTTCATTGATTATATTAGAGATTTAAACAAGAGAATGGGAATACCAAAGAAATTTGATTTCATTAAGAAAGAAGATGTTTCACTGATTGCAAAAAGATCTTTGGAGGAAGGTAACCCTCTTTACCCTGTTCCAAAGATAATGAATAGAGAAGAATGTGAGTCAATTGTTAAAAATCTTATTGCTTAATAAATACTATCTCTCTTTTTTGTTTGAAAACATTTTGAGCGAACAAACTAAATTAAATATTTGATGAATAATAATAAATTTCTTGCATTTCTATCTGAATATTTTGATCGCATTCTGAAAAAGTGTAATTTTTCATAGTTTTGTAAGTTGGCCCCACAGTATCAATAACCGTCGGAGATAATTTTTCAGATGTTTATCTGAATTTTTCTATTCATACAAATCTTGTTTCACAAAATTTTTTAAATGGAACAAGAAGAAGAAGTCGGCACGCCACAAAATTTACCAACATATAATAAAGATCACCATGGCAATGGGGTATTTGTAAATAGTCCTTTGCCTCCATTTTATCCTCCTGCTCGTTTTGAATCTTTTAAATTTTGGACAGATAAAGGAGATGTAACAGAATCACTTCCAGTTCGTAACCCTACGAATGATTTTGCCAAAAGGGATGTTATCCGTGTTTATTGGCTTGCGCATGCAACATGTTTAATTCAATTTAACGAAATCTTTATCATTACGGATCCAATGTTTAGCAAATATGCTTCACCTATTCCAGGATTTATAAGGCGTCGAACACCCCCACCTTGCGATATAACTGACTTACCACCAATTTCAGTAATTCTTTATTCACATGATCACTATGATCATCTCGATTATTCTTCACTATGTAAACTCCGAGAACGTTTCCCTAAAGTTAAAATATTTGCACCGATTGGAGTATCAAATCTCATTGAAGGTTGGGGCTTCAAAGATATAACTGCTTTTGATTGGCGTCAATATCTTGTTTATAAAGGCATTCGATTTACATGTTTCCCGGCTCGTCATGGAACCAATAGAAAAGGTTATGATGGTAACACAAAGCTTTGGTGTTCATGGATGGTAAATACTGACCAAGTTTCGGTCTACTTCCCTGGTGACACTGCCGTTGGCCCACATTTCCAAGAGATCAAGGAGACAATGGAAAAGCCAATTGATTTGGCATTAATGCCGATAGGGCCGATAGAGCCGTATGCGATGATGCGCACTGTTCATCTTGATGGAAAGGATGCTTACGAAATGTCACGAATATTGGGCTCAAAGCAACATATTGCAATTCATTATGGCACATTTCCACTTGGTATGGATCCAAAGAGACCAGAACTTGATATATTAAGAGAACAATGGACATCAAGCGAAGACTTACATATTCTTAAAGTTGGAGGATATCTCGAATGGAATGGAACAGAATTTGTAGAACCTGCTGAAAATTAAAAATAGATTTTGATTTAAATTTAGTTATAGTTATATTGTTTATTGAAAGTTCCGATACAAAAAATGAAAGTAAAATATAATAAAATTTATAGAAGATTATTATCTGGTTTGAATAGTAAGGATCTTCAGATGAAAATGGAAATATCTTTTTATATATATATTGGAAATCCAACAAGTTTGAATAACATTTTCTCGAGTGTATTTTACCTAATAAATGTTAAATTTTAATAAATTTTTCTGCCCCAAACAATTGGTTTCCCATCCGGCGGATTTTTTTTAACCGATATAGGAAACGATGGCAAAGCAGCAGCCTTAGCGATGAAGTCTATTTTGATGGGAAACATGTGTCTGAAGCGTCATAAATACTCGGCACAAAGCAACATCTCCAATTCCACTACACCATATTTACACTTAGTAGCTCTATGGGTACAAAGAGCTTAACGTCCTTCGTGAGCAATGGGATTCACTCGAGGACAGGCGCATACTCAAATTTTTCATTGTGGAACGGGGCAGACGTCCAAAGATAGAGTTACAAATAATAGTTTATTTATAGTGCCATGCTCACTTGGACTTAATGCATTATATACAATCAATAAAGTATACACATTAGTCGCTTTCACTCGCTGAGGTGTCGGTTTCGTACTCCGAGACAACGGTTTCATAGGAACCGCTGCTCGAGTCACTTTTGTTATCGGCTTTACCACTTTTGGTGTTTGTATCGGTTTCGGTTTGAGTTTCGGTATCTGTTTCAGTGCTTTGTTCGGATTTAACACTTTCGCTGGTGTCGCTACGACTATCGCTTGTCTCTGTGTTTGCTTCGGACTTGTCGCTGGCTTTTTCAGGTGTCCTTTCTGTTTCGCTTGCTTCGCTTGTTTCAGTTTCAGTGCTTTCATACTTTGCGACTTTTTTGGTTTTGTTTAATTCGGCCGCCTTTTCACTTGCTTTTTGTTCAACTGCTTTTTCGCTTTCGCTTGTCTCTGTTTCTGTTTCACTGCTTTCATAGTCTGAGATTTTGTTTTCTTTTCCGATCTCATTTAAATTACTTTCAATATGTTTAATATCTTTTTCGCTTTCACTTGTTTCTGTTTCTGTTTCACTGCTTTCAGACTTCACGACTTTGTCTTCATTGTGTTTGGCTTTCTGTTCAGTTTTGGCTTCAACTTCATTTTCGCTTTCACTTGTCTCTGTTTCTGTTTCACTGTTTTCAGACTTCACAACTTTGTTGGGCTTCTCACTTTTAGTTTTGATTTTATCGTTATCGCTTTCACTTGCATTTGATTTGTTATCATCTTTTTCGATTTCTTTATCGCTTTCACTCGTTTCTGTTTCTGTTTCAGTGCTTGTGCTGTATTTAGTTTCGATTTTCTCTTCAGCAGTCTCAGCAGTCTTTTTGTTCTTGGTTTCGATTTCTTTATCGCTTTCACTTGTTTCTGTTTCTGTTTCAGTGCTTGTGCTGTATTTAGTTTCGATTTTCTCTTCAGCAGCTTCAACTGTTTCTTTTTCTTTATCATTTTCATTATCTGTTTTTGTGCTTATAGAATCATTATCACTTTCTATAATTTTCTTTGGCTTCTTCTTATTCATTTTAATTTTTACATTTGTTTTCTTTTTCTTTTTACTTTTGATTTCTATTTTCACATGATCACTTGATTTATTATCTGATTCAGCATCAATTCCTTCTTTATCATTTGTAACATTTTCGACTTCATTTGATTTTTCAGGTATTTTCTTATTCTTCTTATCGTTACCTTTTGTAATTTTCTTCGTTTTGTTTCCGTTTTTCTTTCTTTTTGTATGTTTCCTTTTCTTCTTCTTAAGTCCTAAGTCTGGATAATTCGGTGTTTCTGGTATTTCTTGATACACGGGCAGTATTGAAGATCCTCCAAATATTGGCATTCCAGTCATTTGTATTAATAACTCATAATATTCGGGATCATCTTTTAACATACCTTGAACTTGAGGTTTGAAATCATTGTTAATAAATTTTTCACGAAAGTTATCATCATCAAAACATGACCAAAGTGATGGTGCTCTCGGAATTTTGTTTCGTTCTTTATGTGTATTAATTACAAAATCACCATAAAGTTGAGAATATGAATGGAAGCCTAAAAATGATAAAAGTTTTTCATTAAATTCAAATTCGTTTGGATATACATTCATGATTTGAAATGTCGCGTCAAGAAATTGTGGAAATATAGGTGATGCTTCATCAATCTTTGAATGTGGTGCATGACAACAACGAAGATGAAACATATGTCCGGTATCAATCCAATCTTTTTGGATCAATTCTCGAAATCCTTTAAAGGTACGTGAATATGGATCTAAAAGAATTTGGATTAATGATGATACTTGTGATGTCCGATCCCATCCATCACTACAATGAACTAATACACTAATGTTTTGAAGAAGTTTTTCAGCACCAATTTTCGATGCTGATATAAGTTGTAAAATTAGGGCACCCCATTTATCGAAGCCTTCTGATTTGAGAAGTTGTTGATAAATCCCTCGAACTTTATGGATGTTTGGAATTCCAAGAAATTCAAATGTAGAATTGTCATAATTTTCTTCTGACTCATATCCGCCACCAGTAAATTGATTTGCTACAGCATTGATCTTTGGTCGGCAATCAAGAATCGCTAATTTCCTGCCATCAATTAATGCTGAAATATACTCTTGGTCAGCTTTCGAGGCTTGCTTTAAAAAGCCACTTAGAGGTTGCGATGATCGTAATAATGGACATTTATTTTCTGGATAAATGTATGTGAGGATTGGAATCCTTTCCCGAGAGCGATACTGAGAACATGTTACTATGGTTTCCTTTTTAATAGATTTCGGAATAAGCATGTACTCTGGATATGTAGGTGAAAAATCATTTTTGATTAATTTATATCCTGATTGATTCTTCAAACGTTTCAACCAAGACTTGTCTGTCGACCATTCCTTTTCAGGGAAATTATATATGTTTTGAAGGTGATGGAAAAGTGCTGATATAA
Source organism: Histomonas meleagridis (assembly GCF_020186115.1). Classification (NCBI taxonomy): domain Eukaryota; phylum Parabasalia; order Tritrichomonadida; family Dientamoebidae; genus Histomonas; species Histomonas meleagridis. The sequence goes on from NW_027150805.1 coordinate 1,977,810, forward strand.
ATGTATTTCGAGACGATTTTTTTGAGTCAAATGGTATATCTAAAATAAAACTCGAAGAAAGATAGAGTGATACTCCATAGAATCCCATTCTTTTTTTACCGCCAGTTTTTTTATAGTCAACAATTGTTTTATAAGGGATCATATAATCTTCGTCCGATTTGAACTCGTCTTCGTATACAAATCTAAGTGCCCAATTTGTCATAAAAATGTATATTTTTTCGTCATATTTATTAAGAAAGTGATAACAAAAATTTTTATCTAAAATTTCTCCTTTATAAAGTGTAACATGATCATTAAAAAGCTCCATGTGCTTTTGAATTTTGCGATTTTTTGTTTTTGGCTCGCTATCCGTTGAGCTTTTCTCCATCTATGGTTTTCAATTCACTTTTTGGTTCATTCAAAATTTGAATTCGTTGTCTGATGGTTGAAAAAATGATCATGCAGTTTAATGAATAACCAATGCATTAGTATCGAATGATACTCAAAATATAATGCGCCTTAAGCATGGCCTTCAAAAAGGAATGGAAATTATTAATGAAATATCCATTTGAAATAATCAGATCAGATTAAAAAAAAAATGATCAATATATATATTATTCTTATTATATATAAATATCCAAGAAGATGTTATTTATATATGTTTTAGAAATCTTATAATATATGTAGTTATTAAATATTAAATTAAAAAAAAATTTTACGAAAAGGACAAAATTAATTAAATCAAGATTTCAATGGTAAATTAGTTTTTGCGTTTATCTTCTTCTTAAAAAGGTCAAAATGGTTTTGATAATATTTTTCTTCAAAACTATTTTTATACCAAAAAAAGTTTATTACAAATGACTTCAAAACCACAACAATCACGTAATTCTTGTATATTAAAATCAAAACAATTACCAGTATTTGATAAAATTAGTAAGAGACCTATTTCAGATTCTTCAATATATGAATCACCAATTATTGATGATAAACTTAATGAAGAACGTAGTTATTGGCTTACTCAAATTTTAACTGAATACCCACATATACTTGCAATGCGTGAATCATCATTAAAAATATCTGGCGGATTTTCATTTACTCAAATATCACATACACAAACATTCACAGCACAATCAATTCTTGATCGCCATATAATTTTAGAATTAATATATCAATATTTACAAGCAATTGGAATGTATCGAACCGCAGAAATACTTTGTAATGAATCAGGTCATCTATTTCAGAAATGTAATCAACCATGGGACAGAACAGATTTAAGATTACTCGCATCATTAGCAGTAAGTTATCGAGAAGATCCATGGAATGTTCTTCCAGATCAAGGACATCATTGTATTATAGAATATCTTGAAGAAGATTTTTTTTCTTCACCTTATCGTGAAGATCCTAAATCTATTTGGAATGAATACTTTAATAATGAACTTAATTGTGTTTTTAGTGATGCTGAACATCATGATTATCATCATTTAATAGCTGCTTCTTTAAAGCGATTAATTGTTTATCAATGTACATCAAATATACGTCAAATTAATGATGAAGATCAACAATTATTTTTTCTTACGATTCATTCTATTACTTCTGCTGAACATTTTCTTAGTCATATTGTTGAATTATTTGATTTTAATTTTGAAGGAACTCAATATACATTGCGAAGAATTGATCCACAAATTAAATTAGATATTCGTATGAATATAATAAATTTAATTAAAAAATGGATTAATTATCATGGTTTATTTATAGGTAAAAAAACTATTGGTTTAATTAGAAAATTTTTAGCAAGAATATACAATGAACCAGAACATGAAAAAATTGGTGTATATATAATTGCTATACTAAAATCAATGGAAAATATTACATATGGTTCCAAAAAAGGTACTTCTAATTATGATAAAATTCCAAAGATATCTAATCCGCAAGTTTTATTTAAGCCAAGTTTAACTATACTTGATCCAGATCCTTTAGAAGTTGCACGACAAATAACATTAATTCATCATAAGAAATATTCATCAATTCATTCATTGGAATTTATTGTTGCGTTAAAATCTAGAAAAGCTACAATTCAAACTCAAACGTTAAATGACTTTTTACAATTTGGTGAACATATTACAAAACTATTTTTAGAAACATATTTAAATTCAAATAATAAAGATTTTGCTTATGATAGAATATATGAAATTATTATGAAATTAAAGAATTTAGGTAACTTAGATGCTATTGCTTGTTTAACTCAATTAATGTTAAGAGAAGACGTATGTTCATTCTTAAAGAATGTTGAAACGTTAGAAACAAAAAAGAATAAATTACTTGAAATGTGGAAGTATACAGGTGAAAATGATAAAAATGAAACAAAAAAACCTACTGTTTATGATGAATGTCTGGAAATGAAATTTACAAGTTGGGATCCATGTATACCAAATATGCATGTCGAAATAAAAAGAATCGATAAAAATATGTTAAAGAAAAGTGATTTCGTTGATGGTTTAATAAATTGGGAAAAGATGAAAAAGCTAGCCGAAAGATGTACTATTTTGTATAGATTCCAAAATATGAGATATAATTATTACACAATTCCTCAGATTGAAAATGTAATTTTAAAAGGCTCAAAAATGTCTATAGAAGAATTACTCAACAAACTTCAGGACGAATACTTGTATCGCAAAGAAAATAATAATTAAAAACTATTTATTCCCTATTATTCTTAATAAAATCGTTTTTTGAACACGAATTTTTTTTGTTTATAACTTATATGTATCTCATTTTAACGCAAACAATGAATTTCATTAAATTATTTAACATACACAATATAAACATCCAATAACCCAACTTAACATATACCTCCCTCACACACCAAAGAAACCTCAACAACCACACTCAACATAACAGATCAAGAAAAATGTTACCATTCATCATGCACTATAAGTCATAATAATTCAAAACCAACATACACCACAAACCACATCAAATCAAAACCATTCATCACACACTATAAATCATAATAATTCAAAACCATTCATCACACACTATAAATCATAATAATTCAAAACCATTCATCATACACTATAAATCATAATAATTCAAAACCATAAATCACATACGGTACCACAAATTGTATTAATTATTGATCAATTATGCACACTGTTGACACCAATTCGTTACCTATTTCACATCCAAACATTGGCTCATTCATATCATTTACTTATTCAGAGCTCGAGTATTTTCTTCACTGCATCTCTTGTCTTCTGCTTGAACAAGTCCCTCATTGCCTCCTTGCCAGGCAAGTACGATCCTTCCCATCTGAACTGTTCGCATATGTCGACTACCTCCTGCATGTCCTGTGCGATGTCCTCCGCCTTACCGAACATGAAGTAGACGTTCGCGAAGTTACCGCTGTTTACGAATTGCTTTGTTGATATGTGCTTTGCTATCTTTACCAATGGAACCATTTTCGCGGCGACTTCCATTGCGTCGTTTGCGAAGCACAAACTTGCCTCACTTGAAGCCGCAGCCTCTAACAACAAACAGACGAAGTCCATTTTCATTTCTTCGATAGTTGGCCATGACTTTGTTAAGAACAATTCTCTTTTAGAGAACTCTGTTAAAGTTTCAGCGATTTCAATGTTTTCTTTGATTGGTAAATTCATTTGACCATGTGCAGTCATTAAAGTCTTTAAGTCACATAATCGAATTCGAAGCTTTTCGATAACATTCGCTTTATCCCAAGGTAACATACCTATTTTACCAAGTGGCTTATAACAGAATGAAGGATATATCGACTTATCAATTAAATCATTAGTATATACATCGATTACTGATTTCATATATGAATGAATTACTCCTTTGTTATGTCGATAAAATGAACGGAATAAGCCACGAAGATATGAAGGTGGAGAACCGGCTAATAAACGACGAATTGGTTGTGTCTCATCAATATCTGAAGGTGATGTTAATATTACACGGAAATAGTCAGGTGACATTTTATATTGTTTTCGAGTTATTCGATAAATTTTCTTTAATTGTTCATCGGTCATAGCTAATGATAAACTTAATTGTATCATTTGATATGAGATTTCATCTTGTTTATTTAATGATGATAATAATGAATCAATGTTTGTTGTACCTAAGATTAATGGTGTACGAATAATTGTTGTGTCTTTAATGGTTAAAACTTTATGATGATAATTAATAATCGATGGTAAAAGTTTAGTAAGTTTATATTCAGATGATGAATACATTAATGCAGATGAAAATGAATTAAGAATTCGAATATAAACATCATTCGTAGCTTTAGTTGATAACTTCTGGATAATATTTGTTATTAAGTTTTGTTGATCAACTGGTGATTCAATATCAGATATAATTAATGAATCATATTCTGTATATTGATTACGATATATACATATTACATTATATACAAAATACCATTTAACACCACTATTATGAATATAATATTCGATCATATTTCCTGGTGTTGTATCATAAATACCAATGATATATAATATATTATCAATAAACTCTTTCAAATATTTAGGTACTTCTTCATTTTCATTTGGATGATAATTACGTAATAATAATGATGCTGCCATAAATGTATTTTCATCATTTTCATTAATTTTAATTCGTTTAGTCCATTCTTCAATATTAATTTCGATATTATTACGTATAGCAAATGATAAGAAACCAATGATAATTCTTAAATCATTAGAATTATTTAATGAAAATTCTTGTAATTTATCTATAGTAATATCTTCTGGTAAAGGTTTCTTAGAATACCATAAATATGATATTGTTTTATATAACGTTGGTTCTTCATAAGCAATATTTAACCCTTCTTTAATTTCAATATCTTGTTTAAACTTATAATTCCTTGGTACAATTGGTCTACTTTCAATAACATTTTGTTGTTGTTGTTCTTCATTAATATTCGTATTAGGATCATTAATTTTATTATATATCAATAAATGTTTTTCATCTAATTCATTTGGATTTATATTCTCAGGTAATGAATCAATAAGTCGATAATCTTTAGGATATATTATCCAATCATTAAACTTAAAATGTTCTTTACATTGTTGTGCCCATTGTTGATGTTTCTCTTCTCTGAAATATAAAAATGTTGGCATTAATGGTAATGGTTGTTCTAATGAAGAAGAATATAACTTTGCACATTCAGGATCTTCTGCTACAGCTATCATTATATGAGATTTACATAAAAGTAAAGAACTACTTGATCCAAATGAATCATGTGCAGCCTTAGCTATAGATGAACAATCAGAATATGATATTTGTGGCTTAAAGAATCCTTCTTGGAATCTTAATGCAAGTGATTTACAATTATTACTTAATGGTGATATTGAATCAAGTTTATGTAAATCACTACATAAGCTACTCATTAATTTTCCTGCTTGTGATGGGAAGACTTGAACAATTTGTTTAGATACAAACATTAATGTTAAGATATGATTCTCATCTAATGATAAATATTTCTTAAGGATTATAATCGAATCAATTAATGACTTAAGAACTTTACCTAAATTAGATTCCGGTATTGAATATGATGTTTCTTTAAACATTAATCGAATATCCCATTGATTAATTAAATTATTCGATTTATCAAATGATACATGGATTTTGTTTCTACTTAAATCTTTCTTCTTATCAAATAATCCCATTTTATTTAAACATGTTAATGTAGTAGATAAAATTGTGTTGTATATTAATGGAGCATTTTCTTCTGCTTTTTCTGTGATCTTTTCAAGTAATTGTCCAAGGTTTTGTGGCTTAAATATATTAGCTGTTAATAAATTATTAAGAATTATTAATGGTAATGATGGTAATAATTCAATGTTCAAATAGAAATATTCACCAAAGAAATCAAATTTAAATATTTGTAATTCAACTTTATACTTCTTAATGATTTCTTTTAAATATTTGTTTTGTTCTTCAGTTCGATAATTATTTATAAGATCATAAATGATTCGATCAATGATTGTTGTATATTTATCATTAAATGGTAATGTTGCTAATAATTTTGTTAATAAATAATTGTTTTTAACATTGTTTGGCAATGGATTTATGATTTTACGAAAGATATATTCGAATTTGTTTTCATCAATTTCTTTAAGAATTTGATAATTTTTAATATAACATTTGATTAATAATGTCATTTCTTTGGTATTCCTATGATTTGTAACTAATTCAAAGAAATCATAAATCTTTGATTTAACATATTCTTGTTGAATATTCTCAATCATTACTAAAGTTGAATGGTGACGACGATTCTCTTTCTCAGTATCAATAAATTCGATGATATCATCAAATTTCATAAAACCTTTCTTAACGGTTTTTGTCAATACTTTATAAACGGTTCCCATTTCCTTACATGCATCATCTTTAAGTCTGTTTTTAAGGACATCAATCATGTTTGAAACAGCACCAAAGTTATCGTTTGTTACCCAATCAAGATAATGATAAAGAATTTTAAGAGAAGGTTTGTAATCTGACCCTTCACCTGGGGTAATGGCTGCTTCAATACGTGGAACAATTAACTTTTCATCAAAGGTATAATTACGATCAAGTCGTTTGAAGATTTGTGATATAAATTGTAACTTGCCATATGATAAAATTATATTTACAAGTTTGGTGGGATTCTTTTTGGTGAGATTAATGGATAAATCAACAAGATCAGAGGTGGTAGCAATAGTAAGAAAACCAATGACATCATCTTCTGTTGACTTTTCAACATAGAAATCAATTGCTGAGGTTGGAATCTCTTTAATACCTTCAACGTTACAGGAGAAAATGAGTGATGAAAGTAATGGAAGATGTTCTTCTCGACGTTGAGGATTAATCCTTTCCAAGAAATAACCTAATGAAGTTGCAAGATAACCATAAGCACCTTGAGGAAGCTTGCTTTTGCTAAGTGAAGTTATCATACTTAAAAGGAAATTTGGGCAAAATGCAATAGCAAGACCAAAATAATGATGAAGATATCCAGATAAAGCCTCTGTAAATTCAGTGCAAGAATGTTGACATAATGGAAGTAATCTCATGATAACGACATCTATGATCTTTGGTGCAAATTTTTTTGATGTGCTTACAAAATAAATTGGCTTAATATTTGAATCAAGAAGGTCAAGTGTTTCAATTGCCTTTTTATATTGTTTCATCCCAAGAAATCGATAAATTTCGGAAAGATTGTTGTTTATGATTAGAGAGTCCATGTCAAATGAAGTGTTAATTAAAAGGTTTACACTATCGATCAGAATTATATTGAAAAAGTTTTATGTTAAATCACAGTTAACGTCTTCACAACAATTTTCATATATTTTTTTTTATTTATTGTAATAGTAATGATATTCGTATACGAATTTCTTCAGGTATTTGATCAAATATACCCATTTCTTGTGTAACATTTTTGAATAACTGAAGTTCATCTACAGAATCAAATGGAATTATAATACTTGGATCTAATACAGGCACATGTATTATCTCCATATCTTCTTCTTCCATTCCATCCATATCTTCTTCTTCATTGAATCCGATATTTTTCATTTCTTCTTTTTGTTTATTTATATATTCTCTGTTTTCAATAATCGGTTGTAGAAGTTGAATAGTAGCTTGAAAAGCTAATTGATTTTGTGACTTAATTAAATATGTTAAACCAATGAAACAAATTTTTAAGTCTCGATACATTTCGAAACATTGAGGTGTTGAGTTTTGAATCCATTTCATTATTATTTCAGGTGGTATTACTTGGACAAAACTACCATTAGTTACATGTAAAGCAGATGTTAAAATATGTACACATCCAACTAAAATAAAGTCTGAAATTTCATTATTCATTGTAACCATTGCAATATTTGCTAATTCTAAAAATGGTTCTCCTTTTGCTTGTATTATAACACCGAAAATTGCTAATGAAGTTACAATAATACTTTCTTCTTGACTTTTGAATGTTATTAATAAATTACAAGTATTAATTATTAATTGTAATAAATTAATATCATTACAATAAGGAATTAAAGCACAAAATATTTCTGCAAATTCGGAAATTAAATAATGGAAATCATCATTATTTTGCATGATTTCACAACAAAATGGTATAAGTGCAAATGCTTCATTTGGTGGAGGAGAACATTTCTTACATAATGTACCACATAATTTAATAATATTATCAATTGAACCAGAATTTGGAAATTCATTTATCGATTGCATACAAAAACTAAGAATTGGTTGAATTATATTCGATAAGAATTGAATTGGTTGATTATTTATAATTAAATCGATACTATATATTAAATCTGATGCAGCTACTTGTTGTTCTTCTGTTAAATTTTCATTACTATCAGAATACATAATCTCTCTAAATTGATTTATGATTTGCTCAATTAAAGCTTGTGAATATGGTGCCATTTCATTAGGGAATTTATCAGCTAATGTTTGAAGTAATCCGCCAATAGATGAATGATCAATAACTTTCGATAATTCTAATACGATTTGTATTAAATGAACAAAATTAATATTACCTAAATCACAAAATTGTAATGCTTGATCAATCAATTGTATACATAAAACTTTATGAACAACAAAATTAGAATTTGCTAATATAGAAAATGATATATCTCTAATTTGTTCATATGCCTTTACATGAAGATTATATAATAAATAAAGTATAGAAGATATAATAATTGGTTGTTGTTGTGTATTTAATAAACCTATAATTTGTTCAAATACAAAATTCTTAATTTTTCGTTTGGATTTACAAAAGCTAATTAAATATAAACATGCTTCAAGATATGTATCTGATTTTCCTGAAACATTCATTAGAATTGGAATGATTTCAAAGTTCAGTGGCATTGAAAATACTACGCGAGCACAACAATTTCGCACCATTAATGGTACATCTTCTTCTGTTCCAAGAGCAAATGCTAAATAATGTGAAGGCATTGATACAAAATCTTCAACATCACTTTGTACAAGTGTACAACATGGAACTAATATTTGTTCAACAAATTGATTCGTACAAATGTTTTCACAATATATCTTTTTATAAAGAATTCCGAATATAAAATACATCATATGTGTAATTACTTTATCGATTGAGGCATTACGTGCATTTTGGAATGTAGAATAACATTCATAAACAGATCTAACAATTAATGGAATAAAATTATCTCTAAAAATATTAAAATATATCATCCGATTTTCATCGTCAGATTTTACATTAACATATTTAACAATTTGGGAAAATAATTGATAAATCTTACGTTTCATAGTCAAGCATTGATCTGAAATTGATGGATATGATAAAAGAGTTATTAAAATTTGAATAACTTTTGTACTAAAATCAAGGCGGAGACCGTTTGAAAGAAGCTTTATTAATTTTTTGAAAATACGACTTATTGATTCAAATATAAAAAAATGTTCTTCTTTAACCTCTGTAATTGAACTTATAAGGGTTTGAAAAATAGGGAAGAAAGCTTCACTAAAGATATCTGTTCGATTTATTTTATCATGTTGAGGGATAGAAATAATACTGGACCACATAGTAAGAATTTTAAGAGAAACACTAATGTTATCTAAGCTTGGATTATTTTGAATCATTGTGACTGAATAATTAACAAAAGATTCACACTGAAGTTGATCAAATCGTATAATAATTTTTAAACATTCAATGATATGTTGCCTAGCTTCACGAGAAATGCTAAATGCAAGTTTACAAAGATAATCTTGAACATTTAAAACTAATTCTGGTGAATATAAATTTTGTCCCCATGTCTTTCTTATGTCATCTACAAGTACAAGACAAACGGATTGAAGCATGTGAATATCATTTTTAACTTCTTCATTTGAAAGAATTTGAAGCAATGAAATTAAAAATTGTGGATTCCCCATATTTTCAAGCAAAAAAGTACGAGCAGGATTACTTACATTTGGATCTGGAGATGTATAAAGCTTAAAAACTTCTAAATTCATTTTGCTTTGGTCAAAATCCAACCACACGCCACTTTTCCTATAATTCTATATAATAAAAGATGTCAATGTTGTTTTTATTCAAATTTATTTTTGTCGATGTTAATATTTAAATTCCACCAGATGAAATGAGCGAAATTATCAAGGTTCCAGAATCGGTTTTAACAGATGTCTTTAATGTTTTTCAATATTTAAGCACCCTTATAGGAGTTACTTTACCAAACGTTTTTAATACTGCCGTTCATTTCTTTAGTTCAATATATAATGAAAACTTTACAGATGAAAGCATTGTATTTAATAGTATAGCAGCATTTCATTTAAGTGCTAAAACCCATGATATAAATATTTCATATTCAAATGTTGTAAAAAATTCAGAACAGAATCTTAAATTTCTCATTGATCAATATCAAAATCAAAATACTCCTATGTCTGTTCAAGCTCAGAAATTAAAAAATTTTGGTGATTTAAAAGATATCATTTCATTTGTTAGACTTTTTCCCGATATTCCACCATCTATCAGCCAAAACATTATTGAGGAGTACCTTTTTAAAGGTCTAATCCAATGTGAGAACGATATTATTTATGCACTTGATTTTAATTTCGAAAGAGAATCAACGAATCGCCTTCTTGAGTTCTATTTATTTCGTATTCTCAATTGGCATTTGTATAAAGTTATATCGAGGGACACTTTTTCTGAAGTATATGATGAAATGTTTCGAATATCGCATAAAATATTAGAAGCATTAATGAAACATATTTTCTTTTACAAGCATCGCGCAAGTGTAATGTGTTTATCTGTGATCATTAAAGCCTTTTCCGAACGTGACATTGAATTTAGTTATCCTAATCCTCGATATCGATGGTATTACTTTTTAAATCCAACTTTTACACAAAAGGAAATCGAAAATTGTCTCAAAGAAATCAATGAATATACTAAAGACATTAAAATTGATGAAAGTCGGCAAATTGTTTCAATGGAGACAATGCATAGTTGGCAAATCTTCCCATTAGAAATCGATGAATCTGAAGAACCAACACTTGCGCCACCTCCGCCGCTTCTGATCTTTGATGGAATGCCCGAAGATACATTCACTGATCTATGGAATTATTTTGAGCCTTTATATCCACCGCCAGATGAGCCAATACTTGATGAGATTAGTAATACTTTTGTTGGCAACATAAATATGGATAATGTTAACTTATATAGTAATAATAATATGAAAATGAATCGAATCGTCGACCAAAGAAATTTCTTCGATAAATTAAGAAGTGAAACAATTCATAAGGAATTACAGAAAGAAGAAAAAGTTAGCGAAAAAATCGAAATTAATAATAACGAAAAACCTGAAGTTCGAGAAAACGTTTCGATTAGTGAATTCATGAAACCACGCGCAAAAAGACGTGCATTATTACCGAGTATTGATGACGAAGAAGAGGAACAGAACGAAATCGAAACAGTATCGCAAAAAGACAACAATGAAGAAATTAATCAATTTGATAATATCGAAACAGTATCGCAAAAAGACAACAATGAAGAAATTAATCAATTTGATAATATCAAAACACTACAAAAAGATAACAATGAAGAAATTAATCAATTTGATAATATCGAAACACTACAAAAAGATAACAATGAAGAAATTAATCAAATTAATGTTTTGTCTCAAAGTGATGCAATAGAACCAGAGCTCGAAAGCGAGTTGGAGTCATTAAGTGATGATAACATTGAAGAATCGGAATTTTTACATAAGTTCAAAATGTTTATTGGTTACGAACATTTAAACGAAGAAAATGTTAACGAAAATATTCAAATTTTAATGTTTATTAAGGATGAAATAAAAAATTTGATTAAAGGAGGAAACGAATACACTAAAAATGATAACAATAAAATATATAAATATATGAGTAAATGCAAAAATGAAAAAGAATATGGAAAATTTGTACATAAATTAATTGAACTTTATAAGAAGTTCTTTAAGGTTTCGAAAGATAAAAATAGAACAAAATCAAAAGTTCAAAAGAAAACTAAAAAAGAAGAAAAGTTATACAAAAAGGAAAAAGAATTCACAAATGAAATAAAAGAGAAAAATTCACACAAAACGAAAAACGAAAAAGAAAAACAAAAAGATAATTCGCAAATTAAAAATAAAACTAAAGAAAAAAGAGAATCGCCAACTGAACGTTGGAATTATTTACAAAGAAATGAGCAAAACAAAAACGCAAAGAAATTTATTCAAGAAAATGAACGAGTAATTAAAGAAGATAAAACTTTACTTGAAAATATTATTAGACAAGAAGAAAACAATTTTCGTAAGAATGAAAAAATTAAACAAAAAGAAAATGAACGAGTAATTAAAGAAGATAAAACTTCACGCGAAAATATTATTAAACAAGAAGAAAACAATTTTCGTAAAAATGAAAAAATTAAACAAAAAGAAAACAATTTACGTAAAAATGAAAAAGTTATTAAAGAAGAAAATGAAAACAAAGAAAAAATTATCCAAAAAGATGAAAACAATTTACGTGAAAATGGAAATATAATTAAAGAAGAAAACAATTTACTTAAAAATGAAAAAATTATCCAAAAAGAAGAAGAAAAAGAGCAAAAACAAAAAATCGCTAAAGCAGAAGAAAGTGGAAAACTTGTTCCAAATGAAGAAATTCCACATAAATATTCACAAAGTGAAACGAATGATAAAAATGAACAAATCGAAACGACGAATCACAAAAATGAAATTAATGCAAATGTGCAAAACGAAGAGAAAAGTCAAACAAATGAAAACACAGAAGAAAGTGATGATGAAATCGACATGTTGATAATACCAAAGGTCAGAAGAAGAAGGCGACCGAATCGATGAAAACATATTTAAATAGAAATTTATGTAATAATGAATCGATAATAAAACTCTATAATTAAATATTTCATTTTTTTCTGATAAGGAATTAAAATGTTCTCAAATAAATTTTCTTTGGTTATTCTTAATTTATCATTAGTAATTAATTTTATGTATTTTGGAATCAATCTTTTTCTTATTTTTTCATATTAGGCTGATTACATTCAGAAAGCTTTCACAAACTTTTACATATATTCATTACCAAAAGAAACATTATTTAAAAAACATTCTTCCAATTTTTAAAATATTATGATCAACTTATGTCTTATGCAATGAAAAACAGACACCAGCACTTTGTTTTTTGACTTTTTTTTGACATTTTTTCCCGACACTTTATGGCATTTTTTTTTAATGATGGCATTTGTTGCAACTCAAAATATTCGGTTGTGATATGAAATCATTACTTTTTATGTTAACATTTTTATTTTTTAATTTAGCTTCAAGTGTCACATATAAATCTGTTTTTTATGGATTTAACGCATTGCAATACTATTCTTGGGAAGATAATTTTCGAGATTTTTCAACTTTTATCGAAGGTGATGATTATTATACAAAATTATGTAATGATGCAATTGAAGCCGTTTCTGGTTATGTATATCAATCCCTACCTGATGCAAAATCTAAAGGGTATTTATCTGATTTTGCAGAAAATTATGAAATACTTGAAGTTGGTTTTGAAATTGACGCTACCATTGATATATCAAACGTAGCTAACAAACTTACTGTGCTTCAAGGCAATATAGGTATTACTTCACCCATAACTAATATTTCCATGTCACTTCCTTATGTTATAGTTATTGGGAAAGTTAGATTTATTGATAGCATTACCTTTAATACTTTGTTTATAGATACTGATCAATGTCAAGTAGATAACGAAATTACAGCAAATAACTTCATTTCAACACGAGTTGATCAACTAGAAAATTCAAAAATAAATGCAACAAATAAAATATTTCAAATCACAAATGTTGATAACATTACATTTCATGAAAATGATGTTTCTGTAGGCAATGTTGTCCTTTCAAATAACTTATCTTTGATGGTTTCGCCATATGTATATAAACAAAGAATTATTGATTTTATTCTTCCAAATGATGTAACTCAACCAAGATCATTAAAAATTTATTTTGATGACCTAACAATGAGGCAATATATCGAAATATATTATAATACATTTAATATATATTATTATCGTGAAAATCATCATGTGAGAAATTCAACAATAGGATTCAATTTCATAGGAAATTGGGAAAATGTACAAAACTTTGATCTAAAACTTTATGTCTCTGATATAGATAAACCATTCATTGATACTTCAGGAATACCAAGAAACATAAATTACACAATTGAAAATGATCCATTATTTAATTTAACAACGGGATATGTACAAAGTGATGGTTTCAGAGCGAGAAGTGTTACATCACTGATACTTATTGCATTTCTCATGGTCACAATGATGATATTCTAAAGAATATCTTCTTCTAAGATTTTTTTTTTTTTTTTTTAGACAACTGAATATTGTCTATTTAAGGATTAACAAATTTGTGTTAGATGAAACAAAATATAAGTATAAACAACTCACTAGAACAACATTTTAAATATCAAAAACAGATTTCGATTATGAAATTCGAGTCTTTACTATTAATTCTATTTCGTTTTATATGATTGACTTAATGAATTAAACGAAATAAAGACTGCATGAAGCAATTAATATTATAATCCAAATTAGGCAAATTAAAAAAATTATTTTCTATTTCGTTTTATATGTTCGAAGAAAACAAATAAAAGAAAATTTATTCAGAACAGTACTTTATTTATTATATATTTTTATGGAGAGAACACTAATTTATCTGTCATATCATTTATTTTATCTAAATTACGCGCTTTTTTACGCATCACACAAACTATTGGCGTTGTCACAACAATTGCAACAATAACCACAAGCAACACAATACTTAATATCAAAAAAGGTGTATTAACTACACATTCGAAATTATTATTCATTTTTTTGAACATTGAATTACATTTTCCCATTATATTCACTGGTTCTTTTTGGACATTCATTCCGAATAAAATTTCATCTTTATCAGCAGCATAAATAATATCATTAGTTGCAAAATAATTCAATGTCACATTTCCAATTTTCTGTAAACATTTCAAATCTGACATCACATAACCGTTCGCTTTAACTTTATAATTATAAAATGTTTCATTTTCATTATTATCATATAATGAACTAAATATTCCGTCAACTATAACAGAGTAATTATTTCCGTTCTTTAAATTCGGTGTTTGGTTAATTCCATTTTCATTATTTCCATTAATTTCATTGATTCGATTTCGGTAAAAGAATTCTTCGCTTCCTTTAATTACTTTTAACTCTTTAAGAAACAATTTAAAGATATCTGTTAATGGATCAGAGTAATCATAACGCGTTATGTTACTGAGCATTGTATATCCATCGCCACCTTCAGCTAAGATTGTTACAGTTGCAAGTGTATAATATTTATCATCAGCAATGTCTTCGATATTTGTTCCATTGGCGTCAACAAGTTTCATTTCTGTGATTCGTGCGCTTTCGTTCCATTGTTTACTCATGTCAATGGTATACGTTAACCCGGAAAAAAATGGAAAACATGATAAAAGCGTTTGCTTATATGTACGTGTGCCAAATTGTATAACTTCGCGAAGTTGTCGGCCACTAATGTTTAAATAGACAATGTTATCATCAAATGGTAATATCTCTAAAACTGTGCCAAATGTCACTGTGCCTTTTGTAATTGAGGAGCGAATGCCACCGCCGTGAAGTAAGGCAATGTCAATCGCTCGATTTGGTATTGTAAGAATGGACGTTGTAATTAGACTTGCAAGTTGCGAATTACCTAGCATACGTAGCTCGGTAGTGTTGGCAAGCAAGTCAAGATCGGATTGTGCAATGGATTCGTTGACAATACTTTCAATTTCTTCATTTTTAATTCTTAAGAATTCTGTGATTTCTGGATCTGGTTCAATGGTTAACATGTTTTCATATGATATAAGTTTGGACTTTTTACCTACAACTTTATTTGAGACATAATCTATTTGTAAATCAGTAATACCTATGTTATTTAAATAACTTCCTGTTTGCACAATGAGCGTTTGGTAATCATTGTTTAGATGAAAAGCTCCATGTTCAAGTTCAGTATGAGAATGTCCATCAATAATGACATCAATGCCATTGAAATTTTCTGCAAGATAATTAGAATTGAGTTCAAGGTATTCATAACCAAGATGAGAAAGAAGAATTATAACATCACAATGTTCTTCTTCTCGAAGGGTTTTTACAACGGATTTTGACACTCCGATCAAATCGCTATCAAACACAACGGTTTTGACGCTTTCTTTGCTGGTTATCTCAGGAGTATAAGGAGTTGTCAACCCAAAGATTCCAACCTTAACTCCAAATACAGTCTTTGTTGTATATGGCTTGAAGTTAAGAGGATTGACAGTATCAGTGTCTTTTACATTTGCACATAAAATTGGAATTTGAGAGGCATTTAAATTGACTCGAGCACTATCATACCCAAAATCCCAAAAATGATTTCCAATTGTAACAGCATCATATTCTGCTTTGTTAATTGCATTAATGCCATTAATTCCATCTTTTAGATTACAAAGTGGATACCCTGAAATGAAATCACCAGCATCAAAAAAGAGAACTCCGTACCCATTTTTAAGAGCTTTTTCTTTTTCAGATTTTACATATGATATTGTTCTTGGAAAACCAATAACTCCTTTTTGATCTGATGGATCAAGTGAACAGTGGATATCATTTGTATGGATTATTTTAATTAATTTATTTTTATTAGTACTAAAAGATCCATGAACAAAAAGTTGTCCTCCATCCTCATTGTTAACTCTTATTGGTCCCTCTATAATGTTTTCATATTTTGGTAAATATAAATGTACATTTGCCTGTATAATATCAAGTTTTTGTAAAATATCTCCAGATTTTACATTAAAAATGTTTAATGTTAATCCACCATCGACACGTAAAGTTCGATATTCAACTGGAAATTGTTTAATTGCTTCGTATGTTGTATTAATTGTGATATTATGAAAATCAGAAATCTTACATTTCGAAAATGGTATATCAAACATCTCAATAACTTGATTAATTCCATATTGGTTCTGACAGTATTCGCTAAAATTTTGGCAATATTGACCATAAACCAACAAGAAGAAAAACATCGAAATACGTTTGCATGTTTTCATCGTCTTCGGCTCACAAATATCTCCATTCAAATGGCGGGGCACCCCCAGAGAATTAACCGCACGATTGCTTCCGATAGAGCATTGAATGCGTTACGACGAACTTTCAGAGCCTAAAACCGCTTTCTCTTGTCAATTGGCCATCGTTGTCAGACATCAAAAAATATCATCGTTGAAGATCTTTATAATTACTTTATTTAAAAAATTAAAGGAATTCTGAAGTTCTTTCTTCGAAAGCAGGTAAGAACTTAGCTTTATCTGCATCTTCTTCATTCGGCGTCTTCGACTTACTTAACAATTCTCTTTCTTCGGCTAACATTCTCTTTAGATCACCAGGAGTTTTGGTTAATCCAAAAGATGCAGCCATTTGACCTAAATGTAACTGCGTTTTATCGAATATTTTCCTGGTTTCTTTCCGATGTGATGTATAAGCTTTAATCGTAGATGCCCAAGCTCTAGCTGCTAAGTTTTCTAATTCTTTGTCGCTTTCTACTGTGGATTCTGTTTCTTTTTTCATTGCTGCAATACACAAACCTTCATCGTCACCTTGCATGATGGATACCGCGCGTTTTATTAAACGTTTATATGGATATTCTTTTATATCGACTTTTTTGGTTTGAAGTAAATTAATAAAGCCAAGTTCAAATTCTTGTAAAAACAAATACGCAATTCCATCTTTGCCAATACGTGCTGTTCGACCAACTCGGTGGACATAATCTTCTGTATCGATTGGCGGATCAAATTGTATAATTGTGGTAACGTCGGGTATATCAAGTCCTCGAGCTGCAACATCTGTACAGAATAAGATTGCTTTGTTTTCTGTCGTATATTTGCTTATCGTTTTTGCACGATCTATTTGATCGACATTCCCATGGATACGAAATATTGGGCAATTTAAATATGGTGAGAATGAGCCGATTTCATCATTATCTGTTGATGCATGAATATCTTGAATCGTTGCTTCTTTTTTGGGTTCTTCTTCATCTTTTTTATTTTCTTCGTTTTCTTCATTTTTTGGCTTTCGTGGTCCTTGTTTTCGTTGATGTCTTTCTGCAGGTGTCATGAAATTAAATAAACTGAAAAATGTATAATGAAAATCTACCGATAAGCAATTGTTAATAAAGACAATAGCTTTCATGTTTGGTATATCAGTGACACATCGAAGAAGAAGTGATGCAAGACTCGTTAGTCGCCATTTCGGCCGAACGACCAAAAACCGCTGCAAAAGTGTCGGAGGAATTGAGAAGTCTTCGCTTGGAGCCTCGCCAACAGTTACGGGGTTAGTAAGAGATATTTCTGTTAGCTGTTGTAGTTGGCGATGAAGAGTCGCAGAAACCAGGATTGTTTGTCGTGGTGGGAGAGAATTGATGACTTCTGTAATTGGTTTAAGAAATCCCATATCAAGAAGACGATCAGCTTCATCAAGAACAAGGAATTGAAGGTGTGGGAATGTAAGGTTTTGCGTGTTTTTAAGATGATATTGTATTCGACCAGGCGTTGTTATAAGAATGTTAATGCCTTTGCGAATACGTTTCTTCTCAGATGCAACTTTCTCTCCACCTAAGAGTACACCTGGAGTGATGTATGCCATTTGACTTTTGAATTTATCAACAACAGTAGAAGTTTGAAGACAAAGTTCACGTGTGGGACAGATAATAACTACAAGAGGGCCCAAAGAACGGTCAATTGGATTTGTGTCACGAGGAAAACGTTGAACTAAGCACTGCATTATCGGAATTAAATATGATAATGTTTTACCACTTCCAGTATCAGCACGCATAAGAACATCTTTCCCCTCAATTATTGGGTGATATGATTCCGCTTGGATTTTTGTGAGTCGTGTTATTTTCATTTTTTTTTCTAAAACTGAAATTATACGATCTTGTAAATTCAGTGATTGTGGTGTAACATCAGAGAAAAGGTCTTCGTTTATTTCTTCTGTTGGTTGTTCCTCTTGAGGTGGTTCCCTTACTTTTTTTACTTTCTTCATGGGTCTGTTTCTTTGGTCTTCCTTTTTTTACAAACTTTGTTCGAATTGAAAAAAATGGAAGAAAAATCCTGATTGTTAAATCTAAATGAAATAAATGATTGTGGAGAAACACATTGACTTGTAAGCATGCTTGATCATGTTGAATTATATTAATCTTGAAAAATTATGTTGGAACATATTGGGATTTTGTTCTGATTCCAAGAAATTAAGTGCAAAAATTGATGGATTATAGATTTTAAATTTAAATTTAATGAAAAGGAATTTTGAAAGATTCTATCTAAAAGGAAATTGACTGACAATTCAATTTACTTTAAACTACTTAGTGTTTAGGGGTCCCGTGAATTGGTAATCATTTCCATTATCTCAGTTTATGATGGAAAAAAATGTTTTATATGTTTCCAAATCGTCAGTATTGACAGAGTTTGTCTAAATTTTTTTTGTTCTATGACGAAATGTAATCACATGTCGCATATATCATTCAAAAAATGAATTGTATGCTTTACATATATCATACGTGTTTACGATCGTAAACAACACAAAAAGTGGAACATATCAAAAGATCATTTTCCGACCGTTAATGAATATTTTAATTAAAACTCAGGAAATAAATCGATAAAATTTTCTACATCAAAAATGAAAAAATGAACAACATTTTAATGGATAAGAATAAAGAAATATAAAGAATAATTTAAAATATAGAATCACATCTCAATTGCTATCAAAGATTAAAATTATATCTCAAGAACAAATTAGTAACTGCCCAATACTGAAATCACTTCTCTATTGATATCAAGAATAGTATTCAGCGAGAAAAAAGATATAATGATTTTCGAAAGACAATGCGATAAAGTATTTGAACCTGTTCAAAAAGTCCTATCGTAAACAAACCTTTTCAATCCATACCGATCACAGCCCCTGAGATTGAACCAAAAAACATTAAAAAAGTGACTATTATTAAAAATGAATGGTTTACAATAAAATATTCAAAAAGTAGGAATATTTTGACATACTCCACATATTGAATTGACGATGATCGTCTCTCTATTTGGCAAAATATTCAAAAAGTGGAATAACCCTAAAAAATTAGCATGATCATGTCAGGTCGGAACTCCCAGAATTTAATTCAATTTGGCCGATTTTACATTTGAAAGCTTATTTGCTGTAAATTGAATGAAGACATTTGAACTATTTCAATTTTTTGAATAGGGAGATAGCATTTGAGCTTTATTATTGGCCACCAAACTCTTCATTTTATTTTAGGAATGTCCGAAACTAATTGCTTGATCAACAACCAAAGATTGAACCCTGTTGAAGCACCATCATATGAACAAAAGGAAAGTTTCTTGGGTTATGGAATTGATACATTTGTACCAAACATTTCTCAACCACAAATTGTCCAAAATATTACAGAAGAATACTATAATGCAGATAGAGAATACAGCGCTTAGGATCATAAAATAACTAAATAAAAATAGAACTAAAATTTTCGAAAATTTAAAATCAATTTTCATTGACAAGTTCGAATTAAACTGAATTTTTTGTACTCACTATGTTGCCATATAATGCTTTTGGGTTATTAAAATTTGGTTTTAATATAATTTTTTTCAATAATTTTTTTAAAAAAAGATTTCAAACTACATGTTTTTTTGCTTATTCTCTTATGGGGTTGAATCTTTTTTATAGATAAGTTAGGCTGCCTGCAGAACAGCGTTGATTTAAAAGGATTTGCTCTATGTTTTATGTGGACAAGTGATATGAAAATTCATTATGATTTGTGAATATTAACGTACAGCAAGAAATTGGGCATGCTTCTCAAAAGGAAAAAACATGATATTTTCCATGCTGTTAAAGCTTTGACCACACATTACAATGCTGCTACGAGAGCAACAGAAGAAAATTGTATTAATAACTTTCAAAAATTGCAATCTAATGATATCAGCTTACAATGCGATGCAATAACATTTTTTAAGAATAACATTATATCAGCAAATTCCCAAGTTGTAAAAACAATTCTTTTAATTGGCAATTCATATGATTTTGACTTACTTGATTGTATTTGTCCATTTTTTTTGGAATTAACAAGCTACCCTAACTTTGTAAAAACTTGTACTTATGCACAAGACATTATTGGTTTCTTCATTTCACTTATTCAAAAATCAAAAGAAAATCAATTCATTTTAGATTCATTCACTATCATTTCTAATTTTACAAAATATTCTGCTGGTGTTGCAGAGGCATTATTTGGGATAAATTTCATCAACTTTTCATTTACAATTCTTGGTACACTTTTGAAAAGTCTTCCAACAGCAGAAGATGATGATGTTCAATTTTTTGATCATTTATATTTAATAGAGGAAATACTCAAATTATTTTCAACTATTTTCATTTATCCAAATCTCGTAACAGAAGAATTTGCAACCAATGTTTTTTCATCTTATAATGCCTTATTAAATATTTCTAATATATCTCAACATTCAATTACAATCAAAGGGTTTGTTATTGAAAATCTTTATTGGCCATGTATTAATGGACCTGATATTTCAATAAAACAAATAATTACTCCACAATTCTTTGAATCAATTCTAATTCTTTTGAAATTAAAAAATGATCCAATGACTGAAAGTGTATTTTCAACAATTTTTAAGATTACATCACATTCAGATGAGTTTTCTCATTGTTTTGTTCAAACGAATTTTCTATCAGTTGTTAATGAATTCACATCTTGGAATGCTAAAATAGTTCTTAATTTCTGTCAAATACTTCATAATTTTGCCGCATGCGAAGACAAAAGAGTTGTTGATGCTTTACTTGATCCCTTAATTATCAATTTTCTTAAAATAGCTAAAAATAATGGAACGTATGCTATACAAAAAGAAGTAATTTTGATTGTTTGTTATATTGTTAATATCAACGAATTAAAATACACCAATTTTGTATACAATAATATGTTAGATATTTTTGAAAACATTGCTGATTTTATAACAAATGATGATCCTCAATTTATTTTTAGTTTATTAATCACAATATGTATTTTCTTAAATACAGCTGGTGTCAACGAAGGTTTTATCACCTTAATCAATAATACTGATTTTGAAAATGCAATTAGTGAATTAACTAGTGATCAAGACCAAGACATTGCGAAATTATCTGCTGATGTTCTTACTTTTTTTGATAAAATCTAGAATAAAATTGTTTAAATTTCATTTTTTTTAAGTTTTTTCTGAACATTACATAAAACTAACAGTACGATAGAAAAACTTTAAATTTTTATCTTTATTTATATATTTCCAAACATTTGATACTGTCGAAACAAATTTTTGATTGATTCACTAATAGTAAAATCATTTTGCGCATTAATTCCTTTGTTATTATTTTCGTTTTTCATAATTTTTTCTTCTTTATTAGAAAATGTATTTTCATCTAATTCATTAACTTCTTTTATTCCATTTGTACTTAATTCGTTATCTTCTTTTGTATGTTTGATAACATTTACAACTAATTCGTTGTCTGCTTTTGCTTCTTCGCCATCATTTTCATCTAATTCGTCTTCTTCAATTATGTAATCCATGATATTTGTATCTAAGCTATTTTTCTTTTGAAGTCCTTTCTTTCTAAAGTCTCTCATACTCAATAATCGAGTGACATTTGGTGATGGGTCTGTGCATATTTTCGGTGTTTTAATAAGAAGAAGTTGTCTTTCAATTTCAGTTTTTAAATTGATGTTTCTTCTTCCTAAGGATGGGACTTCACTGTTGATGTAATACTGCAAAGTTTCGTTCCCAATTTTTATGATTGAACGTGAAATTTTGGGTGGATCAAAACGGAAATCTTTGATTTCAACAGGAAAAATTCCATCACTACATGTAAAAATGCCCGTTTTTTGAATTAAACAATAAAGTTCTTTTGATAATTGCCCATTTTCGAGTGATTGTATAATGGATTGAACTTCTAATAAATTTTCATAAGAAAATTCAAATTTAGCTTCATAATCACCAGTATACAAAATAAACCCCATTTTATGGAATTCAAATATTAATGATGGTTTAAAAACATCCAGTTTCATTCGATCAACTGAAATGATTTCAAATCTATTATCTTTTACTGTTCCTAGGAAGTAAGAAGAATAGTGTAATACTTTGGAAAGAACTTCCTTGTCATATTCCATGGAGGGCTGTAATTTATGAGATAATATTAATTCGATTATTTTAAGTTCGAAAAATTTGAAATGTTCTCTGAAATCATTGTTTGAAGTTTGGCTTTGGTTTTGCTTTTTCCTCATTTGGTTTTCTGTTATTTCAACAGAAAATTCCTCCAAAGCCTTTGTTCAAGTAACCGCTCTATCGGTTTGTATAATTAAATTCAATAACCGTAAAAGTGCCGTTATCATCTTAATTTTTGATTTGCAAAAATATTTTTGTTATCCAATTAATGCTTCTATGAAAACGCTAAATAATAATGATATAACACCTTAAAATTATTAGTTCTTATAAAGAACTTTCAAAGAATGATAGTAACCATAGAAATAGATTAAAGAAGGAGCTATTCCAAATGAAATTGCGATGATATAGTTAAACCACTTAATGAACAAAAAAGTACAGATATTAACATTAATGCTAAAATATTTATTAGTTTTGTTTGCATTTGTGAAAACATTAATTAATAAATATTTATTTATTAAAGTTTTAAGTAACTTTTAATCTTTACCAGGTTAAAAGTCAAACCAAATTACATGTTAAAATCATCAAATTTTATATCGATATTGTTTATTATAATAATCATTTGATTTTCAAGTTTTTCAAACATTCTACATGAATTTATATAAGCAATTTATTAATAATACTAATAAAATATTTACATTTTTCAGCAAAATCTTTTGAATATGATTCAACAGCTTGTGACGAGAGATATTCCATAATTTCTTGTTTACTTATGCAATTCCAAAACAAATTTATATCTAATGTCTCGAAATATAAAAAAATATTTATAATTCCATCCAAAAAAACCAAATTAATTTTTTCGTCATCATTAAATTGCATTGTTTCAAACAATTGATATATCAAATTATGATTTATCAAATTCTCCATTTGACTTTGATTTGCATTTTGTATTAAAATCGAATATATTAACAAAGAATTTATTACTAATGAAGAAGTACCAAATTCAACACATTTATCCAAAAAATCGCAAATATTATAATGATAAATTTGTTGTAATGAAATTGGACATTCTTCAATATATACCAACAAAAGCCAAACAGCTGTTTCTCTAATTTTATCACTTTCGGAATATTGTAATATTTTATTAATATCAAAAATCGGTGTTTTAGGATATTCTTGTTGAAGGATTTCTCCATAAATTGTTAATAATGTAATTATTACTGACGATGGTAAATTTTGTTGCAATGCTTCGAAAATAGGAACAATTCCTGAGTAATAAATAACATTTATACTATTAAATGAATATCTTCTATAATTAGAAATTGAATGAAAGGCTTCTTCTATTATAGAATGTTCATCACAAGTTTGAAGTATTGTTTTATGTATTTGAATGATTTCATTACCTTTTTCATCAGAAAGTGGATGAAGACAATAACTAGAAATAATGGATAGTCCTAAAATTTGTAGATTTATATCTAAGTCTTGAATAAAATTAAATATATCAGTTGGTGAAAACATTGTATATATAAATTCAGAGTTTTCCATAGATCGAGATACCAAATTTCGAATGATTTTTAATGGATATAAAAGAATAACTTTTTCATGAATAAAAGAAAATATATTAGATAATAATTCTTGTTGACATGAGATGTTAATAATGGCTGTTTTGGTAATTTTGGAAAGAATTTGTAATAAGTTAAATGCGATCGTTTTTTCTTTTATTGAAAATATATATAAAAATGCTTGAATCAAAATATCGAAATAATTTTTAATCTGATATTTATTAAGTGAATTTAATAAATGTATTAAACAATCATTTAGAATTTGAATATCATGCTCTTCAAATGAATCAATAAGATCTTGATTATAATCTTGAATCATATTTTCACTCATTGATATTTTATCTTTTCTTCTTTTGCTATAATTTGTTAATAATGAATCATTAAGTTTATTAATTCCATTAGATGAGTTAAGTTTATCAATTTCATCTCTCAACATATGAAAAATTCACACATACTGTCAAAAATTTGGCTAGACAAAAATGGCTGAAGATACACCAATAAAAATAAAGATAAAAATTCTTGGAAGTGAAGAAGAACATGAACTTGAAGTACAGCCTAGCTTAAAAATAGAAGCTTTAAAAGAACTAATTCATGGTTTTTATAATTCATCAGAAAATCTTAGATTAATTTTTCGTGGACATTCCCTAAAAAATGGTGAAACATTAGCATTTCATCACATAGAAGATGGTCACACAATTATTGTTGTGCCATCACGAAAACCAGAATCTGCACAAAATTCTGAACCACCTCCACCAGTTCAGCCACAAAATCCCAATGAGATTCCCCAAACCCCATCACTTCCTCCTATTGCGCCAGATCCTATATGTCATTGCAAAAAAGATATGAGTATTTTTCAGCAATCATTTGCAGTTCTAAATGAATCTGCAACAAAATTGCAAGCCTCTTTTCTATCTGGTGATCCAGAAACCATTTCTAATTGTATCACAGAATATGTTCAACTTAATGATCAAATTTTTCCACAAATCACACCATTAATCGACAATATCAAAACCAAAAGATTTATCTTTAATAACAACAGAATCGAACTCGATCCCAATTATCGTCCTAATATGGATACACAACGTAAGCCAATTAAAGCAGATATTCTCACACAAGAAGACAAAGACGAAATTAGAAGACACATTTCACAACTGGAATCATATATTTCAAGCAACACACTTTACGAATCATATCGAACAAGCAATCTTTATAATGCAATAAACTTTGAATGATTAGTTTTTGGGGAGTGTGCAAAGTGTGGTGCGAACTTCCTTGTTCATAAACTTTACATACATTCCATCATTTAAAACCAAGTATCCGTTGGCGAAAAGTGGCGCCAATTGAGCGGTCTCATTGAAATTGAGAAGAACTTTTTCTGATTTTGAACAAATTTCCGAAGGAACTTTTGAGATGCCGATCCTTTGAATTGTTTGTTTTATTTCTTCTTTGATATTCAAAATGGACTTTTCAATGGGGACGTTGTAACGCAGATCTTCGAAAACACGTGCAAATGTTCCTTGGTGACTACCAAATGTGTTGAAGATCTTTCGGTACTCGGAACGCCTGAATAATGGATTCGTGAAAACAAATTTAGTTCGAGAATCATGAATTGGTTTGATGGTGAGAACTTGGAATGATGAAGTAGTTTCTAAGTTAATGAGATTATGAGAATTCTTGATTTCAACAAAAACTGGTACATAGTCATTATAATGATTTCTTCGAGAAAGTCGTGAAACTGCTGACTTGATGATTCTTGAATCAAGTTCATATATGTATTCAATATTTTGGAATATGAGAACAGGCCTAAGAAGCTCTTCATAGGCTTCAAATGTGTCAAAGAACTTGTGAACTGCCATCTCTGAGAAATTGCCAATTGATTCTAAAGTTGATGAAATTGCTATAAATGGTTTTTGTAATGCTGGATTAGGGAAACTAGGAATTGGCAAGGATGTCTCATTTTGAGGATCTTGAATTTCATTCAAACCAGTGATCATATTTGTTGAAAGAATATTATAGGCTTGAGTAAGACCAAGTGCAACAGCAGCTCGTATCCTTTTTACTAAGTCGTCAAGTGTTTTGACTTCTAAAGCATCAACATTAACTACAAATCTTCCTTCGTTCTGTAATTTCTCAGAAATTTGGTTAAGAACAGTAGATTTACCTGACTGACGTGCGCCTGTTATTAAAGCAACATTGCGAGTTGGTCTAGTTTGTATATAATATTGAATTGAACTATTAAATGTTTTATCCCAATATATTGGAAACAAACCTTGATAACGATGGAATGGTAAAGACAATATTATAATTGTAATAAGAGCCAAAACTCCTATGATAATTCCAATTATAATCTTGGTAGAGGAAGAATTTTTCATCCAAATGAAAAAACCGTCAATGACACTCCGCAAAAGTGACAAAAAGAACAATTTCATTTGCAGAATTAATTTCAATTGCAATTAAATTAATAAAACCAAATAATTATCAACAATTTTTACTATTTTTCTCTTTTGGTTGTTTTATAAAATTCGATTTGCGATTCAGCAATTTCTTGAATCAGTTTGGAATCTCTGTACTTAGGGTCATTCATTAAATATGGCCTTAGCTTTTCAATAAAGAACTCTTTCATTTGTTGAATCGATTCTTTTTCTTTTTCTGTCAATGAATGTGTATCTAAACATAAATTTGTTATTAAATGAAGAACATCACGAAGAAGTTCCATTGGTGTTGTGACAAACCCACACATTATTCGAGATATGATGTTATCAATTGACATATCTTTTAGGCCTAATGGTCCCTTTCCATTGATTGGAAGTGTTTGATACCATTTTTCAGATTTGGCTGCAACTGCAATTTGTGGTAGGATACTGACTTGCTGTTCTTCTGGCAGTTCAGGTTCTTCTTTGAATCGAAGCCATCTCATGTCGCTTTGGGATATTGGCTCATGATTATGATGTTTGCGTACATAGTTATTAAACCTAATCTGGTTATTTACAATTAAAAGCTGTTGGCGCAACTCAGCACGCCTTAACCTTTTAATCTTTTCTTTGATGTCTTCAGAAGGATATGTAAAAGGATCTGATAAACTTCGAAAATCTCCAAATTCTGCGAGCATTTGAAGGTAAAAAAGATGGCATTGGTTAGAGTCAATTTGTATATCGTGTCCAAGAAATGCATTTGTAAATTCTTTGAGTTTTTGAAGAATTTTTTCCCAAGATTCTGTTGGATTTTCTTGATCGAATCCTACGTAGTCAATTGCTTCTATTAAATAAAAGCGAAATGACCAATTTAAAGGGTCCATATATCCGCAAAACATCGGCTGATGACCGTTTGCAGAAAATAAACGCCCTCTTCTGCATTAATGCAAAAACAATTTAAAAATAAAATTATTTTTTATTTAATCATAAAAGGTAAACAGCATAACTTATTTCAAATTCGCAATAATCAATTCGGACATTTTTGCTATATTTTCATTTTCACTTTGCATATGGCATTCCAAATCTTGTGTCACGCTAAATTCGATTAATTTTTCTTTCAAATTATTTCTTAACTTATCAACACTCAGTGCCTTTATTAAGATGCATAAAATCTTTTCCAGAATTGGATTATTTGATTCACATGAAAGGAAATCGAATGTCAAATCTTCGAAATCATTATAAATACTCAATATAAAATCATCAAAGCCAAAAACGATTATATAATTCAACAATAAATTCATTAGTGCAACTTTCATTTTATAAGATGATGTCGTATTCTTCAAGCATTTGTTAATGAAAGCAAACAAATCTTTATTTAATAATTGCATGATTCCTAATTCGATAATATTTGCATATAAAAGAAGTACCGAAGTGGCAAAATTAACATCTTCAACAGTAAAATATATTGGAAATAGTTCGTTAATATTAACTAATGGTAAAAATAACTTTTGCGAATTATTTTTATTAACAAAAGAAAACATATCATTATAAAAAGTAAATATTTTTGAAACAGATTTCGGCTTATTATCAATTGTGTAATTTTTTATTATTTCGGGAAGTAATTCTTCAAAATGAAAGTAAAAGAAACTTTCTATACCTTCATCAGGAATATGCATAATGATATTCTTTATACACATTAAACTTTTAATGAATTGATTATCATCTTTCGAATTAAAATATCGGTAAAAACATGTTAATGCACCTGTAAGACAACATGAAATCATTTCATCAGATAAATTAAAATATCGACTAAAATCATATAAAAGTCGAATTAAGATCCACGTTTTATCAGACGTTTGTACTGCTTTTGTGCACATAAAAATAATTTCAAGATCATTTTCAGTAATTTCAAATGTAATTGGTGTTGGTGGATATTTTATATAGAGAAAATGAAGCAAAGAAATACAACCACATTTACTGTCGTCATTAATGTATGGTAAAATTTTGAGAAAAGTTCGAAATGGATCAAAAGATAAAACCTGTTTTAGACAATCTAATGAAGATTGTGCAATAATTTTTATTATTTCAAGAAACACTAACTTATTTTCAAATTGTTCAAGTAAAATTGAGCAGAAAAGAATATTTATTAGTTTTGAATCTTTAAAAAAAATTGAAAAATTGCTAGGATTGTCCTTGGTAAGTAAAAATATTTGTTCTAAATTTGCTAACATAGAATTAAAATTTTGTTCTTTGAAAGAATTTGCTAATAATTGAACTAATGTGTAAAACGTAGAAACGCAATTTACACTTACACCAGAAGTTGGAGATGGTGTTTCATCAAAAGATCCAATAGGTGCCTCTGATATGCTTGTTCCTTTGTATTCCATCTCTTAGATTTCACATCACATTTCAATAGATGGAAAATGAATTCGAATTCACAAAACAAGTCCTATGAAAAGAATGCCAGACTTCCGGCTTTGAGGTGGTTTCATAAAACGATATACATGCATATCCAACTGCAGTTTATAATTTTTTGAAATTTTGCCCGCGTATTTTTGCGTTTGCTGGTGCCCGCCAACTTAGAAAATGAGCGCTGTTTCCGATCTTCTTCTCAAGAAAGGAAATCTTTCTTCTGTATGGATTGCAGGAACAATGAAAGACAAGCTTGGAAAAAAAGTAATTCTTCAAACTGATATTACTTCTGTTGCAAATCAAATTATGGATAATGTTCAAATAAATTTGGTTCTAAGGGTTAGTGGTATGCTTCTTAAAGGTCTTGTTGTTGTTTATTCCAAAAAAACTCAATACATGCTTGTAGATTGCGAAGAAATAATTTCCAAGATCATGCAATCATTTAAACCCGATGCAGTTAACTTACCATCTAACAAGCGTATTACTTTAGATGCAGCTACAGTTCCTCTTGGTAAAGAGGTACCAAAAACAGAAACAATTGATCTTGATCAATGGATCATTGCACAAAATCCAGAGCAAACATTTTCAATTCAAGCCATTCCAATTGAGTTTTCAGTATCTGATAGCTCACAAACCTTAACTCAACTTTCTGATTCAGGATATTCTTCATCATCAGTTCAATCTTCACAAATATTCCAAAGTGACCATGATTTTGGGGAATCACCCATTCAACTCCAACCAATAGAGAAGATGCCATCTGCACCCCTAGTTCCTGAATGGGTAGATCTTCCCGAATCAGAATATGAGGCGCCACCACAGCTTGATTTTGACGACACCTCAACCACAGAAGTCGAAGAAGAGAAAACACGAGCTCGAATTGTTGATAGTTCCATTGATCTTCCTGACAAGAAGACAACACAAAGGAAGCGAGTGAGGAGTTCCGTTGCATCTCATCGCCGTGTTATACTTCCACAAAACGAAGAACTTGAAAATCTATTTGAAATTGCTAAGCAACAATTTGTTAAGCCACCAATAAAGGAACCCGAAAGTGATGATTTCCAAGGATTTGGAGGTTTAAGCGACGACGACATTGAAATCGAGCGAACGAGAGACGCCGAAATCCCAATGCCAATACCGGAAGACATTGATGAATCAAGTCGGCCAAGTCTTTCTGGCTCCGACATTGAGTTTGAGCCAAGAAGATCAAGTCTAAGCGGAATAACGACGCCAAGTTTCGGCGGCGAAAAACATACGTTTAATTTAGAATCGCCTTTCCCGAACTTTAAATTTGCTGTTGAAGCAACGCCTCGAAAATCCGTCGAAGATTCGATTACAAATAATACGATTAAAACACTTAACAAGTTGAGAAAGGCTATGGGCGATTCAGAAAGTATAACTTTCGATAAGGCTTTCGGAGGATCGTCAAGACATGGAGCTGCATATGCGTTTTACCAAATGCTTGTATTGGGATCGACGGGCGCAATCAAAATCAATCAGGAAGAGCCATACGGACAAATTGAAATAATTCCTGGAGAAAGATTTAAGCGTTGAACTAATGAGAAATTGTGAATTGTCCAATAAACTTCATTTTCATTTATAATATTATTATGTGGTCTTTACAAATTATTGGATACAATCCATTCTAATATTATAAAAAATTGTTTCGCTTAATATGAATTAATTATCATTTCTTTCTTATTTTAACAAAACAATGAATTTTTTTTGTATTATTAACATTTTTGTAGATTACGCCTTTAAATATGTAATCGAATTTAAAAAAAAAATCACATTTTAATAAACTTATTACATCATTGTTATGAGTATTCAAATGATGTCAATTACATTAAACAAATTTAACTCAATTTCTAAACTAAATTCGGGGATTATAATTATCATAAATAAGACTTTCTCTTTCTTCCTATTAATGATTATTTTTATTATAAAAAAAATATTTTAGAAATGATAAAGAGAAAAGTATACAAATTTATAGTAATTCTAATTTGAAATTTTTTATTTATTCAATATTTTGCAAGTTTCGTTTGATGCCATCGAGTGTTTCTTCAATGTTTTGACACTGAGTACTGATCCACTGTAGGGAATGTAAGTGGCAATTTGCGATCTGAGTGACTTTGTCGATGTTTGATGATGCTTCTTTCTGTCTTTGTCCGTCTGTCTGCTCAACAATTTCCTTAAGTTGATTCTCCATATGGTGATACTTTTCGCCGAGCTCGTGTGCAAGTCTATACAATTGTTGCCTTGGATTTGTGTTTGATTCAACTTTGTTCTTGATCTTGTCTTGAAGAGTTCTGATGAAGGCATCTTGCTCTTGAAGAAGTGCTTCGGTTGACTGATAAAGCTCTTTTTGTGCTCCCTCAATGGTTTTAATTTGCTGCTCAAGATGTTGCATAAGAGCTAAACATTCAAATATTGAGCGGTCCCACCTGGCAATCTGCTTAGCTTGAGTGAGAAATTGGTTTGATTGTTGGTTGAGTTGTGCTTCAAATTGATCAAGCATATCTTTGACTGTTTTATCTTTAAGTTCTGGTGGAAAATTCACTTCTTCAGGTGGTTTTTGAGCTGTAGTAGTACTACCAAAGCCACCAAAGGTGCCAGTGCTACCAAAGCTACCAAAGGTACCAGTGCTACCAAAGGTACCAGTGCCTGTAGATTTACCAGCACTATTTGATGCTTGTGATGAGCCTGAAGGCTTATTTTGTGATGTACTTTGAAAGAAACTTGAACCGCCGAAAAGATTGTTAGTCATGTATTTGGTCCTAAGGATCTATTTTGACAATGTTTGTCAAATTTTTGCACGAATTTCTATTATTTATTATAAAAAGTGCTTCGAAAGAGGTCTATCTCCAAATTAGGCCTATCAACTTTATATTTATCTAATAACTTTCCATGTAATAATTTTCTGTTTATCAAAACCAATTACCACTAAACTTCAGAGAAGGGCAAATCTAATATTATAGAGAATATAAACCCAAAATCATGAGTTATTCAGGAAACATAGAAAGTATTTTTTCATATCGCTTTTTTATATCGATGAAAATCTCGATGAACAAAAAAGTTATATATAAACTCTTTTATTGCCACATGAAATTCTGAAAATATGGCAAGCACGCATGCAAAAAAATGGCAACTCTATTGGAGTGATTACGATAATAACCGTTCCGATAGAGTATTTTGTAGTCACTTTTATAAAAAGTATATTGCCATTTTTTGGATGCGTGCTTGCCATATTTTCAGAATTTCATGTGGCAATAAAAGAGCTTAATATTTTCTTAATATTACCGAAAAAGAATACGATCCCGGACACGAAAATGTGTCCATCGGCAGGAAATTTATGTACAAAAATAACCGCCATTTATGAATAAAGGTTTACACTAATTTTACAATCCCTTAAAATTATCAAAAAGTTACGAATCAACTTCACATATATGTAAAGTATTCATATATGGCAAGAGATTTTGAAAATGGCAATATGGCACTAGTGCCCGGTTGAAGTATATTTAAAAATTAAAAAGAAATCTATAAAAGGGTAAGTTGATTGACAGTGTCTTGACTGCACCCACCCCTAAGGGATCATTTTTTCTCAACATAGTTTCTTTAATACAATACATTTTGTGATCATACATGATCTAAGCTTAAAGTTTATTAACAGATTTTGGATAAAGATAAATCCGTTTTAAAAATTAAAGACGTTAAGTAAAGTTGACTACCTCTTCACATAGAACATCTGTCTACGTTATTATAATATTTTTATTGCTTTTATGAAATTTAGTTGATTTAAAGCTTGTTTAAACGAGGAACATCAAAAAATTTCAAGTTAATTTTTAGATGAAACATTTTTTTTAAATAGTTGAAGTATTACTTTTTTGAAAAAATATGATACAAAAATTTCCCACCAAAATACAAAGTGCACAAAGAAATAAAAACAAGAAGCGCAATTTTGAACACACCAAAGTAAGTTGGGTCATCAGTTATTGAAGAGAGAAATTGTCTACTTTTTGACGTAAGATCCGATGATTTAAACAAGCTAGAACGTAATGACTCAAGTTCTGCATTATCGTTGCTTAATGTTTGATCCACATTCCGTGTCATTCCAAGTAATTGACTAGTTTTTTCTCTAAGAGCATCAAGCATTACTTCATTTCCACTAGCAATAGCATCCGCTGCTGCAGTGTCATCTCTGTATGGAGAACTACCACCAAACCCTTGTTGATTGTTATTTCTTTTCATGTTCATAAATTGGTCAATTGCTAGCTCAAGATTTTCAAACGTTCTCCACTTTTTAAAGAATTTTTACTTTTCTTGTGGATAAAACTCATACTTATATGAGTTATATCCCATTTTGAGATTTTAATAGAGTTAAGTTATTTTGATAGTAAAAAATGATAATCAAATTTATCTAATTTTTTATTATAATAAATACAATTACAATATGGCCATATTAAATTTCTTCTAATAGTCAGTACAAGTTGTTTTTTTTCAAATCTATATGTTTCTTTTGTTATTAACAAAAGCTATGGATAAAGGTTCGCTGAAGTCATTAGTTTATTTTTGCTCACAAAAATCTTGACAGTTTTGGAGGGGATTGGAAAAAAATTGCCATAGAAACGTTTACACATAATCTCACTCAAAAAATGAAATTTGAATAAACACAGAATACCAAACAAAGGCTCTTTACTTGTGTCAAATAACATGGACAAATACAGACGACAGCTAAGGGAACAAAATCCAATTGATTGGAACTCTGTTAATAAAGCATGGATCGAACTAATGAATGTAAAAATCAATATCCAGTTTCAACAATTTTTCGATGAAATTGTTAACCAATATCTTAAATCCCCACATAACTTTCTTTCTCATATCAAAAAAGCACAAACTTTCCCTGCTAAAATTCCTGATGATTTTTTGTCACTTGATATCATGACTCGGTCTCTTCATTTTTTCTCATATTTCAAATTTATCTTTAACTTCGATAAGCTAGAAAAATTTGTATGCCAGACAAATTTTGAACCTTCACATTTTAATGAGCATTTTGGGAAACAAACAGATCTCTTATTTAGTTCAATTACTCATTTATATGTCAAAATGACAACTTCATTAGATCAATCACTCTTTTGTAAATATGTTGTTAAGACAGTACGTGTATTTTCCAAGCTTTTAGTTCCAGATGGTTATCGTCAATTAACTTCGAAAAATTTCAAACTTAAATATATCTATATGTCACCTATTTTATACACACGAGATCAAAACACCAAAGTCCCTAGTTACTGTTGTATTAACGAGCAGGGTGATTTTGTTATTCTTGATAATTCACCAGATAATAATCAACTTGACAAATTCAATCAAACAGTCTATACAGGCATGATGGAAGATGAGAAGCTTTTATTCTACAAAGATGACAACAATCCTGTTATTGAACTTATATTTCCAACCAGTGATAATGCGTCAGATGCGTTTATCTTTTCACTTACACCACCAGAACCCGGCTTTATGGAGCTCATAAGTTTCCTTCATTCTTTCCAAGCATTTAAGAACAAGAAGTTACTCAATAGTGAATTTCCCTCACAACTTCCCAAAATATTCAAAACTGAAATCCAAAAGTGCATTGAATCCTCATCGATGGAACTTTTGTTTTATGCCTTTTCGATATCGCAAAAGAACACCAAGATCAATGAACGGAACATCAAATTCTTTATTTCTGCTTTAGGTGATAAATTGATGCCCTTTATTCGAGCCCTTTTACATATGAATTGGTGTGAAGAACCATTTGGAGGGCATATTATACTACGACATGATTCACCATTATCATCATTATTACGTATGTTATTAAAGTTTTATTGTGAAGATTATATCAAATATATGATGACTGAAATCAAGAAGATCATTGATGAATCCGATGAATTTATTCATGAAATGCCAATCTCAAATGAAGAAGATGCAATGACATTTATCCAAAAAGTGTTTTATCGAGAAATTGATACTTTATTCGATTCGGTGGATACAAAAATGTCATCATTATTAAGGAGTGTAATTAGAGCTGTCTTTATACGAACTGCCGGATTTTATATCAATCAACATGCGCCTTATTTAACTATACCTAATTTGATGTTATTACGTTATATTCTTCCTCCAATTACAACTACTATTACGTTGTCTTATCAATCAGGTTCAAAGTCTCAAGCAATATCGAAACTTGCTTCTTCTTCATTTTTATCATTGTTTTATCGTAATGGTTGGACATCTGATCCATTCTTATCGAAGTATAGTAAATATATGGAGAAGTATTATCAAAAATCAGTCGAATTTGCTATACATGTAATCGATTGTCATGATTATCAATTCGATAATCCAAAAATTTATTTGGATGATCAATGGGATATGATCGATTTGTTATCAGACGCTGCTGATAACTTGATCTTTAATGATATGAAAAGCCCAAATAAAATATTGGATACACATATTTATAGCATATCAATAATGCAAATGATTGAAGAATACGCATATGATTTTTCAATTGTTCCGAAATAAACAATTCAATTATTTGAACTTTTTGTGTAGGGATTTTGACATCAAAACTCTGATGTTATAATTAAATTTTTTTATTGTATGGACTTAAAAAGTATTAACAATTTGCCAAAACGATTCCAAAATGTATTCCCTTATGATACTTTTAATAAGATGCAATCAAAGGCTTTCGATATAATAATGAATGATGATTCAAACGTTTTATTATGTGCTCCAACTGGCTGCGGGAAAACTGTAATCGCAGAATTGGCATTCGTTAGATCAATGATTCAACATGAAAAACATTGTTTAATGTTATATGTTTCTCCATTAAGATCTTTATGTCAAGAAAAAGTTAGAAGTTGGCAACCGAGATTTGAAAAATGTGGATTAGTAGTACAAGAATATACTGGAGATAGTTCTGTTACATTTCCTTCTTCTTTAGTTACAGATACATTATTATGTACAACTCCCGAGAAATTAGATTTAGCTACAAGAAGTTGGAACAAGAAAATTGAAGTATTTTTTAACTTATCATTACTTGTAGTAGATGAAATTCATATGTTAGGAGATCCAAGAGGTGCAGTATTAGAAGCGATTATCTCAAGAATTTTATTTATCAGTGATAGAAACAATGAATTATATCAAAACCCACCAATTAGAATAGTAGCATTATCAGCGACAGTCCCAAATTATGAAGATGTCGCACAATGGTTAAGAGTTCCATTTAAGAATTTAGAGAAAACTATATTTAATGATGATGTCCGTGAAACAAAATTACATGTTAAAGTCTTTGGTTATAATTCTGCATCAAATGATTGGATGTTTGAAAACACATTAACTCCACGTGTTTCATCAATCATTAAACAATATTCAGATAACAAACCAGTGATCATATTTTGTTGCACAAGGAAAAGTTGTGAAAAAACAGCAGCAAAACTTGTAGCTGATTTTCATATGAAAACAAATATCAATGAATCATGTGTTAACGATAAGAAATTAGCAGAATATTTAAAATGTGGAGTCGGATTTCATACCGCAGGTTTATCGAATAGTGATAGAACAATTGTAGAACAATTATTTTTAAGAGGTACAATAAAATTTATTTGTACAACTTCAACACTTGCACAAGGAATTAATTTACCAGCACATTTAGTAATAATTAAAGGAACAAAACATTATAATGAAAATGAATTACAAGAATATAATTCATCACAAATATTACAAATGGCAGGTAGAGCAGGAAGACCTCAATTTCATGATGAAGGAATTTGTGTAATTATGACTGAGAAAAAGAACATCAAAAAATATGAAAGTGTTGTTAATAATACAATGTCAATTGAAAGTTCCTTATTAAATAATCTTGCAGAACATTTGAATGCTGAAATTGCATTAAATTTCATTAATGATCAATCAGATGCTATAACATGGTTAACATCTACTTATATGTATATTCGAGTACAAAAAAATCCACTTTATTATCATTTAAATGATTCTTCTAAAGTTCATGAGTTCTTACAACAACTTTGTATGAAACATTTAAATTTATTATATAAAAATAAATTCATTAATATGAATCAAGACGGTGTTATTCAACCATTACAAGTCGGAATTTTATGTTCACAATTTGGGTTAATGATTAATACAATGATACATTTTAATAAAGCAGATAAATTAGAAAGTTTATCTGACGTTTTAACTTTATTATCTTCAGCAAGTGAATTTTTGGATTTCATTGTTAGACAAGAAGAAAAACATAAATTACGTGTAATGAGTGTAAATCCATTGTTAAGATTTGGTATTCATTCAAGTGATGATTCGAATTTCTTTACACCTGAAACTAAAGTATTTCTTTTAATTGATACGATACTTTCACAAGGTAAAATCGATGATTGGAGTTTGTCACAAGAGTTTTCACGTATTAAAAGGACAGCTGAACGTTTACTTTCCTGTTTATTTCAATTACAAATATATAAAAAGAGTTTCATTGGTACAGAAAACACATTAATTTTATCGAAATGCATTACTAAACAAATGTGGGAAAATAATACAACAAAACAAATACAACAAATCAAAAAAATTGGTGATGTTTATTCTAAGAAATTACAAGCTGGAGGATTTGAAAATATCAATGACTTAAGAACAATTCAATCATATCAAATCGAAAAATTAACAAACCATAGATTTGGATGGGGTATACCAATTATCGAAGAAATAGCACAAATTCCAAACTATGTAATTTCGATACAAACAGATGAACGACCTGATGAATTATGTATAAACATTAGGAACTTAAGTGAAAAAGATCCAACGTCACCTTTCCATAAAGCACATATTTTAGTAGGAAGTGATAAAGATGATCAATTAATTGCATATTATCCTATTAACCATGTTGTTGGACATTTACATTCTACTTTTAGAGTTGAAATTCCAAAAGGTTTTACTTCATCCGATATAATTGTAAAATGTATTGACTCTGAATTCCTTGGAATTGATATTGACTCAAGGAATTTAAACAAAGATAATGATAAATATATTCAACAAACAGTTAAAAAACAATCATCAAAACCTAATGTTAGTGGTCAACAACGTATTGATGTACTTTTACCGGAATTATTGGCAAACAATTCCAAAGATGAAATTGTATGGGAAATGAAACCTATCGAACAATCAGAAGATAAAACAGAAATCGACTCTGACTTTTGGGATAATTTAGAATTTGATGATTCAGATCAAATTTAATAATTCCAATAATCTTTGATGAAAAAGTTGAATATTATTATTGTTGAAACTTAAAGAGCTTAAAAACATTATAAACCTTTGAAGAATTTCTTTCAATGTAAAAATGTTAATTCTTTTAATTGGAACAAAACCATTTTCATAATAATATTCATCATCAAAAGTATTATTTAATATGTTTTTATTTGTTAAATTTAATATTATATCAAAATAATTTTCAATTTGTTCATTAGTTAAATACTGATAAATTATTGGAAATATTAACAAAATTTCTTGTGGTGCTTCAGATGAATTAAATAATGAATCAATAAAATTATGGAAATTATTTCCCATTTTATTTATTAATAACTCAGGAAACGAAACAAAATACATAAATATTAGTTCACTCAAATTGGCAAAAAGATTTGGTTCTTCATTATTGAACAATTCAATAATTTTAGTAATAATTAAGTCATATAATTCAAATTGTACTTTTAAATTCTTTAATATTGTCGCAATTAAAAATCCGGTGTCTTTAATAGAGAAATTATTAACCAAATAAAGGAAAAAATTAAAGTCAATTTGAATTTGATTCTGACTTTTCAAAATAATATTTGAAAACAAAACCATTGTATTCTCAAATGAAATC
The DNA here is from genome assembly GCF_020186115.1 of Histomonas meleagridis. Lineage (NCBI taxonomy): Eukaryota > Parabasalia > Tritrichomonadida > Dientamoebidae > Histomonas > Histomonas meleagridis. Next base: position 2,017,339 of record NW_027150805.1, read on the forward strand.
GGTGACATTTTATCTAAAATTGGTATTAACATTTGAAAAGAAACATTCATTTCATCAAAGTAAATCGGTGAATAATAAGAAGAAACACAAAGTAATTCAATAATTGAACTCATTAAAATTTCATTTGAAATTCTAAGCAATTGAATAGAGTTCACAAATATTTCTTTACAAACCGTAAATTCATTTGAATTCGGTAAACTTACTATTAAAACTAAAAGTGTATGAACAATTGAAGAAATATTTACTTCTGGTTCAACTTCATTATAGTAAAATAACATATTAAATGACGAGCCAATTAGTTCGGAACTAATTTGTATGAATTGACTTAAGAAATATTTTTCATTAAGAAAATATATTATTATGTCCATAAATTGTGGAATTGCATATTTTTGTGAAACTTTAATAATTCTTTCGATAGAGTTTCTTAAGTTTATATTGTTCCGAATGAATTCTTTAGTCTTTTCATTAGTTATTGATGGAAGTAATTTACATAGACATAAAGTTAAAAAATATTGAACAATTTCATCGTTTTCACTATTTAATAATTCAAAGCATTTCATAACATGTAAACAATTTGGTTCCCAATGACATTCATATTGTAAAATCAGTAAAATTCCAGAGTTTACAATTGAATTGTCTTTGATACAACCGAAAATATGTTCACAAAAAGTCTGCTCAATTTCAATTGGAATTGATCTGAAAAGTGCCGATACAAACAGAAAAATTGAATACATTGAATTTGGGTTTGTTTCCATTTTCAGTTGATTTGTTAATTGTTGGAATAATGATAATGAAACTGAAGGATATAAATTAGAAATTGCTTCTAAACATCGAAAAGCTGAAGCACGCGGATCATCAATTGGTGACATTGAGTCAATATGATATTCACAAATAAATTGATTCGGATCTTCGATTTTTTCGGTAATAGCAAAGAATCGCCAAAAGATTCCAATTAAAGATGATTCGAAATGACTTAAAAATATTTTGTTTTTGGATGAAACTGAAAATAATTTGAAGAATTTGATTGCAATTTTTGGGATATTTAAATAAGGGAAAATGTTTTGGACAAAAGTAATAATTATATTTGCATCAATTGGATAACTTCCGACAATTTCACTGTAAATTGATATCATTTTGTTGAGGAATTGTGGGACTTGTAACGAATTAACAAATTGTAAAATCATTAAAACCGATTCCTCATTTAACACTATAAACTTAAGAATGAATTTGATGACGCTGAGTAAAATGTTTAATACGTCAAAATTCGATTCGATGTTTAACTTTTGAATTATCACTTGGAAAATCATTTGCAGAAATTCGGTGTTAATGAATTCCTTTTGTTGATGCAAATAACATTTTAATAATATAATTCCGGAAATTTGATGAATTTCTTTGAGTATTATTTGCTCCCAATTAACACATGTTTTCGTTTGCTCAATGATTTCATCTATTAAATAAATAACGATTTTGATGTTGTTTGAGTTTGTTTTCATAAAAATTATTGGTAAGTTTTGGAGTATAAATTCTTTGATTTCATTTGATAATAATTTTTCCCATTTGTTTTTGATAACAAGCCTCAACTGTATCAACGCCATATTTTTGATGTTTTCTTCTATCAAATCCATTTGTAAAATTTGGAATAATTGTAAATAAAAATCAATTGTTAACGATACCGTATTTAAGAATGAATCAATTTGTTGTAGCAAAGCATTATCATTTGTTGAGTACGCTTGCTTAAAAATGTTTACTAAGTCCATTTACCAAAGCATTTAAAACGACATTTTTATTTTGACACAAATGAATTGCCAGAAAATGTTTTGAGAGAAAATACCCAAATGTTGAGTTCTTCCGATTTCTCGGATTTCCTCTTTGATGACGAGACAGAAACAGATACATTTGTAAAGGAGACTCTAGTTCCAACAAAAAAGTCAAAAAGAAAACTAATTACTTTTTCTCATACTGATATGATTTTACTTTTAATTTTATCTTTCTTTTCATTTTGGACACGCCATTTTGTACTTCAATTCCCTGATAAGCCAATTTTGTTCGAAACAAAATATGGAGAATTTTTAAATAATTATGTCAAAGGGAATTTTTTTATTAGTGATAATCCGCCATTAGGAACTTTATTTATGTATTTTTGCTCAATATTTATACAATATAATGGTAATATTAATTTCAAATCGAAATATCAAAATGTTGATTTCATAAGTCTTCGACAAATCAATGCTCTTTTCTCTACGTTTTGTCCACCACTACTTTTTATATCAATGAAATTAATTACGCATAAAACGTTGTCATGTTTAACGCTCTCTTTGCTCATTATGCTTGATAACGCAATGATTGTCACTGGACGTAACATTTCATACGAAGGAATTTATCATTTTTTTATTTCATTATTCATATTAACGAATTTAATTTTTCACAAACAAATTTCTAATTCCATAAATTGGTGGATTGCATATGTTATTAATTGTATTATATTTTCAATTTGCGTTTCCATTAAATTTGTAACAATTTCATTATTTCCATTTATATTTATATTTAATATTTGCGAATCCAAAAATATCATTAAAAAAAGAACAATAATTCAACTTTGTGTCTTATTACAAATATTAATATTTATACTATTTATTTCTTATGTTACACATTTATCTTTATTAACATATTACACAGAAAGTGTTTCACTTCTTCCAAAACGTTTCCAAACTTCGTTCATTAATAAAACATCGGATAATCAACAATGGAAAGTAAGGACAGAGAATCAATCATTAATACTAAATGTAATCTCATTATGTCACATAAGACAAAATAATTTGGAGTTTAAACAATATAAATCGAAATGGTACAAATGGCCTTTCGCATTAGCTAAAGGATTATTAATGTTTAAACACGATAAAGTGAAAATTATATGCAAACAAAATGTTTTTAATGTGTTTTGTGGTACGATATCTGTGATAATATGCATAATTAAAAGGAAAATGAATTACACAACATGTTTTGCAATTTGTTATTTGTTTGTTCTAATTGCACACGCATTTGTTGCTCAAACATTTGTATTCGATTATGCTGTCCCAAACTTATTCGCATTAATTACATTCATTTCTTTGATAGAAAATGAATTATCTCATAAAAGGAAAATCCAAAAATTAATAATGGCAATTGTTCAAGTTGTTTCTGTTTTGATTTTCTTGTTTTCTCTTAATGAAATTTATGGAATTTGATTTCGGAGAACGTTAAAATCGTTGATGTGAATGCGACCGTTAACGATTTTTGGAAAACATTTAAAAAAAAGAAGCCACAGACACAAGTGACAGAATTCCATGCTGTAGTTTACTTGGTTGCATATTTGCTGATTCTTTTCAGCTGTTGTGCGAGTTGTGGGTTGTGATTTTGAACATGCTTGATGAAATCATCCAACAAATCCTTTTGTTGCATGAAAAGATGTTGTTTCTCGATGAATCTGAACTGCGCCTGATCTCTTACATATTGATCTGAACGATCAATTTCTTCAAAAATAAGACTGAAGATAGTAACGTTCTTGAGTTCAAGTTGTTGCTTTATCATAAGCTTAGAGCCATCGAAAACTGCATGGAACGATGTGCGATTTGATGATATATTTTTGAGAACATTGATGAAGTTACTTAGAAATGTTGCCATTGTCTCTGTCTTACGAAGATGTTGAGATTTTTTGAATGACGCAAATGTATCTGCCGAAATTATACATCGAGAAAGATAATAGATATCATCTTCTCTTGTAAGTTCAATGTGAATTTCACTCATTTCACCATCAGTTGGAGTAATAGAAATTTTGATACCAAGTTGGATATCTTTTCCATTTTCTTCAACTGTAATTTGGTTCATTGAATCTATGAACATAAAATCTTCTTTTAGTTTGGGATGAATAAATGAATTTATTGTTTCTGCAGTACTCATAGAAAGTGTTATTTCTTCTTCTTCCCCAAAGTTTGATTGACTTTCTTCAGATACTGACTCCATCAGTTCAAATGCCGATGCTTTTCAGTTCACATGTCGCTAAATCAATAAACGTCCGCCATAAAATATTTGTGTTAATATTTGGCCGACCAATATATCCAAAATCCTTAAAATGTCTGATCAAGATTTACCAGAAGATCTTGAAGAATTAAAGATACTTGCAAGCCAAGGGAATGGAAAAGCAATGCTGTTTTGTGCTTTCCAATATGAAAGTCAATTTGATTATGAAAATGCAAATCTTTATTATAAAATGGGTGCTGAAAGTGGCTTTGCAGATGCACAATTTTTCCACGCATTCCGTCTCGAAAATGGTATTAATGTTGAAAAAGACATTTTTGAAGCTAACAAATATTATAAATTATCTGCAGATCAAGGAAACAAAGATGCTCAAATGCATTACGCTATGAATCTCCAAGAAGGCTGTGGTGTTCCACAAGATGAAGAAGCTGCTAAGATGTATTTAGCAATGGCTAAAGATCCAAATACCAAAATTCCAAAACCTTCTGAGCAACTTCCAGCTGACTTTGGTTCGCAACTTCTTTTAGCTGAACAAGGGAATGCCAATGCTATGTTATTAGTTGCCTTTCATTATGAGCAAGAAAATGATTTTGTTAAATCAGCCGAATACTTTAAGAAAAGTGCTGACGCTGGTAACCCGGATGCCCAATTTTGTTATTCCCTTAAGCTTGAGAATGGAATTGGTGTTACTCAAGATCAAGCAGAAGCCTCACGATATCTTCAAATGAGCATACAAAACGGAAATGAAGAAGCCAAAGATTATTACAATCTTCGCAATACTCAAAAACAACCAGCACAACCCTCAAATCCAATGGATTCACTTCCAAAGGATTATAAGCAACTTAAGAAAGAAGCTGACAAAGGAAATACGTATGCACAACTTCGCTGCGGCATTCTCCTTGACAGCAGCGGTCGTTATGAAGAAGCGAATCAAATGTTTAAGTTAAGTGCCGATAACGGAAATCCAAATGCGCAATTTTTATATGGAATGCGACTTGAGTTTGGAGTTAACATTCTTCCCGATGTGCCAATGGCGAATTTGTATTACAGAAAAAGCGCTTTGCAAGGTAACGAAGATGCGATGTTCCGATTTGCAATGAACTTAGAAAATGGAAATGGAGTCAAAGCGAATCCTTCAGAGGCAAATAAGTTCTATAGAATGAGCGCTGATAAAGGGCACAAAGATGCAATGGTGGCGCTGTCAAAGAACTTAAAGACAGGAAATGGAATAGAGAAGAACGAGAAACTGGCGGACGAGCTATTGAAGAAAGCATATGCATCATAAATATTAACTTTATTTGTAATTCTTTTTGAAACGTTTTCTTTATGGTTAATGTTTCATTTGCAAATTTTTATCAATAATTATTTGAAGGAATGTGGCTACATACACATACCAAAATTAATATAAGATTTTGTCTAATTAATGTCCTCGAAGTATGTCAATATTTCTAAATCATTATGTTTATATTAAGAATAATAACACGTTTTTATATATTGGCAATTAAATAGAAAAATATATCAATTATAGAAACATTAGATACATAATAAAAAGTTAATTTTGTTTTATAAAATGATTTTTATTTTAAATGCAATGTAATATTTGCTTTTATTTAAATAGGTTTTTTAGAAATATAGTATAATATTTATATATTCTAATAACTTACTAAAGAAAATATTATTATTTATTCATAAACAAATATTTAAATATTTATAAAAATATCATATTATTATTGGAATTAATATTTATGAGATTATTATCATAAATAATACATCACATGTTTAACATTTGTATTAAAAGAAATGAAGATATAAATATGTTTTACTAAAAGAATATACTCATTTAAAACACCGAAATTCTGCTGTTATTTATGTTGAAGAAAACATTATGAAAATGTCAATAAATCAAAATGTTTATTTTCACTGTTTTTCGATATCTTTAGCGTATTGTATTTCGAAATTATAATTTTGCTTTTGCTGCGGCACTCTGTACGGGGCTACTGTTTCCTTATTATACGCCATCCACTTCTGTACTTTCAATAACTTCTGTTGGTGCTGTTCTTCTTTTCTTACCTTTGGATCCGCTGCTCCGAATTTTCCATATTTTTCGTACACTTCGTCGACTTTATCTTTCACAGCCTCTACATCTTTCTCAGTATACTTTGCAACGCGCGGCCTCCACATTCCTTTCTTGAATCCCTGTCGACTTTCCTTCAACACTAAAGTGCCGTCGAGTAAGTACACTGAGAATCCGCCCGATGTCGATCCGCCACTTCTACTTGCTGTGAACATTACGAATGCTCCACTTGGGTCCCATTCCAAAGATTCGATGCCATCGATTTCGAGTGACTTTATAATACCTGCGTTAGGTGACATATCATAAAATTGCACAATAGAACTTCTGTGTTCTATATCATGTGCGATTGCAAAACGACCAAATGGTGAATAAACTATTTCGCTACATGCAGCTGTGAACACTGCTAATCGTGTGATACTTGTAGTTATTTCATATAAATGAATAAGTTTTCCTTGGCTTGTCTCAATGATGACTGCGATTCGTCGTTCTTTTGGATCCCATGAACAGCTTTGGATAGAGCCGACTTTCTTGATGTCAAGCATGTTAAATGTTCCGACTTTATTTGGATTTTCTAAGTCAAAGATTGCAAGTGATGATTGCATTGTACCTTTCACTGGTGTATCAATAACTACTGCACATAACGCTTTGTTTGGATGCCAAAATGCTTCGACTTCGGTAGCATTATATGACGCATGAGTATGAACCTGCTTCCCATCTGTAGTGGAATAAAAGGCAATACGTGGAGGTGATGCTTCACGTGAATTACGGAATGTAAAAACAAATGGCGATGAAACACTTGGCGTAAATGTATCAATGTCACTACTTAAAACTTTAGGTTCTTTAAATGCGGGAGCTGAAAACGTTCGAAGTTCTTTGTTAACAAGTGTTAGAACACATGAGCCATGACCAAATGAAATGTTATTGTAGTCGGCTTTATGAAGAGGGAAACGAAAGACGCGTGATGATTTCAATATATCATATATTGATGCACCATGTGGAGAATAGATGTTATCAAGTTCGTTGCCTTGAGGTAAGGCTTTGCAAAGAAGAAATCGACCACATGGAGAGATTATATAATCTTTGAGATTTTGATATTGAATTGATGAAAAATGAATCCAGTTTTCGCCAGTGTAAAACTTAAGAACATCACCAGATTTGCCAATAAGGAAGGAACCATCTGAAGAGAATTTGATGTCATCAAGAGATTGAAGATGATTTGGAAGATCAATTTGTGTGAGACTAGCATCTTTAGGATTGAACCAACAGGCATGTGGGAGTTTGTTGGTTAGATAAACAATTTGATCATAAAGCCTTTCATCAACAAGATACCATGAAAAATGTTGAACTTTGTGTTCACATGGTTGAACCGTAAGTGGCACTGGCTTGTCTGTTCCTTTGAGATATTTTTCAAATGTTTCACAGCTCATAAATCGAACACGGGTTTTGGCATCAAAAACTGCATGATCAGCCCCTACAATTAGAGAATGCGCTTGAGAAGGCCCATTTTCTCCTTGACACTTGATAAAAGCAATTCCTGTAGATTGACCATCTTTTGCAGGAAGTTCAATGTTATCAATTGTAAGTGTTGGAATAAATTTTATAAGAATTTTACTTAAAAAATATTTCTTGAATTTTTCGAAGTTAGATTCAGTCGTTTTAGGTAGGCCAATACATACAACAATATGGTTAAGTCTGCTCATTGGAATTCCTGAGTGGCCTAAACTTTGAGAATAAACCGTTGGCCTTGAAAAAAATGGAGCGCCTCGAAAACGTTAATTTGGAAAAGCAGCCGTTTAGTCAAATACGACGATAGGATCCAAATTTATCAGAAATTATTTGGACGGTTTTACAAAAGCTAAATTAAACAACGAGCAGATGTTTGACGATCCAAAAGGTTATCTCACCATCAAAAAATCATCTTTAATGACTTTTGTGACTGGAATCCTTTATGGTGCAAGTCTGATTTGGTCATTTGCCGTATCAATAAAATGGGTTTCTACATCTTTGGGTTATGAAGATGGTATTTGGTACTACGATTTTACCTATTACATAATAGCAGCATTATCTTTGGTTTCATTAGAAACTATATTTGCTTTTGTTACCTTACTTCTTTTATGCATTAAAAGTGCCATTTTAAAGGCTAGAAAGGTTTTAACATGGATAACAGCAGTAATTGGCATAGGGACAATGCTTGCTCACGCATTTGCAATCAAAGCTACACCAATAAGTGAATGCATCAGAATTTTAGAAGACATTCGAGGAACCACCTTTGACGTTAATGAATTACTGGGAGGATGTTTTGGGGCTCGCTCTGACAACGCAGGTATTTTGCCATTTTATCTGCTTTCTCATATCTTAATTCTTTATGTCATCTGTATAAATAATTACTTCGTGCCTGATACCAACGATGATGCCCAACAACTACCCTACGCAGGTCCTCCTCAGGTGCAACAACCAGATAATATCGCAATGCAAAAATCTGATCAACAATCATACACTCATCAACAAAACTACTACTAAAATTTTAGTAAACGTTTTTTCCATAGCTTTTGTGTCTAATAGAAAATATACATTACTTTTTTGTTTCAACAAAATTGATAAATCAATATTCAAATTGATTTACTAAAGTGGTTTCAGAAAGGTTTCCCACTTCAGTTTTTGAATATAAATCCGATGATTTTTCATTCATTCGGTTCTGTCGTTGGGAAACCTTTCTGCAACCACTTTAATTATGAAACTAATTAGAGGAATCGTATTTCTAGGGCATAACGGTCGTCTTAAACGGTCCCATCCGTGGTAAAAGCCCGCCGAAAATTGAAAAACCCGCCAATAATATAATCCCCGCCAAAATTGATATCACAAAACAATAATTTGAATCTCTAATATCATATACAGATAATCTTAAATTACAATGGATTCGTAATCGCGCTATTACTCTTCAAAATTTAGAGATAGAATATGTTTCACTTATGGGTGCATTTTTACCATTAACTATAACAGAAAGGATAAAACACTTTACAACATTTATTAAATCAATACAACAATGTTTTATATATGTTTAATCATAAATAAAGAACAAGATCCAACAAATTAATTATGATATTCCACCGATTATTGTAGAAGAATATAGTAATGTTGATGAAATCAAAACTCTTCGTGACGCGGTGCATTTTTTGGTATTCATACAATGGTATTATCATCCATGAAAAAGAATATTACCCTGATGCACAGAGAGATCACCCTTTTTTGTACGTTATACCAAAAATAACGTATTTTTTGATCATTTTTCTTCAATATCTCTAAATTACGAAATCATCCAAATGTGAAAATTTAACAAACAATTTTCCTCATTATTATGGATAATTTAACTCTGAAAGCTTACCAATTTATTAATATTAATATTTTTTTCTATGTAATAATAATAATTTTTATGTTTCTCACTTTCTAATGCAAATCAACGCTTTTATTTATTCTAAAAAATATTTATCATCTATAATCCTTTTCTTTGCCAAAGTTTCGGGCAAAAATAAAAAATTTATAATTATCAGATATTAAAGGAAGTTAAAACTCAATGGTTTTTTAAAATTATTTTTTGTTATTCTCATCATATACATAAAAGGGTAAAAAGATATAATGAAATCTATTGGTGCATTCAGTATCATCTATTGCAACATTATCTCTTACATAAGAAAAGTTTTTTATTCTCGAATTTATCACTAATAGACTATCATATTTATTATTATTATCATTTTTCCGAATAATGTCATATGCTCCCTTTCATTTTTGTGTATATTGATAAAGATTTTCAATTTCATTCTCAAATAGTTTATTTTTATCATTTCTAATAATATTATACAATTGTCCGAGCAAAAAAATTGGTTGCATTAAAGCGGCGAATGGGATTTGTAGGCATTCCAAATCTTGCTTCTTTTTTCATTCTATCTTTTTTATTTTGAAGTTAAAAGGGGAAACTTGCTTTCTACGAAAAGATTATCGAGACTATGACAATGATAAAGGTTTTCATAATTAATCGAAAAAATTATATTTTTTTGTATTTTAATTGTAAAAGTCGCAGGACATTAATATAATTCCTTTGTATGAAACCTGCATACGAATTTCATATAATATATATTGACATTTTTCTAATATAGATTCGAATCGCTACATGAAAATGGGTAAATATTTTTTATTGATTTATCTTTTTATTGTTATCTTTGTATCATTAAATTCAGTGATGTCTCTTCCTTTCAAGTTATTTAAAAAGTTAATGCAATTGGTTGGTGTTTCATAGCATTCGTCATTTTTGGGCGATGGATTTGTAAGTCCTAAACTTTTTAATTCGTGATTTATTTTGTCTGAAATGCTTAATAGAGCATAAAAATCATAATGGTTATTATTTGAAGTTTCTTCTGATGAGATGCTCACTATTCTGTTGTTCATTTCTAAGTATTCGACAAATGCTTCCATGAGATACATTATTAATGTTTGGGTGGATGGTTACTTCTTCATTTAAATTAATAAACATCTTTAAATATTATCATAAAATAACGTTCTAATTTTCACCACTCAAAACGTTAATAACATATAAGGTTAATATAATGTACTAAGAATAAATATACAAATTAAATAAGGAATATAAAAATAAGATTCATCATCTATTATGTAGATATTAAATTCGTTTTTTTATATAATAGAACATAATACGAATTACTAATGTATTGTACGTACACCACTACATAGTATTTATACTATATATAATATAATAGTAATAATATATATAATAGTAATAATATATTATTTATAATCCTGATATTAGCATGTATCATACCAGAAGCTTATAAAAAATTAATTTAATTTATTTAATTCACTGATTTAAATATAATTCACATTACTATTTATTTATTATTTGATATTGTTCACACAATATAATAGTAGTTTGATATTGTTCACACTACTATTTCAAAAAATGAATTAAAATCAGAAATGTAGATTTTGATTTTTGCTTATGTGATAATTATATGAATTTTTTATTTTGCTATATAATATATAAGTTTACTAAAACCAAAGTGATAATATTATATCTTATACCTAATTACATATAATTAATCTTTCAATTTATTAATATATAAATTGATATATATATATATAGATTTATTTGATGAATAATCAACTTATATTTACTTTTAATAAAAATTACTATTTATTTGACAACGATATTGTTAATCTTAATTCTTTTTCTCATATAAGATACATTTTAGTATCATATGATATCACGTATGCTATCTATTTCATAAATAATATATTATAAATTCAAAAAAAAAATACTTATTAAACGATTCATACATATTTTTAATCAAATTAGAATTCAACAAAATTTTAATTATATCCTATTTCATCTGTATTCATAGACAATTTTTTGCTGCATTTATATTAATATTCGAAATATATTTGATTTTATTCACACAAACAAAGTTCACATGTTTATGATTGGTACGATAATAAAATTCTTTCAATCTTAGATATACACGATGATTTATGAAATTGAATTTTTTATTATTCGATTTTTTTTTTCTCCTCAGATTTAAATATAAACTGTCGTCATTCTTAATTATCGACAATTATATCAAAAAGTTGTCAACGATAGAAACGGTTATCCGGATCAGGAATTGAGAGCTTTGTCTGATTTTTGCTCATTAAAACCGTTTTCGCAGGTCTTCAATCTTAAAGATTTTAGATGGTAGATGGATTCTCTTGTTAATCAAGTGATTACTTCGGCAATACCACCAAAATCAATGGGGCCACAAGATTTTTTTGAGAGTGTCAACATGCTTCAGTCCAAAATCATTAATATTTTTAGATTTAGTTCATTAAGATATCTTCCTCCATTTTTAAATAAGATGCTTACAACCCTTCGCGATAAGTCTTCTTCACAAGACAAAAAAGCTAAACTTTCATCTGCAATTTGTGTCACTGCTTTAATTCAACTTTTTCCTTTTGATGATTATGTTGTAAACTATCGACCTATTATCGAAAACTTAATTTCTCCAGGCTATCGTCCATGTATTAAAGCCGGTGCAAAAGCATTAAGTCGAATTGCAAGAATCAATGGTAATAATCGAAATTATTTTCTTCATGAACTTCTTGAAAAACATCTTATGTATCTTACCAGTAAGGACCTAGAAGTTAGATACACCTCAGCGACCATATGTGATGAATTATCTCGATCATATCCCGAAGGATTTTTCAATCAAAAGTCATCAACACAACAATTACTTTTTGATGCTATAAACCAAGCAGATCCTGTCACTGGTTTATTGTTAATTAACATGATTAAAGAACTTTTTCGATCAGAATCCGCATCTGTTGGTTTCAAATTCCTTAATGAAATGCATCCATTTCTATTACAAAACTCACTTGAATTGTTTAACCAAAGCAATAAAAACGAAACAATTCATCAATTACTTTATGTTCTTTTAAAAACAAAACCTTATATTTCATGTAAAGAAGCGCAACAAAAAGTATTACCACAATGTATTAATTATCTTCAAAGTAAAAATTATCAACAAGTTTTATCATCCATTAAAATTATTGTTCAATTACAAAGAATTAAAGCTTTAATTCCAACTCAAGATTTAATTAATACATTATTTGAAGTTTTAATAAAATGGTCTTTAAGTCAACCGGAACAATTCCAAGATATATTTTGTAAGTTTATAGTATATTTCCCAAAGCCACTTATCAGTAATGAAGAATTATTAATGGGGGCCGTTAACTCGTTTTGTAAAAATATGCCCAATTCAATTGGTCCACTTTTTGCATACAATTTGACCGTCGCCATAATCCATTCAATGAACAACACAAACCTATCGGCATTCCTATCGAACGTCACCACTTTTTTAAACACATCATCAGTACCAATACCAATACATAAGTTATTACATGAATTAGATGATTCAGTACCTAATTGGACAACACAATATTTATTTTTTAAGAATCAAATGATATTTATCATTCGACAAGAATTAAGTAATTCAACAATTTATACAAATCGAATTATTATAGCATTACGAGGATTATTACGAATTCCATGTATTAAATATGGAGATGCAATAGAATTACAATCACTTGTAATGAAATATATTAAAAGTAAAGATATCGAATTAAGAGAATATATAGTTCCATCAATATTACATTTATTTAATGATTTTCCTGATCGAATTCCACTTGATTTAATTAAAGATTTAGTTTTATTTGTATTAAATGATCCGAATAAAATTGTTCGAATTCATTCATTATGTTCATTTACTAAAAACACTTATTCATATTTAATTCAACCCGAAATATTTTCTAATTTCTCCAAATTTTTAAGTGATGAATCAGCAGATGTACGAAAAGAAGCATTAAATATAATTCGATATTTACCGATAACAGATGATTCATTTTTACGGAATTTACTTTTATCTTCATTAAAGTTAATGAATTCTAATTTTAACATTATAATTCCTGATGATTCTATTGTTTGGTTAGTTTTCCCACATATATTATTAGCATCTAAATCGATAATTCATTTATATGCTGAATCAATTAATGAAATTTTAATGAATATATTAACAAATCGATTTAAGAAAAATGAATATAAAGAAACAACTTTAATTTATATGAATAGTGCCATAATGAAACAAATTGATGAATCTTTAATTAAATCAATAACAAAATTGTTTTTATTATGTCCTGAATTAGTACCACTTCGACCAATATTAAAAATATTTTCATATGTTTTATTAAATCCTATTCATCCTTGGACTAAAGAAAATGTTTTAAAGTCATTAAAAAACATCGAAAAAGTTCAATCGATATCAGTAATTTATCCGAAAATTGCTGAATCATTATTAACTGTCATTAAAAAGAATGAAACTACAAAACTTGTAATTAAAGCATTTAAAGTTTTAGGTTATCATATTAATGAATTTAATTCTAATATTCAACAAATTAATAATCAAAAGAAGTTTCATATGTTTTATAAATCATCATTTAAAGATAATATCCATTTTAAACAATATTTCATACATAAATTATTTGATTATTTAAATAATATGTTTGATTCAGTTAATATTGATTCTACACATGAAGAAATCATTTTAATTATAATTGAAATCTTTAGTAAAGAGCCAAATATTATTCAACAATATATTGAACCATTTTTCACCAAATTTTTAAACTTTATTAAAAACTCTACAACTGATAAAATGCCATTATTCTTATCATATCTTAGTAAAATTATATTAATATCAGGACATGTAATGATATCAAAAGCTTCAATAATCTTTCAATCAATCGAAAATCATTGGCATTGTGATTATACTAAAGAAGTATCAAATGTAATTTCTTCATTAATTGAAACTACTGACGGCCAATGTGATTCTATTTTAAATTTAATAGTTTCAGTGTCATTTTTATTATTAAAATCGAAGAAAGATATGAAGAAATTTACACCTGAAATATTTAATTTATTAAAAACTATAGCAGAACATTGTTATACTTATATGTCATCAATTATTGATGGAATAGTTTCAATAATGACAACACAAGAAAGTCCTGATTTCTTAAAAGATGAATGTTTAGAAGCCATTAAATTCATTATCAATAAATGTAATCCTGAACAACATTTAGTAATGATAGCTAGATGTTTAAATAATGTAGCATTAAGATCTAAAAATAGATGGAGAGATCAAGCAAATCAAATCTTAAAAGATATAAATACATTAAATTATAATAATAATTTTATTAAAAATGAAGAAAAAGTTATCGAAAATAATAATAAAAATAAAAAAGAAGAAGAAATTATTAAAATTGATATTGAAACATATAAAAATTATTTGAATTTATCACATAAGAAAGAAAAAACTCAAATACAAATATTAACATGGTTTAATAATTTAAGAGATTATTCCATTAAAATTTCACCTTTATCAGTAATACGTACTATGATGAAATTATCAGTACGACCTAAATTTGCATTTAAATATGCGTTTTATTCAATTTGGTTAATTATTAATGAAAATGAACGAAAAATTATATCGAAATATTTAAACAAAGTATTTCATGTTTTTGAATTACCAAAATATGTCTTAACTCAATTTATATCAATTGTAGAATTATCGATAATGAGTCAATTAGATTTAGGAATAGATTTTACATTAGTAATTTCACGATGTTTAAATTTACATTTATATACTAAAGCATTATTATTTATCGAGAATTCTAATGTACAATATAATTCACCTGAAATGATTGAGAAAATGATACAAATTAATATATCATTAAATCGTACTGAAGAAGCATTTGCTATAGCTAAATCAAATCCATCGATAATACGTATTCCAATATGGATATTATTAAATGATTGGGAAACAGCATTAGATAAAATATCGAAAGAACCTATAACTAATCAACATAACTTTATATTATATTCAGCACATTGTTATTCATCATTAGAAAATTGGGATGAAGTATTACAATTAAAACCTTATTTTAAGTCACAATCACCAAATGTTCAATCTAATTTAGCTAAGTATATATGGATAGCTGAGTTATATAAAGGGAATAAAAAGAAAGCAAAACGTTTCGCAAATAAAACTGGTGGATATTCTGTTATAGATTGTATCCAAAAATCGATTTTATATATTTCTATTAATAATATTGATAAAGCTAAAGAGTTTTCAACTTTAGGTTGGAGATATTTAGCGTCATCATTTGAGAAATATAATAAATTTAATAATAGTATCTTTTTAGCACAACAATTACATGAGATTTCACAAGTGATACAAATTAAAAGAAATATTTTAACAAATGAAAAAATTATTAATATTAAAAAAGAATGGATAAAAAGAATAGAAACATTTAAAGAAGATCCTGATAAACAAATCGAATTATTTAAGATTAGATCTTTAGTTTCGGATAAAATTGAGTTAAAAGATTTCGCTTATAATATTTTATCAAGTACAAAACGTACTAATAAAAATGTTTTTAAATTAATCGATCATTTCTTTCCTGATGAGAATTCTTATGATTCACAATTCTGTAAAATTAAAATGTTAAATGATCCGATTGAACGAATTGATAAATGTATAAATATATTAGGAAATTGTTCGTTAGATACACAAAAGAAAATTAATTATTATATCGGAAAAGAAATATTTATAAATACGAAAAAAATTTCGAAATTAAATGAATCAATAAAATATTTACAAAATTCGGAAAAAGGTTTTAATTTAATATCGAACATTCAAATGATAATATCCATATTAACTAATAATGAAAATGATATAATATTAACTGCGAAATCTTTAGAGAAAAGTATAATAAATGATAATAATAATAAGTTATTAAAAGTTAATCAATTAATTTCATTGTTAATACAATTTCCTGATTCTCTAGAATTAACAGATTTAATCATTAAAATATTATCAAATATTTCATCAAATATATTAACAGGTATTAAAATCACCAGTTTATTATCATTAATTAGTAATAATAAAAACATAATAAAATTATTTAAATCAATTTGTTTACAAATAGTTAATGATTTACCTCAAACTATAATGTTTGATATATTATATTATATATCAATTTATCCTAATAATAAAACAATACAAAATTTACGATATTTCATCGAAAAGAATAATTCGACGTTTTTTAATCATTCGAATTCATTAACAACGAAATTAATAAAAATATCAAATACTTATTATGATAAATATGTAGAAACATTAAAAGAAATCATAAACTTATTTAAAAATGATCAAATTGAAAATGGTTTAAATATATTAAAGAATTTATTACAATCATTAAAATATGTAAATGTTTCACGTTATGAAAGTGATTTCTTAACATCATTTAAATCGAATTATGGACAATATTTAACAAATTTAACTAAACAAAAAATGATTACTAAAGAAGACATCAAAAAAATCCAAAATATATTAAATTCCATAATTAAAAAACAAGATTCAATTCGAGTTATCCCTCTTTCGACACTTGATGAAAAACTTGCACATAAAAATAATTGGCAAATTCCAATTTTCGGTAAAGAATTCAAAAACGATGTTACCATTGTACAATTTTGTCAATCATGTCAACGTTTAGATAATGGGTTAATGTTTTCATTAATTGGATCAAATGGCCGTAAATATTCATTTCATATCATTCGCGATAATATATTTCATATTCAACAATCAGAAGAATTCACGAATTTAATTAATAATTTATTACCTATAAATATATCACAACGTAAAATAATTTGTTTAACTAAAGATATATATATCATTGAAATCCTTAAAACACATTTACAAATGTTTGATTTCATTAATTCATATAATAAATCACAATATCAAGAAACGAATTCGAATGTATATGAAATAATTAATGATTATGATGAATTAATATTAAGTAAACGTATACGTAAATTAATACAAATACGTAACTTAACGAATCATAACTTATTAAAAAATGCTTTTTTAGTTACTTCTGAAAATAGTTCTTCTTGGATACGTCGTTCAACAATGTTCACTAAAACTTATGGAATCATTTCGATGTTTTCATATGTTTTAGGTAACGTTGATACGTCTCCAAATGGTATATTAATTGATAAAGTTACAGGCGCTACAACTTATACAACATTTAAAGTTAATGGAAATTCATTGCCGATACCTTTTAGAATTACTTCAATGATTGTTAACATGTTCGGTAACTCAGGTATTAATGGGCCTTTTAAAGGAGAACTGAATAAATGCTTGAAAATTATAAGGAAAAACGCAATAGCTTTCGCAACATGTATCCAGTTCGTAATATCGGAAGCTCCATTCGATCAGCCTTTACTACCAAATCAGTTCTTAAATAAGTACTTAAGAGGAGGAAAACAAGAAAGAGAAATCGAAATGTTTTACGCAAGAATTGCTGGTGAAAAAGGTGAAGAACTGGAGAACTTAATAAAGAAGGCTACGTCAATAGAAAATATGGCCCAAATGCCAATGAGATGGTGCGCTTGGTGGTAAATGAATAAAGATAAAGATAAAAGAAAATGTTATTTTTTGAGTTAAAAATGATCGGATTACAAATGTTTGGCCGGATGATTACACACACAAAATATATTTCAATAGTTTACTCAGATGAATACATGTAATTCATATTAACGTTAAGAATATTAACATAGCATTACATTTGATCCAATAAATTGAGGTAATGATTGATTGTATTTGAAACAATTTACGATCGAATAAAATTCGCTTTATAAAGAGAAGTCAAAAAACATCTATGCATGAATATTTGATTAAAGTGACAGTAAAATTCTCTGGTTTTGGTTTTTTCTTTAATAATGGAAAAAAATGTGAATATGTGCTACTTAAATTTATTAATTTTAAGCTATAAGTAGAGCTCAAATCTTATTTTGCTATTAACCACCTTTTTTCTGAAGTAATTTAGCAATTTTATCTGAAGCTGCATATGCAAGTGCATTCCTAAATAATTTAAATAAATCCCAAATATTTGTATTAAACTTTATATTATCAAAATAAATATTAAATATAACAAATGAATATCTTTAGCATTAATGTCAATTCCTTCTTGTTCAAGAAGTGATTGAACAATTTCTATATGTTCATTTGAAGATGCATACATAAGTGCTGTCCAAAACAATTTAAATAAATCCCAAATATTTGTATTAAACTTTATATTATCAAAATAAATATTAAACAAAACAAATAAATATCTTTAGCATTAATGTCAATTCCTTCTTGTTCAAGAAGTATTTTAACTATTTCTATATGTCCATTTTTAGATGCCCATATAAGTGCTGTTTCAAACACTTCTAATAATTTCCAAATATTACCTTAAAATTTCAAATTATTAAAATAAATATTAAACAAAACAAATAAATATCTTTAGCATTAATGTCAATTCCTTCTTGTTCAAGAAGTATTTTAACTATTTCTAGTTTACCATTTTGAGATGCTAAAATAAGTGCTGTATTAAATAAATTAAATTATTTCCAAATAATATTTTGGAATATTAAATCATTAAAATAAATTTTGATTAAAATATATAAATAGCTTTAGCTATGATATTGGTCGATTTGTGTCCAAGAAGAGAATTAACTACTTCTGTATTACCTTTTTCAGATGCATACATAAATGCTGTTCGAAATGTTGAATATAATTTCCAAATATTGTTTTTAAATAAAAAATTATTTAAATAGATATAAAATATAACAAATTAATATCTTTAGCATTAACATCAATTCTTTTATGTTCAAGAAGTAATTTGACTACTTCTGTTCTATCATTTTCAGATGCTAAAATAAGTGCTGTCCTATATGATTTAAATAAATTTTAAATAATATTTTGAAATTAAAAATAATTAAAATAAATTTTAAAAGAAAAAAATTAATATTTTTGGCATTAATCTCAATTTTTTTTCGTTTAAGAAGCAACTTAACTATTTTTCTATGACCATTTCGAGATGATATCATAAGCGCCGTTTCAAATATTTGAGACAAATTCCAAATATTATTTTCGAAAATAAAATTATTAAAATATATTTTAAATATAACAAATGAGTATCTTCATCATTAATATATATTCCTTTTTTAATGAGTAAGTTAACTATTTCTGTATGACCATTTTCAGATGCATACATTAGCGATGTTTGAATTAATTTAAATAATTTCCAAATATTCTTTAAAAATATCAAAGCTTTAACATAAATTTCAAATAAAACATATAAATATCTTGAGCATTAATATCAATTACTTTTTGTTCAAAAAGTAATTTAACTATTTCTGTATGACCATTATATGATGATATCATAAGTGCTGTTTTAAATATTTTAAGTAATTTCCAAATTTCATTTTGAAATATCAAATTGTTGAAATAAATATTAAATAAAACATATTAATATTTTGAACATTTATATTGATTACATTTTGTTCAAGAAGTAATTTAACGATTTCTTTATTACCAATTAAAGATGCTCTAATAAGTGCTGTATCAAATATTCTTAATAATTTCCAAATATTATTTTGAAACAAAAAATTATTAAAATAAATATTAAATAAAACATATTAATATCTTTAGCATTAATATCAATTCCTTCTTGTTGAAGAAGTAATTTAACAATTTCTGTATGACCACATTTAGATGCATAAATAAGTGCTGTTTCAAATAAATTAAATGATTCCCAAATATTATTTTATTATATCAAATTATTAAAATAATTTTTAAACAAAACAAACAAACGTCTCTAGCATTAATATCAATTCCTTTTTGTTCAAGAAGTAATTTAACGATTTCTGTTTGACCTTTTTCAGATGCTTTTATAAGTATTATATCAAATTATTAAAATAAATTCTAAATAAAACAAAAAAATGTCTTGAATATTAATATCAATTACTTTTCGTTTAAGAAATAATTTAACTATTTCTATATATCCATTTTCATATGATAACATTAGTGCTGTTTTAAATAAATTAAATAATTTCCAAATTTCATTTTGAAATATCAAATTGTTGAAATAAATTATAAATAAAATAAATAAATGTCTTTAGCATTAATATCAATTCCTTTTTGTTCAAGAAGTAATTTAACTATTTCTATATGACCATATTCAGATGATTTCATAAGTGCTGTATTAAATTATTTCAATAATTTCCAAATATTATTTTGAAATATAAAATTATTAAAATAAATATCAAATAAAACAAATAAATATCTTTAGCATTAATATCAATTCCTTCTTGTTCAAGAAGTAATTTAACTATTTCTATATGACCATATTCAGATGATTTCATAAGTGCTGTAAAAAATAATTTAAATAATTTCCAAATGTTATTTTGAAATATCAAATTATTAAAGTAAATATTAAATCATACAAATAAATATCTTTAGCGTTTATATCAATTCCTTTTTGTTCAAGAAGTAATTTAACTATTTCAAGTTTACCATTTTTATATGCATACACTAGTGCTGTTTTAAATAACTTAAATAATTTCCAAATATTATTTTGAAATTTTATATAATCAAATTAAAAATTAAATAAAACATTTAAATATTTTTAGCATTAATATCAATTCCTTTGTGTTCAAGAAGTAATTTAACGATTTTTATATGACCTTTCCCTGATGCATACATTAGTGCTGTTTTAAATAATTGAAACAATTTCCAAATATTATTTTGATTTTTTAAATTATTAAATTAAACATTAAATAAAACAAATAAATATCTTTAGCATTAATATCAATTTCTTCTTTTTCTAAAAGTAATTTAACTAATATGATTTGTTTATCATGAGATACTCCCATCAGTACAGTTCTAAATATTTTAAGTTATTTCCGAATATTTTTTTGAAATATAAAATTATTAAAATAAATATTAAACAAAACAAATAAATATCTTTAGCATTAATATCAATTCCTTCTTGTTCAAGAAGTAATTTGACTATTTCAAAATGACCATTATAAGATGCCAACATAAGTGCTGTATAAAATATTTTAAATTATTTCCAAATATTATTTTGAAATAAGAAATTATTAAAATAAATTTTAAATAAGACAAATAAATATTTTGAACATTAATATCAATTCCTTTATATTTAAGAAGTATTTTAACTATTTCTGTATATCCATTTTCAGATGCCAAAATAAGTGCTGTTTGAAATATTTTAAATAATTTCCAAATATTATTTTGAAATATAAAATTATTAAAATAAATATCAAATAAAACAAATAAATATCTTTAGCATTAATATCAATTCCTTCTTGTTCAAGAAGTAATTTAACGATTTCTATATGACCATTTTCAGATGCTTTCATAAGTGATGTTTTAAACAATTTAAATAATTTCCAAATATTATTTTGAAATAGAAAATTATTAAAATAAATTCTAATCAAAATAACTAAATATCTTTCACATATAGATTAATACCTTTTTGTTCAAGAAGTAATTTAACTATTTCTGTATTATTTTTTTTAGATGCTTTCATAAGTGCTGTTTCAATTAATTTAAATAATTTCCATATATTATTTTGAAATAAGAAATTATTATAATAAATTTTTAATAAGACAAATAAATATTTTGAACATTAATATCAATTCCTTTATATTTAAGAAGTATTTTAACTATTTCTGTATAACAATTTTCAGATGCTAACATAAGTGCTGTTTCAAATAATTTAAATAATTACTAAATATTGTTTTGAAATATCAAATTGTTGAAATAAATTATAAATAAAATAAATAAATATCTTTAGCATTAATATCAATTCCTTCTTGTTCAATAAGTAATTTAACTATTTCTGTATGACCATTTTTAGATGCTAAAATAAGTGCTGTTTTAAACAATTTAAATAATTTCCAAATATTATTTTGAAATAGAAAATTATTAAAATAAATTCTAATCAAAATAACTAAATATCTTTCACATATAGATTAATACCTTTTTGTTCAAGAAGTAATTTAACTATTTCTGTATGGCCATTTGAAGATGCTAAAATAAGAGCTGTATCAAATAATAAAAATAATTTCCATATATTATTTTGAAATGTTAAATTATTATAACAAATATTAAACAAACTAAAGAAGTATCTTTATCATTAATACTAATTATTTTTTGTTCAAGAAGTATTTTAACTATTTCGATACGACCTTTTTCAGATGCTCTCATAAATGCTGTAAAAAATAAATAAAATAATTTCCAAATAATATTTTGATATATAAAATTATTAAAATTAACATAAAATATAAAAAATTATTATCTTTAGCATTAATATCAATTCCTTTTTGTTCAAGAAGTAATTTAACTATTTCTATATATCCATTTTCAGATGCATAAATAAGTGATGTTTCAATTTACTAAAATAAATTTTAATTATATCAAATAAATATCGTTATCATTAATATAAATTCCTTCTTGTTCAAGAAGTAATTTCACTATTTCAAGTTTACCATTTTTAGATGCATACATAAGTGCTGTCTTAAATAACTTAAATGATTTCCAAATATTATTTTGAAATATCAAATTATTAAAATAAATTCTAACCAAAATATCTAAATATCTTTCACATTTAAATTAATACCTTTTTGTTTAAGAAGTAATTTAACTATTTCTATGTGACCTTTTTCAGATGCTTTTATTAATGCCATATCAAATATTTTGAATAATTTCTAAATATTATTTTGAAATATAAAATTATTTATATTTATAAAATCTTTATCATTAATATCAATTCTTTTTTGTTCAAGAAGCAATTTAACCATTTCTGTATTACCATTATAAGATGCATTAATAAGTAATGTTTTAAAAGACCCAAACAATTCCCAAATATTATTTTAGAATATAAAAATATTAAAACATGTATTATATATAACAAATAAATATTATAACCATTAATGTCAATTTCTTTTTGTTGAAGAAGTAATCTAACGATTTCTGGGTGACCGTTTTCATATGCTAACATAAGTGCTGTTTCAAAAAATTTAAATAATTTCTAAATATTATTTTGAAACATCAAACTATTAAAATATATTTTAAACAAAACAAAGAAATATTTTTAATATTAATATCGATTCCCTTTTGTTTAAGAAGTAATTTAACAGTTTCTGTATGGCCTCTTCCCGATGCTAAAAAAAGCGCTGTTTCAAATAATTTAAATAATATTTGAAAATTATTTTGAAATATCAAATTATCAAAATAAATTTTAATTAAAACATATTCATATTTTGAACATTGATATCAATACCTTTTTGTTTAAGAAGTAATTCAATGATTTTTGTGTGGCTATTAAATGATGCTAACATAAGTGCTGTATTAAATATTTTAAATTATTTCCAAATATTATTTTGAAATATAAAATTATTAAAATAAATATTAAATAAAACAAAAAAATATCTTGAGCATTAATATCAATTCCTTTATATTTAAGAAGTATTTTAACTATTTCTGTATGACCATTCCACGATTCCCACATAAGTACTGTTCTAAATCATAAAAATAAATTTCAAATTTCATTTTGAAATAATAAATCATTAAAATAAATAATAAATAATACAAATAAATATCTTTATAATAAATTTTAATTCCTTTTTTTGCCAGAAGTAATTTAACTATTTCTGTATGACCATTTCGAGATGCTTTCATAAGTGCTGTATCAAATAATTTAAATAATTTCCAAATATTATTTCGAAATATAAAATTATTAAAATAAATAATAAACAAAACAAATAAAAATCTTTAACATTAATATCAATTTCTTTTTGTTTAAGAAGTAATTTAACTATTTCTGTATGACCATTTCGAGATGCTTTCATAAGTGCTGTATCAAATAATTTAAATAATTTCCAAATATTATTTTGAAATACCAAATTATCAAAATAAATATCAAATAAAACAAATAAAAATCTTTAACATTAATATCAATTTCTTTTTGTTTAAGAAGTAATTGAACTATTTCTGTATAACCATTTGAAGATGCTTTCATAAGTGCTGTTTGAAATAAATTGAATAATTTCCAAATAATATTTTCAAATAAAATATTATTAATATAAATATTAAACAAAACAAAGTTATATCAACATCATTAATACAAATTCTTTTTTGATCAAGAAGTAGTTTAATTATATCTATGCGAGCTTTCAAAGATGCATTAATTAGTATTGTTCTAAAAGATTCAAATAATTTCCAAATATTATTTTGAAACAAAAAATTATCAAAATAAATATTAAATAAAACAAATAAATGTCTTTAGCATTAACATCAATTCCTTCTTGTTCAAGAAGTAATTTAACTATTTCTGTATGACCATTTAAAAATGCGAACATAAGTGCTGCTTTAAACACTTCTAATAATTTCCAAATATTAATATGAAATTTTAAATTATCAAAATAAATCCAAAATGAAACAAACAAATATCTCTAGCATTAATATCGATTCCTTTTTGTTCAAGAAGCAATTTAACTATTTCCATATGACCATTTGAAGATGCACTCATAAATGCTGTAAAAAATAAAATAAATAATTTCCAAATAATATATTCAAATTATAAAATATTAAAATAAATTATAAATAAAATAAATAAATATCTTGAGCATTAATATCAATTCCTTCTTGTTCAAGAAGTAATTTAACGATTTCTAGATAACCATGTGAAGATGCTAACATAAGTGCTGTTTCAAATAATTTAAATAATTTCCAAATATTATTTTGAAATATAAAATTATTAAAATAAATTTTCAATAAAACAAATAAATATTTTTAGCATTAATATCAATTCCTTTTTGCTTTAAAATGTATGTAACAAGTTCAATATTTCTGGAAAATGAAGCAAAAACTAATATATTTTCTGGAAGTTGATTATTTTTAAGGAAATATTTCACAAGAAAAATATTTCCAGTTTTTGCTGCTTCATTAATGATATTTTCATTAATTTTCATTCCTTCTTTTTCTAAATATGTAAAAATTTCATAATTAAAATATGAAACGCATTTTTCTCCTAATTTTTCTAATTTAATTTTGATAATATTATCCTTATAAATATATTTAAATATTTTATCTTCAAACATTTTTGGTATTGATTGTATTTTTTCTGATATATTCTCATAAAGATATTTAAAGATATCATTTCGATGGAATTCTATTGCTGCTTCATATGCATCTTCAAATGTTGAATGATTTTGTTCACATAAATGAATAATTTCTTCATTTCCACCTGCAACTGCATATTTACCTGTGTTTTCCACATTTGCACCATTCATAAGTAAATATTTAAAACATTTAACTGATCCAAAAAATGCTGCATAATCAATTAATGAAACATTTTCTTTATTAATAAATGAACACCTTTCATAAAGTGATGGTTCAATCGTTTGATTAAAATCAAAATAACCTTTCGATGTTAATTCATGAAGTTTTTCAACATAATCATTTCGAATTATTTTTGCAGTTTCATTCGGATTATGTCCTTCTTTAATTAATTGTTTATGAAGTTCAAAATTATTTTTTGATAGCTCTTCATAGCTTTCATAGTGATATTTGTACGAGTTATAAAGATTTTGCAATATATTTATTGGTTCGTTTGAAAAATGATGTGCGAAATAAAAATTGTTTTTGTTCTTAACTGAACTTGTTGAAACTAAATTCGTTTCAATCATTTTTTCAAGAATGAAATATGATTCTTGAGTGTTAATTTCAAGGAGAAAATCTTTGAATGCATTAATTAATTCATAATTGTTTTCATAGAATTCTTTTTCTTTGATTTCAATTTGTTTCATAAAATTAATATATAAGCCAAAATCTTTCATTTCTGAAAGAATTGATGAATATATTATTCTGCTGATAATAAATTTTGAATAAGGTGCTATATCATCACTATTTAACAGAATTATAGAAGCATTAATAGATTCAATAATGTTATTTTCACTCAAATCAAAAATAATTTCTTCAAGAGATATTAAATCTTGCATAGGCTTAGTAGAAGAGTAATGATTTACTGGGTCAATAT
The DNA here is from genome assembly GCF_020186115.1 of Histomonas meleagridis. Taxonomy (NCBI): domain Eukaryota; phylum Parabasalia; order Tritrichomonadida; family Dientamoebidae; genus Histomonas; species Histomonas meleagridis. The sequence goes on from NW_027150805.1 coordinate 2,043,971, forward strand.
TTGATTTTTTGATCGAATTGCTTTCCATTTTATTGAAATTTTTCTTGATTCAAGCACTTTTGTTTATGCTGTGAATGGTCAAAATAATCGTCATTATCAGTATCACTTTTTGAATACAATTCTATTAAAATCGATCAAAAACGTTTTTGTAAAAAATGCCATTAATTGCCATGAGAAAATAACAGATTTTATTAACAAAATTAATAATACCAGCTTTTGATACTGGAAGGAATTGTATCTGTATAAGATTCACATTCCATTAATAAGTTTTCTTTAGATATTCTCTGTGAATAAATTCTATTTGAGATCGTTGGATCCGCATTTATAATTGTATTATCTCTATTTGATTCAGCATATCTCTGTATTACATCAAGTACACGATCAACACCAGTTTCATTAAAGAATTTTGCCTGAAATTTCTTGCTCACTTTTGGTGGCTTAATCACAGGAACTGTCACCTCAGGCACTGTTACTAGTGGATCTTCAGAAGGTCTTCCAAATTGTATTTCACATTTTGTAGTTCCACCGAATCTTGTTCCTTGTAAGGCATTTTTAGCACTTTCTGCTTGAACACTGGTTTCCATCGTAACGTTCGCCCAGTCGGGGTGGTCCGGAATGAATTTGACACTGAGAACGTTACCATACGGTTTGAAATGTTGGAAAAGTGTCTCTTCTTTGACGATTTCAGGATCTATATTTTGTACAATTAATGTGGTGTTAGAAGCATCAATTTTATTCGGTTCCATATGAACTCTGTTGCCTGTTGCTTCACTAACTTTTATCCCTCGACCAAATTCTGTCGAACCATTTAAAAGACGAATGGCATCGTCGACTTCTTTTTGTGTGTTGAATTTCACAAAACCATAACCTTTGGAAATTCCATCTGTTCCTTTGATAAGTCTTGCTGAGATAACACTATGAAAATAACGTCGGAAAAATTCTAAAAGCCTACTCTCATTGACGGAAATGGGTAAGTTACCAACATAAACAGAATATCCAGTTGCTTGTCTAATTGTATTGACATCTGAAGATCCTTTTGTGCTACTCCAATTGAGTTTGAATTGTGCGTTTGGCATGTTTGGAATTGGTGCTCCCTGTAATAAACGAAGAACTGTAGCAGCATCTGAAATATTATTAAATTGAATAAATCCATATCCATCTAGGGTTCCTGTTTCTTTATTTCTTGAAAACCAACATGCTAGAGGAGCAATTCCTGTTTGTTGTCTGACTATATTCATTAATTGTTCTTCACTTTCCCATATCTCTGTAGTTCCAACCCAAAGTTGTGCCATTAAATTAGGGTGCTCCAAATGATCGGTGTTTTTTGTTAACGTTTTTTTATCACTGTTGGATGACTTTTGGAGTTAAAGCATTAAATTCACCAGAAATATATTCAGATGTAGTATTAGTATCATCATTTGGTTTTAATGGGGATATGGTAATTTTTGCAAAGGGTTCAAAATTACTTTTTACAAAATATGATAATTGTAGATTTCAAACTTTGTTTGAATATTATATTTTTGGTGAAATATCGCATGTAATTCCAATAAAGCATCCAAAAGATTCTCAAACAAATATATTAATTATATTGGCAGATCTTCAATATGCAACACTTCGAAATACATCAAATCATATTGAAACAGTTCAACACGGAAACTTAGCTTCACCTACTGGTAGCATAACAGACCCGCCTTTTAAGATAGCATATAACAATTATTTCTTAATGGCTGAATTCAATAACCAAGTAATCCAATTTTTTGAGGTTACTCAAACATCAGAAATATCGCCAACATATAGTTGTTTTATTCCTTGTAAAGAAATTATTCAATTTGATTTTATTGATAGTTCACCTTCATGTCCACGTATTTCAATTTTAACTCGTGAGTTCCAAAACACAACAAAACTTAGCATTTATGAACTGAACATATCCAAAAAAGTCTTTCCAAGTAAACCATTATGTTCAAGTACATTACCATTTGATGCATATAAACTTCAAGTCATTGGTGCTGATCAATTAATTATATTTACAACATCAGCGATTTATCGTGTGTCTTTATTTAAAGACACAACATTAATTCAAGAAACTTCAACTATATTTTCATCACATCCAATCAGTGTGATGACACAAATTTCACAACATCAATGGATTGCGACAGATACTGGAGGTAATTTATTAATAATTAATTGTAATATTTCAGGACCAATTACATTATCAAGAATTGGATCTGTTAATTCAGCTATTAAAATAATTCCTTTAAATTCTCCAATTGTTTTTATTGCATCAAAATTTGGCAAAAATTTCTTTGTAAACCTTTCAAATTTGGGTATAATTGAAAGCACGCAAAACTCAAGTAAAGTTAACAAAATATATCGTGTTAATGAAGATGAATTAATTGGAATTACTGAAAATTCTGCACATACAATAAGAGAAGCATTAAAACTAAAATTGGTTGCATCGACAAAAATACCATTATTAGAAAATGCATATTTTTATGATGAATATATACTGATTGCACATGGAGAACAAATCTCATTAATTCAATATACAGGAAATGGATTTATTGAAATTAGTAATGAATTCTTTATAATTAATGAGCCAACAATATGTTTTGGAATGCCACAACCTTCTTTGTATATACAAGTTACACATTCATCTGTCAATAATTCTAATGAACAAATGCTTCAATTCGAAAATATTACAAGTGCTTCAATCTCTGATGAAATTATTGGAATTATTTCATCAACACCAAATTATTGCAAAGTTGTTATTCTTAATTTAAACTTAGAAATAGTTTGTGAAGTAGATCTTGATTCATTTGCCGAAGCAATTGCTGTAAGTGATCAATATTTCGCTATTACTTCATGGGCAAATGATTCGATATGCATTTACTCGATTGAAACCGGCAAAATATATAGAAAAATTGAATCGAAAATAGCGGTTTCATTGATGTTTACAGACGACGGTTTGATAGCCCTTGAGTCAAGAGATCGGTGTTGTGTTTTCTCATTAACAAATGAATCATTAGATAAAACATTTTATTGTGAAGGGTTACACAATTCCATAATTAAGATCTCTAATACAGAATTTATATTAACAGGTGATAAACCAGTTTTATTACAAAACATGAAAATTAAAGGAATTGAATTTAATGGAATTACAAATGGATCGTATATTGACCACAAATTTTTATTAGTTTTTAATGATATATTGTATCTCTGTGAAGAGAATGGATTTTCGATATCAATAATCGAAAGTAAAATCAACACTAACATTAAATGTTTAACTCAAATCCCCGAAACAAATGATTTTCTAATTGTTACACAAAATGGATCTGATACATTTATATCATATGTTGAACATCCATTATCCAATCAAAAGCAAATTGGGAAATTATCGGATGTGAATCATATTGTTAATATTCTCTCAATGAAATGTGGGACATTAACAATTGTAATTATAATGTTTCATAAGCAAGTATTAATATATGAATTATGTGAACAAATATTACATTTCCATAACAATTTAACATTAGAGAAAGAACCATTTCATATTTGTACATTCCAAAATTATATATTAATCGGATTTATTGATGAAATTCGACTTTATGAACTTGAAATCATTTCATTATCTAACATCGAATTAAAAGAAATATCAAAAATTTATACACAAGGATCAACTTCAAGTATCACTGTTAATGATACATTAATAATTGTTGGCGATGAATTACAATCGATAGTTATTTATCGATATAATAAAAATAAACAAAAACTTTATGAAATCGCACGTAATAACAATGATTATGGAATTGTCGCGTGTAAAATATTCGGAAATAATATATTCGCTGTCGATTACATTGGTAATGTTTATCAAATGCAAATCGGACAATCGAAAAATTTGGAAAGTGTCGACATTAATGTGTCAGCAACTTATAACTTCGGATGTCCAATTAATGAAATCTCGAATTTCGCGAATGGAATTGTATTGGTAACAAATGATTGCAAATACTTCCAAATAGTAAACATCAAAAAACAAAATAAAAACTTCGACGTGCTTTACGATGAAATTAATAAAAGAATTGAAACTTTGGGATCATTTAACTCTATAGACTATAGAGCTACAAAAGTGAATAAGTTTTATACCAACGCAAAGACAATGATAAACTTGGACCTGCTCAAGTTCTTCATGGAATTAACTGACGAAAATAAGTTAAAAATTTGCGGCGCTGTAAACATTTCAATTCAGAATGCAAACACACTAATTCAAAATGTGTTAAATATTAAATAAACTGTTTATATGTTAATGTGTTTCACTTCTGAATAGCTTACACAAATCATTATCACCGGTAATAGTGATGATTTCCATTTTTATTCGATAATGATGGTTAGAAAAATGGAAATATGAAATCCAGAAAAATTTATTTAATATGAGAAATGTTTAGCATTAAAACAACATTGCATGTAGGGATGCGATAGTTGTTATTGGTTTATTCATCGTTTGCATCACAAATGAAAGACTTTAATATGTATTTAATGTTTTTGAAAAGTTTAGAAGGAAAATATAAAAATAAAACAAATATCATTCAAGTTTTTGTGAGATTTCTTTTGTTTTTAGAATCACAAGAATCAAGTTATCTATTAGAAAAGATGTTTGAAGAAGATTTGATTGACATTAACATATTAATAAAAAAGAAAAATTTATATTTTATCCATTACAATGAAAGTAAACGAGATCAAGTTAGAAATTTATGGAAAAAATTGAATATAAATATTTTTATCTCTACCAAAAGAATTTAAAAACAATTCAAAAAATAATAAGAAAAAAATGTAATGGAAATTATGAAGAGCTATCAAAAAATGATTGGAAACTTCGCAAACAATTAGTTAAAGAAGGAGTTAATCCGAATGAAATTGCGAAAATAATTCGAAAAGATGAAATCGAAAAACTTCAAGAAATATCATCACGATATGATTTTGATTTTAATCAAACGATTGAACCATCACTTTATGAAAGATGTTCATTTATTAATAAAGATAATGTTTCATTAATGATTATGCAGCATTTTTTGGATCAGTTAAATGTTTTAAATATTTACTTATGAATGGTGCAAATGTGGAAAACACAGGTAAATATGCAGTTGCAGGTGGAAATGAAGAAATTATTCATTTATGTGAACAAAATCATTCAACATTTGAAGGTGCATATGAAGCAGCAATTGAATTTCATAGAAATGATATCTTTAAATATATTTATGAAAATAAATTAGAAGAAATTGATCAAGAATTCAGATATTCTAAAGGCTCTTATTCATCTAAATGTTGTAAAGTAAAAAAATCATATGTATTAGGAGTTAAATGTATTTTAAGTAGTTCTTATAATCTTTTTTCTTATTTATTAAAAATAAATAAATTGAAGATATCAGATTTTATTCACGTGTTATCTATAACAGGTAATTTATTTCTCCTACAAAATGCTGATAAAAACTATAGAATACCAAAAAATTTTTGTATTTTGTGCATAATGTCTGGAAATGTTGAGCTTGTTAAATATGTTCTTAAAAGTTTCGATTTAGATATCAATGATAAAGATATATATATTCTATTTTTCTTTTGTTTTTATCAATAATTTAAAGTTATTTAATAACATTTGATTTTTATTTAAATCGTTTAATACAGCTCTTATTTGTGCATCTAAGTTTGTTTTAATTATTTCATATTTCGTATTAATATTTGGAAATTATTTAAATTATTTCACTCGGCACTTATGAAAGCTACTAAAAATAATGATGTAAAAATAGCTAAATTACTTCTTAAAGAAAAATGGATTGATATAAATGGTAAAGACTTTTATCTGTTTTATTTTGGATTTATTTCAATAATTTAATAATTTAAAATAATTTCTAAATTTCGTTTTAAATATTTCTTACAGTGCTTATGATGGCGTCCATAAAAAATCAAACAAATTTGATGAAATTATTTTCAAAACATGAAAGAATTGAAATTAATGCTAAAGATGATTTTTATTTGTTTTATTTATAATTTATTTTGATAATTTATAACTTCAAAATAACATTTGAAAATTATTCAATTTATTTAAAACTGCGCTAATGTTTGCAGCAAATGGCCAAGTAGAAGCAGTCAAATTACTTCTTGAACAAGAAGGAATTGATGTTAATGCAAGAATATTTATTTATTTTGTTTATTATTTATATTTAATAATTTTTGTTTCAAAATTATATTTGGAAATTATTAAGCTTATTTGAAACAGCACTTATGAAAGCATATAAAAATGGTTACACAGAAATCGTTAAATCGCTTCTTGAAAAAAAAAGTATTAAAATTAATACTAAAAACACTTTTTAAAATAATTTGATATTTATTTCAATAATTTTTTATAAAAAAATATTATTTGAAATTTATTAGAAGTGTTTGAAACAGCTCTTTCATATGCATTGAAAAAAGATCATAAAGAAATTGTTGAATTACTATCTAAAAAAAATAAATGTATAATACAATAAAAATGTGTGGTATTGACATTTTCTTTTAGCTTTTGTATAACAGAGTGATCACAACATGCAATTACCCTGGATGATAACAAAAATTTTTGTTAAAAAATTTTTTAAGAAGTTCATGTTATCATTCGATTGAATTAAATTTGATTAAATTCAAATTTTCTACACAACGATTGAAGTTTTCTGACGATTTTTTTGATCCTCGAATTTTCTTTGTATCATCAAAGATAAACATGTGAGCATTTGGTCAGTCCTCTGGTGCCATAATTTTGATAAATTACATAATTGAACGAAATATAATTATAAGTAGTGATGACAATATTAAATTTTAGGATCGATATTTATCGAATTTCTAATTCATAACACGAGATTTTCGAGATTCTGTATTTTGCTCTAAAATTAAAAAATTTGTTATCGATATTATACACATTAATCATACGATTGATAAGATGTAAATTTTTGATTATTATCTGATTAGAATGCGTGTGTAATTGAGGTTTAATAGTAAGTCAAGTATTGTTCGATGTTCTATTGCATTTTTCCTTATTGGAGAAATCATTTTTCGGACAAATCACCACAACGATAGAGATGAATACGAAACGATCGTTTCATCTGAAAATTTGAGATAACTCAGAAATTTGTGTACTATAAAATCTTTTTCAACAAATCGAAGAAGAATTGTCTCAATTTTCTGTAGGATGATGTTGTAATTAAAAAGAAAAAAATTTCATGATTTGAAGGATTTAATGAGTAGCTTATTGTTGTCCTTCAAGCTTCTTTTGTTCGGCGATTTCCTCAGCTGTTGGAAGGCGTGGTTCCTTAGTTTCGACCTTCTTAAGCTCAGGCTTTCCTTCCTTGATAAGATCATAAACAGTACGGTTTTGACCATCTCTTGGGAGATCTTCTGGAAGTCTTTGAACTCCTTCTTGTTCAGCAAGCTTCTTTTGTTCGGCGATTTCCTCAGCTGTTGGAAGACGGCTGCTTTCCTTTGTTTCGACCTTCTTGAGTTCCTTACCTTCCTTGATAAGATCGTGGACATTACGGTTTTGGCCATCTCTTGGGAGATCTTCTGGAAGTCTTTGAACTCCTTCTTGTTCAGCAAGCTTCTTTTGTTCGGCAATCTCTTCAGCTGTTGGAAGACGGCTGCTTTCCTTTGTTTCGACTTTCTTGAGTTCCTTACCTTCCTTGATAAGATCGTGGACATTACGATTTTGAGCATCCTTTGGGAGATCTTCTGGAAGTCTTTGAACACCTTCTTGTTCAGCAAGTTTCTTTTGTTCGGCAATCTCTTCAGCTGTTGGAAGGGATGGTTCCTTTGTTTCGACCTTCTTGAGTTCGACACCCTTTTGGATAAGATCTAATGGGACTTTGTTCTCAGCCATATTATTAAAGTGAAATGACATAACCGCGGCGTATTTAGAAACTTTTTGTCAAATAAAATTCTGATGATAAACTTCAAATATTGTCCCTTATTGTCCCAACCACTTCACCTCTGTTTTTTATATCTTATAATAAAGAATTATATTTATTTTTCGATTTTACTTCGTTGTTTTTTGGTTCCGTAAGGAAAGAATGAGAAAGATATTCATAAATACTTCTTTGGGTTTTTTTCTCGTTCAAAAAAATGTTTTTTTTACATTTGAATGTATAAACCATTCATTGCATTCAAAAGTGATGTAAAGTTGCACTGTGATTCGTTGTTGAGGTTTATTGGCCGGCTATTTAAGTACTCATTTTTGGTTACACCAAAGTAAAAAGTGTCTTTTTTTCCAAAATTCAATTTTTCCGGACTTGCAATTCAAAGGCTTCGTTCGGATAGGAAATGGGTTTCCTTCTAAATACAACAATTTTATCATTATTTCAAAAGAATTCTTTTATAAAATCTCCGAATTTCGTTGTCACTGGATTAAATTGTAGAAATTTTTTTCATATATCACACACCAAATTTTACATGTCTTTATCCCCTGCTTACTTCTCTAACAATATCGTAACAAAGCTTAGATTTGATAATTGCGTTTTTTCAAAGTTCTTAACTTCAGCAATTCATATCCAAAAACTCGATTTTCTTTACGATAAAGTTTTTGAAGTTTCTCAATTTAAACTTAAAAGTAACCCAACTTTAATTTATGATTGTGTATTCCAAAATTTTAAACTTAATAACAAAGATGGTGCTGCAATAAATTCTGATCAAGAACTTGATTTTTATAATATTCTTTTCACAAAATGTGTTGCAAGAAACGGTGCAGCTCTTTACACTACCAATAGTTTAAAAGCAAATTACATTTCATTTACACATCTTTCTGCAGAGCAGGCTCCTTCATTCTATTCTTACAAGCCGGATAGTGACCAAATTAATATATCAATCATAAACAGTGATTTTCAAGAATTAGAAGCCAAAAATGCAAATGGCATTTTTTATCATTCAAGCTCTGGTGTCTTTTCTCTTAATGATTGTAACATTTCTAAGTGTAAATCGGCACAAGACAACGGCGGATTTTATGTAAGTTGCTCAAACTCGACATTTGCATATGATCGATTTTCTAATATCAAGTCACAAAACATAAATGGTTGTGGTTTTTTTGAATCATCCAAATCTGTTTCCTTATTTAATTGCATTTTTGCCAATGTTGATCAGAATGCAATTAATCCAAATTATGGTAATTCATTAACATTTTCTAAAATCAAAAACAGTGTTAAAATTGAACAAACCAATTTCATTAACAATATTAAATCTCAAAATTTCGAAATAGTTTCCAACGAAACACCGAAAATTTATATTATAAATTGTTGTTTCAAGTGTAAAAAAGAAAATTCAATTAAATTGAATGCATCAGAACTAATTGAAAGCCAAACAACGGTTGAAACGGAATGTCATCAACACAGCAACTTAAATGTTGGATATGGCGAAAAAAGAACTGCAACATATAATCCAGTACCAGTTCCTGATGAAGCAAAAGAAACTTTAATTCTAGATCAAAATAAATTGGAAAAACTAGAATTCTTAAATCAGTCAATTCAAATTCTGACATATGCAGTTGCAATGTTCGGAGTTTTGGCAACTGTTTTGTTTATATATTACATGTTTTACAGAAATTACTTGGGGAAAAGGATAAAACGTAGAACAGATGATGAACAAATACTTGAAAAATTAGATCAATGAAAAAATTTTATTTTGTTCTTTCTTATAGATATATATAATAATAAAGCGTTACATGTTAGTATTTTTTAAAATATTTTTAAAATTCAATTTGATTTTAATATGAGCATTTTAATTTAAATCTTTCTTGAAAAATATGAAGTAATGTGTTGATTTTGTTTTTCTTTTCTTGGTTGGTTAGGCTTAATGCATCGAAATTAGAAGAAATTTTGATTTGCTGATAAAAAAAAGATTTGAATGACATGTGAATTGAAAAATTTGATTCCCAAATTTAAACGTATATTTTATGCAACAAAATGATGTATCAAAACTGCCACCTGTTAGCAGATGGTCGCGGCCAGGGTTTGTTTCAAGGATAGTTGGAAATAGAAAACCAGAAACTTTTGTACCATCAGATTATCTTAAAAGTAATCACATTTCATTGAACGTTGGTAACGTAAGACTTCAATTTCAAAATGAAAAGTGGGTAAACTTGGATGATCCAAAGAAGGAAAATTATTCTGCAAAGCGAAAAGATATTAAAAAATTGGAAATGGAAAATACGCAACTCCAACTTCAATGCGAAATTCTTCTTCATATGTTAACAATTTCAGAGCTAAAGAAAGCAAAGCACCAAGGAAAGCTTGACCAGCTCAAAAAACAAATTTCAGAATCAATTGATCAATATGAATCATCTCAAATTGATGAGTAACATTATACATGTTTATGACTTATTTCTATTTTAATAAAATATTTTTGTATGTTTTTTTTCCTTCTTGGAGTTCTGTGTAAGAATTATGTGATAATACTTTTTGACAAAGTCTGTTCGATTTAATGGGAGATGAAATTGTAAACCAAATTTTAATCTCATATGAAAAGCTTAAAACTAATAACAACGAATTAGTTCAAGAGGCCACACATTCCTTATCATTGCTTTCCTCAAATGAACTTTATTTACCATCATTGTTTCAAATTTTAAAATTAGCAGAAGATCCATATCTAAAGAAACAAGCCTCAATTTCAATCAAAAAATTTGTTTTTCAACACAAGGAACATTTTTTAAATCGTCTTGATTTTTTTCATAGCTTGTTAGAAATATTCACATATGAAAAAAACGAAGTTGTTCAGTCACAAATAACCGGAGTAATTTTATTTTTACTTAATAATGAAACAACCCCTATTTTATTTGCATTTGCTCAAAGTGCATTACAATCCAATTCATTTGAATTAGTTTCGATTTCACTTTCACTTTTTTCATCCATTCCAAATCTTTCTTTATTTACAGACTTTTATCCATTATTTTTTTCATTAATTACTATTGGTTTACAATTTCCTAATCCTCGAAATGCACTTCTTTTATCGTTTCATATTTGTTTAATTTTACCACCAAAATTATATGAAGAAATATGGAACAAAACAATTGATTTTGTATGTAATCCTTCTATCGATAAAACGACATTACTTTTATTAATTAATGAATTAAATGATTCTTTAGATAATATTTCATTTATTTTTGTTAATATTCCATTTGTTCTCCATAAATTTCTAGAAATGATTGGAAACAATGAAACAATTCCTGAAAATCAACTTTTATATGCATCTTTTATTGATGAATTAATATACAAAAATAAAAATAATGAGTTCGATATAAATTTCATGAAAACAATTTATTTAAAATATTTACAACTTAATGAGTTAATTGATCCAATGTCATTAGATTTATTTGATACAATTTGTTCTGTTTTTTCGAATAACGAATTGTTTTTAACATTTATTTTTTCTGAAATCGAAAATTTTTCAGCAAATGAAAAAACAAAAATTGCATTTTTTTTAACATTAAATCATTCATTTAAAAATGGTTTTAATTTTTATAAAAATCATTTAAATGAAATAGTAAACATTCTTTCGGGCGTAATATTTGATGTATCATTAAATATAAAAGAAGTTATATCAAAAACAATTATAGAATTTTCTAAAGTTTTTCCTAAAAAGAAAATTTTGATTCATTTAATTGATTGTTTACTAAACTTTTTAATGAATGAATATAATGAGAATTATTATGAGTGTTTGTCGATTTTGTTCCAACAAATACAAAGCACTGATTATGAATTCTTTGATAAAGCATTTCAATTAATGTTTCCAATAGTTTCTTCATTTAATACTTCTTCAATTATTCTTCAACATGTATTCCCTTGTTTTCTATCTTTAATTTCTTCTTCTAAAATAAAAATTCAACAAATTTTTAATCCAACAATTTCATTATTTATTCATATTTTAGAATCAAATTCTTCCGAAATTTCTTTTATGAAAGAATTTGCAATTGATGGAATAAAATATTTAACTGATTGTGTTGAACAATTTATTCCTTTTGCTCCAAATTTCTTAGTATATTTAATAACATATATTAAAAGTGATGACGAAGATACACAGAAAGCTGCTTTGAACTGTTTGGGAAATATCATTCAAAAAATGCCACACATTTTAACGGATTCCATTGAAAACATCATAACGGTTTTGGTTTCAATTAGTCAAGCCGCTAAACCCTTCTCAATTATGTGCGCCATTTTCAATGAGTTCCCACAATTTAACGCACAAAACATTCAAATTTTGATTCAATATTTCAATAGCATTTCAAACACAGAAAATGAAGAAAATCAAATGGAAATTTGTAGAGCTTTATGTCTTCTTTTAAATGCACTTTATAAATGTAAATTATTTGATACCGAAATTCCATCAATTTCTTTGAACTGGAGTTATTCTCTGATTCAAAAATCAAATGATAGTTTTGTAATTGCAGAAGCTTTTTCTGTGATTCTTGAAATATTAATTGATTTTAATCCGGATAATAATATGGTGCTAAATATCGCACATTCTTTTTTCCAAACAATATCTCTTGACAACGAATTCGATGAACAAATTTTGCCGGTTTTTGCGGTTTTAATGAAACATCTGATTGAAAAAGTCGGGAATATTGAATGCTTTACATCATTCATTCCGAAACTTTTTGAAATGTGTTCAATTAAAAGTTTTAGAGATTTTTCGCTCCAAATATTGGGCCAATTTTTAGAAAAACCTTCAGTTGGTGTTGACCAAGTCTTTGCATTAAAAGTTGTTGAAATTGCAATGATATCCATAAAAGAAGATGAATCATCAATTGGAGTATTTGTAATAAATCAATGCGCAAGTGGATGTAATGAACTAATTCCTCCACAGATATTACAATTTCTTCTTGATATAATCGAAAATGCGAATAATTTTGAAGATGAATTTATCGAAAACTGTGTTAATGCAATTGGAGCAATTTGTATGAATTCAAAAAATATAATAAATTTGGAATTAAAACATATAATTTCATTGTTAAAAGTAATGCCCGCTAAAGATAAACCAGAAGAAAACAATGAAATGATGAAATTTTTCTTTTGGATTGGTGAAAAAATGAATTTTTCGCCAAGTTTAGAGTTTGCTTCTGTTTTAATTAGATTACTCTCACAGCCAAAAGAAATGATTGGGGAAATAGGAAACATCGAGCAGCTAAAAAAATGTTTGATCGAAATGTTAAATAATATTCAAGATTCAAATGAATTTTGTATGAATATTTGTGATGGAAATGAGTTAAAACTCGAATTTTTGTATAAAAATATAAAGTAAAATAAATTGTAATTTTAGTTTGATGTTGCTAAAAAATGAAGTAGTTCAATCCAAAAATAAAATTAAATTATTGTATGAAAAACAAAATTTTATGTTCTTGAAAACCGTTTACTTTCAGTCAAATATTTCACATGCTCTGTCATTAATATCTGGCTGAACTTATCTAAAACATGTTTTTTCTTTTATTCAGACTTATATTATCTTATCCAAATTATAGAACAGCTTTTCACACAAAAATGCCAGAAGGATTTGATTCTACTCAATATATAAGATCATTCCAACAGGAAATAGGGCTTGCCAAATATGAATGTTATGTAAAAAATGTTCATATTCAACAAAATGGCACAAACCCCGAAGCTTACCTTAGAAAAAAGCTCATAGGGAACTGCTTTGAAAAGTCTCATACGAATTATTGGTATTTCAAATTTTGCCCATTTATGCATTTAACACAATTTCGATATGGAATTGATAATGTCACACGTATTGACAACTTTGTTCTTGGTAAATACTCTGATTCACCTATGGTACAAATAGATCGTGGATTTTCTGAGAAGTGGAATGGTGGTGATATTTGTGTTGTAACTGGTAAACCAAGGACAGCTCAAGTTGATTATATTTGTGATTTATCAATTGATATTGATGGAAGAGTAACATCAATAAGCGAACCATCTTTTTGTAATTACTTAGTTAAATTCCATACTCCTCATGTCTGTGGGTTTCCCAACATAACAAACGAAGAGTTAGCCACAATTGATTGTTTCAATGTTGATTATTTTCCAAAATAAATTGATGTGAGAAAATAAACTTATACAAACTTAAATGTTCTTTATTAAATTTAATAAACTAAGAAGGTAAAATTTTTAAAAACTGGATTTTTTTTTTCATTCCTGTGCAAACACATTTAAACAGATCTTTATATAAAACATCTTTATATGACCTTTTCAAATTAATTATTCCATTAATTCAAGGTGTAATGTTTTAGTTTTTTCCCCTCTTTTGTGTATTAAAATAATTGCAATGATTGATGATATTAAAATGATTCCACTTATCACTGATACAATAATAATAATGGTATAATCTTCTTTCGTTTCTTTAGAAAAGATACAAATATTTTCATAATTGTCGGGTTCAATAGAAAGGATATTGTTCCAGACTTGATCATGATTTGTATCATAATTAGAATAATTATCTCGATATGGTAAACATAATGTAACATCATAAACATTATGACCTTTCTTATTAACCTTATTTTTTTTTGTACTATCAAATATATTTGTACTAAAATTTGGTGGATTTTCTGGAAATGAACCAACAGACAAATTAATACATCCTTCAAAAATATTTGTATCATTTGTATCTACGGATTTTAAAGATGGAACATGAATAAATGATAATGAACTACAGCCTTTAAATATACAATCTCCACCAAATGTTCCTAACTTTGAAAAATTAACTATTTCAAGTGATGTACAACTTTCAAACGCATTTTCATAAACAATTTCCAATTTATCTGATTCAAGTTTCTGTATCGAAGAACAATTTAAAAATGCATGTTTTTTTATATTCCAAACATTCCCGAGTAAAACATTTGTTAAGTTAAAACAATTTGCAAAACATCTTGAACCAATATATTCTCCTTTTGAAATATTAACAAACAAAAGATTAGAACAGTTTTCAAATGAAGATCTAGAAATTATTCTTTCGTTGCTTGATTTAATATCATTACTCATAATAGAAATATTTTTGAGCGAAATGCAATTACTGAATGAATAATTACCGACTGTTTTAATATTAGGAAGATTTATAGTTAAAAGACTCGAACAATCTCTCTATGAAGATTCACCAATTTCTCTTAATTTTGTTAAATTAATTTTTGTTAATGAAATACAATTATAAAATGCTTTGGCACAAATTTTAATTACATTTGGTATTTGAATTTCTTTTAAGTTTATACAATTCTCAAATGATGATGAACTTATTTCAGTTATCGAAAATAAAGAAACATATTCAAGCTTTTCACAATTTTGAAATATACTATCATTAATAATTGTTATATTATCAATTCTGATAATTTCATTACAATTACAAAAACATTTAATGCCAATAGTTTTAAATTCCTTGAAATTAATATCTCGAATACTCGAATTCATAAAACATTCATTCCCAATAAATTTAATATTTGGAATTGTAATAGAATTTAAAGTTTGAAGATTTTTGAAACATTTGTCTCCAATTTTTGTTAAATTTCTTGCTTCAAATGTTTCAAGAATAGTATCAACAAAAACTTCATCTCCAATATTTTCTAAATTTGTTAAATTGATCGATTTTAATGTTGCACAATTTTTAAATGCTGAACTTCCACATGTCTTCAAATTAGGAAAATTAAAATCTGAAAATGAACTACAATTATAAAACGAATAAGAACCTGCATGTTCTAAATTGTGTAAATGTAAAATGACATTTTTACATTCACAATTATAAAAACATCTATCACCAATTTCTTTTGCATTTAAATATAAATCCAAATTATTTTTTTCTAGCCAAAGGAATACTGCATTTTCAAAACAAGAACTACCAAAACAAGTGCAATTTGAAATGTTAATATTTTCGATAACTAGATTAGAAAATAAGAATGAAGAAGCATTTTTAAGACTTGGAAGATAGAACTCTGTAATAGTACGTTGACCTTGGAATGAAAAGCTGCTGCAATTTTTTAAATTTGGTGCTTCAAATACATGGAGTGAATCGCATTCCCTAAGTATATAATTTCCTACACTTTCAAGTTTTGGAAATGAACAATTTGCAAGATAAATGCATTGAGAAAATGCATCATCATCGATTCCTGTTACACTGGAAAGGTTTATAGAAAAGAAAGATAAACAGTTTGAAAAAGCTGATTTACCAACATAAGTAACACCCGAGCTTTCAATATTCCTTAAGCAATAGTAATATTTGAAGGCATACGATTCGATAGTTTTAAGTTTAGCAAAGTTCACATCAGATAAATTAATACATTCATAAAAACATTGTTTGGTACAAACAGTGATATTTGGTAAATCAATATTTCTAATACGTTTGCACTTATAAAAACAACCTTCCCCAACAGAGTTTGTGTTTTGGCAACTAAAATTTTCTAGATTTGAACATAAGTAGAATGCATATTCTCCAATTTTTTTTGTTGCGTATTTGTTATTGTATAAATTTTTAAACTGTTGGCATGAACCAAATGTGAAATTTCCAATTTCTTCTAATGGACCTGATATTGTAATATTTTTTAAATTAACACATGAGTAAAAAACATAATTTCCAATAAAATTAACATTGGATGGTAATTCAGCCATGATGAGTGAAGAATATGAAAAAGCAAAATCCCTGATTTCCTTCAAATTGGTATTAAATAAACAAGAAGTTAAACCAGTACAATTGAAAAGTAAACCTTCATCGACTACTTCAAGTGTATTAGGGAGTAATAAACTTTTTAACGAAATACATGAGTGAAATGTATATTTACCTATTTTTTCTATATTATTTTCAGATATATAACCAATAGAACTCAGACTATAACAACAAAAAAATGTATAACATCCAATTGTTGTAAGTTTATTCGGAAATTCAATTTTTGTTAAAGAATAACAATATTTAAATGCATTATCATCTATAGTTTCAATTTTACTAAGTGAAATTTCTGTTAAATAAGAACATTTGCAAAATGTCCCATTATTTATTGATGTAATTATATAAGGAAGTGTAATATTTTTTAATGAAATACATGAAAGAAATGCAAATTCACCAATAAAACTTATCTTTGTACCAATTTCAATTGTTTTTAATCTAATGCAATTTCTAAATGCATAACTTCCTATATTTTCAACGCTATCAGGAATTTTAAATGTTTCTTTATCCTTTCCTGGTGGATAGAAAATAATATCATTTATGGATTTATTATAAACAATTCCATCATTTTGATAATTTGAATGATACTTATTATTATTAGATATATAAATTGACTGAAGATTTAGACATAATTCAAATGTATTCGCGGCGATCTGAACCTAATCAGGAATAGTAATGGATTTTATTGAAGAACATTTACAAAATGCATAATCGCCAATATGTGTAACAAGCTTTCCAATAATAACATTTGTTAATTTTAAACATGATTCAAATGCATGAATACCAATTCTTTCTACATTTTCCCCGATAGTAACATTTTCTAAATTTAAGCATGATTCAAATGCATATTGATTAATATATTTAACACTTTTTCCTATTATAACATGTGTTAAATTTAAACATGATTGAAACGCATAATTATCAATAGTTTCAACACTTTCATTAATATTGATACTTTTTAAACTGAAGCAAGATTGAAATGCATTTTTGCCAATAGTTTCAACATGATTTCCTAATGTAACATTTTCCAATCTAGAACATGAATGAAAAGCATTGCTTTTAATTGATGTTACTTTGTCTGGAATATTGATATTCTTCAATGAATTACATGACATAAATGCTTTTTCACCTATTTCTTCAACATTATCTCCAATAGTAACTTCTTCTAATAGTAAACATGAATAAAATGCTTCATTTTCAATATATTTAACAGAATTACCAATTTTAACTGTTGTTAATTTATTCCATTCAAAAAATGAACAATATGGAATAATTACAAAACTGTTTCATTAAATATTTCAAATGTAGGTTTGGAAAAATAAAAACAAATAATATCAAATAAATTATTCAAATATTAATTTTTTGTGTGCAGTTGTTGTCTCCTAGAAAAGGATTTATTGATTTGCAAAATCAAGAAAGAAAAAGTAAGATCAACATAAATAAAAATATGTTATTAGAGGTAATTAAGGTAGCTTCATTAAAATAATACGGATAATGTTTATTGGGTGTATACTTTGAAATTTGGCACCAATTGTTGAATTTATCAGATAGCATATTTATAAATTCATAAAAATGAAGCTTTTTATCACAAAAAAAATATGAAATTTAGCAGTGACGCAAATTCGTTATTATGATTATTGATGATTTTAAATTTTTTTTTGAATGAATATATATCAAAGATTTCGAAGTTTATATTACCATCAAAATCGATTTCATTTGAAGCAGCACCAATAATAAGGAAACAAATTTGAATAATTGCAATCATAACAGCTGTTGCAATAAATAACAAAAATTTTTTTAAGAATTTTTATTCAAACATGAATTTTCAATTGTGAATTTCTGACCACCAAGATGAAAATTCAAAGGTGGACCACCTTTTAATTTTAATTAATAAATTAAAAATAGAAATCTTGAATCATGGATAAATTTATTTCAGTTATTATTTAATCATCAGAAGACGACTTGGCCGAGTGGTTAAGGCGAGGGATTGCTAATCCCTTGTGCTTGCACGCGTGGGTTCGAATCCCATGGTCGTCGTTTTTTATTAATTTTTTTAACTGCAACTATTTAAAGATAATACCCATAAATTACTGTAATTTCATGTATATAAATACTACAACTCAATCTTTTAAATTCAATATTATCAATCAAAAAATTCATTCATGGGTGAAGAACAAGATCCAAGGACACGTTAAAATTTGCTATAAATTTTAAAATTTTTATCAATAATTATATTTACTAAATCATAAAAGATAGATTCTTTTTATATAAATTTCATATTAAGTAAGATATTTTTATTTAAAATTCCTTCTTAGTTTGACCTCCATTTGAAAAAACGATATGCAAATATCCACTTTTTGTATGTTTGTATATCATATCGTTAATTTAGTGTTGGTACAAAAATGGATGCGGAAAGGAAATTCAAAGTTGTATTCATTGGTTCAGGTCATGCAGGAAAGACTAGCATCATAGAGCGATTCGCAACGAATAAGTTTTCAGAAGATATTGGTCCAACCATTGGAACTGGATTTACAACAAAAGATTTCGAAGTTCCAAATGGTAAAATCACACTCAACATTTGGGACACGGCTGGTCAAGAGTTATATAAGAGCTTAATTCCTAAGTATTCCCAGGGTGCCTCTGCGATCATTATTGTATTTGATAGTACAGATGTAGCTTCATTTGAATCAGCCAAACGATGGTACTCTAGTGAAAAAGACATGCATGAAGAGGATATAATTTGGTTTTTAGTTGCCAATAAAAAAGATTTACATCGACAACAGATTGACATTGGTCAAGCTAGTGAATTCGCAACTGGAAACAACATGAAGTTCATGCAGACATCTGCAAAAACTGGAGAAAACATAGAACTTCTTTTTTGTTCTATTGCAACGGAATTAGCAAAATCACTTACCAATCAGATAAGCTATCAACCAAACGCACCAGAGCCTCAAGAGAAAAAATCATGTTGCTGAAGGCCTTTTTGGATAGTTACAGTGTTAATAAACTTTAATTAAGCAATTTTTTATTGAGTTTATTTGTTTTAAAAATATTTCATCACGAAAATTATTCCATTGTTATTCAGCTTTGGGAAGTAAGTAGAAATGATATGCACAGTTCTGGTTGACTAGCTACTTATAGGCACATGATAAAGATCAAATGATTTGTTTTGGAATATTGGAAAATTATTTTGATCTACCTGTATGGATCATTAAATTGGGTTGGACAGCTGAATGAAAGCTTTTTCTCCAAAAGGTTTTGAATAAGACACATTAACAATTCGTAATGCAGGAAAAGAAAGGGAACCATTTATAAAACAGCTTTCTGTTATTTTGGAAAAGTATTGCATTCAAGATGAAAGTGATTAAATTCCTAAATCCATTTCATAATTTATTTATTTGCTTTTTATCATGATTACATTTGTCTCACGTTACATTAAATAAGAACTTAATCAGTAATCAAGTACGAATTTTATCAATTTCATTTTTATTCATTTGCTTTTTATCATATCTACATTTGTCTCACGTTACATTAAATAAGAACTTAATCAGTAATCAAGTACGAATTTAATCAATTTCATTTTTATTCATTTGCTTTTTATCATATCTACATTTGTCTCACGTTACATTAAATAAGAACTTAATCAGTAATCAAGTACGAATTTAATCCATCATAAAAATTATTTATTTATTTCATGAGTCATTTTCGACCTTTTTCTTTGGCTTTTTCTTTGGTTTCTTTACTTTCTTCACCAACTTCTTCTTTGGCTTTTTCTTTGGCGTTTCATTTTTCACTTTTTCATCCACATCTTCACTTGAAGACGAGGAAGAAATTGATGAATTTGTATCATCAGATTTATCTTTTCTGGATACAGAAGTTGAGTAATCCATTTCGGAGTTATCTTTAATCTGTTCTTCTTTTTGTTTTGTCCATTCTGATTGAGTTGAGTAATCCATTTCGGAGTTATCTTTGTTTTGTTCTCTTTTATTCTTTGTCCATTCCGATTGAGTTGAGTAATCCATTTCGGAATTATCTTTAAAGTTTTTACGTTTCTTATTTGTCCATTCTGATTGTGTTGAATAATCCATTTCGGAATCATTTTTATTTTGTTCTTTTTTATTCTTTGTCCATTCCGATTGTGTCGAATAATCCATTTCAGAGTTATCTTTAAAGTTTTTACGTTTCTTATTAGTCCATTCTGATTGGGTCGAATAATCCATTTCGGAATCTTTGATGTTTTTACGTTTCTTATTCGTCCAATCAGAATGTGAAGAAGAATAATCCATTTCTTCATTCTCGAACAAGTTTTTGTTTTTATTTTTATTGTTTTTCTTCTTTTTATCATTCCAATCAGAATGTGATGAAGAATAATCCATTTCAAGTTTTATTGATTGTTTTAATGTAGTTGGATTTCCATTATATTCAGATGACGCATCCATTTCTTCCTTCCGACAGAAGCATAAAACTAATGATAATACAATTATAAATGCAGTAATTCCAATGAAGATATAAAACCCTAAACTTGAAGTATATTTTGATTCATGTTCAATTGATGTATAATTAATTGTTTCGCCAATAGAATTATGGACTGTAATTTCTGGTAATATCATTAAATCAGTTGATACTATTACATTAGTTGCATTTGTTACAATGATATTAAATATTTCCGGATTATTTACATTAAACCAACTTTTATCTATATGAACATTAACAGTTTCACTTGTCGTTGTTAATATTAATTGTGTATTCGTTGGACAATTTTCATTTGTTTCAACAGATAATAGAATGTTTTCGACATTTGTATTGATTTCAAATGTCGCTTCTTCATTTTTATTAATTAATGGAGTCATTATATTATTTGTAGATCTTAAACGTATTGAAGAATTCCCTAAAATTATTGTTTGAATTGTATTATCATTAATTGTTAATGAATTAGATATATTAATATATGTGAATGAATTTTCTGGTATTGATTTAATATCAGTATTTAATGTATCTAATAAAACAGGTAAATCATTTACATTATTTAATTCAGTGTTTGAAAGTTCAAATGATTTCGCTTTGAAATATTTTAAGTTACTTTGTGATTCAAGTTCAAAATTCATTTTACCATTTGTAAATGAATATGAAACTTGTGTTTCATTATGATATATCATTGCAATATTACTATTTGCATCTAATTTAAAACGCGAGAATTCGGATAATATTGAATGTTGTGGGAATGAATATGTACCAGATGCGCAATTTATTGTTAAATCATTACCTGTTCGAAAGTTTTCAGTCTCGAAATTTGTTGTTGATGAAATGTTAACAGTATCTGTTTTAGCAGAATATAATACACCATAAACATTATCATTAATAGTTACCAAAGGTACAAATGAATTTGTTGATTCTAAAATAATCGAATTATTATCATGTTCAATTAATATATTAGAAATTGATTCGATTTCTTTAAATGTATTATCAAATGATATTAATGTATTATTTGTTTCGATTATAAATGTAATATTTGGATATTCATCAATATTCGCATCAGATGTAAATTTAATTGTATTTGAATATGTTAAAAATGATAATTGATCAATAGAATTAGTATCAATTGTAACTTCATTTGCAATAATATTTTTGTTTGGTTTAAATGTGATATCTAATTCTGAATCACTACAATTAACAACAACTATTGGTATATCTCGTGGAACACCAAAGAATCCACTAACTGATGCTATTGATTCCAAAACTACATTAAATGTTCCATTAATATTTAAATTATCAAATTTTTCGGGTAATGTTAAACTTAATGTATATGTTGGACCACTTCGTAATAATGGATTAATGACATATGATATCTGTGAACTTTGTGTACCCAAAATATTAATGTTCATATTGTTATGTACTGTCATTACTAAATTAACAGTATATGTTGGTGTATCTTCAGTACCAATTATCATCTCATCGACTCGTGATAAATCTTCTTCTTCTAATATAATGTTAATTTTTGCATTGTTTTCAATGGTAATTTCAAAGATGTTTTCATCAATACTTAAAAATGTTATTGTCGATGCATGAAAATGAATTTCAGGAAACATCGACATCTTATGTAAATATAACGTGGATCCATCTTGAAGTATAAAGCCCTGGATATCTGTAGGATCAGAACTATTCAAATAAAAGTTACTTTTAATTTTTATAGAGCCGTCAATGTCATCGGCAATTGAATTAGAATCGCTTGTGAAGTTCAGAAGTTCAATTGTTTCATCTGATTTAACTTCAAGTGGTGTATTTGTAAGTGTAAGATGGTTAACTAGAAGTTTATCTAATGGTAAGTTATCACTATTATCATCTTTAATACGAAGTGATGTGATATCTTTAAATGAGATTTCAATAGGATATTCATTTGGGACATTTTGATCAAAATATACTTTGGTTGGTGTTTGAATTGAGGTTCCAAGTGATATAAAATTGATTTTCTTTGTTACTGGGAAACTGATTTGGTTGGAAGCAAACGTATATTTGTATTCAGATGAGCCATACGTATCAGGTAAATAAATATTAACTATAGGCGCTGGATCTTCAGCAACAGTACGTGGGAATTGACGTGATTGTGTGTGATAATAATTGGAAGTTGAAACATTATATTCATTACATGCTTTAAGTGAAACATATACATCATAATAACTCCTAAGGCAAAGACAATAATTACTAACAGAAGGTCTTTCAGGAGTATATCTAATCGTGTTTGCTGTAATGCGGAAATAAGAAAGTTGATGAAGTGTAGTATCTTCGATAATAGATACCGAAATACCTTCAATAGAAACTTTTTGGGATTCAGCATATGGCATTAATACATTCATTTTAACATTTATATTAACTGGATTACTTGAAGTTAAAAGAATTGAAATATTGTTAAATAAACTTGCTGTATTAATATCTATTCCAACCTCTGTTGAACCTGTTTGGAGTTGAAATATTTTACTTGTACTAGATGTATCGAAATTATATGTGCAAGTTTGAGTTCCATTTGTTATTTCAAAGGTATTTGCTTGAAGATTAAGGGAATTGAAATTGATGCAATCGCATGTCTCGTCCGCAAAAATGTTCCTTGTAAGGAGAAAAAAGATTGCAATCATTGGTTTCTATTGCGGTTTTTCTTTTCAATTTTCGATCAAAGGAACTGAAAAGCTCCAACGCACTTTTGAAAAACACAATTCATTTGTAAACAACACATAAGAATTTTTTTTCCAAGCATATGATATAAAGAACATCATGCCTCAAGTAAAAACATTGATTCGATAGGTTCTTCAGAAAAATTAATTAAATTTTTAATTATTTAAATTATCTACTAATGATTTGATCAGCAAAGTTCAAAACTCAGGACTCGATTTTGTGTTAATTAATTACGGAAATTAACTTTGAGATTTTTAATGATAATATAATTCCTTAAAAAAACTTTTTATGGAAGACACCAAAGAGATAATTTTGGTGAACTAAACAATCGTGTGAAATTAGTCATAATATGGGAAAGGAATTGGAAGTTCTGTTGGGATTTGGATACAAGATACGTTACAGAATTGATCAATTGAATACTTTCTTCTTATAAAGTTCGCCTCATCTTTTCCAACTTGAAGTAATAATGCATGCGCAACTTTACAATAGTGACAAAGATCTTCAAATGAATATTGCGTGTAAGCAGCAAGAGGTTCAGTCCAAGGCTCGACTCCGGCAATAGTTCTTGTCATCATCAATGCAGTTGCTGCAATTGCTGATGGTTTAACGCTCATAAATTCAGCAGATGTCATACAGATTTCTGTTATGTATCGGGCAAACAACATAATTTGCAATGTTTGACCATTAAGGCGCAAAAATATGCTTAAAAAGAAGAGAATAGTTGGGAACTCAGTGTCAAATCCAATTAAGTTAATTAGATTGACTTCCATACTTTTGAGATCATTTTCAGTAAATGCATTTTCTGCAATTGTAAGAATATCTTCAATCTGAATTGGTTGGATATCTTCGATTTTTGATGCAATAAGCATTGCAGCACTACCAATAAGAGGAAGCTTACATCTAGAAATGTTGGTTCTTGAAATCACTCTATCTAAAATTCCAATACTACGATGGAATGTTTCGGTTGTTAGTTGGCATTTGTAATGCATTCTACAAAGCCAAAGAACCATAGTACTTCTGTCATTTGGTGTCATTTCCGTTTGTTGGACTGTGAATTCAGGTAAGTTTGTTTCACGAACTCTCATTGAACGATAAATAATATGTTCAAATTCAGTCACATCCTGAGGGTCACATGGGAGACCAATTGGCAATTCCACATGAACGAATGGTTTATATGGAAGTTGTCGGCATAAAATGGGCTTTTGATTATTTTGGTTATTAGGATTTGGAGGTGTTGATCCAGTGCCATTTGATAGTAATGACAAAGGAACTCTTTGTGGCTTTTGTACCTGGGGCACTTGTTGGTGTTGGAAGCTCTTCTGGTGATTACCAAAAATCATTTTAATGCTAAACGTATGAAAACGTATGTACAAACGTACGCTTAAAAGAAAAAGTGCATATATTTGCCAACCGAATAAACTTCGAACGAATGACACTTTTTTGTATATCACAATTGTCAAAAATTTCACAATTGCTGAATAAGCAGATGGAAAAAAAGATTCCAACAGTTCTTGTTGTTGCAAATCCTCATGAAAATTGGTATAAGCTTTGTCAAGACTATGCTGACGTTTTCAATGTTGAGCAAGCTTGTTGGGAAGATATTTCCCTCACTTCCTATCCAACAAAAGTAATGGTTAATCTTACTGCTTCCAAATATCCAATTCATGAAAGCCAAAAGAAACGCAGAACAATCAGTCCAGATTTAGTTGTTGTTCGTATGCTTTGTCGATACATCGGCCGACTTGGTACATCACCAGACTATCGTAATGTATTATATGGTTTCATGCATGCTAACATTCCAATGATTAATTCCTTTTCAGCTCTTTTATGCGAAATTGATCGACCATTAATGGTAGGGCGTCTTAAATTAATCCAAAAACGTCTTGGAAAGGAGAACTTCCCTGTTATTCCACAACATTATTATTCCCAATCCCAAGAGATGATCATTACTCCTCAATCTCCATATGTTCTTAAAGTCTCATATCCGCATGCCGGCTATGGCAAAATGCGCATCAACAACAGTGACCAAATGGATGACATCAAAAGCGTCTTACACTTACACCATGATTACATATCAGCCGAACCGTTTATTAATTCCGAATATGAAGTTCGAATTGTATACATAGCTCCCGACTATTATAGAGCCCACAAGCGTAAGTCCTTTGAATGGAAAGTTAATTATGGCGTTACAAATGAACGTGAAGATATCGAAATGACGCCTAAATACAAAATGTGGGTCGACGCGATCAAAAACACATTTCCCGACATGGACACGTTCTGCATTGATAGTATCATCGACAAGGAAGGGAAAGAATATATCCTCGAAGTTAATGGATCAGCACAAGGATTCGCACCGGAGCATAACGACGAAGAACTCGCGAAGATGAGGGAGCTCGTGATGCGAAAGCTGAAGTTAATCGAAGAAAATAACGAAAATGGCGAAAAGAAGCTAATGCTGGAAAGCGAAAAGGATCTCGAGATATTGAACTTGAAGAACAAGAACACGTTTTTGGAAACTAAGATCGAGAATTTGGAAAGAAGAAATAAAATGATTCAATCGGATGGCCCAATACCAGAGGAAGAAGGCGATGGAAACGTTCTGGTGTACGGATTGATCGCTGTGCTGGCAGCTTTGGTATTGTTCCAGTTCTTCTTGATGTGGAAGCGACAATGAATAAAAAGTTTATATAGTAATTGGAATTAGAGGAATTGAAAATATTTGTTTAGAAATCGCCAGAATTTCGTTTTGACTAATACCAAAAATATATTTCTAAACTCAAACAGCTAGGAAAAGCTTACCAAGATATTCTTCGATTACATGTTTAAGCTTCTCGTCGTTGGAGAATCAGGCGTAGTAAAACGTGCTTTTGCGTTTTGAAGATAATTTCTTGTTGGAAAATGATTAAAAAGTTTAAAAGTGTAGATTTTGTGTTAGCGCAAATGAAATTTAAATGCTAATGCAAAGCGAATTTGTTTTTGATAAATAATAAACAAGCGATATTTTGGATGTAGCAAAGCTTTCTGAAAATAATATTTGGTGATAGAGAATGGCTTATGTTTAGCTAAAGTGTCTCTAACATGATGCTTACCTGTTACAGAAGAAATTCGACTCAAATAAAGCATTTTAAGCTTTCACGTGTCCAAAGGTTTAACACTGCAATTTACATTAATAATTTTGAAAATCGAAAATTAAATTCGTTTAGAAATAAAAACCATTTGATCACAGCCATGGGTACCAACCACTATACATTGCGCACAAGTTTTCCTGACTAGTAGCGCTTTGTATAAGCTTATCCACATGTTTCTTTACGTCCATTTCCACTTCTCCCAAGTCATTACCGTTCAATTTATCCTTAATTCTTTTAACAATTCCATCATCTTTAATCAAAGGGTCTACATTAAACACCTTCAATATTCCAAGTATTTGTTGCTTATTATTTCTTAATAATTCCATAACATATTCACAACAACTCCTAAACGTTCCCTCAACCTCCGATACCTCCATAGCGGTTATAAACGATCTCGTCAATCTAAACGGCACCTTTTCGGGGCACCTCTTTCTTTTCATTGAAATTTCGAAGCATTCTTTGTAGTCAATATTAATAATTTTGCCGGAGACCGTTTGCATCAAAATATTTTGAAAATGTCTGTTTCCAATACCAATTAAATAACCCAAAATCGAAGAAGCCACTAAAGAAGTAGTATAATTAATTCTTCTTACTAACCAATGAGTAGAATTAGAAGCTTCTAATAATAAAATCGATTTAATTTCATCACCTTCAGTATCTTTAATACTTAAATTATATCTTTTTATCTTTTCATCCAAAGATAAATTGTCATAAGAAACGTTACAATTTTTTGATGCGATTTTATATTCATAATTTTCGATGATGTTTGGCTTTTTACTTGAACGAATTCTTTTTATTATATGATTTAAAGTTTTACTACCAGAGAACCATGAAATTATACCGACTTCGTTTGAGAATGGTATGACTTTATTTATAGATATTGTTAACTTTTGTGAGAATGGAATTGATGAATGATTAATTATCGCGTTTATATAATTAAACAAGTTCATAATTCGATGTTGGATACGTAAATCCTCATTATTAAGTATGATGAAAATATATTTTTTACCATTTGAACCGACAAATACAATTTTTAATTGTCGTTCTTTCGATTTAATAATTTGTATTTCGTTTTGTACATTATCTATAGTTATTAACTTCTCATTATTATTATCATATGTACCGGGAATTATAATTTCAAGTTTACGTAAGTGTTTAATGTCAGTGATTGTATCGATTAATGATAATGTTTTAGGTGTTTTAATGATTTGATTAATGATATTTAATATTTTTGAATATATTTTTAATGATTTATTTATATATTTCGAATTATTTGTTTCATTATATTTGTTTATATTCTTTTCAGCTTTTGTTAATACATTTTCAAATAATTTAATGAAACAAATTTCTTTAAATGTCTTTTGTTTAGTTTTAGTTTCATTATGTAAATCTAATAAATTATTAATAAATGTTTCGGGTTTATTGGAATGTAATAACTTCGTAATCAAAATTTGCCATTTGTTCCATAAAGTTAATGAAATATTAATCATTTCATTTGAAAACAAATCATATTGTAAGAATAAGTTCAAATGTTTTGTTGTCGAATTAATACGATTAATTAAATCAATTATTAATTCTTTTTGAGGTAAATTACTTTTAATTGGTACATATAAATATTGTAATATTAAATGTGGATGTTCATTTGATACATTATATAAAATCTCTTCAATTAATTCCTTTAAGTTTTCGTTATTAATATTATTTAGTTTTGCTATTAAATATGGAATAGAATTTAACCAAAAAATCGATGGAATTTTATATAAGTTTTTCATTAAAAGTTTATAAATTTCTTCATTCCCATATTTAAATAACTTTGAAATGATTAAAAACAAAAATTTATCATTGTCATTATCAATAGAAATAATTCCATTTAATAAAGCTTTAAATGAATTTATTAAATAATTTTCATTACTTTTATCTTCTTTAAATAATTCGAAGTTAATTTTTCCCCAAATTGTCCATAACTCAGATAAATTATCATTATTTTTATCATTAATAACATTCTCTAATATTGATTTTGCTTCTAATTTCTTATTCATTGATAATAACCATTTAGTTAATATAATTCGTGAGTTAACATTAACTAAATTATTTGATATTAAATTAATTGCTTCATCTTTTTTATTTGATTTCCATAATATTTGTGACTTATAAAGATTATAAATGTTATTCATTTCGATGTTATTTTTATTCTTTTTAATTAAATTACTTAATAATGATTGTGCAATTTGTATTTTGTTTTCTTCAATTAATGAATTAAATAAACGATTCCAATATATATTTAATTGTGAATTATTTAATACAATCGAATGAATACAAATGTTTTCTAATAATATCGTCGAATCATTTGTTAATCGATCGAATCTTGATTTCCATTTATTTGTTATATTATTTAATTTTTCTTTGATTAAATTCGATTCGATTAAATCACTATTTACTAATTTTATTTGTAATTTCTTATATTCAATAACTTCTTCAATTTCATTTAAGTTACTTAAAACTGAAAAATTATAATATAAATTATCATAATTTTCAGAATCTAATGATAACATTTGATAAGAATTTTCGAATTGTGTTAATAATAATTTTTCAGCTTCATCGAATTTATCATTAATTATATAATAATAAATTTTATATAAATTATCATCTTTTAATTTGGATGCAATTCGATTAAATTTACTCTTCTTAAATAAATACCAACATGAAGCTGTTTTATACAAAGGGAAATTATTAATATTTTTCTCTTTAATTAATTGATTATAATTATGTAATGAATAAAGACAATTAAATTTGCCTTTAAGTAATTCAATATCATTTGATGAATTCTTAAGTTTTTGTTCATATATTTTTAATGCTTTATCCCATAAACCTAATTTTTCATATAATTCTAATTTCTTGTTTTTAATGTTTATGTTCATTTTCTTAGTTTTAGTTAATATACCTTTAGCTGCTAAATTTAATCCAAGTTTTTGATTTATATTTATTAAATCTTCAATCGAATCATTAAATAATTCTTCTGATTGTCGAAGTGATGGATATAAGAAATCATTTTCGATTTCCATTTTAATAATATTTTTAATATTAATATTTGGTAATTTAATTTTTAATGTTTCTAAAATTTCGAAAAAGTTTACGAATAAACGTAAAACATTTTTTGGTACATCTTTAGAAGTAGTTATAACATTAATAGTTGTTAAAATTCGTTGATTTTGTTCTGGATTTACTACTAATAAAACCATTGCTATAGGTACTAATGATTCTTTAATTAAATTATATCTTTCAGCTATTGTTATACATGAAGAAATTGCTTTAGATTTACAACATCGAATTAATTGTATAACAAAGTCTTCCATCCATGCAAGCCATTGATTTTCATTAAATTTATTTGATGGTAAACTAAACTCAGTAACTTTATCATTAATAACTTGACATCTTGAAGCTTTTTTAGAATGCGATATTGTACTTTGAATAATTTTTTTGTTTAATTTTTGATCTTTTTTATTATTATCCATTAAATCATACAAATTTGATAATTCATTAATTTCTTCTGTTGATAAAATATTTTTAAGTTTCGGTAAATATGATTTTATATTAACATTATTCTTTAATGAAATTACTTGTAATAATTCAAATGATTTTTCTTTTAATGAGAAATTAATTGTAATTATATTAATTATAAAACGAATAATTTGTGGTAATGATTTAGTTAAATCACTTTGATTAACAATTACTGTTAAACTTTGTAAACAATCATTACAAATAGTTGTATTATTAATATTAATTAATAACCAACTAAATATTTTCGGATATATCATATGATCATAATATTTAATTGATTCACCAAATGATATAAATGCTGATAATATTGCTAATACTTCTTTCGAATTATAATTATCGAATTGTGACGTGAATAAATAAGCAAATCTTGATAAATATGGTTGAATCGCTTTAGGTATAATTTTCATCATCCATTCGAAATCTAAACATAACGTAACTTTATCAAGTGAATTCCATTGTTCACAAATAAAATCAACAACATTTGGTACTAATGGATTAAAATATGATCCTAAAACAGTTAAAAATATTGTCATGTTATTTAATAATAATGTTTCAAATGCTTCTAAGTTTGTCTTTAATAAGTTTTGCAATAATTTGACTAATTCTTTTTGATATACTTCGGATAATATTCTGTTATTTTTTAAGATTGATACTAATGCATCTATTGATATAGTTCTTAATGATGTTAATGATTCATTTGATAATATTTCGAAAATAGATGAAAATGTAATTGATAATGAAGCGAAAATTAATTTCTTTTCGACTGATTTCGATTTACATTTATTATAAAATGAAAATAACCCTTTAACATTAAATGAATTAATGTTAATATTATTTTGATTTTTACTATATTGATATAAATCATAAGGTTTAATTGGACCAATTGTAGAAATAGCTTTAGTTAATAAAACTAATGATATATCAGAGTTATTTAATTTGGTTAAATATAATAACTTTGATATTAAAAATGAATAATCAGTTAATATTAATGATTGCATTTTTGTATTATTCATTATGTTAATGAATAATTTTAATGCTGAATTTAATTGTTTTGGTGTCGAATGAATTATTAACGAATTATTTAATATAGTAACTATTTTGTTTAAGTCACATTTATTAGGTTCAATTAATATTAAATTCGATAATAATAATAATGAACTTGATGATAATTGTCCATTAAAGTTTTGGATTTGTTCATATAAAAATGATATAAATGGATAAAATAATATTCGTGCTTGATCAGAATCTAATGAATTTATCGTTTGATCACTTAATACTAAAAAATATTTTATTGCTTTTGAGTTCATTAATGAGTTTAAATTAATTTCCACAAATTTCTCATTTAAGAAATTCATTATATTTGTTTTAGCAGTTTGTTCTTTGATAAATAACATTAAATATTTAAATGATTCAAGTGATATTTTCTCATTTGAATCATGTAATAAGATTCGAATATATGGAATAATTATCGGATCTTTAGGTTCTTTATATAAATTACGAAATGTTTGTAAACGTAATTCTTCATTACTTTCAATAGAGATAACAGATAATATTTCAATCACAATGGATATCGATGGGTTTTTCTTTTGATAATCTAAAATGAAATTAATAGCTGATTTACGTGTTGATAAATTCTTATTATACATTTGGATACAATATCTTAAAACTGTTGGTAATGATAATATTTCACTTGAGATGTTTAATTGGATTAATGATTGAAATCCATTACGTATTAATAATGGATTACTTGATGAGTTTAATAAAATTGGATTTAATGCTGATATTACAGGTTTATGAATTCTTGCTGTTAAAGTTGGAATTATTTTTAATAATTGACATATTCCTGAAGTAATTAATGGTGTAATTTGTAATGAATTAAAAATTAAGATTATGTCATCATATAAAGTTTTGGTATTAACTGTTAATATCGATATAAATGAATAAATACTTTGTTCGGAATCCATTTGTTTAGCAATTAATTGTTTACATTTCATAATAACATCAACTTCTTCACCAAAACATCGATTTTGTGCAAAGATAAACCTTCCCATTGATTCTAATGATTCATTTCGAAATTGTAATTTCTTATGTAAAATATTATATATTGATTTATAATATGTTAATATTTTTTCTTGTGTAAATAACTCGGGATTTGTTCGAAAGATTAATGGAAATAATAAAAATGCACCAATTTTGTTCTCATGTTCTCGTGATAAAAATTCCATAGGTAACTTAGTGAATTTAAACGCTGTTGTTAATTCAGGACGTTCATTTAAAATAATTTCACATGCTTTGACGGCACTTTCGTATAAAGATGTGAATTTCTCTGTGTTTGATAGGCCTGCAACAAGTTTAGAGACAAAAAGTCGTGGATTAAAGTTAATACTTTTATCTTGATCATTCTCCATAAGGTATTTTATAAGTGATAATGAAATAGTAGATACTTGTGTGGATGGTGAAAAAATTCCTAATGATAACATGTTCATCACAAAATCTACTTGCGCTTGTAAACAACTGGGAAATCGGCGAAGAAGTAAATTGAGTAAACAGTATGATGTTATAACATGATCAGTGTCCATTTGACTCCATTTCTTCATATTTGATCGAAATGGTTGAAGAACCATTTGAAATGATGAATGAAGAGATTTGGATAAATATGTTAGGACTCTGTCTAATAAGTAATATGACTGAGGATTTGGTCCAAGATCAACTGTTAATACATCTTTGGCAATTCTATTGGCTTTATATACTTTATCACCTACATCAACATCTATGAGTAAGGAAATTAAAATCAGATAGTCTTTATGATTTTTTTGCTTTAGAGTTTTATTTGAAATATCATTAAATAATTTATTAATATCGAATTTTTTCTGTCTAGATTGGGAAGAAATGAAATTCTTGAAGTTAGAAGCCAATGAGCTAAATTGATATTTGTCATTATTGTTACACATCAAAATTAAATTGTCTATGTAAGCTTCTTGAACATCATTAATATTAAGGCCCGCAGAATTTGTATCGATTGTGTTTAGGTTTATGCTCGCTGGTTTCTTCCTTAAACTCATATTTTGGTTGATATTTAGATAGGTATTTGACAGTTGCCGTCACTTTTTTGTTTAAGCAATATTGGTAACGGTTTTTACTTTGAATTTCCCGTTTTTTGACATTTTGAGAAATTACGACCGTTACGCAAAAAAATTTCAAAAATTTTTCTTTGCTAAAAGCTTTTACATAAAAATAAGAAAAAAACAAAATTTTTAAGTTTTGTTTGCGGCGAGATAGTATCTGATGATGTATAATTAAAGATATCATCATGTTGTGTTCCGGTGAATTTCAATCAAATTAATTAAAAATTTTAAAATTTTGATAGATATATTTATTACAATTTGCATACAACGACACCAGTGTTTCCCTGTGAAACAAAAGCCTTCAAACCTTTCATTCGACACAAATCTAATATGTATGGACGGAGAACAGGCATTCCCCCAGCAGAGTGAATTCCTTTTCCTGTGATAAAGTTAACTTGCGCAACGTTTCCGGAGATTATCGCATTTTCTATTGTCTGGTTAAATTTTTGATGAGCTTTCATGATCGTATACCCATGAAGATCAATTGTGATAATTCTCTTCGGCCCGTGGGGCCTTCTTACAATTTTACTTCGGGGAGCTTCTGTAACGAGTTTACGAGCAATGTCAACATTTCCATTTGCTCTTGAAATGGCTTCCTTAGCTTGTGTTATTGTTAAATCTGGTCGAATGGAGAAAATTTCATCTTCAAGTGGAGGCTGTTCAAATGAGTGTTGAAGAAGGATTTCAGCTGCAGTATCGAAATCATTTCCTTTAAGTGCATCACGAATGATGTTTGTTGGCATTGCCGGAAATATTTCTTGTAGTTGAGATACAATTGGATCTGTTGTTACGCTAAGTTTTGTTGGGTTTCTTTGAACAATGATATTGATTGCTTGTTCGACATCTCCTTTTGCCATGTCAAGTGATTCTTCTAAGACGTCATTGCTATAATTAGGGAAAATGTCTTTGAGTTGCTTGACATTACTTTCTCTAAGAAGAGTCGGATTCACTAACGGTTTCAGATCGTTCGGGATTTCTTTGACCTTTGAATTCCTCGGCGGTTGTGCGGCGGTTTTTGATGACTTTTGGGGCAATGGAAGCTGAGGGAACGAGTTCAATGTTTTCTGCTTCCTTCTTTTCCGGTTCTGGTTGCGATTCTGCTTAATGGTTGGATTCATTTCCGAAAGGATTTGAATTGCAACCTCAAGTGAATTTCCGGCTGCTTCAAGAGCATTTCGAAGAACATCTTCTTCAATTTTTGGAAATGCTTCTTTAAGAATTGCGACCGAATTTTTTGGTTGCGATTGGTTACTATCTGATTCTTGGCTTTGCGTTTCATAGAGATCCATTTCATCAAGAAATTTTATTGCTTCTTCAACTGAATTACCTGCTGCTTCAAGAGCATTATTGAGAACATCTTCGCTTAAGTTTGGAAAACTTTCTTTGAGAATTTCAATTTGTTTCTTTGTGGATGGTTCATTTTCTTGTTTTATTGTTTCAAGTTCTTCATAGTGGTTAAGCATTAACTTTGCTGCTTGTATTCCTTGTATAGTTTCCTTTACGTTGAATTTAAAGTCTTCCAAATAAATATAACACAATTCATCACTCATATCAGGAAATTGTTTTTGTATTTCCTTCACTTGGTTTTGAGCGTTGTCATTTTCATTGTTTATAATTATATCGGTATTGTTTTCTGGAGAATATATAATGTGTAAAGTTTCATTTGCTTCATCAAAGGGCATCCAGCTTAGTATATCACTGCATTCTTCGTATGTTGAAAAAGGATTTAATTTTAGTAGTTCTTCAACTCTTTGTGAGCTGTTTCGATTGTTTTCTGCAAGCATTTGCCCACAGAACCCAAAAATTCAAATAATTGAGTTGTTTACATAGGTGTTTTCAAATGTCTAAGTAAAGTATTTAAAACAAGAAAGAATATTTTTCTATTGTTTTCGTGGATATCAAGATTACTATTGGATTATCCATCTTAAATTATGTGGCATGTATTGGTAATTTGTTTGAAAACATTCAGATATAAATTTCACTTAAAATTATTTGATCAAAAATTATCAATTGTAAAAAGTCATAATTACTGAAGAAAACCAGTCAAATAAAATATTGAACTATTATTAATATTGCAGATTAATTACGCAACATTTCAAAGGAAGTAAAATTATTTTTTACATTTAAAAAAAATTTCGAAAGTAATTGATTAAGTGTTTTAATGAAAATAATGTTAAACTTGTAATGGATAAATAATCTGTTAGATTTTAATATGTTGTGAATGACAACGTTCATGATGATGCTTCTAATACATGTAAAAATGTAACTAATAAAGTGAATTAACAATGTGTGATTTTGAAAGCTTAAAAAATGATATTGGCAACATAGAAAACTCCATAAAAAAGAATCAATTTCTGCCAAAACTGTAGTTTTATATTGAACTCAAATATTATTTGCCTTACATTCCATATGACTAAGAAAAAAAGAATTATTCAATTTTCTCCACAGCAGAATCACATTTTCAATGAAATTAACCCAATTTTGAATGATTATAACTTGATTTTATTTTGTTTCCATTCTTCTTTAAGGATTTGAAATGGAACAATAAAAATTGTGAATATAAAATCGAAGAGTCAACGCTATGTATGAATTCAGTAAAAAAACATTCAAAAAATATTTCACTTTTCCAAAAACATTAAATTTGTGCATTTTTTATCTTGATGAACCAGGATGAGAGTGATATTTTTTCTATGTATAGTAATTCTATTGAACAAGATGATGAATATGATCCTTTTGAAGAATCATTAATTCAACTAGATAAAATTTATAATGGATATCATGATCAGTTTTTGTTTGATGATCCAAATTTTGTTGATGACATACCAATTTTTCATAAAAGAGCTGAAACCCTTCCTAAAAACACAATATTTTCACCAACACACTTTAAATTTGACATTGAGCAAGTTCCTGTTGCTAATTCTGCATTTGTTTTGGATCATTGTAATAATAAATATAAAACTCATAAAGAACACAAAGAAATCTCTCAAGCAATTTTTGATAATGCATGTAAAAATCCTTATTTAATAATAAATCCACAAAGAATTGGCTTGATACCTACAAATATTTGGATAGATGAAAATATAACATTTGGT
Source organism: Histomonas meleagridis (assembly GCF_020186115.1). NCBI lineage: Eukaryota > Parabasalia > Tritrichomonadida > Dientamoebidae > Histomonas > Histomonas meleagridis. The sequence goes on from NW_027150805.1 coordinate 2,080,724, forward strand.
CAAATTGTTTCTGATTTTTTTCAACGGAAAAATAGTGCAACAAGTAGGTTCATTCATAAATTATATAATGCACTTAAGATTAGTGATATTGGTCCAAATTTTGCTGAATATGTTGGTGTCCAATGGTTAGGAACTTATTTGATTAAAGTGAACAAAAATAATTTCGGAAGATTATTAGGAATCAAATCAATTGATGGTTCATTATTTCATCATCAAGGAAACTTTTATTCACATGGATTTATAGAATTATGTGTTAGTGATATAAGAAAATATAAACTTACGAAATTTGATTTATATGGAGTAGATTTTTTAAATGTTCGTTTGTTTGTTCATTCGAATCGATTATTTATTAAAGATTGTACTGAATCTGACTTAAACAAATGTAAATGGATTAACCATAAACAGCAATAACAATTTTTGATATATTTAAATCCATTCTCAAATTAACTTGAGATTTTCCATTTCAAATGCACGTTAATATATTTATTCTTATATTAACATTAAATGTTCATAAATATTATACATACAATTTTTAAATAAAGAAATAAATATTTTTGCATATTAAATTTTTTAAATTGTTCTTTCTTAAAAAAATAATTATTTTCGGTAAAAATGAAAAATAGTTTTAAAAAAGTGTTTATTCAGTATTTTGTGTATTTAATTTTTTATTCGTCAACTATTTCAACTTTTGGTTTCTTTTCCTTTTCTTCTTCTTCTTCGTTTTTATCTTCTTCTACGTGTTGAGTTGGATGCGTTTGTTGTGTTACTGGCGTTCTAAGATTAAAAGCAGCAGTAGCATTAGAAGTTCCAGTTATAAATGCAAGTATTAATGCTGGAATATAATGTCTGTGATAACCAATGTACTTTGTAAATGGTGTCTTATGTGTCGACGCATAATATACACTTGAGAAAATCAAATTACGAATGACAGTTGTGATATTAGACATCCGTGTTTCTTGACCACCAAGAAGCGGGCGAGTTATGATTTCTAATACTTGATCCATAGTAGCAAATGTAAGAGCAATTACAAGTGATCGATTTCCAAGTATTTGTGTAGTGCGAAGAATGAGAGTATAAAGACGAGTTTGGTTGATGCCTTGTAAAATTCCAAGGAAATAATATAAAAGCCTTGTAAGTTTGTAGAAAATATCAAATGGTGAAAGTGTCATTGCCACAAAAACGCCACCGAAAATTGCAAGGATAAGAGGATTTGAGGTTGTTGGTGATTTTTTATGGGAAATATATGCAAATATTTCTCTAGGCAAAAATGTCATCAAAGCTGCAATAAGTAATTGCTTGATCCAAAGGAGAATTGATCTCTTTTTATTATTTGTAGATGAACGAACTACATAACATGAATATAATGACTGAATTGTAAACCAAAATGGAAATTGTGGAGTTCCAAAAATTAACTGATAAATTTGACGGTAACCACCATTTACAAATTGATTTACGGAATTGTTAATTTCCGCATTAAGACGATTGAACATTTCTTTCATCCCCTAAATGTGAAATGATTTAAAAATTCAATTGACCGTTTTGGCATTTTGGCCGAACAAATAGCAAAAACATCAACTACGATCGAAACATAATTCTTCACCCGAAATGATATTAGAAGAAGAAGAATCTGATACATGACGCTTCCTTTTCCAACATGAGAAGAATACGAATGATCAGAATTTCTTTGTCTTTTCTTGTTATGTCTTGGGACTAAAACTACGATAGAAAAATTTGAGAAAAAATAATGTCTCGCACATTGAAAGTCCAAATATTTTCGCTCAATTTCCTCTATCGTACTATTAACGGTCAAAATATTCTGCTTTTTATTCAAACTAGATCTAATAAATAACTAAATGTTTGATTATCCATTGGATTTTTTTATTAGGTTTTTAATCACATAATTAAATATCGTCAGATTCAATCAAGAAAATAATAGATTGAATTTTAAAGAAACAATGTCTTAAATTTTAGTCGGTTTTTTAATTGATAAATTTTTTTGAAATTAGTGTTCATTTGATTATATTCAGATCAAGAAGAAATCTCAGGAGCTAATCGCAAAATAATGATTTTTATCTTAGCAATGTAAAGTATTCAAACGAGTAACTTTTACACTTGCTTTTGATCGTGAATTTCACTTTTTGTATGATTTTCACTTTTTAAATCAGTTTTTATCGTTGCTTGTTGAACTTTTATTCAGCCACACATTGACAATTTTTGGATACCCATTGTAAAATTCAATTTTATTTGAAAAATATGAATAGTTTATTTTGCAGGTACCTGTTCAATTATTGCGTGGAAATTGAGGTTTTTGTGTGGAAAATATTCGGTGTTTGCTCCAATTCAATTTTTTCCTTTACTTTTTGAGTTATATTTGACATTTTATCGTGTATAAATGAATAAATTTTGATCGTCTGACGTTAATGCCACCCTAAACGCCCATTTTATATCCGTAAAACCAAAAAAAACAGCTATTCAAAATAACTCTTCACAAATGGTGCTGTTTTGAATCAAAAATAATCGTATTTAGACAAAAGTTCCGGAAGCCCAATTGTAAACGGTTAATTGGTAAATTGCAGCCTATTTGCGGTTAGCAGAAACAAATGAGTGAAGAAGCAGGACCTCTTGCAGCATTGCTTGCTCAGCACCCACAGCAACAAGAAACAGTTCTTGATGTTCACTTCAAAAACTCAATTGCCCCCAAAATTGAGATGCAATCTCATGAAAAAACAAGAAGCATTCCATCAAACCCTCCAACACAGAAAAAAAAAGACGAATCTAATTCTGAAAGCGATGAAGACAAGCCTATTGGCCTAACTTATCGCCAACTCTCATTTACTTCTATTGATGGAAACTTAGTTTCTAAAGGCGGTGAACCATTAGGCATTTCGATCCCTTCAAAAGTAGTCCCGACCAAAGAGGAAGAGATTGATAATGAAATAGATGAAGAAGATAAAAATGATCCTCCACAAGTTCAAATTGTAAAGGAGTTAAGAACAAAGAATCTCAAGCGATGGAAGGAAATGGGTTATGAGCCACCGGCTGATCTTATCAAGCTTACACGTGCACATACCCAAGATTCAATTAACGAAGAATCGTTTAAGCCTTTTGATCAGGAAATACCTCATCCCAACTCATCACGCGAAGCTTCTGCTGATCACAAAAATCGTCATTCAATATCTCATAAAAGATGTGGAAGTGATGGTATGAAACTTGGCGAAGCTTCTTCTAGCTTATCACGTATGTCAGAAGCTCTTATGCTCCCACCAAGTCGGAAACAAGTCAACAAAGTTGAAAATGAAATAAATTCCGAAGAAGATACTGGCGAATTATTTGGAAACCTCGGTAAGATTGTTCGCCATTCAGATAAAGTTGTTTACGAAGCTATTCGCACTGGAGATCTTTCAAATGTAAAAGATGCGAAACGATTGTATAAAGCATTCAAAAAGTTGCAAGACAAATGCATATCAGAACTTTGGGCTGATGAAGCTTCCTATCTTGCTGAACTAATGGAAGGTCTTAACATAGACCATAGCGACAAGTTGCGGCCAAGTAATGATGAGATCAAGCAACTTCAAAGGAAATCTCAAGAATCGTCTGCAAAATACGATCAACTTATTACAAAGGAACTTGACAAAGAAAAACTAACCATTGAACTCCTCAAGAAACAGTATGAGTTTGATATGCTTGAGCTAGAATCTATGGAACGTGCTTCAAAACATATTAACAAAATTTCACAACAAAACATTCTTTCATTAGAAGAGGAGGCTAAAAACCTTATGCGCCGTAACCAAATGGATAGCGCCCGTAAGGTTATTGATCAAATCGACAAATTAAAGAATCTTGATTACAAATCAGAAAAGATTGCCAACAAAAAGAGAGCACTCCACTATGAGTTACAACTAAAGATTGACAACGCGCATGCCAAATGCGAGATAAATGTTGCCGATCTCAAAAATCGTCAAAGTAATTCACAGAAAAAGTACAGCAGCCAAATCAATCGAATCAAGAAATACAAAGTCGAGATAAGGCCAGAAATTCGGTACACTGCGACAAAGAAGGATTTGTTGAAGATAAGTGCTCCAAAAATGATCGACAGAAAAAATGAGAAAATCACTGATTTTAATTCCTCTTGAAATGTTATAATGGAAATGAATCAATAAAATTATTATTGTATAAAATATTTTTTGGAAATTTCCAAATGTTATGAAGTAATATGTCAAATTTCGAAATTAATTTGGCCTGAACAAGAAGGAATTGATGTTAATGATAAAGATATTTTTTTGTTCTATTTTGGATTTATAATAATAACTTGAAATTAATGCAATGTTTCAAGGAACTGTTTTGAGTGAACAGCTCCCTCGGTTCAACATGCCTTTTCGGTTGAAACTCTTAGGTTCTGAACCAAAAGGTATTCGTCTAATACTATTTGAGAGCAGATTAAACTTTGAATATTTCCTTTAAAATATTCTTTTCATTTTGGTAAAATTTTCGACTACCAAAACATCTACATGATTGTAAGCATACAAAAAATCAAATAAAATACAAAATAGCTGAAGATGAAACATTCATTATTTCTTAATACATAAATTTTTTAACTATACAAAAACTTCTCTTTCAATAAAAAGGAACTGAATGGGATGATAATATCCTTATAAGGTTTTAGTTCCTTTCGGTGATCACCAAAAACAACCTTAAAAAATTCTGGTGCACCATAAAAATTCTTTCAAAAATTCCTTATTTAGAATTAATAACCGAAATTTCAGGTAAAGAATAACGAATATTATTAAGTCAATTTTAATCGTTTCTGATTTCAAACATGGACAAGCTAAAAAACGGAACGCGTTTCCTTTCATACCGTCTCGAAAGATGTATAGGTAAAGGAGCTTTCGGATGTGTATGGTCAGCTCAACAAGAAGGCAGCGGTCAATATGTTGCAATCAAGTTTGAACTCCCTAATCTCGCAAAATCCTTACTTACTGAAGAAGCAGAAATTACTAAAGCTGTCTCTTCATGTGACTCGTTTCCAGCTTACTATGGAAACGGTATTGAACAAGGATTAAATTATTTGGTTATCGAAATGCTTGGAATGAGTTTAAGAGCTTTCCAAGAGAACCACACGGGAGGGATATTATCGCTTAACGAAGTTGGGCCACTTGCAGTTTCTATGGTCAAAGCAATTCAAAATTTCCATAATATGGGATTTGTTCATCGTGACATCAAACCATCAAACTTTGTTTTTCGTGGAAGACCTGATCAAAACCGGCTTTGTTTGATTGACTTTGGTCTTGCAAAGCGTTGGAGATCTCCAGATGGCGAGGTTTTCAAGCCTCGCGAAAACGTAGGATTTCGTGGTACATCACGATATGCCTCTATTAATTCACACGATGGGTATGATTTAGGCCGACGTGATGATTTATGGTCTTTCTTTTATGTATTGATAGAATTATGTGCTCCACCACTTCCATGGAAATCACAAAACGACAAAGATGCCGTAGCCCAGATCAAAAAGCGCGGGGTCGCACGTCTTTGTACTGGTCTTCCATCACAATTTGAGGAAATTGCAAATCACATCTCAAGTTTAGGATTTGCCGACGATCCCGACTACGACCTTATTATACAGAAGCTCGAGGAGGTGATCGAAGGTGCCGAGGCCGGCTCCGACTGCGGCGTTTGCCTCAGCGAAGAGTACGGATCGATGGCGCTTATCGTTGCGCCAAATTGTGGGAGTGTGTTCGGAAGCTCAAGCGCAGTGGAAGGCAGCTGGGATAACGCAGAGCCAGTGCAAGCGCCTGACGTGTATGAAGGAGATAATGAGAACGATGCATCTGGCGGACATGGGAAAGGCGGATGCTGCAATCTTTTATAAGTTCAGATGAATAAATAATGATATAAATTAGGAAATAATAACAAAAAATTTTATTAATTTAAATTATGTTATGTATAGAGGAGAATTAAATTATGTGTTAGAGAAGATGATGAATGATTTAAAAATAAAATTATTTATTCGAGAAAATCTCTTTTAAGTTTTCATTTGCTTTATTGTAATTGTTCCTCCGAAATAAAGGTTCTACGTCTTGATATAGTAATTTTTCTTTATTTTGTTCAATCGAAGAAATCAATTCCATTGGTGATAAATACATATTAGATGCAATAAAAGATGCGGTAAAATAGAGGTTGTCGTCATTTTGATTTTCAGTGAAAATATTTTTATATTTTTGTAAATTTTTTAATAAAACCAATGAACCAATTTGATTAATGTCTTTAACCATTGGAAGATATTTGATGAATAAAGTATATATAAGATTCTGAATACCTAGCGTTACAAACTCTTGAGATATTGGGGACAAACATGTTGTCACTGATTCGTATAATTTTTTGAAATTCTTAATTAAATTAGCGGATTTAATTTCTTTCATTTTACCTTTTGGTAATTTAAAAGAGACATTGAGTAATGACATAGAAATATGATAATAGCAATTACACCTTAATTCTTTTCTTATAAAACATAAAAAATATATGGCATCTTTTCCATAAGATATTAATTCGTTTTCAATCTTTTTATATATATCTTCACTAAAAATATTTTTTCTTTGTTGTACAAGAGTAACAATTTGTTTTTGAATGTAAAGTAATGTTTCGCTTATTGTCGCCATTAATACAAGAGAATAAGAATCATTCATGATTTCGTTTGTTTTCAAAATCTTTTGTCCCGTTAATAATTCTTTTTCATTTTCATAATCAATTTGGTTGAAGTTAGATATTGCTTCAGAAGTAATTTCTGTATTTTTATCTAGAAGAGGTCTAAACAAAAGTTGATATTTTTCATATTCTTGAAGCAATTTTGGTGTAATTAAAGTTTCTGCATAATATGAAATATTTTCATTATGTATATATGAATATAAATTAGAAGTGCATTTTGTTCTAAAAGAATATATAAGACTAACTACATTTTCGAATAAATTTTTTCTTAAAACATAGAATTGAGAAGCCGCATTTATAAAGTGACCAATTGTTTTTAGAATAATTATTGAATCTGAAAGAACTGAAATTTCTCTTCTTGGAGGTTTAACAACGTTGAAACTTAATGGAGTTTTCAATATTTTTTTTGTATGATGATTCAGAAATTCTTTTATAGGTTGCAAATTTTCTTGAATTTGTTGATCATTGTAAGCAAAAGAAATGTTAAATGACTGAGAACATGTATTTTCAAATTTCTTAAGTATTGGAATCATATATAGATAATTAAATTTATTAGGCTTTATTCCAAGTTGTTTTATACATGTTTCATGAGTTTTATTATATGTATTACTGTTAGTGATTAATTTATAACTAAGTTTCTGTGTTTCATGATGTGAATCACCTGATCGATGAGTCATTGCAAATATAAGTTGATTGATTTCCTTGCTAATGATATCCCATGTAAAATCTAACATAAGATTTTTTGGATTATGAAAGAATTGATCAATTCTATCACAATAAAAAAGCAAAACAAATACTCTCGAAAGAAAGTTATTTAGAAATATCACTATTGGATTTAAATCATTAAAATTTTGATATATATTAACGAATTGCCTAAATTTATCCATATATTCACAATTTTTATTCACTTTTTTGATGTTTTTGATTGAATCTATTTGCATTTGAGATATTCTTTCATGGAGTTCATCATGAAAAATATTTATAAATTTTGTGTGAGAATCAAGATATAGAAGTGATTGAGTATATATTTTTATACTGTTAGCTTCTGTTATTAAAACTTTTAAACTAATTTCTGAATTATAAAAAGATATCTTTGAAAGTGCATCTGAAAGAAATAATTTTTCAAAGATACACTTAAAAATAGTTTCGCATATAATATTCCTTGAAGTAATTAAATGTGTTTTAACGTTAGATAAGATCTCAATTTCGTTTATATGTTCATCATTTGATAATATTTCAAATGCCTTTTTTATAATATTAACAGCCTCACTAACATTACCACTTTCTATTAATTGAAGTGACTTTTTAGAACATTTTGTAAGTTCTTCTATTTTATCTAAAATTTCTATTTTTTTCTGATATATAAGATTCTTCTTCCATAATTGAAGAATTGATTTTGGATTTATTGAAAACTTTTCTTGTGATTCTTCAATCAGTGTTAGTGTTTTATTAATGTTCTTTTTTATTCCTTTATTAAACTTTGATTTTATTAAAAAACGATCTGAAATTTCTTTAAATTGGTCTTCATAATTTGATACTAATGCATCAGTAATTTTTCGTATTTCTTCTATTACTGATTTTTGTTTTTCTTTTTCTTCTTGGGATTTCCAACATAAAATTGCAGTATCATGGAAATTATATGTATCAAGTAATACATTTTGATTTCTTTGATTAAACAAAATAATATTTGTCCAAAGTTCAGATATATCTTTTAATTCATCTGTTTCCATGTTTTTAATTTTATCATAAAAAAATTTCCAAAACCATTAAATTACATAATTTTTGATAAATTAAAAGTTAATCACTGGTTTCTTTTTAATTAGGGAAAAATTCATATAAGTCATTCGTGTACTCATTTTGTGCTTTTAAAATAATTTTTTGATTCTGTTTTTTCGTGTTAGTTTTTCTTATTGAACAATTTGTATCGGACTAATTCGAAAATCGACAATAAATTCAAATGATTTTTACTCCATGCTATATCATTTTTAGGAAACTGTATAACTCCTTGAGGATTTTCACTTCTTGTTCTATAATTATTTATAAAGCATTTACATGAGTTGGCAATAACAAAGTATATTTTTTTTTTATTCGACTTCCAAAATATCATAACTAATCAACCATGTAATCTGAATCCATTGGGGGAAAAAACTAAAAATTTTTATCTTTGACCTATAGACCAGGATTATTTTTTACTAGAAGTGTTAATAATTGAATTAAAACAGTATAAGTTAACAATAACAAGTTTTTTTCTTAAATGAAATGTTATGTGAAATCAATTGGCAAAATATGCACATAACTTTGAGAGCACTCACAATATTTTGAGCGTCATCAAATGCGACACAATTCCTCACGAGGCATTGAATCTGATCCTCGTCAAAAGGAAGTAGTGAAAGCAGTCATTGAAAACGATGTTGGCCGTCTTAATGCAATTCTTCAAGGCATGAAACCACATGAATATACCCAATCCAATTATTCTTTTCCACGTGAACTTTTTGAAGATAATCCAACTAGTTCCAGTTCCAGTTTCTACTATATGCCCCTTCCAATCAGTAATGTTACGCTTCTACATATTGCAGCATATTGTGATTCTCTTGATGTCTTTATCTATTTATGTAGCATTTCACCCAATTTTAACACTCGCACAACGACAGCCAATTCATATCATCCACTTCATTACGCATGTAGTTCAGCAGCGTATGAAGTTGCATTTTACATATTATCAATTGATCCAACAGAAGCCACCCAAACTCCATCAGTTGAATATCATTTTATATACCTAGCATCTGATTCAGGTGATCCTGACATTCTAAATCTTTTATTTTCCAATGGTGCAGATATTAATTCTCCTGCCAACAAGCGAAATGGCAGTGTCAGTCAAGCAGTTCGTCGTCAGAACATTGAGTGCCTTCGTATCCTTATCAAAAAGGGCTCCAAAGAAACCCGCGATCAACGCGATTACACACCATTAATGCTTGCGATCACCAATTACCAATTTGAAGCTGTTCCTATTCTACTTGATTCAGGTGAAGATCCTGAATACTTTGCTCCAGATGGGAAAAGCGCATTATTTCTTTCTTGCTTCACAGATAATGTTGATGTTGTTCGGCTTTTATGTGAGAAAATGCGCGTTGTCGACATCGATCCTCAGAAAAATGCGAAAGGTTTAATCCATTACGCATGCATGTCATATGACCCGGAGATAGTTAAAATTGTTTTGACGAAAAACATCGAAATTAATCGAATGGATGAAGAAGGTCGACTTGGTCCGTGGTACTTAGCAGACATGGCCAAAGAAGAAGACATCATACAGATACTCGAAATGCTCGTGGATAAAGGGCTGAATCTGAACCTGGTGAAAAACTTGGGCCACGAAAAGAACTCGGACCCATTACTCGGATCTTTTGTTATTGCGATAAAGAAAATGATGAATGTGATGGAATGGATGTTGGTGCATGGAGCGGACCCAAATATGAAAATGCAATCAGGGAAAACAATTATGGAAATAGCAGAGAAGTCACCTAATAGATATATAAGACAACTTTTTATGAAATATAAATAAATGAAATGTGAAGTATACAGATATATTAAATTTGGGTAATTAGAAGGAAATAATTTGGCGTTCTAAATATTTCCCCTTAATTTTCCTTCGTGTGTAAAGTTTATAGTTTAAAATAGCTAACAAAGGAAAAATGATACAAAAAAATAAGTTAAATATATAATGGCAGTGAAAAACTGTCGACCTTGATAAGAATGTCATTAAATGAAGTTTTTTTCAGAGATATGCATACCAAGTTTAATGAACAAAATTAAATAACGAATGGACATTATGTTATGTATTAGCAATGGAAGAAAATGGCTACAGAATATGTGACGCCGAATCGGATTCAACTTCTTCCATCACAGTTGACAGAAACAATGTTATTCCTCTCCCAACTTCTTTGCCTGATCGCAATATCAAAGCAGTAGAGTTTCCACCCAAAACGCGCGTACTTTCGCTGTTTCCAGAGAGCAATGGCTCGTGGACATCTGTTTTCTATGAAGCAGACGTGCTAAAGCCACCGTCAGAAACTGGGAATTGTTATAAATTAAAATTTCTCGATGACTCTGGAAAGTCGAGAAATATCCCGCCAAAGTACATTGTGAAATGTCCGCTGAGGTAAATACGGTTCAGATTCTGTTTTGTTCATAAAATGTGTTTTTGTAATTTTGTTTTGTTTGTAAATTATTAAGCAACAACAGGTGCCGATGGTTCACTTGATCTTTATTTTATCGAAATTTGCAATCACAAATATTGGAGGATCGAAGATCTATATCGTAAACAAAAGGACTTAGGTTTAACACCTGAACAAACCAAAAAATACACATTGTAAAATATAGATTCCAAAAAATAGTGTTTTCATCTTGTTTACTTTTTAGTCAATTGACTACATTATCTTAATCTTCTTTATTATTAAATGTCATAAAACATCAATCTCAAAAAATTTAATATTAAATAAATTGCTATTATTTGTTACTTTAACAGATTCATCAACATTAATATTTCGTTCAATTTTTTTGTAGCGGTTTTTGGGTGCAGCCCAACCGTTAGCATTGAATTCCTAATTGGCATATTTTGCACAAATTATTATGGAATCGAAATCAAACGATGGTATCAAACCATATGAAGAAAATGTCTATTGTAAATGTTTGTTGAATTTTTCACTTTCAGTTGAAGGTTTAAAAAGAATTAATTTTAAAAATTATGAAAATAATTTCGAGTTTCGATTTCAAAATGATAAAAAATTAAAAGTACCTGATTTCCTTGCACAATGTATTTCACCTGTTGTTTCAAATATGAAAGCTAAAAAAAAAAAAATGAATTTTTTTTTTTTTTTCTAAGTTGTAACAGATGAAATAATTCATAAATTCGAGGAATTATTACATGGACAAAGTGTTAATATTATTGATTTGGAAGATCCACTTATGAACATTTTTTAACCAACTTAAAAATCCAGAACTTATAGAAAAATTGCCTCTTGAAATCAATAATGACAATTTAATAAATATTCTTAATCTTAAAACTAAAGTAGGAATTAATATTGACAAAGAAATTGAATATGGAGCAAAACATTTTGAAGAAATTAAAGAACAAAATTTTTCGTTGTCACAATTAGAATTACTTTTGAAATGTGATAAACTCAAACTTGAAAATGAAAAATCGTTACTTGATTTTGTTATTGAAAAATATCAACAAAATCCAGAATTTTATGTCTTATTTAAATATATTCACTGTGAATTTTTTAGAAGAAGAAGATTCTGACAGATTAACATCCATTGTCAATTTACTTCCTCATCAGAAAATCGGTGAGTTGTGGCCTTCACTTAGTAAAATTCGAGGCAAACGATCTGACGAAGAATTTCGAAAGAGATTTTTACCTTTTCTATTTAAATATGATGGAACTAATAAATTTAATGGAATTCTCGATCATCTCACAAAGGAAAGTAATGGAAATATTATAACAAACGGAACAATTAAAGTGACAGCATCTTCAGTTTTAGATGATAAAAAAATATCCATTAAGTAGTATTGTACAAGATGAAGGAGAATTTTTTACAAAAAACATTGTAAATCAATTTATTTTATTTGATTTCAAATATAGAAAAGTTTCTCTCACTTCATATTCATTAAAATCTGTTTCAAGTAAATGGCCACATCATTTTAAAAGTTGGAAGTTGGAGGGTTCTAATGACGTAATTAATTGGACAATTCTTGATGAAAGATCCAATGATAGTTCACTAAATGGAGACCTTCAAGAATCATTCTTTGAGATTCAAGTAAAGCAAGGACCGTTCCGTTATTTGAAGCTAACACAAACTGATTATAATCAGTACGGCTCCCTCTTACTTACACTGAGAAGAATCGAATTCTTTGGAAGACTTATGAATTAAACAATATTTCATTTCATTTTCATAAACACTAAAGAAAAAGTCGAATGCGCGTATTTTAAACTTAAGAAATGTCCATTCAATCCATGTGCTATTCCTTAATGAAAATATTTTTTATACGCTATCAGAATGTTTTATTATTTTATCATTTATATTTATTAAATATTTTCATTTTTTATTTATTAATATTTTTCTTTTCTATTTTTTCCAAATATTCCGAAATTTCATCTGTTCCATGTTTTTTGCAGTATTCTAAATAATCAAAATTGTTTTCATCACCTTCATCATCTCGAAATTCTGCAATTGAATGAATATAATTAATTGATATTAAAATTTTAAATTAATTTATCTTAAAGAAAAAATGGTGTAATGGACAATGAATAATATAAAAATTATAAGAATAAAATTTAATATTAAGAAGGAAATTAATTTCCTTTTTTACGCGTTTGCTTTTTTGGTGATTCAAAAAGAGTTGAGCGATATTCGATTAAGTGCTCTCTAAGCGATGTTTTCCTGCAATATAAATACATATCTTCATCTTGAATATTCTTTCTACCTGCATGTTTAGAAAATGCAATCAGTTCTCTAGGAAGGTGTGCATCTAGCAGCGTATAAACAAGCGCTGTCAAAGCTGAAACAAATTCATGTGAAGGGACTTTAGGGTTTATTTGCTGTTCACAAATTTTTCCTACGAAAAAACGAAGTGCATCAAGAAGATTTCGCTTAGCTTCATCTATTTCCATTGTGTCTTGGTCCATTCCATTTAGGAAAGCTTGGAAAGACAGCATTTGGTAAAATGAACTTCATTTTCTTGTATTCAATTTTTTCAAATAAAATAAAATGTCATTTTTTTCCACAAAAAATATTTCTGTCAAAACATCAGTTCCTTAAAAGTTAACATTTAGTTCTCTGACTCAAAATAAAAAAACAGATTCCTAATACAAATCATTGTTTATAGATATAGTTTGGTAATAAATGGCTTTGGTTAAATCATGCTGCTGAAAAACATAAATGTAACGCAGTATTTTGAAAATGCTTATTGTGAGCTTATAATGACTTATTTGGTTTGAAAGTGATTTTTGATAAATTCGTTGATCTTTGGGTTTACAAATAAAGGTGTTATAAATAACACAGAATCAATCAAAATCCAAAATAAAAATACTGTACCAATCGTTTCTGCTGTAATAAAGGAAAGAGCTGAAAACCCAAAGAAGATGAAATTTTTCTTTAGTGTTGGATGTCTCACATATTCTTCAAACCACTTCTTAATCTTTTTTACTCCCCTGTTAAATCGTTGGAACTTTGGATTCAATTCTTTGAGGGATCTTATTCTATTTGGACTTTTGGCGTTATCATTGATTTGCTTTCTAAACATAAAGTTGAATGCATTTGAACAGAACAAACGAAGCACACATCCGATTAATCCCAAAAATCCAACTGTAGCCAAAAAACTTAGGTCTAAGTAATAGATTAAAAAAATAATTAGATTAATAACAATACTAAAAAATAATGAAATTAGTGGTCTCCTCCAAAAGATAACCTCTTGTACTCTTGATGTGAATTCTTCTGTTATGTTTGGAATTAGTTGTTCTTTACTCATTTTCTTCGTCTCTTCACTTTTAATTTTATTCTATCGTTTTTTAACGGCATCTGTTTTTTATCCTTTCAAAAAACATTTCATGTTTGGTTGTAATACTTTTAGAGATGGTTCACATTGAGTTAAACAAAACGTATCCAAACTCCAAAGAAAAATAAAACTTTTACTCAAACAAAATATAAAATTTATAAATTCTATTGTGATAATATGTTTTCGATTCTTTTAAAATTCTTTTCATCTAAAGCAGCAATTTCCTTTGTCAGTTCAATTGCAATTTCTAATTCTTCGCTTTCAAATTGCATTTCTAAAAAGGAAACCATTTCTTCAGTATCGATGTCCAAAAGAGTTTTCCAAACCTTTTTCGGTAATTGGCTTACAAACTTTCCATTTTTTCTAGCAGATTTAAGTGCATAGTATATTGAAAGACGAATTTCTTTTAATAAATCATGAAAGAACAAGACAACAGGTGATTTTTCATTGTTATTTGCTATTGCTGATGCATAGCGTGGAAGAACAGAATTCCATAATTCCCAAAATACTTCTTCATGATTTTCAGGCGGATTTTGATATATGTTTTTATATACCCATATGTAGCTTCTTGTAAAAATTGGAATTAATCCGCTTGATTCAAGTGAGTTATAATCAATCATTTTTTCGATTTCTTCGGAATATTGTGCAAGGAATTTACAAATAAACCTCCATAGTGGTGGCTTTGGTGGAGAAAAGTTTGCTAAATTTAATATTGTTGCCATGATAATATCTGAAAAGATGGCTTTAACATCTTCACGTGAAAAAAATCTGTCTAAAAACAAAACAGCATCATCAAATGTATCGTCATTTTGTAAAAATAAAACCAAAACAGATTCTAATAGCCCTGGCGACATTAAATGATTCATTGATGAAATTGGTGCTAAATCTACTAAAAGGGACATGACTAACTGATTTATTTTCCCAAAATCAATATCCACAATAGCCATTTCTATTCGCCTAAAAATAATTGATATTATTCTATCTTTCTCTGGTATTTCTTCATTTGGATGATTTTTTAGGATTTCATGAAATAACTTTAAGTCTTTGATTGGTTCTGTTGGCTTTAATGATTCTTCTAAAACTTTTTGCCAAAATTCGCTGATTTGTTTACTTTCCATCCGAAGATTTTTGAACGTTAATTTATCACGATGAAAAAAATAAAACAAAAAGAATTTACCTAAAGTAAGTAATGACCTTATTTACCGATGCTTGAATTTTATACCTATTACTTTAACTTTTTTGTTTAAAGAGATCAAATTTTATTATATCAAATCAAAAATAATCAATAGAATTTTTTAATTAGAAACTATATTTATCCTGATGTTCTTCCATTAGGGTGATAATTCGTAAGAATGCAAGCTTATAGAAAATAAAATGGTAAATCAAAATCAACCCCCAAAAAAATGGGGAAGAATTTTATAAAGGCTTTACATTTGGTTTATGCATATATTCTCTTTTATTCATTAGAAACTCTCTTGAAATATTCCCAAAATTTTTTCGTTTAACACCTGTGTTAAATCCATCGTTTTGGTAACCGTTTTGTTTTGCAGTTCAAAAAGTTTTACAAAAGTTCCAAGCACGAACAAATAACCATTGAAACAACAACAACAACTCCACAACCGACAGTTTGAAAATTTGAATATGCCGGTTGGAAATTGAATGGATGGGGGTTTCATCAAAAAAATGTTTGCATTCCTCCTTTCTGCAGCTGCATGCGTTCAAATCCTTCAGCATGAAGAGAAGAGCTTCCTCTCCTTCATGAGAGAAACCAACCAATACTACACAGGTAACGAATATCAAGTCCGTCTTGGTATCTATCTCTCAAACGTCCGTCTTGTTCAAGATTTCAACAAGGCTAACACATTCAAGGTTGGTATCAACAAATTCGCTACATACACACCAGCAGAATATAAGGCATTACTCGGTGCTCTCCCAGAACAAATCGAATCCCGCCCATCCCTTCAAAAGAAGTTTGCTGCTCCAGATAACTTCGACTGGCGTGACAAGGGTGCTGTTTGCCCAATCAAGGATCAAGCACAATGTGGTTCATGCTGGGCATTCTCAGCTGCCTCTGCTGCAGAATCAGCCTGGTTCATTGCTAACAACGAACTTATCTCCCTCTCTGAACAAAACTTAGTTGATTGCGTTACATCATGCTATGGATGCAATGGTGGCTGGCCATACAAGACATACGACTATGTTATCAAGAAGCAAGGTGGTCAATTCATGAGAGAAGATGACTATCCATACACAGGCACTGACGGATCTTGCCAATGGGATTCATCAAAGGGTGTCATCAAGATCAAGAGCTATGTTAAGATCTCCAGCGGTGATGAAGATGACCAAAAGGAAAAGATCTACCAATACGGTGTTGCTTCAATTTGCATTGATGCTTCACAATGGTCCTTCCAAATGTACCAATCTGGTATCTATGATGAAGAAAGCTGCTCATCATACCGCCTTAACCACGCTGTTAACGCTGTTGGTTATGGTGTTCAAGACGGCACACCATACTGGATCGTTCGTAACTCATGGGGCACATCATGGGGTGACAAAGGTTACATCTTAATGATCCGTAACAAGAACAACCAATGCGGTGTTGCATCATCCTCAGTCATTCCAACTTGCTAAACGATGAATCTTCAACTATATTTTAATTTTTAGTGATAACTTGTTTTTTTAAAGTAATCAAATTGATGTATTTAAAAATCTGTTATTTGCTTTACATCATAGCAAATGAGGAGATGTTTAATGCAAATTTTTTAGAAAAATATTAATAAAAATTGTTTTACAGCTTTAGTATACTTGTAGAAAGTATAAATTTCTTGAACGTTGTATTGCATGCATAAAACAGTGTGCGCAATAATATAAAAATCATATTAAGGTGCTTAAAAATATTTTTAAGCAATTGCTTTTTTCATTTTAATAATAAGATTCAGCAAAATAAATTTCCATTCTTTTCGTGTGTTGCTCATTTCGAAGTCGGGAAAATATCCAAAAAGTGACTAAATCAGTAACGTTAGAAGAAAAAGCAGAAGAGTTTCAAATGAACGAGGCAGAATCACAATGCCTCCGTATTGCAGAAAGAATTATTGGGTGCTTGAATGGGGGAGAAGTGCTAAGAAAATACCTAGGAATAAAAAAACGAATTTTTCAAAATGAAGACAAATCACCACAAATTTCAAAGCATTTGAAAACAATTGCAATGGAAAATAGAAGTTTGATGCAAAATCTTGAGAAAATTAAAAACGAAAGCTCTAATCAAATAACTTTAAATGATTGGATAATTGATCAAATTCAATCATTTCAAAAAAAATTATTACCTGAATCAGAAACACTCGACAACATTACTTTTGAAACTGCTTGTTCATCTTTAAATCAAGTTGTTGATGCCAAAATTGCCTCAAATTCAATCATTCGTCAAAAACTCACTGATGACAATTCTCAGATTCGCAATAAAATTTCTTCTCTTATTGCAGCTTCTAAGTCAGATCTTAAAATGTATTCACTTAAAAGGAACGAATCCATTAATTTATTTCATCAATATCAAGAACAGCTCCAAACTCAAATACAAAAATGCAACAAAAAAGTAGAGAAATATAATCAACAAATTAAAGTCCTGAAGAAAGATAATGAAAATATTAACAAATTTATTAATGAAAAACATCAAATTGCGCAAAGCATCACACAAAAAAAACAAAAATATGAAAGAAAAAAAAGTATTTCCCAAGAGAGAATATCAATGCTTCGTTCGAATGCGAATTCTCTCAGTAATCAACTCCATTCTAAAACCCATGAAATTGAAATACGAAAGACATCTCAACGATTTGGCATCGAAAATATCACAGACGAAGAAATAGCCGAACTTAACAGACTTGAAGAAGAACTCACATTATTGGAAGATAGAAATAATTTCCTCTCAGTGGAACTCAAAATGAAGAAACTCATTCAGAACAACACAATTGAGGACTCTGTTTGAATAAGTAAACGTATTCTGTATTCTATCGTTTAACATTTGAGCATCAAAAGCATATCTTCGCGATGATTGAGGCCGCTAATTGCCTTTTCCATGGAGAAAACCCATGTCTCATTATCAGGATTTTCAGCTCCCATGGTAATTATAAGCTCTCTAGTTTGCTTACAGTATTCCATACTGAATGAATGCTTTCTTGGAAGCATAAAGAGACCGTTATCGGTCACTTTTCCCCTTTCAAAAGAAACCGTTTCGCCATCAGGGAGAACGTTAAGGATAAACCACCAACTTCGTTCAATGTCAAGTGCGTAAATAAAGGTTTCTTGGTGTTTGCTTTTCCCGCCGAAGTACAGGACATACTTCCCAACAACTGCCATCGAGGAACCAACCTTTTTAGGTGGTGGCGCAACACCAGTCGTTTGAACATAATTAACAGTTTCTTTATCCATATCAATTTCAAGATATGCTTCAAAACTTGAATTTCCATAAGCAATAATTTTGTTGTTGTATTTAACATGTGGAATTCCTGTACGGCCTTGGATATTTGTTGGAACATTCCTCCATGTAAGAGTATTAATATCTAAAATATTAAGTTCTGTTGGAAATGTGCCATCAAATCCTCCCCATATGAAAATTTTCCCATTATATGAATCAATCAATGGAGATGATCGAGGTGATGGAGTCAATCCATTTGTCTTAATTGAAGATACTTCTGATGTTTTAAGGTTGACGTAATGAAGATCACCATAGTATGTACCACTGTAATATCCTCCAAAGATAACAATGTAATTACCAAGAATTATAGCGCGAGATCCATTTCTTGGAGATCTTAATTCTCCATGTAAAGGAAGTTTTTCCCATTTACGACTTGCAAGATTAAGTTTCCATATGTCTGTGTTTGGGACTTTATCTTTTGTTTGTCCATAACCAATATATAGATATTTTCCGTCAGAAGCAGTAAAATGTCCACTGAGGCTATCAGGGTGCTCTTGGGCGTTCTGGTTTTCGACATGCCAGTATGCGTAAAATCCAGAAGTTCTAATATAATTTGATAAAAATGAAGATGCTGTTTTGATATATGATTGTATAATTTTATCATTAGAAATATTACAGTACTGTGTAAGGTTTGCTTGAGAAATTAGCTCCTGTGAGTGGTAAGGGTGACTTTCGTCTTGTCCCATTTGTGATGTAATGAGCTGATAGATGTAAGGAAGTAAAGTATACAAAATTCAACATTAGAAGGTTTGGCCCGATAGAAAAAATGAGGGCTGCTTGGCCAAATCCCCATTGAAAACAAAGCTTTGAATGCCTTCGGTTAACCCAAATGTTCGTGCCAGTCACAATGTGTTGGATCGCTTATCTAGAAAAGCAATAACTACAGATTTGGTTATTTCACACTTAGGACATTCAAAAATAATTACACATTTGTATTATACCAATATGTAATCACGATTTAAATTGAAAACTCAAAGATAATGAACAATGAAATAGTTTTTTCTTTCATTTATTGAGTGTTTTCTTCTGGCTTTTTTTCTTCAGGCTTGACATCATCACTTTTGATTTCTTCTTTTGCTTCTTCTGGCTTTGTTTCAACATTTTCCTCTTCTTTTTTAGCTTCTTCTTGAGGCTTTTCTTCATGTTCAATTATTTCAACTTTTTGTGGTGGTTCTTTGGTTTCTTCCTCTTCTTCCTCTTCTAACAATGCTTCTTCTCTTTGCGCTTTTATTGTAATCTCCTTTAATTTCATTAAAATTTCTTTTTGTGATGAGATGAAATCTTGGTAACGTGCTTCTTTTTCTTCTTTGGTCTCTTGTATAATACCTGCATCTGATATTGAATCATAAAGCTTGTTAAGTGATTCGGTAACTTTAAATAACATGAGGATTGGTACTGAAATTGATTTTTGTGCGACGGCTGCTTCTGTTAAATCATTAATGAACTTTTGAACACGATTCATTACGATAGGAATTGCTTGGAGAGATTCTTGCGGGGTCTTTTGTTCTTCATCTTGTTGTTGAGCTTTCAAGGTTGATATAATTGCCTCTTGAATTTCAATTAATTGTAACTTCTTTTGCTCAAGAAGAGATTCCTTTTCAGCAAGTTCTTTTTGAAGTTGTTTTGCACGTGGTGCAGCAATTTCAAAATCTTGAATTAGTTCAAGATTTTTTTGCATTTGTTCCCTAAGCTTCTCGTTTTCTGCTTCAACAGCCATTGCGTTTGTAGTAGTTTGGAGAGCAAGTTGTATAGCTTTTGCAAATAAATCGTTGGATGACATTTGTTCTAAAATAAACGGTTCTCTTTCCATGAACGTTTAAAATGAATTGAAAATAACGGTCTCAACATGGTTGACCAATTCAAAACCGTTATCCAATGCCACCTAAGCAAAGAAAAGGAAACAAGACAAATAACGAAGCTGATCAATACCAAGAAAAACAAAAGAATGTTACTGTAGGAATTGTTTTATGTCATCCTATGGAATGTTCTTTATCACCAATTACAAATGAATTACCACCATGTCTTTTCCCTATTTGTAATTCACCAGTTCTTCTTTACACACTTAATTGGCTTAATGTTAATGGTATAGAAAAAATATATATATTATGTGATTCGCGTCATGTTTCTAGTATTAATTCTGTTGTAGATCAATGTAGGAAACGTCTTCTTATGGATTCCATTGATATACTTGATACCACTGATAAAATATACACTATTGGTGATGCTATGCGCTGGATCGATTTCTGGAATCAAAATTCAAATGCCTTTAAAAACTGTGTTATTGTTCAAGGAAACCTTATTACTAATGTACCGTTAGCACCCATTATAGCAGAGCATAAGAAACGTGTTGAATCAGCCACAGTCAAAGATTATGAACCAGTTCTTACTACAGTTTTTACTCAATCCTCCACTGATGGTTACACAGTTGTTGCCAATGACTCTAACATGATTTTGCATGTTCAGTCTCCACCAATTTTACCATTACCATTGTTATCACCTAATCTCAAAATTGATCCACATTTTTTCAAGTCATCACAAGCAGTCCGTGTTAAGACATGCCTTAACGACAGTAAAATTTACATATGTACCAGTCAATTACTAGCCAATTTCAAAGATTCGTTTGATTGGCACAATGTCCTAAATGATTGTATTCCATCCATGATTCGTTCTCTTGACCTATTGAATCATGCGAGCTATGCATCTTTTGCACCCAATTGTTTTTCAGCATGTATCGATGATCTTCCATCATACATAAGTGCCACACTTGCGATTGTTCGTCGTTGGATATATCCTGTTACAGTTGAAATGAACTTCTTTAGTCCATATGAAGCGGTATCATTATGTTATGAAACATTTGATGATGACGAAAGTCAAAATCAAACTTCAAAATCTAATGAAGTTACATCGTATCACTTGGGACGTGATCTTGTTTATCTTCATGACAATGTATTTCCATCATTAACATCCAAAATTGGACATTCAGTTGTCATAGGCAGTGAAACTCAATTATGTGATAATTGTGTTGTCCGTAATTCTACAATTGGTTGTGGATGTTATATTGGCAAAGGTGTTGTCATAGAAAATAGTATCATATGGGATCATGTTCACATCGAAGATGGTGCACATATTACTAATTCATTAATTGCGAGTAAATGTAATATAGCGGCGAACGTTAACATATCATTCGGCTGTATCCTATCGTTCGAGTCTATCGTCGATGTTGATTTACCGCCATGTCGAAGATTAACTATCTTATGTTCACAAGAAGAAGAAGATGGAGAAGGGTTTGGGTTTGTTGAACATGCGCCTAAATGGCTTAAAGATTATGTTAATGAGAAAGAACCTCTTGATTTACCAGAAGAATCATATACATATGAATTTATACCTTATGCAGAACATGAATTACCATTATTACGTATGTGGCTCCAAATTGATCATGATACATTTCCAGTTGACGAGAGTGTAATTGCATATGATAATGACATGAAGCATAAAAACAATGACGACTTAATGGATGAAGAAGAAGTCATAGAAGAATCAGATGATGGCGAAATTGTTGCATTAAATAAGGACTTCCAAGAAGATGCGTCAAGTTTACTTAAGTCGATTCTTAACGCAGATTCTAACATAGACATTGATCAATTACGATCAGAGTTTGTTTCCTTAAAGAACTCGAAATATGCGGAACATATCGATTGCGCAGTTGCATTAATGCTTGCAATTGTTGAACATTGGGGAAAGGATTTAATAGAAGGAATTGATCTCCTCGGCAGCTTGTTGAAGTCATTTCTAAATGATATCGATGAGCAACAGGACTTCCTCTTCTGGTGGCAAAGCTATTGCGCTAAAACAGCGCAAAAGGATTTGTTTATGATGGGATTGAAGCCTCTTGTGAATAAGGGAATCATCACTTATGACGCTTTGGATAAATGGGCCGATGAACAGGATGACTGTAATGAGCAACAGAAAGAATTATATGATATATACACTGAAACTGAAATTTAAATTAGATTTTGATCATGAATAAAATGAAATCAATTGTAAGAAATGTGAAAATTCTTTATACGAATAAATTTATTCATAGAAAATTGTAAAAAATATGTGTTTATACTGTATAACATTTAGTTGTATTATTCAACTCTTGAAGCACAAAAGAGACAAATGCTTAAAAAAGTAAAACAAAACCCTTCTTTCTATTGTGAAAAGTAGAGATTTAAAATTGGGTAATAAAAATATATGTAATTATACGAAAATGTTCGTTTAAGGGCATGAGCTATTCATATGAACAAAGTGGTACTGGTGATTTACATATTGTTTATTTGACTTGTTTGGCAATTGCAATCGAAAAAAAGAATTTAGAAATAGTAAAATTATTGATCGAAACGAAGAAATTTGATATTAAAAGAGTAACGTACAATGAATATGATATTGATGAATATGTTAATATTATTCATTCAATTGCAGAATTTCGAGATGATGAAGGTGATGAAAACTATTTTGATTATTTAGAATACTGCAAAAAACATGGAACAGATGAAATTTCGGAATATTTGGAAAAAATAGAAAAGAAAAATATTAATAAATAAAAAATGAAAATATTTAATAAATATAAATGATAAAATAATAAAACATTCTGATAGCGTATAAAAAATATTTTCATTAAGGAATAGCACATGGATTGAATGGACATTTCTTAAGTTTAAAATACGCGCATTCGACTTTTTTCTTTAGTGTTTATGAAAATGAAATGAAATATTGTTTAATTCATAAGTCTTCCAAAGAATTCGATTCTTCTCAGTGTAAGTAAGAGGGAGCCGTACTGATTATAATCAGTTTGTGTTAGCTTCAAATAACGGAACGGTCCTTGCTTTACTTGAATCTCAAAGAATGATTCTTGAAGGTCTCCATTTAGTGAACTATCATTGGATCTTTCATCAAGAATTGTCCAATTAATTACGTCATTAGAACCCTCCAACTTCCAACTTTTGAAAATGATGTGGCCATTTACTTGAAACAGATTTTAATGAATATGAAGTGAGAGAAACTTTTCTATATTTGAAATCAAATAAAATAAATTGATTTACAATGTTTTTTGTAAAAAATTCTCCTTCATCTTGTACAATACTACTTAATGGATATTTTTTATCATCTAAAACTGAAGATGCTGTCACTTTAATTGTTCCGTTTGTTATAATATTTCCATTACTTTCCTTTGTGAGATGATCGAGAATTCCATTAAATTTATTAGTTCCATCATATTTAAATAGAAAAGGTAAAAATCTCTTTCGAAATTCTTCGTCAGATCGTTTGCCTCGAATTTTACTAAGTGAAGGCCACAACTCACCGATTTTCTGATGAGGAAGTAAATTGACAATGGATGTTAATCTGTCAGAATCTTCTTCTTCTAAAAATTCACAGTGAATATATTTAAATAAGACATAAAATTCTGGATTTTGTTGATATTTTTCAATAACAAAATCAAGTAACGATTTTTCATTTTCAAGTTTGAGTTTATCACATTTCAAAAGTAATTCTAATTGTGACAACGAAAAATTTTGTTCTTTAATTTCTTCAAAATGTTTTGCTCCATATTCAATTTCTTTGTCAATATTAATTCCTACTTTAGTTTTAAGATTAAGAATATTTATTAAATTGTCATTATTGATTTCAAGAGGCAATTTTTTCTGTACGTTCTGGATTTTTAAGTTGGTTAATAATTTTGATAATTGGATCTTCCAAATCAATAATATTTACTATTTGTCCATGTAATAATTCCTCGAATTTATGAATTATTTCATCTGTTACAACTTCGTCAACTTTTTAAAAAATTCATTTTTGGGTTTTTAGCTTTCATATTTGAAACAACAGGTGAAATAAATTCTGCAAAGGAAATCAGGTACTTTTAATAATTTATCATTTTGAAATCGAAACTCAGAAATTATTTTCATAAATTTTTAAAATTAATTCTTTTTAAACCTTCAAAAAAAAAAAAAAAATTCAACAAACATTTACAATAGACATTTTCTTCATATGGTTTGATACCATCGTTTGATTTCGATTCCATAATAATTTGTGCAAAATATGCCAATTAGGAATTCAATGCTAACGGTTGGGCTGCACCCAAAGACCGCTACAAAAAAAATTGAACAGAAATATTAATGTTGATGAATCTGTTAAAGTAACAAATAATAGCAATTTATTTAATATTAAATTTTTTGAGATTGATGTTTTATGACATTTAATAATAAAGAAGATTAAGATAATGTAGTCAATTGACTAAAAAGTAAACAAGATGAAAACACTATTTTTTTGGAATCTATATTTTTACAATGTGTATTTTTGGTTTGTTCAGGTGTTAAACCTAAGTCCTTTTGTTTACGATATAGATCTTCGATCCTCCAATATTTGTGATTGCAAATTTCGATAAAATAAAGATCAAGTGAACCATCGGCACCTGTTGTTGCTTAATAATTTACAAACAAAACAAAATTACAAAAACACATTTTATGAACAAAACAGAATCTGAACCGTATTTACCTCAGCGGACATTTCACAATGTACTTTGGCGGGATATTTCTCGACTTTCCAGAGTCATCGAGAAATTTTAATTTATAACAATTCCCAGTTTCTGACGGTGGCTTTAGCACGTCTGCTTCATAGAAAACAGATGTCCACGAGCCATTGCTCTCTGGAAACAGCGAAAGTACGCGCGTTTTTGGGTGGAAACTCTACTGCTTTGATATTGCGATCAGGCAAAGAAGTTGGGAGAGGAATAACATTGTTTCTGTCAACTGTGATGGAAGAAGTTGAATCCGATTCGGCGTCACATATTCTGTAGCCATTTTCTTCCATTGCTAATACATAACATAATGTCCATTCGTTATTTAATTTTGATGCAACAAATGAACCAACGGGTACTGGGGTATCATGAGGAAGTGGAACAGACCCACATAATGGTGGATAGGGCATACTAACTTGAGGAAGATCATTTGATAAAAATACATTAAACATTTTATCATGCGTGTTAGAGTTGAATTGCGGGGTTGAAGGAGAACGAGAGTGCGCACTTGATGTAAAGCCAGAAGAATAAGCTGATATTATAGGAGAAACAGTTGTATCATC
Organism: Histomonas meleagridis; assembly: GCF_020186115.1. Taxonomy (NCBI): domain Eukaryota; phylum Parabasalia; order Tritrichomonadida; family Dientamoebidae; genus Histomonas; species Histomonas meleagridis. Next base: position 2,106,565 of record NW_027150805.1, read on the forward strand.
AATCTTGGAAAGTATCCTTTGGGATTGCATAATCGCACTATCTATTCTTGCAATGACATTTGTGTATTTAAGATTGATTGAAGAATATTGTTTTGAACAATGGGGCGGGGGATACAATGCTTCAAAAGAAGTTTCAAGATCATTTACCAATGATTCTAATTCACAAGAATCTTTTGCAAGTGAATATAACATTTCCATGAAACCTGGATCTGCGATAGCCTCATCCATGGTTTTAGAGGTCACTTTTGTTTACATGATTCCTTCTTGTAACTCTTTCAGTATACAAATTTTGCTCTAAATACAAAATTTTAAGAAAAAAAGAAGGCATGTAGATTCTATTGCAAAGTGATTGATGAGTTATGGATAAAAATTATGATTATGTATTAAATATAAATTTCTTTTTCAACATTATAGTAAAAACTTCATTTTTAATGTGATGAGTGAAATTTTCATGTAAGAAACTTGTTTCATGTTAGTTAACATGAAAATATTTATATTTTTTAAATTTTAAAATATTATTAAATTTATAAATGAATTGATTTCAGCGCCGCTCTTAGCTCAGTGGTAGAGCATTTGACTGTAGAAAAGTAGTCATCAAAGGGTCGCCGGTTCGATTCCAGCAGCGCGGAATGGATTTTTTATTTTTTTTCACCTGAGCAACTTCGAGAGGGGAAAAGCGCACCATTGGATAGAGCTCCCGGAGAGGAGCAGAACCATATAAGTTCCGATGATTTTCGGAGAATCTCGGAACATATCAGATTATCTCTCCGAGATAAACATTTAGGCTCGAAACTATACACAACACGAAAATCAAGACCAAAAATAGAGCCTAATAATGCTAAATTTATCAAGAAGAACCCGTTTTTTTTTTTTTTTTATCCTGAATCAGATGCAGAAGAAAGTTCGACGGAGAACATCACAAGCAACACAGAATCAATATACACCAGCCCAGAGCCATTCAGAGAAAGTTTGAGCCCAAGAGACGAACGAAATTTCGAAATCAGATTTCGATCAGATGCAGAAGAAAGTTCAACAGAGTACACCGCAAGCAACACAGAATTAATATACACTAGCCCAGAACCATTCAGAGAAAGTTTGAGCCCATATGACGAACGAAATTCCGAAATCAGATTTCGATTAGATGCAGAAGAAAGTTCAACGAAGTACACCGCAAGCAACACAGAATCGACATACACCAGTCCAGAACCCTTCAGAGAGAATATGGGACCAAATGAAGAACAAAAATCTCGAAATCAGATTTCGATCAGATCAAACACCAAGTTACCAAACACATCCACAATTAGTACCAAGTATCACTAGATACCATATGAAGATAGTTAATGAGCAAGAATACTATGCAGATGATGAAGAAACTTGTACAGATACAGAAGTAGAAGATATAATGCTTAGACCAAGAACACTAACAGGAGATGAAATAAATTTAATGAGGAATGAAATAAGATTCACATACTACAACTTACCGATAGCAATACGAAATAATATGAAAAAAGAATTATTATTTTGTCCATGGTTTCCTTTCCGTACTTGGCAAAACGAAAGCGTTGAAGAATTACTTATACATTTAAATAAGTTTCATAAAGGGAGAAGAATTGAATTAGCACCATATATGAGATTCAGAGATATAGACATAGTTAATTTACTTAACATTAATAATAATGAAATTGAAGAAAGTGAGGAACCAGGAATATTTTTTAATATTAAGTGTCCATTCTGTAATAAAATACAATTAAATAATTCTGATGAATATGGTTTACATCTCACGGATCACGCAAACTCAGATGTTTATTATAGTGATATGCTCAGAAAATGTTGTTTTCTTGATGGTTTTTTTTTCTTTTATCCAAAAACAATAAATTCCCAACATTAGGAATTATTACAGGTGATAATGATAATCCTAATAACAGACCTAATCCCAATTTAAATTCACAAGATATAAACATTAGAATCCCAAACTTTAAAATATTTCCAGAAGATGTTATAATACCACATTTTAATAAAACAACAGAAGAAAATGATATTACAATCCCAGAATTTAATGTTGAAAGATATGAAGAAAATATTCAAGTACCAAAAATAGAAATAATAGAAGAGATCAAAAAATTTACCGATTCCCAAAATTAATTTTATACAAAAAGATCAATACATTAGGATTCCGAAATTTAATATAAATGAAGAAATTAACAATATTTTATTGCCTAAATATCACAAACAAGATTTCGATATTAATATTCCAATGCCTAAATTTAATTTACAAAATGAAGAGAAAAAATATTACTATACCTAAGTTTAATATTACAGAAAACGAAACAAATATTTCATTACCAAAATATTTTTAGACAAGATCTTAATGTTAATATCCCAATCCCAGATTATAAAGTACAGAACGAAGAGAAAAATGTTATTATACCTAAATTTAACCTTACAGAAAATGAAACAAATATTTCAATACCAAAATATTTTAGACAAGATCTTAACATTAATATCCCAATCCCAGACTTTAAAGTTCAAAATGAAGTAAAGAATGTTATTATTCCAAAATATAATCATGCTGAAGAAACAATTGATATTCCAAATCTTAAAATAAATCAAGTTAATGAAAATATTAATGTCCCTATACCAAACTTTTGTTATTCAGAAAATAAAATTAATATTCCAAAACCCGAAATTAATGTTACGAGTGAAAATATTTATATTAAAACACCAAACTTCAATTATATCGATGAAAATAAAACAATAACTATTCCAAATATCAAAGTTAATGAATCGCAAACAAATATTAACATTACAATCCCAAAAAATTAATTATATTTATAAAGATATTGATATTATTGTACCAAGTGGAAATTATAATTTCATTCAAAGCAAAAATGAAGAAACTAATAAAACATCGAATAATAACAAAGTAACTAACTTCAAGGATGATGATGTTAAACAAACAGTAGAAGAATCACAACAAGTAAATCAAAATATCGAAAGCAATAATGAATTCAATGAGAATACACCACCAAACAACAATAATAATGTTAATATGAATAAAGAAATCATTATACACACGCCAGAAGAACTTTATCTCAACCTTAAAAATATTAAAACAACATTAGAGTTAAAACAAACAATTGATAAATGGAGAAGTTATAAAATTGATAAAGATCTATTCTTAAATAAAACAGATGAAACAAGAATACCCATCATAAATCTAATGTTAGTTTTCGATAAATTCCCAGGTATTGGTCCATTTATTTGCCATAAATGTGATTATCAAGCTTTCAATGCAGTCACCGACTTAAAGAGGCATGAAAATTCAGCCCATAATGGAAAAAGAAGAAATGGGAATATTATTTATGATTGTTTAGGATCGATATTAAGAAAAAAAACATATTGGATGCAATTTGATAAAGGTAATAAACAACTTTCAACTTATCGGAAAACTCTTTATGCATGTCCTTTACATAATTGTAATTATATTACAGATTGTGAAGACACATTTAATAACCATATAGTGAAAAGACACTCCAATTATAATGAAGATAAAAGAGATTTTGGATGGATGTGGGCTCTGATTTTAAACTATATTCAAAGATATGATATAAATCCAACAGCAAATATATTAGTAAGAAAAAGGAAAGCATATATTTGTGATTTTTGTAAAAAAGCATTAGCAGAAACACATAAAAATATAATTTTACATAATAGTCATACGCATAATATTTCAATAAAAGAAAATATTAAGATCCCTATACATCAAGTTAAATTTAAATCAATTGTTTTTAATTATCCTGATAAAGATGAAATTAAAGAGATTGAAGAAAAGATTAAAAGAAATGAAGAAGAAACTAAAGAAAACTTAAACAAATTAGCAAAAGGTGAAATTGAAATTGAATTTAAAAAATAAAGATGATGTAATAAAAAGGAAGAAACAGGAGAATAGAAAACAAGAAAAAAAAAAAAAAAAAGCAAATATTAACAACGTAGAAGTATTAGAAATCAACCAAGATAATGATACAAATAAAAGTGAAATTAATAACACTAACTCATTAACAGCAGACAAGATAATCACAAGGAACCAACCAATTAATGATAGAGAAACTTTACTTAATAAATGCAAAAAATGGATATTTGCGAATGAATTCCAAGAATCACATATAATCAGATTACCAAGAATTAATAAAAATATTAAAAATAAAATTTATAAAGAAATTAGTAATGTTTTTTGAAAAACAAAATTTTACCTTGGCTTAAGAAATGAAAAAAAAAAAAAAAAACAGAAGAAGAATGGATTATATTTCAAGGTTGTTTATGCAAAATTAATTTAATATTAAGAAAAACTATTAGGAAAACTCTCAAAATCCCATTAAATCATATGTTAGGCTTAAGCAACAATAAAAAGAAAGATAATAATGATAATATTCATAATACAAATTTAAGAAGAAAATATATTCAAGAAAATCAATTATTTAAAAATAATATCGCATATGGAAAAAATTATCAAACTAAAAAAACTTCAAGAATCAGATACAAGAAATAATTCCATCTCTTATTTAGAAGAGGCAATAAAAGAAGCATTAAATAAGATTGACAAAGAAATTTTAATGACTACATTTGGAGGTGATAATATAGATAATATCAGAAATATCATAGATGAAGAACCAAATCATCGAGAGCAAAGAATGAAGTATATTGAAAATTCATTAATCAAATATCAAAACAGAAATTTCAAAAGAAAGGAATAAGAAATATACACAATTGGTGCAAGATATGTATGCAGAAGACCCAAAAGAGCCATGAGATGGTTCATTACAAATGAACCAACACCAGAATACAACATTGAATTTGAGAAAATAGAAAAGCATTTTTAAAGATGAATGGGAATTCCTCCCAAATTACCAAGAAAACAATATTCCAGATATATTTTGTTTGAATAAAAACTTAGATAACAAAGATGAAGAATTACTTAAGCTAATGTTACTAGACAAAGACAGAATCAAACAAGCAATTATTACAAGACCAAATTTATCAGCTACAGGTCCAGATGGTATTTCTAATACCATTTGGAAAATCAAAATTAATATTACAGTCAAATTAATCAGAAACATAATTAAACAAATAATGAGATTCAAGAAAATTCCAGAATTATGGAAAATATCAAGAACTATATTGTTATTTAAGAAGAATAATCCAGATGAAATCACCAATTGGAGACCAATTTCAATATCACCAACTTTATACAGAATTATGATGTGCCACTTTGCACGATGCATTCAAGATTTAAATGTTTCTTCGCCATTCATAAGTTCAGTACAAAAAGGTTTTAAAACCAATATCAATGGGATAACTGAACACATTACGAATATAAATGAAATAATTGCACAATCAGTGAGGTCAAAGATTCGATTTATATTACAACATTAGATTTCGCCAAAGCCTTCGATTCAGTACCTCACAAGCTTATTACTTGGTCATTAAATCAATTAGGATTCCCGAATTATTTTATCAAATTAATAAAAGACTTATATACAGATACCAAAACAAGAATAGAACTAAGAAATAAACCTTCAGATTGGATTAACATCAATAGAGGTGTCAGACAAGGTTGTCCTCTATCACCAACACTATTTAATTTATGTCTTGAACCTTTAATCAAAGCAATACAAAATTATAATAAAAAAGATGGAGTAATTATAGAAGATCCAATGAGAGAAAATGAATTTTTTTTTTTAATATTCAAGCTTATGCAGATGATGTTATATTAATTTCTAATACACAAGATGGAATGCAAAATATGATTAAAACAGTAGAAGAATTTTGTAAAATATTTAAACTTAAAATAGCTTCACAAAAATGTAAGACTCTATCTTATATATATAATAATAATACAAGACCAACTTTAAATGAATGTTTTACTATTAATAATGAAGAAATACCAAATCATCCATTAATGGAATATATAGAATATTTAGGTGCACCAATAGCAATAAATCGTGAAAGTAAAAAACAACATTCTCAAACTAAAATCAATAAAATTAAACAAGAAATCATACAAGTAATTAATTCTCCTTTAAAAGTTAATCAAATAATAGATGCAATTAAAAGAATAATTACTCCTCAATTAGATTTTGAAATGTTAAATGGTTTATGCTCTATTAAAGAACTTAAAAAAACTTGATGAATTTATTAGAGGTTCAATAAATCATACATTAAATACAAAAGGTTTAACAAAAAGATTTATTTTATACACATTATAAAGAAGGAGGTTTAAGTTTAATGTCTTTTAAAGAAAGAAATTATGTGTTACAATTAAGAACATTTATAGGTTTATTATTATCAAAGGATTTAAATATCAGGAATTTTATTAGAATGACAATGTACAAAGAATTAGACTATAGGAAAATACAAGTAGATGAAAACTCACCTTATTTTGGAATTCCTTTTGATAATAAAGGTAAAATTATACAAAAATCAGAAAGAAAAACAAATAGTACATTTTGTAGATCAAAAAAATCATTATATAACTTAAAAGTAGGTTTTAAACCAAACCTAGAAGAAAATAATTGTATTATCTATCAAATCGATAATAAAGAAAATAAAGAAGAGGAAGAAGAAACAGAAGAATTTATTAATGAGAAAGACATTACAAAATATTTAAATAAAATGATACGAAAAAAACACCTAGACAACCTTAAGAAATTACCATTTAAAGCACATACTTTCTGTACAATGGATAAATCAACTGATTCAAACTTCTTTTTATCTAATTTTAGAGCACCAACAAGTAATAATATTATTAAGTTCGCTATTTTAGCAAGATGTAACAATTTACCAACAAATGAAATCTTAAATAAGAAAAACCCAAATATAAATCCTAAATGCAATAGATGTAATTTAAATCAAAATGATTCATTAATGCATAGAATTAATGGTTGCTTAAAAAATTAGAAATTTAACTACTAAAAGACATAATGCAATAGTAGAAGAAATAATTAAAGGAATTAAAGAAAATAATTATGAAGGTAATAATATAATATTTAATAGGAACACCAAAGTAATAGACAAAGATTACAAAACAATTGGAACATTAAAACCAGACATATGGTATATTAATAACAATAGATTAACTTTAATTGAAGTCAATTCTCCGTATGGTACGATCAGAAATCTCGATAACAAATAAAAATAAGAATAATAACAATAATATAAACAATATAGAAAGAGAAGAAGAAGACTTTAATGTTATTGATGAAGATAATTATAATCCTGAAGAAGAAGAAGAAGATAAAGATGAAGATGAAGAATTAGAAGAAGTACCTTTTTCAGATATTTTTTCAAACTCAGAACCATCAGATACCAATGAAGAAGAACAAAAGGAATACATGAAATTCGCATTAAATGAAGCAGAGAGGAAGTACAATAAACCGATCAAAGAAGATAATATACAAAAATCTATAATAAAAGGAAAGATCTTTATTATAGACAAGAACAAAAAAAAGAAGAAAGAAGATAACTTGACGAAGATGAACTCAATACTTAAAGGAAAAAGTATTAACGAGTTAAAAAGACGAACAAGAGTTGTACGATCATCTAGACTTTTGCAATACGCGATCAATGCAAAAAAGAAAGAAGAAATAGTTAAAGATTCTACTATTAAAAAGAATAAGAAGAAAACAAAAGTGACACGATCTATTAAAACGGTTTCGACCACCCCAAAGAACAGTTCTAACATTGATCATAACAGTAGGGTTAACCTACAATAAATTAAGACGGACGCGTCATTATACAACACATACTCATTCCAAATGAGCACTAACACACGTAAATAAACACCAAATTCCAGCAGCGCGGATGATTTTTTAATTTTTTCCATCTGAGCAACTTAGAGAGGAGCTCTCAGAACCATATGTTTCCTCATATGAGAGAACTCGAAACATATCAGATTATCCCGAAGTAAGATAACTCAGAACTCAAAACGGAACATACCAATGAGGAAACTTTAAAAAATCAAAATTCTAACAAAATTATTAGATGAACTAAATGGTTATTAACTAAGTGCGATTGTAGAATTTGAAATTATTATATTTTTTAATTTATCTCAAGAATAAAATATATTTTATTATTATTATTAATACAGTAGATCCAGTGTTTGCAGAAATAATGTTCCTCATGGAAAATTCCAATATGGATGCTTTTCATAATATTTGGTGAAATAATAATATGAGGTGCGAAATATGCAAACCCTTTTGATTAAATATTACCGATGTTAGGCTTTTTTATCAAATGCTTCTATTTAAACATCAATAATATAATGATAAAATTGAGAATATTTCTTTCCCAAATTTTTCTTTGGTAAATTTTCATAGATAAATAATATTTAATTTTATATTTTAATAATATAATAAGATTTCATGTTGAGACAAAATTTTAAAAAAGTCAAAACCATAAAAACCATTAGATTTGTGTTTCTCTTTGCTTTATGAGATAATAAGGTTAAATGTTTTGATTTGATTTTTAGAAATTATTTTTTCGCCAAAAGCTTATTCACATATAGATAAAGAGCTGCTTGTGATTTTAAATTATTGTCAATAATGATCCCAGATCAATTTCCTTCTACATTTGATAATTATCTATTTCTAGACAAATTTTCTATAGAAATTAACGTTCATTAATACCCTGGTGTAAAATGAAGAGAAAATTTACAAATAAAGAAAGGAGAAGAATATACAAGGTTATAAAGAATTCTGCAAGCATGTCTCTAAGGAGTGCTGCTTTGCTTGAATTTGTTTCAGCATTTCACTCTGTTTTATTAAATCCAAATCCAAACATAGATTTAGGAAGTAGCGCTTTAAATATTATATCCAATTCTCTTGCTTTTACAGCAGAGTCAGTATTGTTAGAGACATGTTTTAAAACTCCTATCTACAATACAAAGGAAATCATTATTTTAAATGCAAAAATTATAACAGCAGCAGCTTTACTCACACACCCTCTCACTACCCTTGTATCAAACTATAAACAACAGAATCGCCTTTCATTTGATGGATTTTTTCCAACTCTTTTCCAAAAAATTTCTTCCAATTTCGGATTTTCGACTGCATCAATTTTAGCAGAGAAATACTTACCTCCTGATTACAAGATTGGTGGTTCGTTTGCTCGTTTTGTTGCTAAAAATACAATTTCAAATATTGGCGGAAACATAGGATTTGTAATTGGTTCCTTACCACAAACAAGGGTACTTAGGCTTAGCACTTTAAAAAGTTATGCCATACAAATTGCGAAAGAAATACCAAAAACAATGTTTTCCTCTTGTTTGCTTTCAGCAGCACCAATTGCATATACTTTTTATATATCTAATGTATAAATGTATATGTTCTTAATCTTTTTTCTTAGAACTGCTGTGAAAGGTGTGAGTTCATAACGGTTTTTTCAATATGGTGACCGTTAGCGCCAAAAATGCAATTCCAATTTGTAATGGCATTGTTTCACATAAACTACTACTTATGGAATCGAAATCAAACGATGGTATCAAACCATATGAAGAAAATGTCTATTGTAAATGTTTGTTGAATTTTTCACTTTCAGTTGAAGGTTTAAAAAGAATTAATTTTAAAAATTATGAAAATAATTTCGAGTTTCGATTTCAAAATGATAAATTATTAAAAGTACCTGATTTCCTTGCAGAATTTATTTCACCTGTTGTTTCAAATATGAAAGCTAAAAACCCAAAAATGAATTTTTTAAAAGTTGACGAAGTTGTAACAGATGAAATAATTCATAAATTCGAGGAATTATTACATGGACAAAGTGTTAATATTATTGATTTGGAAGATCCACTTATCAACATTTTTAACCAACTTAAAAATCCAGAACTTATAGAAAAATTGCCTCTTGAAATCAATAATGACAATTTAATAAATATTCTTAATCTTAAAACTAAAGTAGGAATTAATATTGACAAAGAAATTGAATATGGAGCAAAACATTTTGAAGAAATTAAAGAACAAAATTTTTCGTATTTTAAACTTAAGAAATGTCCATTCAATCCTTGTGCTATTCCTTAATGAAAATATTTTTTATACGCTATCAGAATGTTTTATTATTTTATCATTTATATTTATTAAATATTTTCATTTTTTATTTATTAATATTTTTCTTTTCTATTTTTTCCAAATATTCCGAAATTTCATCTGTTCCATGTTTTTTGCAGTATTCAAAATAATCAAAATAGTATTCATCACCTTCATCATCTCGAAATTCTGCAATTGAATGAATAATATTAACATATTCATCAATATCATATTCATCGTACGTTATTCTTTTAATATCAAATTTCTTCGTTTCGATCAATAATTTTACTATTTCTAAATTCTTTTTTTCGATTGCAATTGCCAAACAAGTCAAATAAACAACATGTAAATCACCAGTACCACTTTGTTCATATGAATAGCTCATGCCCTTAAACGGATTAACAAAAGGATTTTGAAGAAGACATTCAACACCTTCAATGTTGCCATTTTCTATTTGAAGTGCAAGAAGTGAATAATATTCATAGAAATGTATCATCTGCAAATCAGGACTTATTAATTTAGCATAAATTAAATTATTATATATTTGATAATTTGTTGCATCACATTTTGTAACATTTAAGTTTTTTAGTGCTGTGCAAGTTTTATGTGGATTTTGTCCCATTAAAGATATACATAAATCAATTAAATCTGCTTCATCATATGATAATAGTTCAAACATTTGTAATGTTTCGTATACAAGGTTTTCTTTGTTTTTTATCCCTTTTTGAGATAAATATGATAAAAGTTCGAAATTTGCATATTGAATGCATGTAACACCTAAATCCATATCAATTTGGACACTTCCTGAAATTGATTCGTCCCAATATATAAAATTGTCATAATGTTTAATTCTGATTTTTTCTAATTTTCTAATTTTTTCGATTTTGTTTTCATAAATATATTTAAAGATATCATTTCGATGAAAAATAATTGCTGCTTCACATGCTTTATCAAATGTTGAATGATTTTGTTCACATAAATGTACAATTTCAATGTTTCCACCTGCAACTGCATATTTACCTGTGTTTGCTACTTTTGCATCATTCATAAGTAAATATTTAAAACATTTTATGGATGAAAAAAACGCTGCATAATCAATTAATGTAACATTTGGTTTGTTAATAAATGAACATCTTTCATAATGTGATTCTGGAATAGTTTGATTAAAATCAAAATTGTTTTGTGATGATATTTCTTGAAGCTTTTCGATGTCATCATTTCGTATTATTTTCGCTATTTCATTTGAATTATGTTCTTCTTCAATTAATTGCTTATGAAGTTCCAAATCTTTCTTCGAAAGTTCTTCAAAATTTTCCAATAATGTTTGTGAAAATGAGTCATCATCATAAAAATATTTTTCATTTTCAGTGTATTTGAGGTATAGGATGTAACGCGCTTCATTGGTTTCAAGTTTGAATAAGAAATTTGTAAAAAATTTGTTGATTTCTTTAAATTTATTTTTATCTCGTTGTTCAAGACATTGCAAATATTCAAAATATAAATTAGTGTCTTTGTCTTGAAAAATAAATGAGGCATAAATAAGCCTGAAAATAATTAGATTAAATGATTTTGAATATTTGGAATGACTTAGTTCTATTGTTTTTTCCACAGAACTTTCTATGTTAGATTTGTTTAATTCATCAAAAATAATATTCTTGAGCTGGCTTTCTATGTTCAAAGTGAAATTATTTCCTAACGGTCTCTATAATTTGTTCACCAAAAATTCCCATTTAAAAAAAGGAAAATTTTTATTTTGTAAATACAAACCATTGGTGCTTTAGTTTCAAATTGCTTAAAAACATTTTCAATTTATATTTTTTTATATCATTATAAAATATTTGATTGTAAGAAAAATTTTTGTTGCAATAATTTTGTTTTATTCCAAATCACTCATTCTTATGGTGGTGTTTCTTATGTTTATGTTCTTTCTTAACTGTTCTTTGTTCAACAAAATGGCTTAAAAATTCATTTGCTTGTTCTTCACCTTGTTCCGCTGCAGCCTCAATGTATTCACGTGCTTTACCTGGGTTTCTCTTACAACCTTCACCTTTCATCAACATTGCACCATATGTATACTGCGCAGTGGGGTGCCCCAAATCAGCGGCTCTTTTGAAGTACGTTAAGGCTTGTGACATGTCTTGTTCAACGCCTTCGCCCTCACGAAGCATCATACCATAGTTAAACATAGCTTTGGGGTTTCCAGCAACAGCCGCAAGTTTATAGTATTTGGCAGCTTCAGCAAGATCTTTATTACATCCACGACCTTCTTGAAGACAAAGAGCCCACTGGAATTGTTCGTCAACAAGTCCACGCTCTGCGCCTTGCTTATGTATAGCGGCAACTCTCTTTGGATCACGTGGTTGACTTAATAAAATATCAATTTGACTCATGGCAAGTGGTTGTGGTTTGTCGCTACTAGATTCATGACCGAACTGTACTGAATCAATGTCATTAAAATGCTTCTTTCTTGCTGATTCAGCTGGTTCAGCATCAAATCTATAAATTTCACCATTTTCGCCAATAAGTGTTGCTTCATCATAATCTTCATTTTGTTGGAATTCGTATACCTGTTTTACATTGGGTTGAGGGCGTGATTGAGATTCTGATGGAAGAACATGAATCATATCACCATTGACTGCACCAATATCTCTAAGTGTTTGTCCTTTTATTAACCAATTTACCTGGCCTTGTGAATTTCTATATAGTATTTGATAATCAATGTTTTTAGGCAATTTAAGGTTTCCACATGCACTGTCAAGAAGTTGTTCATAGGTGAAATCCAAGTAGTATGTAAAGTGTTGTGGTTGTGGATCTTGAACCTTATCTGTTGTATATAAAATTACTGTTTGGTAAGTTACATCTAGGTTTAAAGCCATTTTCTACAGTTCTGGAACTTTTCCTGATTGTAAGCACGATAGAAATTATTTATTGGTTCAATTCTGAACTTTTTCAAATGAAAGCATATTATCGTTGTTTACTTGGAATCCGTTTAATAATCAAGCACCCACAATCAAAAGTGACAGTATTTTGTACTAACCAGATTGCCCCTAACCGCTGCGTTTACTGAAAAAGTGGTATTCAAAATTGAGAAGTTCTGTCATTTTACCAACTAGACAATGTCAGCTGATCCAAAGCTTGTTGAAGCCGCTTCTAGACTTCTTGTCAACGCTCCACCTGGGGAATTCGAAGACTGTGTAAATGCTATGAACCAATTTGTCGAAGATAAAGATGTTGTCGAAGAAGCCAGAAAACATTCAGTTCGTAAGTGGATGATGTCCCGTTGTGTTGCTGTTGAAGTTGGAGATCATTCTGCAATGGTTTGTGAAGAGGCTCTTCAAGATGGAAGCAGGTTTGTTGATCCACATACAATGAAGATTTTCGAATACAACTTTGAAGACCGTACATCCCAAGAAACTGACGAACAATTAGATTCAACACCATTCAGGAGTGCATGCCAAACAGCTCTTGATGTTTTCTCAAAGAATACCTTAAAGAACGGTGCATGTGGTGTTTATGACACAAGTGATGGTGTTGCTATTGTTCTCAGTGGTTCATCAATTGCTAGAGAAAACTATCGTACAGGTGATGTCTTCATGAGATTTACAATTGTTAACGGACATCTTTCTGGTAAGATAACAGCTGCTGCTCACTTCTATGAAAACGGTAACTGCACACTCGAAAACAGTGCTGACTTCGAAGCACAAGTTAGCGGAAATGACAATGATTCAATGGCCGCCGCCGCAGTTAAGAAACTTTCCGAGTTCTATAAGACATGGACTGAAAAACTTGCTTATGGCTTTGACCTCCTTAAAGACGAAGGTTTGAATCGCCTTCGCCGTAGACTTCCAGTCACCAAATCTAAGGTCAATTGGCGCGCTGAAATTGTTGGCTCTGCATCAATGGGAACCAAGAAAGGCAAATAAATAAATCGCACTTTGATTTGGTAATATTTAAGAACAACAAGTTGTTTCAAGTGGTCTTCCAACACGTCCAAGAACAAGAAAACGAAAATAAAAAAGCGATCAAAAATCATTGAAATTTTCGTTTAATGAGGTTCTGAAATCTACTGAAACCATTTTGAAGATTTGAATGAATATGTGGTCATTTCAAAGGTGAAATGATCGAATAAATTTATAATGTGGGTTTAAGATTATCGATGAATATAATTACAATTGGAATTTAGGAAATTTTGTTAAACAAAATACATATATTTTTATTCATCCTTTTTAAACAATTTATTATTTTCTTTGATAAAATAAAATATAAGCCTTACTGTTGTGTGCTGCGGCAATACTTATTTTACTAGCGCTTGAATCATTAAAGTAATACCATTGTCCTGAAGGCAAATCTAATGCAGCTGAGGTGTAATGACCGCCATTTAATCCACCAGCATGAAAAACTACACCAATCAATCTATACACATCGTTGTTCTTTTTCATTGTGAACAAAGACGCGTCAAGTTCATCTGGATAATCAACAGTAGTATCAATTTTCGTTGCATATCTTAATCTTCCTTCGAATCTTTTCAAATGTATAATTAGTACAGGAGGACATTGTTCAATCTCGATTTTCTTTGTCGCTTTAACATAATGATTACATTTCTCACATTTCCATTTGTTACTTTCATCTAATTGTTCTTCTTTTAAGAAGAACTTTATGCAATCGATGAGTTTTATACTTTTCTCAGCTCTGGACGGAACTGAAAGAGACAAAAACATAAATAACTCATGAACAATAGATGAATACCCACAAAGATTACAATTAATACGACTGTAAAGTTTCCCAGAAAACAAATCCATAATTGGAGATGAGTTTTTGCTTAAATAAAGGCTCCATGAATCAGCATTAGATGAAACAGTTTCATTCTCTGTGCTATTTTTTGGACGCGCGGCTTGATTAAGATCTTCATGAAGTCCATCAAGAAGTGCTCCAAGTAGTTCTTGTGAATCTTGCTGCCAGTAATTCGCAAATTTTCGATACTTAGAAGCAATCGCACTTCGAAGTAAACGTGGATCTCGTGTATTGTTTCGACCGCCACAAATGTCCATCAGAAAATTACGATATGCAAGTGCAATGGCGCCATGAGAACCAAGTGGATTATTAAAGTTGATATGTGATTCGAATGTTGGTGACATAACAAATGCTGTGAGTGGCTGAATTCGAATTAGACATTGAATGGCGGCATTGAAAAAACAGGTGTTACCAAGGTTGTGAAGACCAGCAGGCTTTGGAAATGGTTGAACAGTGTGTAAATTAAAGAAATCAGTGACTGATAATGATTTCATTGAATTGCCAGATAAGTCAATGGATGGGGAAGATTGAGATGAAGTTGTAAAATTGGAGCTTTCTTCGAGAGAGGAAGCATTGGAATCGGTTGAATTTTTTTGTGTATCGATTGAATCTTTATTTGATGAAATGGAATCTAATTCAGTAAGTATTACATTTCCATCAAATCTTTTTAAAATGTCTGAAACTAGTAAAGAATCATCGATTATTGAGTGTTGTGATTGTGATAAAAAGCGATATTTTTGACGATCGATACTTAAAATTCTACATAACTGTGTCAGGACATCTCCAATTACCCAGTCCTTTAAAACAGATTTTTGTATAAATCGATTTTGAAAGGAAATTCTTAAAGTATCTGATGAAAACAAAACAATTGGTTCTCCTGTTTTAGGATGTTTAATTAGATTTCTTTGATAAGGCTGTATTCTTTTAAATAATTTTGCAATTTCTGGCCATGCTGATGATGGAATTACTTCAAAATCAGTATGTAATTTAAGATCTGACTTAAATTTATTTCCGCTTTTTAAACTATTTAAGTTCATTTCGCTAGGCTTTGGATTTTGTGGGTCTTTAAGCCATTTAATTAAAGAATCATACCATTGTTTTTCTACAACAACAACTTTTAAAACATAATTTGTTGCATTTATTTTAAGCGAAGACAATATTTTATCAGCTTTTGTTGGTGACAATTCTTTGTTTCCTTCGCCTTTTTCCATAGCAAAGGACGTTTATGTTTGCGAGATTTGGAAACGTTAAACCAATTGAGCGTAAAGTATACAATTATCGATTTTCTCTCAAAAATGAAATTCCTTTAAAAAACAAATTATTTTTTATTATCTTTATTATATATAAACATTTTCGAGTATTCTTATGAGAAAATCAAAATATTTATTATGACGTATTTCAAAAAAAAAAATAGAAATGAATTAAAATTTGTGTATATACACAAAAAAACGTTTCAATTTTTGAATTAGAAACGATCAAAATTCAGTTCACGAAATCTTCTTCTAGTGACTTTTTCAGAGCTTTATGCCAAAATTTGAGGCAAATTTCATTTGTTTATATGTTTTCATTTTGTTATTACATGCATTTCATCAAATCTTAAATAAATCACCAAACATTAAATTTAAAACACCAAAAAATCAAATCATTTTCCTTCAGCGTTATTCTTAGCATTTGATTTCTTTCTACTTTTTGGAATTGATCCAAATATCAAAGGTTTTTGTAAGTAATAAAACTCGACCATATCCTTTGTTGTCTTATCAGGAAACGCCTTTGCTATTATACCGAACTTATGCGGGTTTTCCCAAAACAACTTTACGTACAAAGTTTTTTCCTGTGGCGACCAATATAATCTTTTTTTATATTTATTATGTTCACCCACAGGATCATTCACATATCGATTATTATCTACGTAATCATTATATCTTGGAAGCTCAAAACTAAGTCTCATTTCTACATCAGGCGCAGTTCCTTTAAGTGCATCTTTTCCTTCAAATGGTACTGTCGGAGTCGCAGGTTGCTCAGGACCCCAATGATAATTGTCATTATGATATTTTAGGTTTAATGTATCAACTGCTGGGTTTTGTTCCTTTTTCCAGATTTGGTATAACTCATTGTATTGTTTGGAATATGCAATCTTTTGTTCTTGTACTAAGTTGGAGCGCCAAAATAAAGACGTGTAAAATAATGGAAGATTTTCATATTGCGTTTGAAGCTGGGTAGAAAATAATGGAAGTTCTTCAACACTTGAATATTCATGATGCGTTTCAACTGTATATTTTTGTTTTGCTGTGTTTGCGCGAATTTTACTTTGTTGCGTAATTGTGTTAATAATATGTTTCGGAAATAAAAAGCCATGATAATCATCTATACGAAATTGAGATGAATTACTTTCGAAACTAAGGTTTTCGTCTTGAATAAGTCGGGAATTTTCGCGTTCTAATGAAATTAATGTGGTCTCAAATGAGGTGATGTCATTCTGTAAATCGGATTTGGCTTTTTCTATTTCTGACGCTTTTGGTAAGGATGGATATGGTGCGCCACTAAATATTTTTTTTGGATGATTCTGGGAAAAATATAACGATTTATCATAATATGAACGTGGGCGACTAGGTGCCGAATTAGGGAAAGAATGCATAACTTGATAATTTGGAGGTGAATTAAAATTTCCCATGGAATTTATTATTGGTGGCGCATTGGCCATGGGTTTTAGTGACCAATAAAAAAAATACTCGTCAATTTTCAACGGCCGCGTCCGTCTTACTTTTTCTGCGGGCGTTTCAGGTAAATTGTGAGGAATTCAATTTTGAATAAATTTTCAAACCGCCTTGTGAACATTTGCAAATGTTAAATCCTTGTTTAATCGTATATTTAATGGAAGTTTTCAACATTTCTGATAAAAAAATAAATTTTATTCTTTATTATTATGGAAATAACATAAATATGAAGATACCATATTTTTTTTTCTGAATTTATCTTACTTAGGAATTAAAATATTCATATTTTTAATTATCATATCCATATTTGCACATATAAAAAAGTTTTCTTTTTTATAGGAAATCATTAATGAAGGAAAATCATCGTATTATACATTGGATAACTTAGTTCCGATTTTTGTGATTTTAAAAAGTAATTTGAATCTTTTGAAATTACGATTCATATTTTTGAGTTGTAAGATGAAATTTCAAAATTTCAAACATTCAATAAATAAAGGGACATCTTCTTTACCTCAATTTAAATTTGAGGAATAATACAAAATTCTATTAATGATTGCGACCAAATTATCTGAAAAAAGCTATCGTTGGAAATCGATTTTGAAAGTAATTAAATCGACAAGATTTTTTTTGATAAAAATAGATTAAATCAAAAGATAACAAGTATTTTTGATACAAATAAAAGCAAATTCATTACATTTACTTAATTTTAATCCCATTGAAATTAATGACATAAAAAAGAATTTTGAACAAACATTTTTAATGATGGAAAAGAAAAAGGAAAGAAGCATTCAATCACATCGGAAAGTTAAATGGAGTCAAGAAGAAGATAATCAACTAATTGATGCAGTAAAAATATATGGAAATTCAAATTGGTCTTCTATAGCTCAACATGTTAATGGAAGAAATGGGAAACAATGTAGAGAAAGGTGGATTGGAATGTTGGATCCCAACCTTATTCATGATGGATGGACAACATCAGAAGATCATTTACTTCTTAAAAAACAAAAAGAATATGGAAACAAATGGTCTAAGATAGTTACATTTTTTCCTAAGCGTTCTTCAATTACAATTAAAAATAGATGGAATTGGCTCATAAAGCATGTCATTCCTGAACAAATATTATTTAATCCTACTGAAGTAACTGATCTCAAAGAAAACAAAGATGATATCTTTTTTGAAGGCTCATCTTGGAAGGAGCTTGATTTACTCGAGTATTCTCATTTCTCTTTTGATTGCCCTTTAACAAATGAATGGTTTTCTTTTTGAGTAAATTAATTAATTAATTATTGTTGAAAAAAAATTTATTTTTTTTATCAATGAACTCTTTAATATAAATCAAAAAAAAAATTACAATTAAAAGCAATTCATCAAGAATTAATCATTATTTTTCATAATCTAATTTTTTATTTTTCCATAAACAATTACCATATCATTTCATTATTCAAAAATGCAAAATTTCAAATTTTTCATATTCTTCAAAATTATTTATAGAATTTATTTCTTCATCTTTATTTTTAAAAACATATTTAAATATATTTCATTACATTGATTTCTTCCACATTATTTACAAAAACATATTTAAATATATTTCATTACATTGATTTCTTCCACATTATTTACAAAAACATATTTAAATATATTTCTTTGAGTGACGAATGAATTAAACATCAAAATATATTTAATAAACCAAAATTTATTTTCTATTTATTTTTAACTATTCATAAATAATATGCAAACAATTCATATTACTCTATTTGACTCATTGGCTTCTGAAGCATTTCTCCGATATTCTCAGCCACGAATCTCCTTCCCACTCTGTCGGGCGATCCCATCTGATGCTTTGGGTTTTTCCTTGCGTGTATTGGCCCCAAAAGCACCGGCCTAATTTTCTCTGTGTTTTCGACATTCGCGTTAGTTTTCTCTTGATTTGCGTCTTCTGTTTCACTATTAACTTCCAAAGATATTTGTGACTTCGAAGAGCGTCTCGAATGTCGATGGAAACTTTTCTCATCTTTTGATCTTCTTCTTCTTCGTTTTCTTTTCTTTGAAGAAGAAGCGTCTTCACTTTCCTCCACAAATAATTTCTGGTACAAAATCGTCGGGTTTTTAATTGTGGAAGATCTTCTTGTACGTGTTGTAGCAAACCATTGACCTGCCATTGCTTCTTCTTCTGTTTTGTTATTATTATTATTTTCGTTCGTGTTGTTATTCTTTTGTTTAAATTCAAAAGTTTCATCAGTGTTATCATAGAATTCGCTGATAAAATCATTCGCTGTTCGTAATGTTTTAGGTTCAACATGATTAATAGGCGTCGGTGGTTGCGCTGAGTTACGCCGCTTTGATGTCGTCGACTTACGTCGTTCGTTTTTCTTTTCGTCATTATCTGACGTTGACTCTTCATCTGCTTCTTTCTTCTTAAGTTGTTGAACAATTGGCTTAAATGATGGAAACGCATCTAATTCGCTGTTGTTAACTCTTGGCGCTAATCTGAGCATTGGCTGTTTGGGTTCGACGTGCTGATTTGGCGAATTATTATATCTTGGCGAATTCTGACGATTAATAACATTCACATTTTGATTATTTGTTGGCGTATTCATTTGGCTATTATTAACATTTTGATTATTTGTTGGTGTATTAATATTAACATTTACATTTTGATTATTTGTTGGCGTATTCGTTCGACTATTATTAACATTAATATTTTGATTATTTGGCGAATTATTATTATTATTAACATTTTGATTATTTGGAGAATTATTATTATTAACATTTTGATTGTTTGGAGAATTTTCATTATTAATGAATTGCACATCATTCAGCGAACTTGGTGTAATGATATTGTTACTTTTCGTCGAATCATTTATTACGGATGAGCTTTCTTCAGTATCTTCAAATATAGGAATTGGCCGCTGCACATTATGCGGTAAAGTAAACACGGGTTTAACGCGTTTAGATTCCGCGGAGCCAATACTTTGAGCGAAAGTTGCTCTTGGAATTGGGATTTTTTCCTTTATGATATCAGTACTTTCACTTTCATCATTCGATATGATTGAAGTGTTTGAATCTGTCTTAAGTGCTACTCGTAACTTACGCATTCCTTGTGACTTAGGGAACACTGAATACCTCCGTAAACTTTCGGGACTAATTTTTTCTTCGATTAATTGACGTGGCGTCATCACTTCGTTTTTCTCGTTTTGTTTACGTCTAATTCGAGGCGATGTTTGACTAAAAGTTGCCAACTTTTCGGGATCAATTTTCTCGATGAAAATTGATTCGATTATCATTCGTTGGAAAATTGGTTGTTTTGAAGTGGGTATAGCGTTAATATTTTCTTGAGTTTTTATTAAGGCCGCAATTGAAGCACGTCTTAACATTAAATTTCGTTGTACTTGTGGAGATATTGTTGATTTAGTTTGTACAGTTCTTCGAGGTATAGTATCAGGTAAATATGTTGATTGATGTGAAATTAATGTATGACATCTTTGAGAGTTTAAGAAGTTATCCCATTTATTTTGATCGAAGTTAATAATAATTTCATTTTTTATTTCGTTTTTCCATGAATTCGATAATTTTAATGTATATAAAGTACATAAAGGTAATTTACTTTTATATTCCATTCCACCATATATTATAATTTCTTTGTTAGATAACATTGCACCACTTGCATATCGTAAAGAAGTTGGAAAATTTCCATAATTATTAATTTTAGTAATTCCGAAATTATTTAAATTTATTGTAAATGGTTTCGATTCAGGTCGATCAGTAATTCCGCCAATGATTAACATTTCATTCCCTAAAACAAATGATAAATGAGACATTTGTGGGCGAATTTTTTCTTTTAATATTTCTTTATTCCATTTTAAATTTATCAAATCAAATGTCCATAAATCATTTAACAAACCTTTTTCATTTTTACCACCGAAGATATACATTTTATTTTGATATACTATCGCAGAATGTCCACATCTTGGATCAGGTTTTTTTCCATTTATATTTAATTGTTCGATTTCTTTTTGTAATGGATCTAATATATATATTTGTGATGAAAATCCATTTTCTTTAGATTTACCACCGAATATATATAACTTATCTTTATATGATACACAAGAATGTCCATGTTTATAAAATGGCGTTTTCATTCCAAATTGATGCCATTGTCCACTGTTTAAATCAAATCGCATTATTTCGGCGACTTCTTTTGACCCTATAATCCCTCCAATAACATATAAATAATCTTTTAAATATGTAAATGTACTTTTCCTTCGACCAACTATACCACTTTCTAATGTGGTCATTTCAGACAATGGAAAATTTCGTAAATTTTGTTGTTGATACGAAGAGAATTCAGAACATATTAATCTTTGTGATGTTGATATTCCTCCATAAAAGATAATACATTCGCCATTAGAGATACAATTATGTTGACAAATCGATGGTAATGAATCAGAAATTGAAGCTAAAGTCCAATTAATTTGTCGTTCTTTATCACCTTGTTTATTTTGGAATGAGTTTAATAAAAGTTGTATGTTATCTAAAAATTGTGTTTTCTCTTCTAATTTAGAAAATGATATAATGAAATCTGTACGTTCATAAACATTTTCTTTAACTTTATATATATATGGAATAATTATTGACCGAAATTCTCCTGCTAAAGGTAAATAATGAAATGTATATAACGATTTAGAAAATATTAATTTCGCTGTCTTTCCTCGATCAATATATATGAAAACTATATCATTACATAAACACATTTGCGCTTGTGAAGTTTTCTTTTGATCTTGTAATGTGATTTCGACAAGCATTACGATTTGTCGTGTTGGATTTTGTAAGTTAATTTCATATTTCTTAAGTTTGTCTTCGATTTCTTTTAACATTGTTTGTTGTTTCGCTGTTTTCGTTGCTTGATCAGCTTCTTTATTAATCTTTTCGATTGTTTCTTCTGCTAAAGGTAACAAATGATAATCGGGATATATCTCAGGTGTAATTTTGATTAATTCACGTATAAACAATAAATAACGTGGTAAGCGTTGAATCGGTGTTATTAAATATGACATAAAATCATGTTGACCATTCATTTGTTGTAATTCGGACATTGTCGATGTAAATGCGCGATTTTGTTTTTTGAGATTTATGAGCTCATTGATCGAATGATATTTAGAGATATAATGTATCGATGAACGTAAATTCTCTTGATGCTCTAAGAAAATCGATGCTGCACTTAAAGAGTTATTACATTCATTACTTAAAAATGAATTATAAAATTCTTTGTGCGCTTTATATATGGGTTCAATGTCATGAAATATCATATCTTGTTCACTATCTGTTAATACATTTCGTGATTTTAATTGAACTTGCCAAAATGTTAATATTAAATTTAAATCATCAAGAAATTGTTTCTCAGTATTAATGATCTCTTTGAAGACATTAACACGTTGTTGGATCATTTGAAGTGATTTGGTGGAAAATTTAATGTCAACTGAGAGTTCTGGTGGTGACTCAAAATCAATGAAATTATTGAGGGTTTCTTCTTCATCAATTTGTTCACCATCAACATAAAAACCATTGATCTCAGTACTATTGCCGGTGATCGAAAAAATTTGATCTGAAAGATCACCAAATGTAATATTTATTAAATCTGATATTGAGAGCGAAATTGGAAGTGGTGGAAAGTTTAACTCCGCGTTGTGATAAACTTTTAAATAGAGTATAATGTTGTCTTTCGGTATTGAAGAAGATTGATAAAGATAATATTTTGGTCTATTATACATGGTTGGCTTTTGTGTGAGAAAGAGATATGGATACATTTTAGTTGGAACTTCTGTTTCAGAAAGAGCTATCATAAAACTTGGAGTATGAACCCATACTGTTTGCTTTTCTTCAAGTATATTTTTAGAAATTAATTTGTGTATTGAGTAGCTTTTGATGCGGCTTTCCTCGAAAACTTTATTTGGACCAGTATCTGAACAAATGCATATAAAACGAGGTGCCATCCTTCCGTACCTTTTACGGTTATTTTACGATATTCAAAATCCGGTTTTGAACGGTATTCAAAATTCTTTTCTTTCAATTATTGATCAGAAACCAGAAATTGACTTACTTAAAAGTTATAAAAAGGATCATTAAGTTCATTTCAGAAATTATTTTTATCATAAAAAGAAAGAGAAATTTATTGTTGCCACCTGTAATTAAATGATTTTATGGTTTCTTAAGTTATAGATAAAATGAAGCATTTTTTTCATTTTCATAGAATTTATTGGGATATTTTACATTGGGTTTCTATTTCATCAGATAATCAAAGGTCAGTGATGAAATGAAAAAAGCAAAGTTTGGGATATTCTATATTCCTTTTTTTGAAAAATAATAAAATTTTAGTACCATCAAATAATGCTGAGATATGATGAAAATATGCTGTCATTATCAGAAGTATCACATATTTCATTGGATACAAATAAATTGAAATGAAAAATGTATATAATGAAAAATAATTCGGATATTTCTGTTTTCTAAATTAAAAATATTATTTTAATAATTATGTTTTCTATAAGTGACTAAAAAAAAATAATGATATTAATTAAGATTAAAACAATTTATTCTGGAATAATCATTTTCAGAAAAGTTAGTTAGATAGCGGATACGCTTTTTTAGCGAAGCTCTGTCAGTAAAAAAAAATGAAGTTTGATTGAGGCATGGAATTTATCACTTCGCTTGAACAAATTATATTTTCTATAAAAAAGAATATAAAATTATCAATTCAACATACAATAAAATTATTTAATTCAATTTTTTTATATTTATTTAATTTAATCATATGTAATTTGATCTACTTTTACATTTTCATCAAAAAAGGATTCAACTCACCCGAATCAAATGATTTGTACTTTAATTATTTAGAAACAATTCAGCAACAAAATTACTCCGAATTTTTCCTTTTTTATGCAAGGATTGGAAATATTTTCCTCGTTAAATATTTTCCTAAGTTTATACAAATTCTTAAAAATATATTAATTTTTTCAGCAGAGTCAGGAAACATTAAACTTGTCAGATATATTAAAAAACAAGAAGGAATTGATATTAATGCTAACGATATTTAATTGCAATATTTTATCTATATTTTAATCATTTCCCAATACCCCAACACAATATTTGGAAATTATTTAAATTATTTTATACAGCTCTTATGAGAACATCTTCATATGGTAAAATAAAATTATTTCATGAGCCTTCACATGTTAAATGCAAGTTTTTTAGATAAAATTATAATTATTCATTAATTTTTTGGACATATAAAACAAATATTCCTTTTGTTTATAAATAGGTGTCTAGCATATAGTGCAATATGAAAAATAGAAACAATGTAAAATCGTTTTTGGTACCAGTTCAAAATCTTCATTAAAAGGTCAAAGGACCGTTAATTCAATGAGCTCATTTTTTTAACGTTCAAAAGTAGTTCAACAAGATGAGAGCATTATTTGGAGGTTCAAAAGAATATGAAGATTTCGAAAAGTCATCAAAAGAACTTCAACAACTACTCAATTCAAATAATTTTCATGCAGTTAAAGAAAAAGTCATCGAATGCTCAAGATTATTTTTACAACATTTTTCTGGAATGTCTCCTTCAGACATACATCGTGCACCAATCAAAAATGAGGCAAGGGTTTTTCTAGATGGCCTGCTTAATGTTTTAATTCATCTTTTTGAGGATCAAACAGAAAATCAAGATTTAATGAATTGTTTGATTTTAACAATGGGATTCCTCCAACCCAAAAAAGACATTAACACGAAATTAATTCGTTTTCTTAATAGTTTAATTAATCTTAAAAATGATGATTTCTTCTTAATAGCTTTACCAGTGATTGATGAATTAACAAATAACAAACCTTTTCTTTCCTATTTATCCAGTGATAATAACATATGTTCTATATGGTCATCATGGCCCACCAAAACAAAAAATTGTTCCAATTTTATTCGAGAAATTCTATGTAAATCGATTTCCAAGAACAAATCTCTTAATGAAAAGTCGTATAATTTTTTCATTGATTTTAGTATTAAAACCATTTCCACATCTAATTCAGATATGTTATATTTTCTTACTTTTTTTTATAAAACACTAGGGAAATGTGAATTCTATTTTGAAAACATCACCAAAATCACTGCTGCCATAGATAGAACAGGAAGTGGCGAATCATTGTATAATTTATGTACCATTAAATCCATCAAAAAAGAAACGGTCTCCGATATCATTCAAAATTTTTTAATTTCAAGAAACACAAATATATTAGAAAACATTATCTTATTATTGAGTGTAATACCTGATTTAGATGTTAGTATTGATATATTTTTTGCTAGGATTTCACAATTAAGTAAAGAAACTCAAGAAATATTTTTGAACTTAATATTAAAGCAACCAATGCCACTTAAATCGGAATATTTAAATTTCTTATTTCCACCATGGCGAATTGGAATTGATTGTAAAATTCTATCCAAATTCATTAAGAAATATTTCATAGATGGCGAAAAATATTTAGATTTAACACTTATGAATATCGACGAAAATGAATTAGTTGAAAAAATCGATAGCGTTGAATTTTTAGCTGATCTTATTTTTGATTTATTTGAGAAAACAGATCCATTTACACTTAATCCTAAATATATTGAGAAAATCATTCGATTAGTATCAATTGGATCTAAAAATTCGATTGTTATATTAGAGAATTGTTTTACTTTATTTCCACCAATTGTTTATAAAGAAGCATTTATTAAGAACATTAATAATCTTTCAACAAATAAAACATTTACGAATTATTTACCATATTTAATTCCGGAAGTTCCTACATTATCAAAAGAATTATTAGTTCCCGAATTCATTAATTGGTGTTTAAATGAACATCAATATGATACATTAATAGTTTTAGCTATGAATGGACCTTATCCTATAATTGATAAATGTATTATTGAGTTTAATGATTTTTCCAATTTAACACAAAAACAAATAATAAATTTAATATATGCACAAAAAATTAATAGTAATGATCAAAATATTGAAAAACATAAATTAATTCGTATTCCTTCATTAACAAATTATGTCGAAGAAATAGAATTACCGACGTTATTTGACTTATATTCAGTTTCTTCATATTTAATTGATAATGAATTATTATCTATTGATAATAATAAATTTGTTCGTTATGGAATTCAATATTTATCAAGTTCTTTAGCAAATAAAGTTATTGATAATTCGGAATTATTATATAAATTAACTAATATCGAACATATACATTTCGATGTGTTTCAATTCCAAAACTTAACAGAAGATTCATTTATATATTTTAACTTACCTTTTTCTTTTGATTTTAAAGTTGAGAATATTAGTAATAAACCTACAATCATTTGTGAGTTTAAAAATCAAAAATTATATACAATTAATAACTCATTAATTTTTGATAATAAATCATTTGAAATTGATCCAAAAATTTGGAATAAAATTTCATTTAAATTAAATACAAGTTCCAATAAAAAAATATATCAAATTTTCATTAATAAAAAATTAATTCATTCTTTCGGTATTGAAGAACAAAATAAATATTTAATTGGTTCTTCAAATGAAACTCCGAAAACAACGTTTTATATAAATATTCATTCGAAAGAAGAAAATTTACAACAAATTGGACCTGGAATATTAAAAGTTATTTATAAAGGTATAATTTATTATTCACCTTTTATAAATGGAATTCCAAGGATAATGAATAATATATTAAATTCGAAAACTGAAATTGAATTCCAAAATTATTTCTTTAGTTTAATTAATATCTCAAAAATTAAGAAAACTAATTTAAATTCATATTTAAGAATATTTATGATACATAAAAATGAATTTGTTACAAAAACTTTTATAGTAAAACTATTAGAAACAATTAAAGATAATTATAATGATTTATTTGAGTTATTTATTAATTATGATTTATGTTATAAACTTGATGAAAATATTATTAATCAAGTCTTTCCATTAATACATTGTATAATATCATGTGATCAAAAAGCTAAAGAAATTAGTTTGAAAAAATATTCATTACCTTATTTTTTAATGGACTTATTACGATTAAAACAATATAATAATGATTTAATGTTTAATTTGATTAATTTATATATTGAGCCGACAACGAATTTTTTGGTTTCAATAATGAGCTCTAATTCACCTGAATATATTTCTTATACTATACCTCATTTAACATCATTAAAATTCCCTTTAGAAAATATCGTCTTATTAGATAGTGAAATGTTTTTAGAATATTTAAATTATTATTCACTTGAATGTGTCGATAATAAAGATTTATTTAATCCGAATTCATTTTTAGAAATAACTCCTTCTTTAATACCTATTGTAAATAATGAAATTTTGTGGATTTCGTTGTTCATTTTATTAGTAAATCATAAAGAAGAAAAAATTCGAGATTTCGCTAATTATGTTATTATACGTGAACAAATTGTTAAAACAATTTTTTTATTAATTCCTTTTTTGTTTAAATCTAATAATGATAGTTTATATCAAGATGTCGTATTTACATTTTATAGTTTATTACAAATTAATGATTTTAAACTAATAGATTATTCTAAAGAAATCCAAAACTTATTAAGAATTGGTTATTATTCAAGAAATGAAACTATTGAAACATTTTATTATGATACTTATAAACCAAAAAGAGAAGAAATTAAAGAAGTTCAACAAATTCATTCATATAAAAACATAGATTTAAATAATGATTTTGTACATAGATATTTCTTAAGTAATAATTTATTTTTTGATGTTGGAAGTTCAGTAACATTTGAACAAGAATTTTTAAAAACTATTAATGATATTACATATCAAAAAATTCCGGAACAAACTATACCGACATTAGAAGAGTTAAAATTAATGTTAGAAAATGAGAAATATAATTTTATACTTTTGATTTCTTCATATTATTTAGCACAATTAAAACAAGAAAATAAATTTAATATATTTACTTTTGGTTTTGATAATTTCTCGAATTTAACTATACCTATTCATCAATATTGTATCTTAAATTATATACAAAATAATGGAATTAATGAAACATTATTAACTTATTTGAAAGATGTTATAATCATTGGTTGGTGGGATAATAATTTATTTGATTTATTTAAAAACATTTGTGATAAATTACCTCAAAACTTCGATAATTTATCAAATAATTTTATTGTTAAATTATCAAAAGTTTTTTGTTTAATTTTCGGATTAACAAATGATTTTTCACAATATAATAATTATTATAATATAATATTTCATCCAAAATTATTAAATATTTCAAAATATTATTTGTTCATATATTCATTAAATAAAGAATTTAATCTTATTGATAATATAAATTATAATTCTAATAATGAAATTGATGAAAATTATTATAATAAATATTTAAATAAACAAACAATAAAACTTAAAAAAGTTCAAGAAAAAATTAATAAAATTCGATTTTCGAATAATATGTATGATTTTATTATACTTAATTACTTACGAAATAATATCAAAACAAAATTATTTAATGAAATTGAACAATTTTCATTCAAAAATCGTTATAATATATTATCAATTTATAATGAAAGAAGTAGTTATAAAATTTGGAAGAATTTACCACAAAAAATTCCAACGCAATTCCAAGTTCCTACTTCAGTACATCCTGTATCAGTACCAACATTATATGTACCATTTATCTCGAATGAAAATGTAGAAACATTTAATACATATGGTAAATATATTGAAAAAATTAATTCATTTGGTGCAAAAATAGCAAATCCACCACCAAACATAATGGAATTTTCACGAAATTATTTCTTTGATACTACGCCACAAATATTAAATATATTATTCCAAAAACGATTTTTTGAAATCGAATCATATACACCAATACAATTAATATTTAGTGTTGAAACTATTGATTGTATATTAGCAAAGAATAAAACGTCATATTTCATTATAACAAATGCTAAGTTATATGACAAAGATTTGTTTTGTTTTATTGATGATGATACACGTAATTTAGTTATTAATAGTACATTTTTAGATTATTGTAGTTCTAAATATTATGGTGAAAATATGTTATTCTTTGGACATCCGATTTTATATTTTAATTCTAATGAAATAACTATATCAACAATCCGACAATTTTGTCATGTTCAACAATGTATTGAGATATGGTTTGAAAGTGGTTATTCATTATTATTAATATTTAATAACATTGATGA
The DNA here is from genome assembly GCF_020186115.1 of Histomonas meleagridis. Taxonomy (NCBI): domain Eukaryota; phylum Parabasalia; order Tritrichomonadida; family Dientamoebidae; genus Histomonas; species Histomonas meleagridis. Next base: position 2,136,401 of record NW_027150805.1, read on the forward strand.
TTTAAGTCATTATGAAACATTATTTAAACCTACGACATATTTACCATATTCGAAAAGTAATTTTTCATTATCTTTTTCATATGGATTAACAACGTTAGTAAAGAATAAACAAAACTTAATACCATTCCAAAAGAAATGGATATCAAATCGATTATCATCATTTGCATATTTATTAATATTAAACTTCTTTTCTGATCGAAGTTTCTCTAATACTTCACAATACCCTGTAATGCCATGGGTATTACCACAACGTAATTTATCATTACCGATGGGACAACAAGATAAAGAACGAGCTCAAGAGTTCAATGAGAAATATCAAAGTTCATATCCGAATCAACATTTTTATGGATCATTATATTCATCACCAGCAATAATATTTCATTTTATGATGCGAATTCAACCATTTACTAATTTCCATATTGATTTACAAAATGGTTTCGATGTTGCTGAGCGTTTATTTTATGATATTGAAAATGAATATTTAAATGCTTCACGTGATAGTTCACATAATGTCGAAGAATTGATTCCTGAATTATTTATGTTACCTGAAATCTTTATCAATGTTAATCATGCGCCAATACCAGAATTATTAAATGGTAATTCGATATCGAATTGTACATTAAATCATGAAAATAATTGGATAACTTTCATATGGAAACATCGTAAACAATTGGATGATACAAACCAATTAGAAAAATGGATCGATTTAATATTCGGATATTGTTCACGTGGTCAAATGGCAATCGAAAAGTTTAATTTGTTTTATCCTTCAACTTATGGTATCCCACCAAAAGAATTAATCGACAATGAATTTGCTTTTAATTCGATGAAAAGAAATTTCGGACAAGTTCCAACGCAATTATTTATTACGCCACATCCTGCACGTGATACAATTCGACATTCACGTTGGCCTTTATTAACTAATGTTGATCATTATTCGATACAAAACATTAAAACATTTACAACTAATGAATCGCCATCAATTGTTATATATAATGGACAAACTTATGGATTACAAAATGTTACACATTTATTTACGAAGTTATTAAGAAACAAAAATAATTTCGTAATTAAAGATGATTTTATTAATTGGATTTCTGACTTTAATCCAAGAAATTTCTTTGTTTCATCTTTCTCTTATGATAAATATTTGTTCGCCGGAGCATTTTTATGCGGAAGTTTATTCATATTTAAATCCATTTGTAATGTCGACCGAAAAATTATTGATTATAAATTATTAAATATGATTAATTTACCAAAACAATTTATTTCGGATGTGAATCCGAAATGTTTAGCTATTTCGTCGCATTTGTTCTTAGTATGCGAAGGAATTGGTTCCGATTTGTTCTGTTTTCATGTTTCAACTGGTCGATTTATTCGTAAAATTATGTTTAATAATGAGCTGAAATTCGTGTTAATTAATGATTCGTATCAAGTAATATTTGGTGTTGGTGAGAATTTCATTGAAGTATTCACTATAAATGGAACAAAAATAGCTTCTGAATTGGAATTGGATGATCAGATAACCGCCGCATCGTTGGCGGTTAACGATAACGAAGTTTATTTGACAACTGGACACAAAAGTGGCAAAGTTCGTTTTTGGATTGTCGATACTGAAAATGAAAAACTTTTAGTTACTAGAACTATTGACATTAAAGAAAATGAGGAAATTTGGAATTTGGAGGTGTTAAATAGTGGAAGCGCTTTATTTGTTATCACAAAAAATAGTAATGCTTATGTTATTACTGCAAGAGGTATTGCAAAACAAATAATTGCGAAAGAAGCGGTGCTGAGTTGCGCTGGATGTGGAAAAGGTGGTAATTTTAATAATATTTGTCAAAGCTGTTCGTTATTCTTTTGTGATAATTGTTGTAGGAAAGTTGATAACGTAAATAAGGATATCTGCATGTGCAAGAAATGCTTGGAAAGAATTTCGGAATGCTCCGGAACAATTGACGAATTTTGAGTTCTGGTTTTATTATTATTAGTATTAATAAATTAATATTTTAAAATTATTTATGCTTTAAATCAATCAAAACATCTAAAAATGCAGTTACATTTCTACATATTATTATCTTGCTTATATTTCTTTTTAATATTATTAATATAACAATACACTATATTTATTTATTCCAGGTAATATGCTTTTTTTAAATTCTTCTGATGCATTAGATATAATGATATATTTTTCCCGTTAAAACAGTTTTATTGAAAAGCTATGTCTTTTTTCCTTCAATAATGCAATCACTTATGAAATGCCATGCAAAACATTTCAAAATTCATTAATCTTGGTTTTATTTTGTGATCTAATAATATAATTTCTAATACAGTATAATCTCACAAAGGTAGTCTTTAATCAAAAAATATATAAAATTATTATCAAAAAAATTTATTTACTTTGATAAATTCTAATAGATATATCTATTTAATGTGCTTCCAAGTATGTCAATATCAAAAAGTCATTTGTTTATGTGTATAACTTTTGTAATATGGAAATTAAACTGTTTCATTTTCTAAACGATGATGCAACCCTTGAAATTATTATTAAATATGGAAGAAATACCTTAAGAACAATTTTTTGTTGAAGTTTTTTATATATAATGCACATTATAATTTTGTATTTACATTTTGCTTTGTGAATATACTCGTTATAATGTATAAATAAAACAGATTCTTAACGGTCGTTTTGTACGTTGCCTAATTTCCAATGAAGAAGAACAAAGAAGATGCTATGGAATCATTAAATACAATTATTAATAAAATTAATGAAATTTTTCATTATGATCCACAAATTTTATTTAGTGATACGTTTGAACGTATTCAACAGCAATTAAATTATATCAAAGATCTTATTTCACAAGTAAATGAAGATGAACGTAATTATTGGATTGTTTACAATATAGTACAAAAGACTATTCCAATTATAAATAATATTATTTTTTCTGGGTACTCAGATCAAATTTTAGAATTCTTACTCACTATAAATTACAATGTATCCACCAATCTCATTTTATGTACATCTAGATATATTCCTTTTAGACTTAATTTTTTCACTATTGTTTGTTTTGCCATGGCAAATACAACAGATACACGCGAAAAGGATTGTGATCTTTTTGTTCAAACGTATAAAAATGAATTAATTCAGCTTAAACAACTTGAAGAATCTAATATTAATGGACTTGATGATTCAATAATAACATGTGATAACTTAACAATAACATTAAAAGAATTATTTGAGAAGGCACTAATGATTGTACGACTTATGGCAGTTCATTTTTCAAATTCTGAAAGTGTTGATTTTGATCGAATTATTTCCACACCTAAAGGTAAGCGTAAAACAATAAAAACATCAAAAGACGAGTCAAGCCAACAAATATTTCCACTTGTTCCTCAACATATCATTGAAATGATCATTAATTCATTTCATTCACCACTTCCTAAAAATGAATATAACACAAAGTATAGTGCCGTACTTCAACTTTGGACATATCCTGAATGTAATTTATCACCATTTCTTCTTCATCGTTTACTTTTTTCTTTTTTAAGAAGTGGTAAAATTAATGAACTTGAATCATTATCAACATCACTTCCGGATGATTTAATTGTTAAATTATGTGAATATATATCAACTTCTGAATGGAATAAAGTATCTGAAGTATTATTACTTTTAACAAAAGATGATATATCAATTGATTATCAATTTTTTAATGAAATTTCATTAAAAATTTGGAAACGTTATTCAATTGGAGAAATCAAAGATCCAAATGTCCTTAATGGTATATTACATATATTAATTTTATTACCATTTTCTTGTCCAATATTAACATCACTTATAGCTCTTGAATATTGTTGGAATTTAGATTCGCTTGAGAAATATTATGAAATAATAAAAATTTCGACAAATGTAATAGAAGTCATTGAGAAATATAGAGATATATTTGCATATAGGAAATTTACAAAAGTATTACCATCAACAGTAAATATTCCAAGTAAACCAATTAATCAAAATTATCTATTATTTGAAAAATGGATACAATGTTTTCAAACTGATTTATATTTAATATTAATAAAATCTAAATTAAAACATGGATTAAAATTATATATCGAAGAAGCTAAAGTTGAGTTTCAAAAAGAAATGGAAAAAACTAAAATAGAATATGAAAAAACTAAACAATTATATGGAAGATTATCAATTCAACAACAACAAAAATTTAATGAACTTCTTAAGCGAACGTTTAAGCCTCCGATACATTCAAAAAAAATCGAAAAAGAATTACTTGAAGAATTTAAATATAATAAAGAAATTAAATCACTTGTTTATATTCAAATGTCATTTTTTAGACCAAAAAAAGCAAATATTTTACTTAATAAAGCAGTAAAATGTTTAACAGAAATTGAACAACCAAATTCATCTGTTATATTTTCTAATCGACATGAAATTGCATTGATTTTTACACATTCAATATCAGATAATTCACTTAAATATGTATCTGTTTTTGGAAAAGAATCAATAGGAAATACAATTGGTATAACACTTTCTAATAATACATTAAATGGAACAGGAATTAAACAAGAAAAAGATGAACCATTTTTAATAAAAAATTTAAAACCAAATGTTACTTATGCATTTTCATTTGGTGTATTTGATTCACATGGAGATATTGTCGATAATTTGTCTGAACCTTTTCAAGTTACTACATGTCATACACAATCACTTGAATTGATTTGGAGTTATATAGCTTCAGCTTCATATCAACTTAAAGATTTAAATTCATTTGATATTTCATTAACAAATTTATTAAATCATTTTGTAGATATTAATAATATAACAAATGATCATATGTTTTATCAATATTTAAATCCTTTTGATAGGTTTATATTAAAAAATGAATTTATATTAGAGCCTGCACCAGTTTTAAGATCATTTGTTAATTCTTTATTAATGGCAGCAAGATTATTTAATGCTAAACCACTTCATGCTGCATCATTCCAAAAAATTGCATTAATAATTTCACAATCTATGAATAATAATGAATTAATATTAAAAGTTTGTAATGAAATGTTTATCATATTACAACCATTATTTTTAAATCTTTTAAATATAAGTTGGGTAATTCATCCATTATTATTTATAATTAATGCATTAAAATTAAATAAACAAACTTCTAAAGAAGAATTACATCAAAAGTTATTAGCAAAATGTTCATTTATACTTGAAAATATTTTATTAAAACTTTATCAAGAAAAACAATTAACAAATTTCATAGTAAATTCTGTTTTCGAATTACCTTTTAATCAATATCGAACATCATTTTTATTATTTGCATCTAAAAATCAAATATTAGATACAAATCCAAATGATAATACTTTACTTTTACATGTAGCAGAATTATTTAGAACTTCGCCTGAAAAATCTTTTGATGATCTTTATAATAAATTTAAACAAGATCCGAATTTTCCGATTTGTTCTGTATATTTAGTATCTTCTGCTCATAATACCGAATTATATATTCATGGAACTAATTGGGCTAATCAATCACTTGAACATATTAAATTTATATTACAAGAAAATGAAGAAAAAGTTTTAACTAAGAAACAACAATCAAGAAATTCATCGAAATTACAAAATAAGAAAAAACAATCACATAACTCAAAAAATATTAAAAAAGAACCTTCTAAAACTTCAAATGATGATTTACAAGAATTATCAGCTATTAAAATACAAAACGTTTGGAATAAATATAAAACTAGAAAGAAAAATATTAATAAATTTTATAATTTAAATAAATATAGAGCGGCTTTAAACCTTTTAAATGCTATGTGTTTAATAGAATGTGAATCATTTTTTGCTCAAAGTAATCCATTAGAAACTACTCGACCTAAATCAGAAAAAAGATTAAGAGCATTACGGAATTCAAGAAATAATAAAGATAAAAAAATTCAAAACATTGAAGATACTTCAAAAAATATTGAACAATCTGAAGCTATAATGATATCATTAATTAGAGCTATAGTATTAAGTGAAAGATCGAATGATATGATAACTTTAAATTCTTCAATTTCTATTATGAGTATATTCATTAAGGCTTTATTCCCTGGTAGTAATGGATTTAATAAACTTTCATCAACATTAACAACAATAATAAATATAATTATAAATTATATACCAATAAATAATTTGAATAATAAAATTACTAAAGATTTAATTCTTGATTTATTGTTATTACAATTAAAAGATAATCAATTTGATAAAGTAAAAATTAATTTATTACAAATTTGTTTGAAATGTCCTTCATATAGTGAGTTTTCTTGGATTTTAGATGGAAACTCAGAAATTCCAAGTGAATTACTTAATATAATGAAAACTCAAAGAAAAGATTTTGCAGAAAATAAATATTATGAAGGTGAATCCATATTATATAAATCCGAATTTAATAACACACCAATGTTTCCTAAAGAGCCATCGAATATAAATACACAAAATTTAATTAAATCTATAAATGAAATAGTGATAAGTTTACAACATAAACAAAAACTTTCAATGAGTATTTCATTATTAACAAAACTTTCTTTTATACTCTTCCAAAGAAATGAAACACAAATTGCTATAAATAAACTTTGTGAAGCTTTAGAATGTCATTTTAAAATAGTTAAAGCGCATGAAAAAATTGATCAAATTTTATCAAATATAACTGAAGAAGAATTTTATCAAATTCATTCATGGTCAGGTTGTTTATCAATATTTTTAATATCTTCATTAATTTCAATTTATGTTGAACCTAAACAATCAATGATGTTAACAAAACTTTCTGCGTTTTCTCTTTCTTCTTTATTTTCTTCATCAATCTATCATCCTAAAAAGTCAATTGATTTTGCTGAATATGAACCAACAGAAGTTGTACCGGGAATTGATATATTTTCGGAATATGATATAAATCAACCATTACTTTCACCTCCTTCATCAGAATATATATCAATTTCTTTAATGAATTTATTATCCTCTTTATATTCTTATGAAATGTATTTCGAAATGTTTAAACCTTTATCATTTGCAAGACATTTTTATAGGTTTATAGTTCGCGATAAAATTAATTTAACTAAATGTAGATTAATGTCTACTTTACCTTGTATTAAATTTGGTATTATAAAGCCTATAATTAAACATTTAAATGACGTAATTAATTGTTATGGCTTTACTACTGCTACTAAAGAAATTAGACCTATAAATCAACAAAAAAGATTAATATTTGATTGTACACAACAAGCGAATTTTGGTGATAACTTTGAAACATTAAAAACTTTAATATTACCACAAACAATGAATTCTATTATACAAAATTATGATTTTATAATATATTGTGAATATATATTATGTGTTTCACAATTATATCAAACAATTTCTTCTAATATTGATCCTTCTACTGAACAAATTGAACCACAAACTAATAGAACAGGTAATATTTCATCTCGAAATAAACATAATCGAAAACAACATCAACAACGAAGAGATAATTTAGATAATACATCAACCATTGATTTATTTGAATATTTTTTAAAGCAATCCGAAAATATATTAAATGATATATTAGCAAAAGATTTTACTAAAGAACAAATTAATATGAAATATGAATTACAAATAGAATTATCATTTGTTTATATGAAACAATGGAAATGGGAAGATTCGATTTCATTAATATCCACAATAAAAAGAACAGAAATTCAAATATTTACAATACAAACTGGTTTTAATAATCAATTATTTTTAACATCAAAAGGAATTAATGATAAAATTTCATATGTTTTATCCAATTGTTTATATCAAATTCATGATCTTCAAACATCAATAAAATATTCGAATCCTTATCTTAAATCATTAATATATATAAATAAAGCTGATTTTAATAGTTCAATACAATTATTAATGCAAATAATATTACATCCGCCAATTACTAAATTTCATATCGAATATGTATTATCTATTGCACAACTTGTAATGTTATATTGTTATGATAAACAATTAATAGAAATAAGTTTACAAAAAATTCCACAAAATGAAAAAGATAAATTCCAACCAATAAATTTAATCCGAAATATAATAAATGAAACATTTAATTTTTATATTGAAGAACTTGGACTTTATAAAGAACATTCATATTATATATTAAATACATTTTTACTTATACGACTTAAACATTTAGAAGCTATAACAATATTAAACTTTAATGATAATAATGAAAATCCAATTAACATAATAAATGAAACATTAGATTTAATGAATAAAATTTGTCCTTATAATTCACATGGAATTTCGTTTTTACTTAACACAACTAAATCTCGAATACAAATTCAAGATTTTGTTTCATCACATCCAACATTAATACAATTTTGGAATCAAGATATTAATCCATTAAATTCCAAAATTAGTTTTTCGCCTGATTTTATTGATGATTCGATAAAATCATTAAATTTAATATTTAAGCAATCGCCTGATTGTATTATAAATCCAATTAGTATACAATGTATTTTAGATTATTCATATTTAATTGGATTTATTTCTAATGAAGATGGAAAAAGAAGTGAAAATTCTTTAATAATATTAAACTTCGTATATATAATTAAATCATCGAAACGATTTGTTCAATCATTAATTTCACAAAATAATAATGAAAATACAAATAATTGTTCGAAGTTATTATTAAATGATAATAAAAACCAAAGTTTAAGAGGAATTGCTTCTTCTTATTATACACATGTTTGTTCATTAGATTTACCGATATTTAATACTGAAATATCTGAGTTAAGAACACAATTATTTTATAAATGTTTCGAAGAACAATGTTCTTCATTTAAGTTACAACAAAACTTTGATCAAAACTCTTTCGAAGTTGGTCAAATTGTTGGACAATGGTATAAAATTGATAATATGAGAAATGTATTTAATAATAATAAAAATGAAATTGATGGAAAATCATTTGCATCGAAATCATATTATTCAACTAAAACATTTACTACAATTTCATCAAATATATCAACAAATGCACAAAATAAAACAAATATACCAAAAGGTGTTTTATATTTTTTCATTGGTATAGTCACAGGTTCAAATGTTGAACCAATCAAACGAAAATCCGCAAAAAGTTTACAAAATGTTTCAACAATTTTTACTCCGATAATAATCGCTGCGCAATTAAATGATATTAAATCATTAAATAATCAAATGTCTGAAGTCGGAATAGAAATTGAAGAAGCAAATAAAATGAATCAGTCGGAAATTGTTAACTCGCAAATGAAAGAATTAAATGAAAATTCACATCAAAAAAGAAGAAATAGTACAAAAAATAAAAACTCCGAATCACAAACAAATGTTCCGTTGTTACATAACCAAAAAAAAGATACAATGTTCGAGGCTGAAATAAAATGGAATGTGGCAATACATAAATTCGAAGATTTGTTGAATAAATCAAATAAAATAATGGGTGCACTGGTGGAAAATAGATGGCCAAATGTAATAAAAGTAGAGGGAATTGATATGGGAAATGCTTTGGCAATTTCGCACTTGCTGAACGTGCAATACGGAATTAATGAGAAAAATCAACAATTGGCTGAATTCCTTTCACAGAAATGTTCTGTAGCAAATAAATAAATAAATAAAATTTGTTTGAAGTTTATAATTTTATGTTGTATTTAGATACCAATTGCAAATATGAAAAGTTCTTACTATTAAGAAGCCCCAAAAAAAATTAATAATACTATCAAATACGAAAATGAAAGTTCTTTCTTCCTCGAGTTGGCCACCTCTTTAATTTTGTTAAATTTTTCCATCATAAATGTTAATATTTTTATTTTGGATGAAAATCAAAACAAAAATTAGGTAAATAATAATTTATTTATGTATCACAAAGATTCATTCTTTAATTCTTTCTTTTCTTTCAATGCTGTATTTTGATCTTTCCCTTCATAAAGTTAAATTTACTTAAAAAAATTCATTTGTATTCCAATAGTAATCATCATATATGTTCTTATTTTAAAATTCTTTAATTTTAAGACAATTTCTCTTTGTTAATAATGATTTTTCTCAAATTATCAATTACAATTAAAAATCACACAAATTCTATAAGTGATCATAATAATGTTTCAAAAATTCAAGCATACAAACACCATTTTATTTTTAAAAAATTATAAACAGTTTTACATTAAACCAAACATTTCATTTATTACATATATTTACGTTCTTTTCTTCTTTTGCGACTTTATATTTCTCACCTCCATTGTCTGCACTTCTTCTTCCGCGTACAAGTTTGCCTCTGTCTGTGCCTCTGCTTCCACTTTTTCCTTCACCAGCACATCCTTTGCCAGCCTGGACATCACGTCGATTTTCTCGAACATGAATTGCTCAAATTTTCCGATACTTTCTTTTGCGCATTTACTTGTATCGTTTAGAATTTCCTTTAACATTTTATGTATTTTATCATATTCCTCATTATCATAACCAAACACGAAGCCTCCGTATTTCATTATCAGCATCAACATGTCAATTATTTCGGGTTTTGTTAATTTCATTTCGTCATGTAATGGATGTTTAAACTTAGATGTAGAAGGAGGACCGGATAAATGATGTTTACGTTGTTTAGGCGTTGCGCGAATAAATCGCGACGCAAGTGTTGTTACATTTTCAGCTTCTTTACTAAATTCGATTTTCTTTTCTTTAGAAGAAGAACATGATGAAGAAGATGAAGAAATTTTCTCATGATTATGAAAATAATTATTTAATGGGTTTTCATTCATTTCATCTGTTAAAAGATTTAATCCAAATGTACATGCAAATGAAATAAGTGTTTCTAAAATAGATTTATTTCGTGCATTACTTTGCGTACATTGGATATGATTAAATGATAACTCAACATAACTTTTAAGAATTTTATTATACATAATTGTTGTAAGACTTTTAAGATCAGAAAAATGAATGATGCGATCTTTAAGTTCACAAATCTCAGTATAAGTGGAGTTAAGATTATCATGATATTGACTAATTTTCTCAAGTAGTTTAAAGTTCTCATTAGACATCTTTTCAAGACGGGGAATATGTGACGTAGAAGTCTTCGGAACTTGATTTGAACGAAGCTCCAGAATTTCGTCGTAAAGTTTCGAATTCGTCGATTCGAGTTTTGATGTGATTCGTTTGAGAATTTCAATTTTTTCGGACTGTGAGTTGGATTTAATGAGATTCTCAACTTCTTCGGGCTCAACAGAATTACCAAAATCTGATAACTCAAATGAATCTGGAGGTGTATCAAATCCAGGATCATTACATATTGATGAAAAATCTTGCTCATCTGTGGGAGGTTCTGGTTTGGAATAACCAAAGATATCACAAAGAGATTCAAGAATTTGTTTTTCAGTGAAGATTTCATGTGTAAATACTGAACTAATTTGACGATTGATAAGTGGAGAAAAGGAACTGAATTTTCGACGTTTGGTAAATGAGTCATTCATAAGACTTTTTTCAAATTCTTTAAGTTGAAGATTTTCAGCTTCAAGAGATTTAACCTCATTGATGAGATCATTAACACTACCAAAGTTTTTAGTGACATCAGTTGTGGACTCTTGGCTTTGCTCAACTGCAAGTAATCGTTTTTTATAGGAATAAGCTTCTTCTTCGATTAATTGAAGATTAGTATCAATAAGCGAAAAATGATATTCAATATCACTTATGTTTTCTTTTTTTATTGGATGTCTTTTGTGTGGGCGATTTTGAGGATCAATTGATTGGAGTTCTGCTTCAGTTTGGCGGATTTTATCAATAATTGATTGTTCTGGATGTTGTGCAAGAAACTCGTCTGCTACCTTTAAAAACTCTGTATTTTTTCGTAATGAGTTTGTTTTTTCAATTAAATCAGAATTTATTTTTTGAAGATTATCAAGTTCAGATTTTTTTAATTCATTATATTTAACAACACCTTCAAAGTCAGCACTTTGTTTTTTCCAAAGTTCATAAAGTTCCTGAAGTAATTGATTTTTTTCAGTTATTGATAATGTTGTTTGTGAAACCATATTAAGTTTTTTCTTCATTTCAAGTCTTTGATTAAAGGCGACATCAGGAACAGTCTTAAGATCCGGCAAAGGCTTTCTGTTAAATGAAGTTCTTTTTACTTGATTCTTTTTATGAATCATTTGTTGATAACGAACAATGGATTCTATAGTTTACAAAAATAGGGCACCATAAATTAACGAACACTTTTCAGAGGAAGACGATATAAAATAATTTTTTGAAAATTATTTGAGAAGTTTACATTGGTGCACCAGAAAATTTGTCCGCATTAAATAACACAAGATAGGGTTTTATTGTTAAATTATACGTTGAAAATCCCTGATTGAAGGATTTCCTTAGCAGTCGGGCGATTGCTCTTCCCAACCATTTTTCTTATCCATTCCGCAATCAAAGGGAAAGATTCCTGAAATTCCTTTGGAAGCCTTCCATCAGTTCTAAGGGCAGTGATTTCTTTTGCCTTCTGCATCCTTGTCTTGAAGAGCGAAAGAATTTCAAATGTTATTATTCCAAGTGAATATATATCATCTTTTTCACTGCTTCTTTTTCCCAAAAGTTGCTTGGGCGAAGAATAGAGAGGTGTACCAACCTCTCTTACCGTCTTTGCATTGTCATCAGCAGCTTCAATGCACAGTTGGTCAATTGGATGAAAATGATAAGATCCGTATTTTGGTTCACCAAAGCTTTCCTCCTCGGTAACAAGATTTACTTTTGATACCTTGAATGTACTGATGCCAAAATCGATAACTTTTAAGTTACCGTTTTCATTTATAATTATATTCGAAGGATTTATGTCACGATGGACAACACCTACCGAATGTATCTCTTCTAGAGCCTTTGTGAGCTCTTTTAAGATATACAATGCATTCTGAACATTGACACTTTTCCTCTCTTTGAGGAGATTTGCCAAAGTTTTACCAGAAACTAACTCTGTTTGTATGTATAATGAAAAGTCGCCATTAACTTCGTCTTTATCAAGCCATGAGCTATAGTAACGAAGAATTCTTGGCGAATTTATTGCTGCCAAACATTGAACTTCTTTCATTGCTTGACTCATCTCATCCATCGTTATCGGAATAACTTTAAGGGCATACTGTTGTTTGTCTATGAGGTTTTGGATTTTATAAACTTTACCATATCCTCCTTCACCAATTTCACCAAGTGATGAATAGACTTGGGAAAAAGGAGACCTTGCCCTTTGTACCTCGCATTCGTCTGTTATAAATCCTCTTTCTTTGAGTTGTTCATAGATGGATTCGAATTTCCAGAGTTGATTTGAGTCCTCGCAAAGAGATTGGATTGTTGATACTAGCCATTTCTGGTTAGAATATGATTGGTCTTGACTCGGAATCTCTTGGTGTAGTGGTTTGAACTCAAAATCACAAAAGAATGGAGATTCTTCGATCATCTGAAAAATGCGAAATTTTGATCTTTTTGATAACATAATTGAGAGGGCCGATCAAAATAATTCAAAATTTTGAAATATTTTTATTCGGTCAAATTTCTTCCCATAAAACCTGAGGTTTTGGAAGATGAAACGTTACATCTTTATGTTCCAAAACTATCCATAAATTTTTAATAAATGAGATCTTCAAAAAAATTAAAACTATTTAAAAGTGGTTTTAAAATATTTTAAAATACAAGCAAAAAATATTCGACCAAATAAAAATCCAAAAGTGTCATAAATTTTATCTTGTTTTGTTTTCAAAAGAAAAACTCGATACTGTTTTCATGATATAGGCTTATAATACGAAACAAAAATGAAAAATAGGGGGGAGAATGAAAATATGCATTTTAATTTTAATAGATGCTATTTGATAATGATATTTTTTGGTTTGATTTTTCCTTTGAAACACTTTTCTCAATTTTCAATTAAACTATGAGTGCTTTTCAAGAGAAAAACGATATTTGATCTCTGAATTTTCTGTTACTATTGTAAATGTTTTCGAGGACATAATTTTTCTGAAGATTATGGAAAATGTAAAACGGTTAATTGAAAGATACTTCCTCTCAACTGTGAACAGATTTCGGTAAAACCCAGATTATAATCATCTGAAATTTTGTTTTCATCCTTTTAATCTCTCAATCTAAAAATTATAGATATTTATCTCATAATATTTTTGGAGGTTTGAAATGATTTGTAATTGTTTAAAATTAAATTAACTATATTTAATAAGTAAAATTCCAAATTGAAAAGTTGTTTACCGAATCAAATGAAATAAATCTGGAGTCAAGTTGAACTTTATTTTATGAATTTTATATTGCTCAGTTTATTTATATGGCTTATTTTACCCAAAACAGAGATACAGGTATTTGTGTTTTATCTTTAAATAATTGTTAACAAACACAAAAAAAATTTCAAAATTACTTAATGTAATAACTGTATGTTTTTGTCAGATACATGTGGATCAGAATGTCTTCTTAAAGAAATGAACAAATTCGTATTTCATGAAATAATATAATTAAAACATAAGAAAGAAATCAAATTTTAAGAATTCTTCAAAATACTAATTTAGAAAAATTACTAGAAATATCAACACCATATCATCAGCGTATACCAACTGATAAATTTCATTGGATGGTTTTTGTGGATCAAATGTTCAAAATACAATGCAATTGCAGTAATTACTGAAGGAATTTAAGAAATTATTTGTTTATACATGCAAAATAATTCAATATTCAATATTGTAATAGAAGCAGGAACCGAATTTAATTAAATGAAATTATTAATATTCTTTATGATAAAAAAATTGATGAAAGAAAAAACTACATAAACTTAATTAAGTTTAATGAAAACGTTAAATGATACAATTGCATGTTATAAATATTAATTTAAAATTTCATCTTTTTATAAGTATTTTTTTTTTTGGATTATGGAGTATAATCATGAACAAGTATTTATGCAGCAAAAATGATTAATGCCAAAGGTATTTATTTCGTTTTATTTGCTTAATCATATGTTCTCAAAAAAATTTCTGGTTATTACTTTAACTTTACTAAAATAAACAATAAAAAATCATCAATCGTCGATTTATATCTATGAAAAAATTCTCTTGAAGCAAATTTGTGAGGATACAAAAATCAACCATCTTCTAAGAGCGTAACTTTCTGGAATATCGCATTATTATTTTGAATCTCTTGGATCTTTTCTGGAGGAGCATCAATTTGATCAAATTCCTGTCCACACGAAGGACAGCAATTATGAAATGGCCAATTTTCGTTGCACTTTGAACATGTAAAAACATCACAGCATTTGAAATATTTTGCATCTTCAAGTACTGGCTTTTTGCATATTGTGCAAAGAATTAGTCTTGGCAACTCCATAAGTTCTTCCTCTCTTTTTGTTCTATGCACTTGATTTTGATCACCAACAAATTGTTTTAAATAAAATAAGTCATCCATTCGTAGAACATCACTCATTGTAAGTTGAAAATCTGTCATATGAATTTTGTTGCAATTTGTGTCATCACATTGCTCTCCTCTAAGGCAGTGAATGCAAACTTCAGGTCTTATATCATTCATTTTGGCTACTCGATTTGAGAATGTTTGCTCGAATTAAAATTCGTTTTAAATTTGTTGAAATGCTTCTTTTTTTTCATTTTTTGGGAGATATAGTTGGAATTATTTATAATAAAACAGTAATTCAGAATTTAGTTTTACAGAATTTTTTTAATATGTCTCCCTTTCAAATGATATCAACCACATCGATGCATAAATCAATATGTTACCATAATATTCATATATCAAATTCACTTGCTTCTTTTCTCAAAAGCTATTCATTGCAACCAATAAATGTGACATTTTCTTCATTTCAACACTTCACAGAAACAGTATTTTCAATTGAGCGATATGATGAATCACATTACATAGATAGCGAAAGATACACAACTACATTTGATGTACCACAAACAGACTTTTTATTATCACTTCGACTTTGTAGTTTCATTAGTATAACATCCAATGCTATATACACAACATATGGTATCCGTCTTTATTCATGTTATTTCACTTTATGTGGTGGAAGTACTGTTGATAATGGCGGTGGAGTTTTTGCACAACTCACCAATTCATCACACCGAATTCTTGTGAATAGCTGTGATTTTGTTCATTGCTCTTCTAATAACTATGGTGGTTCTGTTTATGTAAGAAATGGCCAACTTGAAATCTTTCGAACTCATTTTATTTCATCTCGTTCAGCAGAAGGTGGTGCCATATTTTATGATCAAGCAAATAACTTAGATACATTCTTTATTATTAGTTGTATGTTTCATGATTGTACAGCAAATCTTCCATCATTAGGCCCAATTTTTTATGCAATTATGAACACTAATAATGAAGAAGGACCGCAAATAAATATTCACCATTGTAGATTTACACTTCCAGATGGCGACCGTCTACAAACTCTATGGTTTATTCAGAACTATCCAGATCCAACTATTCGATGGCAAATATCAGAGTTTCGTAATCGATTTTCTACAGCTATTGAAGATGTTCATATGCCTCCAACAAGTACATTTACTCCATCGCCGTCACAGACTCCAATGCCAACAGCAACACCCACAGCAACACCAACAGAATCGCCAACTGCTTCACCTTTACCAACGCCAACACAATCTCCTACAGAATCGCCATCCATGTCACCGACTGAATCTCCTACAGAAACACCAACGGAAACTCCAACAATGTCTGTTCCTTCAATACCAACATTGGAACCACCTTCAATACCAACTGAGTCCCCAACAGAATCCCCAACCGAAACGCCTACAGAATCTCTAACAGAATCACCCA
The DNA here is from genome assembly GCF_020186115.1 of Histomonas meleagridis. Taxonomy (NCBI): domain Eukaryota; phylum Parabasalia; order Tritrichomonadida; family Dientamoebidae; genus Histomonas; species Histomonas meleagridis. The sequence goes on from NW_027150805.1 coordinate 2,153,235, forward strand.
CACAGTCTCCAACAGAGCAACTTACGCCTCTGCCAACGGAATCACCAACAATGTCACTTTTGCCGACAAGTACTCCTATGCCAACAGAAACCCCATATCCAACAGCTTCACCAGTGCCTGTTGAACCAGCTTGGGAAAGCATGAGAATGGGTTTATTAATTTTCTTTGGAATTCTTTTAATTATTGGTATAATTGCAAATATAATTTTGTGTTTGTTATGTTGCAGAACTCATGATTTGTTCGCAAAGCAATACGTATGACAATATAAGAAACTGTTGTTTAGTTTTATATGTAATCAAAAAATAATTTTATGATTTTGTTTATAAAATAACATTAAAATAAAACAAGTCACCGTGTTCAAATATATGTGGCTATTACAACGCTTTCACGTGTTAGCTATGGAAATTCTGGCTTCGGAAGTTTTTCATTTCTTCTATAAGATCTTCCTGGAGGAGACGTTTTACGAATCTGAAAATATACTACGCACATCGCTATCAGTAAAAAGATGAATAGAGCAAGGCATATAAGGATATAATCGAACAAGAACCCACCCATCCCTGCAGAAAAATTTTAACGTCCGCTTTCCTCTGAATTAACAGAAAAAGCTAATTGCATAAACTTATTCAAAAAGTTTTATCGTTCATTCTGATGAAACACAACTGTTAATAAATATAAAATATATTTTTCACCTTCCTAAATAATATAAATTTTACTTTGTCCTATTTAAACATAAACATCTTATCTCACCTTATGTACCTGTAGCTCTTTCGCATTTTCCATCTTACTTCGAAGTTTGAGTCTCTTCTTTCTTGTCTTTGTGTTCTTTTCTTGCTCCTTCACAGGTTCATATGGAAGTACATCACGTTGCTCGCCAGTGAGTTCTATGAACGCCTGCTTTTTCTCTTCGAGTGTGTGCCTGAGTGAAGAAGCTGTGTGTAATGGCGTGTCGCCGATTTGGAAAGTCTTCTTCTTTTCTTCAGCTTTAATCTTCTCAAGACGCTTCAGACGATACTTTAGACCAGGCGCTTTGCCTGAGAAGACATGTGATTGATGTTTAAATGCTGCTTTGCCATTGATGAGATGACCACTTGAATCGCGATATTCGAGAACTTGCTCATCTTCTCCTTTGTGTTCAATCATGATGCCGTTGTGAATGATGAATTCAAGTGTTGGGCCTATACCAAAGCCTATAGGGCGATCATAATGAAAAACACTATTGTCTGGACCTTGTGGTTCAGGTGATTCATCTGATGCTTCAAGCGGCTTAAGTGCAGTAAGTGTAGCAAGCTTAGAATTGGTCGGTTTAGGTGCTTCAATTTGATTAAGATCATCAAGTTCAATACCAACCTTGGGAACAATTTCAATAGTTGGCTTGGAAGTAGGAACTGGAAGAGATTCTCCTTGAGAAATAGCTTTCAATCGGGATAAAATATCTAATTTTGGTGAATCTGTTTGATTGCTATTAAAAGCAAACACATTGGTGGGTGGAGGAGGAATAAAAGAAGGTGTTGTTGTTGGATTTAAAGATTTACCAATATTATTTAATCGCTGTAAAACTTCTGCTGGACTTGGAGGGACATAATCAGGCGGAGCGTGAGGTGGTCTTAGATTTAAATCAGAATCATCAATAAATTTTTCTTCTCGTGGTGCTTTTTGTCTTTTTCTCATTAAAAAGTGACAATCTAAATGCAACAAAATGAAGAAAAGCCAATAAAAAGATCTTATCTAAAAGAATTTTATGAAGAAATTTCGAATTTGCCAAACAAAGATAAAATGGCTCAAATAGGAATTGAACCCGCTGTTCTTGGAATCCCAAAAGAAAATGTTTCATTTGCAAAAATGAAATCATATTTTATCGATCCTCCATATGATACAACAGAGCCAATAAGGATTCCAAAGCAATGGATTGACATTACAAATCTTGAATCACCAATTAAATTAATTCCTTTAATGCCTGATCTAACATTATTTTTCATATTTTATTCACAACCGCATGACTTAGCGCAAATTACAGCTAGTGAAGAGCTACAAAATCGAGGATGGAATTATGATGAAGTTGAATCCAAATGGTCATGTGAAAATGAAACCGATACATTTGAGTTTGATCTTCATTCATGGTGTATCAAGAAGAAGGCACAATAACAAATTTTTACTGTGTTCAAATATTTACTCATTTGAGAAATCTCAATTAGATAACATGTTATATCGTTTTTATTAAAAAGTTGCAAATTAAATAGTTTACATGATTTTTAAGAATGACGATAAGTTAATAACAGATAAATACAACAAAATTATGTATTTCACATAGAATTAACTCAATTTTATAAATTATATTAATTTTAATTTAATTTTTATTTTGGAATCTTAACATAAAAAACTTATTTAAGGTCTTAAGGCCGCCACACAAGGCAAGAAAATCGTTTCCTTTAGCTTCGGATAGTTCGGATGCTGCGCCAATATTTCCCTTGCTACCTTTATTGCTTCCACGGGGTCTTCGCCTTTCATATAATTAAACGCAAGTTTAAATCCGACTCCCAAATCTGTTTTGCACGAGAGCTCCCACGCATGCTTATAAGAGTCCGCAGCTTCCAAGTACTCCTTTTTCATTTCGAACAAATTCGCTCTCATTTCCCATGCTTTACCGCAACTTTGATTTAATTCGATTGCCCTTTCAACGTATTTTATAGCTTCGTCGTATTGGTTTTCTTTTATTGATATGTGTGTCATGATTAGAAAAGCTTCAACAAAAACATTGATATTTGAATTATTTGGTTTTCCATGAATTATACCATTTAAGTTTCTTGTAGCTTCTTTTTGTCTATCTAACCTAATGAAACATTTGCATCTGCCTATGATTATGTTTAGGTCGTTATCATCACATTCATTATATATTTTTAATGCTTCGTTAACACTTTCATCAGTGTTTTGGGAGAGTAAAATTAATGCGTTGTATTGACGTATATCATTTAAGTCAATTCGAGATAAAACTTTTTTAGCTGCTTCTAAATCCTTACTTGTAGCCAAAGGTTTTTTCTCACACCATACATATTTTCGATTAGGGTTCACGTATATTAAGAATATTAAAGTCAATGCTTGTGTATTCCATTCAGGGTCTGATCTACAAAGGTTTAAGTAATTTAAAGCTGTTTGGGGCGCCCCTTTGTAAATATTGTATAAACCTTGACAAAAGTTATAACCGGCGGATTCTGTTTCAACACATTTTTCAAACAATTCTTCAATTGAATTCAGTTCACCTGACTGCGCCGACTTTTCGATAACTCTAACTAACGTTCTATAAAAAGTTGGCTTCTTCAAGAATATCTCTTTCAGATCATCATTCATATCAGAAGAGGATATATCAGCAAGCATTAAAGCAGCTTCTTCGCAATCAGGGTTGGAGTTTAAAAGTTTTTGGCAAACGTTTTGACAACTTTCTTTATCATTATTTTCCAAATGTAATTGCCCAAGTTTTAATAAAATTTTTGGTGAACCCGGATTAAATTCCAAAGCCTTTTCGAGTGCTTCTATAGCTTTTACCTTATCATTATTAATTGCTTGAATTTCAGCGAATCTTTGATAAGCTATTGAAGCTTTATTTTTAATTTGTAATAATGAATCCATTGGTATATCGATTCTATTATTAGAAGTTAATTTATCATAAATCGAAATTGCATCAGATAATTCATCAATACATTGTTCATAATCTTGATTTTTCTCATCGATATTACTTAATAACTCATAAAAATCGGCATATATCGATTGCGATTCCCAATCATTTGTTTCAAGATTAATTTCATCCATTGAATCAGTTATTACATTTCTCGATTCTTCATAACGATGTAACTTAAATAACGCTTTGCAATATTCAAGTTGTGCATGGAAATCATTATGACTAACTTCAATAGCATGTTGATAAGCGTTTAAAGCAGAGTCATAATTATGTATAATCATTAATGAACGAGCATATTGTAATGCTACGTTTGGATCATTAGGCTCAAAAGATAACGCAGATTTAAAGTATTTAACAACTTCATTAAATCGTTTGACTTTCATTAATGCTTCGCCTAATAATAAATAATTCGTTTTATTTGGTACAGTTTCGGCCATTTTCTTTAAACATTTAATATATGAAGTTTTATCATTAAGTTTTGTTAAATATATTTTCGCCGCTGTTTTATGTGCTTTTGAATATTGCGAACTTTTCGGATCAAATGTTTCAAGTATATTTAATCCTTCTGATATTTTTCCCATATTCGTAAGTAATGAACCTTGGAATAATTTAATTCGATCTTCATCAGGTGTATTTTTATATAATGATAATGCTTCAGTAATTATATTGATAGAATCTGTATATCGATTAAGTTTAGAATAACATCGAGCTAAGAATATTGATATATCAACTTTTTCGTTTTGTGATGACTTTTGATATTCCGAACTTTTAATTAAATCTTTAAGGATTTCAACTGATTTTTCATATTGACCACGCGCTTCAAATAATCGAGCATTTATCATATTATAACGTAATGATGAACGGATACCAAAATCAAATGAAACGGCTCTATTTAGTTCTTCTTCTGCATCATCATATTGTTTCATTTGTAATCGAATTTGCGCTAATAACAAATGACAATGTGATGCATTATAACCCCAATGTGATATTAATACTTTTTGTATTGTCTTCGTCGCTTGGCTATATCGACCTTCACCGAATGCTAATATAGCTAAGAAATATGAAAATGGTATAGCGCCGGGTATAATATCAATACAACGTTGAATAATATCACATAAAATTCCGTTTTGTGGATTAGATACTGTTTTATCTAATGTGTTACATTCATTCATCGCTTCATTTAAAGCACTTGAAAATATGTTTAAGTCTAATGATAAATAATTATCAATAAAACGATCGATAATTGGTTTCTCACATGTTTCGCCACTTGCTCTTGATGTACTTGATTGAAATATTTGTTGTACATTATCAATGTGTTGATTCATACTTGAAATTAATGATGTAATATCAAATTGTAAATTTTGCTTTCGTGAAAATTGCGCCTTTAATGTGCATAGTTCTAATGAGTTTTGTCCCCCAATAATTGCTTCAAGAAAATCAAGTTGATTTTGGGCTTCATTAAAATCATTTAATGAAATTTGTGAAGAGATTAATCCAGTAAGTGCAATTAATGAGTCACTTGTATCAACTAAAGCATTTTGGAAACAATCTTTTGCTTCATTAGCTTTATTTGAATATAATAATAGATAACCGTTTGTGATTTGGACATTTTGATCATCTTTATTATTACGCGAAATGGGCTCAAACGTGAGTAAACAACGTGAAACAATCTCAGGATCATGCCAACTTAAGCTTGTGATTAAATTCATTATTCGAGATACATATATTGGATTCTCATTCTCAATTTGATCAATACATTCACATAGATTATTAACATATTTTCGTGCTGAATCAAGATCGCCGGCTTGTGTAAGGGCATTAAGGACATTCATTAAATGGATGTCACAATCACTTGGACAATTACCCATGGCTTCTGATGCAGCTTCAAGTGCAAGGTCCCAATTATTCATTGCAATGTATATACGTGCACGTTCAAGTGATGCCTCTGGGAAATCATTATCAGATGATAATTGTACAAAAATTTGAAGGGCATCTTGCCATCGACTATTGTTAGCAAAGTACATAGCTTTCCCGTACATGACAAATGGATCTGTTGGCTTATTAGAAATGGATGAATCGACTGATGCCATATCAAACCAACGACCACTGTTTCTATCAGCTGAAAAAAGTTTGATCCATCCGACAAGGGCTGCTGCAATTTTATTGGTAGGAGATTGTGTTGTCAATGAATTAACAAAATTTAATGCTTCATTTGAATGTCCTGTTAACCATAAAATTTGGGCTGCTTGAACAACAGATGTAGCATTAGCTGATTTTTGTAGTTCTCCTATATTTTGTTCAAGTTGCTCTATTGAAGCAAAATCTTGCATTTTTGCCATTTGATGAATACATAATTCAGCAACTGCTAAAGGTAAACCATTTGCTACTCTGTTTGTAATTCTTTGAAGTGTTTTAATGCCAGCACTAGTTTTTCCTTCTGCACCACTTGCTAGTGCATCCCATATTAAAAAAAGAGGATCCATTCCGTTTTCCTTTAAGAAGCCACTACATAGTTGATGGACATGTCCATACATTGATAATCTCCAGTAATAGTAAATACGTTCGAAGAAAAGCTTCATTGGAAATAGGTAACGTTCTATGTTTCAATTTTTCTATGAGTTTATCAAAAATTAACGTATTATCACTTTTTCATCAAAAATGGAAGCAACAAAAGAACTTTGTTACTTGTGTTGTGAAGCACTTGAAAATAAAGTCAAAAGAATTAATAACAATAAAATCTTGAACCTTATGGATCCAAATGAAGCTAGACAATGCCCAATGTTTGTAACTTGGAAAAAAGCAAATGGAAATCTTCGTGGATGTATTGGATGCTTTAATAATTTACCTTTGATTAATGGATTAAGAGAATATGCTGTTATTGCTGGTACAAAAGATCCAAGATTTTCACCAATAACTGAATCAGAATTATCTGGCTTGAAATGTGGAATTTCTCTTTTACATAGCTTCGAAAAAGTAGATAACGTATTAGATTGGGAAGTAGGAGTTCATGGAATACGTTTATTTATTGATGGAGGATATCAAGCAACATTTCTTCCTGAAGTTGCAAAGGAACAAAACTGGACAAAAGAAGAAACCTTAAAAGAATTGGCTCTTAAGGCCGGATATTATGGCAAGTTCGATCAGCAAGCAATGAAAAAAGCAAAAATTGAAAGATATCAATCTTCAAAATGTTCTGCAAAATGGTCAGAATACGAAGAATTCGTTAAAAGCCTTGGGTCTCAATAAAAAATCTCATGGCCGTATATAATTTTTAATTTTAATAACATCTTGCTAAATAAATTATTTTTGTTATTAGTAATTTCAACGAAAATAATGGAATGACTTTATTAGGCACTATGAAACATTAAATGCAAATTTCTATTGTGATATCTCTTTTCATATTATAAAAGTTGTTGGATGTCTTTTACATTGAAAAAGGAATCTTCAAGATCAGATTATTAAAATTATAATCTCAAAGCAAGAAAAGAACTAGTTCTTTTTTGGAACGTGCGTTCGATGTTAATTATATGTTATATTTCAAAATGTATTTGGAAATTATTCAAATATTTTCAAGAAGCGATTATTGCTACCAGAAATGGTATAGAAATAGTTGTATCGCTCCTCAAACGGAAAGAAGTTGATGGATCTGCTGAAATGTACATTAATTTTATACGATTTTTATCATGTCAACATCAACTTTGTTTAATGGATGTTCATCATTAATATATTTAACAATTGGAAAAGTGAAAATACAAATCGCATCAGGTTTATTTAAATCATTTACTTCTTTAATAACTGTTACAATAAAAGCTGGAATTTTAATTGATACTTACGCATTTTATCAATTCACATCGTTACGTAATATCAATTTTGGCGAAAACCTAATTGAAATTGAATTATATAATTTAATATTATTATTTTTAAAAATACACAAATTTTGAAGAAGTAACAATTCCAAATTGAGTTACATTTCTTGAATTATGTTCATTTTCATTATGTCCATCATTCTAAATTTGGTGATAATTTTGAAACTATTCGTCCGTTAACAGTTCAAACTATTGGTGAATTTGCATTTAGCAAATGTTATTCACTAGCGAATATTCAATTTAATGAAGGACTTGAAGGTATTTTGAGTAATGTATTTAAAGAATCTAAAGGAATTCAAGCAATTGTTATTCCTAATAGTGTTACTACACTTGGCGACACGATATTTTTAGAATGTAATAATTTAAGTACTATTTTTATTGGATACAATATTACACGAATTAATTCTAATTTATTTCGTGGATGTTAATCATTAGCATATGTTACTATTAATAAAAATGTAATTCAAATCAATTCAAATAAATTTAACTCTCATACATTTTTAATATATGTTACCATAAAAGAAGGCGCAAATAAAATCGGCGAATATGCATTTTATAAATGTTCATCGCTTTAGACAATAAATTATGCAAACAAAATAGTAACATCTACAACTTAGAAGTAACATTTTCTGTTTTATAAATCAGAAGCATTTTATTTATACAATAATTTAAGTTGTGTTTATTATTGTGTTAATGAGCCAACAATTTCATATTATTTATTTTCGGGAGATATTTATTAACCGATTATTTGATTATTAATAATATATATTACATTAATCCTGTTAAGTAATTATAATAAATAAGTTATTAAAATCTGATATTTCTTTAATATTTTTGGAAAATCTGACCCTATTCTGAAGCTAATTTTGTAGAATGATAGTTAATTTATTATCAAATATCTCTTGCATGCATAAAAGTTATAACCAAAAATAAAAAAAAAAAAATACAGGAACTCTTGCCTATTAAAACTTTTAGTATACATATTCTGTCATAATTCAAATTTTAATATTTTCAAAACATATTTTCTCATTATGAAATAAATTTATAATTTTTTTAAGTATTTAATCAGTTTATCATGGTGTTAAAAAGGTATTATAACAGATAAAAAAAATTATTACCCATTTGAACATAGCAACTTACTTGTTTTTTTACCAAATAATGAATTTTTATCAAAATAAATCCCTAAACAATAGATTTTATCTTTAATATAATATAGCATTTACTTTCTTGCAATGCATTTATTATTCTAACAACATTGATGTAAAGATAACTAATCGAAAACTAAATAATAATAATAATAATAAAAGAATTCCATAATTCTTCGATAAAATTATCAAGTATTTGATAATTTTGAATAAACATATGAATGATGAGAATGAGAGATATTTTTCCTTTTGCCTAATTTTAGATTAAATAATTAATTGGAAATCATGATATAAATGTTAAAAATTATAACACTTGCAACAAAAAAACTACCAAAAGCACTTTCTTTTTTTGATGCTTATTTGAGTTTGACTTTGTTTTCAATAAGTATTTTGTCATTGTAAACATATTGTGAGAAAATGTAAAATATAAAGTAGTCATGAATTCAATTACGATACATGTAAAAATAAACTATAGAAATAAAACCGCAATTTCGTTTCAAAAAGTGAAAATCGACTTTTTCATATAAATTTTATGATAATAACCGTTTTTTTTAGATGGATTTTTTTATTGACTATAAATCAAATGTATTTTTTGACTCTTTATGTAAGCATTTAATAAATCAGCTATTTCTGGGGTTGCAACCATTAATGCTGTTTTAAATTATTGTTATAAACATCAAATTATTGGAATAAATTTCAAATTCTTGAAATAAATACATGTTGAATTAACATCAATTTCTTTGTTTTCTAAAAGTAATTTTACTATTTCTATATTATTATTTCTAACTGCCATATGAAGTGCTGTTTCAAATTATTAAAACATATTTCAAATTATTAAAACATATTCCAAATTATTAAAACATATATAAAATTATTAAAACATATTCCAAATTATTAAAACATATATCAAAATATTAAAACATATTCCAAATTATTAAAACATATATCAAAATATTAAAACATATATAAAATTATTCAAATGAATATATTTTGCATTAACATCAATTCCTTCTTTATCTAAAAGTAATTTTACGATTTCAATATTATTATTTCTAACTGCTATATGAAGTGCTGTTTCAAATTATTAAAACATATTTCAAATTATTAAAACATATATAAAATTATTCAAATGAATAGTTTTTGCATTAACATCAATTCCTTCTTTATCTAAAAGTAATTTTACGATTTCTATATTATTATTTCTAACTGCTATATGAAGTGCTGTCTCAAATTATTAAAACTTATTTTAAATTATTAAAACATATATAAAATTATTCAAATGAATATATTTTGCATTAACATCAATTCCTTTATCTAAAAGTAATTTCACTATTTCTCTATTGTTGTTTTTGACTGCTATATGAAGTACTGTTTCAAATTATTAAAACATATTTCAAATTATTAAAACATATTTTAAATTATTAAAACATATATAAAATTATTAAAACATATTCTAAATTATTAAAACATATATAAAATTATTAAAACATATATAAAATTATTAAAACATATTTTAAATTATTCAAATGAATATTTGTTGCATTAACATCAATTCCTTTCTGTTCAAGAATATATTTCACTAGCTCGATATTTTCTGATTCCGAGGCATAAGCTAAAATATTTTTTGGAATTTGATTATTTAGGAGGAACTCTTTAACAAGATATAAGTTCCCATTGCTTGCTGATTTATTAATAATCGAATCATTGATTTGCATTCCTTCATCTATCAAAAATGAAAGAATTTCATAATTTCCACATTTTATACAAATACTGCCCAAGCGATCAATGCCTTGACCCAATTTTTCAAAATTCTTTTCATAAATATATTTAAAGATATCATTTCTATGAAATTCAATTGCTGTTTTATATGCACCTTCAAATGTCGCATGATTTTGTTCGCATTAATGTATGGTTTCAAAATTTCCACCTGCAATTGCATATTTACCTGTTTTTTCTAATTTAGAACCATTTAACATTAAGTATTTGAAACATTTAACTGATCCAAAAAATGCTGCATAATCAATTAATATCATTGTATGATTAATAAAAGAATATCTTTCACAATGTGATGGTTCAATTGTTTGATTAAAATTAAAATCATTTTGAGATGATATTTCTTGAAGTTTTTCTATTTCGTCGTTTCTAATTATTTTTATGATATCATTTCTATTAATGTTTTCCGAAAAAGTTTCGCTTAATAAATCATCAAAATTATTTTCATTCATTTCCTTAATTAGGTAATCTGCTTCTTTCGTTTTGGCTTTAGATATATACTGCTTAAAGCACTTAAGAATATTTGGGAGACTTGCATTTACTTCTTTTTCTTTTGCTTGAATTGCTCTTAAATATTTTAAGTATATACAAACCTTTTTCCTTTGTGAATAAAATGAATTGTAAATTAAATTACATATAATAGAATTATATGTGTATGGATAATTTGTATCAAACAGTTCCATTGATTGTTGTACTGATAATTCAATCTTTTCTTCTGTTAAATTGAATAAGATATCTTGAATTGATATCAGGAACTTCATAATCGTATATTCGCATGTATGATTTACACTTTGATTTTCATGCGTATCACTATTATTATCTTGCGTTTGCATGGCAACAAAAACAAAATATGTGTGATCGCATTGAGTACTCAAAAAATTTTTTGACAATACAGAAACTATTCAAATTTTCTGAGAAATTCGCGGTTTTTTCACTCCACCAGAATCATGCTAACTACAATTTATGAGAAGTCAATTTTGATACATAAAAAAATCTTATACCTATCAAAAAAAAATGTTCGTTGTTTCACAATTTCGTTCTTATCCAAAAAACGTCATGATGTTTAATACACAAGAGAAATTAGGCAAGTGTTACAACTTCTAACAGTTAATCTTTTGTATCAATGATAATTTGCTTCGAAATAAAGAAACGACAGAATCAACATGAATTGTGCAGAGTATATGTATTAAACTGTGAAAATTATTTCTCTTCATGATATTCTACAGCTTTTTAAGCATCGAATGCATAAAACAAATGAAGAAAAACAAATTATTAAATGCATAAAATTTTTACCAAATTTTATAATTTTCTTCAAATTCTTTCATGAGGCTTCTTAATAATTTCTCTTCATGTCTTGTTTGTGCTTCTTCAGCCTTTGGAAACGCATAAAGGAACTTTCGAAATTTATATACAGTTGAATCAAAATGCTGAAGACGATTAAAATGCTTATCAAATTTCCATTGGTGTAAAGGGCGCCCTGAAACACGATAAATTTAATATTGAAATACATCTAATTTTTGTTTTATAAATTTTTAAATCAACCAATAAAATTAACATGAATAAGCTTCATTTTAACCTATTGAGCAGTATAAAAATAAAATAGGAATAAAAAAATCCATGATTACAATTTAACTGATTCTATTATGGATTATTATTAATAAGAGAGTAATGATATCACCCAAAGTATTCAAAATCAACTCAAAATAATATTAAATCAACTTAAAAATCTCAATCAATCCATGAAACAAGTCAAAAGATGATGAATGCATTGTTACAGAAATATTCATCGTGCCGGTTTAAGTGCTCAGAAAAATTGAAAAGAATTGTAACGCGATTTTGCGGTTCTAATCCAAAACGATGGGGTTTGCTTCTCTAGTGTTTGGGCTCTTTTCTGCCATCATTGATATGCGCCCTTCAAGAAGGCCATCACTTAATTCAAATGTTCCAAATTCTGAGATAGAAGCATATTTTACTTCTGCTGATCAATCTCTTCTTTTTCAAAAAATTCCAATTAATTTCAACACATACAAGAAGGGAGCTTCTAATGCCGATGTAACATTAAATCCAGATGAAATTTTCCAAACTGTTGATGGATTTGGTTGTGCAATCACTGGTTCAACTGCATATAACCTTCTTAAAATGGATGAAACAACAAGGCATAATCTTCTTGTTAAAACCTTTGATCCAGTTAATGGAATGGGACATTCAGCAATTCGTATTTCTATTGGTTGTTCTGATTTTTCATTAGAAGATTACACATATTGTGATAAAGAAGGTATCGAAAACTTTGCAATTCATGAACTTGATAAGCGTGATCTTATTCCAATATTAAAACAAATCCTTACAATTAATCCAAATATCAAAATCATTGCATCACCATGGACATGCCCACGCTGGATGAAAATCACTGACCTTACGTTCAAGATTCCATACCGCCTTTGGTTCGGTGGCCATCTTCATCCAAAATATTATCAAGATTATGCAACATATTTCGTAAAATACATACAAGCTATGAAAGCTGAAGGTATAAACATTTATGCAATCACAGTTCAAAACGAAGTTTTGAACAGTGGAAATAGTGCCTCACTTTACATGGGCTGGGAAGAACAACGTGACTTCATCAAGAATGCACTTGGTCCAGCATTTACAACCAACGGCATCAAAACCAAAATTATTGTCTTTGATCATAATTATAATTATGATGATGTCAAAAGTCAAGATGGCTATCCACTTCACATCTATGAGGACGCAGATGCTTCTAAGTATTGCGATGGTGCTGCTTATCATGCCTATGGAGGAGATAAGAAAGAATTAGATCGTATTCGTGAAGCATATCCAGACAAGAACCTTTACTTCACCGAAATTTCCATTGGTGAATGGTCGTATACATTCGAGTCTGACCTTATGTGGAATATGCGCGAAGTTGGTATCGGCACATTAAACAAAGGTACAAAGGTTGTACTCGTTTGGAATCTTCTTCTTGATGACCAGCATGGCCCATACCGTCCAAAAGGCTGTACCAATTGCTATGGTGCCATTGATGTTAATCATTTGAATTATTCCGATATGAAATACAATAGTCATTACTACACAATGTCACATTTGGCTAAGGTAATAAAGAATGGCGCAGTACGTATAGCTACAAATGAGGGTTCGACAAGCGGACTTTATTATACCGCATTCAAGAACCCGGACGGTTCATTAGCTTTAGTCGCCCAAAATGATAACAACAATGAAATCGATGTGACTGTCAACGATGGAAAAAAGAGTTTCTCTTTCCCAATACCACAAAAAACAATTGCATCTTTGAGGTGGAACGATTAAAAGTAAAAAAGTAAAAAGGAGGTTTCGTTCTCAAAAAGTAGACACTTTTTTATTTTGTTTTTATCGGCTGAATACAAATCGTAAATTTTATTTTTGGACGTACGATTAAATATAACACTTTAGCGCTTATTAAAACATTGTTCTTTTGGCATTCGTGTGTTTGTTTTTTTGAGAAAAAGTGATTCGAAAAAAATTATATAATTTCATGGTTACTTAGAAATTATTTTTTAATCAAATAGAACATGTGCTAATGTTCTATTGTTTAGTGTTTCGTTCGGTGTAAATAATTAAGAGAAAAATAACAGAACTTTGGTGTTTAATTTCATATATTAAAAAATAAAACAAAACGAAAACAAAACGTGATTGCTGTAAGCACAAGTAAAATTGTTTATTGTTGAGAAAAGCTATTTTCAAATTTAATAAATTCATCTTGCAAAATATCACCTTCCTGTGGGCTAACAGGCCCTAAAAAAGGAAACAGAATTGGGTTATATAAAAAAGCCTTTGAAATGTCTTTGAAATAATATGAAACTTCGTGAAATGAATTTTCGGCACCATTTGTAGATATCATCAAATTTGTTGGGAAGAGTTTGTTTTCCCACCACTCTCTTAGCTTTTGCATTTTGAATGGTCCTTGTATTTTTCCTGTTGGATCTCGATAAAACCAGGCCATTGGTGTGGAAACTGGAACATTTTGAATAACTGGTTGAGCTGGTTGCGTAGGCACTGTATTAGTGGGGCTTATGTCAGCTTTTATTTTTTTATGGTTTGGTTTGTTAGATCGATATTTCAAAGTTTGTTGTTGAAGAAGAGCAGGTATTCTTGGTTCATTTAATATTACCTTTTGTATGCGATTGGCCCCTTCAGGGAATGGGAGATTTTGGTTAAAAATTGCTAAGAGTTGATCTCTTGTGTACTTAATCGAAGCATTCATTTCGGCTATGCAAAAAGTGCCAACGGTTTCCAAATATCGATTTTTATTATAAAGATTTGGATTTCAATCATATTTGCATAATTAACATAAAATAATATATACGGATATGGTTCATAAGAAAATCCAAAAGTGAAATATCATAGAATGATCATATTTCTCATCTGGAATTTTTAAAATCAACTTCTATTCTATAACATAGAATTTAATTAATTTAGAGAATTCATTTTTATATTGATTTTACTTATGAGTAATATCCTTCTCCTTGTAAATACAGAAAACTTTGATATTCCAAATCTTCAAATTAATATTTTCTCATATGACAATTTACAATATATTCTTTTTATTTATAATGGTTTTATCTCACAATTTAATCCAATTTCACACCATGAGAACTACTATCTGAGAAGTCATCAACATCATCAAATATATCACTTTTATCATCAAGTTTCTTCTTTTGTTTCTTCACGAGAATTGGCGGAATATCGCCGCTTCCAGACTCGAAAACTAAGTCATCGCCAAGTCCATATCCATCATTATTATCTTTCTGTTCATTAAGAGGCTGATATCCTTGTGGATTAAATCCGATATAAAACCATCCACTTAATAAAAGAAGTAAAATATTATACGTGGGTTGAATAACACTTTCTACCCATGAAAGCTCTGGCATTTTAATACAAATTGAAGTTGAGATGATATATAATGCAGTGATGATTAGAAAAGTTAAAAATAATTTTGAACGGCGTGATCCTTCAGCACCTTCATGCGGATCGCCTTTGTACCCAATTATTACGATAATAATGCAAAGAAAAATGATAATCATAAAATTGAAAATGAATGGAAAAATGCTCCCTTGTAAATTGTTTAAAAGTCTTCGAAATTCAAAATAAGATGGCAACAATGAAACAATTGAAACTATTAAAAAGATTAAGAAACCTGTTTCAATGGGATATCGAAGTATTGAAAGTATAATGTAGATTACTGAATCAGATAATGAGCATAACACTACAGTTGCAATTATGATATAAACATTTATGTCATTTTGAATTTTAAAAACATTCAAGATAAGCAATGATAATAAATATAAAAATGTTGCACCAGATGCCAAAAGAAATACCTTATGATGAAATGTAATTGAAGGTCTATTATTTCTTATATATACCAGCCATACTAAAGAATAAATTATTGTAACTAGCATTAGAACCAAAATAATTGTCGTGGTAATATTGTTACCCCCCAGATTTCCTTGTGTTTTAGAGTCTTGATTTTCCTCTGCTGCTGCCAAAGTCAATAAAAAAATAATCATGTGATATGTAGCAGCACTGGACCGTTTGGAGTTCGTTAATATAACCGTTTTTTATGTGGCTTTTTTTTTTTTTGAACATTAATCAGCCTTATTAATCAAATTGGAAAAAAAATTCTATTGCGTAATTATTTATTAAAAAATTAAAAATTTATTCTCACGAAGAGAAAAAGAAATCATCAAAACAAAAATTCTCATCAATAACTTGTTCAGAATTCCATGTTGAAAACGTGTCATCATTAATAGCAGGTGCTGAAATTTCCACATTTGCTGATTGGAAATTATTTGTTTCCGGTTCAGTTACATGCATATAATCAATATTTGATTCACATTTTTTTGCTATATTTTCTTTTGGTATACCTTCTTTTAATGTATTTTCTTTTGGCTCTCTATAAAGTCTTAATGTCCATCTTTTTAATTCTGATGGATGATCTCTGAGAAAAGGAATTGTTTCAAAAATAGGCTCTGTTCCAGAAATTTTAGAAACAATTACTCCATATCCCATTTTCTTGAGCCACCCATTTATAGATGATTTGCATTTAAATATTAAGCATTTCAATTGTGATATATTCACAGCTAATCCTCCATCATACCGAAAAATTCCACAAACTAAACACCTTTTCCACCGTTCAGTTTCTTCTCTATTTTCAAATAATTCTATTGCTTGAAGAATATCTTGAAAGTCATCAATGCATTGTTTTCTTTTGTCCTTATTTGTTGGTGCACTTATTGCGTTTCTTATTTCTGTGTAAATCATTTGGTCGTATTCACTTAGCATATTAAAGTAGTTGATTGCACTTGTTTGCATGAATGTTTATGAGGTCACATGAACTGATTTTTGAGAACGAAAATTTTCTCTGAATTTCGACGGTTAAATTATCATTGAATACAAAACGACAATATCCAACTGAAATTCATCGTCACTTTTTATTAGAAAAAATTCAATGCAAATTTAGTCAGTTGAACAAACGCCTAAAACTTGATGATAATTCTCGATAAACCACGTAATAAAATATCATAAATTAGAAATAAATTTATTTCTTTTCTTTAATATTATCAAATCTATTTTAAAGACTATATAAATATAAAAAAAATTAACAACAGATTGCAAACAATTCAAAATGAAATTTCAAATCAATAATTAAAATTATTATAATATTAAATATTATATTATTTATAAATATTAATCAAAAAAAATATTAATTTTTGTTGCGTTAATTTTTATTAAACATACTTCAATTCCATTAATAAATTTATTGTGATAGAACAGATTTTAAAGATCCATCTGCATTTTGTTTTAATTTTTCTATCATTGCTATTAAATATTCTTTTCTTTGTTGATAATTCTGAATGAATTTCGAAGATAACTCACAATATATCTCAGGCGAGTTATCCTTTGAATTCACCTCGTTAACGTGCGCCTTTACAAAAAAGCACAACGCGCCGATAAGCTTTGACAAGTTTTCGGGTGCCACGATTCTCCACTTTTTCTTTGGTATCGGCGATATAAACTTATCGTCCATGAAACTTGTGTAAGCGATTCTAATTTTATAAGATAGAGTATCCTTAGTTAATGACTTATATAAGGGTGATATATCAATTACCATTTTATATTTCATGATTTCTTTGTTCTTCTTGTTGATACATCTATCGGTTTCATTAAAAACTATTAATATGTTCGATTCTTCATTAGTAGTAAATTCATATTTACAAAATGACATCTTAAATGACTTCCCAAGATGTTCTTTAAATTGTTTATATCTTAATGATTGTTCTTCCTCATCAATATCATCTGATATTATTGCATTTGTTTTAGAATTTAAGTTTGTGACACGTATCGGGAATTTACAACTCTTACAATATGTATCAAATTCATCCAAAAACGTTTGAATATTCTCGTTTTCAATTAGCATTAACTGTGGACCTTCATTATAAATTCCTAAGCTTAAAATAAACGAAGCGGTTTTACTTCGTTCTGAATTTTCGCACTTTTGTGTAAACTCCTCAAACGGTTCGAACTTTTCTTCAAATCCTAAATCGTTTTTATGTGAATATTTCGAATTAGCAATTTCTTCAGAAGGCTCTTTTTGTATATCTTTCAATTCGTTTATATCAAATGTTGAAATTCCATAACAACTTCTAACAATTAAAGTAATTTTACCATCATCTTCCATTTCACCTAAAGTCAAAATTTTATCTCCCTTTATATAATGTTTCACATTTAATAATTTTTTCATTTTCTCGTTTGCTTTTTTAGGTGAAATAGAAGGTACTACTAATGTTGATTGTAAAACCTCTGCGAAATCAATAATAGTTTTAAACTTCTTATTAAACAAAGGTAATCTCTTAATATAATCCAGTATCAAAATAATGTTATTTCTTTCATTATGCATTATTAAATCTTTTCTCCCACATAGCTCGTGTAAAGTTATCAAAAAGGACATTGTGAAGATTTCGTCGGTTTTTCTATCGTTGAACCAATTCATTATTTGTCTTAATGAACGCGATTGTTGAAGACTGTCTATTATTGCAGCAGAAAAATATGGTGCCACAGCTAAGACGTATAGCTCATAGATTCTAGCTTGAAGTGAGTTTTTACAGTCTATATGCATTATTAACATTTCGAATGAGTTTCCAACACCTGTTGAAATTAATAACATCAAAAGTTGCACGCTAAAGTTATTTGCGCGCTCTTCATTTAATGTTAAGAAAGGCGTCGAATATTTAGAGATGTTTGCATATATTAAACCTTTAAGTTTATCATTCCCTTCGATGTTTGCAAGCTCATAAATGTTTGCAAATGTATTTATCCAATTTTGATCGATTTTCGAACATGAATTATCTTCATTCACATTAAACTTTAACGAAGATATTTTATTTATCAATGGTAAAAGCATTTTATTAAACAGTTGTGGATATTTAGCAATGAAATTAGATGAATAATTAAATATGGAAAATATGATAGAAAAGTAATTAAAGTTTGGACTTGTTAATATATAAATAAAATATTTCAAAAATGTATTTAACGATTCATTCGATAATTTACCATTAACTATAAGCTTAAATATTAATCGAAAATGATGATAAACATATTCAGAATTAGTATAACTCTTTAAAAAAATACAATCAGGCATAAGATGGATAATACTTTCCGATGGTAAATTGGGTTTAAATAATGGATGATTATTATGCCCAGTTTCAAACATCTTAAAAAACTTCATGGTAATATATAAAAATTCAGCTAAATATGGAACATTGTCAGTATAGGACTCATCAACGGAATTAATGAATTTCATTGAATTCAAAATGTAAAATGGCACTTTTCGCTTGTGAGATTCACTGACAGAATTTACAAATGCGCGAAGTGTGCTTTGGAATAAGCGCTCCCACTTACGAATGGACATCGGATCATTACGCCAAATGTAAAATAATGATTTGATGAGAGATTGAATCTCATTTTGACTAAGACTAGAGTTGATGATAATCGAAAAAAAGGTATCTTCAATGGTTTTAAGAAGCTGGTTCTTTTGATTGGGATCTGAATGAGGTAATTTATGAATAAAGAAATCAATGCAATTTAATAGACAATTGAGACATTCATTCCAAGTACAATTATCAAAAGGAACTGGATATATTTCATTGGTATTGGGATTTGGTGATCCGAAAAGTTTACATACAAAATCAATGATATAAATATAAGCCATAAGATTAAACTCTTTAGGATTTTGAGCTTCTTTCTTTTCGAATACGACCGGTAAATTCCGGAAAAAATATTGTAGATATCGATTGTATGAAACTGAATCAAGTATAGCATCTGGTTTTGAAGGATCTACAAACCATCTCGACAAAATTTCGATTGGTTGATTCTTATACTCAGTATCCGTAAGAGTTAACGAGAATAATAAAATTGGGAAATTAAAAGCAACGTCATCTTCATCAACAAGTCTTTCTTTTAAATCAGAATTATAAAGAGATCTTACTGTAATTTCTGCGATTGCTTTTGCATCTTTTTTATCAATACATCCGAACATCGGGTGTAATTCCATTTTTTCTTCTAAATTCACATATCATATAAAAATTTCACTGAATTATTGAAAGTGATCGGTTTGACACAAGTTTCATA
The DNA here is from genome assembly GCF_020186115.1 of Histomonas meleagridis. NCBI lineage: Eukaryota > Parabasalia > Tritrichomonadida > Dientamoebidae > Histomonas > Histomonas meleagridis. The sequence goes on from NW_027150805.1 coordinate 2,173,370, forward strand.
AATGCCTGGAAGGAGAAGAAGTCTTAAAGTGAAGACAGTCATGTTTTCAAAGGATGTTGTCATCCTCGCAAAGAAGTATTCTCAGCTAGAGAAAGTTACTGGTGTAACTTTGAATTCCGATTTTCAATCTATGATACAAATACCTAAAACTCATACTTTATCAGATTGGCTCATTGTAAACGCTATAGATTTCTTTGAAAGAGTCGAACTTTTATATTCATCTTGCTCACTATTCTGTACAGTCGATACTTGTCCAATGTTTAACGCTGGACCTCATTATCATTACTTTTGGGAAGATGCGGATACACCACAGCCAGTGCAGCTTTCTGCTCCGGAATATTTTAATAGTTTAAAGAGATACATAAAGAGAAATTTCTCAAATCCAAAACTATTTCCAAAAGAAAGCGGAGCTAAACTATCAGAGGAAGCAATGGAAATCTTAAGAACAACATATAGGCGTCTCTTTAGAATTCTTGCTCATCTTTACATGTGTCATTTTTCATACATCTTAAAATTCAAATTTGAAAATGTCATCAATACAATATTTGGGCATTACGCTACATTTGCTCTCCAATATGACATGATTTCACCCCAAGATTTGGAAATGCTTCGCCCCGTTTTAGCTGCAATGAATATTCAACTTCCAGCAGAAGAAAAACCACAACCACAATAACTTATTTTCACTAAACAATGAATATTTTAAAATGATTTTGTTTTACTCACAATATAAAGTGGTATCCCAACGATAGAATCGAATGAATGAAAAATCATCGGATTTATATTCAAAAACTGAAGTGTTTGGGAAAGCTTTCTTCAGCAAATATTCATTAAAATGAACAATAAAAAATTATTACAATCACAATTATCACTTAGAACTTTTTGTAACATTGTTAACCATTAACTATAATTTTTTATTTCAATCGTTCGTTTCAACATTGTCCCTTAAATTAATGTCCAAAAGCACGTGAAACATTTATCCAAACAGTATATTAAGTGAAGCTTTAATAAAATGTTTATGTGGAAAGAATTTTTTACTTTTCGCTCCTTCATATTTTCATTGCAACCTTCTTAATTGTTGCGCATGCTTCTTTGATTTGTTCCTCTGAATGTGCCTGCGAAATGAAGACCTTCAATGTTGGCCATCCGGCCTTCTTATCTCTTGCCCTGACAAACTTTGCCTTTGCTAATGCGACAGGTTTTTCATCACTCATACAATCATCACAAAACTTTTGAAGGAATTCATCTTCTTCCTTAATTGTTTCCTTATGTTGGGTTAAGCTCAAATGAATTATTGGGGAAATTTCATCGCTCAAAATTTTGAAACCGTTAATCCCATTCAATTCATTTCGTGCCAATTGAATGTTCGAACGAAGCTTCTCAATGCGTTGTTCGCCATCCTTCTCAACAATTTGAATAGCTTTGGTTGCGGCTACAACGTTGAAACATGGTGGTGATGCGCTGAAGATGTAGGCGTGAGACGCAAGACGTTGATGCGCACAAAGCTCTTTGGTGGAGACAGAAAAGCCCCCTAATGATGCAAATGCTGGGCCATATGAACCAATTGAAACTTCGACATAATCGCGTGAAATGTTATAATGTTCGCAAACACCACGTCCTGTTTTTCCAACAGATCCAAATGAGTAAGTTTCATCAATGATTAAACGAAGGCAAAATTCTTTGCGAAGTTGAACAAGAGCTGGAAGATCTAATAAAGTGCCATCATTAATAAAAAGACCTTCAGTAATGACCCAACGATTGCATTTGCTCCATCTTGGGAATGTGTTCTTTGCATTTGCAACTTTTTCACGAAGATCTTGTAAATCATTATGCTTATAGAAAATTACTTTGGAACGTGTTAATTCGCTACCAAGATGACAAGCAAACCATGCACCATCATCTACAAATGTGATATCACTGTTTTTGATGAGGGCTTGGATGATTGATGTTGTTGTGGCAAATGGATAACAATAGTTGACTGTATCTTCAACCTCAAGGAAATTGGCCATTTCTTTCTCGACTTCTAAGTGTGCGTCCATTGTTCCGTAGAATTGACGTGGTCCACATGCACCAACTGCATATTTGTCAATAGCAGCAAGTGAAGCATCGATGATTTCTTGATTCATGTTCAATCCATAAAAGTTGGGAGTTCCAAAGTTAATCATTCTCTTACCATCAACTTCGATTGTATCGGAAGGTCCAGATGTAATAGTCTTTTCTGTCAATATAGATCGATCAATTTCGTTTTCAGGAAGATCAGGAATAAGAGGCTTTGGCTTCCATTCGGAAATTATTTCGTCTTCTTCGGCTTCTGTTAATTCATCTTCATGAATAGGTTCTGGTTTTCGCAAAAGGAGAATAACAATAAGGGCAATGAGGCCAACCTCCACAAAAAGATGCATTGGGGATTGAGACCATATGCTCGAGACGAAATGCTCGAAAAATGAGATAAGCATTCAGATGGTCGACGATAGCATTCAAAAAGATACAGATGAAAACCGTAAAATAACCGTTCGAGATTGACAGCGGCCGTTACATTACATAAACTTCCAACACACTTCACATGACATATTGATCATTCAAATCTGTCAACTTTTTCAGATATCTGAATTTGAACTCAAAAGAAGTGGTCACTTTTGGAAAAATGTGTTATGACGGCAAGTGTGCATCTGCATTATTTTTAGAATTTTGGATAGGAATGAAAATGTTCACAATAATATGTGTTGTTTCTGTATCATATTCTTAACTTAAAAAAAATTAATTTCATAAAATTTAAAATTAAAATTACTCGGAATAATCATATTTCGATATAAATATAGACGAAAAAATTATTTTATTGATGTAGTGTTAATACAAATGGCACTCCGTTAGTTTATTATTAAGTCAGTAATTTTAAAGTTGTTGCAAAATTTCAATACCGATCATTATCGATTTAAACACCAGACTGTAAGTTGATTGCAATATCATAACGGTCGAAAATTGTATTGAAATGTTTACAAAAAATGACTAAGATCAAGACAAATGATAGTGGAGCCAAAGGTACAACACGCAAGGGTTGTTATGGTTGGCGATTCTTCTGTTGGGAAAACATCAATTTTGAACCAGCTTGTTGATCATACTTTTAATAGATTTGAGCAAAGTACCATTGGATCAAATTATCAAATTTTTGTTGAAGATGTAGAAGACACAAAAGTTGAAATGCAAATTTGGGATACATCTGGTCAAGAAAAATTTCGTTCTCTTGGACCAATATATTTCAGAAATGCAATAGCAGCAGTCGTGGTATATGATCAAACATCAATTAATTCCTATGAGCACATAGAAAGATGGATCCGCGACGTAACAGAAGTTGCTGGACCTTCTACAATTATAGCTGTGGCTGCAAATAAAAGTGATCTAACAAATAACGCACAGGTTCCATTCAAAGAAGCTGAGAATTGGGCAAAATCCAGAGGATACATAATAATGCAAACATCAGCCTTGAGTGGTTTTGGGGTTTATCCTCTTTTTTCAAAGTTAGCAGAAACAATTGTTAAATTGCAACTTAAGCAAATTGAAATCAACGGAACTGATATTGAACGAAAGGACGAAAACAGGCCATGCGCGTGCTGACGTTTCCAAATTTATATACATATTTGGATTAATAAAATAGTTTTAGTTTATTTAAATAAATACTTCTTATGAACAACAAAATCTTTTGATGCAAAAAACTTATTTTTTTGAGGTTAAATGTGTAAGAATACGATGAAATATTTATAAAAAAATTGCTGTAAAAATGTAAATTATCGATTTTAAATCGGAATTTAAAAGATTTATTTATATTTTTCTATTGTGCATCAACTTAATATTGATTATTATTATTTGATATTTCCATTTAATTTGGTTTAAACCCAGTGGCAATCAATGTGAAGATCTATGTGATTTTTCATATTACAAACAATACTATTAGTAATGTAATTTTCATGAGAAAATTGTTATAACATATTAAATCTTGTAAATCATAATAATTTATAACATTTTATATTCAAAATAAATATAAAACTTCTCATATTCGAATTCACCATTTCCTCTATAATGCGAAACAATTGTAAATATCGTTAACGTGAATTTTATCAATAATTTATCATTCCGTGAGAACACTAAAATGCATTAATCATTAAAAGTAAAGAAGTCAACAATGCATTGAGCAACAATTCATTTCCATCCATAAAACATATAAAAACCATTTTAATGTTAATCATTCATATGATTTATTCTTGCATCAAAGGTTCAACCAACTTTTGTTCGTCATCATTTTGGTCATACTTAAAGAAAGGCAACTTAAACACATCGTTATAGATGAATGTCGCGAGCACGAGCAAGAAGAATCCGCCGAGTTCAAGGAACGACCAATTGACCCAAAGTTCGCCGAAACCAGCGCCAGCGTACGCACAAATCAATGTGACAATCCAAATGAACAATGTACGCGCGGCTTCAAGGATTGTTCGGTTGACTGCGGACGAATGTGAGGTGACGAGCATTCCGAACATGTTGTAGAAGAGAACGGCAAGAATGAAGAATATGCAGACAACAAGAACTTTCCCAGATGAGAAGAGCTGAATGAATGAGTCAATGAAGTTTTCAAGTGACTTTCCAAGTGGTGATGGATCATTTCCGGGAACAATTAAAGCAAATGGAAATCCAACAACAATCATAAGAACTAATCCCCAAATGCCTTCCCAGCCAACGATTTCAAGAGCTGGCATGTTGACATCTTGGAGAACATATTCTTCAGTAACGATTTGGGCGGCTTGAACAAGTTGGGATAGAACAACAAGAACTGCACCTAGAAGTTTCTGTGTGGCAGAGTATTCTGTAGTTTCAGTCGATTCGCTACTGGATGATGTTACAGCTGGAACAAACATTCCGGCAACGCCAATCATTACAAGAGCAACAATGGTGATGCAAATGCTAAACCACCTGTAGCCTGGGATCTTACGCTTGAGGAAAAGAATGGAAATGATGGCAGAAAAGATAACCATGGAACCACGAAGCATTTGGAAGATAGACACATTGATGTAAATTAAACCAAATGTCATAAGAGTGGAGGCAAAAAGATCAAAGGCTGCTGGAATTGCAATGATGATCCTTTGTGACCATGATGTTGATGGTTTTTTACCTTTCTTTTCTGGATCCCAAACTTTGGAAATGAAATAAGAAAATGCCATACCAAAGAACATAAGGAATGATTGCATGAATGGCTTATCAAAATTATGTTTAATGCCTTTGAAACCTGGTGATTCAAGTGTAAGCATGACTTTCATTAGGACGGATGTACATGTTCCGAAAATAAGCATGAAAACAACAGCGATCAAGTAGCCATAGTTTTTTTTGGGTTGCTCTTCCATCTTTTTTGCTAACGGTTGTTATGAATTTTGGGCTGGCTCAACTGAAACGATGGACGATGAATGTTTTGAGAAGTTCGGTTATGAACGATGAAAAGGGGTTCAAATCGTTTTGTTGACTTGGAAAAATATCATCAAATAATCGTATATCTACATTAAATCATTATATATTCGAAGTTTAAAATGTGTAATTAAGATGGTGTTCCAAAAAATTAAATTTTCAATTTGATGTAGTTTACTAATTTTGTATCGAATCCAATAAAATTTAAACTCTCATATAATTTTGTAGAACAATTCTTTCAAGAAAAAAATATATGTTTACCTCATTACTAATGAATTTCTAAGAATGAACAAAAGACATTAGTGTTTTATGGATAGCTGGTTCCACAATCCAGAAAGTTGGGTATTGACATCGTCATAATCTTGATTCGCGTTGGAACGCATTGCATTTAATAAATCCAGAATCATTGTTTGTCTTCTCTTCATCTCTGTAATTTGTGTAAGAGCTTCATCTACACGGTCGTCATCTTGTTGGGTTTGTGCAAGCTTTGCTTCAATTGCTAATTTTTTTAATGCCTTTATGTTCTTTTTATTTCTTTCTTCATACTGTTTTTCAAGATTTGCAATTCTATTTTCGAAGTCTGCTTTTTTAGTATTAATTTCATCTAAAATTGTTTTATTGTTATCATAATTACTTAATTCTTTTTTAATTTCTGTTTCAATCAACTTAGGAAGTTCTGAGATTTTTTCTTCAATTTTGATCATTCTTTCTTCAAGTGATTGAGCATATTTTAAAAGCTTTTGGATTTGATCTCTTCTCTCTTTTTCTCTTTTTGAATTTGTCTGAGCAGCTAATCTATATATCGAATCACATGAATTAAGTCGTTCTTCGATTGTTGCCATCCTTTGATTGAGCGATTCTATAAACGAATTTTGTGTAATTCCGATCGTAGATGCCCCTAAATTGGTTCGTGCTGATTGTCTCTGACTTTGTTCTAGAAATGAAGAAACCTGTTGATCGAATAATGTATCTTTATCTAAAAACGAATTCATTGCTTACCATGCGTTTAGAATTAATTATTGCAGCCGTTTATTTTAATTATTATGTAAAATTGGTTCTATCAGCTGAAAAAATCCACACAGAAGTTGTTGTAAAAATGCATTTAACAACTCAACACATCGAAAACAATAAAATGTAAAAATATTTCTTGTATAATTTTTTTTTTAATGATTCTAAAAATCTGTGAATTTTCTTTTTAAGATAATAGCATTTTCTCTACTATAAAGATTCCTTGCGAATTAATTTAACTATTTCTGTATTGCCATTTTCTAATGCATACATAAGAGCTGTTTTAAACATGTAGTTTAATTATCAAAAATTGTTTAAAAATTTCAAAATAATTATATGAATATCAAATAATATAATTTAACATCTTTAACTTTAATATCAATATCTTTTTGGTCAAGAAGTAATTTGACGATTTCTACGTGTCCATTCATAGATGCTTTTATAAGTGATGTTTCAAATGATAATAAAAAATTCCAAATATTAAATTGAAATAAAAAATTATATGAATATATTCCATTTAAATCAAATAAATATCTTTAGCATTAAGATCAATATCTTTTTGTTTAAGAAGTTGTTGAACTATTTCTACATAACCTTTTTCTGATGCATGCATAAGAGCCGTTTTAAATTTTGAGAATAAATTCCAATAATAGTTTAAAAACAAAAAATTATTTAAATAAATATCAAATAAAGCAATCATATACCTTCGATATTGATATCAATTCCTTTATGATCAAGAAGTAATTTAACTATTTCTATATATCCATTTAAAGATGAAATAAGAAGTGCTGTCAAAAATAATTTGAATAAATTTCAAATACTTTTAAAATATATCATATTAACTTAATAAATATTAAATAAAACAAGCAAAAATTTTGAGCATTAACATCAATTTTTTCTTTTTCAAGGAGTATCCTAACAACTTCAATATGATTTTTTTGAGTTGCAATAATAAGTGCTGTATTAAATAATGTGAATAATTTCTAAATTTTATCGTAAAATTGAAAATTATTATTTGAAACATTAATTAGAACAAATAAATATCTGCAGCATTAATATCGATTTTCTCTTGTTTAAGAAGCAATTGAACTATATTTACATTACCTTTTTCTGATGCAATTATAAGTGCTGTTTTAAATGATTTGATATATTTCCAAATAATAGATCTAAATAATGAAATATTAAAATAAATTTCAAGCAAAAAATACATATATTTTTTGCATTAATATTAATTCCATCCTTTTCAAGAAGTAATTTAACTATTTCTAAGTAACCTTTCATCAGATGCGTAAAGAAGTGGTGTATAAAATAAATCAAATGATTTCTAAATGTTGTTTCGAAAGATTTTTAGGATATTAAACAAATAAACATTTCTAACATTTACATTAATACCTTTTTGTTCAATAAGTAATTTAATCATTTCAACTTGTTTTTTTATAAATGCGTAAAGAAGTGGTGTATAAAATAAAATAAATAATTTCCAAATATTACTTAAATATTTTAAATTTATCTATTAAATATCACCATTATTTATATCAATTCCTTTTTGTTCCGAAATATATTTAAAAAGTTCAATATTTTCTGATTTTAATGCACTAAATAAAATATACTTTGGAATTGGATAAGTTTTAAGAAAATGTTTAGTAAGAAGTATATTTCCATTTTTTGCTGATAAATAAATTATATCATCACTTATTTTCATTCCATTTTCAAGTAAAAATGCAAAAATTTCATAGTTGTGATATTCGATACATTTCTTTCCTAAATGTTCCAAATCGTTTATTTGAATAATTTTATTTTCATAAAGATAATTAAATATATCATTTAAATGGAATTTAATTGCTGTTTCATATGCTTTTTGAAACGATGAATTGTATTGTTCACATAAATGAATTATTTCTATATTCTCGCTTGCAATTGCATATTTTGCAGCATTTGTTATATTAGAGCCATTTAATAATAGATATTTAAAACATTTAATTGATCCAAAAAATGCTGCATAATCAATTAATGTAGTATGCCAATTATTAATAAAATCAAATTTTTCATAAAGTGATGGCTCAATTATTTGGTTAAAATCAAAATTATTTTGTGATGATATTTCTTGAAGCTTTTCTATTTCATCATTTTGTATTATTTGTTTTAAATTCAATTCAATCATCTTTTCGAGAAGATAATTCCGTTCTTGTTCATGTTTATTTTGTAGAAGTTGTTTGATGAATATATCAATAATGTTATATTTACTTTGATTATTTTTTTCAAATTCTTTAATTTCCTGAATTAAATCAATGTATATATCAAAATCTTTCATTTTTATAGCAAATGATTTAATAATCATTTGGCTCACTATTATATCAAAAGATAATGGATAAATAACATAGTATTTGATAAGCATCGAATTTGCAGAATTCGTGATATTCTGTTTACTCAAACTAAAAACTGTATGCTCAATCGACAGAAGCATTTCCCATTCGTTTTGATTTGCATTTACTTCCATAAAAAGTGAATCGATCTACACCGCAGTTTCCGGTTTCGTCAAAAATCAAAAGTAAAACGATCGGTTCCGAGTGAATCGTTTCAATTGAGGCGCATTTTATCGTATTTTGCTTTTTCAGAGATTTTATTGATGTCAAACCACAAATTATGCCAATTATTTCCACTCAAAAACAATGTTTCAGACTTAGCTTTTAGTACTCAAAGATTTGAACCTGATAACCGTCGAGAAGGACGAAGAGACCGTTAGACCTCATTTCATTTGGATCACGATCATAAACAACATCGTTGATCATTTCCTTTACAGGGATTGTAGAACCGGACAAAGGAGCGTCAGAGCAAATTATATAACCTCCGCTTTGATTTGGACTAAAGTTGACTGTTACTAAAACGTGAGAATCACCTTTAACCCATTTCCATGTTAATATTGTATCCGATCCGGTGATTGTTTGCATTGTGAAGTCACCAGTCTTCAATGCTTCCATATTAAGGATTGAATATAACTTGTTATAGAAGTATTGGACTTTGCTGTTGGGTGACTCGGAAACCGCTCGTCGTAAATGCACATCAAGCTTCTTTGTCAGGCCATCATTTTGGTTTTGGAAGAAAAATCGAAGTCCTGGAAGAGTCAAAAGGGCGGCCGCAGCGGCATCTGCTCTCTCTACGTTGCCACCCATGTTGGCTATTGACCTTGGTTCATCATGATTTTCGGTGAAATGTGCAAGTCTCTTCTTATATGATAAATCTGTGTTGTAGACTGTTTGCTTGAATTGCCAGACATTACCATCTCTAAGGTTATCAAGAAGATCTTTATCATAGGTGTAATCAAAACCGCAATTATGTAATGTATGAAGAACATCACCATATGATTCGGCCATGAATATAAAGTTTGGATACTCAGCTTTAACTGCAGAGATCGCATCAGCCCAAAATTCGGTGCTTTGTTTGGTGTAGCCATATGCTTCTAATTGTCTTTGCCAATAACTCCAGAATTTGTCATTAAGGATAAGATGGGCCATATCGCAACGACAGCCATCAGAAAGACTGGCAATCTTCTTAAGGACTTGAATACGACTGTTACGGAATTCTGTATCCATGTAGTTGAATTGTGCAACATCAGTCCATGGAGAGCACCATTCACCACAGCCATAAGCAATACCGTTGGAAATGTAGATGTTTGGATCTGGTGTTTCACCTTGTGGGCATCTGATGTAAAATGATGGTGTTGTTGTAACTTCTGGTGCATCGATAGCAGAATGGTTTGGAACATAATCAAGCATAAGCTTCATGCCACGCTTGTTAAGTTGTTGACGAAGCCAAGTAAGATCTTCATCTGTACCAATTTCGGAATTGCATGTGTAAGAAACAATGCAGTATGGTGAGCCAATGACATCTTCTTCTGTCCAGCCTGGAAGAACTGAGTTATAGGATTGTCTGAGACCTTCATCTGTACGATCATGTTGAACACCATAATCACCAAGTTGCCATACACCCATGAACCAAACCCATTCATAACCTTTGCTTTGCATGTCATCAAATTCTTGTGTTGGGATGTCACGGAGTTTTGTGATAGATTTGCCATACTTTTGTGTAAGGAGATAGAGGTATGGGCGAGTGGAAACCTCAAGGAGACGTGGGTTGTCAGTTGATGCTAAAGCGCTTGTAAATAGGAACGCAGTCAGCATTTGAAATGTGACCAGAGCACTCAATCGATAACCGAAGATTGAAATTTCAATGTTTATGAATCCAGCAAACAAAAAGTTGAACCGATGAAAAAAGTGCGTGATGATAACCCACATTACCATTATGTGAAGAAAAACTTATATAACCTACAGTTTGTTTTTCATTTTGTCTATCGAAGTGTATTACAAATATATTATTTGTACAATGTAAAATGTTTGTTAACATTTAAATGTAATTATTTATTTCGAAATGATATTTTAGTATTCAAAAACTAATGAATTATTTCCAATTGATTAAATTTATGTGTTTCTCAATGCGATTTACGAAAAGTTTTGGCAAAATGAATTGCTTTTATCAAACAATTTTATTTACAAATAAAACACAGCTTGCTTTCTTGGAGGGTGAATTGCATCCGAAAGTTTCTTTAATCTTTGGTCAAAATCCAGTGATTGGATCATCGCTTCAACTTCATCAGTTGATACATCATCAACACACATAAAGTCATCTATCTTGCTCATATACTTTTTCAGCCTTTTCTTCTCATCCTTTAGCATGTCGCGCGAGTCGAGAACTGCAATAAGTCGAATTAAGCGTTTCGCGAGCTCTTGCGTTTTTTGAATAGATTCGCGTATTCTTGAAGAGCATTTATCGCATCTTTGCTCACATTTGTTGATTTCTTCGATTAGATTTTGTTCGCGACGCATTATTTGCTCTTTTCGGGATTTATGGATATCACATAGATGACGAACATAATGTGCATATGTGGGAAAAACAGGTGTAACAAATGGAGCAGGTTGGATAAGTTCTTGTGGAGGAGGTGGTTCTTGTTCACCATCCATGATATTTGGGAGTTGAATAGGATCAATTAAGATTTGTTCTTCATTGGATATAATGGGAGTTGGAAGACTAAATGATAATGTTGATTCATCTTCGTAATTAACATTAATAAGTTTTTGAAGATCAATGTAACTAAAACTAACTGGTCTTATCTGTGAATTAAGGAAAAAATTTTGTATAAGAAAAAAAGGCTTAACATTGAAGATATAAAGTGCATTAGAAGCAGAGAGAGAAAGCAGAAAAGATTCTTCAATAGTAAAAATAGCATCAACAAATTCTTCATCAATTCTTATCTCCTCGACTTCAATTAAATCACCTCCAACTTCTCCGAAAAATAACTTTTGATTAACAATAAAAAACAAGAACATTCCTGATGAAGAAGTTCCTGCTTTTAAAACGACATCATTAATTGGAGTTGGAAATGGTCTGTAAACATCGTTGGTATAAATTCCATCGTTTACCACTCTATGCACTACACCTGTTAAAGATTGTAGTTCGAATGGTTCCATCTGAATCATTTTGACTATGTTTGTTCGAATTAATGACTTCTTTTTCAATATCACAAATCAACAATTCCCGATTATATGAAAAAATTAGAATTGCAAAGTAGCATAATTAAAAATTTGTATATAAAACAATTTTGATTAATATATAAACATTTTACATGCTTAGATACTGAAAATGATTATTTAATGACTATTAATAATTCATGAAACTACATTCTCCGTTTTATGCAATGATAAACTTTTTTGTGAATTCTGCTGTATCGTTCTTTTTGTATAACCTTTTTGGTTTTTGAACCCTTTATTTTTTATAATATTTCTTATATCAAATGCTCATATTGCTTTTATCCATTTGTTCTTCAAAGTGTAATTTTAATAAGCTTGCTTGTCTTGAGGCGAAAGCTAAAAATTCTGGTAAATTCTTTGAAGTTAACTCTAGTCATCCAATAATGCATGCAGGAAACTATTTAATAAATGGGATTTCATTCACGCTTCGACATGAATTACGTGGGAAAGGAATCAAAGGTTTAAACGGATATGCATATAGCAAATCAAGTAAACTATTAGCGATTGTTCAAGATGAAAATCTCATTGACGAAAACGTTGTATTTGTAGATCCGAAAAAAAAGAAATTTTATAAAGTAGATAACTTTTATACGGAGAATAATGATGTTTCATATTATAACACATCTGAAATTAATTTACTGAGTGTATTTTCGAATATACAATTTGGTATTAGTGATCAAAATAATGTAAATTCGGCATGCTTCGAAATAACAAATGATCATTCAGGATTTTGTGATACAACAGCAGAATCCGGATATGATAAAACTAGTGATAAATATAATACTGAAACTGGTAGTTTGGGAGTAAATGTTATATCTAAAAATGGATATAAAATTGATCTAAAATCATCAATAGGTGTTTCTTTTTCTGGAACGAACTATATTAATGTGAATTATGATTATGAAGCTAATATTAGAGCTGGTTTGAGTTTTGCTGGTTCTTATGCAAATTTTAAGGATAAAAAAGAAGTTTTTAAAGAAAAAATCAATGTTTATTCATCAGCAATATTTGTATATTCTGTGATGTTATCTTTTAATATTAAAACTGAAATAGCAATTGGTTCAAAGGAAATAACTATGAACTTCCCAAAGTTAGTTCAATTTTATGGAGAATTAAAAGTTAGAACAAAAGCAAATGGTGTATATACAACATATAATGGATGGAAATATTCACCATTGATGCATGATTTTGATCCAGATTTAAATTTAGATATGAAATCTGAGTTTTTTGATTATAAAAAAATAGGAAAGTTTAGATATAAACCTTCTTTAACTTTTTCTATAATTGTTAATTTAGGAGTCGATGGTAAAAAATCGAGTTTTAAATTTGGTTCACTTTATGATTTAGATTTTAATTATGGAATAAATGAAAAGTGTACATTTCCTAACTTATTTGGATCAATTGATTGTAGTGTTTGGAATTATATTAACTCAAAAGGTTTTGAATTTATGGGTTTACCTATAATTCCTACTGTAACTAAATATACAGAACCTTTTTCTGTGAGATTTACATCACAAGAGAACAAATGTATGTTTATTGGTAAAGCTTCAAGTGAAAGTATTAGCTCTTTTATTTCTTATAACCCTCATGCTTTTGTTGTGGTACCTTTAACTGAAACATTTCAAAAAGGAGCTGATCATTTTAGTAGTTCTGGTTCAATTTATATAAATTCTAATTTAAAACAAATAATTAAAAAAGATTTTTATATCCAACATCCTCAAGTATCAAATACATTTGATTGGTGTGTTATATTAAATAATTTAGATTCTCCTCCTTTCGTTCATTTTGAAGCTTATATAACAAAAAAAGATTCTACAGGAACATTTTTTGCTATTTCAGAAGAAACAAATCAAATTAATAATAATATGAAATTAATTTCTCTTTCACAAATTCATTGTGATCATAGCTTAACTATATTAAAAGGTGTATCTTGTGAATTTTCCAAAGAAATTATTTTAACTAGTGATTCAAATATTTTTATTGTTGCTGTTAGTTTAAAAGAAGAAGGCAATTTAATGATTTTGAAAAAAACACTTGATTCATCATATTCATATGCAAAAATTGTTGGCTTTTATAGTGAAGCAAAGGGATTTGAAAATAATAATGATGTTGAACTTAAATATGAAACGCCAATTCAATTCAAAATTATTTATTTGGAAAGCAAAACCGATGACATCCAAAGCATGGATATCGAATTTTTGGATACATCAACGAGTAAAGCAGTTTCTCTTAAAACTCATAAATTATTTGTTGAAAAAAATGTAAAATATACAGCTGATGTTCTCCCTGAATTTTATATTCAATATATACCAAAGCTTTCTATAAAAGTAAAATGTTTTTTTCCACAAGCTACACATGAGAAAATTGAAGATATCCAAATTTCACTCAATAATGAAAACGCACCAGGGTTTTTTGAGATTACTGGAAGAGATTATGACATTAAAATTCAATATTTGAAGTATGTTCAACAAATTGCCATTGAGTCTGATCATGTGCACAAAAAAGATGATAAAATTATATTATGTCATGCCTTTGATGTTAAACCTTATACAGATAATAATAAAACAAGTTCAACAATTATTCATATGAAAAAAGGAGAAATATATGGAATATTAAAACTTCCTGAAGGTTGTTTTAGTGATAGTGTTGCTGTTATTGAGATACATGGATGTCAACCTCTCTGTAAACATGCGTGGATTAATCAAAATCAAGTCTTAATATATTATGATCAAAATTTAGCTACAGATAGTATGCATTTTATACCATTTCGTAGATACAAAGATGAGGCAGAAGAAATAAAAATCAGGCATTTAGCAAATTTTGTTACAACAACAAATGCTTTATGTGATTTTGATAATATTATGAGCATTCAAAACAAAAGAAATCATCCTTATGTTGGATGCTTAATTCCATTTTCATCACGAAATTTTGTTGCAAATGAATTTAGCACAAATAAAAATGCTCAAATTATAAGTAAAAAAATGAGAGTTGATTCTTCTGTATTGCTCTTCGCTACACAAGGAGATATAACCATATTCAAATCAACTTTTTTGTTCCCTAATACATCAGATGTACTTTTTATTCCTACTAAAAGACTCGAATTTTATCAAAAAAACAAAATACCAATTAAAATAATTTGTAATCATTGTGGGCTCATTATGGAAATCGGAAATTCAAAACCAATTGTAATTACAAGGAATCAAAAAGGTGAATTTTTATTCAATGTTTATCAAAATCAAAGAAGTTTTTATAAATTTGTTGCTATTTGTGGAGATTTTATTCTGATGTTTAATGGTAGTCAAACCTATTGTAGATTTTCTTACAATGTCGATCCAAAAGGATTATATCTTTTGAAATATGGAAGTCCTGATGGCATTTCAGTTAAGGATTTTAACCAACAACCTGAATTATTTAATGGAATTAATAGCCAAGTTGTGAAAGGATTAAATAGTTCAATAGTTTATATGAAAAATTGGAATGAAAGTATTCAGAAAATAAAATTAACGCAAAATGGAACTTTGATTTTGAAGGTTCATATATATCGATTTGGTGATGTTGAAATATCAGCAAAATTTAACAATGTGGATATTCCTTTGGGTGTGAAAAGATTCGTGGAAAGTCGTGAAAGATTTTATAGAAGCATTGGTATATCAGTTACAAATTGGAAAAGAAATATAGGACATTTGACTTTTGATGGGAAATTTAAAACAAGTTTAAAATATTTCAACAAAAATGATTTGGTTATTGAAAAAATAGAAAATTTAGTTGATGTTCCAAAAGAGTGTATGTCAAAAAAAACAATAGTTTTTGAATATCAAAGACCAACTGCTGCTGGAATAATATCAATATTTATAACATTTTACCTGCTATTATTTGGCGTATTTTTAGGATTCCTTTGGTATAAAGGATTACTTTGTTGCAAAAGAATACCAACAACAAATTTTAATGAATAATAAAAAAATGGGTTTGGTTTTTTACCTACAAATAAAAAATGCGTTGCCCGGGAATCGAACCCGGATCACAAGCTTGGAAGGCTAGCATGATAACCACTACACTAGCAACGCTTTCGAAATCTTTTCTTAAAGAAAATACCTATATATAATGTACACATCGAAAATGAATAAAAAATTCCTTCAAAAATGAAACTTATTGTAGTTACAGGAGGTATTGCATGTGGGAAATCAACGACCAACAAAATATTTTCAGAAGATTACCATATTCCAATAATTGATTCTGATGAAATTGTTCATGAATTGCAAAAACCAGGTAAACCATTTTATAATAAAATAGTTGAAAATTTTGGAAATGATATTTTAAATGAAGACAAAACGCTAGATAGGAAAAAGCTTGGTTCTATTGTGTTCAACGATCCTGCTAAGAGAAGAATTCTTAATTCCATTACTCATTCCATTGTTTTTAGAGAACTTATATTTTCTGCTATCAAACACTGGTTATTGAGACACCCAATTGTTATTATTGATATACCTCTCTTTTTTGAAGCAAAAATTCCAAAATCATTTTTTGATGATGTCGTCAATGTTTATTCTTCACCCGAAATTCAACTACAACGACTTATGAAAAGAAACCAATTTACCATTGAAGAAGCAACAAGTAGAATTAAATCACAAATTCCAGGAGAAAAGAAATGCGAAATGTCCACGATCGTAATCAACAATGATGGAACCGAAGAAGAACTTAGAGAACAAGTTAAAAAGATAGTTGACAAGTGGAAGGCATCTCCAAAACTTCTTACCAAGTATCCAGATCCACTTTTTGTTCTTTTTGTTATCTTGATGCTCATTTTGCTCCTCATCTTTTTAAAGAAATAAACATTTTTTAAACATTTTTCTAATATACGACACTGTAATATTTTCGGTTTGTTTTCGGAGAAAATATAATTTAATGAAACAAAATGATTTATAAATACATTTTTAAGATTCAACGACTAATAGTTTTTGGAAAAAAATTAATATCAATATACAGATTTTCTAAAAAAATTTTATCAATAATTTATAAATGTATAAGCAAAAGATTATAAGTTCATTGAAATTAGAGAAGCAGAAACCAAAAAAAAA
This sequence comes from Histomonas meleagridis, assembly GCF_020186115.1. NCBI lineage: Eukaryota > Parabasalia > Tritrichomonadida > Dientamoebidae > Histomonas > Histomonas meleagridis. Next base: position 2,190,477 of record NW_027150805.1, read on the forward strand.
AAAAATCTGAAGCGGATTGAAACCGTATTTTGGTATTCAAAATTAGACACTTTTTTTGGATAAAAACATGTTTATCAGACACCTCCAAAAAGTCCAAAGCATTATATGGGCAATAAACAAAACCAATATTCTCGAATCAGTTGAGTCAATAAAAAAATTATATGGTTCGAATTTTCCAAATTCTTTTATGTTTACCATATGTCAAATTATATTTTCATCATTTATTTCTCAAAGGAAAGATATTAACACATATATTCAATTTATGAAAACATTATCAACAGTGTTCACCAATAAATTATTTGATATTTTTGCGGATTTTCTTATTTCTATGAATTGTCAAGAATCAAATTATCTTTTAGGGAATTTAATTATAGAAAATCTTATCAATAAAAATACTGTGCGAAACATAAAATCTTTAACTTTTGCACCATATAAAATAAAAGATGAATTTAATGTATTAAAGATATCATATAAAAATATTTATAAAGGAATTTATAAAATATTTTCGGATAAATTTTTTGATGATATTAAAGAGCTATCAAAGAATGATTGGGAACTTCATAAGAAATTAATAAAAGAAGGAGTTAATCCAAACGAAGTTTCACGAATAATTCGAAATGATGAAATCGAAAAACTTCAAGATATATCATCACAAACGAATTTTGATTATAATCAAACAATTGAACCATCACTTTATGAAAGGTATTCATTTATTAATGAAGAAAATGTTTCATTAATTGATTATGCAGCATTTTTTGGTTCAATTAAATGTTTTAAATATTTGTTGTTGAATAATGCAAATATAGAAAACACAGGTAAATATGCAATTGCAGGTGGAAATCTTGAAATTGTTCATTTATGTGAACAAAATCAAATAACAATTGCAAACGCATCTGAAATAGCAATTGAATTCCATCGAAATGAAATTTTTTATTATTTTTTTGAGAAGAAAAATGTTAAAGATAAAGAATTAGTTGAATTAGGAAAGAAATGTGTATTATTTAATAACTATGAGATTCTTTCTTTTTTACTAGGAAAAGGTTTAAAAACAAATGATTTAATAACTGAATCAGCAAAAAATGGTAATATATTTCTATTTTTATATAGCGCTGAGGGGAATCAACTTCCAAAAGATATTTTAATATTAGCCGCAAAATCGGGAAATGCTGAAATTGTTAAATATCTTATCGAACAAAAAGGAATTAATATTAATATTAAAAATGCATATTTTTTGTTTTTAAGATATATTTCTATTTTTTGATGCATTAAAAATTATTTTCATGTTTAATTTATTAATTTGAAACAGCTTTAATTGTTGCTTCTGATGAAGGTCATTTTGATGTTGTTAAATTATTACTTGAGCAAAAAAGAATTAATATAAGTGAAAAAAATGTTTTATTATTAAAAAGAAAATATATTTTTAATATTTGCAATTTTGTTTATATATTTGGAATTGATTTAATTGATTTTTCTCAGCATTTTTGTTGGCAGCACGAAATGGCCATGTAGAAATTGTTAAGTTATTACTTGAGTATAAAAATATTAATATAAATTGTGCAAATGTTTAAAGTTTCTATTTAATATTATTTTTTATAATTTGGTGATCATTAATAAAATTTGGAATATATTTATTCGATTTTGGACAGCACTAATGAATGCTTCATACAATGGTCATACTGATATTGTTAAAATACTTCTTGAGCAAAAAAGAATTAATGTTAATACAAAAAATTTTTCTTTTAATGATATAATTTTTATTGAAATTTTTTAAAATTTTTTTATAAAAATTGGAATTTTTTCAAATGATTTTCTACAGCATTAATATTAGCATCTCAAAACAAATGTATCGAAATAACAAAATTACTTCTTAGTTATAAAGGAATCGATATTAATTGTAAAGATTTTTATTTTGTTTGTGTAGTGATTATTTTTCCAATTTAAATTTTATAAATCTTTTTTGGAATTTATCAAAAACATTTCGCACAGCAATTTATTGCGCATCTGAGTCTGGTTGTAAAAGAATTGTAAAATTACTTCTTGAACAAGATGGAATTGATGTTAATGCCGCAGATATTTAATTGTTTTATTTAATATTAATCGTATTAATTTTATGTATTAAAATAATATTTGGAAATCATTTTTAATATTTTATTCGCCACTTATGATTGCAACTGATCATTGTGATATAGAAGTAGTAAAAATACTTCTTGAACATAAAGATATTGATGTTAATCATTATGATATTTGTTTGATTTGTCTGATATTTATATTAATTTTTTGAAATTTCTTTATAATTTTTGGGTGTTGTTAATATTGTTTCGAACAGCACTTTATATTGCAGCTGAAGTTATTTGTTCAGAAATCGTTAAATTACTTCTTGAACAAGAAGGAATTGATTTAAATGTTCAAGATGTTTATATGTTTTATTTAAAATTTATTTTAATGATTTTATATTCCAAAATAATATTTGGAAATTATTTAAATTATTTAATACAGCACTTATGTTAGCATCTGAATATGACTATACAGAAATCGTTAAATTACTTCTTGAACAAAAAGGAATTGGTGTTAATGCTAAAGATATTTATTTATTTTATTGAAAATTTATTTTAATAATTTGATATTCCAAAATAATATTTGGAAATTATTTAAATTATTTAATACAGCACTTATTTATGCATCTAAAAATGGTTATACAGAAATCGTTAAATTACTTCTTAAACAAGAAGGAATTGATTTAAATTTTCAAGATGTTTATACGTTTTATTTAAAATTTATTTTAATAATTTGATATTCCAAAATAATATTTGGAAATTATTTAAATTATTTAAAACAGCACTTATGGAAGCATCTGCTAATGGTTATACAGAAATAGTTAAATTACTTCTTGAACATGAAGGAATTGATTTAAATTTTCAAGATATTTATTTGTTTTATTTAAAATTTATTTTAATAATTTGATATTCCAAAATAATATTTGGAAATTATTTAAATTATTTAATACAGCACTTATTTATGCATCTAAAAATGGTTATACAGAAATCGTTAAATTACTTCTTGAACAAGAAGGAATTGACATTAATGCTAAAGGTATTGGTTTGTTTTATTTAAAATTTATTTTAATAATTTCTTATTTCAAAATAATATTTCAAAATTATTTGAATTATTTAGAACAGCACTTATGTATGCATCTTCAAATGATCATACAGAAATAGCCAAATTACTTCTTGAACAAGAAGGAATTGATATTAATGCTAAAGATATTTATTTGTTTTGTTTTATATTTATTTTAATGATTTTATATTTCAAAATAATATTTGGAAATTATTTAAATTATTTTGGACACCACTTATGTTTGCATCTGAAAAAGCATCTTGGAATGGTCATACAGAAATAGCTGATATGATTCGTGCTAAAAGAAGCTAAGGTTTGCATAGCAATTAAAATATCATTAATAAATCTAAAGAAAATTACGATTTTATATATATAACACATGCTGAATCAACTTTTCTATACATTAATTTTTGGTTACACATTTCTTTTCTGTGAAAGGATCTTAATTGATTATTTTAAAATAATTTTTCAATAAAAAATTACAAATGTGATGGAATTTGTAAAACATATTCTCAAAATATTTTTCGAAATTGAAGTACTACACACAAAATAACATTTGGCAAATCAATTTTTTATTAAAAGAACTTGACACCACATTCATCAAAATTTTCACCTTGAATGAATTTGGCTTTTTTCTTTTTATCAAGATGTTGGATAGCTTTCTTCATGATGTCTTGGTCCATCATGTGGAAGGGTTCATTGATTGTGTCATCACCTTCGCGGAGTTCGTAAAATGTAAATACAGTATTCGTGTAATTATTTTTCTGGGCCCACTGGAGTAAAAGAGAGCCCCAATCTTCCGGCTTTCTCCATATTATCTTGATTTTTGTCTTCTCTGTGTTCATCCATTCAGCATTTTGTTGGCAAACTAATCTCTCTAAGAAGAAAATAGCATTTTCTTTACTTAGCTTTCTGTTTATTGTTTTATTCGTAAACAAATCAGATGTAAGAGCTTTTTCTAAATCAAGTTCTGTTTGCTTATGAAATTGTGTATATTTTAATATTAGAGAGCCCCAGATTTCACATTGCCTACGTTTAGTTTCCATTACTTCTTGTAAGGTCCAAAAAGGTGGGAAATTGTATATTGGAGGAAATTGAAACTGCTTTGACATTTATGGTATCTTTGTCACTTTTGTTCTGACGGTTATTTCAATTTCTTATTTAGATGAGTCAACATTATCATTTTAGTAGATTTTAATTATATTTTATATTTATTATTAATATATGTTGGTTAAATTATTTTGAGTTTTATACTTCATTTTATATACATAATTTAGAAATATTTTGATTATATTATTTTTCGATTTTTTCTGTTGTTATTTGGCTTTTAATTACACCAAAAGTGACTTTTATCACCTAATTAGGTGCGAAAATCTGAATAAAACTCAAAATCTAATATAATTATTCTGAAGTTATTATCATATATCAATTTGAAAAAAATTAATTTTTTTATAATTCCTTTTGAGTAGGGGTTTCATTAAAAGAAGCTTATTTACCAAACGATTTTTTTGAACATTCACAAGGTTGGCCAACGGTTTATCAGAGGATCAATTTTGCATTAACTATTGATTTCAAATAAGACACCATTACAAGCACAAAGAAAATCATTTTCTTTATTTCATTTCTGATCATAAACTAATTTGATATTATTTAATTTGAATATTGGCATGCATTATTTTCATTTTTAATGGGCTAAAATTATCTAATAATATGATCAGGTTTCCCCTGATTCAAATTTCGTTTTACCGAAATTTGAAAATTTTACATAATATTAATTCAAAGTTTCATAACAATTCAAAATTTGAATTAGATAAGATTTTGGAGTTGGAATATGATAAATCGTTTTCAAAATCACTTAAATTAACCAATTATATGTGATATCTAGGAAAAAAGTATCTTGTAAAAGCAAAATGAAACAATAGTTTATTTATAAACGACCGAAATGAATGGCGTATATAATTTGAGAGTTGAATAATTTTCATCAAACCATCGCATCATCAAAAATTTATTTCTTTTATAACAACGTGGCAACGGCAAACTCGACAATTTTGATAGAATTAATGCTAAAGAAACCAAACGATTTAATGTTACTTCATTACCAAATATTTCATTAACTAATTTTCTTCCATTACTTCCATTCCATATAAAATCGTGTGTAATTGATTTTATGGAATTATGTTCACTCATGTAAATGTGAAAAAAAGGCCCTTAAATGTAAATTTTTGCCCATTCCATCAAAATTCAATACCGATTGAAAAAAATAAAAAAATTGAATTCAACTTCGGTTTTTTAATTCATGCCCACTTGATCTATTCGATTCTGATTTGATATAATTTTTTTTTATATCTCCAGTGGAAATATTGCAAACTATATCAATATCCCGAAAAAATTAAGCTGTTTCGGGAATGTCGTAAATGCTAGTCAATTTCTTGACAAAATCAAAATTTGGTAATTACATTTGTAACAATTCAATTAAAATTATCATTTTTAATGGTTTTTTCCAAAAACAAATAAAACTGATTCTAAAGAATATGTTTTTGATAATAATTTAAAAAAAAAAAAAAGTTTTATTAATAAACTGTACCAATTAACCACATCTAAAACAGTATATACAAGCATTATTGAAAAATGTTTAAAATATTTTTATCTTCTGTTTAATTTTGTGATTCATTGTTGTGAGTATCGCTCACTCGTGGAGCGAATCTTGATGGATTTGTAACCACAAAATTAATTCAAAAAGTTATTTTTTCTTCTTTGTCCAGATCCTCCAATAATGAATAAATTGTTTCGAAAATCCTGTATAACTTAAAAACAGAATGAAAACCATTGAAAAATTATATAAACGAATATTGACCATAATTAGTTCTATATTGTAATCGTACTCAATCGTTGATTCTATTTCTAAGTTTTAATACATTATTACCAAAACAAAAACATTATAAATAGATTAAATATTACAAAATTAATCTCAAAACCTTATAATAAATATACATGTCATAATTTATACCCATATTATTTATGTAAAGTTATCTCAATTGATTATATTTCTTTTGAGAATATAAAGACTAAATATATTCAATATTTCATCACAACAACTCAAAACAAATTGGAAAAAATCAATATTTTAACTAAATTGAATTATTTTTTTTAAATATTCAATCTTCTATGTAAGTCAATTATTATCAAAATTGGATATCTTAAGATGTATAGATTATATAAAGTATATTTTAAATAATTATTATTTTAAAAATTATCCCGTTATTGATATTAGTATTATTTTTTTATTGACTCTTATATATATTTGTACATTGATATATTTTTGTTCTATTTTATGATTTAAATTGTCTACAACTAAATTTTGTTTTTTCTAATTTTATGTTAAAATATGAAAAACCCTTAAAATATTAAAAGAACTGGATTTTAAATTGAATGTTATAAAAAATTGAGGCAGTACAAAATATATTTTATAGTCTGATTTTTACCAATTGATATGAATTATTAATAATACTTGAAAACATACTATTAAGCCTTTTATTACCAAAGTTCACTTTGTTCTTCCTTTTGTTTTATCATGAACGTGAATGATTTTCTTGCATTTCTATTGTTAAAAATCATGATATATAAATATCTGAAACCATAACTTTTGATAGTTGCATATCCTGAATCTGTATCATTCAAAGCTTTAATCAAAGTGAACTGGCTAAATGTGATTTCATTATTTTTATGGAACCATAAAGAAGTCTTTGAATATTTATTAAATTTTTCATCTTCGCAAAAACTTTCGATAAGATTTGTTTCAAAATAGATCATATCAGGTTTCATTTTTTCTAAATCAATATAAAAATATGTAATTTCATATGGGTCTAGACATTTTGTATATCCGATAGTATCAAGTTCCTCCATTTTATTTTGACAAAGATTTCCATTATACCCTTCATTACAGTTCAAGATTCCATTTAAACATTTTCCATTTTTTTCATGAATGCAAGTGTTAGTTTGATAAAACTTCAATACGATTGGATTTCTGTGTATATCATTATGGGGAAATGGGCCTGTTAAAACAACTGAACAAAGTGTATTATCGCATTTAGGATTACTAAAAATATGAATTTCATAAATTCCAATTTTAACTTCATTATTATCTTTATAAAGAATAACTTTTTCATTAGTTGAACAATGTTCTTCTTGATCATTTTCAAGATGATTACCATAGTAAATGTTTCCATACGGATCAACAACAACCAAATCTAAATCATCATGTATTGGCATTATATTCAATTCATCAGCATATGCATTTTCGAAAATACTTAATTCTTTATAAAGAAATTTATCCATATATGACATTGTTACTTTAATATCAGCATTTTTATTTGTTACTTCGAAATATGCTATATAATGACTTTTTTTTTTTTTTTTTAAATTATCACATATACGAATGCCAAATTGTGAATCTTCTTCTACAGGAAGAAGTGTTGATAAATCAACAGATCCATGACCAATTTCATTATCTGGTGATTTAACACCTTTATGATTTACAGCTGATTCAATTATTGCTGCACGAAGAAGAACACCAGATGGAATTATTCTGTAGTCTTCGAAGTATTTTCCAGATGTAAAATATTGTCGAATAAGTGCTGCTGCACCTGCAACAGCTGATGCAGAAAGTGAAGCCCCCAGTAGTTGCTTCAATGTTATGATATAATGAATGAATAAGTTCATTTCCATGATTTTCATCTGCTCCATGTTGAGATGAAGCAACATGAATCCAACTTCCAAGTGTAACAACTTCTGGCTTTTTAACACCAGTAAATGTTGGACCAGTTCCAGAAAAAGAAGCAGCTTTAATCTCATTAGTAATTTCGGTATTTAAAATAAGTTTTTGAATTATAATTCTTTGGTCAATAAAATCTAATATTTTTTTATCATTACAAGCTATAAAGCAAAGCGAAGGGTTATCACTATAAAACTCATTTATAATTTCATTAAATAAATTTGGATTTAAATTATAAAATATAATTATTTGAATATGTTCAGATAATACATTAACTATTTTTGGAATTAATTGCTGTAAATCTTCATTATAATTTGATCTAATTAATCCAATAATTGGATTAGTATCATAAGGAACCGATACTTTATCAGTTAGATAAAATATTGCATGATGATATTTGAACCTATCAACTTTGAATCTTAATTCATGTGCATAAATTATATCACTAGTTTTATGATCTTTTAATTTAATAATAAATTTAACTTCTTCATAAAAAGTGATTCTCTTTTGAGAACCAACTGTAAGAAGATTATTATTTTCTCCAATTGTTATTACTGAACTAGGTTCATAATTCTTACCTTCATTTCCAGCAGAAGAAATAAATAAAATGTAAGGTATCATAGGAATGATTTCATGAAATCTTATTTTACACACAGTTTCACATTCGAAAAATGGGAATTCTGAATTTACAAAAACAATATTCGAATCAAACATTTCTAATATTTCGATAAGTTTTGGGATATTATGGATAAATCCACTTGGCAAAAATGCAATTTTAGCATTAGGTGCAACTCCATTAAATACGTTAATTTCGGATTTTTTCAAAGAAAGATTTTCCTGCTATAACAGATGAAGTTTTTTGTTCCACTATTATCATTTCCATATCTTTTTCATAAATCCTTCAGGAGTTTTTAAAGTAACACCCCTTATATTTTTATATACAGTACTAATATATTTAAATTTTCGATGATTTTCAATGACTTCATTAAGTTTTGGCGTACGTCTATCATAAAATAATGTATGTAACCAATCAATTCCTTTTTCAAGAACTGTTATTATTTGGTCGGAACCATCAATACCATGTTCTTCAAGATAACGTGGAATAAAGCATATATGATATCCCAACTTGCATATTGGTTTTTGTCAAAAACTTTCTCTTACTTTTTTGAAAATATTTACGAAAAATATTAAAGAATAACTCATTAATTTGATTCATCTATTTCCTTAGAATTTATTAAAACGATTTAGACCAGGAATAATAAAATCAAAGCAAGGCATCATCCTTTAAATTATTGTTGATATTAACACTCTGATAAAATTGATATAGGAGAACAAATGGAAATCATGACTTAAGAATAACACAAAAGCCCATATCCATATCATATGATCATGTGCCATTATTAATCATAATGATTTACAAAACCAAATGTAATCCCCTACATTTAGCTATGAATGGTGCTGAAATTTCAATTGCAAGTTTTATAGACTTTAATATTTTATTAAAGCTATAGCATTTTATTGATCGTTAATTTATTTTAATTTTTTTTAAATATATTTCATTAATATGCCAGTAAAAAATTATTGAAAGTTTCATCAACAAGCAAAATACATGTCAGGGCACCCTAAAAAGCATCGCCGAGGGAAGCCCACTTTTGAATATCACACAAAAAGTTTCCCAGCTAATCATTTGTGAAGAATTAAATGGGTTCAGAATCTCAAACAAAAATAAAAACAGCAAAAAAAGTCACTTCATTTATTTATAGAATGAGCTCCACAAGTAAATCCCAAATCAAAAGAATACATTTTAGTCAAGAAGAAGATGAAGCACTTCGATTACTTATTCAAAAATATGGTGAAGCTGAATGGGGATTGATTGCATCCGAAATGCCAAATAGATCAGTTCGTCAATGTCGCGAAAGATGGAACAATCACTTAAAGAATTCAATACAGAAGAGGAAATGGAGTCATGAAGAAGATGAGTTATTGAAACTCAAATATTCTGAGCTTGGACCAAAATGGAAATTAATGGAACCATTTTTCCCAGGAAGAACATCAATTAACATACGAAATAGATTCAGTTGTCTTCGTAGATTTAATGAAATATACAATCAAAATATCAACAATTATTATCAAACTCAACCGCAAGAAAGTCCTTCACCTATTTCCTCACCTCAAAGCATTCCTCCTATTAAACAAAATGATATAAAGAACAGCTTTGACGAAGAACAACCAGAATTTTCAGAACAATTTGATGATAATTATTTCGATTGGAATTTTGGTCTGGAATTTTTATATGATTGTTAAATAAATTTAATAAAAATTTTGCGCTTAATACCAATATTTGTCAATTTTTAAAAACATTATTTTTGATAAAATTATGAAAATAACAAAGATTTAATTTAGAAATGGATAATATAAAAGCGGAGAGAAATCAATTACTAAGTTGTCATGAAATCACTTAGAATAACAATTTTTACTTGAATTTAAATCAAAAGAAATCATGAAAACAATATGATACGCATTGAAGCAATAACAAAAAGTGAAATATATTCGTTTTATAGAATGAAATTGCTGAATTAATAAAGTAAGCATTGAGAATATTAATAAAAATTTGTTTCAAATCCATCTATTTTCATCATTTAAAATAATTCATTATTAATTTCTTCAAATATTATCAATTGAAATTTATTCATTTGATTTCGATTGTGTTTTTATTCTTTCTTTTTTATTATGGAAAATCAAAATTTTTGTTATTATAATTATTGCTGCTCCTCTGCAATTGATACCTATTATTTCTTTTTTTTTGATAATATATTACCTTTTTGAGGTTGATTATCTTAATGAATACACAAATTTTTTATTCATAAAACTATAATTTGTAACTTAAATCACCACTAAACTCTGAATTGAAGTGAACTTCCTTCCGAAAATATTAAAGACATTTCATGAAATAAATTCTACAATTTCTCCACATAGGTACAAAAATAACATGTTATCACAGCATTATTTCAATACTCATTTGAAATCATTTAAAAATAAGTCTTTAAAAAGACACATAATATATAGACGTATTGAAAAACTGTCTACCTTGATAAGAATAAAAGTTTAATGAATAAATATTCATTGTACAATATCACACAATGCCTTTTTAAAGAATCTATCGTTTAAAGGCCATCGTTTTTAAAAACTTCCGTTTTGAAGCAATTGCAAAAGTTAAAATCCTTTGCAAATACCTTCTATTGCAAGAATCATTATATATATTTTTCCAAGCAGTTCTTCGAAGTTGTATGAAAGTAAACAGTTTTTTGTGATAAAAACATTACTATAAGATCATCAAAAATATTTTCACTATTTATTCGATATCACCATAACTTTCGCCATTTGGTGTGAAAAGATATGCTTCATTTTTTTGGTGGATTACAACGAACCAAGAAATACCAAGGAGTACAATAAATAGTACTTGCACAACTACGAAAGCAATATTCATTGGATATGGCATAACATCGTCGATGAACTTATAATCTTCTTCAATGCCTGTACCGCCATATTTCTCCATTAAAAACTTTGCATATTTGCTTGAGAACTCAAGATTTGAAGCTAAGTATGAAAGAAAATCTTTGTTCCATGCTTTCAGAGCAAATGAACCTTCATCAGTCATTTTTTCATCGCCTTCATCCCAATGCTTGGTTTCAAACATACCAGATATGTTGGTAATTAAGCAGCACGCTTCAAAAACAAGAAATATGTATACAATTATCTTTCTTGCTTTTTCGAGACATGAGAATCGATAGAAGATAAATGCAATAATTCCGAGAATAAAGCAACCTGCAGAAAATCCTGTTGCCAAACATGCAGTCGCTGTAAGAAGAGCGCAATTTCCTCCAGCTGGTGCAAAATAATGAACTGCAAGATTTGCCCACAAAAAAGAAGCAATACAATATCCAACTGTGTGGGTAATGAAAAATGCAGCTGTTACAGCACAAAGAACAGTCGTACCAATTTTACTCAATTTTGGAAATGACACACAATTTGGTCAAACGATACAACAACGTTATTTCAATACCAACAGAAATTTCTGAAATCAGACGGTTTGTGTCATTTAAGAAAAGTGTTAACATTTTCTCAGAAAATTCAGATTCCCAAATATAATAACGACATTATATTCTATCAGAGGAAAAATTCCGGTTATTTATCGGCTTTTATTCAAAATTGACCATTAATGGTTGGCATTATCTTTTGGAATCTTATCGTCATTAGCCCCCCTCGTTGTATATTTTTCTAATGGTTTCAATGTTTGAGGCTGTGCATTCAAAATAATCAATTGCGCCAATTTTTGCTGCTTCATTAATGATATTTTCATTAATTTTCATTCCTTCTTTTTCTAAATATGTAAAAATTTAATGATTAAAAAATGAAACGCATTTTTCTCCTAATTTTTTTAATTTGTCAATATCTTCAATTTTATTTTCATAAAGATATTTAAAAATTTCATTTCGATGAAACTTAATTGCTGTTTCATCTGCATTTTGAAAAGATGAATGATTTTGTTCACATAAATGAATGATTTCTTCATTTCCGCCTGCAATAATTGATTTGATATATTAATGCATTCATTTTTAGCATCTGTAATATTTTTGTGAAACATTTTGTATAAACAAGTATATCTTTCCTTTTGAAGTATTACTTGGATAATATAATGAACCAATTCCTCCATCTGAATCATGTGCAAATGGTTGGAATGGTGTAATATTTTTAGTTTCTTCAACAAATGATATAGTAATTCCTCCAAATATTTTACCATTGTTATGTGCTAATGAAGTTCTTTTTATTGAGGACTTCTATTCGTTTGATTTTTAGATGATTTTCCTGTTTCATCACCTAATAATATTTTCTTGCCGATATGTTCACCACCAACTTTAATTCAACACATTTATTACCTAACTCATAAAATTTAGCTGCTTCAAGTCATAAATGAACTTGATAATGAAGTGGATCTCCTTCAGCCCAAAATACAATTGAGCCACCATTTTACCATTACTGAATTAATACTTCATTAAATTGTCCAACTAAATTAGAATCTTCATGTGGATTGTTTTGATGAGGTAAGCCTGCATTATGTGGACCCAGAAACCAATATCTGCATAATAGTCACAATATTCATGTTTAGTTTGCTTTGTTAATTCAACAATTGCATCATATTATTTTATAACTATTTTAAGTTCAATGCCAAAATGATCTACAGCTGTTTTGATACATTCGGTATGACCTTCTTCACTTGATTTAAATATATAATCTGGATGAACTTCTGTGGACTCTTTCTCAGGATTTAATTCATTTGGCCATAACATTACTATAAGTATTTTTTGACCTTTTCAGAAATCTTTCACATACATTTGAGTATCCTTTCCAGTTGGACTAACGAAACCAATATCTGCATTTCCTTCATCTTGTTATTCATTATAGAAAAATCAGAAAATGCTTTAAGTACAGGTGGTATTTCATGTAATTCATTTTTATGATCAGAAAATGTAGGTTTATCTTGATTTGAAATTATATCTTTAAATATTTCATAAATGTATCTGATTTAGGTATTGAATTTTGTATTAGTAGAACTTGACGAAGTTTTTCTATTAAATCTTCACCAAAAATAGAAGCAAAATAAGAAGGATGTGGTGAATAAACTACTTGTGGGAATAAATTCGTGGTTCCTTTAGAATATATACCTATACCAATTGTATTAATACCAATTTGATCACATGAATTAACTTGTTCAAGTATTCGTTTATGTTCATTTTTCTTGATATAACCCATCAGCAATTACAAATAATCGAATAACCTGCCGATTTAATTCTTCTAAGATCTAAAGATGCATGAATAGCTGAAGCTAAATCAACATTTCTTTTATTATTTTGTAAAAATGCAAATAATGATTCCCAAATTAGTGATTATTACTTTATGCTCCAAATGTACTTACACCAGAACATAATATATTTGGTGAACCTTCAATAATTAAATCAAAACTTGGTAAATCAATTTGATTGGAGAATCTTATGTTTTCACAAATTTTTTAATTTGATTTTTTTTTTGAAAATGTTTCATGTCACATGTCTATAAATAAAACATGTGAAGTAATTTAACGTCTTTGTAAATTAAAATTACATTATGGTTTTATGCTTCTTAACACTCATTTCTAAAATAATTTTACAATAAATAAACATTTTTAAATTTATTTTCATTTTTATTTTATAGTATTAATTTTTCGTTTATATTGAACTCATTAATTTTCTTCATCATTTATATATTGATTCACATCTTGATTTATTACTTTCGCTTTACTTTTTAAATTTGAATATGTTATTTTACAATTGGCACTTATTTTTTTATTGATTGATAATGAGTTACATGTTAATTAAGTGTAAGTGTGAAAGTTATAGTCTGTGATGTAAATAAGCCACATGTTCTTTGATATTTATACCTCATTATTCATCGTATTGAATGTATTAAATATATTTGATCATATCCATTTAATATCATTATAAAAGTTTTAAAGTTATTTTTAAGACAATGTAATCCATTAATGTTATGTATCATCGAAATATTTTATTTCAAAAGACTCATATAATATTTATAATTATCATTACAAAATGTACAAATATCTAATATTGAAAATTATACTTGTTCAATAAATTTTTCTTCTTGAAAATCTTCGGCAAATGGATCTTCTTCAATATTTATGTTACTTATTCCAGTAGTAAATGTATTCGTCGTTTCGTTTTCATTTTGTTCTGATTTATCATTTTCATAAATTTCTTCTTTTTTATTTCGAATATGTTTCAATAATATAATTAATAATATGATAATGACTATTACTATAACGATTACACAAACAGAAATGATGATAATTGTTGTTTTATTATCGTTATTTTGCTTATCATTATTATCAGTGTAAAACATTGTAAAGAAATTGGAATAATAATTACAATAAGTCGAATAAATAACAATCGTATAATTGTAATAAATAAATTCTGTTTCAATATATGAAAATGTCGAATTATTGATATATAATGAATATGTTTTCGTTTTTGTTTCATAAATAGTTAATGAATGTGTAATTGATAATGTAATTGTTAATGTGTATGAAAATGATAATGAAATATCACTTTGAAGTGATGCAGTAAATGTATTCGAATTAGAAAATGTATTCGATTGACTAAATGAATATAATTCTGATAATGATATTGAATCTGACTGTGCAATGGTATTTGATTGACCAAATGAATGTGTTGGAAGTGGTTCGCATGTTCCTTCTGTGTTGTCTTTATCAACATCTAAACTTCCAAATTTACTTCCTTTATATGTTGCATATGTGATAACACTTGCAAAAACATTATAAAATGCACCTTCACCAATTTCTGGTTCTGAATCTCCATAATAATAAATACATTGAAGATTATAACAATTAACAAATGCCGAACCTCTAATTTCTCTTATTCCATATCCAAGTATTAATAAAGTTAAATTAGAACATAATGAAAAATGCTGAATTTCCAATTGTTGTGACTGAATTTGGAATTGTAATGTTTTTGATTGATGAACATGATGAAAATGCTCCACCACCAATTTCTGTAACATTTTCTCCAATTATAATCGTAACTAAATTAGAACATGACATAAACACATAACCTCCAATATTTGTGACTGAGTTACCAAAATTAACTGAAACAACTGATGACCAATTTGAAAATGAATTACTTGGAATTGAATAAATATTTTCACTGATAATTATATATTTTGTGTTATTTTGATATTGATCAACATCAATAAATTCATTTGAATTTGTGATTGTAAGTGTTGAAGTATTTTCATAAAATATTTGATAAGAGTTCATAAAGAATATAACGAAAACTAAAATATCAACAAAAATATTTTCAGTTTTTTTCTTATCTTTTATTTTCAATGTATATTTGGTCGTCAATATTTTCTGAACTGAAATTGTGTTATTCTGACAAAATTTGATATAAATAACCGAAAATGTAATTGAAAAAATGATGGTTAAATGAAGTAAAACATTCAAAATGTTTGGTCCTTCTTCGTTGTAGTTTCGCATCATCAAAAAATGTGAAAATTCACGTTTTATAGGATATACATCTTCATAAGATTTGTTATATGTTTTATCAAATATACCATTTTTGACAAATATATCAATTTCAAAGTATTTTTCCAAAATGTTTGAAAAATATGTTCTTGGAATTTTTTGTTTGTTATTAAAATTCTGATGTACAACTATTGTAGATTCATTATATGGTATCAAATTTAAAAATAATTTGTTTATCAAAACTTTATAATTATTGTGAAATCTTTTAAATTTTTTGTTCATAATTTCATTAATTAATACATCCCTATCACATTTGTAAGTCATACTTTTCTTGTTTTCGTGGTTTTGTATTTGTAATATTTCTTTTTGAATGATATAAAGTGTAATAAGCTTTGTATCGGTTATAAATCGTTTCATCATGATGGAAATGCTGAACAAAAGAAAGATTCTCATTTTTCAGCTTGTAATATATCTATAGACCTTCACCAATTATACATCGGCTATCTCAAAAGTTTAAAATCTCACGGTTAAACGTTTAAAAGCCTGTTGTTTTATTGTCGTTTTTCAAACCAATTTTGAAAGATTTCTATCGATCTTTTTAAAACGACAATCAAAGAAACAGCTTTATAACATTATAAATTCACTTTTAAATAACATAATGAATATATGTTGTAGAACGGAATTTATGCTTTAATTTGGTGTGCCGTTCATTTATCTAAGATGTTTCCATCATTATAAAATTCATTTTTTTTTAACATCGGCAATTCTGTTATTTCTCGCTTTTAAAGTTTATTATTATATATATATTATAATAAACAAAATATATAGAGCTCTTTATGTCCAAAATCAATTACATTGTATCTTATATTTAAAAGATATTTTTTTATTCTGAGAATAATGAATTCAAGTAAAGTTCATTCCATTTCATTCAAAAGCTTACATTTAATGTATTTACAATCATAATTCAAAATTATTGATTGATGTTCAACAATATATTTAAAGTCAGTGATACTATTTAAACATCATAAAATTCAAAATTTCATATTTATATAAACTAATTCAAAACATTTTACAGTCAAAATGATATTTCGTAATATGATTTCATTTTATTCTATATTACAACACATAATTTTTGTATAAAAATTAAATCAAAAAATGTTTTTTATTACACAGTTTATTCATAGCCAATTGTCTTCATCTTCTTTCACAATATCTTCAACTAAGCTATTTACTTCTTCGATTTGCTTTGTACTTGACGTTGTCGTGTCCTTAAATTGTAACTTTGATTTCGATTTTTCTTTCTTGTTATTACTTTTCACTAAAAATATAACAATTCCAACAATGATCAAAACAAATGCAAATGATCCGCAAATAATTCCAATCAAAGCATTTGTCGTAATTCCATTTGGCGAATTTTCATCGGAAGTGTGAAACATTGTAAAGAAATTGGAATAATAATTACAATAAGTCGAATAAATAACAATCGTATAATTGTAATAAATAAATTCTGTTTCAATATATGAAAATGTCGAATTATTGATATATAATGAATATGTTTTCGTTTTTGTTTCATAAATAGTTAATGAATGTGTAATTGATAATGTAATTGTTAATGTGTATGAAAATGATAATGAAATATCACTTTGAAGTGATGCAGTAAATGTATTCGAATTAGAAAATGAATGTGTTGGAAGTGGTTCGCATGTTCCTTCTGTGTTGTCTTTATCAACATCTAAACTTCCAAATTTACTTCCTTTATATGTTGCATATGTGATAACACTTGTAAAAACATTATAAAATGCACCTTCACCAATTTCTGGTTCTGAATCTCCATAATAATAAATACATTGAAGATTATAACAATTAACAAATGCCGAACCTCTAATTTCTCTTATTCCATATCCAAGTATTAATAAAGTTAAATTAGAACATAATGAAAATGCTGAATTTCCAATTGTTGTGACTGAATTTGGAATTGTAATGTTTTTGATTGATGAACATGATGAAAATGCTCCACCACCAATTTCTGTAACATTTTCTCCAATTATAATCGTAACTAAATTAGAACATGACATAAACACATAACCTCCAATATTTGTGACTGAGTTACCAAAATTAACTGAAACAACTGATGACCAATTTGAAAATGAATTACTTGGAATTGAATAAATATTTTCACTGATAATTATATATTTTGTGTTATTTTGATATTGATCAACATCAATAAATTCATTTGAATTTGTGATTGTAAGTGTTGAAGTATTTTCATAAAATATTTGATAAGAATTCATAAAGAATATAACGAAAACAAAAATATTTTTATGTTTTTTCTTTGCTTTCAATTTATTCATTAAAAAATTGATTTCAAAAAATAAAAAAAATTCCAAAATAAAAAAGTTATACATTAGAACTTGAGCAGTTTCATTGAATTTGAACATTTTCTTCATGAAATTATTATTCATTGAAATTGGTAAATGAGCTTTTAATGAAAAATGATTAAATGTCAAAGAAGAGAATTTGAAACAATGTTTAACATATGATATCGGTAACTTTAATAAAGAGGAATGATGCTGATATTCTTCTGTGATATAATTAAATGTATTTGATTCATTCGCTGATTGCATAATAAATTTTGTGATTTTAATGGATACACACTCTTTGTTATGGGCTGGGATAGGTAAGCATATATGGCCTTTGGATTCTAAAGTGATATAAGGACAATGTTTGAGAGTTTGAGAAATAGATAATTGATCACTAAAAATCGTTGAACCTGAATTTTTTGGAGAGGTTTGTAATGAGCAAAAGAAACACATGGGTAAAACCAGAAAGAAAGAACACATTTGCGAGAAAACTTGAGAAACTTGCTAATAAATCAGTCAAAAACGATACAGAGAGTTTCAACCGCGCCGAGTTTTCGTTGGTTCATTGGTTTAACTTTTGTTGATGCGTGTTTTGTTGTTTTTGCGATCGGAAGCTGTTTACAAAGCTGAAAACGTAATGTTTTTTTTTGAAAAGTGACAGAAAGTTCCCTCATTTCAATTGCAAAAACAACAAAAAAATGAAAGAAAGTGATATCGCTCGAAATAAAGAACGGAATTATGAAAGAAAAACGCTCAAAAAGTTCACTTCTACACAATTAACGTTAATTACTAAGCTTAGTAATTACTTATTGAATTTTGAATGCAAGTTTTGGGGAGTAATCTAAACGGCCGCGTTTTTTTTTAACAACTGGATTATGCTTGCTTAAACTAATAATTTTCTATCATTTTTGTACTGAATCAACCAAGAAATACATATAATCATATATTCATTTCCGCTAACAATTTCACAATTACAATTGAATAGAATCGGAATTATACAAGAATAAGCTTAGCGTTGTTCGATGAGCAAAGCAAACAAAAAAAAATTTTTAAAAAAAGAACTCATTGAGAATAAATAAAATTATTAAAACGTTTTAAAATATTGTGTGCTAGTAAATAAGTTTATTCGTTAATTAAAAATAAGCATACGCTTGATAGAATGCGATGTGTTTTTAAATCAGTTAATGGAGGCAGATCCGCACAACTAAGTGGTGAACTTTTGGATGTAAGCTGTAGTGAATAAGGTGTTTCACTATCCATGCTTTTGTTGACATGTATGTTGAAAAGTATTTGTAATGTAACGAATGAAAAACTACAGAGTTATATCATTATTTTCACAATTATAAGATGATTATATACAGACAAAGTTTTGAATAATCTAACCTCTACAAATACAATAGCATTACAAATATCGATATACAACAACGTTCGGAAGATTCATTACATTTAAAAACGAAGTTTGATCAATAGAACTAATATAACAAAAAAAACATATTGATATTGATTTTGGTGAATATGCAAAATATGTTAATTCTCGGATATTGTAAGGTGCGCACACCCACACACTTCACCTGCAAAAGATGCTCAGCATTACTTTTGTTAATAGGAAGATTAATCACATAATTGTTTCCAGCAAAAATTGATTCTTTTGGTAACAAGAGATCTTATTCTATTTTGTACACGCATGCATGGTATATTGTTTCTCGACTGTTTTATCACATAAATATGCTCATTGAAACAAAAATTTTTTGATGATGGAATAAGTACTTTACAATAACGATACATACTGAATCTCCAGCGGTTTGAATGCCCAAAAAGATGTTTATTATAACTCATAGACGGAAAGAACAAGCTGATATTGAGTTGTATGTCTCTAATTTTATGAAATAAGAGAATTGGTAAGAAAATAAAAATAATAAATCCAAAATCAAATCCAGGTTGCTTTGTCAAGGAATGTCTGTGAATAAAAAACAATACAGTTACATGAAGAAAAATTATAATTTTCGAAAAGTTCACACGACCCCATTGAATAAGACCGTTTAACAAACGGTCTCGCCATATGAAATATTAAAATTTCATGTGTTTTTTTCTTACAATATATTTATTTGTTAATTCCAAATTCATAGCTTACGAATATCCAATTTTCCAATATACAACATTTTTTCTTAAACTGATTTGCTAATTGACCAAAAGAATCATCATTTTTCGTTGCTTCATTAAAATGTTCTATCAAATGTTCCATCGGCTGTATCGTCGGTGTAAACTTGTTAATTTCCTCATTCTTCTGCGGATCAAAAGTGAAACAATTATTTGTATGCTTTACAATGTCAGATGGGGCGGTACTTAAAAATATATTTCGGATTTGAGTGAAATTATTTGGTAATATTAACATCATTAAAGGGGTAATTTGAACCAAAAAGTCAGGGAAATCATGAGCTATAATTAATATATATCTTAATAAAACTTTATACATTAAATTAAAACATTCATCATTTTCTTGTGTATAAATTGTCATGGCGATGAAGTCGGCCGTTAAAATGCATATTGAATCCCAACCGTTTTTATTTGACAACATGTTGATCAAAAAGCGGCTTTGACACATCAATTGAATCCATTGAAATGAAAACGATGGAACCTTTAACGGTCTCAGTTCATGTAACAATTCCGAAAACTTTAATAATAAATCGAAATCTTTGTAGATTAAATCGAAGAAATATAATAAAATTTTATAATATTTTGTCATGTCATAACTGATAACTAAAGAATTACCAGAGATACAAGTCAAAATTGCCGAACATATTATATGGAAATTATTTTTCACCAAAGAATTTTCATTTAATATATTAATAAATTTAATAATTTCATTAAGTTGTCTCTTAAAGAATAATATAACAAAAGCGTTTTCATTATATTTAAGAATTTCTTTAATCATTTCAACGTTTTTGTTTCTCTTTAAACTTCTTAAATAATTCCAAAATCAAATTCGATTCTTTAATATCTTCAATTGGGTCAAATGTTGATATAACTTGAAGTTTCGTTTGTGGCGATAATATAGTTAAAGGTATATCTAATTCGTCGACGATCTTTTGTAAGTCCATATAATATTCTCTTTGAGTTTGATTTGAAGTTTCCATTTTATTAAAAGGTGTTGTTGTTATTAAAGTTAATGAAGAAAGCATTTCGATTGGGTTTACAATTTTTTGTTCGATAATCGTAAAATGTAAAAATCGAATAGCGAAGCCGATTAACTTACAATTAAAAGGTTGTTTGTTTAATGTATTAAAGAAGAATTCATTTAAACCTTTTGTCGATATTAAGTTCAACTTCAAAAATGTACAAAATAAGTTAATGGAAGGTATATTATTATTAAATAAATTTATGATGTACGGTTGAGCACGTTTAGGGAACGATGGCGGAAATTTGTTCACAATTTGATGTAGAAATTCAATGTAAAATATATCGTTATATTGATGTGTTTGTCGTGTCATATATTTCAACATAGTTTTAATTGATGATAAAAACTCGTCAAAAGTCGTTTCTAAAGGTGGGCAATTTTCGAACAAACTCTCGAATGAATTAGAAGTATCTTGTAAGTTAATATTACCTTGCGAAATCTTACTTGATATTATATATGATACTTGACTATTATATATTTCGTATTCTTGATTAGTTTTAATGGTTTTATCTATTAATAAACTTGGTATTGATATCCCGGCTGGTGATAATTGTAATTCATTTAATTCTTGATAAATTAGGATTTGTTCACGTGAAAATTCTTGTTCTGTAGGTGATAATATTGGTGGTAATGAATTAAACTTTTGTTCATATTTAAACTTAATTGATTCCGAATTCAGAGCTTCAGGATTAATTATTAAAATTCAGGCATTTCAAATATATACGAACTTAGAAAAAATTAAAATTGGTTCAAATGTTATAAATATTGAAGAAGGAACTTTTTATAGATTTATTTCATTAATAAGTGTCACAATTCTAAAATCAGCTGAAACTATTGGAAACAATGCATTAATTATTCCTTCATTTTGGAAGTGACTGAGCAGTCACTAAATATATTTTCAAATATTCATATCTTAGTTGCACGCATGAATATGTTTCTATATATATATTTTGTATTTTATGATTGCACAATTACCCTTTATTCAACATAGTTAAACTATTATAGTGATTTAATTACGTTATATTTCACTGATGTCAAAGATCGGAATTATTTACGGATCGATTGCAGCTGTAATAATAAATGTTGGAATTGTTATTTGGCTTGTTAAAAGTAACAAAAGCAACAAAAACAATAAAACGACTAATAAAATACCAAACATGTATTCGACGACATCAAGTTCGAAACTTATTGAAGAAATCATCGAAGATTTCGGAGAAATGGCTAAAGAAGAAGATTATCAATGGATATGAAGGAGCTTAAAATATTTTTCATAAACACTTTCAACAAGTACCAAACTGATTCCATGTCATCTTCAGCATGTGAACGCGCTTTAAATTCATAAAATTCTGTTTTACAAGTAAATTTTATCAAACATGAACGGAATGAATTTTGTATTTATAATAAGCTTCATCATTATGCCAGTCTTATATTTCATCAAATTTTCCAAACAATCCAATTTAGTTTTGAAAAATCACTGAAAAAGAAGTATAATTTGTTGCAGCACATATGGGCACATTCAACGGGGAAATATTTTCATTGTGGAAATAACAAATAATTTAACAGGGACGAAAAAAAATCAACTCATTTACGCCATAGTATTCTTTTACCAATTTAACTTGTTTCATAAAAATTCCAACAGATCAGTTGATATAAACAATTCTGCATGAAATTCAGTCAATTACTATGTATTTCGTTTTATTAATGCATGGTGAAAATCAATCATTTATTCCAGTCCTCTAAATTAATATTATCAAAATCTATATCTTTGAAAAGCTCTTTTCCAATTTGCTTGAATATTTCGTCTGATTTACCTTCAAGCGAAATGTTCATGAAAGTGCTTGCATGTGTTTTGGTCAGGTTAATTTCTACAAGAATCGAGCCATTCCTGTGAGCTTCCCCGGCCATAGATAGAACAGGGTCAACAGTGCAATGTGTTCCGACTAAGATTAAGAGATCGCAATTCGAAATTGCTGATGTTGCATCTTGGCGTTTTTTGTGATCAATAACATCTCCAAAGAAGGCAACATTTGGTCTCAAAACTGATTTGCATAGATCGCATGTGGGACATTCGCCTGTTTGTAAAATTGCTAAGTTATCAACTGGGCGTTTCTTATTGCACTTTTCGCAAAAACCAAAATCATCAACAGCACCGTGAAGTTCAATGACATGGGAGACATCTGATTTGAACATATGTAATCCATCAATATTTTGCGTGATTAATTTTGATACATATCCACGTTGAATTAAATAATGGATAACGTAATGTGTTAATGAAGGATGGAGAATATTTGAAACTTGAAGATTACGTACATTAGCAAGTAATTTCCAACTTGGCTTGGGATTTGAATAAAAATTGTCTATTTTAAGAATAGGAGGAGAAAAAGCTTCCCATAGGCCACTACTGTTATTAGAACGAAAAGTTGGAAGCTGATGAGCGCTAACACCAGCACCTGTGATTATCACAATTCTACCTTTATACTTTTTTATAAGTTCAATAACGCATTCAACAGTGTTGGAAAAATCTGGGATCATCCCAAGATCAGTATCAGAAATCTGGATTTCGAGATTTGAACTAAAGAAAGCCCCCATATTTTATTAGGGCACCCTGTTTTATCTTTGGTCAAATGAATCCCCAATTTAGCTTGTAACACAGTTTTATTTCAAGTAGTGCTATCATAGCCTTAATGAATTAATTCTTCATTCATAGTTGAGTTTCCATAATTGAAGCAGGGAGCCTGATACAACTTTATTAATAAAAAAAAAAGTAAATTATCAATTTTTTTTTAAAGAAAAGTAAATCCTTGCAAGTTGAAAGTTGTCATAATAATAGTTGGAAATTATTCAAATTATTTGAAACAGCACTTATGTTTGTGAAGTTAACTAAATAATTGTGATATTTATACATTTGACACTAATTGAGAACGAAACGATAACAACCGTATGGGATCAAACGAAGTTTTTCAATGGATAACGATCGAAACCGGCCGTCAGGATGGTGGATGGGGTGCCCTAATGTGGCATTCCTATTTTTCCTCAAATTTCCTATCGTTCAAAACTGCAAAATGGAGGGCGTTTTACATCAGGGCCTTGCAATTTCATATTTTCATAACTACACATTCCCATTGGGTGTGACTAGGCTCATCTTATTATCCTCCGAAAATTATAACAAATGGTATAATTTTTTTGACGCCGATCATTTCATGGACTGAAATATGGTCCAATTTTTCGACAAACCTGGTTCATCTGGTGTGAGATTGGTTGTTCAAGAAGTAGTTTGACTATTTCTGTATGACTTTTTTCAGATGCTAAAATAAGAGCTGTCCAAAATAATTTAAATAATTTCCAACTATTATTTTGAAATATAAAATTATTAAAATAAATTTTAAATAAAACAAATAAATATTTTTATCATTAATATCAATTCCTTCTTGTTCAAGAAGTAATTTAACTATTTCTGTATGACCTTTTTGAGATGCTAAAATAAGTGCTGTCTGAAATAATTTAAATTATTTCTAAATATTATTTTAAATTATCAAATTATTAAAATAAATTTCAAACCAAATAAATAAATATCTTTAGCATTAATATCAATTCCTTTTTATTCAAGAAGTAATTTAACAATTTCCATTAATGGATGGTCCAGTAGTAACACCCCCTGAGGGTCAATGTGCCATATGCAGAATGCCTTTGGATGGTCCTTGCGTTGAACATCATCATACTGGTCAAAAAGGTAACTGAACCTTATCGATTCTGGAAGCAAGGAAATTATTTACCAAGAACAGAACTTTATGGGGCAACAGCGAAAGACATGTGTGGAACTTCTTATCCAGATCTATTTGGAGTTGGGGAAGAATTGTTAAATATTCCAATTGTTAATGAAAATGTAGAATTTTATGATTTTGACCTTATACTTGGAGAACCAGAGACAGCAGTTTACGCTAACTTACACAATGAAACTGTTTCAAAACTTATTCTTGAAATGATAAATTCAGATATTTCGCTTGCCTTACGACCAATAGGAAAAACCAATGAATTTGGAATTCCTCTTCGTTTTAACATATAACATGAAACATATTAACTTGTTGAAAATGTGATTGATCAAAACTTTATTGATAAATATTTTGCAGAAATAATATGTTCAAAATTCTCCACAAACATCAAATCAGACGAACTATTATATTTAGGTCAAAGTAAAAATGATATTGATATCGAATTAAAGAGGGAGCAAATCCAAATGAAATTGCCCAAATATTATTCCGTAATTATAACATCATTTAATTATAATTACTATCAGAATTGATTTAGCATAAATACATATATATCGATTTTCACGAGATATTTTTATTTTTATGAATTATTAAAATTTTGAATACTATCGTTCAGAACGATATACGAATTTTGAATGCAGGTTGTCACTTTTTTATAAGGATAATATAGATAAATCTTTCTCAAGATATTATCGATAAATTTCTATTCTCATCCTTAGTTATAATTTCTATTCAATTCAAATATTATATTTATAAAATTGATATCTTGAAAAAAATTGATTTTCGTAATTTAGGAACATTTATTAGAATGCTATCAAGATAAAGTAGTCTAATTGTGGTTACACATTTAGTGCATTTTGAGTTGAAGTGTAGACATTTTTGGTGATGGAATCGTGAGAAAAGGAGTAAAAACAAAAAATTTGCAATTTGCAACATAGGTAAGTATAATGAGGAAAGTATAAGTCAACATTATTAAAAATAAAATCTCTATAAAAAGTAATTGAAAATTCAATTTGATTTTTCTGACATAACAAAATTTCCATAAATGTAAATTGTTTATGCTAGCCAAACAAATAATTCCCAGGAGGTTTGATTGGTTTCATAGCTCACTTTCTTGTATAACGATACTTTTCTGTTATTTGCACAAATAAAAAACCATACATAGTCACTTTTTACCCGATAATGACTGTGACAGTTTGACGATCAATTGCGCCAAACTGTTCAATTTTCAGAAAATTGAAAGGTAAACATTTTCAACGACATTGTTTTATTTCGGTTTAACTGAAATTTTCGATTAATTGAAATTTGAGAGCAGGAGTTGACATTTGTCATTAAAATGTTTTCTCTCCTTCTTGGTTTCGCTCTCTCAGCCAAGATCTGCTTAGATCCAGGACATGGTGGTTCCGATCCCGGTGCAGTCGGATTCGGTCGTCGTGAATGTGATGATGTCTTGAGGCTTTCTCGTGAAGTTCGTACAAGACTTCAAAATCTTGGACACACTGTTGTTATGTCACGTGACTCAGATGTCTATGTTTCCCTTTCAGGCCGTTCATCATGGGCTAACGGACAAGGATGCAAGTACTTCGTTTCCATCCATCGTAATGCATTCTCATCATCATCCGCTTATGGTTATGAAACATACGCTTATAGCACATCATCAAGTGGTTACACATTAGCTAAGAACATCCATAACGCTGTTGTTGCTGCTGGTGTTACATCAAACCGTGGTGTTAAGACAGCTAACTATGCAGTTCTTCGTCAAACATCAATGGCATCCAGCCTTTGCGAAGTTCTCTTCATCACAAACTCAAACGATAACGCATACTTCGATAGCCACTTCTCATCATATGCTCAAGCTATCGCAAACGGCATCTCAACCACAGCAGGAGGAAGCACTGGCGGTGGTGGCAGTGGTGGAAGCTGCTCATTCGCTGTTGGTTCATACGTTACATTATCCGGAGCTACACTTTACACTGATTCATATGCTGGAACAGCTGCAAGATCAATTTCAGGTACATACTCCGTTTCAAGATACATCTCTGGCCGTGCTGCTGGTGTTCTTCTTCAAGGATCTATCGGCTGGGTTAGACCAGAACAATGCTCTTGCTAAGTGAATTAAATGGATCTTCAGCTCAATAAACTCCATTAGCTGACTATCTATTGTACTTTTTGGGAAATTTTTCTCTAATTTGAAAATTATTATTTTGAAAAAAATCTTTTTAAAATGCTTTAAAGCCTTTATGTTTGTTGTTAATCGTTTTGTGGTTTTTATACGGAATAAATTTTAATGTAATTTTTCACAATTTTCAAATAATTAAAATATTTATCATGACTTATTATCCTATCTTATCAAGTAAAGTTGCGCATGGAAAAGTGGTTCTATAAGAAATTATTGGTTAAAACATTGTTTTGCAATAAAAACAATAAAGAAATGTTAAAATAAAAATTAAACGGTTTAGGGCGCCCCGAAGAAATTACATTAAATTCCACTTTACGTTTTATTAATAGTTCTCTATCAGCTCAATAAAAATTTATTTTGTATTCTCATCTTCAAGAACAATGTAATCTAAGTATGGCTGTATTTTGGTCCAATTTTCATCAAACCATTTGAGGAGAACACTTTTTCTTCGTTTTGCATCTCGGTCAAGCTTAATACCTGCATTTTCTGCAATTATAGCTGCTATGTTTACGAGCTCTCCTTGCTTTATATCACTGCCAAATCTACGGTTAATATCTTGAACAACAGGACTTTCTTTAGCATCAAATCCAGCCAAGCGAACAGCAACTCGAATTTTTTCGCCATTCAATGAAAAGCCCTGTGGAGCCATTTGATCAGTGATGATTGGTTGCATCATTGGGTAAGTTTGACTTGGCGCCATAATTTGTACTTGTTGCTGAACTTGTTCCAATAAATTTGTTAAGAATGGTATTACTGCCTCTGCTTTGTTTTTGTCTGTGATGTGTTCAAGCATATTGTTTGAAAGGTTTCGCAATAAGTTTTGGTTGCCTTCGTCCATTCCGGTAAAGATAAAAGTGCTCACACTTTTTTCACTCAACATTTCACATCAATTGGCTTTTTGAACTGTTGTTATCAAGCATTTTCAAAGAAAGAAGCATTCAATTTATGTGTAAAATATTCAAAAAATGTAGGGGTTTTACACATAAAAAGTGTCAAACTGACCACAATTCTGATGAATTAGGAGTTCACTTTATTTATTTCATCAGTATTTTTTGTATCGAAATGACTTCATAAATCATTGGGTTAAAAACATATGTAAATCTTTTTGTATAAGGGTAATAAGAATATTGAATATTTATTCGAAAGTCATTGAGATGGTGAAAATTAATCATGATTTTGAAGGAGTTTTTCAACACAAATTGGATAAAAAAAATAAAAAAGGGGCAAATCGGGAATCGAACCCGAGACCTCATGCACCCGAAGCACGAATCATACCACTAGACCATTTACCCTTTTACAAAAATTAAAAATACGACTAGTACTTAAAATGTTTCGATATATGGTATTTTTGCAATAGATAAGGTATGAAGAACAGAAATCAATTAAATCCTCATAAAAATTCTCAAGAATCAGAGTTTTCATCTCAAGAATATTTAATAGAACAGAAGCGACAACTTGAATTTGAAATTACAAAATTATTACAAGAAATTAATCCTTTAAGAAGACAATTTCAAAATGATATTCAGAAACCTTCAGCAATTAATGACGGGAACATAATGTATTCACAAAATACTTTAAAGCTACAAGAAACTACCAATAAAATTATTCAATTGCAATCTGTATCAAATAATCTTCAAAAAGAATATATTGAAAAACAGAGACTTCTAAGCACACTAGAGCTTAGTAAAATGCGTACAGACAATAACACTCATCGAAAATCCATTTCTGAAATTCAAAACACAATCCAAATGATGTCTTTTCAAATCACCAAAATCCAAAACAAGATTAAGACACATTATTCCTCTCAATCTAGCCACCAAATAATTAATCAGCGAAAACATATAAATAAACTTAAATCTCAATTGAAAAATGAATATCTCAAATATCAAGAACTTCAACAACTTCTTAAAGATTTTCCTGAAACAAACCAAACCAAATATAGTGCTAGTATTTCTAAGCTTGAAGAAATCCTTCAAACCAAGCAAAAAACATTAGAAAACAAAGAGAAACATCTCGAAAAACTCCAAAAACAACATCAAAAAGAGGAAACACTTTTATATGAAAGGACAAAACTCTTTCAAAAGTATTATATAATTAAACGTAATGCCACTGATTCCAGTGATGAATCATTTGATGATGAAGATAATAACAATAAAAAACATGTAATTGCTGTTGGACTTTTTAATCGAAAAATCAAAGAATTAGAAGTTATGAAATTATTTAGTCGATTTGGGAAAATCAACAAAATTATTATAAATAAGAAAAAGAATACGAAAAAAGATTTATATTTCGCACGTATTATATTCGATAACCATTCAGACGCGGAAAATGCTGTTAATAAAATGAGTAAATTTATATTCGAAAATAACACAATCAAAACAAAATTTGCTAAAAATCAAAACTTTGGATTACAAAATAATGAATCTGAAGATAAAAAATCAAATGATGAATTAAATCAATCATCAAAACATAAATTACAACCAAATACACCAAGAAAAGAAAAGAATAAAACAAAAAATGAAAATAAATCATTAATAAATAATAAAAATAAAAATATGCGAAAGTCATCTTCAGATTCTTCCGGATATAGAATAAATATAAGTTCATCAAATGAAAATAAAAAGTCTAAATCATCAGATTCTTTTGTTGAAATTAATGTTTCTTCTTCAAACGAAGAAAAGAATAATAAATCATCATCTTCATTCGAAGAAGTTAATATTTCAGAATCATCTGATAAAAACGACAGAAATATCAAAAGATCAAAATCAGATTCATCAAATTCTTTTGTTGAAATTAATGTTTCTTCTTCAAACGAAGAAAAGAATAATAAATCATCAACTTCATTCGAAGAAGTTAATGTTTCAGAATCATCTGATAAAAATAACAGAAATATCAAAAAATCAAAATCAGATTCTTTTGTTGAAATTAATGTTTCTTCTTCACATGAAGAAAATAAGGAAAAGAATATTAAATCATCATCATTTGAAGAAGTTAATATATCGAATTCATCCACCAAAGAAAATGAAAAAATCAAAAAATCCAAATCAAATTTGTCTCATTCATTTGTTGAAATTGATGTTTCCTCATCTTCGAAGAAGAGCGAATTTAAACTTGAGAAATCTTCTTCTTTCTCAAATGTTAGCGTTTCATTTTCGTCTGATAATGAAACCAAAACACGAAAGTCTTCTTCATCAAGTAAAAATAAAAAAATTAAACCAAAGTCATCTTCTGATATTGATATTTCTGATAAAAATGCTAAAAATGTTAAAAAAGCTTCTTCAAACATTTCTAAACAAAGTAAATCAAAGTCTTCATCTGAATTTGAAGAAATTTCTTTAGAAAAAAGTATAATATCATCGAAAGAAACTAAAAAAAGTAAATCAAAGTCATCTTCTGATATTGGAGATATCTCTGATACAAATGCCAAAAAAGTTTCAGCAAACAAGAGTAATGTAAATGCATCAGAACTTTCATCTGAATTCGATGATATTTCTGGTTTAGATAAAATATTAAATTCACCAAATAAAACTAAAGAAAATAATTTGAAATTATCTGATATAAAAAACACTAAAAAAGTAACTTCAAACATTTCCAAAGAAGCAAAATCAGAGATATCTTCTGATGTAGATAATATTTCCTTAGAAAAAAGTATAAAATCAAAGAAACCCAAAGAAACGAAACCAAAGTCATCTTCTGATATTGAAGATATCTCTGATTTAGATCAAATAATAGACACAACAAATAAACCAAAAGAAACGAAACCAAAGTCATCTTCTGATATTGGAGATATCTCTGATTTAGATCAAATAATAGACACAACAAATAAACCAAAAGAAACAAAACCAAAGTTATCATCCAAGTTCGAAGAAAATTCTGATAAAAATGCCAAAAAAGTTTCGTCATTATCTATAAGTGATATTTCAGTTGACTCAAGTGATCACTTGGATTCTTCAAGATCAAATAAAAAGATATCAAACAAAAGTCAATCGGAATCATCTGTTATCATTGATGGTTTATCTTCATCTTCTTCAAATAATTCACATAAAAATAACGATGTCAAAAGAAGTACTTCTTCGACTGATGTTGTTGAAGTGTTTTCTAGCGATGGAGATAATGAGCCTAATGATTTTTAGTTACATATGTATTGATAATGGAAAACAAATAAAAAAAATTTGTGGCATGACAAAATTATTATTTTGCTTGTTGTTTTTGAAAAATAAAAAATATGAAAACCACGAATTTTTTTAATCTTAAAAAAGCAAAGAATTTTACAAACAAACAAAGTTTAATAAAAGATTACAAACATCTTAAAATAACAACAAAAACTCAAAATTTTTGATTTGACGATCATTTCCAGGGTGGCCCAATTCAACAGCAAGTTTAAGGACAAATTGACTCTTGAGAACAAAACAATCCTCGAATTGCAGGTATGCAACCACATAAAAAATATACACCACTTACGCAGAGTAAGAGGATTGCGTGGAAATGAGCTCCAACAAGACCAATGTAGCAAGCAGAACATAGAAACCCTAAAAGCGCAATTACAAATACATTTAGAAACAAACCCCATCTGTAAGTCCTTTCAACTCTGTCTTCAATTGTTGTTGCCTTGAAAGAATCAAGTTGGAAGGAAATAGCAAGGCAAATACTGTACATTCCCATTCCAATTGGAGAAAAGGTAAAAAGCCAAAGTGGCGTAAAAACGATGAAAATTGCTAAATAAACAATCGAAAAGATAACAAATGGAATTCCAATGTAGAAAAGACGAACAAAAATAGCGCACGCAGAACCATTTCCACACTTCAGGTTAATAAGTGACATTACTGTTGTGCCAAAAACTCGTTCCCATGCTCGATTTGGTAATCCTATTGTGAATTGCATTAACCTGTATATAATTAATGGCAAGTAAAAAATGAAGAAAACTGGATGTGTTATGATCAGCATAAAATCAAGGAAGGGATTATCGGCAACTCCATAAAAAAGTTCGCTCCATGATCCCATGCATTTTCCATACATAAACACCATTAATACCTCGACAGCGTAAATAATGAATATTGAAGTAATTGCGATTGAATTACGTGCTTCAGAAGGAAGAATTTGATTTGTAATAGAGCATCCAATAAAAATAATAAAACACAAGTTTGTAATAAATGGGAATATACAGAACATGATCCTTACGAGCAGAGGTAGAGGCTGATGCCCATTGAGCATTTCCTAATAAATCCGTTTTGAAATTTGCACGTTTATTTTTGAGAATGTTTGTTTGATTTCTTTATTTTCACTTTATTTCTTTTTCCTTGATATAAATTTACATTTTAACAAGGCATTTTAATCTGCCTATGTATTACTTTGGTATCTAAGTTTGGATGAGATGAGAGATCATATATATATATAACAAATGCTAAATTTAGCATTTAATAATGAAAAAGTATTGAAATTATGAAACATCAAATATTTAGATAATAAAATAATTAAGGTGTTTCGTAGTTTACTTATTTTAACTTTGGAAATTTAATTGTTTTATGGACGTTAAAATTAAAAATTTATTTTGTGAGGAAAAAATGTACGTTAAAAATATATTTTTGTTTTAAAGAAGATGTGTGAAGCACTTGTAGAAACATCAGAGCCAATACAAAAAAATCCTATAGACAGAAGAAACAGCGAAAGCAGAAATCAGTCATATCGAGTTCCATCGCCATCCAGAACTGGATGGAATTCACCAGTAAGACATTCCTCAGCAAAAAATTCACCTTCAAGAAACTCACCAAGCCACCGACTAAGAATAGATTCACCAAGTAGAACATCAGAAGAAGAAAGAGCAAGGAGTCTCAACGCACAAATTGCTCAAGTAACACAATGTAATGCAGAATTATTACTTAAAATAAAAGCAATCAAGGAAGAAAAAAATGGCATTAAACTCCAACTTATTGAAGAGGATCATCGAAGGAAGAAACTTATTGAAAAAGAAAAAGTTAAAGCAGATTCATATATACAAAATCACAGAATGGAAAACCAACAGAAAATTGCTGCAATTCACAAAGAAAGGAAAGAAAAGATAGCTGATGTCATATCTAATTTAAAGAAGGAAATTGAACCTGTTATCAATTCACAACAAAATATTCGTGACACAATTGGTGATGGAAAAGAATTTATCCAAAATACAAAAGAAATAGTTCATAAAGAAATCCATAAATTTGCAGAAAAATATGTAAACGAGAGAAACCTTTTGGTTGAAATGGCAACGAAACATCCACGTAGATTAAAGATATGCTGTGCCGATTCGTTTGAACTTAAAGAAGATTTTCAAAGATATACAATTATACCTGTTAGATTTATGATCGCGTACAATAGAATCAGAAACATAGTTGAATAAGTAATGTAAGGTAAAAAAAATTTAATTAAATTTAATATTTTTTGGAAATGAGAGTTCATATTGTCACTTTTATTTATGAAACCGTTTAACAGTTTCCACATGTCCTTTAAAGCAGTTCCACTAATTACAGAAAGATTTATAATTGATGGTGGAAACCAAATGATTTTGGACAAGGAAGAGCGTGAAAGAGCATTAGGTGATCTTAAATCACTAAAATCAATTCGTGAACAAAATCAACTTGTTCTTGCATTTTTGCATAGTTCACCAACAATTCTTGATCCAAGTGATGCATTTGATTTTATTTTAAATATGGACATGTATAATGATCCATCTGTTTTTCAAGAAGCAGTCAAATCATTAAATAAATTAGCACCACAAATTGACCTTAATGAAATCATAGAAAACTTTCCTCCAAATGAAGATTCAGTAAGGCGAGCGCTTATTATGCGTTGTATACAAATCCCACCACCACCAAAATATCTTCCATTTATTTTTCGAGCTGCAACATCAAATTATCCAATCAACAGGTGTACATTCCTTGACATGATCAGCGAGATGAAAGACACAGAAATTGAACCTGTTTATTTAAATGCAATACAAAAGTTACTCGAAGTTATTTACAATGATCAATCTCCCAATGTCATTAACTCATGGCTTAATCCTGCCTTTCGTTATCTCAAGAACCAACCACGTTTTCCTAAAATGATAAATGATCTTGCACATCATCAAGATCCTGAAATTCGATGTAGTTTAGCACTTCATTTTCCACAAGCATACTCAGTCAATCCTGCTTGTTCTATCCTTTTTGACGACAACAATCATCGAGTTGTCGCCGCAGCAGTAAGTTCCATCGGTGATGTCCCACTTGAGGAGGACGTTCTGAAAGCGGCACTTTTGTGTAATTCTCACATTGTTCGAACGTTTGCTACAAGGAAAGTGAAAAAGCTTCCTGATGAGGTAATTGAGGAATATCTGAAAGACAAATCAACGGAAGTGAGGATTTCGTTGATTATGTACTTTCAAAGGTGTGAAAATCCGAAAAAATATCTGAGCATTTTGTTTAACGATCCTTCAATAATCAAAGGAGATTATTGGAGAATAGACTATGAGTTGTTATCTATTAATCCTGATGTGTTGATACAAATGGGTGATGAGGTTTTTAACTTTGTGATTGCGAGATCTGAAAAGCATCCACCAAAACTAATGAAAAAGGCTTTGTTAGTTCTTGATGCATTCGCAAGAAGTGATGAGAAGTATAACAGAAAAGTTATTGAATTGATGTCAAGGCTTGAAGATAAGAATACTTATTATAGTTTGAAAGCTTTGAATTTGCTGAAAGAACTAAGAGAAAGGAATTAGATGATAGAGTATATGAAATAAATTTATTTGTATTTATTATATAAGTTTTATGTCTTTACAACTATGATTTTTTTTTAATCCTTAAGGTTCAAACAAATATCATTTAAAAACTTATTTTTGTTTCATGTTATATCTCTGCTTGTTAAGCATAAACGTATTCTTTATTTAAATCACCGTGGAACAATTGGTATAGTTCGTGAGGCTCATAACCTCAAGGCTGGAAGTTCGAGTCTTCCCGGTGGTCTTTTTTCATTTTCCATTTTTTTTGAACATATAAATCATTTTTGCAACGATAACTCCAATTAATATTTCAGCCCCAAAAATAATTCCAAAAACTTTTTACTCGTCGTGCATATTTAACTTCGTCATAAGTCCTTCGACTCTTTCCTCTATCTTATTCAAGTCGTTATCCATGAACGATCCCTGCAGCACCATGTTCAGTGTTTCTTGTGGGTCATCTGTTGCGTCCAACAAAGCGAAGATGTCGTTTTGCATCTTTGCCTGGTTGATTGAGTTCATTGAGTTTTGTGCGTTGTTCAAGTGCAGCTCCTTACAGATCGGGCAAACGTAAGGCTCGTCGCCCAAACATCCGATGTGGAACGAGTGTCCGCATAAGAAATGTCGCGAAGGCCGATCGATCTTCACTTTACATATTCGACACATATCAGGCCGTATCATGAAGTAATCATTTTCCATTTGCGATATATCGGAATTTATTTCGTCGAGTTCTTTGTCGAGTTTCTTTAATGTATCAGTTTTATCATCGATATCTTTTTGTAGTTTAATGATATCATTCATTATATATTTCGAAATGAATCCATAATATACTTTGGATGTGGTAACATTTTTCTCTAAGATATGTAATATCGAATATATTGGAATTATGTTCTTTTCAACTATAGTTTTGATTAATGTTTCAATGATATTTAAGTTTTGCTCTTTGGACGTAACTGCCTTTAATAAGCATTCTTGATATAGATACGGATCTCTATCCCCAAATCGTTCGCAGATTTTCGGATATTCGGTGACATCGGAGATTAATATTAACTCGTAAAACAATCCGCGATGTTCATAGATAACCTTTAAGCCTTCAGTGATGTCTTTAAGTCGTCGTTCGACATCATTAATATCAATGTTTATGTTTTGCACATTCTTCTTTTGAAGTTTAATGTATTCGTTCTTCATCTTCTCTAATGCTAAATGTTCTTCACGTATAATAATCAATGCTTGTTCATCAGAATACTTCGCTTTCGGATGTAATAAAATCGAAGTAAGTTTCGACGTGTTCGCTTTAAGTGAACATGAAATATAATCATTCCAAATAGTTCTGCTCATTTTATCTGCGTCAATTTCGACTAAGCGATTAATGAACTCGATGTAATATTGCGGATATACGATGAACACCGGAGAAAATGACGCTGCTTTGCACATGCGTTGTGGATCATCATTAACGCCACGTGTACATGCGCTAACTAAGAAATTGATGAATCCATTTCGTGCTTCTTCTTCTAGTGTCTCCAATATTAATGGACCATGTTCCAGTACAACTTTTTCGATTTTGTTCGGCGGCATATTAACTAAATGATCAACAATTAATTGAACTTTATGCGCCTCTGCTAATAACTTAATATACGTTTCATGACTGTTGTTAACTTTCGCTAACTCTAACGCTAAGTCATCAAAGTTCGCATTATCTAATGCTTCAATCGCAGCTTCAACATCATACGGAGGCTCAATTCCTTTGCGTTGACATTCGGCTGCTAAATCAATCTTTTCTTGAATAGTTTTCATACGCTTTAACTTAATGTAACAACCAAATAACAAATTGGTATGTAACTTATGCGATTCTTCATTGGCCGTTTTGTTGCCGTGTTCTTGTAACGCTTCGAGATATTCGATTAAATATGTTGCAAATTGCGGATCTAAAAATTTCTTAATGACATATGATGGTTCGAGGTAACCAATGGCTTCTATGTATTCATGTATGGCTTCTTGGTAATTACGCTTCTCATAAAAAGAATCACCTTTGTTATGATGAATTATTGGGATGACGGTTGGACTAAGATCATCTTGATTCGCTTGGGCCAATTTAAAGGCAACGTCATACTGGTTGTATTTTTGGCAAAGTTGGAGAACTTTGGTTTCAATATCGGGCTCATTTAATAATGCAATTTTGCCATCATCAAGAATCAAGGTAAGTGAGCCCCATTCGTTCAGGAGATAGGATACTTTGATTCCAAGATGGCTAACACCAAAAATACAATGGATTTTCGGGTCATATATTTTCAGTGAATTTGTTGGTTTGTCGGTTTGGACAATGGAAACAATGTACTGACGGAACCTGAAAAGCTTCATGGGTTTAACATCAAGAACTATGTCCTCGTTAAGTAATCTTCCTTTTGATGAATATATTGATACAACATTCTTACGACAAAGATAGAGATTTCCATTCTCCCCAATAAAAGCTGTTTTCTCTCCAGGCTCAGGAGTATAACCAATTGCATCGATTTGACTATATTTGAGTTTTCCATTATTGATACCAAAACAATTGATGGTTTGAATTGTTGGGACAAATATGAAAGAAATTGGCTTCCTGTTCTTGTCGAGACCAGAGCTAAAGAATATTCCTGTGATTTCAGAATCGAGATCAAATGTTTGTGGCTTAAGTGTAAGTTTTTGAACTTTGTCAGTGTCCTTGTTAGGGAAGGTATAAACAGTAAGCGTTTTCTTGTTTAAAGTAAATGCGACTTTAGTAAGATCTCCTGAGCATGAGATAAATGGTATTTCAGTTGTACCTTCAGTACTTATAGTAAGTTCATACATTGGTGAAAAAAGAAGGGCATTACAAATTGTAAAAACATAGGAATCTTCTGATTTGCTGACAATGAGAATTTTTGAAGAATCTGATGAAACTTGAAGGAATAAAATTGGCCCATTTGTTTCAAAATCGGATTGAATAATATCTGGTGGATCAATTGAAGCGAGAACGTGAATATGGCCATCATTGGTACCAAACATTACTTGACTGAAATCAGAAGAAACACAAGTAATTTCCATTGTCTGAAGCTCAGGTATTTCAGGTACATCTTTTTGTTGAAAGAAGTGATATGTTTTCCATGGTTGCATTTTTAGATGACGGTTGGAAAAAATGCTGTTTCAGGGTGCCCCGAAGACTTGATTTGAAGATTTTGATTCAGCTCAACCAAGCTTATTTCCGCGGAATGAGACGATTAACAAAGCTGTTTTAAAACAACATTTTTGCACTAATAATTTTATTTGTTATAAAGAAAAAAATGATTAATTACATTGTTTGCAAGATAGGTATCATAGCAAACAAAATAAACAAGTTAAATTAATGTTATTGTTTTATAGCAGAGAATAAAACATCTAAATAAACATATTGTGTATTTAAGTGTTTTGAAAAATTATTAAAAATAAGCTTGCAAAATGAAGTTTAATCTTTAAAACCAACGTTCACCCACGGTGGGTGGATTAAGAAACATGGTTTCATGGAGCAAGAAAGATATGGAAAAACTTTTCGTATGGAACAGGATTGTTATAATCAAAATCATACATTTCACTATCATCATCAGCAAGTCCTGATATAGAAATTGGTTTCACAAGAAATCCTTTTTCACTCACCTCGATTACACGGCAATCTAAAATCATACCATCATTTAGATTCATAAGAACATGCTTGCCTTCATAGCGTTTTCCTGCTTTCGCTTTTTCAGCATTGGTTTTTTCATTGCATGGCCAATCAAGTCTTTCTTCCATCTTATTGTTTGTGAGATGACATTAATTTTTAGGGAAAAAATGCCAAATTTACCTTTTAGTCACTTTTTTGTTGTATTATTTCAAATTGTTTTTTGAAGGGTTTACTCGAATCGTAAAATTTTGTACGCTCATTTTTCTGAGGTTTACTTGGAAAGATAGAAGATATTTTGGAAAAAATTCAAAATTTCTCGTTACATAATTTATTTCCAAGAACATAAAAATAATTTCCGGAAAAATATAGATATATTACTTTTCGAATATGATTATATATTGAGAATAACTGTTGTATAGGTAAAATAATGCTGGATCATTATTTATATAATATATAATTTTTTACCCAAAATTGCAGAAGGTGTTTTTGAATAAATGCTCAATAGATTTTTCTCATTTCAAAAGAATTTAGAAGGGCATTACATAAACTGGTGGAAAAAAATCGGCAGTATCGGTTCCACTTTTTGAACGTGATTCTATTGAAGCCGATCGAAAAGTGCTGCTAATTTTTTACAACCAGTTTATTCTAACTTTCATAAAAGTTTTATTGATTTTCATTTCACAATCAGTTGTAAAAATTTGTTTGATTAATGTTCGAAGCAAAAATAATTATAAATCCAAATGATGCACTTCATCTCAATGAATAATAGAGTTTATAGGACATTACATATATGATTTTATTCTCCTTTGTTTGAATATTTCTGGAATGCAAGCAAATTTTAAGATTTTTTTCATGGGGTTCGAAATTTCACTTTTTTTATCCATATATATTTTTGAGCAATCATTTTATGTATATTTAACGGTTTCTTTATTAAACATGCTTTTTTCTCAAATCAATCATAATAACTGGGGTTACATGTGACTTTTTATAGTTAAAAGATTTGATTTTGATGACCCTCGTTTGAATGAACAATGTAATTGTTGTTTAATTCTTTCTTTCAGAATGGACATTCAAAAATATAAATAACCTGAAAGAAATTATATTTTGACAGTAACCATTCAAATTATTGGCATTTTCATTCAAATTCTCTATGGTTTTTTACAATTGTAGAGTCATCTGAATTTAAATTCAGATGTTTGACCAAAAGCAATAATCATCTCCATGGGGTAATAATAAATTTTAAATCGCCCCAGGTTCGAAATCTTCATATGGAAAGCCAAAGGAGAGATCTTGATCACTTGGAAAGCAAAAGCCTTTGTTGGATTGATCAACATTTGAACAAGAAAACTCGGTAACGATGTCTTTCATCGCAGAGCTCAAATCAACAACTATATTTGGAATCGCAAACATACTTAAATTAGTCTCTAGTTCCTTTTTGTTTTTCTTCTTCAAATTTGAGTACCATCGATTTTTAATATTATTAGCTGAACGATGAGGGAAAAACTTTCCTATTTGGACCCATTTTTTACCCATTTCTCCAACACGTTTCATTAGTAGTTCATCTTCTTCTTGTACCCATGGGTACTTTTTTATATTCGGTTGAAGGCATGAAACCCATCTTTCACGGCACTGTTTTCCTGTCCGACCTAAAGTGCTCGCAATCATACACCAATCTTTTTCCCCATTTTCATGAACATGATTTCTTAATTTATCATCATCTTCTTTTGTCCATGTTCCCTTTTTTATTTCTGGATTAAGAACCTTTCGCCATCTTTCTGATATTTGCCTTGCGGTTTTATTGGGTAAAAACTTCTGTTGTTTTTCATTCCAATCCTTGAAATTTTTATCTTTACCAGACATTACTTCCATAAGGATTTCATCCTCTTGAGGTGTCCAATGCCTTGAGACATTCTTAAATGCTCTTACTCTTGATTTGCTTCTTTTCATGTGAACTGAATTCATTCCTATCAAATTATCTAATATGGCAAATCCTGTTCAATATATGTCAGTGATTTTTATCAATTCGATAAATATTTTGCAAAATTTGAACGTTTCATCATAATTTTTTTTAAAGGCAAAATTTGCCAAAATATTTATTGAACGTTTACGCTAGCCTCTTGTCGAGGGTGTGGTCTAATTCAAATATTAATATTTTCATATTCAGAATATTGATTAAAAATTTGGTCATTAGCAATTCCTTGCTGTTAAATTTATTATATTATTATGAATTCATAGGTTGAAAATGGTAACCTGATTTTTTTGTTGTTTAATAACGATACGGTTATGTCTAAATATTGGCGTTTATTTTCTTAATACAACGATCATGACGGTTTCATATATTCAATTTTACGTATCGTAAATATAACCGTTGCACAGGATTATTTTCTGTAGATTAACGACCTTTTGTCAAAAGAAATAATCTGACCACAGATATAAACTGCATATAAAATGGAAATATATCAAAAATAACAGAATAATTTTTAATATGATCTTAAATAAATATTTTACTTATATTGTATTTTAATATTTTATATTTTAATAAAATTTTCATTTAATGATTGCTCGGGAAACTAATTGAGAATATTGAATTCCGATGGAATGGTCAGATTAAGATTTTTTGGCAAAATATAAATATCTATGGAAATTACATACAGATTAATCTGTCGATTTATGGAATATTTTTTAATCACATTTTTATTATGTTGTGTAATTCATAATTATGTCAACCATCTAATGATCATTTTTTAAAGTTTTATCCTTTTTTTTAAAGTTGTTAACAACTTTTAACTTAAAAAAAAAAACTCAACAGAATATAAATTATAAAAAAATGGTTGTTGTGGGGTTCGAACCCACGCCCTTGCGGACACATACCTGAAACGTGCGCCTTAGACCACTCGGCCAAACAACCTCGTGATATCTTTAATTTTTCATTTATCATAATTAATAATTCTAAAAATTCAATTAAGCCTTAAT
The DNA here is from genome assembly GCF_020186115.1 of Histomonas meleagridis. Taxonomy (NCBI): domain Eukaryota; phylum Parabasalia; order Tritrichomonadida; family Dientamoebidae; genus Histomonas; species Histomonas meleagridis. Next base: position 2,232,292 of record NW_027150805.1, read on the forward strand.
TCAAACCAAATCTTAATAGAATTCTATGATTACGGCTGAAACTTCGGATAAAATCATTGCGTTAATTAAAGGGGAAATTAGTGACGAAATTAATCAGCCAGATTCATATCTTCTTCAATTTCATACAATTGATTATTTGGAAACATTACTAGAAATTTTAACGACCAATGATATCCCATTTGAACTTATATATTTTGCATCAAGAGCCATATGTGATATCTGTGAAAAAAATTCGTCTGTTTTTATAGATAAATTTCATAATATTTTGCCAATTATCATTAGTATTCTTGCTAACAATTTTGCTAATATTCAAAATTATTTACCTGTTCAATTTCTTGCAAGAGCTTTTTCCGATATAATTTCAATTTATATAAATAATTCAATTTCATATCAACAATCAATGAATTATCTATACGAAGTATTAAGTCCAACTGATCCAAGCTATTTTGGTCTAGGAATCATAGTTTTAAGGGAATGCTTGAGAAAAAATGAGGAAACAGAAGAATTCAAACGAGAACGATCAGATATATTCAATTACATAATGGGAGGGCTGCCCCAAACACAAAATTTCAATAGTCATTCAATTTTTCTAAGCCTAGAAATTTTACAAAATTTTTGCCTTGATTTTATTAACCTTAATTGTTTCGAACTATTTTTCATTATTGGCGCATCTACCACAACTTCACCTTCTGATAAGATTGCTTATGAATTATGTTCACAAATAATTAAAAATAATTCAGGATTTAATGGATTACTTCATATTGTTACAAATCAAATTAATGCTGTTTCAAGTTTCTCAAACATTCATGCGTTCAACTTTTTTTGTGATTTTTATCATGAATTTTATTCACAACTTCCGAATTATATTCAATTACAAATTCAATCATTAATTTCCACAGTATTACAAAAGAATTTATTTTATTTTGTACCAAATTCAGTTATTAACATGTTAAAACTATTTAACATAAATAATGATTTATCATTTTTATATTTTAATTCTTTATTTGATGTTACTCATCTTAAAGAAATGAATGACGTTCTTAATTTAGAAACACTAGAAATCCCAAAATGTATTTCAATTCTTTCTTTTATGTTTAAATCAGATTTGTTTTCATCTTTAATAACAGAAACGAAAAACCGTTTAGAAACATATAAAAATGAATTTTATGAAGAACTTGCAAAGAAATCAGAAAGTTGTAATTTATATGAACTTAAATTTGTAATAATCATTTTAGTTACAATTCAAATCATTAAAACACAAATTATTATTGAACCTGTTTCTCAAGGAAATGAATTTCTTCAATACTTATTCCAAATCTCAATTGAAAGTCCTCAAATTCTTAATTTCAAACATGAACTTTCTCTTTATTCATTAGATTTTTCATTTTTTATTTTCTACAAATTTTTTATCGATTTAAACGAAGAAATTCTTATTACGAAAATTGATCAAAACATATATTCAAATTATTTAAATTTAATTCTTACTAAAATTTCATATTATTTAGAGAATTATGATGAAAACATATTAATAATTAATAAATCAACTGAATTATTATATTTGTTATTTAGTAAATCGATTGCAAAATATACTGATATTTCTATCATATTAAATAAAAAATATGAATTCATTCAAAATCAATTACATTTTGATTCGGCTTTAAATTATTCTAAGGCTATTGGATTAATATTATTATCAAACAATGAATTACTTTATTTGTTTTTTAATCAATGGAATGAAACATTTAATTTGCTTAAAGAAAATTATGATTCGAATGTTCATAATTCACTTTTATTAAGTTTTTTATGCTTATTTGAAACATGTAAAAATCGTAATGAATTTATGGAAATATTTAATTTCCTTTATCCAGAAAAATTAACTATTTTAACATTTAATTTTAATGAAGATATAAATTTATTACTTTTATTATTCTTTATTTCTATTTTAAAACCAAATTATTTAAACTTTGGTCCATATTCAGATGATGGAATTAAACTTATTCATCTTGTTATTCAATATTTGAATAAATTCTTGGTAAATTCGTTTTTTACATTCCCATTTAGTAATGTTCAATATTCATATTTTTTGTTATTTTTGGAAATCGTTTCGATTCTTTTGAGAGTCACTTTTTTCGATTTTCAAATTTTTGAAATTTTCGATGATAAAATTTATTTTGATTTTCTTACTTCATTTTTTAACTTATTTGGTAGTTTTCCAATTGCTAAGGTGTTTGAATCACAAGAAATAAAAACATTTTTTTATGATATTTTTTATTCATTAACAAAATTACACATGAAAATTCTGTTTTTTAAATTTAAAGATTTCTTTTCACAAGTTCCACATTTAATTGAGGAATGTTTTTCTGATGGAAATACAATAAAAGTTATTCATAATTTAATTATATTCTTTTATAGAAATCTTGGCAATGTTGAAGTTTATAAATATTATTTAGATAATTTGGAAGATATAAAGTTTAAGATATGGAAAGTTTTTGTTTTATTCATTCAAAAACAAATTACAAACGTATCCATTGTTATGGATATTTTTTCATATTTTGCTTTAATGAATGATGAATTTGTCAATAAAATTAATTCTTTAATTGATTTGTTTCCAATTTTGGATCAATTTAATTATAAAAAGTTATGCATTGAATTGAATGGTGCAATAAAAAATAAAAATTTTGAAAAGGCAAAAAATGAATTCATTCAAATATGTAAATATTTTTCTAGATTTCCACATACCTGTATGAAATTAATATATTAATTATAATTTTTAAAAAAATTAATAAAATTGTTTTTACGTTAAAAAATTTTATATATTTTAAATTTTTTCAAATACATTCAGCTTTGTATAATACAAAAGTTAATTTTTATTCTTTAATTATATATATTTAATAAATCATGTATTAAACTCAATCACAATGTATGCGTTAGCGTTTGTGAGATTCCTTCATAGCATTAATTGGGTAATGATATCTTTCAGTGGTAAATAATTAAGTTCCGGGCTTCGTGCCATTTCTCCAAAGGTTCAGTAAATTTGTTATATTGTCCAGTATTATTTTATTAATTCCATTCTTTTTGAATCCATTTTAAAATAAGTTCACCAATATTTGGAACATCATTATTTGCAATAATATATTTTGTTTTACAGTCATAAAAATGAAAATTTATCTCTTTCTTTCTCAAAGATATTGCAATAGTATAATGTTTTTCTTTAATACCATAAATTATCAGTAGTTGCTTTCAAGTAATGGGAGATTTCCAGAAAGGTATGTTTATTAATCTTAATTTTTTTGAATAATTTGAAAAACGCCTCCTCTTGATTTAGAAACTAGATAGTTAGTTTATTAATAGATTATTAGATATATAACAGAAGAAGAGAATTAATTCACTGTTGCACAAGTGACCGTTTATTCCAATTTTCTTGGCAATGCCTAACGACAAAACAGAAAATCATCCATTAATAATGATTCTACAATTATTTGAAAAACAAGACCTCCTGCCTCTGGATGATCCTGAAATGAAAGATATTCATCCATCAAATACTTTTCCTAAATTTCGAAAACGAGAAATAAATTCCATTGCCAGTAAAATTCAAACTTCGGAACGTACAGACACTGCCCTTCAAGATTTTATTCATAGATTTTCATTTAATCCATATTTACTTCAAAATTTCAATGAAAATGAAAAAATCATTCCCACATTAAAGGCCCAACTTTTTGTTTATGAAAACACACTATCATTTTTAAGTCATCCAAAAGATGAAACTTTTATTGATGACATTGAAGTTGTTCTTATTGCCTTAACAAAAATAATTACCAAAAGTAACAAAAAACTTGTAGATTTTCTTTTTTTAGAGTGTGTTTCTGGCATAGTTAATTATGGCCTCTCATTTGTATCCACTAATATCATAAAATTAATATGTCAACATTTCCAAAATTATCATAAGACCGATCCTAAAATATATCCTACCTTATTAATGTTTCTAAAATATTCGTATTCCAAAGACACCAGTATTGCCCCACAAATTCTTCTTCTCATCCAAAATGTATTTGATTATACATGTGATGAAGAATTATTAGTATCATTATTTTCAGGTCGATTATTAATGTTTGAACCGGAATTATATAAAACCATTGCTATTATTTCACATACTAAGCTTACTGCCAATTTTTTCTTTTTGTATGAATCATTTTTCTTATTAATCAAAAACGAAATTCTTTTAATAAAGCCGAAAGAAGTTGTATTAGAAAAGCCAACGAATTTACCATTTGCAAAATTTTCGGAATCGACGTATACTAATTCTAATGTTTTCCAATATAATGAGAAAATCATTGAATATTTAATACCTGAAACAGATCTTCAAATATCGAATTTATTACATCCACAAATATTAGACTTTTTACCTGTTTTAATATTAGGAATCGAAAATGCTAAAATCGAATACATTGATTATTTCTTAAATCGTTTTACGAAATTTTTAAGTGAACAATTTTCATTAAATATATTTTTAATATATTTATATTTACATTCGAAACTTCAAAACGTTTCAATCTCGAAACAAATGTTTGAAACTATTATTCGATCGATTATATTTGAACCAACTATAACATTATTTAATTGTACATTAACAAAACCAATGAATTTACTTCGGAAATCATCGATCAATTTAATATGTAAAAATGGATCACAATTTATACAACAATTACTTTCGGAGACATTAAAATTTCCTTTTTTGTTTTGTGAGATTTTAATGCGATTACAAAAGTCAATTCATTTAATTAATGATTTATCGATATTATATCGAGAACAAATTTATCGAATCTTAATGATTGCTGATGGTAATATGAAAGTAATATATGAACGAATAGATAAAGAATATAAATCAATGGTAGTCTCATCAAGAACTAAAATATTTAACTTTGTATTTACATTATTACAATATCAATCATTTCCTATATCGAATTTCGAATCTCCATTTTTTACTAATTCATTTTTATCTGCATTTTATGAACAACAATTTAAAGATGCAATGTTTTCACAAATGAAAGAGATTTTAGTGAATTCAACAATGTTTGAATCGAATCCAGCAGTCGATTTCATATATACGACAATCAAATTAATATATGCTGATAAAGGTGACTTATTTGGTTCATTATTGTTTTGTTTAAATGATGCAATTACTATGAATCCAGAATTAGCAACGATATCAAAAAAAGTTTTTTTAACATCAATAGAATTACAATTAAATACTAATAATGATAACACTTATTATTATGATAATATATTCTCAGGAATTTTAAGATTAGGAATTAATATTATTATTAATGTTCCTGATTTTACTTTAGGTACAATTGGATTAATTAACTTAAATAAAATTATTAATCGTTTAGAATTAACAGAACAACTTAAATCAAATTTAATTTGTTTTTTAGCCGCAAGATCTTCATTACAATATCCAGTTTCTTTTCTAATTCAAAGACCGGAATTTTTACTTTTAACAATTTCTTTGTTTTCAACACATGATAAAATTGAAGAATGTATCGACTTCATTGAAGAACTTGGGAACTTTTCGATATATAATTTAATACAATTACAAAATGGTGAAGTTGATTTATTATTATTAGAAATGATTATTCATTTTCCAAACTCATTTAATTTCCATGGATTTGAATTCGATAATTTTAAAAATAAAACAGTTATTCTTAAAAAGGTTTTACCATTATTTACAATGATATCAACAACTCAAAGTTCACTTGTAGTAGCAGATAAATTAATGAAAATCATTTGTCCATATCAAAAGAACTCAACTTTAAATGAATTTAATGAAAATGGAATTGAAAATCGATCGAATTATATATTTAATGAATTATCATCAGAAGTATTAACATATTTATTACCATTTTTTTCAAACATTGAAGAAAAACGTCGAATATTTTTCTCGTTTGCTTTAAATCAATGTTATATTGATGAAAGTATTACATTACCATTAGAAAAGTTAACACATGATGTAACAATTTTTTTTTGGTTATATATCGATCGAACATTATCACAAAAGATTAATACTAAAGTAACTATTTTCTCTGTTAAAGATGGCTCTGATTTCTTCTTTGAGTTATATATTCAAGGTAATGCATTATTCTTAACATTAAGAAGAGAATATCAATATACAAGTTTTTTATTATGTGATGATATACCATTTGATCAATTTTGTTTAATTACATTTAGTTATTGTTTAGAAAACGCAATAATGGCATTGTTCTTACAAGTTAATGACTTCCAACCTCATACTACACGATTTAATATGGAAGTATTTGATTCAAATAATGTAAAACTTTGTATTGGTAAAGAAAATGATTTAAAGTTCTCACGTGATGAATTAAAATCTTCTTATCAATTACGTTCTTTAGCTTTATATTTACGTTCATTTACTGAAGAAGAAATATCAAATATTTATCATAGTGATACACAATTTGAAATCCCTGGAAATATAGCTCCGATTTTATATCTGAAAAATATATCGAATTTAACTTCATTAAAATTAAACTTGTTCGAATTAATTAAAAGTCAATATCCAATATGGAACTTTTTGCCTGTTTTTTCATTTTTCGATTTATGTTCATTAAATTATTGCGAATTATTAATTGATTCTATAAATCATATTTTCGGACATTCATTTATTGATTATTTTGAAATTTTACCATTTTTCTTGAAGCAAAATAATCAAAGTTATTTTAAGTATAGTTTATATACAAAGTTTTATACATTAACTGAATTGGCTCAAACAGAAGAAGAGATATATATAGTATTTGATAACATTGTAGTAAACTTTGATTTATGGTATAAATCGCCACAATTTTTACGAATTATAAAACATTATAAAAATATAATATTCGAAAGTTATTTATCATATGCATTAAAATCAAATTTCTTTATTAAACTTTTAAGTGCATTTGAGAAATATTTAATTGATGAAGAAGGTACACAATATTATCGTAATATAATTCGAATTTTTATTGATATAATAGTTAATCGAATCCAAAAACAATTTACTAAAGAAGAATTTACTTCTATTTTACAATATTTATATTATTGTCAAACAGAATCATTAATTTCGAATTTAATTCCATTGTTTCCATTCTTTATATCAATATGTCCTTTTATTGAAGATCATATATTAATTATGTTTAATTCGAAATATATCCAAAATTCGAAGTATAGTTATGATTTATTACCATGTTTTAGAAACACAACATATTTACAACAATATTTACAAATATTAATACATAATGAACAAGAGAATTATGACTTTACGAGTTTTATAGAACAATATGATAAATATCCCGAATTAATTTCATTAAACTTAAAACATGCAATTAAAAGTGATGAAATAATACAAGATAAATTATCAAATATATTAGTCGAATATGCTGATAATAAAGAAATATTAAAAATAATACCAAAAGATAAGTTTTGGATGTTATGGCCAATTTTATTTGCTGCTCAAACTAATGAAACTAATCAAATTAAAGTTTGTTATTATATTGTACAAATATATACTGAAAATTTAGATTTTTCTAATGATATTGATTCAACATTAAAAATGGTTGATACGACTATGAATATCATTGATATTTTTAGGTTTTCGGAATTAAATATATTTTTCATTAAAGTATTTCTTGATCAATATTTATTACGTTTCCCTACAATTGATAATAATTTATTATTACGATGTTTTAGAGCTATTTTTATTCGGACAAAATGTACTTCTGATTCATTAAGGAATTTAATGATAAATTCTGTTTATCCGTATAAAGAAGAACCTAAAATTTCATATAATACTATTGAAGGTATTTCTACATTAATAAATGAAAGTCAAAACTTAAAACATTTGTTTATATTACAAAGAAAAGAATTCTTAACAAATTATGGATATTTAACTTTAAGAACAATTAAAAAATCGATTTCACCAAACCCTAATTTTAATAAATTCATATCAAAATGTGTAAATTATGCGAAACATCCGAATAATGAATTACTTTTAGATATATTAAATGAAGATGAATTAAATCAATTTATTAAAGATTTAGATACACAAACATTAACAATGTCTAAAGAAATAATACAATATATATCAATTAATAAAATCAAAAAGATTATAGTAAACAACTTAAAAGAAGAATTAATACAACAAAATCATGAAAAAGAATTAATACAAAAACGTGAATGGCATCATATCTTATTAAATTATATGAATCCTTGTACGTTTTGGAACTTTACTAATTATATATGGAAAAGTTCATTTTCGATTTCGAATTTATTTTCTTCATTTAAACTAAAACGTGGTATTAAATTTAATATACCGAAAATTCCTATACGTTATCAAATTCCTATTGATAAATTATATCATATCGAATGTCATCGTATTAAATTACCACAAAGAATTAAATGTCATTTTATAATATTACCGAAAAGTTTAACTATAGTATATTCATATCGAACACAAATTATTTCTACTGATTTAGTAAAACATATTTTAATTAGAAATCGTCATCAATTACCGAATTCAATCGAGTTCTATTTAATTGATGGACGAACTTTATTTTTGGAATTTAGTTCTCCAAATATTGTAACTGAAATCATTAAATATTTATCAATGTTAAAATTTAAACATATCGGATTCTTTCAAAAGGATTCGCAATATTCGAAATTCTTTTTGAAACTTCAAATTGTTGATAGTTATTTAAAAGGTATAATTTCGAATTTCTATTTTTTGTCTTTATTAAACTTATTAAGTGGTCGCTCATTTAATGATAAAGATAATTATCCAATCATTCCATGGTTAGAACTTGAAGAAAAAAGAGATTTAAATGTACCTATAGGTATTAATAAGAATAAAAAGAATTCAATAACACCATCGAATTCGAAAATTATTTCGTTTTATTTCCCACGAGTTTTCCCTTATTCATTAAATAAAAGCTCAAATGATAAACTTCAATCGGCATTTGATTTCGATAAAATCATCGATTTAAATGCTGAAGCGAGTCCTGAATTTTATTCATTTCCTGAAATGTTTTTAAATTTAATTAATGATGAACAAATTAAAGATTTAAATGTTTCTCCGAAATTTAAATCTGTTTATGAATATGTTTATTTAAATCGTAAAAATTTGGAATCGAATAATGAATTACATAAATGGATTAATATGTTCTTCGGTATTAATCAACATAATAATGACTTCTTTTTCATTGATAATAATATGTTTTCGGAATATTTGGAAAGAAATTCTACTTCCGAAAAAGCGAAAGAAATCGAAAAATTAATTTTGCAAAAAGGTTCAATTCCACCGCAAATATTTTATACTCCTTTTCCTGAGAAAAATCTTTTAGGTGTAATTAAGCCTAAATTACTTAATACGTATTCATTTAATTCAAAGATACCATTAAAGTTTGGATATTTCCAATATGAAAAAGAAATTCCGACTTTAATTCTTTTGAACACTAAAAATCAAATACGAAAAATCTTATTAAAAAATGAACAAAACATAACGAAAATTAAAAACATTCCGAAATCGAATTCGAATATCTTTTGTCCACGTAAAGAAAAACTTTATGTAGCAAATCAATATTCGAATTCCATTTATGAAATTTCTCATGCTATAAAAGAATATAAAATTAATGAAATCGGTAATAGCGATTGTTTAATGTTTCAAGGAAGTTATTTTGTGTCAATACAAAAACAAGGAAAAGTTAAATTATGGCATGACGAAGAATTCGAAAAAGTATTTTCTGAGTTTGTTATATTATATGATACTATTTCTACATTAACTATCTCTTCGAATTATGGTGTAATGGTTTGTGGTACTAATGATTCTAACATAAGTATCTTTTCGGTGTATAAATGGCGATTTATTAATAAAGTTAATTTGAACTCAATTCCATTAAAGATTTTGATAACTAAAAGCGTCGGATTTATAATTGTTTATTGTTATAAGGAATTGATTCTGTTCACTATTAATGGGTTCTTAATAAAAAGAGAAAAAATTGACTACGAAATCGACGTTTGGTGCACTTTCACAATTAATGGAATCGATTACGTTTGTTGCTCTGATGACTCCGGAAGAATATTCATCTTCGAGGCGTTTTATATTGAGGCTATGAAGTGTCATCTCGTGACAAAAGAAAGATGTATAACGATCGCAAATAGAAAAGGATTTATCGACGTAATAACATGTAAAGGTAATGTACATATTTTAGCTTTCTGATTTATTCTGAAGGCTCTTGTTTCACAAAAGTAATAAAAATTTCAAAATGAAAAATAAATTTTAAATATACAAAATCAATTGAAGATAAAAATATGAATTGAATGTTTTTCAAAATTGTTTAAATGAAATTTTAAATCACTTTTAATTATTTAAAAAAAAAAAAGAAAATTTTTCTTTAGATCTAAAAAGAAAAAAAATATTTTTGAAATTGAATGGAAATTAATCGTTTTGAATCTGACCAACTAAGAATGTCACTTTTTAAACCATGATGGAAACACCAATTGAGAACAAACAAAAGCAATGGAATCCATATAATAATAATGGAGGTACTGCAATTGGTATAACTGGGACTGACTTCGTAATGGTCGGTACTGATACTCGTCTCTCAGCAAACTATAATATTGATTGTCGCCATAAAAGTCGTGTTTTTCCAATGACAAAAAAGGCTATGATAGTAGCAACTGGTTTTGATGCAGACATTGATGCTTTTGTAACAAGAATGAAAAACATTTTAGTCAATTATCAACAGGAACATTTCAAAGAATTATCAACCGAATCTCTTGCACATTCTGTTTCCAACGTCCTGTATTCAAAAAGATTCTTCCCTTATGAAGTTAATATCTTAGTTGCAGGAATTGGTCAAGATGGACAAGGCCTTCTTTATGGCTATGATCCAATTGGTTGTATTGAGAGCCTTCATTATGATACAAATGGTACAGGATCTCCAATGGCTATTCCAATTCTTGATGCAGCATTTGGAACAATCCACCATAACACACAACCATTTAATCACCCGAATCTCGATACTGCACGAGATCTCATCAGAGACGTAATGGCATCAGTTGCCGAAAGAGATATATATACTGGCGATTTCCTTCAAATTGCAATTATGACAAAAGATGGATTTAAATTAGAAGAATACCCTCTCCCAGCACACTAAATGAGATTAATTACATTAATTTTAATCATTCGATTTTTTTACTTATTCTGATTCGACTTTCTTTTGAGCTCAAAATTTTTTCTCTAAAATTTGTGTGATATCTCTACTAAAAAAAGATTATGCAGATATAAAAATATTGATTCTTCCTAAGTGATAATTTTTTTTTACATACATGAATATTGCTCAAAATATTATAAATCATTTGCGTCAAATTAATTTTGCTATCTATGAGTGTTTATTTAATTCGAAATGCAGGATATTGTGAATGATCTAATTCGTAATCACATGTGATAATAATATTTGCAGTTAAAACTTTGCTTTCGTCAGACTCCAATTCTTTTTTTGCGCATTAAAATATTAAACGAAGTTTCTCATAAATTTAAATTGAACATGTTATCAATTTATGGAAAAATGAAGTGAACATTTGCCAAGTGAAATGAAAGCTGTAATTAGCTTGTTGTCTTGTGAACTAAATTTTTCATTTCTCGTTTAAAAACATTAGTTAGTTGAATTTGATTGTATTTATGGATAATAATGTATCACAATATTTATCCGAATCAAATAAAAAATTATATTGTATTCAATCGAAATTTTATTACTCATAAATATAATTTTTTTTATCAATTTCTATAGAAATAAAACAACTTTATTTTCTTACTAATTAATTTGCTTTTTCACGATATAATTAGACATGAATGAGGTGTCAATCATTGGCTTTTTAAATGACTATATTATTTAAAATGAAAGACATTTGATCGTATATAGCGGTTTTTTAAACCTTGATTTGTCTGTGAAGAACCATTTGAATTGGAACTCCTTGCCTCAAAAAGGATTGAAAGACGATCATGTTAGGAAAAGCTTTTTCAATTTCAACTTTTGTGAGGATTGTAACAAAATTGCAACTCATAAAAAGTCATCGCGGAACCGTTTTTTTGGAAAAAATACATATATCTTATTACACTTATGATCATATTTTATATTATATGTGATTAATAATATACTATTGAATTTAAGATTAATTTTATAATTTATATTTTTATTTTATGTATTTTTTTTGAGGTTTTTTAATTTTTAGATAAGTGGTCTTTCGGTTCAAACAAAAAAATGACTCACGCAAAAAGTTTTTCAGAAAACTTAACTTCACTTTCATGAAGAAGTTTCTTGACAAAACAAAGAAATCCTTAACAGTAGGTATCGGAAAAATAGATGAAAAGGTTAGTGATAAAAAGCATGAAGAATCCCCCGAATTTACTAAGGCTATGGATCATCTCCATATTTTTGAAGAATCCATGAAAGGATTCCAAAAATCCGTTTCTTCACTTCGTGAAGCAGTTATGTCTTTCGGTGGTGTGCTTATCACTGCAGGTGATTCATATGCTGCTGCAATTAAGGACGGCGAAGATGGAAGACAAAACGCTGTTGGAGCTCAGAAGGTTAGCAATGAAATTAAAGTTTACTACAACAATGCAAACAACTACTACATTCCTAACTTCATTACTTCTAAGCTTAATGATACCATGAATCAAATCAAGGCTATCAAGCAACTCATTGAAAAGAGGAAGAAGAACCAAATCCTTCTTAACAAGGAGCAATCTGACCTCAAGGCAGCTCGTGAAAAGAATCAAAATGTTGAAAAGCATGAAGAATCAACCAAGGCACGTAAGAAGAAGTTTAAGAAGTACAACAAACAAGTCTTAGAAGAAGTTGATAAGCTCTACTCAGCAAGAGCTTCAATTTACCAAGAATTATATTCTGCCCTTGTTTTCTACCAATCAGAATTAATGAGCCTTACATTGAAGGAAATCAACCAAAACGTTCCACAATTCTCCTTGGAAAGCAATAAGAGCAAGTATCAATCAGTCACTGTTAAACCACCAGAAGGAACAGTTCCTAAGTAAAGGCATCATTTCATGAATAATGATTTTTCTTGAAGTTCACTGGATTTCTTTAAAATTTGTATTTGATTAATAATCAATTTCATGAAAACTGTTTTACCATTTAACAACTTGAAGCCGTTCGGAGTAACAACTGATTCATTAAAAGAGCCTAAAAAATGTGTTCATTGCTTTGTTCGGGTGTTTTGCATATATTTAACGTTCTTTGTGCATTCAAATTTGTTGAACGATGATGATGATTTGAGTGCTAGAACCGAGCCAGTTCAGCATGAACTTTTGATGTTTCTTGTTGCAACAAGATTGTGGAAAGAAAAAATTTACCAATAATGTAAAATTTAATGGTGTTAAATGCATCACATGTGCAGTTATGTCTTTATCTTAAATGACGGTATGTGAAAGCTTTTGATTGGTATCGAAAATATTGATAACATCATTGATGACTTCAAACAAGCTTTGAAAAAAATTAATAAACAAAATAAATAATGAAACAAAGTCTTTTTTATTTGATCATTAAATCTTCCAAAATGTTCTTAGAGCGATTCATTCGATATCGAAATTAAATTTTCTTCTTCTTTGGAGTATTAATCAAACATTTGATATATAGCTCATATTTCGCAAAAGAATTTAATACACAGAAACCATATGGTTTACATTGTTGAAAAAATAATTGATAAAGACTTAGATAATTCTGTATTGTATTCTTTATATAAAAATCATGAAAAGTCATTAAGAGATAATTTAAAATTCAAAAACATAAATTGAAATTACATTAATAATTGATTAAAGAAGGAGTTAATCCGAATGAAATATCATAAATAATTCAAAATGATTAAGATATTTGTTAGAATAAATATTATGCATCTGTGAAAGATTACATAGTTAAAATACCCAAAAATTAAACAACAAAAATAATTTCACTCACAATTCTTTTTTGTTTTGCAATATTTAACAATAAATGATATCAATAAACGCAAAAATAAATTTAATTAATATTATTATTTATCATATATTTTATCACAAAAATATTGTTAATCTTTAATTTCATATCGGAGGGGATCAAAGAATGGATGTCATAATGCTTCTGATACTGTAATCCGTTCTTCATGATCCATTTTAAGTCGTTTAATTGAACCATTCGTATTAAAATGCAATAACCAGAAAATTGTAAAAACATAAACAATCAAATGTATACATTCATATTTTTATTACATTAGTAAAATATTTCCATTAGTTATATAAAATATACAACAAAACAATTCTTTAATCTATAACAAAAAACAACTTTTTTCATTCCTTATGTTCGCACATTTCTTTCAATTTCTTTAACTTTTCCAACTTTTTTCTTTTCTTTTCCAGCGCGTGATGCAAGTCTCTGTTTTCTTGGAAGTAACTTTCCGGTTTAATTGACAGTTGTATGCATAGTCCGCCGTCTTCGCCAATATAGTCTCCGTTAATGATCTTACTTAACGCGGCCGCTTTGTTCCATCCCCACGAATCCATTTTGACAAAAGTTGATGCGTATTGTCGAACTAATGGAGGAACATCATTTTTGCATCCAAATATCTCCATCTTATAATAATATGTACTTGGCTCAGTGTAGCCATCAAGTAACTCAACAAAAACAGATAGATGCGTATTGACACCATTTCCATTTCCATTCGGATATATCTTAGCGCGCCATAAATTACCACCAATTTTGATTTTGTCGCTATAGAAAAATCGAATCGATGTATCATCAAGTTGGCGAAATCGTTCAACTGTTTCAATAAAATTGGGAATGCAGATCTTGACAGATGAGTATTGTGGAAGGAGCTCATTGTCAATACTTGGAAAGCTGTGCGGTATTTCAAGCGTGGAAAGAAGCGTTTCGACTTTTTCTGCCGATTCAAGAGATGTGGAAATACTTGAAAAATCAACAAGCGAATCGTCGAGAAGATACAGCTGAAGACGTTGAAGAATACTATCGATTTCATTTTGGATTAGTTGGAGTTGCTTGATTTGATCATTGAGTGATTTGTCATATTTGAAAAATGCATCATCTATGCGCTTCTCGAGAGTGGCAAATTGAGAGTACATGTCTATGGATATTTCGTCTTTAGATTTGGTAAGTATTCCGATGTTCTTTAATATTTCATAACAAACAGATTTGATGTCTTCGATCTTAGGGTTAAAAAGATGAAGCTTTTCTTTGATGGCTTTCTTGGTTTCAGTAAATTTCTCTGTAATTGTGATGATTTGATGTGACTTATGTTTTGGTGTTTGTGAACGGAATTCTTCAAAAAGACAATCTCCGCATAGATATGAGTTACAGACCTTACAAAAGAATTCTTTGGGTTTGTTGTGCATTTGACATAATTCATTTGACGATGAACTTTCACGGAGAAGAAGTAAGATTTTTTTGAAATTATTAGCCCACTTTATAGGAACTATTTGTGAACTTGTTATATCATGTCTACAGAATGGACATGTTGTGTGTTCTTCAATCCAAGGAAGAATACATTTTTTACAAACAATTTGCCCACAACACGATAAAACATATGGATCTGTAATAACTTCTAGACATATAAAACATGTGAAACTTTCATTTAGTCGAGCTATTAATTCCTGAAAAGAAGAAAGATTTTCCATTAAAAATTTTAAACGTTCATATTTATGGTGATCAAAATGGAAATATTGAATCCTCTTGATTGATAAATTATCATATAAATTAGCTTAAAAAACAATTTATGTTTAAAATTCTTAAATTAAAAAAATTGATCAATTTTAAAGTTTTTAAAAATTACATTTTTAAAAAAGATTTAAAACTTCAAACTTTGGTTATATGAAAAAAAGTAAGGCAATAAAAATGTTCAAAATTAGTTTAGTTTATACTAAGCTTAGTATAAATAATTTGGGCTTAATGCTTTTTTATCACTTCGATCGAATTTTGGAATTGACAAACATTTTTCAATACTTTTGAGTTTTGTCGGCAGGTTTAGAAAATTAGCGGTTTCTCAGAAAAAGGTCAGATGTTTCCCGCAAGAGAAATTATCCGAATCGAAGAAACCCCAGATACAGCGTTACTGAGGGATATTCCACCATCCGAAGCTATAAATGTTTTGCCAGGTATTAGAGTCATGGGTATAATTCGTCAAGCAGAATGTATTTCTTCTTATGCTATGGATATTTTCAAAGATGTTTTTGACAGTGCCGAAGAAATGTTTAATCGCGTAAACACATTAAAAGCCCATGTTCAATCTCTTCAAAATACAATTGCATCTTCAATAACAACATACAAGAAAAAAGTAGATGAAACATGGCCATTCGAGCCATCACTTTCCGGTAAAGAAGTAGCTGAAATTAGCCCGACTCAATTTTCCTTAAAATCAACGTGTATTGTTAATCAAATATATTCAAAAATCCAAATGCCGCCAGATTTAACGCCATTTAATGAACTTGCAGCTGCTGGGCATGAAGGCACCAACCTTCCAAACTACAACAAGTTCTTCTCTAATCCAGAATTCTTCAAACAACAATATATCCGTGAATTGTTCCAAGAATATCAAAAGGAAAGAGAAGCCAAAAAGAAAGTTCACCATGAGATGAAGCTTAAAGCCAAAGAAGAAAAAGAAAGGAACAAAGGTCTCAAAGGAAAGAAGAAAGATAATGCCAAAGCCACCGAAGCCTTTATGGCTGCGTCTTCAGGCCCATTATATACTCCAACGGCACTTCTTGTCCCACCGCCACCAGGCCAAGCCATTAATCGCGATATTCCATATTCCTTATTAATTAATAACAAAGGTAAACCAGTTCCTCCCCCAGCCCAACAACAGCCAGCGCCCCTACGACACCAAGAGCCCACGCCAGCCCCACCACAACCTTATCAACCACCATCACAATCAAATCCATCTCCATCTCCTCCACCACAACCTGTCCAAACCATCCCATCTCCGCCTCCGTCGCCTCCACGACCGCCAGCCCAAGCTCCACCGCCCCCGCCATCTCCGATCTCATCACCCGCTCCCCCGCCACAACCAGTTTTCAGCCCCGAGCCCGAACCAGAAGTCATTCCAGACAATGCGCCTGCTGATGATGCTTCTCTTCCGCCTCCACCTCCACCTCCACCACCTCCTCCACCACCTCCACCTCCACCGCCTCCATCCACAGCTTCTCCTACGCTTTCGCTTCAGTCAATTGTGTCTGCAAACGCGAAACTGCGCTCATCGCAGCCAATTCCGCCGCGCCCGCAGCCAGCGCAGCCGTCGCACTTGGACCTCATCAAGAGCGGACAGTTCCACTTGCGCAAAGTCGATCCGAACGCGCCTAAGCCACCGCCGCTTGTGAAGGAGCCGCTTTCGCACTTGGACCTCATCAAGAGCGGACAGTTCCACCTGCGTAAGGTCGACATGACGAAGCCGCTGCCGCCAAAGCCGACGAAGAAGTTTGAGGACGTTGACCCCGACACGCTGACACTGGAAGAAATACTGCAGCACGCGGCGACAATTAGAGACGCAGTCGCATGCTCGAGCTCATCTGAGTCGACAGAATCAGAAACATCAACGACAACCTGGTAAAGACATTTTATTTAACTGAATTTGATTTTTGTTCTTTTGCAAAGATTTACATTTCATACGTATATTCAGTTTTCGCTGATCAAATCAAAAAAATTTACTGATCGCATTTGTTAAATGAAAGATTTGAAAAAGCTTTGGATGTAGAAAAGGGAGGTATAAAAGAGATGTTTTGTGCATAGAGGTGTAATCAATTTTTTGACTGCGATGGTTTTATCATGAGTTCATCTCAAACTTGAAGAGTAGGGAAAGAGTTCTAAAAGTGACATTTATTCGATACGTATCGTTTGGGACACCCTGCTCATTTTGTCGGTTTTAGCAAAATAAAAAATATGAAATATTCAGTTAAGGAAAGATACAAAATCACCTTCGGCACAAGAACAAATCGATAAAGCTCGACAAGCAAAAATGGAACGAAGAAACGTACAAAAGCCGACAACAAATCACATCTTGAATCTAATCGTAAAGCTTTACCTTCTGACATGTCTAAATAATAATACGGTATATGTTTACTGTTTCTCATTCGTTAGAGTTTTTGTACTTGATAAAAGAAAATGGCTACTTTGAAAATAGGATGTTCCTTTTCGACTTCTAAAAGTCCTTGGCATTGCAGAGTACTGTCAATTTTCCTTTTTGACAATTTAAATTAACATCAAGTATTTAGCGATTTAAATTTATTGATGAAACATTAAAAACTTTTTAAGCCCTTTCTAAATTATTCCAGCTGGAAAAATTCCTATTAGCATAACATTTAATAATATGCAAATGGAATTTGAGTTTTAGATAAAACTGAATCAGGAATCGAACTCATAATATCAAAAATTACCAACATAAAGAAAAAGAAGATGAAATTATTTACATCTTAATGAACTAAAAAATCAAAGTCAAAACAAACATAGAAATATAGAAAAGTAAACAAATCATACAAATCTTCAAGAAAAAAAAAAAAGAATTTATATCGAAAAAAATAAAAAATACGGAAATCTCTCAGATGCAGTATACAGATGAATGAATTTATAGATATCTATATTAGATCTAATGGTTAAACATGTATGAAAAATATTTTGTTTAAACAATGGTTTTAAAACCATTACAATATTAGTAAACTTGCATTTACAATTTTATTTAAATTCTTATATATTTTGTATTTCTTTTAAAAGTAAAGTGCCCAGTTAAGAACAAATAAATATCTAACATAACATATTTGATAATTCCCACTACATAAATGAAAATCTCGAAAATCACATATCTAATTAGAAAATTTGTGTTTTTTATATTTATTCTTTTCGTTTTTCATAGATTTAAACTCCACAAAATTATTTAAAATACAGAACAACAAAAAAAAAATATATTTACAATTTCAGCTCAAAAAATTCATTTGTTTTTTGGAAAAAATGTTTATTGGTTATATTCTTCGTATTTGCTTAAAATTGGTGAAAAATTATTTGTTATATAATTTGTTAATTCGTTCATGTAACTTTGTCGATTGTTAGCATATGAAGGACTAAATTCAGTAATCTCGGAATATTTGCCCTTAAGATAAATATATATACCGTTTATTTTATTTTTTTTATCTGGCGTTGAGAGTTTTTGGTAATGAATTTGTTGTGTTTTTATGCATGCATTATAATAATATTGTATATAATGACAATCATTTAGATATTCTCTCACATATGTTTTGAATAATTCGTTATCGAAATTATTTTCTTTTGTTTCAAGTTCATCTTGTGTCACACTATTTGTTGCTTTGGAATTTTGTGCTGTTTCATTTTGGGATTCGATTTCATCATTATTTTCAACATTTTGTTGCACAATTACAATATTACTTTCATTATCATTTTGATATTTAGTTGGGCCAGTTTCAGAATTTTCATCATTATTTTCAACATTTTGTTGCACAATTACATCATGTTTAGTTTCATCTATATTTTCTTGCTCATCAATAATTTTTAGATTATGTTTATTGGACTTATCTTTTATCTTTTGCATAATATTTGAAACAACATTATCATTAACATTTACATATTCAATACTTGATGATTTTGAAAAATATGATGGATATTCATTGAAATATCCATCATATTCGTTTTTAAAGACTATTATCAAGTTGCCATTTAACAATACTTTTGCATATATACCAAATTTTTTGTTTATACATTTATCAGGTAATTTTGTTTGTTCTTGATTTATTTGTATTAATGTGTTTGATTCATTTTTAAATTGACGACAAACTTTTTGAAATTCAAAAGGAATTTCATCTTTTTGGAATTTAAAAGGAATTTCATCTTTTTGGAATTTATTATGATTTTTATTGATTTTAACATCGATTTCAATTGGTGTCTTGCGATAAAATTTAATGTTGCTTAAGAAATTAGAATTGTCATTAATAAAAATATCATTTTTATTATTGCTAAAAGTTAAAAAATTTTTAGATGAAGAATTCTTTAATTTCAATGAAGCGCCATAAATACAAGCACCTCTTATAATAAATTCATGCAAATTGGGAGCTGGATAAGGATTTTTTTGTGTGACTTCTTTAACCATCCTATAAAACTTTTGGAAGAATGATGAATCACCTGAAAGTATTACATCGTCAATGTTATATTTAGATTCTTTACACCAATCCAAAGCAATACAAAACATTTTTGTACATTGGAAAAACAAATCATCACATAACTCTTCAAACATTCCGCGAGATATTCTCAGTATAAGTTTCTTATTTTGCGTAGTTAATTTGATTGTAATTGAATCTAAAGTTGAAAAATTATCAATAGCCTTTTGACATTTAAAGTTTAGATCATTAACTATTTTTGGTTCTTTGCTAAGATCTGTTTCCAATTCATTACTAAATGATTGAAGAACAAAATCTAAAAGTTTTTTTATAAATTCTTTTTTCCCTAAATTTAAATTTGGCCAGTAATTAATTAGTTCTATCTGTGATTGATTAACAGTAATACACGAAATATCAAAAGAAGCATCTGTTAAATTATAAATAAGTACTCGTTTTTGTGTAAATTCTGGATTTATAAACCCATAAAATAATGCTGAAGAAATAGGTTCTTCAATGAAACCAACTAGATTTAAGTTAGCAGACTTAACTGCCATTTCAAGATCATTTCTTTGATTGTAATTAAAATAAATGGGAACTGTAATGACAACATTAGATGATTGATTTTCAAGCCTTTTATTTGCAATTTTTGCAAGGAAAGCAATGATATATCCTGCTAAAATATAAGGTTTAAAGGAATTATTTCCAATTTTGACTTTAATCCAACCATTTTCGTCTTCTTCCACTTCAAAGGGCCAGTTTCGTTTTTGATTTTGAATTAATTTATCAGAATATTTTCGACCAAGCATCATGTTAATATCAAAAATAAATTTTTTTGGATACCTTTTGGAGTACTTTATAGCATCATATCCTACCTTTATTTGTTGGTTATCAATATAAATTGCAGAAGGCATTGAAGTCGTTTTAGTTTGATTTGTGATAACTTCAATACCTGTGTTAGTGTTAATTCCAATATAGCTTTTGGTTGTTCCAAAGTAAATCGACAAAATAGACATTAATTTTTGTTTTAAAAAAAATGCCAAACAAACGCTAAATTCAAAAAATGCCATTTGAAGTCATTTTTCATATGAAACCAACTAAAAAATGTTTTGGAATTGATCTTGGAACTACAATGTCATCAATCGCAATATATGAAAATTTTGGTCCTCAAATTATTCAAGATGGAAGTAGTAGAATTATTCCTTCTGTAGTTTCATTTTTAAAAAAAGAGAAAAAAGTAGGTTTAGCAGCTGTGAAATTATGTACAAAATTCCCAGATTCAACAATTTTTGATTCAAAAAGAATGATTGGAAGAAAATTTTCTGATCCAAGTATAAGTGCAAAGAAAGCAGGTTGGCCATTCAAGATTTCCCCTGGCGAGAATGATGACATTGAAATCAATATACCATTTTATCCAAATAAATTGAAACCTGAAGAAGTTTCAGGTGAAATTCTTAAATACCTTATAAATGTTGGCAACTCTTATTTAAGGCAAGATCAACGAACGAATCATGTTGTTATTTCAGTGCCAGCACGTTTTAATAATGCACAACGTGAAGCCACTCTTAGAGCAGCAGAATATGCCGGTTTAAATGTTCTTCGACTTGTCAATGAGCCAACAGCAGCAGCCATTGCATTTGTCTTAAATTCCGAACGTTTTAATACAAAGCGACTGATATTAATTTTTGATTTTGGCGGTGGTACATTAGATGTTTCATTAGTGGAAGCACAAAATTTAACATTTACAGTTAAAGCAGTTGATGGAGACATTAATTTAGGAGGGAGAGATATCGATCAAAACATTATGGATTATGTTCTTAAACAAACGCATAAAGAACATCTCAAAAATAATCCCAAAATGATGTCAAGACTTAGGAGAGGTTGCGAAGAAGCGAAAATTGAACTCTCCAATAATCAAGAGACAGAAATATTTATTGAAGGAAGTGAAGACATTGAATACACATTAACAAGAAATGAATTTAATGATATCAATCGCAGTTTATTTGATAGACTTACAAAACCAATCACAAGAGTACTTGATGCTGTTGGTAAATCAAAACGTGCTGTCGATGATATCATTCTTGTTGGAGGATCTTCTTATATTCCAAAAGTTCGAGAAATTGTTAAAAATTATTTTGGGAAGGACCCATATAGAAACATTGATCCACAAGATGCAATTGCATCAGGCGCAGCTATTATAGCTCAAAAATTTGTAGGTGGAAATGAATTTAAAGATATTGTGGACCTAAAATTTCAAGATGTTTGTCCTCTTTCATTAGGCGTTCGTATTGTAGGTGATGAAATGTCAACTGTAATAAAGCATGATACAGTAATACCAACATATAAAACAGAAACATATTATACTACGTTGAATTGGCAAACAAAAATAGATTTTGGTGTTTATGAAGGCGAACGTCTTGACTCAAATGCAAATACTTTTTTGGGAAATTTCAGTCTTTCAGGAATTCCAAGAGCCGAAGCACGAGAAATTCCTGTAAATGTAACATTTCATTTAAATGAAAATGGTATTCTTGAGGTTACAGCAGAAGCAGGATCAGGAACAAATCACACACAAAATACGATTATAATCACAAAGTGCTCATCGTATAATCCTGATGAAGTTAACAAAGCAAAAACAAAAGGAATGCAAAATCAAGAAACAGATAAAAGAGTTGTCGAAAAAAGAAAGAACACAGAATTATTAATGTGTTTATTTTTAAATATTCTTTCATACATATCTGAATACGAAGCTGATGTAACATTACATCTTGGTGCATATGAAGTCGATCGAATCAAAGCAGAAGTAAATGAAAAACTTAAAAAAGTCGAGCGATTAGCAAGTCCAACAGCTATTAATGAACAAAAAGCAATATATAGAGAAAAATTCAAAAGCTACATTCGAAATACGGGAAAAACGCCCAGGTGCCTCAGAGATAATTAAATTTAAAAAGATATTCAAAGGATATCGCGTTCGTTCGTACTAATCCAAGTAAAATTTTCAGTTTTAATAATAAATATTTTTCTTATGAACATTATACAAGTATCCATGAAGTACAACAGTACTTAAAGTTGTTTTTATGAATTTAAAGATGCAAAATGAAGACATTGCTAATTATTTCATGAAATTTTATATGAAACATATTTTTTTTTTAATAAATTTGTATAATTCTGTAATTATAATAATATAATATTTTCGTATAACTTGTTGTATTCTATAATTTTTTTAATATAAAATATAATAATAATTATTAATTGATACACTTTGTATCTGAAATGATCAAACCCTTCTTGTTCCCCAAACAAACATACTCAATTTATACGCTGATGAAATTACATACACTACCAACTGTTGTTCTGGGTTAAAATGTTATCGAATTTCAAAAATCTATACCTGTAATCAAAATAATTATGCCAATATATTTCCCGTCAATAATGAACAATATATTCAGATTATGATTTATGATATTGCTTTATTGAATGAGAAAATCGCCAAAAATCCAAAAAACGATCAAAATCCATACAATATTTTATTTCAAAAATTGGCAGATTTTCACCCAGAACAGAAGGTAATGTACTGATATCTTATGAGTAAAGTTCACAATCGAGTAACTAATCAAACCCCAATTATATCATATGTAGAAACTTCATGGAATCTGTTTCTGCTCATATTATAACATTTTTGGAACATTCTAAATCAATTTTCTCACACAACACAAACATTTACTCTAACCCCACCTTGCTTTCAATGATTCGATCATATTCTCTATGTAAGGCAGCACCAATTCGTCTTCGTTCTCATCTCTAATTGTCTCCAACTTTTGGATGCCTCTTTCGTAGTTGCCGCTGTATGCCTCCAAGACAGCATCCATTCCGACCTCGCTCCATCTTTCGGCCGCCATTTCGTACTTTTTCCATCTTGCCAACACTTCGACGTCCTTTAGCGATGTTTCTCCTGCTTTGTTTGTTACTCCGCCTCCGACCCAAGTGTTTGCCCTTATGTCGTATATCCAAATCTTTCCTTGTGCAGAAGCGTAAATTGTTTTATTTGGAAGAACTCCGAAATCAGTGAATTGTTTCGAACATTTTATTTTTGTTATGCACTTCAATGACTGCAATTCTAACAAATAAATCATGTCGCCAACAGCTAAAACAAGTTCATTCATCACAGACAAATGTTTGCACTTGGCGCCAATACAAAATGGTGTTGTTACTCTTCGTCCATTTTTCTTATTTAATTTATAAACAAATGAATCCGATGATAAAAGTATAGAATCATCAAGTTCGATAATTTTATTCGGCTCACTACTAAGTGAAGAAGGCTTCGGCCATTCGAGCGGAATAAATTCTTTTGGTATTTTTGTTGTTTGGATTCCAGGAATTTGACACCTAAATGATATCAATTGTTTTTCCACTGCTGTAAGTAAAACAGGTTGAATAATATGAACGCCATCAATAACTTGTTCTATTTGACGATTCATTACTTCCTCAGTCGTAAGCTGCAAGACTTCAAGTCCAATATCATTTTCTTTATCTTCTAATGACTTAAGAATTTGTTCCGATTTTGATGTCTTTGTTCCAGACTTTAATCGCGAAATTGATGTTTCGCCTAAAAGTCGCTTCTTAACTTCTTCAATTTCAGCGGGTTCTGCACATTGATATGGTAAATCTGATTGAAAGTGAATACAAATTATACCGCCAATATGTTGCAATGGATCATTTTCTAATGCAATAAGAAGATATTTACCATCATTAGACCATGAAATATCATTAATGGATGATGTGGAAATTCGTTCTATAACAAATAATGGAACAGTAATTGACCCAATTAACCAGATTGAGATGACCCCGGTTTTATCAGATACTGCGATAAGTGTCCCATAATTGTTATCATCTATTCGTAATAAAATTGGTGAACATGATACACATGATATTGATGATATATGACCTTCTAATGAAAAGGAAAAATTAAACGTGCTCCTTTGGAAAAAAAGTGGCTTGAAAGAACGATCAAAACCGCCAGTGCCGATAAAGCTTCCGTCTGCTGTCCAACTAATTCGACTGAACATTGGCGTTTCAGGAAGTCTGTCAAGATTATCATGAACTTCTTTGATAAGCGTGCCTTGAGTATTAAATATTGAGATTAATCCATTTGACATTTGAACAGCTATAAATTGATTAAGAGGATCCCATGAAATAGAAAGTGCATTTAAATTGGTTCGATAACACCAAATTTGTGTATTTGTATTTATATCCCATACAATTATATAACCATCAACGGAATGTGAAACTAGACGTTTGGAATCTGGTGACCAAGAAATCGAGGTAACATCGCTTGTATGTCCAGAAAGAGATTTTGATGTCCATTTTTGAATTGGTTTATTTGGTTTAAGCGCACTTTCAGGAAATCCAAATGTACTTGGAGAAACAAAAGCTCGCGCTTTCTGCCAAATAAATATCATTGAGTCATCTCCACAAGATGCAAGATATTTTCCGTCTGGGCTGAAACGAACACAGTTGATCGTACCAGTATGATCACGTAGTAATGAAATAAGTTTTGCCTTGACATTCTCTGTTCCTTTAAGTGCTAAAAAACTCCAAATTTTAACGTAATTATCCCACCCACCTGTAGCAAATATTTCACCAGAAGGGTGAATAGATACTGTGGAGATTGGATGATTACTATGTCTAACCCAGCGTGGAATTATAATTTCATAATTTTGATCTGTAATTTGTGATTCCATTTTGAGGTTCCGAACAGAGGCAGTCAATTTTAAAAAAACAAATTCATTTGAAATCTAAAATTGAACAATCTCATAGATAATTTTGAATAATACAACATGTTGTTTATTTATTCCTTTGTTGATTGCCACAATAGACATCAATTATTGTGTATTTATTTTAAAAGTGCTAAAAAACCACCAAATATCTAATACAATATGAATTTTAAAATTATTTTAGCTTTTTTTAAGAAGGACATGATCAGGACCTAAAATCGATTTTTCTTATAATTTCTAAATATTTTGAGAAATTATAATATATATAAATAGTTGTATTTTTTAATAGTATCTATTATTTTATAAATTAATTTTTTAAAAAGGTATTTATATTTTATTTTTTAAAAAATCAGTATGTTTTGATCGTATCCACATAAAGTATTGAAATAACAACACATCAGACGATAAAAAGTAGGGAAAAAATTGAATTGGAAGATTATATATTCAGAAAAAATGACTACCTTTGTCTGAATCGTATCGTTTTTAAGGATGTTCTTAATAAAATCAAGCCAAATTTTTTTATGTTACAGAGGTACCTGAATAAATATAATTTTGTTTTTTATTTACAATTGATCAATTGTGTTTTCGAAATTCTCAAAATATTGAAATAATTTATTATTGAATATTTTGGTTTATCTATTATCAATACCACAAAAGGTAATTATGGGCATTCATCTTTGATTTAGAGTGCTTTATTTAATGTTTGGCTCAAAGAGGACTGTCTGATAAAGCCCACCCTTCAACAAAGCACACACCTATTCTGTTTAAAGTTTACAAATTCCATCGTTGTAAGATTTCTTCATTTGTATCAAGATTCTTTCACTGCAGCGAATTGCTGCTAAATCATCTTTAATATTCATAATATCATATGTTTTTAATAAAAATAAAATTCCAAATATTTGCAAAATTCACTCTTAAATCATTTGCATTTATATCTTTGCAATGACGCGAAGTCTTTTCTCATCAAAATTATTTATTTCTTGTGTTTCATTTTCATCTTGGGTTTTGAGAAAATATCAACAAAAATTACCATAAGAACAATAATTTTAACAATAAAAAATATTATTCAACCTAACAATAAGGGATTTTATTTTAACAATAAAATCATTATAGTTCACTTTTTTTCATCTTTAATACTTAATCTTATTTTATTATGAACCTTTTTAGCTGCTTTGAAATATAAATCAATGATGAAATCCTTATTTCTTGTTTCTAGAAAATAAGCACTGGACCAAATCACCAATGATTCTTTTTGATTTTTTTTAGCATTATCAAACATTTTTTGTTAGATTTTAAATTAAAGATGAATTTATAAATGAATATTTATCTTGTGTTGCCACACTAAAGATATCTTTTATATTTTAAAATATTTAATTCGAGACATTTCGTTTTCATAAAAAAATTTTCACTCAACGATATGATAAAAAACATTTTATTAATAATCAAATTATTTTCTCCTTAAATTCACAAGTAGACTAAGAAAGAAACATTTTATTTATATTTAATCAGTCGTACACGAAGCTGCTCAATCGTTCAGAGAGTTTTTCCTTTGGCGGCACCTTTTTGAACTTTATAATGCTTCTTTTCATGTTCTCGTCCACGCAAAGTATTGCGCCATCGTTTGCGTTCATATTTTCATAGTTCGGCGCACTAAATAATGTCAACACTTTGTTATGTTGGCAGTACTCAAAACCCTCTTTTTTCATTTGATGCGCCCTTATCACAAGCTTTATCCCATTATTCTTTGAAAAGAATTGATCAGTCGCTCGCATACCGAATAATGCGCCCGCATTACGTCTTCCTGATTGTGTGAACCCGGAACTATCTTTCGCTGGATCATTCCAAACTAAATCACAAAATGCTCCAGTGCTTGGTATCTCTGTAAATCTGTTTATATCTGAAATTTCTGATAATGTCATTGCGCTTTCACTGATTCCGCCATGAACACAAAAATATTCGCCGTTTATAACCGCCGCGATCGGCATCGATTCAAAAAGTGGAGCAAATGATTGATAAAGTGAATCAGATCTGTACTTGGTGATGACTTCTTGATAGAATCCATATACTTGAGATATGTTCATACTCTCATGGTTGCCACGGATCATAAAGAATTTTTTGGGATATTTTATCTTGAATATGCAAAGAAGAGTAATGATTTCAATACTCTTGGTGCCTCTATCAACATAATCTCCAAGGAAAAGAAATTGCGTATATGGAGGTGCGCCTGAAATTTGGAAGATTTGAAGCATATCATCAAATTGTCCATGAACATCACCACAAATAACTAATGGTGGCTTTATTTCGAGAACGTTTGGTTCCGCATGAAATATTTCTGTTGCTTTGTTGATAATAGATAAAAGTTCTTGAGGTGTTGGAAGAATCGAATTTAGAAGATTTACGATTACTTTATCAAGTTCATCTGGTTGCTCGGTTTCTTCATCTGGCCCTAGCAAGGACGTGATTTGTGGCTGCCAGCTGCCACATATTCGTTCTCTCCACCCAAGCATTTACAAATTTTCATGCAGAAAGGGGTTAAAATGTTTGTGTTAAAATGCATTTTCGCTACTCAAAAAGTGTGCGTTGGCGGTTAATTAACCCAAACGATAGATTTTTGAATGGCTTTTGATCCAAAGCGCTCTGAATTATCTGTATGCGAACATCCCCAGAAAAAACACAGAACTTAATGATAAAACATATTAAGTTGAGTTTCACATTAATCACATTGTTATTGGGTAGATTTTATTAGAGAAATTCTTATGTAATCATTTGAACTGATTTCGAATTTTAGTGGATGTTCGAACATTTAAATGATTTTAAAATGGGTTTTTTCATTTATTTAATGAATTTCATTATTCTTTCCTTGAAAATCGAAAATTATTTCTTTGGTAAAATAAACATTGGTATGTATAGAAACAAAAAAAATAATTAAAAAAATTGCATCGCCCGGGAATCGGACCCGGACCCCCAGCTTGGCAAGCTGAAATTCTACCATTAGACCAGCGATGCTACAGTCTTTTAAAATGATTATATCTACCTAATTAATTAAATTATCTAAATTTAACATGATTGAATTGATTGATCTTATTTTAGTTTTTTGATTATATTGGACTTCTTAATCTAATTTCGATTATTTAAACTTATTAAATATCAAATATTTATTTATTTTTTATTTATTGAAGTTTCTACAATTTTTACAAGTTGATTAGTCACATTTAAGTGTTCATTTTCAAACTTCATTCCATCAATTGATAGTTCACTTTTTCCAGTGCAGCCATCATATGATCCTGCAGAGATCATTGAACTCAGTATTTCCTCTTGTTTGTTACACTCGTTAACAAATGTTTCTTTTGCTTCTTCACATTGCGATGCAACAACAAGAGCAGCAGCAATTGCTAATGCTCCCCAATTTGATACACCAGCCATCACTAATATATCACATGCAATGGATGTGCATATTTCTTCGCCCTGGGAAACAAATTGTTTTACTTTTTCGTAGATGTTTCCAGTGCCAATCTCATTTCCACCATCACCAACAGAAACTGTTAAATATGGTTTTGGTGGATCTCCAACTTTAGGGAAGAGAAGATCGAGAGGCGCTGTAACATTTGTAATGTCTCTAGCTTTCATTGTTCTAAAGTCGTCTGTTTTTAATGATCTTCCAGGCCGTTCAACAGATATGATAAATGATGGATCTGCGATTTCATTAGGATCCTCAACAACTGTGACAGGATTTCCATGTGATGCTGCTTTAACTACTGGTTCTGCGTATTTATCACATAAGAGTTCAGTGTTAAAACCAAGAGACCTAAGAGTAGAGCAAAGAACAGAAGATCCAAGAGGTCCATCAGTTTCGCACCTGCCAAACATACAACAAAATCCTGTTAAAACATAAGATTTCTTTGATTTATCGCATTTTAATATTTTATCGGACAGTATGCTTAAGCATCCAGGAGTCCATAAGTTTTCAAGACCACGATTTCCAGGATCAATAAAAATTACTTTTTCTAGTGAAGAAAAGATATCAGCTTCCATTTAAAACCGTTTTTGATCGTATTTAATAGAAAACGTATTCAAAAAGTTTGTAAAAGGTTTACATTTTATTGAATTATTTCTTTTTCATTTTCCAATTCAGGGAAAGTTAACTTTAATTTTTCAAGCTCGACACTTAACAAATCCTTTCTTAAGAATAATGACATTGTTGATTTGAATGTCATTCCTCCATAAGCGAAAGGTGTTTCAGGTATATAAAATATAGCGCCTTTATTTTCTGTTTTTTCTATTATTTCTTCAGTTTCTTTCTCTAATTCATTATATCTAATTGCATTATAACCTGCTTCCAAAAGTAATTTCATATCTTTTGGTGTAACTTTAAATATTCTTTTTGTAGCATATTTCATTACAATTGGAATACCTTCTTTACAAGGATATATTGTACCTTTTTCATCTTTTGATGTTCCAATATTCGTAAATATTGTTGAGCCGCAATTTACTGCTCTAAAAGCATCAGATCCGAATTTATTAACTAATTCGGATAAAGGTTTACATAAGAAATAAATGTTATGTACAGTTTTCTCATCTCGAACATATAATTGATCCAAAGGGAAATCTTCTTTAAACCCGAAAATTTCTTTAATTTGTTCACAAATAACTTGTGAAACACTATTTAATGGGTGATAAGGCGCTTCTCTTAAAGGTTTTAATTCTTTTTTATATTGATTATTAATTTCGAAATCTTTCACTTTCCTTAAAACAGCTACAAAAAATCCTCCGCTATCAAAATCATGTGGATAAAACCTCATACAATTCGTTAAACCTTGAATTTGAGGCTGAGGAAACATCGTATTAGGTGCAAATTGTTTTCGATTTTCAGGCACATCTTCTGGCGTTTTATAAAATGTTTCAAGATTAGAATTACCTGTATCATAGACAACCCAATCAGTGATTCCATTATGTCTTTTAAGTTGTTGATACTTATCAGAAACATCAACAACTTCAACGCAATTATTAAGTTCTAATAAAACAGAATTAATAACTGCTTCGTCTTCAATTGGATTCATCGAACACGTGGAATAAACACAGATCCCTCCAACTTTAAGGAGTTCAAGGCCCCTCTTAAGGATAACTCGTTGGACTCCATGTTTACTACCGCCGTTCTTCGGTGACCAACTATAGCCTGCAACTCCATTTTTACGAATTGTACCATCGCCAGAACATGGCACATCGCATAAAACTTTGTCAAAGAGTTCGCCTTTAAGGTCAATATGTTGAGCTTGTTGACAAACAATCATTGCATTACTTGTTCCAACTCGTTGAAGTTGATGAACAAGTGGTTGGCAACGTTTTATGTCGGAATCGTTCGCTATAACAAGACCTGTGGTATCGAGCATTTCAAGAATTTGAGCTGTTTTAGAACCTGGTGCAGCACATGTGTCAAGAACATGATCTCCTTTCTCAATGGAGAGGAAGTATGGTGGAATCATTGAAACAAATTCTTGTCGATGGCAATTCCCAAGTTTAGTTTGGAGATTAAGCCAGTCACGAAATGACTTAAATCGTTCATCACGACGTAACGTGGCTTTATCAAGACTGAATTTAAAGATTTTACCATACTCGGAACCAAGGCCTGTAATTTCAACAGCATCAACATTATGTGATTGAAGAGTTGCAAAATATTGATTCATTTGATTTTCAATTTCAGTGTGATTCTTGCACTTATTAGAAAGACGAAAAACATTTGGAAGTGGAGTTTTCGAGATTTCAATCATTTTATTAAATTCATCTTCGGAGAGGTGATGAGGCACTAATAAATTCCTGTAATACTCAATAAAGTAATCGTTAATAGAGCCAACTTCAATTGGCTTCTTTTTCATTTTGAATCCTTCATTGTGTTCAGCCTTTTTCATTTTGGGTAAACAATTCAAATAGTTTTGGCGGGAAAACGTTTATAATTTGGTATTCTTCTATAAGAAAAAAAGATTTGTTTGGTTAGGAATTATTACACTGTTCCCTAATTTTCTTTGTATAAATGTTACAAACTGTACCACACAGCATTTCATTTACAAATATTTTAAATTTTTTGTCATAAAAAAAAGCGATAACAAAAGTTTTATTTACAAGATAATTTATCATTTCATTAGCTGAAAGTAATATGGTATATCCCACCAATCAGGAATGCTTTGCCAAATTACAGCATCATTATTCTCATCAATTGTGACAAAAGAGTATTCATTTTTAGCGCAAACCAATTTTATATCGCAAAGATGTATATTATTTAATCTAAAATGTTCAATTTTATTTGTTTCGTTTTCATTATTTTTCTTATTAATCCTAAACACAACCACACTACCGTCATTACACACAGCAACAAAAATTATATCATTAAGAATTATTATTTTGTTTATCACAGAAGAAAATGTTTGCGTTATAAGTGTTTCCAAAATGATAAAAATTTTGTTTTCGCCATATCCAATTAATGTTTCTCCATTCATTATTTCAAATCCATTAATTGGAATGTTGTCAATGAATGTTTTAGTGCCAGTAATTGCAAAATCGTTATCAAATTCGAATGAAATTAAATGATTAAAAGTTGAACTTAAGCAAAAAAGAATTTTTCCATTATTATTCATTTGCGAAAATCTCCCTACATCATGAATAACAGGTGTAGAGTTTTCCTTGATAACACCAACAATGAGTTTTTCAGCAGAAATCGCAAGAGAAGTGTTTTCTTCCGAATCAATAAATGATACACATTTGGGTTCTTGTTCACTTTGATTACCCCAAATGAGTTTAGTGGATCCATTGGTATTGCAAAGAATTGCTGATGAATGTGAAGTGATGGCAACAAAAGTATTGCTATTAAAAAATGGTATTGTGAAAATAACTTCATTGATTTCAAAAGTTTTGATATTGAAGTGACCTGAACTAGCAGTCACAAGTAAAGTTTTATTATCTTTAGAAGTAAGAATAGCAGATTGTGAATCAAGTTGTGAAATATGAATAATATTTGTAAGTTTTTCAGAAAAGAGAATTTCTAAAGAGCTAAAAGAACATAAGTAAATTCAACTATCATTAGAAACAATAAAATAATTTGTTTCTTTTTTATATTCAAAAGGAATAATGAATTTACACCCAAAATTTAATGAAGTTATTGCCTTTGCTGAATTAAATAGCTTAGAAATATCACGTTCCCAATAATGTTTTTTATTTTCTTCGATTTGTAGTTGATATGAACCATTTTGCATTTTTGAGTGAGGTTGTGAAAATTTTGACTATTTAACGGATTTTCCTAAATTGAACTGACTGTTTCACATAACATGTCTCAAATAATGGCTGCTGCTTTGATAGTCTTCCTAATCTTTTTATTAATTTTATATTATTATCTCTTCCCACATTCACAGTATGTAAAAGACATTAACAATAAAAAGTCAAGACTTATCACGGTTCCAAAAAGGAAAACATATCCAATTCAGCAACCAAAAAATACAGAATTTCCAGATATGCCTCAAATAAACAGAACATTTGAAATAAGTGGAAGCAATGCAAATATGCATTCAACATATGTAAAAACAATAGAAAATCTTCGAGATCAAAAAAATTCATATTCGTTTTCATTATATGGATCTCAAGCTTCTTCTGTTGATAGTGAGTTTATTAATAACAAAAGAAATTCATGTAATAAACCTACCAATACTTCTCGTCAGATTCCAATTCAACAGAAACCAACACCTTATGATTCTTCTAAAGAGTTTTGGAGGAAGCGGTCAGTTGCAAGTCAAGAACAATTAGTACAATCGGCAAAGCATCCCATCGTTGTTCCTGCAGTTGTTCCAAAGAAACCACCAAAGAAAAAGATTGAAACACCAAAAGTTGAAGCGCCCACTGCATCAACGTCAACAACCACAACCACTCCAAAGAATAGTCAGTCAACATTTACAATACCATCACCTCCAAAAGGACAAAATGAATCAACGAGTAGTAATACAGCAACACCCACGTTTAGTTTTGACTTTTCCCAATTTGGAAAAAAATAGAGATATTTGTTCAATAAAATCATATCTAAAACATCTTTTTAATAAACGGAATCATTGGCGAACGTTAATTAACGAGCCCCGAGGAACTTAGCTAAGTTAAATCATTATGAGATTGACAGCTGAGATAACAACTGATCTCTTAGCAAAGCTTATTTCTATTCTCAGTTCATGTGGGAGTGATGTAGTTCTTCATTTTTCAGAGGAATCACTTTCACTATGTATTCCTCATGATACAGGTCAAATTGGTGTTTGGGTTGGTTGCGACATTATCAGCTGTTTTAACAAATATGAAGTTCGTTCTAATGTTTCAAATACTGTTTCAATGAAATTAAATCCAGCACAATTGGCACAAGCATTAATATCAAATACAAGTCCATCCATTCAATTACATTTATCTCGAACAAATGATTTTGTTTATTTACAACTTACTCATAAAAGTTTAGACACATTAAGAAAATTAGAACATCGTGTTCCAATTATTCTTTTAATGCCAAGTGTTATTCAACAATATGCAGAACCAGAGTGGGAGTTAGCTTCTATGTGTTCAAAATTCCCACCATTAAGAGCGGTCGTTAATTGGTGTTCAAATGCAAAAAGTATTCATCATCATATATCAATATCATTAAAACATAGTAATACAACCGGAAACATTGATGCTGTTTTTAGGGTTGAGAATGAAATGGTTTGTGTATCAACAACATTTTATGATTTGAAACCTGAACAAGATGATGAAACAGAAACGAACTCTAAAAACTCTGATTGCGAAGTATATGTTGATCTTAAGAAGTTTATAAAGATCCTAAGAGTTGTAAATCTTCAACCTACAATTGGTCTAATTTATATTGTTGACAAAAAATATATAAGATTACATTTTGAAGTACCTGCAGGTGCTGCATCAGCAGTCTCAATGACGTATTTCTTGAATGCTTCATCACAATAATATATATTTTATATAAAATATAACATAAATAAAAAAAATTTTTTTTGATGTTCCATCCGACGATACGTATTAATAAGTTTACATTGAATAAATTTAAAAAGTCCGATAAAAAAATGTCGAGACAGATTAACTGCCTCTACCCTCCTACATCCAAATCAATTAAGCTCGCTATTGCAGAGGAACTGCCCGACAAGTGTTTGCCTTTAAAAAATTTCGAGGAAAATTCGATTTATATCAATTCATTTCTTAAATCTTCAGATATGACAATGCTTCCAACAATATTAAGAAAGATTTATGATGTAGTTCAAAGCTCGGAATGTACTAAAGAACAAAAAACATCAATAGGTTCATATCTTGAAAATATGGTTTTAACTTTTCAAGACACTCCTCTTTTTAGGACACAAGTTCTTCTCTTTTTCGAGTCTCTTAATATGCTTCCACTTAATTTTCTTTTAATTATGCCTATTTTATCATCAGTAGTTTTCACAACAATTGCAATATCTGAAAAACGATTTACACATGTTGCTAAAAAGTTTCTTGTCAACAAAATCCTTCCGAAGGTTACACCGGAAATATATCACAAATTGTCACCATCCATTATTTTTGAAATCAAATTTTCGAATTTGTATAATCTCCCAACAATCTTTACGCAGAATGTTCCAAATGATTTACTTAACACATCCGTATATAATTTAGACATTAAGCCTTTATCATCGTTAGATTTATTTAATACGATATTAGAAATTGACTCACGAACTTTAACCAGTCAAAACCAATTACTTCGTTTATTTGATTTCTTTCCAGAATTTGATGAGAAATATGCCGCTGCATATATAGTAGCGATCTCATCACCACAATGTTGTTTTCCAAAATTCTTTTCTAAACTTGAGCCATCACAAAAGGAACGAATCATTGATGTTCTACGTCAAACTTTTATCGAAAAAAACGTCGACATCACCAAAATTTCGTCATCATTAGATCAAATCTTTCTTACACCACGATTAGATGATTGTTCATTAATATTCTTTTTATTACAAGCCTTATTAAAGAATGAATTAATACCATTTAAATCATTTTTAGGCAAATGGGATAATATTGAAGCTCAATTACAATATTTAATATATTTATCAATACATTCTATTCCACAATTAGATTTTAAAGATTGTAAAATAGCAACAGTTTCAGATTATACTAATGATACACATTTAAATATACCGAATAATTGTTGGATATGTATTAACTTTGTACAATCATTATTAACATTATCTGAATATTATGAGAAAGATGTAATGCGTTTATTAAGTAGTGCTGCAGATGAATATTCCACATATATATTAATATGTTATTGTCAAATATCAATGAATTCACAAAAACAAAACTCGAAAGTCTTTGAAGAATCATCTTTATTTTTCTTGTTAAATATTATCCAAAAACATAATTCGACATTTGAAAAGATTTTATGGAAACTTAATCCGAATTTTTGTGAATATTTATATCGATTATTTTATTTCAAATATACATATAAAAGAGATATATTAATTGAGTTAATTAGTGATCATTTAATCGATGTCATTAAGATATCCAATGATATAAACTTTGCAATGAAAATAGCATTTCAAGCATCGTTTAAAAACATTATAGAGATAGAAATATTTATAAAAGTATTTATAGAGAAATATTCGAATAAATTTATAGAATTATTATTGATTCATATAAAAGAATTAATTTTAGATTCAAATATATCAAAATCAGCTTTATCGATTATATTAAATAAAGTGTTCACTATCATTTGGGATATATATCCAAATTTAACATCTGATTTACAATTAAAGATTAATATAATATATTCAATTGCAAATACTTCAATTCCTGATATAAAACAATTTGATTTTATCCGTTCTATTAAAACTAATACTAATTTAAATGAATCAAAAGAAACAGCAATTGAATATTATAATAATTATTTAAATGATAACTTAAGTTTAAATGATTTTGTCTTAATATTTCATCAAAAACGTATCGATTCACCTAAACTATTTCAACTTATGCAAAATTATTTATTAATTGAAATGAAATATATATATAAACATAATCAAAACGTTAGTAATAAACTTGGCGAATTATTAGGAACATTAATACATGAAAATATATTTAATGATAAACAATTAAAATATATATTTAATAATTTTAATAAATGTTTTCAACAAAATCAAAGTATTAACTTTGTAATTACAGCATTAAATTTATGTTATACTAAATTGTTATTATATCCAAATTATGTATTTAGTTTATTAAAACATCCATCATTAAGAAGTACACAACTTTATGATAAAATTAATAAGTTATCAACGAATTTATCATCATCAATACAATATGATCAATATTCAACAATTAATATTCATCATCAAATTTCTAGTAAATTTTCTAAACTTAATACACCACCACCTAAAGTATGTAAATTATTTCAAACTATACCAAACAATAAAGAAATCTTTTTACAATATTTAAATTCATTTCCGAATTATATTAATTGGATAATATTACATTTAATTATAATTGTACAAGATCATCCCAAACAATTACCAAATTTATTAATGATAATTTCTAATAATAATTATTTAACTAAATTAATAATGGAAGCAGCTATATATGAATCAATCGAATTAATTATAGATCCAACATTTACTACATTTGATGGTGAATTTAATCGAAGACGATTATTTATTTTAGGTAAATTATTAGGAAGAATTACTTTAGCACAAAATAAAACTATACCAATGATATATTTAGACTTAAAACATTTATTATTACATTCATTTTCACAAGGTAAATTATATGGAGTTATTCCATTCATTAAAGAAATATTATGTTCAGCAACAAAATATTTTTATCCTCCAAACCCTTATATATCTTCTTTATTACAAGTATTAGCATCAATATTAACAACGAGTTTATTAAAGTCGAATATTCGAGATCAAATTAATTCGATTTTTACATACTTTAAAGTTAGTCCATATCAATTTAATTTATTACATTTACGACCAGAAATTAAACAAAATAATTTTGATTTCATATCGAAACCTTTTTCATTAGATTATATATTATCACCATCAGATATAAATCGATTAATACAATATGATGAAACTATATATAAAGGAATTATATTAAATAATTTAATAATACCTAAACCACTTTTACCAACACAAGAAAATCAAATCGATAAATTAAAGACATCAATTTCAAATGCGATTTTTATGTTTTTAAAATCAGAAGGTTCTTCATTAGCTACAATATCTTCATCAACAGCGTTTGAATTAATATTAAAAGATTTTTGTTATTTTAATAACACCGATTTAATCCAAGAATCTGCATCAATATTAGCTAAACAACTTTCATCTGGTTTAGCATTATATAAAGTCTTTCAAAAGATGCAAAATTCTTTAATGCGAATTATAATAAAAGATTTTAAACGTCAAGATAATGAATGGATAACATTAACAATTCAAACTAATTTAAATTGGATATCACAATTATTTGTCGAAATAGTGAATTATAAATCATATAAATATATCCAACAAAAAAT
Organism: Histomonas meleagridis; assembly: GCF_020186115.1. Taxonomy (NCBI): domain Eukaryota; phylum Parabasalia; order Tritrichomonadida; family Dientamoebidae; genus Histomonas; species Histomonas meleagridis. The sequence goes on from NW_027150805.1 coordinate 2,270,813, forward strand.
CGACGAATTTAATGATAAGAAAAATTCGGAATCAATTAAGTTTAAATATGAACAAAAGTTTAATTCATTACCACCAATATTATCACCTACGGAACAAGAATTTTCACGTGAACAAATCCTAATTTATCAAGAATTAAATGAATTACAATTATCACCAGCCGGGATATCAATACCAAGTTTATTAATTGATAAAAACATTAAAACTAATCAAGAATTCGAAATATATAATAGTCAAGTATCATATATAATATCAAGTAAGATTTCGCAAGGTAATATTAACTTACAAGATACTTCTAATTCATTCGAGAGTTTGTTCGAAAATTGCCCACCTTTAGAAACGACTTTTGACGAGTTTTTATCATCAATTAAAACTATGTTGAAATATATGACACGACAAACACATCAATATAACGATATATTTTACATTGAATTTCTACATCAAATTGTGAACAAATTTCCGCCATCGTTCCCTAAACGTGCTCAACCGTACATCATAAATTTATTTAATAATAATATACCTTCCATTAACTTATTTTGTACATTTTTGAAGTTGAACTTAATATCGACAAAAGGTTTAAATGAATTCTTCTTTAATACATTAAACAAACAACCTTTTAATTGTAAGTTAATCGGCTTCGCTATTCGATTTTTACATTTTACGATTATCGAACAAAAAATTGTAAATCCAATCGAAATGCTTTCTTCATTAACTTTAATAACAACAACACCTTTTAATAAAATGGAAACTTCAAATCAAACTCAAAGAGAATATTATTTGGACTTACAAAAGATCGTCGACGAATTAGATATACCTTTAACTATATTATCGCCACAAACGAAACTTCAAGTTATATCAACATTTGACCCAATTGAAGATATTAAAGAATCGAATTTGATTTTGGAATTATTTAAGAAGTTTAAAGAGAAACAAAACGTTGAAATGATTAAAGAAATTCTTAAATATAATGAAAACGCTTTTGTTATATTATTCTTTAAGAGACAACTTAATGAAATTATTAAATTTATTAATATATTAAATGAAAATTCTTTGGTGAAAAATAATTTCCATATAATATGTTCCGCAATTTTGACTTGTATCTCTGGTAATTCTTTAGTTATCAGTTATGACATGACAAAATATTATAAAATTTTATTATATTTCTTCGATTTAATCTACAAAGATTTCGATTTATTATTAAAGTTTTCGGAATTGTTACATGAACTGAGACCGTTAAAGGTTCCATCGTTTTCATTTCAATGGATTCAATTGATGTGTCAAAGCCGCTTTTTGATCAACATGTTGTCAAATAAAAACGGTTGGGATTCAATATGCATTTTAACGGCCGACTTCATAGCCATGACAATTTATACACAAGAAAATGATGAATGTTTTAATTTAATGTATAAAGTTTTATTAAGATATATATTAATTATAGCTCATGATTTCCCTGACTTTTTGGTTCAAATTACCCCTTTAATGATGTTGATATTACCAAATAATTTCACTCAAATCCGAAATATATTTTTAAGTACCGCCCCATCTGACATTGTAAAGCATACAAATAATTGTTTCACTTTTGATCCGCAGAAGAATGAGGAAATTAACAAGTTTACACCGACGATACAGCCGATGGAACATTTGATAGAACATTTTAATGAAGCAACGAAAAATGATGATTCTTTTGGTCAATTAGCAAATCAGTTTAAGAAAAAGAATTCAATGGGCGAAATATCTGCATTTATTATTTATATCACAAATAAGATTCTTCCAACAATTAAAGCTCAAGAGATTTTGTCACCTTCATTTAGTAACAATTACATTTACTTTATCATAGGTAAGCTAATTCAAGATTTGGATATCGAAACAATAATTGTATTATTTAATGTTCTTCTGGACCAGCTAAGATTCGTTGGTAGAACAACACTATTCTTTTGTAAGGCGTTGTTGACGTTGTACGAAAGTAATAATGAAACATCGAAGATAGGATTTGATGAACTGATTTTAAGATTGGTGGTCGAAAGGGCTGTGACGCCAGCGCCGCACCCGTGGGGACTCGTGATGCTGATAAGGGCAATTCTAACAGACAAGGAAAAGATCGTTTGGAATTGTTCGTTTGTGAGCCAAAATGAAAAAGTACAGAAACTGCTCAAAGCGGTCGAAGAAGTCTACTGCAAGTAGAAATAAAAGTATACACATTAATCTCTGTTTTTTTTATGAAATTTAGGTTTCGACATCAAATAAACGGTCTCCCATTCGAAAAGTAGAATGTAAAATCGTAATGCTCACAAAATTTGTGTCGATAAGACCAATTTTTGATAACGAAATCAATGATTTTTGATCAAATTTGAATGGGGTTTGAAAATAACCGTCAAAATTTTTAATTGGATGATCAACTGACAAAACGTTTTGATGCTTTTTTTACTTATTTTGAACAAAATTAGAAATCCTGGTATTCGCACACCACAACCAAACAAATTCATTAAAGTGGTTACAGAAGATGCTCTAAAAAGGCAATTTCAAAAATTATATAAAAAGTCTAAAGGTTTAAAAAATAGTGTAATTTACCCCAAAATAATTGGTGTAAGAGGTGTGCTCTTTGGTGGGCTTGGAGTTGTTGATATTGAGCCTGGTTCAACTCCTATTCAACAATTTCCTTTTTTACGTAAATAAAGAAAGCCTTATGACTGACACCAAAATGATGATATACTCGATGAAGAAATATCTGTATCTTATAATTGGTAACAGTATTTAGTAAACATTTTCAACATCTTTTAACCTCTTTAGTGATCACATAAAAAATATAATATTTATAACAATAGGCAATTAATAATGGAAACACTGAATTTCAAGTTATTCATAACTTCGAGATATTTATCATTAGATTAAAATTTCATGCACATCACTTCTTACTTTTTAATGTAGATTGTTTGTTATGGGTATAAGTAGAAGTCTTATGTTGTTTATTCTTCTTTATAATACATTAGTACTAATGTATTGGTGGGAAATCCAATCTGAGAAATCATATTTGAATAAAAATTGATTCCATTCTTTATTATCATAAACATCAAACAAATCAGTGATATTTTGAATAAAATACTTCCAATAAGATGCAATTCGAAAAGATTTGTAGAAAAATTCATATTTATGAAACCAAATGTCTAAAAACAAAACTTTAGTTGATACAAATTGATAGATAATCTTATTTATTTAACCATAAAATCAGATGAACGCAATGCAATGTCTGCAATTTGGGCCTTTTAAATGATTTGTTTTACACAATTCACAAATTGGCTTATTACAGAATTGGCAGATTGATTGAGTTGGGTTTGTACAAACAGCGCAAGAAGTGAAAACTGACGATCTATCAGGGTCCAACATTCCGTCAGTATTCCATTGGGACACTACACCTGCTGCGTCCATACTTATTACTTTACCGCTTTTATTTTGTGGGATCACTCTTTTAATTGAACAATTATGATTACTTTCAATTTGTTTAAATTCCGGTACTCTTGTTTTCAGTGAGTAATTTACGACGTAAAGGTTACCATTATCCGTACCACAAAACGCAGATAAACTTTCTTCAGATTCTTTGATTTGTGTAAGCGCCGTCACTTTTTCGCCGATATCAACGAACCCCAACTTTTGACCGTTAATTCCCAAGAAGACGATCATTTCGCCCACCCCAATCCAAATCAAGCCGGATACCTCGTAGAACGTTAAGTCCGATATTGGGTCATCGAATTCTATAACTCTATGAGTAGTACCAGTAATCATTTCCCATAAAACTAATTTCGATAATGAAGCTGTAGCACAAATCCAATCTATACCGGAAATCACCGATTTAGGTTTCGGTCCTACACTAAATTCTGATATAAATTTAGCGCTTGTTGGAACATTATTTTTAAATATTACTTTAAACGCTTTTGTTAAACCGAATGTGAAATTGATTACGAAAAATATTCCGTTCTTTGATACAGAAACACTTTCAGCGTAACCATATAAAAAGTTATATTCATAAAACAAAGTTTTATCAGTTACGTCACTTACAAAAGATAATTTTGAATATCTTCGACTTACATTTATAATTATTGTCTTATTAAAATCACTTTGCGACAAGTTATTTGGTGATGTACTATGTGCTATTGTATTAACTTGTTGTTGTTGTTGATTATTCGAATTCTTTAAACTTGTTAAATCTAATGATAAACTTCGTGGTGGTTGAACAGGGAATTTCTCACATGCCCAATTTGATATGTATTCATTATTTTTAGAGTCACAAATCGATGCATAAATTTGTGATGGTATATAATAATTATCAAATTCGATTGTCTTTAAGTCTTTAATAAACATTTCAGGTAATACAAGAGAAGTTGCAGGTATATCAGCAGAATCTTCGATATTTTTCATGATATTATCATCAGAATAATATTTAAATGGTAAAATCCATGAAAAATAATTTGCAGTTTCAATGGAATTAGGAAATGTTTTAGTGATTACCAATTTATGTAAAACATTAGGGATATATGGATAATTATTTAAATCAACAAAAGAACGTCCTGAAAGTGCATTTAATATATATAAAAATGTGTCTGTTTTAAGATTATTGGATTTCCATTTTTGATATGCTTCATAATTCGATTTATTAAATGTTAAATAATCATCAAGTGAAAATGATTCCATTGCAATTTTATTAATTTTAGATGATAATGCAATTAATGTTTTAATTTGTGGCGTGGAATATCTTAATAAGAAATGTCCAGTATTAAATGTCCAAAATGCTAAAGTTTTTAAGTCATGTTGTTTGATGAATAATATTGATGTTATAGGTATTATTATCATTACATGAGACATAAACATTGATGTTAAACCATAATCATTAATTAATACTGATTCAAGAAAGATATGTAATGTTTTAGAGTCAATTTCTTTAATGAATTCAATATCTTTCTTAGAATTCAATTTACAAAATGTTAATATAATTATAGCTTCAGTAAACCAAAATGAAATTGATGGTATTGAATCATTATATCTAAATAAGATACAATTATTTTGTTCTAATAATTGTCCATATTCTTTATTTGATTCTAAGAATAATGAAATTAAATTCTTTTTAATTAATTTCGGTGTTTTATATTCAAAATATTTATTAAAATCAGAAATTATTTGAGATTCTTCAAAATTTTCTTTAATACATGGATAAAATGAAGGAGTTAATACTTTAGGTGGTAAATATGGTGGACATCGTGGTGATAAATGATAAGTTATAGGTTTAAATGTAGAAACTCTTGAAGCATTTTCTCTTAAATTTGTTAAATAATTCGACCAATAAATTTTCTCAAGATTAATTTGAAATGTTGAATCATAAAATTGTAATATATTATTTAAGAAAAATGATATTAAATAATGTTTACAATTCGCAATATATTTACGTTTGATAATTTCGACTGCTACTTCAGAATAAATATTTTTGATTTGATTTAAATTATTATATTTTTCAAATAAAATTTTAGAATTATTATGTGAATTAGAAATGAAATTATTCCATTCGTTTTTACATATTTCATAATTTTCTTTATCTTCATTTAATTTTTTCATATGATATAAATTAATTATATTCTTTTGTTGTTTAGTTAAATTATTAATTGAAGAAAATGATTTAAATATTTCATTAATAAATTCTTCATCATTATTAAATGCTATAATAAATCCATATATCCAACAATTAATTAATTTTTGTTGGGTTATTAATATAATAAATATATTTAAATTCTTTAAAATTATTAATTTCAATTTTTCATAATCTTTATTTGAAGTTGTTGAAAATATTACTATTAATATTTGTAATATAATTTGTGAATATTTATTAATACCTTCTTTACCAAAATTATTAATAATCTTTTCATATAAATAAAATAAATCTTCAAAGAATTCCGATGAATTAATTGATAAATATCGATCGCCTGCAAATATTAATATTGTTTGCAATATTTGCGTTAATGAAAACCTTTGATTTTCAAATGGAAATTTAATTTTATGTATTAATTGATGTATAAAATCATATAAAAGAATATTTGGATTTAATTGATCGAAAAATGGTTTTGATAAAAATAATGTTTGTGTTATATTAATATATTGATTTGGATTAATATTTAATATAATATCTATAAAGAATTGGAATAAAGTTGAATTTAAAAACCATTTTTTAACATTATTCCATTCAAATATTTCATTATTTTCATATTTACCTATTAATATCGTAACGAAATTTTGTAAAAATGTTTTTATGTTTGAATTAATATTAACTTCAGGAAAAGTAATGTTTTTACTTAATAGTATAAAATCATTCCAAATTGGATCTGAATATTCACTAATATTTGAAGGTATTAATGTGATTAAAGTTTGATAATTATTTTCAAGTATAAATTCTTCATCAAATAATACTCGATGATTTAATATTAATGGGAAATAAGTTAATATTATATTTAAACAATTATTATCATTACAAATTCCATTTATATAACTTGTACAATATTTAATTCCTTTATTAATTAATTCTTCTTCTTGATTTAAATTCGGTATATCTTTCGATTTCATTATAGAATAAATGATTTTTAATGATAAACTCCATATTAATTGTAATAATAATGGCATTAATGCAGGCCTTCTAATTCCTTCGATATTACAATTAGAATCTCCTGATATAATAAACATTACATCATGCCAAATAGATTCATAATTTGATAATGTTGCAATTTTAATTTGTATTGAAGAATCACATTCAATAAAATCAGGTATAAATGAAGCTAAAGTTACAATTAAATGAAATATTTTTGCTGAAAATTTATTTGTAGATGTAATAAATATATATCTTAAATCATTAAATCGTATAATAGATTTGAAATATTCAATAGTATTTCGATTAATTAATTTAGTAATTACTTCTGTTAATGTATATTGTATAGGATAATCAATTCGATTTTCAAATGATTTCCATTCAATTGCATTACCAACTTTTAAAAATGATATTAAAAGTTTTCCTATTCGTGGAAGTTTTGATGAATTAATAAATAATAATTTAGCAATTTCTAATGAATTTGGATTTTTCTCCATAACTTTAATGAAAAATAAATCAGAATCAGGATAATTCTTCCAATTAATAGTTGGGAAACAATCAAATAAAATAGTTAATAAGATTTCATTATTAATATTTTCCCAAAGTTTTTTATCATAAAGTATTGAAGAAAATATTTCTTTTGAATTATTATTAGTTATCATTGAGAACAAAAAATATTTAAATAATTCAATGTCAGGAAACAATTTTCCATGTTCAATCGAATTTAAAACTTGTTTCCAAAGTTTTTTATTATAATTCCTTGTAATTGAGTTAATATTACAAATCGCTTTTAATATCGATTTATAAATTTCATAATCATTTGTAATTATTAATTCATTTAACATCTTCCTTGTATAATGTGTAGAAAGATTATGAATAGCAAATCCTAAATATGGCACAGAAAAACAATTTAATGGCATCGTCAAATTATTAAGCATAAAAGGTGTAATTAAAAGACTTTCTTCAAATTCTTTCGATGGTTCGATATAACCTGGTCCTAAACTATATATTACTGAAAAATCTTTTATTGATTTTTCTGAAAATCGAATTGCTGAACCTAAAAATAATAAAGAACCAAAATTCGAATTAGAGAAATATGCATTATTAAATTCTTGAATTTTATTTTTAACATTAATTATAAATATAAGTGAATTATTAATAAATATTTTTATGTTTTGTGATATTAAATTAGTTTCTAATTTAATAAAGATATGATTCCAATCAATTACATTAATTTCATGCATATAAGTTTGACCTTCGAAATTTAAAGTTAATGAATTACCACTTAATATCATAAATATATTATCCGAATGAAAGAATTGTAATTCGGTTTCTAATTCTTCTGATAATTTAAACCAAAATGATAATGATTGATATTTAGTTTTGATTATCATTTCATCATTACCTGGGAAAAATTGGAATAATGAAAATTGATCATAATTTTGATCACAAAATTTTTCAAATAAAATCGGATATTTAAATACTCGTTCAACATCTATTGATCGCATATAACGATTAGCTACGAGAATTAAAAATGGAACTTTTGATAAATCTTCATATCTTGTTAATTCATATTTCCCTAATATATATAAATTATAAGGATCTAATTCATCAGGAGGATCAATTAAATGGAATAATCTATGAATTCGAATAGGTTTATATCTTTCATCTCGATTACCATATACCATTTTCTTAATTAATTCTTTATCGACATGAAATAATGGATATGAATCATCAACGTTTTTAAAATGTAATAAAATATTTAATGGTACACAAGTCTTTAAATAATTTAATGACGCAAAAATTAACGCTGCATTTTCTGGTGTTATTAATTTAGAGTCAAGATATTTAATAATGTTTTCGACACCTGAAGCTTTAACAAATGAATCAACTAATTCAACAGAATTAGGTAATGAATATATTAATACATTTAAAATTTCATAATTTTTGGATGATAAAACTTCTTCAAATAATATTTCGATTGATGTTATCGATGAAGCTATAACTAACATTGCTGAACATATCGTAAAAAAGTTATCATGATCATTAAATAAGTCATACATTTGTATGACTGTCATAAATGATGGATCTCTCATTGGTTTTCCTTTTTCATGTGATAATACATCTAATGTTAATTGCATAAACATTGGTGATCTTTCGAAAAATTTAATTAATGTATTTTTTGGTGGACTAATCAAAAAAACATCTAAAAAATTATGTGATATTAAAAACGATAATGAAATAAGTCGTTTTGAAAATAAGTTTTCCATTAATATTAAACAATCAATATAACAATTATCAGGTGGAATTGTTGTTTTGAGTAAATAAAAATAATTAGGTAATATTTGTGGTAATTGTTCAGGAAAATGTCGATTTACGATTTTCATCATTTCTAACGCATTCTCGATTTTGATTGTTTTGGATTCAAACCATTTATTGATTGGTATAATTTCATTTAATCGGTCAATGATTTTTTCATTGACTTTTATTATTTGTAATAATTTATTAAAAAATTCACTTTGGATTTTGGTGTCTTGTACATATACATTATAATATTTAGTCAAAAAAAATGTATTTGGTGGTGGTGACTTATCATCGTTTCCACATAATATTAATTGAATAAAGATTTCAACTTTGTCTTTGGCTTCGAAATCTGATGTAACTAAAAGAAGTGAATCAAAACCTCCTAATGTATTAAATAATTGGGTCAATCCTTTATTAGTTTTGGATAAAATACAAAATAATGATGATATAATAAAAGCTAAAATTTTTTTGACTTCTTCATCTTTAGGTAAATTGATTTTGACATGATTAAAAACAGTGGTTAAATATTGCTTAAAATTGAAGGTGGTGAAAAAAGACCTATGCATTGTGTTGAAAAAAAGCATATAAATGAATTGTGCTGTTGACGGAGATGGAAATTCAAATATGTATTTTTCGGTTAATGTGTCAAGTAAACATTGTTTGGCTGCTTCTTTTGCTGTGGATTCGAGTTGGAACCCATTATGGAAAAAATTGGTATATTCTGACGTTAAATCAAGTGTTGAATTATTAAAAAAAGCTAAAAGTAAAGATGAATATGAAATCGGAATACTCCCTGAGCTGATTTCACTTAGCTTTTTTAGCAGTTGCATTGACTTAGAAAACAAAGAAAAATTTTGATTTAGTTTTATAAGCACATTTGCTACTTCTTGTGAAAGCTTGAGTGTTGCCAACGTAATTGAGTCACAATCAGTGTTGTTGGCCATAGAGCTATATGCATCAATAAATTTTTCAAATTTGAGTAATTTGGCTTCACTATTCTTTTCATTTTGAAATGAAGCAAAATTTTCATATGTTTGCATGAATAATGGATTATTGGTGCATGTTTCGATAGTAGTTTCGTCACTTTGTTGAATATAGCTCTTCATGCTTTTTTTTGGGTTGAACTGAAGATTTTATCGTTTTCGATTGTTCAAAAGCAGCTGATTGAGCGGTTTAAAATTGAATTCGTCAGAAAAATTCAATCAAACGATGTGTCAATTCAGAACAATGAGATAGCTAATTAAATCCATTTTTTGTAGATCATTCAATTGACTTTACAACAACACAATTTGACACATTCCATTCGCCAGGCTAAAAAACCAAAATATCTTGGTAAATATCATAATTTGTTATTAAAAATTTCACATATAACACAACCAATTTGGCATATTTGATAAAATATTATAAACATGAAAATAGCGTTAACAAAATGGTTGAATCACATTTAAAAACATGTTTCACTAATTAACATAATTTGATGCTTCGATATAACAAAACGCAATTCCAAACATGCTCTATACTGTGAGACATATCCCCACAGTAAGTTTTTTTGAAATGTGATGTAAAAAAATCATGTGTACGTTATCCAAAACATGCAAACTCAAATAGAGCCAAGTGCAATCTCAGAAGAATGCAATGTATCTATAGTATTCCAAAGGGAAATTTTAAACCGTCCTGACAGTGAACAACCAATGAACAAAGTTTATTTATACCAAGTAAATTATAATGATAATGATAAATTTAAGGTTGTAATTCCTGAAGATCCGAAAGAAGATACATTCAATCCAAATAAGACTCCAAGTTGGTGTAAAAAACAAATTCGTCATGATAAAGTTATTTGGCGTCAGCTTCATTCAACGGTAAAAAAATATCCAAAATATGCACCTGAATATTTTTCTCCTCTTCCTGAAGTTGAAAAGCCACAACTTAAAAATACATCAAATTATTTTACAGAAACACAAAATCCAAATTCATAATGTGCGTTTGTTCATATCATTAAATTCAATCAGTGTTTTGTTTTTGAATAAAGTAAAAGCTTTTAATCTTATTCCTTTAAAACATCGAACACAGGCACAAGCGCCGGGTATATTGATCTAAATTTCTTGTATCTTTCTTCGTATTTCTCTACAATATCTTTTTGAGGTTCTATAACATCCACTACTTTTATTATCTTGTCGGCCATTTCTTCAACATTTCTATATTCGCCACAAGCCACAGCAGCCAACATTGCCGCACCTAAAGCCGGACCTTCTTCAGATTCAATTGTCTCTACATTCATATTCATTACATTTGCAATTATTTTCCTCCATAAAATGCTTTTCGCTCCACCGCCGCATATTCTGGTCTTTTTAACATCAATTCCTAAACTCTTTGCTACTTCTAATGAGTCCCTAAGTGCGAATGCAACTCCTTCCAAAACAGCAAGTGACATATCTTCGCGTGTTGAATCCATTGTCATTCCTACGAATGCTCCTCTTGCATTTGGGTTATTATGAGGAGAACGTTCACCCATTAAATAAGGCAGAAAATATATATTGTTCTCTCCCAAATGTTCTAAATCGATATTTGATTGTTCCTTAGCATATTCATTAGTCCCTAAAATATTGTTCATCCACCATTTGTTACATGAAGCGGCACTAAGCATACATCCCATAAGATGATATGTTCCATCTGCATGTGCAAATGCATGTAACGCATTGTTACTATCAACACAAAACTTCTTTGAAGAGATAAAAATAGTTCCGCTTGTGCCTAATGATATATTACATTTCCCATCACCAACTGTACCCGTTCCTACTGCTGCAGATGCATTATCTCCAGCACCAGCAGCAACTTTTACATCATTCCGAATTCCGAATTCATTAGATATTTCTGGTTTGACATATCCAATAAAGTCTGAACTTTCGTATACTTTTCCAAGTTGTTCTGGACGAATGTAGCAAATTTTACACATCTCATTTGACCAGCATCGATGAGCAACATCGAAAAATAATGTTCCTGAAGCATCTGATACATCTGCACTGTGAACTCCTGTGATTTTATATGCAATATAATCTTTTGGAAGCATAATCTTGAAAATGCGTGAAAAATTATCTGGCTCATTTTTCTTTAGCCAAAGTAACTTTGGTGCTGTGAAACCTGCAAAGGCAACATTAGCTGTGTATTCTGAGAGCTTTGATTTTCCAATGGCATTATTGAGATAATCACATTCGACCGCAGTTCGATTGTCATTCCAAAGAATTGCTGGGCGAATGACATTGTCATTTGAATCTAAGATAACAAGACCATGCATTTGACCACTTATACAGATACCTGAAATTTTTGATTTATCGAAATTTTCTATAAGTTCCTTTAATCCTGTGATAGTAGCACAATACCAATCATCTGGATTTTGTTCCGACCATCCAGGATGAGGAAAGAAGATCGGATATTCTTTTGAAATAACATTTTTAATTTGGCCTTTTGAGTTCATAAGAAGAAGTTTCACTGCTGAAGTACCTAAGTCGACGCCAATATAGAGATTAGAAGAATCAGATTGCATTAATGAAGCAAATTGCGAGCAAACAGAATATTTTCTATTAATCATACAAAAAGTTTAGAATTTAAGTATATCGTCATGACGATAGTGATGGTTGTAAAATCCTCAGAAAAAATTGAATTGAAAACGATCAAAGGAATATGAAGCGCCACTTTTTATCGGTCGCCCAAAATGGAAAGAAAAATCCAACCAGAAGAGATCAGAGCAGCATTAATATCACAATCAGGCGATATTTACAATATGGGTGATGTAATTCGATTTCTTTGCCAAAAAAATTTATACAAACATGTTGGCGCAAGATTTTTATGTTGGATGATTATGATCAACAAATTACCGCCAAATAGATCATTTTGGGTATCCAAACTCTATGAAATGTATCAAAACTACATTGAAATTCGGGAAAAGAATTTAAATGATTTATCAATATCACCATTATATCTTATTCCAGCAGATGCCAGAAGAGTTATTAGTGGCGATTTGAGGCGAACATATGTTTGGTTTTGCAAACTTGCCGAACAAGTAGGGATCCAAGAATATTATTTAAATGGCGCACAAATTCGAGCGGAACGAATTTTGACATTTATATATCTTGAGAACCCCAATTATTCATATACACAAGGGAATGATCGCTTTGTTTGGGTATCATTTCTTGTATGTTTATTTTTTGCTTCACACGGCGGGTTAAACTGTTCATTTGCTGAAGCGTTATCGTTTTATTTAGCGGAGTTTTTTATTATGCACAACAAAGTTGCCAAAAATTTACAAAATCTTCCATATCTCCAGCATCGATTTTCCAAAATGGATTCACTACTATCCATTGAAGAACCCGAAGTCTTCCAATATTTAAACCAAAGCCAACACTTTGCGCTCCAGTATGGTATGAAATGGGAATTGACATTTTTTTCAGACGAACATAATGCGCATGAGCTGATGCTAATTTGGGATAACATCTTAGCGCGATTTGATCACTACGGCAAGTTTTTGCAGTGTTTAGCGGTGGCGCATATTAAGCAGGTGCCAATTCCAAGTCATCCGGACGAAATGGCGATGACGATTCAACAGTATAAGAATTGGAACGTGTCCAAAATCATTAGCGATGCAATAGAAATGATGGACTATGAAGAAGATAATTCTCAGCAATATTGTAAGTGTTATGGCCGTTGTATTAACTTTATGGGTCATTTGTTCGGTTGCTATAAGAAAAGGAATTCAAGTTTACAATGGTAACCCGAAATTGATGTGTTTTGTTTTATATATAATAAATTCTATCCTATCCAATGATTCTTCTTGTTTTATGATATTTTTTGAACTAAATTTAATTGATAAAAATATTACAAAAGACATCAAACCTAAATATTTTCAACATTATAAAACTAAGGAAGAAAATCAAAAAAGAAATGCGGGTGGCCTATTTGAAAGAACTTTTTTTCAAAGAACTTTCAAAGAATGATTGGAAACTTCATAAACAATTAATTGAAGAAGGCCATAATCCAAATGAATTAAAAAACGTAATTCGAAATGATGAAAACGAAAAACTTCAAGAAATATCATCACAAGAAAAATTTGATTTTGATCAAAAAATTGTACCTTCACTTTATGAAAGATGTTCTTATATTAATAAAGAAAATGTCTCGTTAATTGATTATGCAGTATTTTTTGGATCAGTTAAATGTTTTAAATATTAACTTATGAAAATAAGATTTATGGATAAAAAATATTCACATGATACATTCTTAGCTGATTTAGGGTATTTTTGTATTAATAATTTTTGTAATTTATTTAAACTACTTAAAACTACTCTTATTACAGCAATTGAAAATCGTAACACAGAAATCGCTAAATTACTTCATGGAACAATAGGAATTGATGTTAATGTTAAAGATATTAATCTGTTTTATTTAATTACTTTTTTTACTTAATTAATGGATTTCAAAGCAATATTTAGAATTTTTTTAAAATATTTAATACAGCACTTGAAAAAGACAAAATTAAATTCAACTGATGTTATAGTAAGTTTAATTGAGAAATATTTAAAGGTTTTTTAAAATTAAATTTTTTATTCTTTTTAAGATAGGAAATGAATGAAATATTTATTTTTTAGTCAGTTTATATATATATAATTTATCTACAAATCATTTATCTTTTATAATAACATAAATCAAAAGTATACTTCTAATGATTATAGTTGAAAAATTTTTTCCTATTATTTATATATATCAAATATATATTTGATCACATATGTGCAATGGTTTTCCTGTTCATTGAAAAATAAAGTACCTTATTAAACCTCACCATTTTGTTTTAAAAGCACCAAGAATTCACGTTTTTATTCTTCTCATTTTCATAAGTAAAATAGTTTTCACCTTTGTTTTTAATTAACATTTACATTTCCAGCACCAACAAAATCAAATTGAAAACCAATGTAATTTTGCGTCTACTAATACAAGTTCTTTTTCACCATTTATTCATCTTTTTAACAACAAAAATTTCAACACATTTGATGATCATCAATCTGCTAACATTTTGGTAAAATCAAAAGAAATATGTTAACAAACATACCTTATTGATCTTATGCGATCAAAAAACATATTATTATTAACACAAACAAAAAAAAAGAAATGTTGAAAGAATTGGAATTTCTGTATTTTATAATTGCATATCATTAGTAAATATTACAATTCCAAACAAGGTAACAGAAATTGGAAATTTTGCATTTTATAATTGCACATCATTAGTAAATATTACAATTCCAAACAAGGTAATAGCAATAGGGAATTATGTTTTTGCATTATGTACGAGTATAGAAACGATTTCTATTGGAGAAAATGTAAGTGCAATTGAAACCAATGCATTTAGTTCATGTACAAAACTTAAATTCATTAATGTTTCGAATGAAAATTTATATTTTGCCAATGATCAAAATGATGGAATTTTATATGATAAGCAAATCAAAAGAATCAATATTTATCCATCAGGAAATTTAAATATTAAATTTGAAGTTCCATTTTCAGTAAAAGAAATTGGAAGTTATTCATTTGTTTCATGTATTAATTTAGAAACGATTTATATTGGCGAAAATGTTACTTCAATTGAAGCAAATGCATTTTCATCATGCGATAAACTCAGATGCATTTATTACTTTGGCGAAACAGATCCGACAAATTCATCAAATATATTTATAGATGTAGCAGCAAAAATTGTCATGACAACAAATTCATATAATGGATCAACATTTGGCGGATTAAATGTGACTAAAGGAACAATAATAAATGAATGCGCCTTATTAACACATTTGCTAAGACAAATACATTTACTGAATCGAATACATTAATGAAATCAAATGCATTTACGAATTTATATGAAATTTCATTTGTTGTTTCGAATTCATTTACTTTTTCATATTCAAATGGTATAACATTAACGAATACAATAACATTAACACAATCATTATCTATTACACAAACAATAAGTATTTATAAATCGACTTATTCGAATTCAATATCTGTTTCTATTTTTAATTCATCATTAACTTATGTTTTGAGTGAATTTATTTATTACGAATATACTGTTATTGTGTATCCGACTTATTACATATATTATAGTAATTTCTTTACTATTATACACCAAAATGAAAATATTAATGATGATAATTAAAGCACAATAAAAATTATAAGTGTATGCGTTGCAGTTGTCGTAATTGTAATAATTGCAATACTTATCATAGTTTTATTGCGAATTCATAATCAGAAACAAATAAGTAATGAACAAGAAGCAAAAAGTTTCGAAGAAAATCAAAATGAAAAAGAAAATACATTTGTAATGGGAACATCAACGAATAATATTGATGAAGATCCATTTGCTGATGATTTTAAAGAAGAAAAATTCATCAATCATATTTAAAATACAAACATTTGCTTATTAATTAAGTAAAAATCGCTAAAACTTAAATTTATAATTTGAATAACATATTTCTCATGAGAGTTACCTGTTCAGCTGGTGTGCCTCAAATCCGTTGACACTTTTATATGCACGTAATTTTTTTGAATACTTTATTTACAAAAATCTCCATTTCAGTAAAAGATTTGGTCTTTAAGATTAAAATATTTAATATCAACAATTTGAATATTTGCGTAATCATAAAATATGATTTACCAACAATTGTGGATATATTATATACAATTTTACGATCAGGTAAATTTTCTTTAATCAAATTATTAATAATATGTTTCTTTTGAATTTTCAAGAAGAAAATATGAAAATACATCAAGAAAATTGGATTAAATGCTCGCAATTTCCTTTATAAAACTTAAATATATATCAATATCACTCATATTACAATTCAAAATGAATATAGCATTTGACTATTTTTCAAGTCAAAAAACATTTCATTTATATAAAGAAAGTTTTTAATTTCACTTCAAAATTCTAGTTATAACTGCATACAAAGAATTTGTATAATTTTTTTTTATTTTAAGAAGACGTTTATTATGACAAACGGCTCACTTTTTTCATTTCACTTTTTGAACATATTCACTAAATATCGAATAAAAAAATTTTGCTTCACCCAGGAGTCGAACCTGGATCAATAGCGTGTAAAGCTACTGTTCTAACCGTTAGACTAGTGAAGCTATTCAATATCCATTATATATCAAGAAATATAATATTATACAAGATTAACCAATGATCTTGATATATTTTTAGACAATCATTAAAAACACAATATAAGGATATATTAAAAAGATATGCATAGGAAAACAATATTTTTATACAAAATCTCTGTTGTTCATTACTTCATTTCGAATTATATCTAATGCTTGTTGATTTAATTCTTGAGCTTTCTGGTTGCATTTTTGCAACGAAACAGAATAAAATGAAAAGCAATGTGATAATCGATTTGTGACAAATCTAGAAAATCTTTTCTTTTGGTCTATTAGTTCTTGAAGCGATTTCTTCAATGAGTTCAAACATTGTATAGCATTCTGACGGCAATTTTCTTCATTTTGTGTCCCAAGATTTTTATTTAAGTTTGCTTTAGCAGATATGAATTTTGTATGCAATGTTTTGTAGTTTTCTTCTAAGCTATCTAAGACCATTTTTCTCTCGTATATATCTCGAATATCGTCTGCACACCTTTGAATCGAAACTGTTTGTTTATCCTCAACTTCGATGAAAGAATCAAATACGTTTGTTATATGTTCTGCAATACATGAAAATTCTGGTGCTATTGCCTGAAAAATGTCTAATAATTTTAATGAAAAATTATATAAACTTTCACCTTTTGCTTTGTATGCTTCAGATTGGCATGTAAGGTTTTCTGAAATTTTTCTAATTACGGGATCAGCTTTGAAGAATGTGGATAAATTCGTGGAAAAAAAAAAGTAACGTACTCCAAAATGTCCACTTAAGTTTATTTTCAGAAAAACACAAAGAGACACCAGGTATAAAAAACAAAAAGTATCATTCAATGAGAATTCCCCCTCTAAGAGAAAAAAAAATTATAAAAAAATTAGACAATTCATTTCATTGAAAGATTAATTATAATTTTGCTTAAACCAACAAGTACACAAGATAATGGAATATCATTTCAATCAATGGAATATCTTAAAGTTTTATTTCCTAAGTTCCCAACTATCTTTAAAATAAAAGATGCAATAATTTGGAGAATCGCTTAATAACACGCGACTTTTTCTGAGGAAATTTGAATGCTTTATTCCCACTTTTGGGTACATCCATGAGAAAAGAGAAAAATAACACGCCACTTTTTGTGTGATTTATCATGTTCCATCCAAATCAGTGCAATGGAGACTCCTCCTGAGCTCATAGAAGCATTTACTCGTCTTGACAATGCATTCTTTGAAGATGTACATGCTCTTGTTCAACGGGTGCGCGAGATTTCTGATCAATATAAGTGCCGATATATTCCTAGATCAACAGGTGAATCAAGATCAATGCAACTTTTCTGCTGTAGACAGTATCGAACAATCTATAACTGCAATGCATGCCTTAGGATTCTTTACAACCCCGAAACACAATTAGCACAATTCGATTCTTGCGATTTAAACCACACGCATGAAATTTCTGCATCATACAACGGAAAAGAAAGAAATCAACTAAGCGAAACACAAAAAACAAATATCAGAGATTCAACATTACAAGGATTATCGGCTTATAACATTCGCATCAAACAAGGATTGGTTTGTTCGAAAGATGTATTATACAATACAAGAAGAGAGATCTTAAAAAACATTCGAGACCATAAAATGGATGAATTGCTTGATCAAATGAAAAATGGAAATAATTGGTCGAACAAAATAATAATAGATGAAAATAAGCGTTTTAATGGATGTTATGTATTTCACGAACCTATTATGTCTGAAAAATATGCTAATAATCTGTGCATTATTGACGATACAAGTTGTACAAATTACTATCACCTCCCTCTTTTATTAATGATTAGTGAAGATCAAAATGGTCGAAACCAAGTATTATCTTTTGCAATAATATGCTCACGAACAAATAATGAATTTATAAATTATTTTGTAGAAATCAAACAAAAAATAAGTGATATCAGGCTCTTTATCTGCGATCGAAACAAAACACAGGTCAAAGCACTGAAATTTGTCTTTCCATTTTGCAAAATTATATTTTGCAGTGTTCACATTTCTCGTAATCTTCGACAGAAGGCAGGGCAAGAAATGTGTGATTTATTTCATAAGCTACAAATCCAAGAAATTTCTGAAGAAGAATTTATCAATGCATGTAATAATTATGTAAATGAACATCCAAAAACAAAAGGATCGCGTTTGTTACAAAACTTATTAGCGGATCAGGATAAGTGGCTACCAAGTATAATTTCAAAATATATACATTGCGATAATACAACATCAAATCGAGTTGAAGGTTTTTTTGGAAGTCTCAAGAATTTACTAGAACATAAAATTGTAACATTAGGAAATCTTGTATATGCAATTTATTTAATAGGTGAAAGACTTAGAATATTATCTAAAAGTGATAAACCAACAATTATCCCACAAGAATTAATGAGCAAAGAAGATTCGAAAAAACTCGGTACATTTGCTTCAGCAATGATATTCTCTGAATATATGGACCTCAAACTAAATGGTGTATTGTCTATTCCATACTCTGAGACCTGCTGCAAAAATCATACATTATACAATTTCCCTTGTAAACACCTTATTCTAATGAGAATTAAAGAAGATAAGAACCCACTCTTAACAATCAATGACATACCTTGTAGATGGATAATCACTAACGAAAATAAAACAGATAATCCCAATACCATTGAAAGATATTTACGGCCAAAAAACAAAGAAAACAATTGGAGTTACAGTAATTGCATTGATAAATTTGAACGTTTTTTCTCCCTCGCGAATCGATCTTCTGAAATTAGAAATATTCTAGACAAAGCCTTAAATGATTTATGCTCGCTTGAACATGAAACAGGAGAAGATGGAGATATTCTTCCACCAGAACACATACAGATTTCTGGAGCGCCTTCAAGATATCCAAGAAACAATGTGGATAAAGCAGGCGCTCCAAAAGTGAAGAAGAAATATCGTTGCAGTATATGTGGAGGTGATACTCATACTGCACCTAGATGTCCATAAAATGTTTTAGCTACTTAATGAAAACTTAATATATTAAACTCATAATATCAGAAATGTGAATATACAGTTTAACAGTTCATGAGAAAAAAACATCATAAATCATGTGAGGATAAGCATATTCGAGAATCCTTTGTAAACAGTTGGAATTCCAAATTCTCCTTTTTAAAAAGTCGCCGTTGCGTTCACAAATGAATGTTTCACCATGTTTTCATTTAAAAATGCTACAAGATGACTTGCTTTAATGCCAAAATAAATCACACAAAAAGTGGCGTGTTATTTTTCCTTTTCTCATGGATGTACCCAAAAGTGGGAATAAAGCATTCAAATTTCCTCAGAAAAGTCGCGTGTTATTAAGCGATTGCCCCAATAATTTTTAGCAAGGATTCTATTCTCTTTTATGAATATCACTAAAACTAAAAATTTAATATATTCTCTGCAGCAATGAAAAAGCCAATGGCTATTATTCAATAACAAAAGTGAATAAAAATTTGTTTAACAAACAATTTATTGAAATATAATATTATATTCGAATGAAAGGATTCCGAAATGGAGATATGTTTGGGATCCTTTGTCTGTTTTCGCTTCTGTCTGGAAATGCTTTTCTTGGTTTTGAAAAATAATTAGATTTGATTGGCACTTGCTCATTCCTAAAGTTTCGCGGAAGGGGCTCTCTATTTGGCGGCATTGGTCTTTCCTGGTATTGTGGAACCATATTGACATCAAGATTAAATGAATTTGTTCTTAATTGTTGTTTCGAATCACGTGGCTTAAAAATGAAATTTTGATACATCTTAGCAAATTCAGTAGCATCAATTTGCTCTTTGTATGAAAAACCATTGTTGAAACAAATTGGGAAATTATGAAAATTGATTGGTTCGAAACTATTATCATCTTGTAAGGAAGGACTCGCGTTCTCAGTAAATGAAACGTTCTGTATTTTAAATGAACTTTTTGGTGTTTCAGCTTGAAATTCATTTTCAATTATGATTTCTTCCTCATGCTTGGCTAATTTTGTTGCAAAGTAGCTACCAAACACAGAGTAAAACGTTGGGTATCTTATAGAAATTTCATCATAATTTTTCTTGATTTGTTTTTCTTGTTTATTTTTAAATTTAGAATGATAAGGAACATACTTCATCTGTTGCTGGATTTCATCTGTTTTTTGTTTTTGTTGAGGATCTTTTACACGAATTTTGAGTCGGTTTGAGTGGCTAGCTTCATGCATCCACAATTTCGAATTAAGGGCAGCCCAAAAAATGAAGTAAAGTATTCAATACACATAAAAAACCGTCTGAAAGTTTTGATTTCGAATTTTACAAATAAATAAAAAAATAGTATCAAATTTGTGCGTTTTAGTTTCTTTTAACTAGTATATGCCTCAAAAGGATAGTTCCGTTGATGTGAAACTTAATAAAGACAAGAATGAAAAGTGCATGTCCAGCTAATGAAATCAGTGAAAAGAAAGAACTTGGAGGGCGGAAGAACATAATGTAACCAATGATGAAGTAGAAAAGGTAAATTGCAAATATTACTCCATCCAATATCCAATGACCAAGTGAATGTTTGAATTTAAGAAGGTTAAACAAGTAATCGGTAACACCAAGGTATATCATAAGTGTTGTGAAGAAAACAAAGTGGAATGAAAAATGAATCCATAATCCATCAGCAATTGAAAATAGGCTCATCAATAATAAAGAAACGACAGATGTAGCACCTGCGCCTACACAAACATATACAAACATTTTTGTCGTTATCGATTGAAGACCTACACGATGACTTGAATTTAGATATCTGAAATTTTTATAAATTCCAATACCCATAAAAATGCATGCAATTACGACAGAAATTCCATATATGATATTTTGAGGTGTATAAACAATAATCGATGAAGGAAGAGGTGGATAATATTCAAAATTATATTGCCGGTTATAATAACCTATAAAAATACATAAAAGTAACGCCAATGGTACTATCAATGGAACCGTAAAATAACATTGTGGTGCTTTGAAGTATTTTTTGATGTTCATCACTTTAATAACTTTTTAAATAGTTTACATAAACTTGATATTTGAATAGTTTACGAAAAATAACCAATCTTCTAAATGAACAACATTTTTAAAATTTGGTTTAAACCTGATCAATTAATTCATTATTCCTCAACTGCTCTTATGCATTATTTTATATCTTTTGAAAAAATTATTTTTAACTTGAGTGAAGATAATATTTTAGAATCAACCCGTGCTACTATAGATCAAATAAATAATGATTATGTTTCGTCTTGCTCAAGCTTAATTCTTAGTAGATTGATATATTCATCAATTCTTTCACAAATGAAAGATATTAATTTATATATTAATTTCATGAAACAAATTGAAATAAAAGAACAAGAAATCACCAAAAGTAATTATGAATTGATTAATAAATTCAGAGATTTTCTTCTTGATATAAACTCACAAGAATCATATTTTATTCTAGAAAAAATGATTGGAATGAATTTAGTTTCATTAAATTTAGTTGAAAATAAAAGGACTTATTATTTTGCACATCATTTTCCTAATAAATTGCCAAATGACATAAATAAGCAATATTACATGTGGAATTATCACAAAGAAGTTTATGAAAAACTATCAAATAATGATTTTGAACATCATAAAAAATCAGTTGAAGAAGGACATAATCCGAACAAAATATTAAAAGTAATTCGAAATGATGAAATAGAAAAGCTTCAAGAAATATCATCGCAAAATGATTTTGATTTTAATCAATATGTTGAACCATCACTTTATGAAAGATGTGATTTTATTAATCAAAAAAATGTTACATTAATTGATTATGCAGCATTTTTTGGATCAGTTAAATGTTTCAAATATTTACTTATGAATGATGCAGATGTAAGTAATACAGGTAAATATGCTGTTGCAGGTGGAAATGAAGAAATTATTCATTTATGTGAACAAAATCATTCATCATTTGAAGATGCATATGAA
Source organism: Histomonas meleagridis (assembly GCF_020186115.1). Taxonomy (NCBI): domain Eukaryota; phylum Parabasalia; order Tritrichomonadida; family Dientamoebidae; genus Histomonas; species Histomonas meleagridis. Next base: position 2,293,884 of record NW_027150805.1, read on the forward strand.
GCAGCAATTGAATATCATCGAAATGATATCTTTCATTATATTTATGAAAATAAAATTAGTGAAACCAAAAATTTAGGAGAAAGAATTATTAAGTTATTTTTAACTGGTAAATTCATTAATTATGAAATACTTAACTTTTTACTTAAACAAGAAGTAATTGATATTAATGCTAGATATATTTGTTTATATATAAGATTTTTTTTAAGATTTTGATATATTAAGATAATATTTGAAATTCATTTAAATTAATTCAAAAACTACTTTTCTTTGTAGTTTCAAATGGTCATCTGGAATTAACTAAATTACTTCTTGAACAAAAAGGATTTGATATAAATGAAAGAGATATTCATTTATTTTATTTATAATTCATTACAATAATTTTCAATTTTAAAATAACATTTGGAAATTATTAAAAGTATTTAATACTATATTTATCCTAGCATCTGGAAATGGTTATACAGAAATAGTCAAATTACTTCTTGAACAAGAAGGAATTAATATTTATATATACAATATTATTTTACTTTGTTTTTTATTTATTACAATAATTTGAAATTTCAAAATAATATTTAGAAATTATTTAAATTATTTAAAACAGCACTTATATGTGCAGCTGAAAATGGTTCCATAGAAATAGTCAAATTACTTCTTGAACAAAAAGGATTTAATATTAATTCCAAAGATTCTTATTTGTTTTATTTAATATTTATTTTAATAATTTGGAAATTCAAAATATTATTTGGAAATTGTTTAAATTATTTTATACAGCACTTATGTATGCATCCGCAAATGGTCATACAGATATAGTTAAATTACTTCTTGAAGAAAAAGGATTTGATATTAATTCTCAAGACATATATTTATTTTAAATAAAACTCATATTTTTAATTTCATGTTTCAAAATGTTATTTGGAAATTATTTAAATTATTTAAAACAGCACTTATTATAGCAGCTAAACATAATCATAGAGAAATCATTAGATTACTTCTTGAACAAAAAGGAATTGATATCAACGCTAAAGATGTTTATTTATGTTATTTAATATTTATTTTTTGAATTGTATATGCCAAAATAATCTTTGGAATTTGTCTAAATTATTTAGAACAGTCTTTATGGAAGCAGCTAAATGTTGTATCATAGAAACATTTAAATTACTTCTTGAACAAAAAGGAATTGATGTAAATGCAAAAGATATTTATTTGTTATCTTCAAAGTTCAATTTTATAATTTGATATCCCAAAATAATATTTGGAAATTATTTAAATTATTTAATAATGCACTTATATTGGCATCTGCTGATGGGAACTTAGAAGTAGTTAAATTACTTCTCGAACATGAAAAATTTAATACAAAAACTGAAAATTTTTGTTTATTTTATTTAATGCTTATTTTAATATTTTGAAATTTCAAAATATTATTTATAATTCATTTAAATTATTTAATAAAGCATTTATTTCGGCATGCGGTTTTGGGTGTATAGAAGTAGTTAAATTAATTCTTAAACAAGAAGGAATTAATATTAATGCTAAAGATATAAATATTCTTTATTTGATATTTCAAAATATAATTTGGAAAGTGTTCAAATTATTTAAAACAGCACTAATTAAAGCATCCTCAAAAGGTTATACAGAAATAGTTAAACTACTTCTTGAACAAAAAGGAATTGATGTCAATGCTAAGGATATTTATTCATTTAATTTAATGTTTAATTTAATCATTTTATATTCCAAAATTATATTTGGGAAATATTTAATGTATTTCGAACAGCACTAATGTTAGCATCTTGGGATAATCATGGAAAAATAGTTGAGTTATTACTTAAACAAGAAGGAATTGATATAAACGGTAAAGATATTTATTTGTTATATTTAATATATATTTTAATATTTTAAAATATTATAATAATTTTTGGAAATTATTTGAAATATTTTTGACAGCGCTTATGTATGCATTTTCGGGATATAATACAAATGTAATTAAATTACTTCTTAAACAAGACGGAATTGATATTAATTCCAAAAATATTAAATTATTCTATTTTATATTTATTTTAATTATTTAATATTGCAAAATAATGTTCGGAAATTATTTGAATTATTTAGAACAGCACTTATATATGCATGTGAAAGTGGTTATACAGAAATAGTTAAATTACTTCTTGAACAAGAAGGAATTGATATTAATAATATTGATATTTTTTTGGAGTATTTAAGATTTATTTTATTCGTTTGATATTTAAAAATATCATTTGGAAATTGTTTAAATTATTTTATACAGCACTTATGTATGCATCTAGTAAAGGTTACAAAAATATCGTGAAATCATTACTCGAACAAGAAGGAATTGATGTTAATGTAAGAAATATTTATTTGTTTTATTTAAAATTTATAGTATTAATTTAGAATTTTAAAGCAATACATAGAAACTAATTAATACATTTGAAACAGCTCTAATGATTGCATCCAAAAACGGTTATAAAGACATTGTAAATTTGATTCAAGAAAAGATTGAAGCAAAAAGAGGATAAACTCTGGTAGACCCGCTATACACTCTTCCATTTCATAAAGAATTTTATACAAACCATTATGATGTTTTATTTAAAAATTTTTTTGTGCACAAAAATTTAAAATATTTATGTAAAAGTGGGAATGATCATTTTTAATTTCTCATGCCAAGTTGGAAACTTCTTCTTTTCAATAGCCAACACAAGACTGTTTTTCTTGTGGGCTAAAAGCACACAAAACTTGGTGGAGGCTATTAGTAAAATACGAAAGGTTATGCTTATTCGTTAAATTTACAATCAAACATGATCAATGGAAAACAAATGCATCACAGTTTTTGTTTCAATGTTTTTCCGAATTAACACATTATTTAGATTCTTGTTTAGCTTTTCATCTGCTGTGTTTTCGATGATGTTTTTGTTCACAAAAAAAACGTTATTTGAGACGTTCCACCGGAGTAGACGTTTATTACGTTTAAAAACAGTTTATTTTCAAAGGATTAGCGCGCTTTTGATAAGTTTATCTCACTCAATGAGCGATACCAGTTCCAGCACTTCAGAAGAAGAGAAAGAAGGCGAAGAAATCAATACCGAACAATCTGAATATGAAGACGATGAAAAAACAACACCGCTTCCCTCTCTTCTTGTTGATGTTGTACCAGATCCACGTGATGTCGAAGAAGATATTCTTCTTCCATATTTTACCAAAAAGATAAATGGCCTTAAACCCAAGAAGTCACAAAAGCCGCCAGAACCCAAAAAATAATTTAATTAATTAATAAAACATTATTTAATTTTTGTGTTTGAAGAACCTTATTGACCAATCGCAACAACTTATCTTATTAACATTTAATTAAATATTGGGTTTATGTCGCCTGATTCTGTAATTGGTTGAGATCTGTACATGTAACTTATTTGTACCTTCATCATTAAAGGCATATCACTTTGTGTTACAGCCATCATTTGTTGGAAAATTGGTTTTCCGCCGATTGGTTCTAATGTTTCGCTTGAAGGCTGTTGAACTTGAAGCATCCAACTTTTAGGTGCCCCAAACTTAACCGTAAACCGCTCCAGTGGCACTTTTCCTAGATTGAAGATTGATGCTCTAATTGCAATTTGCTTAAAATTATTTGGATTCTTCACCACTTCGAAGTATATTACATAATCAGGCATTCTTAGTGCTTCCACAGCACCTTTTGGTGGTGTTATATTAGTTTCTGTTAATGATTCTAACAATGAATTATCTTTTTGTGGAGGTTGTTGTTCTGTAGATTTATTATAATCGTCTATTAAATTCAGTAAATCATCTTCATGATTCTGTTGAAGAGTTTGTTCACCATTTTCATTCTGTACTAAAGGAGCAAGTACATCATCAACGATTTCTGGTTCATTTAATAAGTTGACCATTTCACCAGCGCGTTGTTGCACGTCAAGGTTTGGTGATTTATATAATTTCGCAATGAATTCTTTTGCTTCATCTTTCTTATTAATTCTAACGGCCAACTTTGTAATTGCCGTAATGATATAACCTTTAGTTTGATCAGAAGTCTGAGGCATTAACATAATTCTTTTCATATTCTCGAAGCTTCCGTCGTCCACTTGCAAATATTCACCGATAGCCCAACACGCCACTTGGACCAATATTTGGTTATCTGAATGCCTTAACAATGATTCACTTAACACCTTAATTCCATTATTTTGTAATTCCAACGAATGTGAAATCATCTTACAAAACGAAGATATTATTTCTGTACCGACATAATTCCCATTCTCTAACAACATCCGATACACAATGTCGAAGTTCCATTTCTCATTCGGCGCAAACCTTTGTATTGCTGTAAATAACTTCGAAACAAGTTCAACTCGAAATTCAGAATCGGCCAATTTGACGTAATCTAAAACTTCCGGAATTACTGTCGTCGCATTCGTTTCGTCAACAAGTGCTGAGACTACATTAAGTGCACGACGACGTATAGAAGAATCCCTATTATTCAAACAGTGGACAATCTGCGACTTGTACCGTTGGAGTGCAATCGAGTCATTACTCGTACGTCCAATGATTTCGTTACCAATATACAAAACTCGTGAGAACACCGATAGAGAGGAATACAATACGTTCTGATCGTTCATCTGTAAAAGTCGGCCGACTTGTGTAAACGCTAAACCGCGCAACGATGGATTATTGGCGGTGGATACGACGGTTTCGACGGCTTGGAACAAAAGTGACCGACAAGGGTTACGATGGATGTCGACACCGGTGACGATGGACTGTAAGACGTCATCAAGCTCTTGCGATGGCTTCTTAAGGAGAGATAGGATTTTCATGATTTTGATTTGAAGAAATGGATCATTGAATGTTGAAACATAGAACTCTTTGGATTGACGCGACTCATGTAATTGCTTTAGTATTTTGGTGAGAGGTTTGGTATACTTTTGAAATGTTGAGATTAACGACGGATCAATTTTGATTAGTTGTTCCATCAGATTTAAGCACGCGGTTGTGATTGAGTGGATCCCAATTTTCATGAGAGGTTGAACACATTGCGTAAAGTTCTCCATGAGATCGGGTAATTTTTGAATAATTCGAAACGAGGCAAGCGCAGCTTTCTTGACAACGCTGTGGTCAACTGATTTGATGTGCTTCAAAACTTCGGTGAAAACTGTTTGGCACATTTCGGGTGATCCGTTATTTGCGATGAAAGCTAACGCTAAAGATTGAATCTGTGGGTCATTTGACTGTAGGTCTTTGAGAACTGTCTGTGTAATGAGCACTGAGATTTCGGATGTTTCGTCAAGCATAACTGAGGCAGCAATGTATCCGATCCGTTTATATGAAAATAACTCATGGCTCATTAATGTGAGAACTTCCATGTAACCATATGATACATTCTCCCCAAGCGTTCCAAGAAAAATTAACTTGGAGACAATTCTTGGTCGCATACTTGGTTCACATTTTCGAATATATGATCGCATGTCGGCTTGTTCGGATGATATTATGAATTTTTCTTGTTCAGCATTTTCTGCAAAACGAACAGCTGTGATAAAATCGCGGAGGGAACGCGTCATTTGGGGTTTGATTATTGGGGTGCCTTGTTTTTCAATTGATTTTGATCGTTAATAAAAATTGCTTTGTTTTGATGAATAAGAAATCGATTCTTGTATGGAATAGTAATCTTAAATATTTTGTATTCAAAAAATAGCAAATCTTCCATTTTATTATTTCAGAATTTTTAAGGTTGTACTCCAAACGGTCGCCACCGAAAAAATATTGTTTTGTTAATAAATTGATACATATTTATAATTTTAATATGTAAACCAAAAAAATATTTATAATTATTAATGCTCTTTGTTAAATACTAAATTATTTTAATTGAAATTTTTTTATGATAGATAATCAATTTCATTTTGAATCAAAAAGTTGAAAAATCTCTCTATTACATTTTTTAGAATTATATGGTATATTTAAATTTTTTATTAATTTTGATTTATATTCAGTTAATATTGAGTTCTATTCATTTTAAAATCAAAAAATCATGAAAATTGATTTTGAAATATAATAAACAACATAATAATACCAATTGATGCTACAATATTATTTTGATAAATTATTATTTGATTTGGAGATAAAAATGTTTATAACAAGAAAATACGATCAAAAAGCATAGAAAATACCTAAAAAGTTGGACATGAAAAACCTGTTTTCAAATATATTTTTCTTATTATTATTTATATACAAATATAATTCTCTTGTATTAAATAAACAACATAATTATTATATATATCTTAAATTTAAAAAATAATATGATAATATTATGATGTTATCTTGTAATTTGCAATTGAAATTTTTTTTCAAAATTTCTCCAATATCTCTCAATAACTTTATTTTAAATATTTTTTACAATATTCTGATGTTATTTATTTTTTTATCTCTTATATCCATTCCTCTCTATTCATTTTAAGTTTCATTTTTTAATGATTGCATTGTTTTTAATCGTTTTATATTCAATATTTTTTGTTTATTATACCAATTTTCTGATTATATTTCCGATTTTTTTTTTTGATGGTTTTCATGAAAATAATCATCACAATAATCTAACATAATTGTGTTATGAGAAAAAATGATGAAATTCATTATGAGTTTGTTAAATACAATATAATTATTTATTTTTCAAATTATAATCTAACATGGAAATCTTTATACATGTAATAATCTAATAACTCAATATGGTAAATATTTACATTATGTAATATGACAAGATCTTTCTTATTCTGTGTACGATTATTTTCCGTTCTGAAATATTCATTGGTTTTTCTTGAAGTGAGATACTCTCGTGGAGGAAGTACTGAGTACTATTTCATTATTTTATTTGATATTTTCAAAAACATTTATAATATATATTACCATTTGATAAGTAAAATCTGTTTTTTTGTAGATTACTTATTGCTCCTTTTTCCTGAAGAAACTTTACTACTTTATCACAACAAAAAAAATTTGCAAGTGAAAGTGCTGTATTAAATAATTTGATAAATTTCCAAATCTAATTTTGGAACTGCAAATTAACGAAATGATATTTATCCGAAGCATTGATTTCAATTCCTTCTTGTTCACATAGTAATTTAACACCTTCTAACCCTCCGTATTTTGATGCAAACATAAGTGCTGTTCTAAATAATTTGAATAATTTTCATATTTTAGCTTGAAACTTCAAATCAATTGAATAAATAAAAAACAAAACATTTATACATTTTCTTTGGCATTAATATTAATTCCATTTTGTTCAAGTAATAATTTAACTATTTCAACGTTACCATATTCAGATGCTATCATAAGTGGTGTTTTAAATAATTTAAATAATTTCCAAATGTTGATAATAAATAAAAAATTAAAAGAATAAACACAATCTGTTTCGTTAATATTAATTCCTCCATGTTCGAGAAGTAATTTGACTATTGTTGTGTTATTAATATCAGATGCATTCATAAGTACTGTTTTAAATAATATGAAAAAATTCCAAATAACATTTTGAGATTTTATTTGGAATTTACAATAAACATTAAACAATCTCAAATAACATTCTTAGCGTTAATATCAACTCCTTTATTCTCAAGAAGTATTTTAAATATTTCTATGGGATCATCTTATTCAGATTTACTTTCAGATCCTGCAGGAATTAATGAATACATTAGTGCTGTATTAAATATTTTAAATAATTTCCAAATATTATTTTTAAATATAAAATGATTAAAATAAATTCTATCTTTAGCATTAATATCAATTTCTTCTTGTTCAAGAAGTAATTTAACGATATCTATATAATCATTTTTAGTTACTATAATAAGTGCTGTTTGAAATAAATTAAATATTTTTTTTTACATATTATTTTAGAATATCAAATTATTTTTTACAAATATCGTTTTTAGCATTAATATCAATTCCTTCTTGTATAAGAAGTAATTTGACTAATTCTATATTACCATTTTTAGATGCAATTTCCAAATTTTATTATGAAATATCAAATTATCAAAATAAATTTTAAATAAAAATATTAATTATCTTTTGTATTGATATCAATTTTTCCTTGTTCGAGAATATATTTAACAAGTCCAATGTTCTTTGATTGAGAAGAATAAACCAAAATATCATCAGGCATTTGATTATATTGTAGAAAATGTTTAACAAGAATTAAGTTGCCTATTTCTGCTGCTTTATTAATAATATGAGTATCAATTTGATCAACTTCTTTATTTAAAAATGATAATAGTTCGTAATTGCTATTACATACACAAATCATAAGTAAATAATTATTTAGAATTCTTCTTCTGTTAATTTCATCATCACTAGACAATGCGTGATCTTTTTGATTTCCTTCAAATTTATTTTTATAAATATATTTAAATATATCATTTTTATGGTATTTGATTGCTGTTTCATATGCATCTTCAAATGATGAATGATTTTGTTCACATAAATGAATAATTTCTTCATTTCCACCTGCAATTGCATATTTACCTGTATTTTCTACTTTTGCACCATTTATAAGTAAATATTTAAAACATTTAATAGATCCAAAAAATGCTGCATAATCAATTAATTTAACATTATAAAGATTAATAAAATCACATCTTTCATAAAGTGATGGTTCAACATATTGATTAAAATCAAAATCATTTTGTGATGATATTTCTTGAAGTTTTTCGATTTCATCATTTCGAATTACGTTTGCTAATTCATTTGGATTATGTCCTTCTGCAATTAATTGTTTATGAAGTTCCCAATCATTCTTTGAAAGTTCTTCATAATTTCTAAAAAAATATATTATTGGATCGATTTAAAAACCTTCAAATAATCCAAAGACAGAAACATGTTTTTTATTATTTTGTTTGGTATTTGATTTATTTTCTGCTTCAGTTTTGTAATGTGCAAAATATTTTGATAAAATATTTTTGGTTATATTTGAATCAACTAAATTTTGTTCAATCATTTTCTCTATTAAATAATATGATTCTTGTGAATTAATTTGAACGATACAATTCGAAAAAATTTCATTTATTTTTGGATTTATTTCTTCTTCTTTTATTTGAATTGATTTTAAGTAATTTATGTATATATTACTTGAGTTTTTTTGTGAGCAAAATGCAGAATAAACTAAATTGCTAATAACAAAATTGGATGAATATGGAAAATTAAGATCAAAAAATTTCATGGTTTGATCAATTGATATCTCCATATTTTCTTCAGTTAAATTAAATATAACATGCTCTAATATAGTAAGTAATTCCATGTAAACTGATTTAAATTTTCCTTTTTCTTTTTCCGGAAATTTTTTCTTGTCTTGGCTGTTGAAATTTCAGTGATTTTTTCTCTATATAAAGTTATAATAATTTACCTAGATAGCTATCATGAACAAAACATTTTAAATTATGTCCTGATTTAACAGGGAAAGTATAATCTTGAAATATCATGCTAATCTTGAGTTAAAAAAAAGATGATATAAAAAACACATTAATCGGCCTATACGTACAAAAATGGGTATCACCCATCGAACTTGAGATAGAATTAAAAATAGCAATTTATACAAAAAAATTTCATAAAAACGAAATATTTATTAAAAATTTTTCCGAAATGGAAATTGATAAATTTTTCTATAGATTTATGCCCCATTTTCTATACTCACATATTCTCATAACAAATCATGAAAGTTAAGAAAATAAATCATAAACAAAGCAAATAATAAATATATTTTTTTTATTATTTATATTTATACCAATTTCTTAATGTGCGAGAAATAATTTTTCAATTTCTTTGTTCCCACATCTTTTGGCATGCATAAGTGCTGTATAAAATAATTTAAATAATTTCCAAATATTTTTTTGAGATATTAAATAATTAAAATAAAAATTATCTGTAGCATTAATGTCAATTCCTTTTTGTTCAAGAAGTAATTTAACTATTTCTGTATAACCATTTTTAGCTGCTAAAATTAATGCTGTTTCAAATATTTAGAAAAATTTCCAAATATTAATTTCAAATACGAAAGTATTGAGACAAATAAGAAATAAATCAAATAAATACTTTTAACATTAATATCAATTCCTTTTTGTTCAAGAAGTAATTTAACTATTTCTGTATAACCATATTTAGTTACTATAATAAGTGCTGTTTCAAATAATTTAAATAATTTCCAAATATTATTTCGAAATACAAAATTAATATAACAAATAAAATTTTTATAATTAGCATCGATTCCATCTTGATCAAGAAGTAATTTAGTTATTTCTATATAACCGTATCTAGAAGCTGTTAAAAGTGATTCACAAGCAAAAATTATTTATAAATATATTTAAAGTTTAGATTGATTTTTTTTAGACTTAAAACATATTTCACAAGTTCGATATTTCCTGATTGTGAAGAATACACCAAAATATCATTCGGAAATTTAATGGTTTTAAGGAAATAATTAGCAAGATATAAATTACCTATTCTTGCAGATTCATTTATAATAACTTTTTTAATTTTCATGCCTTTTTCTAGTAAAAATAAAAAAATTTCATAATTATGTAATTGTATACATATTATTGCTAATTCAGTTAAATCTTTAATTTCAATAATTTTATTTTCATAAATATATTTAAAGATATCATTTCGGTGAAATTTAATTGCTGTTTCATATGCATCTTCAAATGATGAATGATTTTGTTCACATAAATGAATAATTTCTTCATTTCCACTTGCAATTGCATATTGACCTGTGTTATTTAATTTTCCACCATTTATAAGTAAATATTTGAAACATTTAATAGATCCAAAAAATGCTGCATAATCAATTAATTTAACATTATAAAGATTAATAAAATCACATTTTTCATAAAGTGATTCTTCAATATATTGATTAAAATCAAAATCATTTTGTGATGACATTTCTTGAAGTTTTTCGATTTCATCATTTCGAATTATCTTTGCTATTTCATTTGGATTATGTCCTTCTGCAATTAATTGTTTATGAAGTTCCCAATCATTCTTTGAAAGTTCTCCATAATTATCAAGGATTTGTCTACGAAAAACAGGGAATTTTATGTTATTTATTTCTTCTTTTGTCATGTAATTGGCAAAATATGGACTCTTTTTTGTTTTAATAATTTTTGGATTAATAAGGTTGTATTCTACCATTTTTTCAAGAATATAATTAGAAACATTTGTGTATGAATTCAGAAGAAAACTAGAAAGTACATCAAAAATATAGGATTTGGAATTATTATTTCTTTCAAATATTTCAATTTCTTTAATGAAATTCAAATACACTTCTAAATTATTCATTTTAATAGGAAACAATGTGTGTATCATCTGGCTAACAATTAAGTTAAAAGAGTATGGTTGATCCTTATCAAATTTGTTAATGATCAAATTTGTTAATGATCAAATTTGTTGAATTGAGAACATTTTCACTGTTCATATTATAAATGATATCAGTAATAGTTTTTAGGCTTTCCCATTCATTCATCATTTTGTAATCGGTTTTTGTATTGAATACTTTCCTAAAAAGCGCTCAAATTTTGTGATGAAATATTGATATCGATACCACATGTGGTTTTATTACTACAAATATTTAATATGATATGTTTAAATGATAAAAATCACAACAGTAACTTACGATCAGAACCTGTTATTTCAAAAATTTCGAAAGCTAGATATAGCAAATAAACATTTATATTAAAATAATCTATATTAATTTAAACAAAACATTTGAGTGGAATTAAAGCACATTTTCTATCTGTCTACTTTGTAGAGAAAACTCAAATCAATTTCACTGTTCGAATTTTTTAAAATAAGAAACTTAAAGAAATGCATACATTCACTACGATATAGTGAATATGGAATTATTTTTTATTTTTTTTAAATTCAATGATTATGAAACAAATTTAGAAAAGAGTTGCCCTACGAACAACACGCTTAAAGTCTTCAAGAGTAACTTTACCATCGTGGTCTCTGTCAGCTTCTTTTATCATTTCATAGAGTTCTTCTTGACTCATTGATTCTCCTATTAGATCTGCAACATATTTCAAATCATCAATATCCAAATAACCATCTTTATTGTTGTCAAACAGCCGAAATGACTTTTCAATTTCTTCATCGCGGTCTGGCTCACTGATCTTTTTTACAATTGCTTCCATAAATTGTGGGAAATCCAAAAGGCCGTCACCTTTTTTATCAACATCTGTGATCATACGTCGGAGCTCTTCTTTGGTTGGCTCAAAGCCAAGTGCACGAAGAGCTACTCTGAGTTCATTAGCTTGAATCTTACCAGTTCCATCAGTGTCAAACATATTAAAAGCTTCTTGTAATTCAAGTTTTTGTTCTTCAGTAAGGTCAGCACGTTGAGATTTTCGATTCTGTCCGGAAATCATTGTTGTTACACAAACGTATTTTCTTTCAACTTGCTGATAATGACTTTTTGAATAATTTACATTGCATTGAAATTTTTTTGAATGGTGAAGCATTCAATTTTTATGAAGACGTATTTTCAATACTATTCTTGATATTGTGTAAGTGGAGTATTATTACAAGCTTGTAATTGACATTTTCTAGTTTCATTCAAATAATTCATGACGAGGAAATTTTCTCTGAATTTTTTCAATATTATACAAAAAGTCGTTAACGACACAATGCATCTTAAACAAGTTGGAAAAGTTTGAAAAGTCAAATAAAAAATATCAAAATGAATGGGAAACAATAAAATCAATAAAAGATATTATTTTTAATTTAGATAAAGAAAATATCTTTCAATCAGTAAATACAATATTCAACAAATTTTACGAAAAACATCCATTATCATTTGACATTATTATTAGTAAAATAATATATTCATTATTCACCATACAATTAACTGGTTCTGATATGTATTTAAACTTTTTAAAAGAAGTTGATAAAATAGAACAAAATAAAAAAAGTGATTTAAGAATATTTAATATATTTACAAATTTTCTTATTGGCAAATCTACACATGAAGCATATTATCTTCTTATAAAAATGATTGATAATAATTTTCTTGAAATAAATATTGTTGGCATAATAGAATCATTGTATTTCATTCATTTATCTGGAAAAAACATCGAAGATATAATATATATAAATTTTTTAGATGAAGACAAATATAATATTAATAAACTTAAAAAGAACAATTGGGAACTTCACAAATTAATTGAAGAAGGAAATAATCCAAATGAAATAGCAAAGATAATTCGAAATGATGAAATCGAAAAACTTCAAGAAATATCATCACAAAATGATTTTGATTTTAATCAATATATTGAAGAATCACTTTATGAAAGATGTGATTTTATTAATCATTGGAATGTTACATTAATTGATTATGCAGCATTTTTTGGATCAGTTAAATGTTTTAAATATTTACTTATAAATGGTGCAAAAGTAAAAAATACAGGCCAATATGCAATTGCAAGTGGAAATGAAGAAATTATTCATTTATGTGAACAAAATCATTCATCATTTGAAGATGCGTATGAAACAGCAATTGAATACCATAAAAATGATATATTTAAATCTCTTTATGAAAATAAAATTTATAAAATAGATAATTTAGAAAAATTAGGTGAGAAATGTCTTTTACATCATAATTATGAATTATTTACATATCTAATTGGAGAAGGAATGAAAATTAGCAATTCAATTATTAATGAAGCAGCTAAAATTGGAAATATATTTCTTGTTAAATATTTTCTTAAAGAAAATCAACTTCCTAAAGATATTTTAGTTTTCTCATCTAGAAAATATTGAACTTGTTAAATATATTTTAGATCAAGAAGGAATCGATGTAAATTCTAAAGATTTTTATTTGTTTAATTTAAAATTTATTTCAATTATTTTGGAATTCAAAATAATATATATGGTAATTGTATAAAATATTTAAAACAGCACTTATACAAGCAACTAAAAATGGTCATACAGAAATAGTTAAATTGCTTCTTGTACAGGAAGGAATTGATATTAATACTAAAGGGATTTATTTGTTTTATTTAAAATTTCTTTTAATAATTTTATATTTCAAAATAATATTTGAAAATTATTCAAAATAAATGAAACAGCACTTATTATTGCATCTGATAGAGATTATACAGAAATCGTTAAATTACTTCTTGATCAAAAAGGAATTGATATTAATGCTAAAAATATTTATTTGTTTTATTTGATATATATATTAAAAATTTGATATTTTATGTTTTTATTTGAAAAGTATTTAAAATATTTAATTCAGCACTTATGCTTGCATCTTGGAAAGGTAATATAGAAATTGTTAAATTACTTCTTGAACAAGAAGGAATTGATATTAATGCTAAAAATATTTATTTGTTTTATTTTTAAAATGCTTTAATAATTTGAAGTTTCAAAATAATATTTGGAAATTATTCCAAATATTTTATACAGCACTTATGGTTGCATCTTGGAAAGGTCATACAGAAACTGTTAAATTACTTCTTGAACAAGAAAGAATTGGTGTTATTGTCAAAAATATTTATTCTTTTTATTTGAAATTTATTTTAATACTTTTTTATTTGAAAATATTATTTGGAAATCATTAAATTTATTTGAAACAGCATTAATTTTAGCATCTCAACATGGTCACACAGAAATAGTTAAATTACTTTATGAACAAAAAGGAATGCATGGTATTGATATTGATGATTAAGATAAAATGAAAGAAATTGTATCTCACTATCTAAGATATGGACACGATGTAACGCCCTCAACATCCAAATCTACAAAAACAAGTAAATAAATATACCTTCTCAAAGTTTTGATATTTCTTCACAATGTTTTATCAAATTCGATTATAAATTAAGACATTATTTGCAATAGAACGCACCATTGATTGTGGCTATTATCAGATTATATACATTGTTATATTTGGTGATATATTCATTTTTAACTGATGTATTTAAACTTGACCACAAAATAGATCGATTGTGAAGATTTTTCAATTGCCTTTCAAATTTCATATTTTTTTTCATTTATATAAACATAAACTATTCAATACCAGTGTCAGATGTTGCGTAGTCAAAAAGACTTCAGCATGCTGACAAATTTTGAACCATCGTTGAATTAAAAACGAAATACACTTTAACGTTCTCATCAAAAAAATAATGGATTTTCAAACTTTCGAAAACATCAAAGCTAAAATATCTTCTGCTACAACTTTTAAAGAAGCTTATACACAATCACACATCTTGTTTACAAAAGCTTTCAAAAATGCGAAAGAAGAAAATCAAAAAATTTTTCTAAATGAGCTATTCCGGTGGTCACAAGAGAAACTACACTCGCGAAATACTGAAGATCGCCTTGGCACATTAGTAGGATTTTCTTTTTATATTGATATTGAAGAAGATCAAAACCAACTTATTTTAATCAATCAGAATATCGAAAGAATCCTACCTTTGGAATCCATTATTTTAATAGAAGGAATAGCTCATATTATAAAACGTATTTTAAATGTTATCACATATCCAATAATCCCCAAGCTTTTTGAACGATGTATTTCCTGGCTCACAACAAGGGCCACACGTTCCGCAGTAATGTCTTCTGTTTTTCTTGTTCATCATCTTTTTTCAATTGATTCCAATTTTTTTATCAAGTCATCAAATGAACTTAACACAATAATTTCCACTGCAATAAATATTGGCACTGAAGAAATTCAACAAATAGCAGTAAATCTCTTTCAGCGTTTAATCCAATTTAGTCCACAAGGTAACCATATCGTTTCCGCACAAATCACAACAATCCTTTATAGCGCCCCGGCAAATTTACCTCGATATCTCTTACTTCTTGAGTCTTTTCTAGAGAACAACAGTGATGTATGCATTGAAAAAGCAAAAGATATCTTTACAAATATTCTTTTGTTTTTAAAGTCAAATGCCACTCCAGATTATCTATGGATTCTCATTAAACTTTGCAAAGTACTCCGCGAAACAGCACTTGAATTTTCCGATTCAATTCTCTCACTTTTTCAGAGTAACGATAACATCAATTTCAACGATACCAATGTTTGTGAGGTTTATTCTAAAATTATGAAGTTTATGCCAAAAACATTTTGTATTTATGGAAATTTATTACTTTTAACGCTTAAAAACAATGCTAATTGTTTCTTTATTATTGGTACTAGTATAATCAAATATTCACCTGAAATAGTTGATCGAAATCTTTTTTTGAATACAATGAAAACATTAAATTTTAATGAATATTCGATTAACCTTTGTTCCATTTATTTTAAGACATTTCCAGAAGATTCCACAAATATTATTAATATATTTAAACCAAAACTTGAAGAAGAAATTAAAACAATGAATTTATATATTATTAAATTTATATCGATATTATCAAATATTAAAGAATTTGAAATCGAAGAATTTTGGGATTTTGTTTATAATTGTTTCATTAATTCAACTGATGAGGAAATTAAAAACATATCAATACAAACATTAATAATTATCCTTCAACGCTTTGACAAAGAAAAACAGAAAGAATTATTAATATTATTATATACGAAACAAAATAATTTTTCAACAAAATGTAAAATAACATTTTTTTATTCTATTAATGATTTTTTAATAATAAATTTTTCAGATCATTTGTTATTTTTTATTATTGAAACTCTTTATTCAGATGAAGAATATTCGGTTAAAATTTCGGCATTAAATTTAATATCAAAAATTCAAAAAATTATTCCGAACATAAAAATAGATTTCTTCCAAACAAAACTTGAACAATTTCCTTCATTTTATTTCCAGAATTATTTAAATGAAGATCGATTAAAAGAAATATCAATGTTACCATTATTAATTCGAAACAGTGGAGAAATTATAACTAATTATCAAACGAATTTATTAAAATTCTTATTAAAAATCCTTAATTCGAGAATAGAAGTATCATTGACAATGCCAAAAAGAGTTTATGATAAATTAGAACAAAAAGTTGATCAAAAAATTCGTATTTATACATTAAAAAGTATAACTGAATTAGCTAATAAAAAAGCGCTTGATAATGATATGTTATTTTTAACAATATCTTCAGTTGTTAATCAATTTTTTATATATAAAAAGACCGGAATTTATTTAGCTACAATTAAAACATTAAAAACAATTTCCCGAAATTTTCCTATAATTCAACAAATTAGTAGTAAGAATATTGTAAAATTCCATCAACAATTATATCAATTCTTAAAGACTTCAACGAATTCTAAAGTTAATAAATCAATGTTACAATTATTAGGTACTATTGGTGCATTAGATCCACATCAATTTCATAGTCCTAAAACTCATATTCCAACAAATGATTCATATCCATTATATGATAAAGAAAACCGAGAAAAAAGCACATTAAATTATGTAATGAAATATATTTTAGGACAATTAAAAGATGGTAAACAACATGAATTACCTGTTTTAATTAATGCTTTGACTTATATATTTCAAAGTGATTCACAAAAATGTTTAATATATTTAGAAGATGTAATAAAAATAATTAATTCATTTCATATGAAACCTGAATTAATTGCATCTGATGATTTATTACATTTTTTAACGACTATAATATTAGTTGTAGATGTAGCAATTTTACCTTATAAAGATGATATATATAAATTAATATTACCTTATTTAAAAGAAAACACAAGTATTGATGCAATTAAACTTTTATGTGCATTAATTTTTGCAATTAAATATAATTTTAAAGAATATGGACCAAAAACATTTAAAATTATTTATAATTTAATACAAAAAGAAGAAGATTCAAATATTATAATTAATTATTTATTAGCGTTAACATTAATAGTAATTTATGCTGATGGTACAATTCGATTATATTTTGATTTAATTCAAAAATATATTTTAAAATGTGATTTTGTATCAGAATTCGCTATAACATTTTTATGTCAAATATTACGAAATTGTTCATTTCCTCAAATAGTTTTACCTTCATTTCATTTAGTATATAATTTTATAAACACAAATAATCATTTACAATATATATCAATCCGATTAATTGAATTATTAATCATTCGATTTCATTCGATAATGTTTTCATTACCAATTAATTTAAATGAAATACATCCCGAAATCACAAAGTTTTTAAAAGAAATTAATACAAATTCAACGTTTGAATTCTTACGTAATTTCGATGCTGTA
The DNA here is from genome assembly GCF_020186115.1 of Histomonas meleagridis. Lineage (NCBI taxonomy): Eukaryota > Parabasalia > Tritrichomonadida > Dientamoebidae > Histomonas > Histomonas meleagridis. Next base: position 2,312,078 of record NW_027150805.1, read on the forward strand.
CCTGATCCTTATCCAATTCGATCGAAACCTTCAATACAACCTTCATCATTATCACAAGTATTTAGTCGTGGAAGACTTCAAAGTTCAGTAAATGAAAATGATTGGTCTTCATGGTTATTACAAATCACACAAGAACTTGTATTATGTTCTAATTCACCAGCTATTCGTGCATCACATCCATTATTACGAGTTTCATCTGATTTTGAACGTGGATTATTTCCTTTTGTCATAGTATCTGTATGGGATTATTCTGAAGATAAAGGGAAAGAAATGTTAAGTAATTATTTACTAGAAATAGTTCATAATTCTCATACACCTACTGATATTTTAGAGGTTATAATATCTGCTTGTGAAGCTATGGATAGAGCACAATTTAACTTGTTTAAAGATCCTTTAATTATAGCGCAAATAGCAGAAAGATGTAATTCTTGGTTTATAGCTATTCGATTTTATGAGAAGATATCGAATTTAAATAATGATATTATACCACATTTATTACGAATACAATCATTATTAAAACGGAAAGAATCAGCTTTAGGATTATTATCTATAGCTAAATCACCAAATAGTAATTGTGAATTACTTGAAACTTTATCTATGTGGAAACAAGCTCGTGATATATATTCACAAAAATTAAATGAAAACAAACGTAATGAAAATTATTTAATTAAATATTTATCTTGTTCAATGTTAATTGAAGATTGGGAAAGTATTAATGAAATTAGTAAAGATTTTAATTCATTTCCTAAAAATATTCAATCACAAACAGCAATAATATTTGCAGCGGCTGCAAGGTATTCGAAAAAAAACGCAAAAAAATTTTTACCATATATTAGAATCGATGATCCTAATACTTGTATAATGAAATCATTAATCGCTTTAGATTTAAATCAAACTGATACTGCTAAACAATGGTTTAAACGAGGGTTTTCTTTATTATCAATGAATATGTCTTCTTTTTTATCAGGTACTTATGAGCCATCACTTTCTATTATATATAAATCAATGATATTTATGGAATTAAAAGATATAATATATCAACGTGAAAACAAAATTACATCAAAAGAAATTTTATTAATATGGAAATCTAAAGCAGATTATATTAAACGTGATTCAACTCAATTAGGTCATATTTATAAAGTTCAACAATTACTTCAATGTAATAAAGAAGAAATGTTTGAAATCAATTTCGATTATATAAATTCATTACGTAAATTACATGAATATAACTTATTAGAGAATTGTTTTAATGATATAATAAAAGAAGATATTAATAACGATAAAATTAAAATATTAAAAGCAAAATATCGTTTTGATAATCAATTAACTAATAATTGTAATGAATTCATTGATATTATTAATAATTTAAGTTATAATGAAACATTTTGTGATGCTGTTTGTGCTTATGTTAGTCGTTGTCCTATTAATCCTAATCCAATACCTTTGTTAAAAATTGTAACTGAAATACAACCAAATAGAATTAAAGGTTGGAAACATTGGGCATTTTTTAACTTAGGTTGTGCACAAAATGATTCTTATAATGAAGTTGATCGTAATAATTATGCGAGTAATGCTATACATGGATTTGCTACATTAATATCATTAACTCGGCCTTCATTACATTTATTATGTCATTTATGTAATTTGTTTTTTACTTTTGGTCCACATTTAACAAATTTTGAATGTGCTGCAAAGAATTTATTGTCTTTATCTCCTTCTTCTATCATACAAATAATACCACAATTAATGATACATTTCGATAATGAAAATAAAGATGTACGAAATGTTGTCTATAAAATTGTACGGAATTTTTCGATAAATCATTTTCAAGCATTAGCTATCCCTTTATGTTTAGTTGAAAGAATTCCAACATCATCGAAAACATTATTAAATTTTATTAAGAAAATGAGTGAGAAACATTTTACATTAATGAATGATACAGAAACATTTACTTCAGCAATGTTACATATCGCTGTTACATCTGTTGAAGAAACTATAATATTATTAGAGAAAGCAATTTCTTATTATGAAAATGAGAAATATGATGAAATTATAAATATCTTTCAACAAATTATCACTATAATGAAATCTAAAAAATCACAATTTGAAAGTAATCTATTAAATGATTCGAAAATTATAGGATTTAATGTACAATTAGGTCGAATATGTGGTGGTGCGGATAAGGGTAAAAATGGTATACAATATAAAAGTTTAGTAATAATATGTAATACAATGACATTAATAAAGAATGCATTACAAACTAAAATGGAAAGACTTCCAACAATTGATATAAATGATTTAGAACTTAATTCGATTGATCATCCTTATTCATTAGTCGTTCCCGGATATTATTCCGTGGATAAAACTCCAATCACAATACACAAGATTGGACATGTAATGAAGATGATACCATCTGCGAAACTCCCACGAAAGTTACGTATAATAGGTAGTGATGGTCGAAATTATAAATATTTATTAAAAGGTAGAGAAGACTTAAGATTAGATCAACGAATAGTACAATTGTTCTCATTAGCTAATTCCATTTTACATGATGATAAAAACGGATTAGAGAAACATTTGAACATTAAACAAGTACCAATTGTACCAATATCACCAAACGCTGGTTTAATAGTTTGGGCTGAAGGAGGAGAAACTTTATATTCAATGATTTCTTGGCATCGGAAAGTTTTAGGTATTATCGAAAATGAGGAACAACAAATTATCCGTGATTACATTGGGAACAATCAAATATACGGCGAAAAAGAAGCAACTTTAAGATTAAGTATCATCCAAAAACTTGAGTTACATCGTGAAGTTTGTTCTTGTCATTCTGATGATGATATTCGTGAAACAATTTGGTTACAATCTCAAAACGCCGAAATTTGGCTGAACAAAGTTACAAACTTTTCGAAGTCAAATGGATTAATGTCGATCATTGGTTACATTATGGGTATTGGTGATAGACATCCATCGAATATATTAGTGATGAAAGGCACTGGTAATGTTATCCATATTGATTTTAGCGATTGTTTCGAAAAGGCGAATTTAAGAGCTTATGTACATGAAACTGTTCCTTTTAGATTGACGAGAATGATCGTAAGAGCATTTGGAGCAAGTGGAGTTAATGGAGTTTTCTCTATGACTGCGGAATATGTAATGAAGTTAATGAGGAAAAACAAGGACGTGTTGTTGGCTTTTTTGGATATTTTCGTCAAAGATCCAATTACGGATACAATTTGGTATCGAAATAGTGAGAAAAGAAATGAGGAAAAAGGAACAATGATGAAAAAGGCAATCAGTAGAGTCAGTGACAAATTATGCGGAGTGGAATTCGGAATGAAATTGAACGAAAAAGAACAGGTGAAGAAGTTAATAGAAATGGCAACAGATGAAATGAATTTGGCGCAAATGTATTATGGGTGGGCCCCCTTCTGGTGAACTCAATTACACTTAAATTTGTTTGTATAAAAAATATGTTCGTGAAATTATATATTTTTATTTTTTGATGAAACATCATAATGATTTTCAGAAAAAAAAAAAATGGAAAAATTGCAAAAATATATTAATTGATAGCTTGTTCTTATGATAAATTTGGATTAAATTGATAAATTATATGTAAAAAGAAATAGTCAAGAAATAGTTGTCTTTTCATATAACATTTCCTCGAGAATATGCTGTGGGTTGTTTTCATTGGAACAACAATTCTTTTTGGAAGCACACTAATTCAGCTTATTAGAAATAAAAACTTTCAGACTTTGTTGCATTTTACACTTTCTTGGCTTTTGGGATCAATGATTACTTCTTTATTAATGTTCATAATCAATTTCATTGTTCCTTTAATAGGGTGTATTTTAATTACTATTGCCATCCAATTGTTTGTGATATATGAAGGTAAAAAATTACTCAAACATAATTTCCCAGAATCACAATTTAAGTTTGAATTTGAAAATTCTTATCCATTATATATTATAATTTTTTTCACAGGTATTCTTTCTTCCTATCATCTTTATCAGACATATTCTCAATATCCATTTCAAGTTCCTTCATACGCAAATTTAATCTTTGATTCAGAACAATCATTTATTTCATCACTTAAATATGGAATTAATCGTAGGCGCAGAAACATTTTTTATTATAAAGATCCACAAGTTAATAACCAATATTTTCATTCATATGTTTTTCCATTACTTTACACAGCGGCATTAACGTCTTCCGGGGCTACCCTAGAAACCGCTTCCGTTTCAATTTGTTTTTTGAATACGGTTTCGACGGTTATCCTTGTTTATTATTTCTCACACCAATTCTCAAGAAATCCATTTTTATCAACATTATGCTTTATACTTAATAGCTCTTGGGCATTTTTGCGATCATTTTTCGGTTCTCTTTCATGTCAAAGTGATCTTATTCATGATATTTGTAAAAGGGCACCAGTTCCTTGGTACCAAACATTAGCTGTTGTTTTAAGCTATTCCAAGACATCATCTTTTACAGTTCCATTGATTATTGCAATCATACTTTTATTACAAAGATCTCATGACAAAGGTTCATTTCGAGAGAGTTATATTTTTGCTGGTGTTTTATCCATATTCATACCCAGTACTATTGGTTCCATTATTATTTTTGCTATTGGATCCTGTTATTCACATTCTTTTTCATCATTTATGCCTTTTTCAATCTCATTATTATTTAAACTTACTCATTCCCACCTTAAAAACTTTCCAATTTGGCGTGAGTACCAAATGGCTGGTGTATTCTTTTCTCCTTTTGTTGTGATCTTCGAAATGTTTGGTCCCATGTTTATAACGTCACTTTTCCCGTTTATTCCTCTCAAAAGCATGAGTGAACTTCACTCGTCATTTGTCTTTTTAACGGCCTTTGCAATTCTATTGTTTATTCGCGATGGCAATGAATCGTATGAAAACATTGTTATTATAACAAGTTCTGTTTTACCATATTTCTGTACTATGTTTATTAACACTTTAATTTATGTATATCATAAAATTAAAAATTCCTTGTTAAAAGGTATAATGTTATCTTTAGCTGTTGTAATGTTTATAATGATATTCATTGGAGGATTAACATCCATTAAAGCAACAGAAAATAAAACTATGAAAGGAATTGACGAATATGATTTAAGTTGTGGGAATTGGATAATGAAAAATTTGCGTAAAAAAGAAATCGTTTTAACAGATCCAATTTCTTATAACCCGATTGCGTTTGTTGCTGGAAGACAAATGATTTCTGGCAACATGAATGAGATGTGGAAACGTAATGTGAATGTTTGGGATTCGTTCCATGTGTTTAATGAGTTGAAAAACAATAAAAATATCGTCGAAATAATGAAAAGAATCGGAACGAATTGGGTAACGTGTTTGAAGAAGAATGAGCTGTGCGAAATCGCAAATGAGAAATTGGGAAAAAATACAATTGTGTACGAAAATGAAAAATGGAAAATTTATAAAATTTAATGATAAAAAATAGAAAAAATAATTTTATAAACATTTTATCTTTAGAAATTTTATTTAATCTTTTGTTGAAACATCACTTTGAGTTGATAATCATTATCCTTTTATATTTTTGTATTAATTCAAAAGCCAGTGATGTTTTTTGCCATTAAACATATTTAACAACAAATAATATTAAAAATTGATTTCGCCTCAAGACCTTTCGTCGTTCAAAAACCGATAGATAAATTCAATAATCAAGAAAACGTTTTCTACAGAAAATTCCAATCGTCACATTGAAAGTTCTATTGTTATAAATCGAGGTAATTATAATTGAGTTTTAAAACAATAAAAATGTATTTCCAACAGACGCAAAACAGAATCGTGGGAACATTGTTTCGAATTTTGCAGACCAGTTTCAGAAGATTTGTTTAAAAAATGTTGAATCTCCATATAATTGACTTTTTTGTAGCAACTTTAGGTCTTTTTGCTTTTTCGACAGTATAAACATATAGTTAGAATGTCTCAAAAAAGGAATTTCATTTATTTTTCGAGATTTCACAAATTGGGGCGCCCCGCTGTACGGATTATAAAAAAACGGAATACTCAAATATGCGTTATATTTTACATGCAGCTGGCGGCGCATTCCGCTTTGGAGATGCCTTGAAACGGATTTAATCCAACTAATTTTTAAAAACATTTAATTTCAAATTGTAAATCGCAACAAAATTCGTAAATTGCCAAACACTGCCGTTAGTAGAGAGTTGACACTAAACATCAAACAGTTGTATCTCAAACAGTTCCAATTGGAACTCTTTAATTGGTTTTTTTACTCAGTACAAAGCCGATCCAAAAGTGTCTGTCGTTTTTGAAACGTTTCCATTGAAAATTGAAAGTATCGGTTTGACATCTCACAATGATATCCAACGATCCATTGTTTGGAGAAAAGCAACCAAAGAAGTCACCACTTCTTATTGCCATCCTCATCTTCATTATTTGCACACTTATCATCAGTGTTGTAGCAATGATCTTTGCTATCAAAGCCTCGAATGTGCAAATCATCCAACAAGTAATCAACAACACCGCACTCCCAGTCAGGTTCAGTGTTGACAAGAACTATATCTTACCACCCACAGATCAAATGAACATTGGTACATGCTGGAGCTTTGCAATGATATATCTTCTCGAATCCCAATACCATGCACAAGGTGTTGAACAAGGACTTCTCGAAGAGAACGAATACGTCCAATTCAGTAAACAGGCCTTCTTCACATGGCTTCATGATCAATGCATGAAACATCCAGATGTTAAGGCATGTCATTACGGTGGATTAATGCACAACACTTCCGCCGACCAACAAATCGAATCAATATACTACTTCGCTAAGGCTTGGGAAGAAACTAAGACATCAGTACTTCCAGAAAGCGTTTGCCCATATCGATCTATTCCAGAAGGAGAAGAAGAGACATTCGATTACTTCTATTGTCCAAACCTTTATAAGGCACTTGAGAAGAATCCAATCAAATGGGAATATGTATCATCAGAAACAGCTTATACACTTAACGATGTTAAGCGCCTTCTTATTAAGGCTAACAGAGCACTCGGAATTGGCGTTCCACTTCCAAATCTCGTCTATTATCTTCCATGCAATGGATCAATCTTTGCCGAAACAGATATGTGCGTTAACAAGTCAATCCTTTGCCCAGATGCAGTTGGTCAATATTGCTATAAACTTGAACTCGATGCACGTCAACAAGATGGTATCTTCTTATCAAATGTCGATCCTAAATACATGGGCGAACTTGGCGGCCATGCAATGAATGTTGTTGCTTATAACGATGAATGGTTATATCGCAATAGATATCAAACAGAGAATAACGCTATCATGACAAAGGGAGGATTGATTCTTCATAACTCATGGCGTCAAACAGGTCATTCTGTTGAGTATTTAATGGGTCAAAGAAGTGAAGAAAACGAAGCTATTGTTTGTCCAAATCATGTTTGCCCACTTAATTGGATCCCAGCCACACTTGAATGCATTAAGAACAATACTGTTAATGGAGTTTTCGATTATACTAAATGTTCAAGTGATACAAAGCGTGTCCGTGGTAAAGGTCATACTAAAGGCGCTGATATCCTTACATGTAAGAGCTCTGCTATTGCTAAAGGTATTTGCACAAACACAAGTAAGTACGTATTACTTAAGAAGACTGAATCTGATTCTAATCCAGACGTTGAAGCTCTTCCTGGTGGCGTTAACAACATCAAAATTGCCGAAATTACAAATACTAATGAGGTTAAAGAAATGGCTATTAATGATATGCCTTTCTGGGCTCTTAGCCAAATCTTCCAACCAAATCCAGAAACATTAGTTCAAAATGATGACTTTGATTGCGGCTATTGGATGTTACCTTATCAAACACTCGAAAATATGCAAAAGATTAACTGGGACTTCTTTGATAACTTTAGAGTGTTCGATTATCATGTTACATTTGCTCCACAAAGTTATATGAAACATGCGGACTCCAAACCATTCGATCATACTTACATGGAAAATTCAACAAAGAAGATCACAAAGGTTGAATTCGATGGACCACTTCCATACCAATACGTCTTTTAAAAGATAACATTTATTTATTTAATTTGTCTTTCAAACTTTTGATGTTTTTGGGGTGTCCCAAATTTGAATTCTATCGTTTTCCCTGATGAAGAAATTTGTAATTTCAGATGTTAATGTGCTTATAAATTTTAGAAGTTGTTTTTGCTTGATCGAATTGGCTGTGTATACCTTAGTTTTGATTTTTTTTGTTAGAATATTGGAAATGGCATTTGACGAATGTATTTGAAAACGGATCAAAAAGTCATCAAACCAAAGAAGACCATCCATGTAAACAGTATTTTGGTTTCTTCTTTTGATCTTTAGATGATAAAAAAAGTAATACATTAAAAAAAATGATTGTGATAAAGTGCTAGGTTTGGTTTAATATGGTCGTGGTGGGCCTGGTGGTGGAACATAACCTGGTGGAGGTGGAGCGCCATAGCCTGGTGGTGGAGGTGCACCATATCCTGGTGGTGGCATTGGTTGACCTGGTAATGGTCTTGGAGGAACTGGTTGTCCTGGAAGTGGTGCTCCGTATCCTGGAGGTGGTGCACCATATCCTGGTGGTGGCATTGGTTGTCCTGGCATTGGCCTTGGTGGAGGTGGCATTGGATGGCCTGGTGGTGGAACACCATATCCTGGAGGTGGAGGAGGAGGTGCACCGTAGCCGGGTGGTGGCATTGGATGTCCTGGAGGTACACCATAGCCGGGTGGTGGAACTGGGTGAACTTGTGGATATACTCCTGGAGGTGGTTGTACTGGTCCAGAGAATGGTTTAACGCTTTTATCAGCAACTTGTAATAATACATGAAGTTTTCCTGGGTTCTTAACACCCTTAGCTGGTCTTGGGTCAAGCCATCTGTCAAGAACTACGTTTGGTGGAATTGAGGAGATTGGAATCTCAATCATTCCAATTGTGTCGTCGTTTCCAACAGCATCCTGGTCTTTTAGTGTGAGGACAGCTTTTTGTGTAGCTGGGTTTCTAAGTAAGAAAGAGAATTCTTGGTTCCATTTCGGGTTATATTCTTTTTGGATAACCCTTGTTCGACGTTGCATACTGTCTCCGAAAAGCTGAACAACAACGTATGGATCGACCTTTCCAAATTTGTCCATCTTTGGAAGGCCTTGCGCTTCAATAATCCTGACGTTGAATTGCATTCCTTACAAGTGGCAAGAACGGTTGTGCTCATTTTTGAGAGAACTCAAATTTATGGGCATTGAAATATCTCGTTAAACTCAAAAGAAAAATGAAAAAAACTTTATTTTTAATAGATATTTTTATATTTTTTATCATTTTTTATTTCGATATATAATTGGTAATTATATATTATTTGATAATAAATCATATTCGAAGAAATTGGAGAAAAAAATGTAATTTATTGTTTGAATTTCGACTAATCATACGGTTATGCAGAAATTGTTCTAAACTTTACACAAAAATTTTGTTGGTTTGTGAGATTAACTTAACGAAAACATGATTCAAAAGGTTGGTTTATGAGGACGGTTGGACCAATTTTTGATATAAATTTCACAAATTTGTGAAGTAAAAACGTTGTTTATAAACAGTAGTGTAAACGTTCCTTATATTGGTTAGCACAAGTCAAAATTTTGTGTGTACAAATAATAGAACCAACGGTTAAATAAGCATTATGACTTTTTTAGATATAATTTTTTGTAATCTATTGAATAAATGGTTAATTTGGAGTCCGGTTTTATTTTTTTTGATTCTTTTCCCCATTTTAATGAAATAGGCTCAAATTCGAAGAAATCTTCAATTTTTTTTACCATAATCAATTATGTTGTTCAAATTTAAGATATTATGATTCTAGTTTTTTAGTTAAATGCATTTTTACTTCTGATGCCAAATTACAATTTCATCAAAATTTTACACGAATTTTCACAGATTCTTCATTGCTATCAGTTTTAATTTATATAAATTGTTTTCTTTATAAATTTCATTAGTTTTAAAATTTGATTATTTTGTTTTAAACCAAAGTTGTCCATCACATCATTTTCATATTCACTATTACCAATGGAATTATATCATTATATTTTTCTTTTAATTCTTATTTTTCGGGGTCAAAATTTATTAATTTAAAAATGATGGATTTTGTACGAAAACCATTCAATCATCAAAAATTAAATTTCTTCATATATTTCTGATAATTCAGCTTTTTTCACATATTCTAATAAATAAACATTTTTATTAATTAATCTTTTATTTCGTTTATAATTTTTTGACTTCGAATAAAAAAAATATGTGCAGCCAATTTAGAGCATAAAAAAAATTGTTTGATAATTATTGCTCAAATTTTAAGACAAAAGGGAGGGATACTAAACTTGATAATAGGTATCAAACAAGAAAAATAAAGTCACATGTTTTAAATTTAAACAAATTTGTTTTCTTGATCTTAATATTTATGTGTATGTGGTTAGACCCATTTAAAATACTCTATCTTTAACATTAAAGAATAAGAAAAAGTTAATATAGATCAAATCTAGGACCAAATTTCATAGCTAAATCTCGAATTTCATTATTGCATTTGATCTTTGAAATACAGGTGTTTCATTTGATGTTAACAATAATGATATCAAACTAAGATATAATACAAGAAGAAATGAAAGTTTACGAAAAATGTGCTGCTTTGGAAGCCGTTAATTTATAGTTCTTGACATTTGACAAGTGATGCTATGAACAAAAAGTGACAGTGTATCAATGGAATCAAATAAAGAAGGAACACATACAAAAGTAGTACTTTGTGGATCATCATCAGTCGGGAAAACAACTATTCTTCAAAGGATACTTAATAAAGATGTTCATTCGATTCCAAGTGAAACCATGGGTGTTGGATTTGCAACTGTTATTTATCGAGTCGAGAATACCGATGTTGCTCTAAACATCTGGGACACTGCAGGGCAGGAGCAGTTCAGGTCATTAGTAAGTATTTATTTCAAAAATGCTGAAATAGTTATCTTGACTTTTGACATTACTTCGTTAAAATCATTCGAAGACATCAGAGATTGGATGGATGAAGTCAACGCTAACTGTGGTGATGAAGATCCCTATTTTGTTTTATGCGGCAATAAGTCTGATCTTGAAGACGATAGAGAGATTTCGCAGCCAGAAATAATAGAGTTTGCGCGTAGTTTTGATATGGAATACTTTGAAGTCAGTGCTTATGCAAACACAGGTATTGATAGTATAATGTATCATATTGCGAAAAAAGCTTTGGATCAGAAGGTTGCACTTCGTAACATTGGCGATGATATTCACCTTACTCCAAATATTAAGGATCAGGAAGAAAAGAGTGGTTGTTGTTAATTCAGATGCTTTTGTCATTACTATGTTTATTTTCATAAATTATTTGTTTGATAAGATATAAAAAATATAAGTAAAATATAATTAACGGATTAAAAATCATCACTCAAGATAAAAAAGCAAAAACAAAATTTGGGGTGCCTCGCTAAAAGGGTAAAAATTCTGAACAAAGGGCAAATTATCTCCAAAAATGATAATTCCAGTCAGATGCTTCACGTGCGGTAATATTATAGGTAATAAATGGGATGAATATCTTCGCCTTGTTCAGGAAAATCCAAATAATAAGGGAGCAGCACTTGATAAACTTGGGCTGAAACGTTATTGTTGTCGTAGAATGCTTCTTGCGCATGTTGACTTAATTGATCGCATGCTCCACTATACAAGAACTGATGCAAGTGTCGGAAATGATGTTGATTCTGAATAAAATCGATTTTTAATTTTGCTTTTGTTTGTTAAATAAAGATTTTGACTTTTTTCTTTTCGTTTAAGAAAGGTGTAAAGCTTTATCTGCTAGTATTAGGATATTTAAACTTTTTACTAAATTTTATAATTAACAAATTAATTTTAATTTTTATATCTTTCCTTTTCTTATAAGACTCACAGCATGGACATTCAGAAAAAGATTCCAAAACTTACTCATATAGACATGAAACAAAGATTTCGAAATTTCATGCATCAAAGGGTAAATTTTACCCTACTTCACTTGATGAGTGAAGAAGATTTTCACATCACACAAAAATTTTAGATGTCTGATAACCAAAAGGAAACTGAAGGAGTAAAGTCTATTCGTGATTTCTCAACTAAGGTAAAAAAAGAAACCAATTTTGTCATCCCAATATCAGAAACATCAAACAATAAAAAACAAGTTACAATTTCCCAATTTCATGGGAAAACACGAATCGATATACGAGAATTTTATCTTAAGGATGGTGAGTGGTTACCAGGAAAAAAGGGAATTAATCTTGATCTTAATCAATGGCAAAAATTGCGTGAAATAATGCCACTAATTGACGAAGGAATTGAAGAATTTGAGAATAAATAATGCATTTTAAGTTTTTGTCTTTTTCATTTTTAATGCTTTTTAATCAAATCTTAATTTTTCTATCTGCTTTTTTCATATAAAATTTTGTTTCAATAACTAATCCAACTTGAGATAATTGAGTAAAGGTATATAATAATATTAATTTGTTTGTATCAAATTAATAATAAATTATTGGATATATGATATTGTGATTAACCTACAATGGGGTGTAATTAAGCAATAAAATAGTTTTGTTTTTAGCACTTTCTTTTATTCACACTTCTAGATGCATGTGCTCTTTGCATTCATCAAGCAAATAATAAAAGTCTTTCAGCTAAAAAAAAGCCGAAAACAATATTTATATGCGTCATTAAGTAAATTCTTAAAAGATTATAGAAATTGATTCAAAATATAGAATTAATTATAAATTCACAACATATTTTTTACTTCTTTCCTATCTTAATTTATTGTTTCAACAAAGCTAACATATACATTCATTATGTTATTTGCTATTTTTGTGTATTCTAACAATTTGACTGTTAGATTTTACCAGAAAACATTTCAATAACATCTATTATTTCATTTTCACATGCTATTTGAAGTGCTGTTTTAAGGAAGATAAATAATTTCCAAATAATTTTGTGTAACATTAAACCATTAAAAATAATATTAAAAAGATTTAATAAACATTTTTAATATTAATATCAATTTTTTCATGTTCAAGAAGTAATTTTACTATTTCTGTATAACCATTTTGAGATGCATATATAAGTGCAGTATTAAATAATATAAATAAACTCCAAATATTATTTTGAAACATCAAATTATTAAAATAAATATTAAATAAAACAATTTTATGTCTTGAGCATTAACATCAATACTTTCTTGTTCAAGAAGTAATTTAACAATATCAATATGATTATCTAATGTAACAACCATAAGAGGTGTATAAAATATTGAGAACAAATTCCAAATAATATTTTCCAACAAAAAATAACCAAAAGTAATATCAAATTAAACAAATAAATATCTTGAACATTAATATCAATTCCTTTTTGCATAAGAAGAAATTTAACTATCTCTGTATAACCACTTAAACATGTCAACATTAAAGCTGTATTAAATAATACAAATAATTTCCAAATATTATTTTGATTTTTCAAATCATTGATATGAACCTGATGTAAAATGGATAAACATCTTTTGTATTTACATCAATTCCTTTTTGTTCTATGAGTAATTTAACTATTTCTAAGTAACCATTTTTAGATGCAAGTAAAAGTGCAGCCCATAATATTTTATATAATTTCCAAATAATTTTATGTAATATCAAAACACTTAAAAGAATTTCAATAAATAAATATCATCTTTAACATCAATTCCTTCTTGCTCAAGAAGCAATTTTACTGTATCTATATGGCCATTTAAACATGCCCAAAGAAATGCCTTATTAAATATTTTTAATAATTTCCAAATATTGTAATAAAGCATCAAGAAATTAAAAGAAAGTTTAAACAAAATAAACAAATATTTTTAGCATTAATATCAATTCCTTTTTGTTCAAGAAGGAATTTTACTGTTTCTGTGTGACCATTTAAACATGCCCAAAGAAATGCTGTATTAAATATTTTTAATAATTTCCAAATATTGTAGTAAAGCATCAAGATATTAAAAGAAAGTTTAAATAAAATAAACAAATATTTTTAGCATTAATATCAATTCCTTTTTGTTCAAGAAGTAATTTAACGATTTCTGTATTGCCACTTAAAGATGCGAAAATAAGTGGAGTATCAAATATTATAAATGATCCATAAAACTTAGTATTACACATTAAAACATATTAATATATATTAAAAAAAGTAAATAAAAATTTTTAGCATCTATTTCAATTTGTTTATTTTCAAGAAGTAATTTAACAATATCTATATAACCAAATAGAGATGCACGCATAAGTGCTGTATTAAATAAAATGAATAATTTCCAATTATTATTTTGAAATATAAAATAATTAAAATTAAAAAGATTTTTAACATTAACATCAATACCTTCTTGTTCAAGAAGTAATTTTGTTATTTCAGTATAACCTCTTTCAGATGCAGCTATAAGTGCTGTATAAAATAAAATAAATAATTTCCAAATATTGTATTAAAATTCCATAAAAATAAAACAAATTTTAAACAAAGCAAATAAACGCATAGAGTATTAATATTAATACTTTTTAGAGATAAAACATATTTAACAAGTTCAATGTTTCCTGATTCTGATGAAAAAACCAAAATATCCTTTGGAATTTGATGATTTTGAAGACAATATTTTATGAGAAATATATTCCCAATTTTTGCTGCTTCATTGATAAAAGAATCATAGATTTTCATTCCTTCATCAAGTAAAAACATAAAAATTTCATAGTTATGATACATAATGCATTTTATTCCTAATATTTCTAAATTTTTATATTTCTTTTCATAAAGATAATGAAAGATATCATTTCGATGGAACATAATTGCTGTTTCATATGCATCATCAAATGATGAATGATTTTGTTCACATAAATGAATTATTTCTAAATTTCCACCTGCAACAGCATATTTACCTGTATTTTTTACATTTGCTCCATTCATAAGTAAATACTTAAAACATTTAATTGATCCGAAAAATGCTGCATAATCAATTAATGAAACATATTTCTGATTAATAAAATCACTTCTTTCATAAAGTGATGGTTTAATATATTTATTAAAATCGAAATCATTTTGTGATGATATTTCTTGAAGTTTATCAACTTCATCATTTTGAATTATTTTTGGTATTTCATTTGGATTAACTCCTTCTTTAATTAACTTCTTATGTAATTTCCAATTGTCTTTTTTAAGTTCTTCAATATTTTTGATGACTTGTTTCATAAACTTAATATAAAAAAATTTTTTAATATCACTTTCTTCCATATATTGAGCAAAATGAGCATTCTTTTTATTTTGTGCAATACTTGAATCAAGAAAATTACATCCAATCATATTCTCAAGAAGATAATATGATTCTTGTGAATCTTTATTTAGAAGAAAACTTGAAAATGTTTCAAAAATTTTTGATTTAATTTTATTGTTATCTTCTAATGTTTCAATCTCTTTTATAAAATTTAAATAAATATTTATGTCATAATCATGTATTCTCCCAACAAGGAATCCATATATCATTTGCGTAATAATTATGTTAAAAGATGTTGGGAAATTTTTATCAAAAACATTAATGATTGTTTCTGCTGATAGACTAATGTTTTCTTTATCTAAATTGAATACAATTTGTTTTATTGATAAAAGCATTTTCATTTCATTTAGATCTTTTTTCATGTTTTCCTTTTTCATTTGTAAAATACGATTAAATTTCTCACAATATGCAGGAGTTATTTGATAAGTTTACATATAAATTGCCAATACATGTTTAACTAAGTTTGCTTGGTTTTTTCTGAATCAAAATATGTTGCGAGATCATAGAAACCGTTTATATCGAGAATGATGCAAATGTCTCAATACTCATGAATGTATATCTATGTTACTTATAATAACATTAATTCAAATTATATTGCACAGCACTTATGTATGCATTAAAAAAGAATTACATAGAAATTTTCATTTTGCTATTTAAAAAAGAAGGAATTGATCTCAAAGCTGAAAGTATTTGTTTATTTCATTTAAAATTAACTTAAATTATTTTATATGTCAAAATGACACTTGTAATTCAAATGAATTATTTGAAATAGCAGTTTTTATTGCATTAAACAATGGATTCATTGAAGAAGCCAAACTACTTTTCAAATACGAAATTATTGAGTTAAATGATAAAAATATAAATTTTTTTTTTATTTATATTTAATTTTTATATTAATATTATTTGTTTTAGGTTGAATCAAGCGGTGCAATATTATTATACAATATTAGTTATATTAATTTTGAAGAACCTATTTTAACATCATGGGAACACTATTTTTAATTCCTATTGATGCTTTCTAAGTGTGAATTGTAGCTTTATTCAAAAAGTGTCAGTTATAAACAGAGGAAAGTTGATGTGAATATGCATTTTTATAAAAAAATCTAAATCATGAAAAACTCATTTGGTTGTTATGCTTTTTAATTAATCTTTTTGTAAAAATTCTTTAATTTAAAATCTTTTAGATCCAACAAAATTTTCATAAAACATTCATTATAACACCTAATGTCAAGAAAACTATAAAACAATGTTATTTTCAATTAATAGGATCCAATGAATTATATAAAGTACTTTTTAGAAGTCATTAATTTGGTTCCAGTTTAATAAATGCCGCATTATGTGTTGTATGGAGTCAAAAGTGAATTTTTGACAAGGAAAAACGTTAATTTCGAATGACCAACTGAGATTTAAAATATCAAAATGTCAACTGAATCATCAAGCAGTACCAGCACTGATGACACTCCAAGTAGCATTATAGATAATCACGAAGAAAATGAAGATGAAAATGAAGAAGAAACAGATACAAAAACATCAATCAAAGTCGAACTTTTATTTTTCTTATTTGGAACAAATGTCCTATTTGCATACAACACATTTATAAACGGAATTGATTATTTCCAGAAAATATTTCCAAATGAATCTTCAGTATCACAGAACATTGCACGTGTTTACAATATTGCAGCATCATGTTCATACTTTATTTCCACTCCCTTTATTGAAAATTTTAGTGTCAAACTTCGGTATTATGTTTCAACCACTATAGTTGCAATCTGCATGCTTTTTTTCACTATCTATGCAAATTTACCCAATCCTAACTACACCGCTGTTCTTGTAGTTGAAGGTGTTACTTCTGTTTTTGCCGGATTTCTTTTTGGTACTACGATGGGTTATGCAGGATTATTTGGAGGAAATTGCGCAACGCTTGCATCAACTGGTTTAGCTATGTCTGGTGTTTTAACGTCCATATTTCGATTAATTTCCAAAGCCATGGGCCGCGGGGAAGGCTGGTTTTATTTTGGCATTTCATTTGTCATCATTGTTTGTTCGCTTATTTGTTTTGCGTTTTTCCAAAACACGACCATTGCCAAAGCGAAGTATAGTAACACTGTTATTTCTACCAATTTTTGTCAACGTATGAGTCGTATCACGCATATCTTTAAGAAAATGTGGATTTTTGCATTCGAAGCATTTTTGTGCATGACAATTACGCTGACTCTTTTCCCTGGATATGCGACACAGACTAAAAGTAAGCACGGGCTTACAAGCGATTGGGTATCGACGATAGTTACATCGTTGTATATGGTTGGCGACTTCATCGGAAGACTTCTCCCGCGTTGGATATGTTTCCCATCGCCAAAGTTCTTGTTCATACCGCATTTGGTGAGATTGATTTTCTTTCCCGCATATATAATATCAATCGAAGGAGCGGCACTGGAAGATGACATTTGGATTTACGTGGTGACGTTTTTGTTGGCTTTGACAAATGGATATTTCTTGACGCTTTGTATCTCGTATACTGCAAAATTGGAGACACT
This sequence comes from Histomonas meleagridis, assembly GCF_020186115.1. Lineage (NCBI taxonomy): Eukaryota > Parabasalia > Tritrichomonadida > Dientamoebidae > Histomonas > Histomonas meleagridis. Next base: position 2,329,980 of record NW_027150805.1, read on the forward strand.
TCAAGAAAACGAAGTCGAACTGGCGTCGTTTTGTGTATCTCTTGGATTGAACATAGGTATATTCGTAGGAAGTTGGTTAACTTATACATTGCCTCAATGAAAATATTTTTAATTTTTTTTTACAGAAATTATATTAGTAAAATATAAACAGTTTAGAAATATGAATTTACTTTTTCAAATGAATAGAAGAATGTTTAAGAAATGATTTATTAATTTCATAATTTAATTTAAAAAATAATAAAAAAAAATTTAATTTACATGTTTATTTTAATATTTTTATTGTTGTTCTTTTGTTTCTTTAGGTTCTTCCTTAGTTTCTTCTTTAGTTTCTTCCTTTGTCTCTGTATTTTCTGATTTAATTGCAGGTTTTTCTTCATTTTTACTACCAATAGCTTCAATACCACGTCTTAAAGACCTTTAATTTTAAAATGCATCAATTTTCATTTTTATCTACATTATGCCATGTTTCTTTAGTTGTTTTCTTACCTTCTTTATCTACAACTTCATCAACTTGAACTCAACGATTACCAATTCTTTAATTTTAGAAATATATGTTTTATCACCATCTTTAGTTTGCTCACGAATTTCTTCGAATTTTTCATTACCATTAAAATAACTTTGTGATGAATAAGTTCTATAATATTTTTGTGGAATATAATTTTCATTCTTTTTAACAGGTTTTTCTTCTTTTTCTTCTTTAGGTTTATCTTGTTCAATCATATTATTAAATTCATCATCAAATGCATCAGCAAATAAAGAATTTAAACGAAGTTCAAGATTATTAAAGTATCTATTCATCGCAGTAAATGGATGATAAATTCTTATTGGTCTATATTCGATTGGATCAGTAAAATAAGGAGATCTAAATACTAATTCTCTTTTTTTAAAAATAATTTATTTATTTTTTTTTTTCAAAAAGCAAAACAACTTCAATATTTTGTGAATGTTTACTTAGTAATTGTAAGATGGCAATTGCCGCAATAAAGACGTCCATCTTTATGTTTGGCCATGAAACAACCCTTGCAGTTTTCACATTCTTTGCGTTGTGGTTCAACAGATCCATCCTTTCCAATCTTGAATAACTTAAGGAGCTTCATCTTTTCCTTCTTGCGTGTATGTGGAACCCTCTTCTTTGTTGTGAAGCTCTTCTTCTTCCTCTTCTTCTTTTTACCACCATCGCATTCTGGGATGTCATAAAGAACGGAATCTTCTTCTATTTCGTAATCTTGAAGAGTGAATCCATCTTCTAATTCTTTGCCAGCAAAAATGAGGAAGCCATCTGCTTGAATCATTGACTTGATTTCTTCAACTGTGCTTGAAGAGTCAACATTCAAAGAGATTTGCTTTCCTTCGTTTGTCTTGACGAACAACCTCATCGAAAAGGTCGAATTGACAGACTTTGTTTGGTCTAATTAATATGACTTGTGATGTTAAATGGAATGTCAAATCGATCATTTTTCGCTCAAAAAATGGTATATGCTCTTAACGTACAGTAAACATAATGAATTCAACAAAGAAATCTCAAATAGAACATATCCATAAAAATAAGTTTATAAGGGACCTTGAAGCACAGTGTAATCAAAGGAAAGAACAATTTAAAATATATGTAAATAAGAAACTTGAAAATTCAACTCGTGCAAAAATCTTCGTATTTCCAAAAGGAATGTATATTATTCAGACAGAAGATATGAAAGCTAAAGACACAAGTAGCCAATGCATTTCAGAAAAGGATCTTAAATTGCAAAAAATCAAAGAAATGGCTGAAATAATGAAACATGAGCAAAACAACCTTCAAAAAAGATTGAGAAAAACAAACAAGTCAAACAAGCCTTTGGTGGGCTAACCTAAAAATATGGATAACAGTTCAATGATGTTAAAATGTTTAAATCAGTTTCATGATTTCAATCTTTAAGAATATTAACCTACCAACTACAAGCGCCAAGTTTAGAAATACAATATAAATTCTTAGCAAATGATGATATTATCATTTTTTGTATTAAAAATATTTTTTGTTTTCTATTTTCTTACTTTTCATAACGCCATTCAAGCATTTGTAAGATAAAAATTTTTTTATGATAATGAATAAAATTGTGTGTTTTAATTCTTTTTGTGATTCACAATCAAAATTAAAATAGTTTGAAATAATTTTCTTTCTATTACATAAATTTATTAACACAAAGGGGCAACATCAGCTTTGGACATTGTTATTTTCTTTGCATTGTTCAGAGTTGTATCAGATCATGAATCAAATGAAACGATAAAATCCTATTGAAACCACTTTTCAATGCGTATCGTTCTATCGTTATTCTTTTTGGTTTCAATTTAATCATTGTTTGCTGAAAGAAATCCAACTCTTTGGTATACTTTAAAATCTGGTAAACATATGTACGACTGGTTTCCATAATTATCCACAGCAACAATATCGAAATCATCGAATTGCACTGGAAATGCTAATGTAAAATTCTGTCTTACAGCGCTCATTGTTTTCAGCGTGAATATATTCGATGCAATTTCTTCCTCTTTCAGTCTCATTTTAACATAAAATTTCCTCATTACGCATGTTTCATCACTTACGTAACCAAATGATATTTTGCTGAAAACAGATTTCCTCAAAACTTTAAACTTAAACTCCGCACTCGTTCCAGCAGCTTCCCAAAGATTGTTATCTCCTTTTGGAAGAGAAACGCCTTCGAACTGATCAAAGAATTTGCTCGGAAGCAAAGAAAGTGTTGGCTTATGTGTATGTGAACCTTCTTCATCATCAATTTGTGATAAATAAAATTCGACTTCCGACTCATGAAGTGTGAACAAATTGTCAACATTATTACGTATGTTCGAAATGATTTCGAAGGTCTCAGTAACATGGGATGAAAGTTTAGATGAAATAGACGAGAGATGCATTTCAACATCTTTGCGAATAATAGGTTCAGCATCATCTGTAACAGTTGGCTGAGCAACAATTGTTGGTTCCGGCTGTGGTGTGTAACTATTTGGCTCTGGTGTATGAGATACAGAAATTGTACTGGATGAAAAATGTGAAGTGATATGATTTTGTTGAGTTTTGGAATGTGTGATAATGTGTGAAGGTGTATTTGTATGTGTAAGCGAAGGGGACGAGGTGCTTGTGATTTTGGGGACTTCTAGTGTGGGCGTTGGTGATAATGTTGGATCATTTGGAGGAGGTGTTGGTGTTTGCATTGTATGTATTTTAGAATCAGGAGTAGGGGCCTTGGATTGACTAGAGTGATTAGTTTCCGATAAGTTATGTTGCTTATTTTGTAAATTAATTTCGTTATTATTAATTATAATGACATTTTTATTCTGAAATAGTAGTGTCCGCTTTAACTTGATGAGGTATATTATTAGTTTTCTGTTAAATTGATAGATTTTTCCAAAAATTGTTGATCTTTGAATTGATGCTTCAAAATGTTCGTCAGAATTATACTTGTGATAAGATTGAAAAAAAGATAGATACAATAATACGAAACTAAATGCAAGGAAATATTCGAAAACATGGCACCTGATCTTTTCCATTTTTGTGGGTATACCCCAAATGATGACCGTTAATCCAAATGAATGCAAAAAAGTTAATCGAGTGAGAAGTGTCTAAAAAGATAAAAATTCGGAGATAAACGGTAACTCATTTCACTTTTTCAATCTTCATTAATTGATGGGAGGAAGTCAAAATCATACAAGAAAAAATAAATATCAAGAATACCTTCAAATGTTGCGAGACCTTGAATAATTTATTTCTGATTTAAATGAAGAAAATTTCAATCAAGCTATTGAAACTTTACTAAATTACTTATCTGTAGAATATTCATATTCATTTTTGAATTTCTTTTTCATAATTCTTTCTTGTTCACGAAGTAATTTAACTATTTCTTTATGACCATATCTAGATGCCCACATAAGTGCTGTCCAAAATAATTTAAATAATTTCCAAATATTATATTGAAATAATAAATTATTAAAATAAATATTTAATAAAACAAATAAATATCTTTAGCATTAATATCAATTCCTTCTTGTTCAAGAAGTAATTTAACTATTTCTGTATTACCATTTTTAGATGCATAAATAAGTGCTGTTCCAAATAATTTAAATAATTTCCAAATATTATTTTGAAATCAAGAATTATTAAAACATTCATAAAGCAAAACAAATAAATATCTTTAGCATTAATATCAATTCCTTCTTGTTCAAGAAGTAATTTAACTATTTCTATATGACCATCTCTAGATGCTTTAATAAGTGCTGTTCGAAATATTCTAAATAATTTCCAATTATTATTTTGAAATAATAAATTATTAAAATAAATTTCAAATAAAACAAATAAATATCTTTAGCATTAACATCAATTCCTTTATGTTTAAGAAGTAACCTAACTATTTCTGTATAATTGTTTTTAGATGCCCAGATAAGCAATTTTATAAATCAAATAAACAAATATCTTTAGCATTAATATCAATTGATTCTTGTTCAAGAAGTAATTTAACTATTTCTGAATGACCATTTTTAGATGCATAAATAAGTGCTGTTCCAAATAATTAAAATAATTTCCAAATATTGTTTTAAAATATTCCAAAATCACAAAAATAAATTTTAAGCAAAACAAATAAATACACTTCGCATTAATATCAATTGATTCTTGTTCAAGAAGTAATTGAACTATTTCTGTATGACCTTTTTCAGATGCAAACATAAGTGCTGTTTTAAATATTTAAAATAATTTCCATATATTTTTTTGAAATACGAAATTATTTAAAATAAATTTCAAATAAAATAAACAAATATCTTTATCATTAATATCAATTCCTTCTTGTTCAAGAAGTAATTTAACTATTTGTATATAGCCATTTTGAGATGCATACATAAGTGCTGTTTCAAATAATTTAAATAATTTCCAAATATTATATTGAAATATAAAATTATTAAAATAAATATTAAATAAAACAAATAAATATCTTTAGCATTAATATCAATTCCTTCTTTTTCAAGAAGTAATTTAACTATTTCTAAATTTCCATTTTTGGTTGCATAAATAAGTGATGTTCCAAATATTGTTTTAAAATATTCCAAAATTTTTAAAATAAATTTTAAATAAAACATATAAAATTCTTTAACATTGATATCAACTCCTTTTTGTGCAAGAAGTAATTTAAATACTTCTGCATGACCATTTTGAGATGCAAACATAAGCGCCGTTTGAATATATATAAATAATTTCCAAATAATCTTATGAAATTTTAAACTATATAAATTGATATTAAATTTAACAAATAAACAGATTTCTCATTAATATCAATTCCATCCTGTGCAAGAAGTACTTTAACTACTTCTGCATGACCATTTTGAGATGCAAACATCAGCGCCGTTTGAATATATATAAATAATTTCCAAATATTATTTTAAAATATCAAATCATTAAAATAAATACAAAATATAACAAACAAATATCTTTATCATTAACACTAATTCCTTCTTGTTCAAGAAACAATTTAACTATTTCTGTATGACCATTTTCAGATGCTTTCATAAGAAGTGTTTGAATTAATTTGAATAATTTTTAAATATTATTTTGATATAGCAAATTATTAAAATAAATAATGTATAAAACATATAAATATTTTTCATGTTAACATCGATATCTTTTAGAGCAAGGAGTAATTTAACTAATTCTAAATGACCATTTGAAGTTGCATAAAAAAATGATGTTTGAAATATTTTCAACAGATAGCAAATATATATTTAAAACATTAACATATTAAAGCATACATAAAACAATCAAAAATAACTTTTTTAGTAAGATTATTTTCTTCTTTATTAAAAAGTAATTTAAATATTTCAACATAACCATAATGTGCTGCATATAAGAGTGCTGAATCAAATATATCTAAAAAAAATTCCAAATATTCCAAAAAATTACATTATTATCACAACAAATTTTAAGAATTGTAAAGAAATATCCCTGACTTTAAAGTTAATTTCTTTTTGTTCTAGAAGAAATTTAGTAATGTTTACATAACCTCTTGAAGATGCTATCATTAAAGGTGTTCTAAATATCATAAATAAATTCCAAATGTTATTATCAAATATCATAATAAGAAAACAAGTTTTATAACAAAAAAACAAATATCTTTAATATTAATGTCGACTCCTTCTTGTTCAAGAATATATTGAACAAGTTCAATATTTCCTGCTTCTGTAGCAAACAATAAAATATATTTTGGAACATGATATTTTTGAAGAAAATGTTTAACAAGATATAAATTTCCAGTTTTTGCTGTTACATTTATTATGTTTTCATCAAATTTAATTTTTTCTTCTAAAATAGAAAAAATTTCATAATTTCCATTGTTAATACAATAATATATTAATTCTTGTAACTTTACATCAGATAAGCTTTGTGCATTATTTATATAATATTCAAGATTTTTATATGGAATTTGTTTTTTATTTAAATAAGTTGTTGTTTGATGAATTCCGCTTTTGTTTTCATAAATATATTTGAAGATCTCATTCCGATGAAATTTAACTGTTGTTTCATATACATCTTCAAATGATGAATGATTCTGTTCACATAAATGAATTATCTCTAAATTTCCACTTGCAATTGCATATTTACCTGTATTTGTTAAATTTGCATTATTAATAAGTAAATATTTAAAACATTTAACTGAACCAAAAAATGCTGCATAATCAATTAATGTAACATTTCTTTGATTAATAAATGAACATCTTTCATAAAGTGATGGTTCAATTGTTTGATTAAAATCAAAATCATTTTGTGATGATATTTCTTGAAAATTTTCTATTTCATCATTTCGAATCATTTTCGCAATTTCATTTGGATTAGCTCCTTCTTTAACATATTTCTTATGAAGTTCCCAATCATTCTTTGAAAGTTTTAAATAATTTTTATCAAATTTTTCATCCATTAAACTTTTTGATTTAATTTTTTTGTTTTCTTTTTCTGTTTTATAATGAACAAAGAATTTAGAATTAATTCCTCGAGTGATGTTTGAATTAACAAAGTCTTTTTCAATCATTTTTTCAATAATGTAATATGATTCTTGTGTATTAAATTCTTTTACATAATTAATAAAAATTTCAATAATTTTTGAATTGTTTTTAATAATTTTATCTTCTTTTGCTTGGATTGTTTGTAAATAATTTAAATACATTTCAAATGACTCTCTGTGTGATACGAATGCAGAATAAACTAAAATAACTAATATACAATTAAATGTATAAGGATAACTTTCATCAAATAAATTCATCGTTTCTGCAACAATAAAATCAAAGTTATTTTCGATTGAGTTAAATACAACATGTTCTAGAGAAATCAATTTTTGGAGATAAGCAGTTTGATTTTTTCCTTCCAATGAATTTAGATCAGTTAAAATGCAATTGTTCAATAACTTTTTAAGTGATTTATCTGAAAATTGCAAAAGGCTTTTTTATAAACTATTTAAAAAGGCATTACGATCGCAACAGACGATACAAAAATTGGCCGGCTATTTAAGAAAATGAGCGGAAAGCACAAAACAGCGCGTTGCTTGATTCTTCAATATCTTGAATCATGTAGTCAAGAAGATAAAGATCATCGTGATGAATTAGAAGTTGCAATTGATTGCTTGAAGAACATTTGGGGAATAGAAAATTCATCAATTTCAATTCCAGGAGTTTCTTCAATTCTTGATCTCGTACCTGATAGCGGGTATGATACTGAGAAGGCTAATGCTCTCAAACTTGAAGGTAATGATTTACTTAGAGCAGGAAAATTCCAAGAAGCCATATCTAAATATACAGAAGCCATAGATGTTGACCCAACGCAATCTGCCTATTACTGTAATCGTGCCGCTGTTTATTCAAAGATAAACCAGCATGAAAAAGCAATAACTGATTGTGAGAAAGCAATACAATTAACACCAGACTATGCAACAGCTTATTCTCGACTTGGCTATGCATATTATTCAATGGGCCAAACTGAGAAAGCACGTGAAGCATACAAAAGAGGACTTCGCGCATGTCCGAATAATCAGAATCTAAAAGACAACCTTGAATCGCTTGGCCCAGAAATACCAAATCCACAGCCACAAGGTGGTCAGGACTTCCTTTCGGGTCTTATGAATAATCCAATGTTTGCACAATTAGGACAAAAGCTTCAATCACCAGAGGTTCAAGCACTTCTCCAAGAGCCTGAAATGCAGGATTTATATGAGAAGATACAAGCAAATCCAGCTGCAATTATGTCATATTTGGGTGATCCAAGAATGCAAAGGCTTATGGGCCTTATCATGGGCGGTAACTAAACTCTTAATTATTGCCATTGTTTTCTTTATATTATTTGAAACAGCAACATTTGCTGTTTTGCCACTCAATAAAAAGTGCTCTTTCGCAAAATTCTTATCGGTTTTGACAAATACATTTACAGCAAATATGTTGATATCGAATCCTATACATATATCAATCTTTTGATATTGAATACATAAATAAGATAGTTATTTCTAACAGAATTATGCACATCTTATGATTAAAAAATTTATATCTTAAATAATAATGGACCATTTTCCTCATGTCTTTTTCCTAGTATTTTATTGAAATTTTATGAAATTTCTTTATATTATTTAAAGCTTTTAAATATCTTTAGTATTGATATCAATTCCTTCTTGTTCAAGAAGTAATTTAGTTATTTCTGTATGACCATTTCGAGTAGCCAATATAAGTGCTGTTTCAAATAATTTAAATAATTTTCGATTATTATTTTAAAATATAAAATCAGGAAAATATGCTTTAAATAAAACAAACAAATATTTTTAGTATTGATATCAATCTCTTCTTGTTTAAGAAGTAATTTAACAATATCTGTATAACCAAAAGAAGATGCAGAAATAAGTGCTGTATCAAATAATATAAATAATTACCAAATGTTATTTTAAAATTATTTTATATTTCAAAAAACATCAACTAATGGAAACAAATATTTTTATTATTAATATTAATTTCATTTCTGTCTAAGATATATTTAACAAGTTCAATGTTTCCTGATTCGGAAGCAGTAACTAAAATATCATTTGGAATTGGATGATTTTGCAGTAAATATTTAAGTAGAAATATATTTCCTATTTTTGCTGATTCATTTATAATATCTTTATTTATTTTCATTCCTTCTTTTTCTAACAAAGCAAAGATATCATAGTTATGATAAAGAACACATTTCTTCCCTAAATTACTCAGATTTTTAATCTTACAAATTTTATTTTCATAAAGATATTTAAAGATATCATTTCGATGAAATTCAATAGCTGTTTGATATAAATATAATTTTGATGAATTATTTTGTACACATAAATGAATGATTTCAAGGTTTCCACTTGCCACTGCATATTCAAGTGTATTTTTTATATTAGCATTATTTAACATTAAATATTTAAAACATTTGATTGATCCAAAAAATGCTGCATAATCAATAAGTGAACAATCAAAATTCACAAATGAATTTCTTTCATAGAGTGATGACTTAATTGTTTGATTAAAATTAAAATCATTTTGAGATGATATTTCTTGAAGTTTTTCTATTTCATCATTTCGAATTATTTTTGCTATTTCATTTGTATTATGTCCTTCTTTAATTAATTTCTTATGAAGTTCCCAATCATTCTTAGAAAGTTCTTCATAATTGTTAATAATTTGGTACATGAATGGGTCGTTCGTTAAACTTTTAATTTCATTTTTTGACATGTAATGTACAAAATATGAACTCTTTGTATTTAACACAACTTTTGGATTAATGAAATTATTTTCAGCCATATATTCAAGAAGATAATTTGATTCTTGCTTATGTTCATTGATCAGAAAATTTGTAAAAACATCGATGATTTTGTATTTGCTTTGATAGTTTTCTTCGAATTTTTCAATCTCTTTTATGAAATTTAAATATGTTTCCATATGTTCCATTTTTGCTTGCATATGTTTAAATAAACAAAAAATGATCTGACTAATCAGAAGATTAAAAGAGTATATTTCATCATTGTCTAAAAAATTGATTAATGATTGAACTGTTTGAGAAATATTTTTATCATTTAAATTATAGATTGCTTGTTGAATAAATTTTAGTATTTTCAATGAGTCATTTTTTGGTGCGCCAGATTCCATATTTAATTAACGGCCAACCGTCATATTAAATCGAAAAAAATCCAAAAGTGACAACATTGATTCAATGCAGTTACTTTTGCACGATGCAAATTGTTTGTAAAAGCTGAAGATTTTAAATGTTAAGAATGAAAATAGTGTGAACTTAGCATCAAGCTACAAATAATGTAAACAAAAATCCCACATTACAAAATAATTTAGTCTAAACAAATGTTTTGTAACTCGTTACTGTGGTCTCTTTCTAGACTTAGGCCGTCCTGTTTGCACAGTTGCAGCTGAAAAACTGTGAGATTCCATGAGAAGATAACTTTCATGTAATGGCGCTGGCTCGGGAAGCTTATCATCAAGTATCATACTTGACGATCTCTTTTTCTTCGCTGCTCTCCTTGTAACTCTCGATAATGCTTCTGGAGATGCAGATGGAAATCCTAATAAATCATCTTCTTCGTCAACACTTCCTTTCATCGAGTACTGGTCACTTAAGTCCTCGAAAAATGAAAGTGCTCTTTTTTGTGCTTTGGAATTTGATGCATATTTTATGTCTTCTTCTATATCAGTACTAAAATCTTGTTCAGGGGGCTCTTTTTCTTCGAAGAACGATGTATCTAACTCGGATTCTAAACTTGGGACAAAAGGTGGTTCTTGTTCTTGCAGATTATCCCAATCAATACTTGCGAACCAAGGATGATTCTTAATCTCCCTAATTGACGATGCCCCCAATCTTTCTGCAGGGTCTTTATTTAACAGCTTAGCTATTAAATCCTTTGCTTCATCTGAGTTATCGTTTAATTCAGAAACGTCATATTCGCCTTTTAGAATTTGCGTAAACGTATCCGCAACGGTTTCTCTGTGAAACGGGGGTGCCCCAGTTAACATCTCAAAAAGTATACAACCGAGCGACCAGTAATCGGCAGTAAACGTGTGCGACTGCTGGAGGATAATTTCTGGCGCAATGTAATCAGGCGTGCCCATAATCCGTTCAGGTGATTCTTCGAAGGCACATTGCCTATCAACTAACCCCCAAACACTTAAACCGAAATCGGCCAATTTCAAATGTCCAATTTCACTTACCAAAATATTGTTTGGTTTTAAATCCCTATGAATTACATTGCTCTCCCTAAGGAATTCTAAGGCTTCTACAACTTCAGCTGTATAAAACTTAGCAACATTTTCATCTTGGCAACAACCAATATTTTGTAGCAATGAATATAAGTCGCCTCCAGGACAATATTCCATAACAATGTAATAGTTATTTTTCCCGATATATGAAAAATCTATGTGTTAGTTATTTCTATCTAAAAGCGCTTTTTTTATTTCTTTTTTGACATTATCTAAACGATACAAAAATTCTATGCAACGATACTATTTTCTGGTGAAAACGATCGTATATCATTGAATTTCCTATCGTCCGCATCAAGCTTTATGAAAATATCAACAAAAGAAATAAAAAAATGCGCATATTAAAACATACAGAATTGTGTCATATATGGACAAGTTACTTGCTCAAGAATATTCTTCTCGAGAAGGATTCGTTGTCTATCATTTTTTCGTTGGATACTACTCTTAGATATAACTTTCACTGCGATTAAGTCATTAGTTGCACTTCGTTTTGCCAAGAAAACTTGTGCATATGCGCCGCTTGAAATTCGCTTAAGAAATTGGAAGTCAGCTATTGTAGTTTCGCGAATGCATAGTTTTTCTGATGTTGTTTTCTCTACAAAGTCCATTGCTTCGGATAGTTTGTTTGATGCTTTAATTTTCTCATCGAGTAAAACTAAGGCTTCGCTATATATAATGCTAAGCTCTGGACTTGACACAGGGACATTGACAAGGTTAAAGGAGTCTTTGATAGACTCTAATTCTTCAAAGGAGCCACTTGAATTGTTATCAATTTTGATCGCATTATCAAGAAGAGCTATAATATGAAGAATAGGAATGACCGTATCAATAACATTTTGCTCGTTACCAGGCCAATGGATTTTGAGAAGATGTTCTTGGGTTCGAATTTGTAACTTTTTCATTTTCTCATCAGTGGTCATCATGGTCTGACTTGATAAATATGCAACTTCACACATCTTAGAATGTTCTTCAATCATGCTAAGTGGTATTTTTTTCTCACATATTCGACATATGACAGTATCAGAATCTGACGATTGGGAATTGGCTGTTGGAACACTTGGATCTGAAAAAGAAGGAGGTGAGATAGGTGAGCCTGAAGCTGAAAAATTGAATTGATGATCATCATCTGAAAATGAACCTGAAAAATTCGAGCGAGAGAGCAAAGGAATAAGTCGATTTATAGATAAGCAAGCAGAGAGGATTTGGTATCCAACTTTTTCGATGCTTGGCGTTAGTTTTTCTGTAAGAAGAGTATTGACTGATGCTGCAAAATTATATGATAACTGAAATAAAAGACCATAAGAAGAGTCTAATATTTGAGAAAGTGAAGATTTAAACATTTCTATTGCCTTTTTGTCATCGGTTGTTTCTGGAGTAAGTCGATTTACAACTTGATTTAATGTTTCAAAAGTTGTTCTCTGGGATTTCAGACAATAATAAATCCTATGGTATACTTGTTGTGTTGATGACTGTGATTTCGAACCGCCAACACTGTCCGGTGGCTGGGGTTCAATCATTTCTATAAAATTTGTTGCAAAAAATTTTTGAAGCAAAACCGATCATTAGTACTTTCAAATCAATTTTCGAAAGAAAAAGTGATGTCACTTTTTATCTTCGGCCAAAAAAAAGTCTTGTGAGGGTTTTTACTCTTAGTGCATTCGATATTATACATTCATTTATAACATGTATTTACCTTTGCATATTGTTTACTTAACAAAGAGAAATATTTATGTGAAGACAAATGTTCAAAATTATTTAAATTCATGCTACAATATTTCTAAAATTCTAAAAAATATTTTTTAAGTATATCTTTAGTATATATTGTTATTTGAGTTTTTAATAAAATTTTTGAATTTTATACACATAATCCAATTTTATGGATTTAATCTTCATGAAAAATATTGTTTAACGGTCGTTTTTGTTTTGGTTTTCTGAAATTTCAGATGCTTTCTGCTGCTTTAGTAAAAATTCACTCAGGTAATTATGATACAACAACAGTATATAATTTGGATATATCAGATTTAGACTTGACTGATATTAGTCAGCTAAGTAAATTATGTCCAGATTTAATATCACTTGATGTTTCAGGTAATAAACTTAAAAGTTTAGCTGGAGTTAGTGGGCTCACTAAGTTAGAAAAATTAATACTCGATGGAACTTCAGTTCCATTAACAGGAATAGGAAAACTTTCAAATCTTCAGTCTCTGTCACTAAAAAACTGTGGAATATCTCAACTTTCTTCGCTAATACCAGAGGAATTCAAGAAATTAACAAATTTAAAATATTTAGATTTGAGTGATAATCCAATTGCTCAACTGCCAACACTCCCTCAATATGTTCGCGAAGCAATGCCAACTGTTAGGCAATTGAATGGGGAGTTTTTGCTTTTTCCAAAATTTGATAATTCTTCAATTCAAAAGCCACCAACTGTAAGTTTTGCTGGTCCGGATGTCAACATAAACTTTGATGATGTTGAACAGAAGTTAAAAAAACAAATGGATGAAGTCTCATCATCAATAAAAGAATGTCAACAAAGGATATCAGAAGCGGAAACACTGATCCAACAACGATTAAAAGACGTAAGGGAGTATGCAGAGTCCATTATTTTGGATGATGATGATACTAAAGATAATGTTTAATATTGATATTTGCATAAAAATGTTTATTTTATTTCAACCAACTCTTTTGTTTTGTCTCATTTATATATATTTAATTCTTCCATATCTTCAAATTCGGGTATTTCAATTGTTTAGCTTCATGTATGTGCAGGTACAAAGCAAATTGAGCAACACTCCAATTCTATAATCTTTCGAAACATTAAATTTAGGATGTCAAGGCATAGCATTAGTGAAGAATAAAACTTTCATTGTAATTGGTCATCATTGAGAAATCAATTAATGAATTTAACACAATCCTTTATCTACTTTATAATGGTTGAAAGAAAAAACTAAAATATTATCAAATGTTTATGGTGAATTTTGATGTATTTCAAGTGCATCACATATGGACTTGTTAATCTTACCAGTAGCTTCAACAACACTCTCGAAAAAGTTAGATAAAATAGGTCCAACAGTTCTTGTCACTGGCTCCAAAACTCTTGCTGTTTCGGAGACAATAGTTTGTGTGACGTTATCTGCCTTTTCTGCAACTATGTCTAATTTTGATTTTTGTTCTTCGGTGTTTGGTTGAGGTTCGATTGGTGCTTCGATGCTCCCATCTATTGGAGGTTGGGGGATATCACCTTGTGGTCCAATTATATCGGATTGGGGATCGGAAAGTAGCGGCTGGCTTGATAAATCCATGATAAAAATGACTAGAAAATTGCCACCGATGGCATTCAAAAATTGTGTGATCGTTTACGCAGAAAAAACGTTAGCCGGCTAGTTCAACTGAAAATGACCTCCGTTTAACGTTAAACGGAAGGAGGAAAGCTTTAATTAGCTGTATCACCTCAAACTATCGAACAACTCTTTTTGCCTCAGTGTTAAACAAAAATAAATTTTATAATTTTATAAGAAAATTAGCTTTTAATTAAATACTATAAAATGCAGGAATACACTATGCTATAAACTATAGACATTATTTTGTTGTAATTTCAATGTATTAAATTATTTGGATAAATTTTTGTGATCATGATTCTTTGAATCAAAAAATTCATATGATCATATGTTTAAACAAATCTTTATTTAACATGAATCTTTGGAATGCATGTGACTTAGCAGTATTTGAATAAATATGTTTAAGCTTAAGCATTATCAATAAGATTTTCTTATTTTATTTGTGAATTTTTAGGAAAAAAAATATTTAAACGTATTACAGAAGTTTTAATTAATGTTAAAGCCAACACAAATACGCAAACTCTCAAAAGGCGGAGAAGGAGTTTATGACTTTGATTTTTCTTTAATTCCATCAGAATATTATGAAATTTTATTTCGTTCATTACAAACATTTTGTATCAAAAATGTAGATTCAATTGGATTTAATTGCAATGAACTTGCAAAATATAATAACAAACCGAATGTTCGACTTCCACACAATGTTATTAATTCTGTTGCGAAGAAAAGGAAACATTATATTCGCAATATGATTGAACTTCTTTGTTACTTTATACCACGAAGCCAACGTATCAAAGAGGTAACCTTTTCTCACCTAAGTATTCGCAACGAACTAATCGAAAGATTAATCACTGTAATTAATAAATCAAATAACATTAAGTCAATTAAATTTACATATGTTGCTATTGGCGACACTGGTGTAGGTTCAGTTCTTCGCATCCTAAATCCCAACAAAATTGAACGTATCTCATTTCTTAAATGCGGATTAACTGGCGCGATCACCCAAACAGTTCTCCAATTTATAAATCGAAAGACATCGCCAGAGATAGGTCTACAGTCTTTTGAAGTTAGTCCTACAGAAATTCCTGATGCTGATCGGAGATTGATTCAGCAAGCATTAAATGGAAATTCACGAGTTCAATCTATAGATCTGAGCATTGACACCAAAGAAGATGTAGTTGACTCACTTCGGAAGCAACGAATTGCAGAATTAAGGTCCAAAAATGAAGAACTCAAAAATAACATCAAAGCGCTGAACGAAATGTTAAATGCGATCAAATTTAATGACTCAATGTTTGTTGTTGGAGAAGGGTCTGCTGATTTCGTGATGTATTTGAATACACTTGAGCAAAAACTTACAGACATAGATAAGAATATGTAAATAAACATTTGTATATATACATTCATTTGTTAAAAAGAATTTATAATTTAAAATCTTTTAAACCTTTATTCCATCTTTCAAACTATTTGACTGCATTTTGCATAATAAATATTCTTAATGGAATCAAAATGGATGTCCATATGCATATTTATATAATCACCCAATATAAATATTTATTAATTTGTTTCATTAATTTCGTAGTTTAATCATTGTACTTTGATTTCTCCCTCAAATGATTTAAAAACATTTGAATTTCTTAAGAAAAATTAATTTTTTATTTTAAATCAGCTTATGATTCATATTTCAAATAATAGTTTCGAAAAATCAAAAAAAAAAAATATAATAAAAAATATGTTATTTATATATTTCTAATAATATTATTTTTGCAAAATCTTCAGCAAATGGATCTTCTTCGCATTTAATTAATTTATTATTGTATAATGATTCTATTTCATTAGACCTTTCATCAATTTCTTCTTCGTTATTTTGTTTTTTGTTACGAATATGAACAAGAAAAATAATGAGTAAAGAAATCAATAAATCTAAAACAATTCCAACACAAATACCAATGATAAATGTTGTTGAAATATCAGATTTTATTTGTTGTTCATTTTGATTTATAATAGTATAAAAATCAGAATAAAATGAGAAATAAGATGTATAAAAAACAACAGAATAATCAAAATAAATAATCATAGTATTGATGAATGTAACTGATCATTATTAGTATTTATGGATTGCGTTTTAATAATAACTGTTTTTGTTATAGAATATGTGTAATATAATGAGATAGAATGAGTCAATGAATATAATGCATTTGATATAGTGAATGTGTTTGACTTAGAAAATGTATTTGTTTGGGCAAATGTATCTGATTTAGAAAATGTGCTTGATTTAGAATATGTATTTGACTTAGAATATGTATTTGATTGTGAATATGTATTCGATTCGGTGAATGTTAATGTTGATGGTTCTTTCGTTATAAAGATATGTGATGTACCACTTAATATTCCATAGTTATCAATTGATGCAACATGAACATAAAGATCTCCATCTTTAATATTTGTTATTGTTCCATTTGTTATTTGATCTTCATTTAAGTTTTCTTTTGTAATATTTGTAATTTCAACATCATCAATAATGTAATAATATTCTTTGACAAATGTTGTAAGATTAAATTGTGTTAGTGCTGATTCATATGTAATTTCATTTGTTGTGTAACCTACAACTTTATAATAAATTGTTGCGGTTTCATAATTATTACTCGTGTTGATTTCAATTGTTCTTCCTCCTTCAATTCTGGTAATATTTGGTGGATTTAGTTTTGGTGTTCAATTGAATTATCATATGCATATTGAAGTGATGTTCTTTGATATAAATAATAAATCGTATTCACAAGAAGTTGTCTTTCATATAATGTTGTGCTACCGAACATATGTCCTGTTTGAATCATAGCTGTGTTTTTATATGTTGTTAAGTAATAATGCGGATTACTATATCTTGTTTCAGAATATCCATCAAGTGCCCATTCGAAGTTTTCTGCTTCTGTAAAATTTCCGGAATTTTGGGAATTAGATTCACTTAATTCAACCCAAACATCACCAAATACAGCATTTGAACTTGTATGCGTTAAATTTATTGGTAAGGAAACATCAGATGGAATGTAGTATGTATAAGTAGTAACTAAACCACGATTAGTAACTTTCAAAATCATAAATTTCTCCATTATATGTATAACTACCTCCTTCAACCCATGCTTTAAGAATAGCTGAAAGATGAAGTGTTTTGTTCTCTGTTGGTTGCGTTTTATATAAAATTAACCTCAGCTTCTGTGCTTGGATATACATTAAGTACCTTGATGTTTTTTGTGGTAGCAAAATCGAATAAACTGATTGGATGCTAATATAATTCATTTCTTTGTGAATAAACTTTATAATTTAAATTCTGATCTTTGGGATCCTGTCCAATCGAGTAAAACATGATTATCTTCGTATTTTACTTTAAGATTAATTTCGTTTGCTTTAATAAAAGATGTAAAAAAATAAAAATATTAAAAAACAATAGATTCGCTTATTCCCAAATGTATGAAAAGTTCTTTTAAGTGATATTGAACTACAATATTTGCTTAACCCTCGCGAATGGAGGGCCATCTTTTTTGTTATGAAATTTTGAATGTGTAAAAACAGCAACGATTATTTTGAAGCCAAATTTAAAATTTTCTGAGTGACGTTTGTTTGAAAAATTGGTGAAGTGAAATGAAAATGTTCTGTTAAAATAGCATTTTTTGAACTCAATCTTAATGGTAAAAGAAACTTATTTTGAATTGCAGAATTCTATAGAATTAATTAAAACAAATTTTGGTTGTCAACACATCTGGTTTTTATTTCATATTCTGTTTGTAATTGATGAATTTAATTAAATATATGAAAATATCATTTGATTTGATGGCCAGATTTTTTCCCTTTGTAAACACAAAGTATACAGATTTAAACATGTTGGTGACTTATTATGAATTATTAATGATTAAGAAAAACAATAAATGGGATTCTTCAGTCAGAATGTTGATTAATGAACACACACTCCTATTTTTTTTTACAAACCTACAAATAATTAAATGAAGAATACTAAATAATTAAACGTCTTGTAAATAAAAATGTAAAGCTTATCAAATTAGAAGAGAGCAAAAGTCGAATTCATGATGGTTGTGAGTTTTGGAACTTCGTGTTCTGACATTTTTTTATTTCTTACAAATATTAATGACAATAAAAAGTTGATCAGGATTTGAAACAAATGTTTTCGCCAGAAAAAAATTGAATAAAAATAAATGGCAATTTTTTTCCTAGATACTCTTGATCAACTCCAGCACAACTCTTGAACACAATTTTGCAATAGAAATTGTACGATTGGTTGAAAACAATGCTGTCAATGATTTAAAGAAATATGGAAAATTAGACCAAAGTTCCATATTCAAAATATCGTATTTTAAATTTTTAATATCAGAAATACCTCATTAAAAAAAGGAAAGCCTTTCACCCTCCCACCGGACAACCTAACTCTACTTCACATAGCTTCTTATACGGATTCACTTGAAGTTTTTGTATATCTTGAGTCTCAAAACTTTTCACTCACCATTCTTTCAGCCGGTGGTTACCTTCCTCTCCACTATGCATGTGCCAACAGCTCTATTGAAGTTGTTGCCTATATTCTTCAAAAAGATCCACATCAAGCCGAATTTCTCCATCCCAACTTTAATTTCATATATCTCACCACACTTTCTGGGAATACCGACATACTTCAACTTTTATTTTCTTGTGGAGCAGATCTTACCGCAAATGCCAATAAACGAAATCATTCCATTATTGGCGCAATCAAAACCAAAAACTTTGAATGTCTCAAAATCCTTCTTGAAAAAGGCGTCAACATAGAAAGCGACACGACTCAATACACTCCATTAATGCAATCAATAATTAATTATAATAATTCATCAACTGTTCGACTCCTTTTAGATTATGGAGAAGATCCATCAGTCATTTTACCGAACGGTGATTGTGCTCTTAAACTTGCATGTTTTCATTCACGCGTATCGGATGTCGAAGCATTGTGCGAAAAACTCGACGAAGTCGACATCCCCGTCGAGATGCGGTATCCCTCAGCAGTCCATTGGATCTGCTCGTCGAAAAGCTCCCAGATTGCCGAGATCGTACTGAAGAAAGGAATTGATGTGAATCGGCTCGACGGTTATGGTCGTCAAGGGCCATTTTACCTTTTGGACACCGGCGATGAGGCGGAAGCTCTTTTGATTTTGGACCTATTGTTGGATAATGGGTACGAAATCGATTTGAAATCATCCGGCGAAGTACAGACGACAATGCTTGGAGAGTTTGTGTGCGCCATACAAAAGGAAATGAGAGTTATTGAGTGGTTCTTGTTGCACGGAGCAAATATACATGAGGATGTGTATGGGAAGGAAATTGTGGACGTTGTGAAGGAAATGGGCGATAATGAAATGATCGAAATGTTCGGGAGATATCATCCTGATGAGTTTTGTGAATAATGTAAAATAAAATAAATGTTTTTGCATGTTTTTAAATTTAAATAATTTTACTATTAATATGTTTAAAATTATTTGGACGCATTGAAAGTAATATACACGAAGAAGACCACTTTTACGGTGAAAAAAAATTAAAATTTGAATTTTGAGATATATATTTTTCATTTTTCATTAATTTTTAGTAGTAATTCACTAGTGTATAGTTATCATATATAGAATATAGATAAAAAAAGGATTTTTTAAAAATATGACCATTTAATGCCGATATTTGAACAAATGTTTCGAGAATTTCTAGGTAGAAATATGTATTATAAGGTGTGTTATTATGGTTTATAAAGAAGTTTTTTTGCAAAATTTTGGATTCAATATTTATATTAATGTACATTAATATTAAATAACCTAGTAATCAATAAACGCTTCATGAAGGTTAACTCAATTTTCAATAAAAAATATATTTTGACTATTATCTACAAGGGGATATTGTTAGTGATTTTTTTTAAAGTTTTACAAAAACAAAAAGCACAATACTAAACATCAATGCTGGTAGAAAATAACGAGGTGACGTTTAATCAACCATACGAAAAATGAAACACATTTAGAACTTAGGATATTTTATTATATATTTGTCTTATTTACATTTGCTCAATGAATTTCTCTTCTTTGAAATCATCTGCAAAAGGATCTTCCTCAATATTTGAGATTGATATTCCT
This sequence comes from Histomonas meleagridis, assembly GCF_020186115.1. Classification (NCBI taxonomy): domain Eukaryota; phylum Parabasalia; order Tritrichomonadida; family Dientamoebidae; genus Histomonas; species Histomonas meleagridis. The sequence continues at coordinate 2,350,735 of NW_027150805.1, forward strand.
GTTGTGCATGTGTTTGTGGTTTGGTTATCATCATTTTGTTGTTCTGAAATTTCGTTTTCAGCAAATTCTTCTTTTTTATTTTTAATTCGTATTAATAATATTATAAGTAATGAAATTATAATAATAATAACAATAACACAAACGATTATTATGATAATTGTTATTTTGTTATCATTTGTTTGAAATTCATTGTTATAAATAAATGTAAAGAAGTTCGAATAATAAATATAATAAGTTGAATAAATAACAACAGTGTAATCGTAATATATAAATTCTGTTTCAATAAAAATATTCGATGAATTAATTACAATTAGTGAAAGTGATTTTGTTTGTATTTCATAACAAGTAAATGAATATGTAAATGATAATGTGACTGTTAATAGATATGAAAAAGATTTCGTTATATCATTTTGAAATGATTCAGTAAATGTATTAGATTTTGAAAATGTATTAATATTGAATGCATGCGATTGAGAAAATGTATTTGACTGAGAATATGTGTGACTACATCTGAATGTATTTGAGTTGGAATATGTGTTGCTTCGACTGAATGTATGTGATGCTGAAAATGAAAGTGTTGGAATTGGTTTGCAATTTCCTTCTGCATATGATTTGAATACATTTAATACTCCAAAGTTACTATTGATATATGTTGGATATGTTATAACTGTTGTTGTAACATTATAAAATGCATTTACTCCAATATTTGGTTCGTTAGTTCCATAATAATAAATGCATTCAAGTGCATTACAATTACCGAATGCTGAATCTCCAATTTCTTTTATTTCATACCCAAGAGTTAATATCATTAAGTTAGAACATAATGCAAATGCTGAACTACCAATCAGTATGACTGAATTTGGAATTGTAATGTTTTTGATTGATGAACACAATGAAAATACTGAGCTACCAATAGTTGTAACATTTTCTCCAAAAATAATCGTTTCTAAATTAGAACATGATGAAAACGCATAATTCCCAATATCTGATATAGAATTACCAAAATTAACTGAAACAACTGAAGGCCATTCTGAAAATGCGCCACTTGGAATGAAATAAATTCCTTCACTGATATTTATAAATTTCGTGATAATTTTATATTGGTCAATTTCACTAAAATCATTTGTGTTTGTTATTGTTAATGTTAAGGTATCATCATAAAATAATTGAAAAGAATTTATGAAAAATATAACAAAAATTATAACATTTTTATGTTTTTTCTTTTCGTTTGTTTTCAATTTGTAGTTGGTCAATAAAAATTTCTGTAGAAACAGTGGTTTTTTCTGAAAAAAATTGATATAAACCACCACAATCATCATTGAAAAAATAGCGGTTAAACGAACAAATGCATTGAATTTAAATGGTCGGTCTTTTTTATTGTTTTGCATCAACGAATAACAAAGAAATTCGTACTGGTTTAAAGATATATTCACATAATGCGTATTCAAAGGTTGTGTTGACGTGTTGTTTTCAATAAGCATACTCGTTATAAAGAATTCATTCTGTGCAATTGTAAAATTTGATTCTAGGAATTTTATTTTGTCATAAAAGAATTGAAGTACTTCTGGTGTACAGCTACTGTCAGTCAAGAAATTTAAAAATATACTTGTTTTAAAGAAAGTAGAAATAATGTGAAATATATCAAAATTAGCGCACTTAATTCCAAAGACTGGAACTTCTGCATTGTGTGTGTGAGTGAGACTTTCTTTGCTTAGGTTCTTTTTCATATTTGATATTTTTGTAGTTGTAAAAAATGGAATTCCTGGTATTATATCGGTTGTAAATTGCTTTGTTATGCCCGAAATGAACAGCAAACGAAGAATTTTCATGCTTCAAGATCTAATATAGTTGAAGGCCTTTACCAAATACACATCGGCCAATACAAAAGTTAAAAATCACACGGTTATTATGGAAAAAATTTGTTTCTTTTTTGAAGTTTTTCAATATAACCTAAAATTTGTTTGTTTCAATATTTAAAGACACCAGAAAAGGATAATACATTTAATGCTTGCAAGGCCACTTTTAATTAATATATTGAATGAATGTGTTAGAGTTGAGTTTGCTGATTAAAATGATATATTTTTGTTGTTGCTAAGCACTTTTTATAGTATTGAATTTCATGATTTTGAAGAGATATGCGTTCAATTCTTTTTATTTGATTTATTTTGTGTGCTGTTAGGGATCACAGTTAATATAGAAGTAATAAGATATGAAGTTTGTGATAAAACTTTATATCACAAAAAGATATTGATAACATTATAAATAACGAAAAACATTCTTAACAATAATAATAATCAGCAACTTATTAATTTTATGAAAGAATACAAATCCAATGAACTTAATAATATTATAACTATTATCATTTGTAACATAACAATAATGTGTAGGGAGATATTCATGAAAGAAATCAAAGTTGGAGATAAAGTTAGAGTTAGAGAAGAAAGTATATGGCTAAAACATGAATTGGGATAACTGGGTATACAATGCTGTTTTCGAAGCAGGATAAATTTCTGGTGAAAGAGTGGGCATTTATCATAATGGCTGAAGAGGTCCAATTTCCAAAAATGATCTTTTTTAACCTTAAAAAATTAACTAAAAGATCCTTTGATATCAAAATATATATATTTGATTTATTATTTTGTAAAACAAACTTATCCAAATTTGAAACAAGTTTAAAAATATGAGAAATTTTGGGCTTTGCTTGTTAACCATTTCGAAAAGTTTATTTCAAATATTTGAAACAAAATATTTTGCATTGAGAAATCACATAGAAAACATTAAATAGATGACGTTTAAATTATCGCTGTTGTAAAAAAAGAGAAAGCTGAAAAAGGTAACACGATATTTGATCCAAAAACATATCGATTTGAATTCGTGCAATCGATTCCTACAAATATATGCAAATAATTGCTCCGGTAAGAACTAATGATATTTTACATTCTACAAACCAATAACAATCATATGATTAATTTAATTCTATAAGAAAAATGAATTAATAAAATAAAAACTAAGTTTCAAATATTTCTGTATTAACTTCAATATAATAATTTTTTGAGATTGAAAATTTGATTATATTTCCATTGTATTTCCTCACCCAGATCCCAATAAAATATATTGCTTCATATGTAGTAATTTTATTACTTAAGGAAAATTGTGATTTCTTGAACGAACTCGTGATTAGTTGTCTTCTTTGTGATCCAGTGGTTTGAACGTTTTTTGACCCCCCCTGAAATAGGTTTACAATTTCCCGCCACTTTTTCAAAAATCAAAGGCTTTAATTTGCCAAACGCTTCCTACATGAATGAAATAATAGAAAAACATACCGACCCAGTTGCCATAGAATCAGATATTACAATACAAACTGTACAAAATATAGAAAAAGCAAACGAAAATGACACAAATAATTTATCAAACCAGTCAAAAGAGGAAAATATTACTGAACAAAACACAACAAAAGAATCCAATAAGTCAATGGGATCAATTCAGTTTGGTGAAATTTCGCATTTATCGTTTACTCAAAAATATGAAGAAAAAACAGAAGAACCAAATCAAAATAACCAAACTAATTATCAGTCACCACTAAAGCCACCGGAACCAATATTTTATGATGATGGTGTCAATGAAAGATATGGAATCAGGTGTATTTGTAATGGTTCGACCAACGAAGGCCTTTTAATTCAATGCGATAAATGTGGATATTGGATTCATGGAATTTGTGTGTGCATTGGCAAACCAAAGAATGAACCATATTATTGTCCATTTTGTCAAGATCAAGTTATTCGATGTCGTTGTCGCAAAAACATGAAATACAACATTCCACTTATACAGTGTACCAAATGTAAATTTTGGGTTCATAAGTACTGCGAAAATCTTGGCTTTGGTCGTCAAGTTCATGATTTTGTTTGTACTAAATGTGGAGGCACTACATATAATTTTCCTGAAATCGAGCTCAAAAATCACACAATCCCGAATCAAATTGTCACTATTGATGTCGATCGTACATCTATTCTCTCACAGATTCCAGAAGGTCCATTTAAGAACATGATAATCAGCGACCTTGATAAATCCGAGCTTGATTTCATCAAAACCATTGGCAAATACTTCAGCAACTTCATTGAAGTCCTTTTCAATCGCAATCACGAATTTTGGAAATGTTTCATTGACACTTTTTATTCAATTTTCAAAATTGACAAGTCTACAATCCTATCGCTCATGGATTCATATGCCATTTCCTTTTTATATTCCAATTACACTCCCACATATTCCACCTCACCAACCACATTTAATAACAGTGATTCTATTGAAGATTATTTAAGTACTGTTAATGCCCCAAATTATGATTTTGCACCACAATCAATTGAACTATATGTCAATGAAGAAAATAAAGTTTGTACTCCAATAGATTTAGATGATGGCCAATTTATAAGTGATTTGCCAGGTTTTCTTATGCATACGGATGAAGTCGATGCAAATGATGGAATTCCATTATCATGTATTGCAATCATTAACTCCGATTTAATTATCGATCTAGACGAAAGCTCGTTTAACCTTGCTCATTTAATCTCCAGAAGTTTCCACTTTAATACAATTGCGAAATTATATAAAGTCAATAATCAAATCCGAGTTGGGCTATTTGCCACACATTTGAAAGGGCCATATGTTGAAGAAAAGAGCAAAAGCACGCATGCAATCATTTCTAAGTCACAGATCATTTTGCCTTTAGATGGCGAAATTCCATTTTTCTTGCCGAAAGTCGAATGGCGAGAACGGAAAGTCAAGCAAAGGCATCGAAACACACAGCCACGAAAGCCAGTGAAACGAAAAGTCGAGAAGCAGCCGAAAAAACCTGAGGAGCCTCCGGTGGTGTTAAATCTTTTAAGCGCTTTCGTAAATGATATAATACCACCATTGCCTTATTCGTTGCTGACAGAACAGGAAATAGAACAAGAAAGACAAAAGTTGGGAAAAATTAGAACACGAGCACATAATAGAAAATTTTCCGCCGATGAAACATAAAATGTTTTTGATGATTTCTTATTATTAAACATTATTTGAATTGAATAAATGTATTTTAAAAAAACAATTTTTTGATTTTAATGAGTTTTTTATTGAATTCAAAACACAATGTTTATTAATGATTTATTCTCAAAAATATAAATTTACATCCAAGTCTCTTGTTTAAAAAAAGAAAAATATCTTCTCCATTGTTATCGTTTCCTTCGATATCAGATGCATATAAGAGAGGAGCTTCAAACGATTTAAATGTTTTCTAAATATTATTATGAATTCATAAATTTTGTAAATAATTTAATGTTATTTTCATAAACCATTAGTTCCGTGTTTTATTCTAAAAACCCCAGAAGAAAAATTATGTTCATTAGAGGAAAAGAATTAATATATTTTATCCAATTTTGTCCATCTCAAATTCAAAGAAGTAAACAAGAATATGAAAATTTAAGGCACTGCCACATCAAAACTTAGAAAATTTACATAAAGATTGCAATAGTTTTACAGTAATGCCGTTATATGATATTTAATTCAAAAATTAAAATAAATGAAAAAATGCATTTAAACATAAAAAATCAGTCATTAAAATATTTTATTTCTTAATTACAAATATTTACTTGTTAAACATTTTTACGAGAACATACAAACTTCTTTATTTTTTCTGGTTTTTTTTTTAACCTTATCAGATTTGTCCAAAAAAACTTTAGCTGCTAGTTCGAAAACTGCATCCAAGTTGTATAGGATTTTAGAAGAACATTCAACATAACCAGAAACCCCAATATTTTTCGATTCTTCTTCTCCCCTTTCTGTTCGAATTGGTTCTTCAATTCCACGATATTTATAGGGGTCATTTAAGTATTCATCTCTTAAGTCAGATTTTAATCCAACCAAAATGAAATTGATTGTAGAACAATAAACAGAAATGTCTGGAATGTATTTGCTTTTAATTGATTTCAAAGAAGTTGGATCAACTAGAGAGAAACAAAGTAAAAAAATATCGGTTTTTGGATAATCCAGGCAACGAAAATGCATCCATTGATAATCACTACCCCGACTGGTAATAGTCATATTGATATTGTAATTATTTATTGAAAAACTCTTATTATATTCTTCTTCAAATATCATTGGAACATATTCTCTTGGAAAAGTACCTTGCATGTAAGTTGTGAACAGGCTTGATTTACCAACTCCCCCATCTCCCAAAAGAAGTGCTCTGCAATCCAACATTCCTTATGAGGGAAACCGTGGAATTTGAAAATTTTATCGTAAAATGACATTTATTGAATGCTTTTTTCAATTTTTGTGGGCTTGAACCACCCCAACTTTAACGTATTGTGTCATTTTGGATGGAAGCAACAAAAGAACTTTGTTATCTTTGCTGTGAAGCACTCGAAAATAAAGTTAAAAATGTGAATAACAATAAAATCTTAAATCTTATGGACCCAAATGAATCAAGGCATTGTCCAATGTTCGTAACATGGAAAAAAGCAAATGGAGATCTCCGTGGATGCATAGGATGTTTTGGTGATTTGCCATTGGTTAAAGGATTATGCGATTATGCTGTTATTGCAGGTACAAAAGATCATCGTTTTAAGCCAATAACCGAGGAAGAATTACCTAACTTGAAGTGCGCAATCTCCCTCTTACATAGCTTCGAAAAAGGAAAGGATGTTTTGGATTGGGAAGTCGGAGTTCATGGAATTCGTTTATTTATTGATGGTGGATATTCAGCAACATATCTTCCTGAGGTTGCTCAAGAGCAAAACTGGACAAAGGAAGAAACACTTTCTCACCTCGCTCGTAAAGCTGGTTTCTATGGAAATTTTGATCAATCCGTAATGAAGAAAGCCAAAATTGAAAGATACCAATCATCAAAGTGTTCTGTGAGCTGGTCAGAATATGAAAACTTCGTCCAAAGCCACTAATTCAGAATGTAAACGCTTTGCCTTCTCTTTTTACTTTTAATTTTATGTATTGTAAATTAATTTACAGAATTCATATGAAAAGAAATTGAAATCTTAAAATGTTAAAAACGATTTTCAATCATTACATAGAATAAAATATATTTTCTATTAAGACTTAATTAAAATGTTAAATAACAAAAATTATTTAGAACTGTTTATTGGTTACAGCTCGTCGACTATTTCCTTGTTTAAGTATTGCTTCATTTCTTCTCTGAACTGTTTAAGTATTGTTAATTCATTTCCTTTATATTTCAGCACATTTCCATTGAACGTGAATCTGATGTAATCCACTTCTTCAACTTTCCATATTTCAGCAGTAATATGAGAAGCGAATGGCGGTGGCGAACTAAGATCTAAATAACCCAATCCGACCATTATCGCAGCCAAAGTTACATCGTGGCCGCTATACAAAGTAAACTTTTGTGTTTTCTTTCCTTCGTTTATTAAATCAATCTCATTAAACATTAGCTCAAATATCGGCTTCTCTGCAAGTGGCTTCATAAACTCAAAATATCCTTGCACAAAATACGCCGTGTCACTCATTAGCTCAGGAAAGATCGGATCAGTAATCTCACGTGGATATGGTTGGTTGTTACAACGAAGGGTATTCATAAAGTCCCCAAGAAGAAACTTTTCAAGTGGATTTGTGAACGAAAGATTATAATATTTAACTAAAGTGTCTGCATTCGCATCAAAAAGTGATTCACGACGATGGGTCTCATCAGTGGCAATAAATTCAAGGGCCTTCTGTTTGAAGACTTCGTTCGCTAGCGCATGTGGGAATAAAGGTTCATCAGTAGAAGTTCCTGTGGTTACATTAATTGTTTCATCAGGAGTTTGAGGTGGATAAAGTCCATCAATAAAAGAAACACCGGATTCAATGCAGCGTGGAATATATGATGAACGAAGATAAATTTCATTGGAATCATATTCTGAAGATAATAAATGTGTCTCATCAATAAGATAATTTCTGTAGGATTGTCCAAGCTTTTGAAGTTGTTCAGACCCGAGATCTAATAAAGAACCATCTGTACAAGAAGGTAAGAAAGAATGATTAATTGAAGAATTAAATTTGAAATCTGTTAAAACTCCATTAACTAATGGAATTCTATAATTCCTGGTTAAATAATTTTCGCCACAACGCCATTCATAGTCAATATCAGTTCTTTCCCAATGTTGATATGGAACTCTAGCTCCATGACGAACAAAAAGGAATAAAGAAATGAGCGTCGCATTGGGAACCACTGTTGGCGCTCTAAATGGGGATGTGCATGGCATATCAAAACCCATTTTTTTAGATCAAGAACGTTTGTTTTAGCGTAATTCGCTCAGAATTTTTTGAATGCTAATTTAGTCAATTCATCAAACCGGAACGTCGCAACAAAAATCAAGTTCGCTTAATTCACGGTGCAGTAACTCATTTTGACTTCTATATTCTCAATATGAATCAAGCATTTTTTCTGTGATAAATCATAAAAAACCAAAATATCATATTTATATCATCAATGTCTAACAAATTTTTACACAGGATATGAAAAAGAAATTTCAACAATTTGCTGTGGTTGTTGTAATAGTAACTTAATGCATTGTAAATTTTACTGTTAATTAGAAAATTATTCATTTAATTTCACTTTAAAATATATTTGTTATGCTGATTGAGTTCTTTTTTCTAAAGTTAGGTTAGTTATATTTTTCTCTTTATATTAAAACATGTTTCTGTAATGAAAACTGTGTGTATGATTTCCTTGAAGGAGGCAAAACGATCAATTTTAACTGAATTTTTGGTCAATTGAACCAAAAAAACTCCATTCCTTATCAGCATGTTATGGACTTGTTTTTGGTTATTCTCTTTTTCATTTGACAAACACTGGTGCGAGCCCCCTCTTTTGAAATATCGAGATCGAGATGATGCTGATTTAATTATGGTTCAATTAATCACACGGCATGGAGCACGAACTCCTTTACATATTTCGCCTGCTTTCTCAAATATATGGAGATGTAATTATTCAGAATACAAATTGTTCTTAGGTTCTAAACCAATGAAAATACATGTATCATATGGTGATTCAATTTTTTTAGGTGATTGCCATGTAGGCCAATTAATTGACAAAGGCGCGGAAGATCTTACTCGACTAGGAGAACATCTTAACAAAATTTATATTCAACAAAAGAAATTTCTTCCATCTCAATACAACCCTTCAATAGCCAAATTTAGATCAACCCTTACACATCGCACCCTTCATTCTACCATGTCTTTTATTCATGGTTTTTATCCATCTGATCCAAAAGTTGTAATCGAAGTTTCCGAAAAGTATCTTGATCCATGGCGTCGTTCTTCACAGATATGCCCTATGCTTAAAGAGCGAATTGAAGAAGTTCGTAATAGTGCTGAGTACAAATCCACATTTGCAAAAAATCTTTCCACACTTGAAGAAGCTGCTAAAGTTATTGGTTCCAAAACTAAGTCTGCACCAGATATTGTAATGGCTGCTCGTTGTAACAGCAAAAATCTTCCATCATCAAATTCGTCATTTTCTGAAGCTTTGTTCGATGCTGCTGCTATCGTCAAAGCACACCAGCAAAGATATGTTTTTGGTTCGCCTAAAGTTTTCCCATTAATGTTTTCATTTCCAGCTGGCGAAATGACGAATGCAATGATTGACAGATATAATGGGAATACATCACTCAGATTCATACATTGGTCTGCACATGATGGAAATATATTCGGATTTCTCGGATATTTAGGCGTTCAATTTGATAAGCTTCCACCATATGGTTCTTATATAATCGTTGAACTTTGGAAGTTCAGACGATCAAATGATTTCTTTATTCGAATAATATATAATGGGAAAGTGATGAAACTCCCGAGATTCGGCAATACGAAGTATATTTTGTTTGAAGACTTTATAAACTTCGTTTCAAAAAATATACCTGATTTGAAAAATGATTGCAAATTTGATTTAGAAAAGTTTAAAAAGGCAAGTGTTTTTAATACGGATGAATAGAGTAAATGTTTTTTAAAGTTTAAAAATCTTTTAAACATTTAATGTGAACAAATAATTCGACTCAAGTTTGTGGAGGGAATGAAGAGCTTCAGAAATCCTAAACCTGAGATCATGGAAAGCTTTGATACTTAGTTCAATAGTTTTATATGTTCCATTTGAAAGGCCGACGCGCATTATTACAAAAGGTTGCATTACTCTAGTAACAGATGATGATGATAAAATCACATCAACACGCCATGAGAGAGAAGTTAGTGTTGGAGCAGATAATAGTTTTTCAGCTTCGTCTGCAGTTGTAGAAACTTTTAGGCTCATTGGTGCAAAGGGTAAAAATATCCCACACAAACCGTTATAACTACCATAAATCCATTGAAAAAATGTATACAACCGTTTTACGATAGAATATTATTTTTTATTAACGGTCGCTAGAATCAAATGGAAGTTTCATCCCTCGTTGGCAGGGAACTTTCCAAAGTTGCACAAGAAATCGAGTTCTTTGTAAACTCAGCAGTTGCCAATCAAAAGAAACTTCAATATGCGGTTTCTCAACTCAGATTATTTGCGCGTGCATTTAATTTAAGATTTCCAAGGCTGAGTCCATTAACTCAAAAACAAATCCAAGCAGCAGATGGAATTGTTAAAAATGCAAGTAAATTAAAATCAATAATTAGTCAAAACATGTCAAATTGTTGGGCGAATTCAGTTATTAGCAACTCTTCTTCTGCTGTTGCAGCTGAGGTTTGTGAAATTATTCGAAGGTTAAATGCCGAAGCTTCAATTCTTGATCCTGAAGATTCTCATTTCTTTGATCCAGCAGATCCAAAATGGCTTCAGCTACATCTTTTCGATCTTCATTCCATACATACTTCATTTAAAAGTTTTTTAGAGGGAGAAAATAATTCAATTTCAAGTAATATTCAAACAATAATTAAATCTAGACTTCAAAGTATTGATAATTTCATCAAAGAATATGAACGAGAAAGTATTGTTCCTCCAAATATTGTATTCACACCAATTCCAATTCATTACAAAACATGGACATTAGATGTTAATGATATTATTGAAGAGAAACAAATTGGTAGTGGAGTATCTTCGAATGTTTTTTATGGTACATTAAAATCTACCAAAGAGAAAGTTGCAATCAAAAAATTTAAATACAAATTAACAGGATCAAGATTTAGATCTTTTCAACGTGAAGTTACTACTTTAGCAACCACTATTCATGATACGCTTTTAAGGTTTATAGGTGTAACTGAAACTCCACCTTATTGTATTGTTACTGAATGGATGCCTGGAGGTAATCTTTATAATGAGCTTCATAAAAGGAAAAAACTAACGCCAACACAACTTACAATAGTTGCTTATGATATTGCTCGAGGTATGAACTTTCTACATAAACATCAAATCATTCATCGTGATTTGAAATCCCTTAACGTTCTCCTTGACGATAAGGGTCGCGCCAAGATATGTGATTTTGGTTCATCTAAAAAATTCGGGAAAACAGAAATTATGACCGTCAACGTAGGTACACCTTATTGGATGGCCCCGGAACTTCTTTCTGGTCATCAAAATTATGATACTAAAGTTGATGTTTATTCATATGGAATTGTTTTATGGGAAATACTTTTTCATAAGACTCCATATAATGGTTGTGATCATTTAGAAGTCATACATTCAGTACTTGACAATGATGCTCGACCTTCATTTCCAGGAATTTGGTTTCCAGAAGAACTCGAAGATCTCATTAATTCATGCTGGGAACGAGATCCACGTAATCGCCCGACCTTTTCCACTATTCTGAAGCTTTTCCAAACTGGTAAAATCTATTTTCCTGGAACTGATATTTCCTTATTTTTACAACATGTCCAAGAAACCCAAAGTACTGATGACAAAGATTCACTCCAGATCCAAGAGCTCTTACAACGATCCGATGTTACACTTGAAGATTTTTCGTATACGATAAATAATAGTTCAATACCCAACGATTACTTAGAAGAAACATGGAACAAGTTAGAGACTTTCCAAGCAAGCCCAAATTTACCCTTACTTTCTTTATGTTATTCCAAATTTCTTACCACTGGTAAAGCATTTCAAGCATCCGAACGCTTACGTTCATTTCCTCGAGGACAAATCAGCAAAGAAATCATTGTCAAGTTTCTATCTAATGTACCTACAGGCAATGAAGAGCTTGATGAGAATCTTCTTATTATCTCATGTAAGAATAACATGACAGAAGAAGCGTTAATACATTCGTTATCTATTCGGCACACTATCCTTTGTTTAGAAACGTTAACACGAGGGAGCATTAAAAGTGAATATAAATCATCGATCATTGCTCGCTGTATCTTAAGTTTAAGTAATGATGAAAATGATAACTTAAAAATATCATCGTTACGATGTTTGATATCGATGAAAGAGACGAAAAACATTTCGCTTAAATTAATTACGAATATGTTAATACAAACGAAAAATGTTTTGTTGAAAAATGTGATTTATTTGGTGATATATCAAATGATTAATGAAAACGTGAAATTTAATATCGATTTCATCGATTGGTTAATATCATTCGATGATAACTCGAAATTAGCAATTAAAATAATTGCAAAAATGTGTAAAATAGAAGAAATAGCAAAAGTGATGTTGAAGAGATTCCAAAGCGGATTCTATGAAATGACTTACGAAGTGGTAATAGAAATATTTAAAGTAATCGCTGTGGAGAATAAAATGTTAAAAAACGAACTAAAAGTGGTGCTGGAGAAGTTCAGGAAAATCGCTTTGGATGACTACTTGGAGGAGGTGGAGAAAATAGAGATATATTTGGAAGGCGAATAAATTTATGTGTATTATTTTATTATGTAAAAATTATTTGTTATAAATATATATTTGAAGTAAAATGTTTTCATATATTAATATAGAATTTTAATTTATGAATAGTAATTACATAATATTTAATATAGAAAATCAATTTGGATGAATACTTGGAAAAAGTGGAGAAAATAGAGAAATATTTGGAAGGCGAATAAATTTATGTGTATTATTTTATTATGTAAAAATTATATGTTATAAATATATATTTGAAGTAAAATGTTTTCATGTTCGTTTTAATATCCAATTCTATATGCAAAATAATAATTATTAATAATTCTGTTTATTTATATTAATAAAATTTAAAAGTATGTTAAATAACGATATTTCTTTGACAATTTATTTTCTATCAATTGTTTATTGTTCAGACAAAAATAATTTCATCATAAAGACATTTTTTTTATGAAATCATTAAATTTGAATTATTAACTCCAGCATATATAATGTTAAACCTTACTTATGATTTTACTTAGCTCATTATTGATATTTATTGAGATAGGGGATAAGAAATATATATTTATGATTATTTGGTTAAGACTACATTAAAAATATTGCTAACTTAAATTTGTAAACTGTTGTAAAATTGGAACTCGAAATAAAAAATGTTTAATGTTAAGATAGGATGATAATATATAAAAATTGTTGGATTTCGATTGAAAAATAAATTTTATGAGTTGTTTAGATAAAAACGTTTGAGAATCCTATACGAATGTTAAAAAAATTTATGTTTTTATTTATTGAAATTTGTGTTACGTTGAGTTCGATATGTTATGGTTAAAATGTAAAGTCTTTCTGGATTTGATTTCTGTCGAATTCTGATAAAGCACTGATTAAAAATGTTAAATTAGGTTGAAATAATGAAATTAATGGATATTTAATGTTTTGGTATTCAATTCATTCATTCCAAATATAAAACAATATTCAGAACTCATAAAACATCGTTTAAAATAATTATATTTTTTTACTGATGCTATATGAATCTGATTATCATTTTAAGAATGTGAAACGAAAATTTTCCGAAGAAGAAGATCGGATTATAATTGATATGGTTTGCAAGCATGGAATACATTACTGGAAACAAATAGCAAAGGTAATTGGAAGAAGAACTGCAAGACAATGTAGAGAACGTTGGAAGCATTATCTTTCCCCTGGAATTGATTCAAGTCCTTGGACGCCAGAAGAAGATGAAATCCTTAAAAAGAGTTATATAAAAATTGGTCCAAAATGGTCAATCATAAGGGAATCATTACCAGGCAGAACTGATGTAAATATAAAAAATCGCTATGCGTTGCTATTAAGAAGATTAAGAAAAGCAGAAAGAAGGAAAGATATTTTCAATGAAAAAAAGCAGCAGAATTCCAAACACACTGATTCCCAGGATATTTATCATATCTTTCGTGATTTGGAAAATACAATTAGTAGCACCGATCCATTCTCAATTACGTTTGAAGAATTTAGTGATATTATAAATTCTTCATTTCAACAACCATAATAATGGATAAAGGCTTAAAACACTGAGTTAAAAATAAAATCCAATTTCATTTTTATCTATATATTTCCAAGTTATTAATGAATGAATGAAACGTCACATAGTATTAACACTCTGTGTAATGATTTTTCTATAATATCAAATTATCTATCAAATATTTAATATATTTCTGATTTTTATTTTATTATAGTTATGCGATACTGTAGAAATTCATAAAGATACATTTATATAAAATGATCATAGAAATTCCCTCAAAAAATGTCATCTAAGATCCTTTTATTGTGAATATTTTGTATTACATTTTTGGTATGAAATTTGCTGAGAAATTAAACAAAAGAAAAATCTGTTTTAGATATTTATTTTATCAAATACAAAATCATCATCATCACCATTTGATAATTTAACACTTAAATCATCATCATCACCATTTGATAATTTAACACTTAAATCATCACTGTTACCACTTGATAATTTAACTCATAAATTATCAATTTATTTTTTTTTGATGTATACATAATGAAATCAAAATTTATTTGCATTTGCAATAAGAAGAAAAATTAAAAATAACATTTCGACTGTTTACTGTTCAAATATTAACACCGTCCTCTATTCCCGGAGATCTCTTCATCACTCCCCATAATGGCGTTGGTTCTGGTTCTTCTTCAGCTCTCGCAAATGGGTTTCCTCCCCAAACAGGATTTCCATGATCATCAATAGGCACTTGTCCCCATCCACCAGGCTGATCTCCCCATTTTGCCTTTGGTGGTAATGGTGCATTTAATCCAGAAATCTTTAAATTTGGGTATGATGGCGGAGGACCAATTTTTTGCATCTTGAATAACCAAGGTGGAGGCCCATCGTCTATCATACCAAGAGCTTCTCGTAACTTCTTGGATAATTTACCTGGCTTAACCACACGAGGATCGGGATTATCTTCTTTTCCTTCGTAATAAATCTCGCCGAAAACGGTTAGTAACGGTTTTGTTTGATGCTTGAAAAATGCATCGTGAAGAACAGTGGTAGAAACGTCAAATAGACCCACAGATGGACGAGTGCGGTCACGTTGTTTATGCGCAAGCGATTTCCTCTCTTCCATTTCAAGAAGAGCTTGGCGCATTTGGGGAATGCCAGTCTTCTCAAGATATTTGGGAAGACGATAACGAGATATCTCACTGCCTTTCTTGTAGTTTAAATATTTTCGCTTCTGAGACCAGTGTGAGGGAACTGGAACAACATTCCGTGTATTTTTGATTTCAACAAGAGTATAAGGATCGGGTGCATCATTATCAAACGTTTCAATAAGTTCAGGACGACGTGATAAACCTTTGAGCATGCCAATCGTAGGTCGACCATATCTTTTGACTTGTTGCCTTGAAACAAATATGGGTTCTTGTGGCTCTTCATCAATTTCTTCTTCTTCATGAGCATTCCCAACTTCTACAGTGGGTGTAAATTTTGATAAAATAGCTTGATATTCTTCATCATCATCAAAATAATCAGGAGCTTGTTCTTCGGAAGTTGGTGGGATAATTGTCGGAAGTTCGAGTTTTTTGATTCCTTTTTGCTTCTTTTTTCTTCTTTCTCTGTATTTGTGCTTCCTGATGGAGTTATTGTTTGGTTGCATCTTAAAAAACGGTTTTGATTCAATGCCACCAGCGACCGTTTATGTGAATTCTTTGAAAGACGTTTAAAATTTCCAGCCAAAAATGAGCGAAAAAAAACAAAGAGTGAGGATTCTTTCATGGAAACCAGTAGCAACATGGAATTGGAATGTAAAAAATGAAGAAGTATGCGGAATTTGTCATAATGCATTCGAAATAGCTGCTCCAGGAGTAAAATGGCCAGGTGATGATTCTCCTATAGCTCTTGGTCAATGTGGACATGCGTTTCATATTCAATGCATAATGAAATGGTTGAATCAACCACAGTCGAATAATACATGTCCTATATGTAGGCAATATTTCGAATTCCAATCTGGCAGTCATTAATTTCTAAACCTTTGTTTCTTTGTTTTCATATAGTGAAATTATATAAAATGAATTTCTATGCTTTGATAAACAATTTCGATATCTTTATCAAAAAAGAAAAACTAATGTGTCAGATGAAAAAAGATTTATGGATTTAGAATATAAGTTGTTTGATAAATTTTTAGTGTTGTAATCACAACAATTAAAAAAAAAAAAATTGTACAATTTAATACCAACGATAGATATTTGAATGGATTTTGATGCAAAAGAATCAGAATTATCTATCGTTTTCCATCACGCATTTTTCGAACATTATAAAACAATTTATTAATTCTGATATTCCGAATTGGAAAAATTACACGACTCAGAACATGTTTCGTTCATCTCTGAGTAAAATCCATCTTCAAGAGGTGTCAAGCAGCAAAATGGAAATGGCCAGAAAAGACACAATGCTCTCGATCCACATACTTCTTCACAGTTACCACAACATCCCTTATTGAATTCTAAAGTTGATCTGTTACTCCATTTTTCGAGGAGTGTTCTGTTATGAACCAAATTGTTCATTGCAATTACGAATTGGTAAAACGAGATGAAGCCAAAATAAGCAACAGCAATGAGAGAAACTAATCCAAATGTTGAGCACCAATTATAGTGATGTGTAAAAAGATATTTGAAAAAATAGAATCGGAAACAAATGTTACAAAGCGAATAGAAAAACGTCCAAAAGCATAGAAGAATGAAGTATCTTTGGTTTTTGATGCCAATCCATGATTTAGTCCATTCACAAAAATGATCTGCGCGCAATACGATTCGCCTGGCTTCTGCACTGTAACAAGAACGCTTGGGCCTATCACGGTTAGAACGAGCAAAGTCAACTTGTTTCTGAAAAGTTGTATAATTTGACATCATTTCATTCCACGAAAAATTATGCTTGTGTGTAAGGGACCAGTTGTAAGGAAGATATCCAGGACCAACACAAATTGTTTGGAAGTAGGATATAAATGCGCAAAGAAAAGAAAAAATGGTTATGGTGTATGAAATTATTTTGAATGTAAGAGAAGGATATGAATCAAACGTGTCATAAATAAAAAGACCCAATGTAACCATGAAAGAAATTATAACAACAATTGGCATTGTTAAAGAGACTTTCCAATGTCCAATGACTCGTGTTTTTGTTAAAGGAAAGTAAGCAATTTTAAAACAACAGAAACTTTGATCAATGTAATGAGAATTTGGAATCTCAGAACTTTGATTATTATCGAGGAGTGGAGATACAAATAGTTGGCTTTTGTTCATTTTCTCCAAACCTCTTTCAAAAAAAGTTCAATTTCACATAACATTTCGCATTGTGGATTTTTAAGTCGGGTGCCCCGAAAATAAAGAACGTTTAAAATATGTCTGTTAATGAACCAAAAGGAACATTTCTCACTGGGATAGATATTGATGTTGACCAGTGGAGAAATCAAACGATCGAAGAACTCCAAGGATGGTTGGATGAAATCAAAACTCGAAAAACACAAATGGGTGATCTACTAGTTGAATTTCCAGATGGATGGGATGCAGATCAAGATTCACGCGGTAAAAAACAACTTGACATTATCTCAGAAAAAATCACTCGTGATCTCAAAGGTCAAGAACTAAAAGAAGCTCAATCAGAATTGAAATGTATTCGTGCACAAGCAGATAAAATTCGACAACTAGATAAGGTACTTAGTCAATTAGATTCTGAAGACAGTGATGAGTCCAAAGATGATGAATATTTGGAAGACGATGCAGTTTTTCTTGAAAATGAACCCGTAATTCCGAAAATAGACACAACAGCGCCGAATCCATTTGATTTTACCCCTGAAGTTGCATCTCGTTTGAAAGAAATTGATGAAAAACTTGGAATAAGTGATGAGGTTCAATCAAAAAATTCAATAAAATCACTTGACGAAGTCAACCAAGAACTGCTCAAGTTGTACCAAGAGGACATGGGAGAGTTATCAAAAAATGTAAAATAAAAAATTTAATTTCGGAAAATTTGTCAATCATGTCACATTACTCAAAAGTGACAGGTATTTTGTATAATATTTGATCGTTTATTAATGTTTGATGGCAGAAACAGAACTTGCAGCAATTGAAAAAAGGTTTCACGATTTAATTAAGTACCGTAATCGAAGAGGAAACATTGATTTTTCAACTCTTGAAATGCCAAAATTAACACCCCAATTAGCGACTTCCAATAATGAAGAATACTTTCCTGTTCCAGGAATGTATGGAGGCTTTTCATATAAACTTATTAAAACAGGAGATCATTATATGCTTGATACCAGTAGTTGGTGTAGAGTTGTAGGAGGATCTGGTCAAAGGCATATCATCACAGCAGACGAAACAAAGTTAGTTGACGAAGGATTTGTATAATCCGTAATTTAGCAAAAAATAAAAAAACATTGAACAATTATTTAAAATTTTGATCTTATTTTTTTCCAACACAAAATGTCGATGCTTCAGAAATTTTTAATCTCTATTCAAACAATATTTATTCTCGTTCTCATAGTTAAAAATAGTTCATCATGGGAATAACTGAAGTCTTCTTGAAAATGAATATGTAGTTTCTTTTGGGAAGCATTTTCATGTGATGAAATTAAAAATAAAGCTGTGTATTGTTAGCTTCACAATAAGAAAGTGAATGTATAAGATCTAATTCGGCACAACATGTTGTAAATTTTTTGGAATATGGTACGTGTTTGACAAGGAGTTGAAATATTTATAGAAAATTACATATCATTAAGCACTCATAAGGAATTTGCTTTCTCAACACGGTCATTGCTCAATTAACTTTAGGATGAAAGCAAATGTAAACATTGAACAAATTCCCAAAACAAATTCCATTGCAAGCACCAAATTAAAAACACATTTAGCAGTAACAATATCAAAAAATGAGAATTAAGGTGTTTACCTTCCTTAAGAAGAAAAAATTTTTTAATCGAAAAGATCATCGAAGCCTCCTGCTAATTCGACAACTTCTTCCTCTTCCTTCTTCTCTTCCTTCTTTTCTTCTCCAGCTGGAGCAGATGCAGCGGCTGCAGCTTTCATCTTAGCAAGTGCTTCTGGATCAGAAAGAAGTGCTTGGATATCTGCGATTTGCTTCATTTGGTAGTCAATAGCAACAGCAATTGATGCAATGTCCTTGAATGCGGAGCCAACCATATGTGGAGCAGATGCAGCATTGACATAGCCAATTCCAATGGAAAGACCAGCAACGTTCTTGAGGGCTGTAGCGAACTTTCCAGAAAGAACTTCATCGGAAATTTCAAGGATGCTTGGTTCATAAAGATTTCCATTATCATAAAGCTTGACAAGCTTAAGTGTGTACTTGAATGGCATGATGTTAAGGAGACCGAGTAAGTTAGCTTCTGAGGCTCCAACCTTTTCACCTTCTTTGATAAGAAGTTTTTCAGATGTGATTTCGATGGTACCCTTGAAGATCTTGGATTGGATGTTTAACGCGTGAAGAACGGAAACTTGTGTTGGTGGAAGGGTTGTACGCATTGGTGGAACAACAACATCACATGGTGAGATAGCACCAACTTTAGCTGGTGAACCCTTACAGTGGTTGTCAATAACATCTTTGATCTTTGAGAATGATCCGTTTGTGAAGCAGAAGCCAACACCATGATAGATAAGTGGTTCAAGAACTTCGATGTTCTTAAGTTCGCTCTTAAGTTCTTCAACAACTCTCCTCATGAGTGAGTTCTTACCGAAAACAATTTCAGCGAGACCTTGGAGATCGTGACGGATTCCAAGAAGTTGGGACGCTGTAACGTTCTCAGCAGATACAAGGGCAAGCTTGTTGTACTTATGGAACATTTCCTTAAATTTAGCGCAGAAATCAAGCTTCTTTTGTGGGATCTTCTTCTCGTGGTGCATAGAAGATAAAGGCTGGCCACATGCTCTCAATTTGCAGCGGTTATGTAGTATTCAAAAAGTCGATTTCATCAAAAAGTGGTAATTTATGAAGTTTACGATTTATTAACGTTACAAAAAGACGATAAGTATTCAATCTGTTCCTTCAAGTTCAGCTGAACAAGCACATGCCTAATGATGATACTATCATAAACACAGGAGGTAAAAATTTGAATCATTTATCAACCTGCTTAAAATTTCTAACTGAGCTTGAGAAAACTATATTCGGTTTAACCGAAGAAAACTTCCAGACATCAGCTAAAAAAGTATTGGGATTTTTTGATTCAAATTTTCCAGAGACATTTAATATTATTATATGTAACATAGTTTATAAAGCAATTTCATCACGAAAGCATGTCTTCGATATTTACTTAAATTTTTTAAAAACACTTCAAACAAAAGAAGAAGAAATTAATCAAAATATCATTAAAATAATTTCAATTTTTATCAAACGTATATCTACGACGAACACACAAGAATCATATTATTTACTCGAGAAACTAATTGAACAAAATTTAATTGATAAAAATATTACCAAAAATATTCATTCAAAATATTTTTCTCATTATAAAGCAAAAGAAGAAAATCAAAATCAAACACACATAGCATTTGGGCTTAATAGAAATGATCCAATAGAAAAATACTTTTTAGATCATTATGAAGAACTATCAAAGAATGATTTTTCACTTCATAAGCAATTAATTGAAGAAGGAGTTAATCCAAAAGAAATTGCAAAAATCATTCGAAATGATGAAATAGAAAAACTTCAAGAAATGTCATCACAAACAAATTTTAATTTTAATCAAACAATTGAACCATCACTTTATGAAAGATGTTCATTTATTAATCAAAATAATGTTACATTAATTGATTATGCAGCATTTTTTGGATCAGTTAAATGTTTTAAATATTTACTTATTAATAATGCAAAATTAGAAAATACAGGTAAATATGCAATTGCAGGTGGAAATGTAGAAATCATTCATTTATGTGAACAAAATCATTCAACATTCGAAGATGCATATGAAACAGCAATTGAGTTTCATCAAAATGATATCTTTAAATATTTTTATGAGAATAAATCAGAAAAAACACAATCAGTGCGGAAAACAGATGAAGATAAAACTAAATATTTGATAAGTTTTTGTATTCAAAAAGAAAATTATGAAATTTTAACATTTTTAGAAGAAAAAGGAATTGATGTTAGTGCTGATAATATAAATGAATCAGCAAGAAATGGAAATTTATATCTTGTTAAATGTTTCCTTCAAAATAATCGAATTCCAAAAAATATTTTGCCATTTTCATCAAAATCAGGAAATGTTGAACTTGTGAAATATATTTTAGATAAAGAAGGAATTGATGTTAATTCTAGAATTATCCATTTTAATGATTTGGAATATGTTTTAATAATTTGTAATATGTTTTAATAATTTGATATATGTTTTAATAATTTGATATATGTTTTAATAATTTTATATATGTTTTAATAATTTGTAATATGTTTTAATAATTTAGAATATGTTTTAATAATTTGGAATATGTTTTAATAATTTGAAATATGTTTTAATAATTTTATATATGTTTTAATAATTTGAAACAGCACTTCATATAGCAGTTAAAAATAATAATATAGAAATAGTAAAATTACTTTTTAGATAAAGGAATTGATGTTAATGCAAAAACTATTCATTTGAATAATTTAAAATGTGTTTTAATAATTTGATATATGTTTTAATAATTTTATATATGTTTTAATAATTTGTAATATGTTTTAATAATTTGAAATATGTTTTAATAATTTGAAACAGCACTTCATATAGCAGTCAGAAATAATAATATAGAAATCGTAAAATTACTTTTAGATAAAGAAGGAATTGATGTTAATGCAACAAATATTCATTTTAATAATTTTATATATGTTTTAATAATTTGAAATATGTTTTAATAATTTTATATATGTTTTAATAATTTTATATATGTTTTAATAATTTAAAATATGTTTTAATAATTTGAAACAGCACTTCATATAGCAGTTGAAAATAATAATATAGAAATAGTAAAATTACTTCTAGATAAAGAAGGAATTGATGTTAATGCAACAAATATTCATTTTAATAATTTTATATATGTTTTAATAATTTTATATATGTTTTAATAATTTTATATATGTTTTAATAATTTTATATATGTTTTAATAATTTGGAATATGTTTTAATAATTTGAAACAGCACTTCATATAGCAGTTAGAAATAATAATATAGAAATAGTAAAATTACTTCTAGATAAAGAAGGAATTGATGTTAATGTAAAAAATATTCATTTCAATCATTTAATATATGTTTTAATAATTTGAAATATGTTTTAATAATTTTATATATGTTTTAATAATTTTTTATATGTTTTAATAATTTGAAACAGCACTTCATATAGCAGTTAGAAATAATAATATAGAAATCGTAAAATTACTTTTAGATAAAGAAGGAATTGATGTTAATGCAATAACTATTCATTTGAATAATTTTATATATGTTTTAATAATTTAGAATATGTTTTAATAATTTGAAACAGCACTTCATATTGCAGTCAGAAATAATAATATAGAAATCGTAAAATTACTTTTAGATAAAGAAGGAATTGATGTTAATGCAATAACTATTCATATGAATAATTTGGAATATGTTTTAATAATTTGTAATATGTTTTAATAATTTGGGATTTATTTTAATAATATTTTACTGCAATTCAAATTGCACAACAAAACAGTTACACAGAAATCGTAAATTTACTTCGTGAAAAAATATAAACAAAAATTCTCAATCAAAATCTTCTTCATCTTCAATAATGAATGGAAATGAAGTATATATTCTAATAATCAAAATCAACTCGAAGATCAAATGTTGGCAAAAAACAATCGAAAGAAAAGTATCAAAACAAATTTGATATAAACATACAAACATATGATAATCATCAAATTCACGATATTCATTATAACATTTTACCTAATACCAAATATAATCATAAATCAAAATGTAAATACATAAATACGATAATATTATAAAATGCATTATAAGAAAAAATCCGACAAGAAAAGTATTGGCAACAACATGACAAAGATCATGCATGAGTTTTTTTTATAATGAACGCTTTAACTATTAAATTAAACTAAATTGATAATTTTGGCTAATCTTTTTCGCCATGATCGGCAAATTCAAAAAGTGAAAATTGAGATAAAAGTTCTATTTTAACGGTTATAAAAACCTGAATTATCTTGAAGGAAATAAGTGAAAGTAAAGGTGCATCTCTTATTAACTAATGCAAAAAATTAAATAATTGGTTCATTCAATTAAATAATGATTATGTGATGATTCATTAAGAATAATAATGTTAAATATTTGATTTATTAGGTGGAATGTGTGGATGGATTGTTCCAAACAAAACGAATGCGTTTTTGATACTTTTCTTTTATTGTTCTTTTTGTTTCAATTTTCTCTTCTTCATATGTTCTGCTATTTTCATTCAGTCCATATGATTCATCACTTTCTTTGTCATCATTTTTCACTTTTAATTTTTCTTCGGCACTTCTTTCAAAATACATGTTACATCTTTTGTCGAATTCGACGTTCTTTATCTAAATTCTTTATTTGTTTCATTATTTACAGTACAATTTCACGTAGATCATTTAAATCATGTGCATCTTCTTCATATCCATTTCGATGTCACTTTTATCGAAACTTTGCGTTTCATCTGTTTTATTATTTCCCATATCTTAAATTTTCATTAACTCCTTTACGTGCATTATGTAAAAGTCTTTCTTCATTAAGTTGGAAATATTATGTAACTTTCTATATACAAAGCATTGATGTACATTTATTTATTAATTTATGACCTTTGTCTTTAATTTCCCAATTTGTCTTTCTACTAAAGCCAATCCCAAAGTATTATCATATTACCAACTTGGGAAGATTAAACAAATTTCGGTGGTCGAGAAATTAATATTTTCAAAAATTTCAACGCACGATGAAAAAATTTAGGATCTCGGATTAGAATCAGCATCATTAATGGGCAGCAAAATACACCAAAAGCAAACAACAACAACAAATCAGAAATCTCAAAACGAATGGGAAACATTTACAACGCTCAAAGACAAAATTTTTGGTTACCTATTTAAATATATGTAATTTTGCTCAATCATCATATTTTATTATCAGCAAATTTTGTAAAGAATATCCAACGTCTTATGATATCATTAAAAGCACAATGATATATATACATCTTTTCTGATTAATAGTAATAATTTTAATATATATTTGAGGTTATTACAAGAAATTGAAAACTATGAAGAAAATAATAAAATCAACTCAAAAATAATAAATTTATTTTCTCAATTTCTACTTAAAGAAAACACATAAGAATCATTTTTTTTATTTTCTGAATTACATGAATGAGTATAATTTACTTGAATCAAAAATCATTCAAATTATATGTAAACTATTTTTTGTTCATATTAATAAAGATAAATTAGATAAATATTTATCAAGAAAATATTGCTTATAAGGAACTATCAAAGAATGATTTTTCACTTCATAAGCAATTAATTGAAGAAGGAGTTAATCCAAAAGAAATTGCAAAAATCATTCGAAATGATGAAATAGAAAAACTTCAAGAAATGTCATCACAAACAAATTTTAATTTTAATCAAACAATTGAACCATCACTTTATGAAAGATGTTCATTTATTAATCAAAATAATGTTACATTAATTGATTATGCAGCATTTTTTGGATCAGTTAAATGTTTTAAATATTTACTTATTAATAATGCAAAATTAGAAAATACAGGTAAATATGCAATTGCAGGTGGAAATGTAGAAATCATTCATTTATGTGAACAAAATCATTCAACATTCGAAGATGCATATGAAACAGCAATTGAGTTTCATCAAAATGATATCTTTAAATATCTTTATGAAAATAAAATTACAAGATATTAATCAATTAAAAGAATTCGGAGAAAAATGTGTTTCATATTTTAATCATGATATTTTTACATATTTCGAAAAAGAAGGAATGAAAATTAATGAAAATTAATGAAAATATCATTAATAAAACAACAAAAATTGGAAATATTACCTTAATAGGTTATTTCCTGTACCATTTTACATACTCGATTTGGTAGTACCTATAGCTTCTCCTTGAGCCCACGAAATTTGATTATACAAAAAAATTATTTCTGAATTTTGATCGCGATCATAACTCGTTAAAAAATTGGGTTTAAGTCATCAAACCAGGTTGAACGATCATTACATTATAGTATGATTTATAATGTTTAAATGGTAAAATTTCATGAGAGAGTTTTTTTTCCTTCTCTTTATCAAGAAATTTTTAATTCATATCTCAGTAGCTAATGCCTAATTCAAAAATCTGTCTTTTGAAATTTTAGAAAATATGTTTAACTATTTGGATTAGGGTGGTTAATATTTTTACATTTTTTGAAATTTTGCCCGCCGGCGAACTGTGAGTTTCGTGGGCAAACGTTCTCTTCATAAACCCGTTAACACATGACCGTTTACATTTGGAGACTTATTCTATTCGATTTATTTTCGAACAGATTTTTTAGTCAGCTGATTAAATTTTTATATATAAAATACACTAATATAACCTAGAAATCAGTAAATACTTCATGAAGGTTAACTCAAATTCCAATAAAAAACGAATTTTATCTTTTGTCTACAAGGGTATAACGTTTGTGATTTTTTTTCTTTGTAGACGTTTAGAGGACGTTTAAAGACATAAAACCATCACAGGTGCACCTATATAAACCTAACAATTCTGGGGGCATCTTTTGAAAATTCAAAGAATATATGCGTTAAAATACCATTATCTTCTTTTCAATTTGGATTTTATATTTGAAAATGAATTTTTAATATTAACAATATATTCGAAATATATTTTCAAAGTTAAAAAAATTATATAGAAGGGAAATCTATCGACACTCTGTGTGCATTGAGCAACTTATTGATTTGCTAAATGACCACAATTTTTTAGAATATTTGGCAATTGAAGAACACTAAGCGAGGTATTAATTGCATTTATAATTATTTAGTATTCTATTTAACAGATGCTGAGAAATTTAAATTTTTTGTACGCTTAAGCATCAGTTTTTCACTTCACTTGGACAACCTCTTTTTTCTTTATTCTTCTCAATATTATCTTTTATTTTACATCGTTAAAGAACAAATATTTCTGACTGAAATTAGATTATAAATGCTATTTATAGTTTTTATTAATAAAATTAACATGAAAAAATTTTTCTTCGAAATAAACGGTTTCCCAAAAGCAAGAAATGGAAAGCCAAGACAACAACAAGATAGACACAGAAATATCAGATTGGCTTCAAAACAACCCATCATCAAAGAAACTATCATGGAATATTCCAATTATTGAAGGAGTTAAAAATGAATCAAATCCATTAAATCTTCCAAATGTTGAAGAATTTCTCAATTCAAATTATTACACAGACAACGAAATTGTTCATCTTTTTTCAGATGATTGTGTTTCTCTTACGTTTTCTTCGAATGAAAATCAACCAATTCAATTTCCTCAATTACCAGCAGTGATCACAAAGACGAGTTTCAACGAAAAATCAGATCATGCAAATCATGATACATCAAATTGTTTCCCAGCAATAAGTTATATATCTGGCGATAAAGAATTATTAAAACAAAATACCACTTTTGATGTACCTGAACGACTCAAACTTAAAGACATGCAAATTTTTACAGCTGATCTTGTAGAGTTTGAAACAGGTTTCAATTTTATTGAACCAATATTATGTTCTTCATTTATTATCTCCGATGGAAAAATTTTAACTCATCCATGGAATTTCATACCAAACCAAACCATTCCATTTTTTGAAAGTCAAAGTCTCAAAGTTTTTCCTAATCATAAAGCTGCTTTTCATTATCGAACAATAAATAAGACATGTTATCTTGTTGTTTTCCTAAAACGTGTTACGCAACCAAAGAATGGAACAGCATGTAATTCTTATTATGAAAAGAGTAACAACACTAACACAAATGAGGCTCTTAAATCATTAAAATTTTCTTGGCCTCATAACAGTGACACTTTTTCGGTTTTTGCATGGACTTATGCGCCGATTTTAGACATTGTAGCATCACCAGACGGGTTAAGTTTACCAACACCAATAGCTCTAAATGATTCTTTTAATTTTGACCAATTAGATTCGTATATTAAGAATTCAACATCTAATAAGAACATGACATTTAACATCAAAATCAAGATTAAATCAAGTATAAAGAATGTCATTAACCAGTATACGCTTATTAATGATGGATTTACTTTTTTACCATCATTATTACCAATTGATAATGAGCCATCATTACGATTTCGTCATTCATTATATTTAACAATTTATGAAGCGAAGTTAAAAATACCAAACAATCAAATAAAAAATGTATATGTTGAAGTATCATATCAAGTAAACAAGAACAAGCTTAAAATCATTCATGACACATATAAAAAAGAATTAAATGAAACATCGAAAACAATTTGTTCATTTAATATTAAACATCCAATCTTTAACAATGTATTTAACATATTTATACCACCATTAATTGAAGTTAATTCATTTATAGTTTTTGATTTTTATACTATTCCATTTCCGAAAGATATTAATAATGAGAAAACTGTACCACAATTAATAGGTACATCATCAATACCTTTATTTAATGAAGAAGGAAAGTTTCTAAAGAATGGATTTTATAATTCAAACATTGAGTTTAATAATAATATCATTAATAATGGTAATAATGAATCAAATTTAAGTAAAATATATTTTAATGTTAACTTTGATAGTTCACTTGTAGTTAACAGTGGATTTTTAAATAAGTTTTTCACAAATTCTAATGAAGAAATCGATTTTAATATATTCGAAAGAATTCAACCTGAAATAATAACACAAAACTTATTCCAAATAATTGATTTATTGTTATCGAATATAATTAAATATCCATTTGAAGTGTTTAACTCATTTTTAATCATAACTACAAAAGTTATTCCAATTTATTCCGATTTCGAACAATTTTTATTAAGTTTCGTTAATTATTATTCATTAATTAATCCGAAAGATCATAAAGTTGAATTTCATCATTCGATATTTAAAGGTTGGATTCAACAAATAGAAACATCACATGAAGTTAATAGTTCTGAAAGATATGACTTATATTATACTGAGTTTTTCTTTTTGTTGATTATTAAATCGATAATAATTACAAAAGATAAAAACTTTTCAAATGATTTAATGGAATTTATAAACATTTGGGATAAATCTATAATACCATTATGTAGAACTGGTTTAATATATGCTAAAAAAGCTACGGAATCTTATGCTAAATTCATATTGTTATTATTCGATATTGGATTTTATTCATTATCATTAAAATGTATATTTTTATATATAAACGCATTTGGTGAAACACCAAATGAACATATTGTAATCATTGATTTCTTAACGAATGTATTACATCCGAAATTATTTGTGAGTAATATGTTATTTAATCCATTAATAAAAGAAATTATTTTAAACATAACAAAACGTTCGACAATTAATGAAGATAATTCGGTGTCAATGCCACTTCAAAAGATTTTTAATGTTTTGTTATGTATTTGTTCGACATTTGAAACAGATAAAGAAATAACAAAAATAATTTGTGATAATTTAATTGATGTATTAACTTCATTAAATCCAATTTCGATAATACCTTTCATTAATAATAATGAGAATAAACAAATATTAATATTCTTTTGTTATATTATTTTACATATTGATATAAACTCATTTAAGAAATGGTGGGAAAATGCTAATAAAAAAGAATTCTTTAATTCATTAAATTTTTTATTAGATAAAATTAGATTGAAACCTAAAAATAACAAAGAAGGAAATTCATTGCATTCAAGTATTAACTTTAAAGATATCGAAAATTCATTCATGAATTTAAATAAAAGAAATTCTTTAAATAACTCACGTTCTTTTATTGTTAAATATCGTTATTCTGCTTCTAATAATAATATTACTTCTGATTTCACCAAAGAAAAAGTTAAAAACGAAATATTTTATTCAACTCATTTAAGTATTATACATATTTTAAATATATTAAATGAAATTAATAAAATTGAAAAAAATTTACAAAATACACTTTTCTATAATCCATTGAATCCCGAATTAAGTCATTTTTCACAAATCACAAAAATAATTTATCATTTATTAAGTATTAATACATCTATAGATTGTATATATCCTATAATTAATTTATTATGTGATATAGCTAAGTCACGAATTGATTTATTATTTACACAATGTTGTCCCGTATTACCTAAAATTCTATTTGTTTTAATTCAACAACTTAAATATGAACCTGAAAGTAATAAATTCATTAATCAATTATTTGAAACTGATTATAAATTATATAAAAACAATAATCGATGTAATATTATTTTTTCACGTACATTATCATTATTTCATCATGAAAATTTCCAAAATTTATTATTAATCACAAACAAAAACGTCAAAAAACAATGTGAAAAAATATATAAAATCTTAAACAAATTAAATGAAGAAAATTTAACATCTGAAAAATACGCATATTTATTATACAAGAAAAGTTTCATATTAAAAACATCTCCCGATTCACAACTCGAATGTTTAACAGAACTTGCACAATATCATCAAAGCAATGAATACTATGAAGAAGAAATTCAAGTATTAATACTTCAAGCATCAATCATTTTTGAGTATTTAGTTCGATTAAAGAAACTTAAAGGCGAATTATGGAAATATGATAAACATACAGCATTACAATTTAAAGACATTTGTTCAGTGATTTCGAATGATGCAATTTGTCCTGATATTATATGGAATGACATCCCAAACATAAATTGTTTTTGTGATTCTCAAATGTTTAACATATATTCATTAGTTAACTTATTAACTAAAATTATTAATCGTTGTCGTGACACTGGAATTTATGAAATCGCATTGTTTTTAATTGACCATTTATGGCCTTTGTTGGAAAAATATCGTTCGTTTAATACTTTACGAGAAATAATTTTGACCGAATCAGAAGTATTAAACTCATTATCACTAATACCAACAAATGAAGATCGACTTTTTGGTCATTATTTCAAAGTTACGTTTTTCGGTGAAATATTTAAGAAGAATAATAATCAAACATTTGTTTATAGAGAGAAAAAGTTAACACATTTATACGAGTTTTCTTCAAGAATCAAAAATTTATACTCATTAAAATTCGGCGAAGAAAATATCGAATTAATTAAAGAAAGTAGTACAGTAAACATCGAAAAATTAAATCCTTCAAAAGGTTATATCCAAATTACTTTCATAAATCCTTACTTGAAGAAAGAAGAACAGAAAAAAAGACATACTCTGTTTGAACAATGTCATAATTTGTCATACTTTAGCTACGATACGCCGTTTATTCAAGGCGAATCTAACAAAAATCAAGGAAATATTGAACAGCAAATGCTATTGAAAACGATCATCCCATTGAAATTTAAAATGCCATATGTCCTCAAAACTCAGAAAATAGATTCAGAGAAAATCAGAACAACCGTAATACAGCCGATAAGAGTGTCCTATCGGCAGCTTAGAGAAAGAATTACAATGTTAAGAAATGCTATCGAAAGAAATGATGTACAACAAATTCAACAATTAATTCATGGGTCTTTATTAGTACAAGTTAATGAGGGACCTTCGAAAATGGCTGAAGTGTTCTTGAAAAAAGATAAAAATTCGGAACGAACAAAGTTTTTGGAAAAGAAAAATGAAAATGATAAATACGTGGAAAAGTTAAAAGCTGCTTTTCATGAGTTTTTGGAAGTGAATGAAAAAGGATTGAAAATGCATGCGAAATGGGTATGCGAGCATACTGATTTTGTGCCACTGCAGCAAGAACTGGAATCTGGTTTTAATACACTGAAAGAGAAGTTGAATCAATATATATAATATATTTTTATTAATAAAATTATGATGTATTATATCAAAAGTTATTTTTTATTTATTCCGTCATTTTCGAGACGTTTACGAAAAAGTTTAAAACTGGTTACAAAAACCGGTAAAAAAATATTTTCTAAAAGCGCTTTTGATCGAAATAGGGCGGGATATATATATATATATATATTCAAAAAAATCATTTGTCACTCAATAAGAAAATAGCGACAATTTGCTTTTGTTAAAACTATTCAAATTAAAATGTCAAAAAAAAGTAATACTCATGCATGATCTTATAATGCATTTTATAATATTATTGTATTTATGTATTTATATTTTGATTTGTGATTATATTTGATATTAGGTAAAATGTTATACTTCATTTCCATAATTTGTTGTTTATCATATGTTTGTATGTTTATTAGAATATATACTTCATTTCCATTCATTATTGTATTTTAAATTACATTATAAAATATTTAAATTCACATATATGTTGAAAGAATAACAGCAAAATAATATTGGATGGGAAAAAGAATGTACATTTTAGCAAAAGATAATTTTTAATAAACTGGATGCATTTCCAACGATAGAATCGAATGAATGAAAAATCATTGGATTTATATTCAAGAACTGAAGTAATAAATCAAGAAAGTCAAACCACAAATACATATAACTAAATTTTTAAAAACACAAAACCTATTATATGCATACTAAAAAATAAACAAAATAGACAAAAATGCAAAAAATGATTAAGTGAATCACAGATGTTTGAAAGATAGAGATAAAATGAGATAGTAATTATTAAATGATGAAACTATGTGTGTATATGAAAGCCTAAATGTGATGGATAAAATGATAAAATATATGTATGTATAAATTAGGTGTACGAAATCACAAATGATAGAGACCAAATGATTTAATGAGTTGCACTGAAAGTTGAGATTAAAAACGAAAATATATAACACCCCGGGGAATTCAACATTTGTTGCTTCAACATTTGTTGCTTCAACATTTGTTGATGAATGGTCAGGACGATTTTTTATATCACATTTCCAAAAACCCCTGGAAATTCCCCGCCTTTTTTACACAATTTTTGCATTATTAATAAGTAAATATTTAAAACATTTAACTGATCCAAAAAATGCTGCATAATCAATTAATGTAACATTATTTTGATTAATAAATGAACATCTTTCATAAAGTGATGGTTCAATTGTTTGATTAAAATTAAAATTTGTTTGTGATGACATTTCTTGAAGTTTTTCTATTTCATCATTTCGAATGATTTTTGCAATTTCTTTTGGATTAACTCCTTCTTCAATTAATTGCTTATGAAGTGAAAAATCATTCTTTGATAGTTCCTTATAAGCAATATTTTCTTGATAAATATTTATCTAATTTATCTTTATTAATATGAACAAAAAATAGTTTACATATAATTTGAATGATTTTTGATTCAAGTAAATTATACTCATTCATGTAATTCAGAAAATAAAAAAAATGATTCTTATGTGTTTTCTTTAAGTAGAAATTGAGAAAATAAATTTATTATTTTTGAGTTGATTTTATTATTTTCTTCATAGTTTTCAATTTCTTGTAATAACCTCAAATATATATTAAAATTATTACTATTAATCAGAAAAGATGTATATATATCATTGTGCTTTTAATGATATCATAAGACGTTGGATATTCTTTACAAAATTTGCTGATAATAAAATATGATGATTGAGCAAAATTACATATATTTAAATAGGTAACCAAAAATTTTGTCTTTGAGCGTTGTAAATGTTTCCCATTCGTTTTGAGATTTCTGATTTGTTGTTGTTGTTTGCTTTTGGTGTATTTTGCTGCCCATTAATGATGCTGATTCTAATCCGAGATCCTAAATTTTTTCATCGTGCGTTGAAATTTTTGAAAATATTAATTTCTCGACCACCGAAATTTGTTTAATCTTCCCAAGTTGGTAATATGATAATACTTTGGAATTGGCTTTAGTAAAAAGACAAATTGGGAAATTAAAGACAAAGGTCATAAATTAATAAATAAATGTACATCAATGCTTTGTATATAGAAAGTTACATAATATTTCCAACTTAATGAAGAAAGACTTTTACATAATGCACGTAAAGGAGTTAATGAAAATTTAAGATGTGGAAATAATAAAACAGATGAAACGCAAAGTTTCGATAAAAGTGACATCGAAATGGATATGAAGAAGATGCACATGATTTAAATGATCTACGTGAAATTGTACTGTAAATAATGAAACAAATAAAGAATTTAGATAAAGAACGTCGAATTCGACAAAAGATGTAACATGTATTTTGAAAGAAGTGCCGAAGAAAAATTAAAAGTGAAAAATGATGACAAGAAAGTGATGAATCATATGGACTGAATGAAATAGCAGAACATATGAAGAAGAGAAAATTGAAACAAAAAGAACAATAAAAGAAAAGTATCAAAAACGCATTCGTTTTGTTTGGAACAATCCATCCACACATTCCACCTAATAAATCAAATATTTAACATTATTATTCTTAATGAATCATCACATAATCATTATTTAATTGAATGAACCAATTATTTAATTTTTTTGCATTAGTTAATAAGAGATGCACCTTTACTTTCACTTATTTCCTTCAAGATAATTCAGGTTTTTATAACCGTTAAAATAGAACTTTTATCTCAATTTTCACTTTTTGAATTTGCCGATCATGGCGAAAAAGATTAGCCAAAATTATCAATTTAGTTTAATTTAATAGTTAAAGCGTTCATTATAAAAAAAAACTCATGCATGATCTTTGTCATGTTGTTGCCAATACTTTTCTTGTCGGATTTTTTCTTATAATGCATTTTATAATATTATCGTATTTATGTATTTACATTTTGATTTATGATTATATTTGGTATTAGGTAAAATGTTATAATGAATATCGTGAATTCGAAGTAAATTTACGATTTCTGTGTAACTGTTTTGTTGTGCAATTTGAATTGCAGTAAAATATTATTAAAATAAATCCCAAATTATTAAAACATATTACAAATTATTAAAACATATTCCAAATTATTCATATGAATATTTTTTGCATTAACATCAATTCCTTCTTTATCTAAAAGTAATTTTACGATTTCTATATTATTATTTCTAACTGCTATATGAAGTGCTGTTTCAAATTATTAAAACATATTTTAAATTATTAAAACATATATAAAATTATTAAAACATATATAAAATTATTAAAACATATTTCAAATTATTAAAACATATATAAAATTATTAAAATGAATATTTGTTGCATTAACATCAATTCCTTCTTTATCTAAAAGTAATTTTACGATTTCTATATTATTATTTCTGACTGCTATATGAAGTGCTGTTTCAAATTATTAAAACATATTTCAAATTATTAAAACATATTACAAATTATTAAAACATATATAAAATTATTAAAACATATATCAAATTATTAAAACACATTTTAAATTATTCAAATGAATAGTTTTTGCATTAACATCAATTCCTTTATCTAAAAGTAATTTTACTATTTCTATATTATTATTTTTAACTGCTATATGAAGTGCTGTTTCAAATTATTAAAACATATATCAAATTATTAAAACATATTTCAAATTATTAAAACATATTCCAAATTATTAAAACATATTCTAAATTATTAAAACATATTACAAATTATTAAAACATATATAAAATTATTAAAACATATATCAAATTATTAAAACATATATCAAATTATTAAAACATATTCCAAATCATTAAAATGGATAATTCTAGAATTAACATCAATTCCTTCTTTATCTAAAATATATTTCACAAGTTCAACATTTCCTGATTTTGATGAAAATGGCAAAATATTTTTTGGAATTCGATTATTTTGAAGGAAACATTTAACAAGATATAAATTTCCATTTCTTGCTGATTCATTTATATTATCAGCACTAACATCAATTCCTTTTTCTTCTAAAAATGTTAAAATTTCATAATTATCTTTTTGAATACAAAAACTTATCAAATATTTAGTTTTATCTTCATCTGTTTTCCGCACTGATTGTGTTTTTTCTGATTTATTCTCATAAAAATATTTAAAGATATCATTTTGATGAAACTCAATTGCTGTTTCATATGCATCTTCGAATGTTGAATGATTTTGTTCACATAAATGAATGATTTCTACATTTCCACCTGCAATTGCATATTTACCTGTATTTTCTAATTTTGCATTATTAATAAGTAAATATTTAAAACATTTAACTGATCCAAAAAATGCTGCATAATCAATTAATGTAACATTATTTTGATTAATAAATGAACATCTTTCATAAAGTGATGGTTCAATTGTTTGATTAAAATTAAAATTTGTTTGTGATGACATTTCTTGAAGTTTTTCTATTTCATCATTTCGAATGATTTTTGCAATTTCTTTTGGATTAACTCCTTCTTCAATTAATTGCTTATGAAGTGAAAAATCATTCTTTGATAGTTCTTCATAATGATCTAAAAAGTATTTTTCTATTGGATCATTTCTATTAAGCCCAAATGCTATGTGTGTTTGATTTTGATTTTCTTCTTTTGCTTTATAATGAGAAAAATATTTTGAATGAATATTTTTGGTAATATTTTTATCAATTAAATTTTGTTCAATTAGTTTCTCGAGTAAATAATATGATTCTTGTGTGTTCGTCGTAGATATACGTTTGATAAAAATTGAAATTATTTTAATGATATTTTGATTAATTTCTTCTTCTTTTGTTTGAAGTGTTTTTAAAAAATTTAAGTAAATATCGAAGACATGCTTTCGTGATGAAATTGCTTTTATAAACTATGTTACATATAATAATATTAAATGTCTCTGGAAAATTTGAATCAAAAAATCCCAATACTTTTTTAGCTGATGTCTGGAAGTTTTCTTCGGTTAAACCGAATATAGTTTTCTCAAGCTCAGTTAGAAATTTTAAGCAGGTTGATAAACGACTCAAATTTTTACCTCCTGTGTTTATGATAGTATCATCATTAGGCATGTGCTTGTTCAGCTGAACTTGAAGGAACAGATTGAATACTTATCGTCTTTTTGTAACGTTAATAAATCGTAAACTTCATAAATTACCACTTTTTGATGAAATCGACTTTTTGAATGCTACATAACCGCTGCAATGAGGTCCTCCTTCACAAAAAGTCGTCACGTAAATAAATCAAAAAGTATCCAGGACGTTTATTTATTTTTTATAACAAATAAAACAAATGTTTCAAGCATCAGTCTAATTTCAACAATGTTCAGTCCTAGGACTGATAATTAACCGTTAAAATTAATTCAAAACAGATTGGGCATCACAAAACATCAATCACTTGCTTTTGCATATCCAATGGACAATTCTTCTGAGAATTTGGAAATTATTTATCCATTCAATACAACTTACATATTCATTTGATGTTTATCTCAACATTTAATACAACTATTTTTTTTTAAATGATTTCAAATTATTAATTTAGTGCAATATTGTAAATCTCACCATTCTATACACTCAAGAATTTTTTATTTCGGAAATAGGAAAGTGCTTCATCACCAATCGTTTTCACATTTTCTCCAATAAAAACATTTTGTAATTTTTCCCAATCAATACGCCAGTTCCAATTGATGTTATTTTCTTATCAATTTTTAATAATTCAAAATAATAATAAGGAAATGAATAGTTTGAACATTGATGAAATGCCATGCAACAAAATGTTTTTACTGAATTTCTGATATCGCAAATCTACAGAAACCATTTTCCAAAATTCGTAAAAACTCTATCAGTGATATTCATGATAACATTGCGTACTTCAACACTATTCTCAACCAATGATGAAAAACCATTAGAAGTTGTAATCGTAAATGTCTTTGGAGTATTATCAAAAATTTGAAATGATGTTGTAAGAAAATAAGAAAAATAATAATAAATAAATAAATTAATTAATATTTGAATTTTATTTTGATGTGGAAAATTCTATAATACGAATTGATACAATAAATACAGCAATACACAAAATTACTTTAGATATTGGAATAAAGTTATTTGCAGTATTAAATTTTTTAAATAAATAAAGTGAACAACTTTTTATTTTATCAAATAATGGATATTGGACTAATACTACGTTTGTGATACAGAAAAAAGTGTTTTCACAAGAAAAATTTCATTTAAAATCAAAAACAAAAAAATTCAAAAATTTATCATTGATTTTACAGAATAAACCATATTCATTCTGGTAATCCATAAAATGAGAATGATTTGCTTTTTTAAAAAATCGAAAATGTGTACTAAGTGCATTACAACAATCTGATATTTGCGTGAAGACATAACACAAGTGACATTGAAATCGATGTTTACTAAATACTTAGAAATATTTTACTAAAATAATGAATAAATTTTAGCTTTGAAAAATTAATAATTTTGCAAAAATAGATTTTCCCATTGAATATCAACTTAAAATATATTAAGTTAAAGATTAATGTGCGTAAAAATTTTAAAATATCAATAATTGATTGAGAAAAATGGATCGCATCAAAATCAAAATTACATTACTTTTTATTTGTATGTATGAAAAAAAGACAATTTTTTTGTGACGCTTTTGCATTTTACTTCCTTTTTTCAAATTGGAAAGATTTTTGTTAATCTTGCTGGGATGGAATTCGGTATTGGTAAGTAGAGTTTTTCGTTTTAGTGCAATACCCATCGAGGGCCCTTTGAGTTTTTTTAAGATAATATGGGGAAATTACTATTTCACGAACTCCTTCAAATTTCTTGAAATATGGCATACCGTTACAAAAAGATAAAAGGTCATCAGCTGTAACTTCAATGTATGGTGAGTGGTACTGCTTTATAATTGTTTTAAATGCATGTAAAACCGTATCTGTGAAATTTTTATATTGGGTAAAACTTTCATCGAGAAAATCTTGGATGCCCTCTTCGTTATATTCTTCTTTTGGTTCCCATCGCAGTTTATATTCATTCTTATTTTTCTTGTAAATTGGGATTTCTATAAAAGGTTCTCCCATTTTCTTTTGGTGTCCAAAATAGCCAAAAAAAACGTTACAAGAAAAATGAACAAAACATTCCTCCTTTCAACGTTTGATAATGATAATAAAAAGAATGAAACAGAAAAAGCAAATGTAAATAAGCGTAATTATGTAAATCCTTTTTCAGAAGAATTGCATCATTCCATTCCAGATTTTAAATCATTAGGAATATTTTTAATAGAGCCAATTCCTCCAGAAACCATTTACCTTTGGACCCCATACAAGGGGAAACAAATAAATGTAATTGAGGAATTGAAAAGAAGAGGAATTGATTTTGATCTAAAACCACATTTATGGAATACAAATACAAATTTCCCATCTTTTATTGATATCAACTATTTTGATGACACAACGCTTCAGCTTTTGCATCCAAAAAAATGTCTTCAAAAATTAAAAAAGGATTTTAAGAATCAATCTGCAAAAGCTTTTCGATTCCATAAATCACGAGTTACATTTGAAGATGTTTTGAAAATCGAATATCACAAAAAATCAGGAGTTTATTCAATTGTCTACAAAGATAATCGATCAACCAAATTATCACCATTATTTGTTCTTTTTCCATTTGATGATCCTTATTATTTTGTTGACCGTATTGAGCGAGCATTTCAAATCCGCAGTTTAGAAGAATCATGGTTTCGATATTGGTTATATGTGAAGAATATTCCACGCGATGATCTTCATTCCTTAACGAATAACGACAGACAAAAACTTTTAAATTCAGTTACAACGTCACCAAAGTATAAAACCTTTATGAAAAATGGTCCTAATTATGATTTTTCCCAAAAACTTCTTGACGAAATAAATTTACAAATTCAAATTATAACAAATTCGATCATCTTTAACAATCGAATATTAACTAATCCGACACTTTATAAAGGATTATCATTACCTCTTCCACGATTACCAGGTTTAATTGAAGAAATACCAACACCTGAAATTAACATATCGACATCAATTAATACCAAAATTAAAAACATTGAAAATGTTCATTTATTCACAAATACATGGTTTGTAAATGCAATACCAATTATAGTTTCATGGTGTTTAGATATATTTAATTCATGTTTATTTAATACTATATGTCCACAATCATTAACACTTGAACAATGGCAAAAACATCAAAGGAATTATGAAAAAACAATGATATCCAAAGTTAGAGTTAAATTTATATCACAAGTATCAACAATTATTTTAGATGTTATACGGAATATAAAATTAACATATTCATTAACTGAGTTTAATAAAAATATATATCTTAAATCACCATTTGGTCGATTTATAGGACTTTGTAATCAAATAATTCAATCACATTTAGTAAGTTTTATAGAAAATAGTATTATTAAATATAAAGAATATATACAAGAAAGAAATCCAATAAAAATAGATGTAATAAATTATAAAGAAGTTATCAATAATTATAAAAATAATTCACAAAATGATCCGATTTTTATAATATATCTTGAAATAATTGATGATAAAATAGAGATACAACCAAAATTAGAACATTTCATTAATGCAATTAATGAAGAAATCGAATATTCAATTACTGCGTTTGAAGATTTCCAAAAAATTGAAACTTCAGTATTAAAAGCTATGATATGGACACCAACACCAATATATTTATTACCAAATATGGAATCAAAATGTGTTAATGACTTAAAATCATTTTTTAAAGAAATGTTTGAATATTCAACAACCAAATTAAATGAATATATATCAACATTAAATGTATTTGATGATTTAATCAAAGGAACTGCTGAAGAATTTGCAAATAATTTAAGGAAAAATAAAGCTGATTTAAGTCAAATTAAAAAATCAATTTCCGAAATATTAGAACAACAAAAAGATGTTCATTTATTATTCCCATTTAAAGTAAATCTAGGATTGTTTCAACTTGATATGAATGTAGTTCGAAAAACTTTACAAGAAAGATTAAATGAACGAAAAATTGCATTAGTTCAACTTTTATTATCAATTTCATTTGATGAAATGAAAGAAATCAAAGAAAAATATGAAAAAATTTGGAACAAATTATTTGAAGAACCTAAAACAATTGAATCACTTTTTTCTCAAAAAGAATTTATTAATGATTTAGAAATTAATTTAAAAAATATAAAAGATCAACTTTATCAAACTTTATTATATTTAGATACTGTTGAAGAAATGTTTGTGACAGTAACTGATGAACAAGATAATTTAAGATGGGAACTTATTGGGTTTGAAAAACGAATATTAAATAAATCTTCTGAAGTATCAAAGAGTTTAGAAAACAGTTTAATTAAATTACAAAAAGAATTACAATGTGATAAAATGGTTTTAAGTTCACAAATATCATCAATTATTACGTCAATTGAAAGTGTTTATACATTTAATGATATTAATCAACATGTATCATATGTTTCACGTATTAAATCAATACAATCCAAATTAGACGAAGCTATTCAAAAGGCTTCATTATATAATATGAGAGAAAAACTTTGTGGCGAAGAAATCACTGATTATTCATTATTATATTCATTAGATTTATTTAAATCTTATAAAATGTTTTGGGAAGCAATTAGTACATGGAAAATATCCATTGAAAAATGGAAGAAAAATCCATTAATACAATTTTCTGCATCTGAAGTTGAATCACAATTTGCTTATTTACAACAACAATTAACCAAATCTTGTAAAATAATTAAAGATAAAGAAATATTAAAAATTGGAGAAGATACTAAAGCTGAAATGGATTCATTTCGTAAATATTTACCTATTTTTGGTATTATGTTAAACCCTGGAATGATTGAAAAACATTGGGAACAATTAAAAGAAATTATAGGAACTGATATTACATTAAATCAAACAATTTCTTTACAAGATACTATTGATATGAATTTCCAAGATCATTTAACAGAAGCAACAAACATTTCAATTTCTGCTTCTAATGAATATAACATACGAATATCATTAGAAAAAATTAAAAATATTTGGGAAAATATGAAATTAAAAATTCATAAATATCGTGAAACTGATTGGTTAATATTAGTAGAACCGAATGATATTATTGATCAAATCGATGAAAATATGGTATCTTTACAATCAATAATATTTTCTCCTTATAAAGAACCATTTGAACAAGAAATCCAAAATTATCAAAATGGTTTACAAACAATATTAAAAGTCATTGAAAAATGGCTTGATTGTCAAGCTAAATATTTATATCTTGCGCCAATATTTTCATCTAAAGATATATGTCATCAATTACCTTCAGAAGGTATAAAATTCCAACAATTATCTGAATCATGGAATAATTGTTTAATTAAAGCAGAAGAAACTGAAAAAGTTTTCCAGTTTTGTAATGATCAAAAATTAATTGAATTCTTTAAACAAACATTAAAAGAATTCGAACATATTGAACATGCTTTAATTGAATATTTAGAAGCTAAACGAACAGCATTTCCAAGGTTTTATTTCTTATCTAACGAAGAGTTACTAAAAATATTATCACAAACTACAGAACCTTCAGCTGTTCAACCATATCTTAAACGATGTTTTAATAGTATTGGTTCAATTACATTTAATAACTCTGATTATATAACTGAAATGATATCAATTGAAGGTGAAGTTGTACCATTTAAAACACCTACAAAACTTACTGGCGCTGTAGAACATTGGATGTTAGGAGTCGAATCAGAAATGCGGAATACATTACAAAAAATAATTGAACAATCGATCGAAGATTATCCTAAAAAGAAAAGAACTGATTGGATTTATGAATGGCCTTCACAAGTACTTGTAACAGTATTCCAAATAATTTGGACAT
Source organism: Histomonas meleagridis (assembly GCF_020186115.1). Taxonomy (NCBI): domain Eukaryota; phylum Parabasalia; order Tritrichomonadida; family Dientamoebidae; genus Histomonas; species Histomonas meleagridis. Next base: position 2,392,886 of record NW_027150805.1, read on the forward strand.
TAGAAACAGAACGAGCAATTCGAGAACAAACATTAGATAAATATCATGAAATAGTACAACAACAATTAATCGATTTAGCTAAAATGACAACATTAGAATTAACATCAATACAAAGAACTTCAATATCATCATTAATAGTAATGGAGATGCATAATAGAGATATTTTATTACAACTTAAAGAACAAAAAGTTGAACGAATTGATCAATTTGAATGGATATCACAATTACGACAATATTTTATTGATGGTTTAGTATACATTCAAATGGTTAATGCACAATTTAATTATGGTTATGAATATTTAGGAAGTACTTCTCGATTAGTTATTACCCCATTAACAGATAGATGTTATTTAACATTATTAACTGCTTTAGATATGCAAATGGGAGGTGCACCTCAAGGTCCTGCAGGCACTGGTAAAACTGAAACAACTAAAGATTTATCGAAAGTTGTAGCGAAACAATGTGTCGTCTTTAATTGTAGTGAAGGATTAGATTACTTACAAATGGGAACATTCTTTACTGGCTTATCTTCATGTGGTGCATGGGCATGTTTTGATGAATTTAATCGAATTGATATTGAAGTATTAAGTGTTATAGCACAACAAATCGCAACTATTCAAAACGCAATACAATTACATAAACATCATTTCTCATTTGAAGGAAGAGAAGTTCGATTAAATCCAACATGTGCAATATTTATTACAATGAATCCTGGTTATGCAGGTCGAACAGAATTACCAGATAATTTAAAGGCTTTATTTAGGCCTGTAGCTATGATGGTACCTGATTATTCAATGATAGCTGAAATTTTATTATATTCTTATGGATTTGAACAATCAAAACAATTAGCATTAAAGATTACTACGACATTTAGACTTTCTTCTGAACAACTTTCAAATCAATCTCATTATGATTTTGGTATGAGAGCTGTTAAAACTGTGATTAATACTGCCGGTAATTTAAAGCAAAGAGATTTAACTATGGAAGAACCTTTAATTATATTAAGAGCTTTAAAAGATGTAAATGTGCCTAAGTTTACTAGAAAGGATTTGCCTTTATTTAATAATATTATATCTGATTTGTTTCCTGATGTTAAAGAAAAGACTTTAGATTATGATTTATTAATTAATGCATTAAAGAAATCATGTGAAATTAAGAAATTAAAAGATACAAATATACAAAAAGCTATTGAATTATTCGAAACTATTACTGTTAGACATGGTGTAATGCTTGTAGGACCTGCAGGTTGTGGTAAGACTACATGTTATGAAATATTAGCTAATGCATTAAATATTTTATATGAAGATAATCAAAATAATTATTATCCTGTTAAAACTAAAATTATTAATCCAAAATCAATTACATTAGGTCAACTTTATGGAGATTTTGATATACATAGTCATGATTGGACTGATGGTTTATTAGCTGAAGCAGTACGTTTTGCTTCTCATCAACCTCCTCCAATTAGATATTGGATAATTTTAGATGGACCTGTCGATGCTTTATGGATCGAAAATTTAAATACTGTTTTAGATGATAATAAAAAACTTTGTCTTTCTTCAAGTGAAGTAATTCCTTTGACTCCAAGAATTTCTATGTTTTTTGAAGTCGAAGATTTAAAGTTTGCTTCACCTGCAACTGTTTCAAGATGTGGAATGGTATATATCGAATTAAAAGATAATGATTATGAAAGTCTTTTATATTCATGGATATTAAATCATGAAAATCAAAAAGATATTTTAGAGCCACAAATGATTAACGCATTTCAAAATTTAATAATTCCATTAATTAATAATATTAAAAAAGATTTTAAACATTGTTTACCTTATCATGAATATTCAATGTTTAATAACTTTTTACGATTATTAAATTGTTTAATTAAAGAAGAAAAAAATCTTCAATCAATAGAACCATATATAATATTTTCTATTATTTGGTCAATTGGTTCAATTATTAATACTTCTGATCGACAAAAGTTTGATGAGATTTTTCGGAAATTAATTCTAAAGAATGAAATGAATTTTCCAACAGAAGAAACAGTTTATGATTATTGTTATGCTGAAAAGAAATGGGTTAAATGGAATGATATAATTGATAAAAATATTGATATACAAACAACATCAGAAATCATTGTTCCAACTATAGAAACTACACGTCATATATGGATAATTAATAAATTAATTAAAAATGATATTCCTATTTTAATTAGTGGCGTTACAGGATCAGGTAAAACAATAACATTAAAAAAATATTTAGAAAATGAAACAAAAATCATTTCAAATCTTTTGACTTTTTCTGCTCAAACTACTGCTAATAATATTCAAGATTTCATCGATAGTAAATTCGATCGAAGATCTCAAAATATTTGTGGTCCATCTATAGGTTATCAAGCTATTATACTTGTCGATGATATTAATATGCCAAGAAAAGAAAAATTCGGCGCACAGCCACCAATAGAATTACTTAGACAATTTCTTTCACAAAAAGGTTGGTATGATCGAAAGAAACGAACATTTAAACAATTTATAGATGTTCAATTAATTGGTTTAATGAGAAATCCAGAAGGACCAGAACAAACGCCATCGCAACGATTTTTAAGACATTTTCATCAAATTATATTTCCAGAAGTATCGAAAGAATCAATGAAATTAATATTTACAACTATATTAACAAAATATTTTAATGGAGTTTCGAATGATATTATTGAACCACTTATAAATGTATCGATTAGTATGTATCAAACTATTTGTGAAAAATTATTACCAACGCCTTCATGTGTACATTATACATTTAATTTAAGAGATATTTCTCAATTAATTCATGGAATTACTTCAATTGATCAAAGTCAATTAACAGAGAAAAATAATATTTTAAGGATTTGGTTTCATGAATCTATACGTATATATCATGATCGATTAATTAATGATGAAAATAGAGAATGGTTTATGCGATTATTAAAAAGATCTTTATATGAAACATTTAATATTCGACATTTTCAATTATCATCTATAGAACCATTAATTTATGCTGATTTTGGTATTGATGATACTAAGAAATATCAACAAGTTATAGATATAGAGAAATTTACACAAATATGTAAAAGTCATTTAGAAGATTATAATTCTTCACATTCCATTAAATTAGATTTATGTTTATTCTCTGAAGCTATTCAACATTTAGCAAGAATTTGTAGAATTATTAGAGAACCAGGTCGAAATGGATTATTATTAGGTGTTGGAGGTAGTGGTAGACAATCATTAACTAAATTAGCGACTTATATTTGTGGTATAAACTTATTTCAACCTGAAGTTACACGTACTTATTCTAGAACAGAATGGAAAAATGATTTAAAGAATTTGTTATTTTCTTGTGGGTTAAATAAGAAAGAAACTGTTTTTTTGATATCAGAAACTCAATTAATTGATGAATCATTCTTCGAAGATATTAATTGTTTATTAAATTCTGGTGATCCTCCTTCTTTATTTGATGATGAAGATATCGAGAAAATTATTAATGAAACTTCTAATTTAGCAAAATCTCTTGGTATAATTCCGACTCGTTCTTCGATTTATAATTTATTTATTTCACAAGTTAAACGTTATTTACATATAATGATTGTGTTGTCTCCAATCGGTTCTACTTTTAGAAGAAGAGTTCGAATGTTTCCTTCATTGATTTCTTGTTGTACTATTGATTGGTTTTCTGAATGGCCTTATGAAGCATTACAAATTGTAGCAACGCAAATTATTGGAAATGAATTTTCTTCATTTTGTGCTAAAGCTCATATAATAGTTAATGAATATTGTACAAAATTCTTTAATGAAATGAAAAGAAGAAATTATGTAACACCTTCAACATTTTTATCATTTTTAAATCTAATTAAATATTTAGGTTATAATATTAAAAATAAACATGAAAAAACTTCATTAACTATATCGACAGGTTTACAAAAAATGACTGAAGCAAGTGAAGAAATTATAATATTAGAAAAGAATATTCATGAAATGCAACCTATACTTGAACAAATGAAAGAAGACACTAAGAAAACATTAGCAGAATTAGTTGAAGATCAACGTCGAGCATCAATAACACAAGAAAAAGTATCAAAAGCTACAAAAGAAGCAGAAGAACAATCAGAATTAGCGCAACAATTAAAAGCTGATGCACAAGCAGATTTAGATAAAGTAATGCCACAACTTGAAAAAGCATTAGCTGCATTAGATACATTATCTAGAAGTCAAGTAGCCGAATTACGTGGTGCATCAGTCCAAACTACTTCAATGAAATTAATAGCAACTGCTTTATGTATAATATTTGATGAACCTCCGAAAAGAATTCCAGGACCTATACCTGGAACTCGTGTCGATGATTATTGGGAACCAGCAAAAGTAATTTTAGCTGATCCTCGATTTTTATTACGTGTAAAAGAATGGACTTCGATAAACAAAGATAAAATAAGTGAAGAAAAGATTCATAAGTTATTGCCTATTTTAGAAGATCCTGAATTTGATCCTCAAGTAATGGAAAAGAAATCTCAAGCTGCAACTGCTTTATGTATGTGGGTACATGCATTAAAACTATATCATGATGTAAATATAATTGTTGAACCTAAACGACAAAAACTAAAAATTGCTGAAGAAAATTATCAAGAAGCATTAAAAGCTGTTGAAGAAGTTAAAAGTCAACTTAAAGAAATCGAAGATAATATTCAATCATTAATCCAAAAACATGAAGAATCGGATAAAAAACTTCAAGAATTAAAAGACAAAAAATCAAAATGTAAATTAAGACTTGAACGTGCAGGAATTTTAACAACTTCTTTAGAAACTGAACGAGAAAATTGGAAAAATATGTTGTTAGATCTTGAACAACAAAAAGATAAATTAGATGGAGATATATTAATATCCGCTGCTTCCGTTGCATATCTTGGTCCATTTACAAATGATTTCCGTAATAAAATCATTGATTTATGGTCAAAAGAATTAAATAATTTAGGAATTAAAAGAACTCAAAATGCAACAATATCAAAGATTTTAGGTGATCCATTAAATATATTACAATGGAATTTAAAGTCTTTACCTAGAGATGATTTAAGTATTGAAAACGCGATAATATTAACTGAATGTTATCGATGGCCTTTAATTATTGATCCACAAAATCAAGCGTCAACATTTCTAAAAAATATTTATTCTAATTTAGTAATATTAAGAACTAAAGAAAAATCATTTATTCGATCATTAGAAAATGCAATTCAATTTGGTAAAATAGTTTTAATCGAAGGAATTGATGAAGAAATTGATCCCGTTTTAGATCCTTTATTAATGATAAATATATATGATAAACCATCACAAATTAAAATCGAACATTCGATTTCATTAAATCAAAACTTTAAACTTTTCATGATAACTACAAATCCAAATCCTATATTTTCACCAGAAACATTAGCAAAAGTTACATTAATTAACTTTACTATAACACAAAACGCATTAACTGATCAATTATTAGCTTTAGTTGTTGCTAAAGAGAAATCGAATTTAGAGAAAGAAAAAGAACAATTAGTTATAAGTAATGCAACAATGAAAAGACAAGTATTAGAAATCCAAAACACGATTTTACGATTATTACAAGAATCAAGTGGTGATATACTTGATGATGTCCAACTAATTGATACATTATCTGAATCGAATAAAACTTATAAAGTATTATGTGAACAAATGAATCAATCAGAAGAAACTGAAAAACAAATCGATTTAAGTCGTAAAGAATATACATCTGTAGCTATTCGAAGTAGTTTATTATATTTCTGTATTATCGACTTATGTCATATCGAACCAATGTATCAATATTCATTAAGTTGGTATACACAATTAATATCAAAGTTAATATCACAAGCGCCACGTTCGAATACATTAAAAGAAAGATTAAAAAGTTTAATAGATTTCATTACACTTAAAGTGTTTAAGAATATATCGAATTCATTGTTTAATAAGCATCAATTAATGTTCGCATTTTTAATATCAATTCGAATTGCTTTACAAAATAATAAAATTAATAATAACGAATGGAAATATTTATTAACAGGTACAACTGATACTAATGAAGAAATTCCTCCAAATAAACAAATAGGGAAAATATCGGATTCGATGTGGGCAGAATTGTTTCATCTTTCTCATTTGAAAGGTTTAAATGGTTTTAATGATTATATTATAAATAACTTTAAATATGTTCAACAAATTAAAAATATTTTTACTGATAAAATCGGCGGAAAATTCGATTCAAAATTAAATATTTATCGAAGATTATGTATAGCTAGAGTATTAAGACCTGATTCTTTAATTGATGGATTTATTCAAGTAATTAAAGAGGAATTAGGTGACGAATTCCTTGAGTCAGAACCAATCGATATAAATAACGCATTTCAAGATTCCGGGCCTTTGGTCCCAATTATCTTCATATTAAATAGTGGAACTGACCCTGCTCAAGATATACAAAATTTTGCCGCTCAACAAGGATATTTGGAAAAATTAAGAATTATCTCATTGGGTCAAGGCCAAGGTGAAAAAGCTTCAGAATTGATCGAGTTTGGAAAAACTGAAGGATTTTGGATACTTTTACAGAATTGTCATTTGGCTATTTCATGGATGTCAAAACTTGAAGAAATTATACAAAACCTTCATGAAGTACACCCTGACTTTAGGCTATGGTTGACATCAATGCCTTCTTCACAGTTTCCTATTTCGATATTACAAAATGGTATTAAAATTACTACTGAACCTCCACAAGGCTTAAAATCGACTTTGAAAGAACTATTCATAAATTATGGACAGAAAATACTGAAACAATGTCCACGAGAGAATGAATTTAAATCCATATTTTATAGTTTATGTTTTCTACATGCAGTACTTTTAGGCCGACGTAAATATGGTTCATTAGGTTGGAATAATTATTATGAATGGACTAAAGGTGATTTAGATATTTGCAGAAAACAATTAAATTTATTTCTAACGAATTTGGATAAGAACGATGAAATTCCATTCAAAACTTTGTGTTTTCTGACAAGTGAAATCAACTATGGAGGGAGAGTTACTGATGATTTAGATCGTAGGACATTATTA